>NC_134531.1:72303968-73503968 GCF_050624435.1 Tenrec ecaudatus | reverse complement strand
GCCAAGGAACTTCTTGGTTGGCATCATCACCCTCACAAAGCTTCTCCAGGATACATTTAGTGCCAACTGAATAACAGGCCCATCTGTCCCTTAACTGAGGGACACCAAGTCACCATGTGCTGGTCCAGGGGGTCTCATGGGATAAAAAAAGAAATGATCTCTTTAAAGCAGTTATTGGCCAACATCCCTATCAACAACTTTCCAGTGATTGAAAAAGGGGGGAGGGTGGCCCTCACAAGTCCTCCCTCAATGCAAGAACACTTTGTCCTATTAACAGGCATTTCATGATGCTCACCTTCCCAACACGATCACTGAAGACAAAGCGGATGCATAAGCAAATTGATGAAGAAAACTGATGGTGCCCGGTTATCAAAAGATATAACATCTAGGTTCTTAACGGCTTGAAGATAAATAAGCAGCCATCTAGCTCAGAAGCAACAAAGCCCACATGTAAGAAGCACACCAGCCCGTGTGATCACAAGGTGTCCATAGAATCAGGTATCAGGCATCAAAGACCAAAAGTCATATCATTGTGAATGAAAGGGAGTGGGAAGTGGAGACTCAAAGCCCATCCCTCAACAGGCAACTGGACATGCCCTTACAGAAGGGTCACAAGAAAGAGACAAACCAGTCAGGGTGCAGTGTAGCTCCACAGAAACATACAACTTTCCTGTAGTTCTTTAATGCTTCCTCCCCCCACTATCATGATCCCAATTCCGACTTACAAATCCAACTAGACCAGAGCATGTACACTGGTACAGATAAGAGCTGGAAGCACAGGGAATCCAGGACAGATAAACTCCTCAGGACCAGTGGTGAGAGTGGCCATACCTGGAGGGTGGAGGGAGGGTGGGGTAGAAAGGGGAAACCGATCACAATGATCTACATATAACCCCCTCCCTGGGGGACAGACAACAGAAAAGTAGGTGAAGGTAGACATCAGTCAGTGTAAGACATGAAAAAATAATAATAATTTATAAATTATCAAGGGTTCATGAGTGGGGGAGGGGTGGGAAAATGAGGAGCTGATGCCAAGGGCTCGAGTAGAAAGAAAACGTTTTGGGAATGATGATGGCAATACAGGTACAAGTGTGCTTGACACAACTGATGGATGGATGGATTGTGATAAGAGTTGTATGCGCCCCCAGTATTTCTAAAAAAAATTGGCCCTCAAACATTACCTAATGCCATGACCTATCTGCGCTATAAACCTTCACTCAATGCACAATAAAACGTTTTTAAAAGAGAGAGAACTTTCCAAGCTTTTATTATACAACTGTTTGATCGTGGTAACTTTTCTTCTTCTTCCAGCAGGACTTGAATGCTCTAAAATACCGTTTGGAAGAGATCTCGGGATCATCAGAAGAAGAGATCTCTGTCAGAAATGACAAAGGGCGAGCCCACAGGCATGAGAGGCTGAGACAAGGAGACCGTGAGACAGACCAGAAGAGAAGCGCCAAGACTCTGAGACTACGAGGCCGACAGCGGGCTGGCTCCCACCGAGGCAGAGAGCAAGGCCCCACATGACTGAGAGGCCGAGGTCTAGAGAGAGACGTGGCTGCTGGCTGAGGAGAAGTACTGCTGTGATCCTCGCGTGTGGTGATCTATTAGCTTCCCCAATGAGCCCCTGAACTGTGAAAAGTAAAGTAAGATACACTTTGGAACGACTAGGCAACTTGAAATATAGACTAGGAGATGGTACTGTGAAATTGTAAAGCGCATTGAGCTGTGAGCACGGTAATCTGGTAATGTCCTTATTCTTGGAAGATGTCTACTGAAGTGTGGGGGGCGAAGTGCCCTGATTCCTACATGTTACTGAAGGATACAGAGAAGAGAGGGACGAAACACAGCGCGGCATGATGTTAACAATGGGGGACCCCGGGAAGGGGTTTCTAATGGGAAACATACTCCCACACTGCTGCCTTTTGTTTGAACGTTTCTTAAGTGAGAACTTGGGAGTTTTAAAAACGATTATTTAAAGCTAAGGTCTGGATGCTGTTGTTAAAGCCCTCTCGTTCGTTTTCTTGTCTGGCTCATGTTCAATGTCAGAATGTGTCAAAGGCAGAAACTGTCTTTGAATGTCGTTTAGTTTCTGCTTAGACCCCTGCAAAAGCAAAGGTCAGTGCCTCAGGGCATGAGAGATACAGACAGAACTTTGCTTCCTACACACTTATGTCCCCTGTGCCTGAAAGCATGACCAAGGCCTCTCCTTTACCAGAGAAAGAGCTTTTGTCCTCCGTACTCATGTGAAAAAGAATCTGAGACATAATTCTCTTTTCTCCATTTTTCTAAGTAACGCCATTCTGCCTCAAGGCATTTCTTACTTCAACATGTAAAACAGGAGACGTGTTCAGGTTTGCCTTGTTACCCATTTTTACAATATGCTGCCTTTGACCTGATTAAAATGGAAAGTTTAACCTGAGAAACGTTCAGGCCTTCCTTGAGATGGCAGAGCCTAAATACAGATGAAATGTGTGTTCTATCGTTTTCCTTTCCTAAATTCCCAAACTCGTGAGAATCACTCCCTGCCGTTGAATCCTTCCAACTCGCACAGACACCATAGCACAGAGTTGAGCCACACCTGTGGGTTTTTAAGACTGCAAATCTTTATAGGAGTAGAAAGCCTCATCTTTCTCCCTTGGAGCGGCCGATGGTTTTGAACTGCTGACCTTGCAGCTAGCAGCCCATCTTGTAACCCCTCTGCCACAAGGGGTCCTTTTTGAGAGATAAGAATAAGTAAATATGCAGGGCACATATCCCTATCTTGACTCTCTGCCTTCTAAACTCTCCTTTTTATCTGCTCATGATGTATATATACCTGTACATATATATAAATTAGAAGACCAGGTGGCACAGGGCTTACAAAATGGGTCACTCTGAGTTGGATTTGACTGGATGGCAGTGAATTTGATTATTGGGGGAGGGGTTACATAATTTATGTATTTATAGAAATATGAATAATATATCTGTTTGAAGACAAAAATCAGATGGAAAACGATTATTGTCATTTTATACATGCACAGAGTATTAATTGAGTGCCTGTCAAATAGGGAGACAGGCAATTTTGTTTTTAAAAGTCTGATTCTTGTTGAGACCTTAGACCAATATCCCCTTTCCTATGACTCCCACCTCCCTACCATTCCGTTATCTTAATCAGTGTTTCTCAGAGTGGGAGATGCCATCCCTGGGCGGTGCTGGAATGATCCAGGAGGGCTGCAAACACCGATCATTCACCCCGACTCACTGCCATTGAGTCAGTGCCGACTCAGCAGCCCCGTAGGGCAGGGTGGAAGTGCGCCTGTGAGTTTGAAGACCGAAACTCTTTACGGGAGCATAAAGCACCCCGTCTTTCTCTAAAGGAGAGGCTGGCGATGCCACCACACTTTATCCTGGGTTATGAGCTACAGCACAAAGGTTTTTAATTGATGGGGGATACTGAGGACTTTTTTTTCCCTGAAAAGGAGGCAGTAGGCCAAATAAGTTTGGCAACCTGTGAGCTAAATCTTCCAGAGCATTTCATTCCAAGACCTCTTTGCAAAGATTGTCCCCAGGGTCCTCCATCTTTGAACTGGGACTGAAGTCATACTCAGTCCATCCATTATTGTCCTTCAACTCAACCCGAACCCAAGAATCAGCTACAGAAAACACATGGCCTAACCCATGGTTCCAACGGAATGGTCCATCTAAAAAACACGTGGAAGAAAATTACTCACCACTGGAAGTTCCAAGTATTGATAAGGTGAGCTGAGGGTGGGCAGGGGCAGAAAGGAGTCGGGACCCTGGAAGTTTGAGGGGGTAAAGAAACCCAAGTGCGCCCAACTTGAAGAGTTCTTGGTATTTTTGTAATGAGACCCAAGCTGTACCTTGTCTGTGCAAACAATCAATCCCTTTCTAATACTCTTCCCTGTGTGGTTGACTTTATTTCAATGGGATAATGAAGTAGGACAAGAACCCCTAAGTTGTACGACAATATTATCAGCCCTGGAGGGTCTCTACCTTGCCAGACTCAATGCTCAATTCTTGATTTTCATTTCACTCCTGTCGATGGAATTCAACCTCTTCTTTTCTTCAAACCCTTTCTTTGCTAGGCTTCTAAAACACCCTCCACACCAAAACACCAAGCCGGTTGCCATCTGAACCATGATGATGCCCTCTTCGCTGAGTGAGCCTCCTGGTTTCCCTTTTTGAATTATTTTTCCCACTTAATTTTCTTTTGCGCTCTCTCTCTCTCTCTCTCCCTCTCTCTCTCTCCCTCTCCCTCTCCCTCTCCCTCTCCCTCTCCCTCTCCCTCTCCCTCTCTCTCTCTCTCTCTCTCTCTCTCTCTCTCTCTCTCTCTCTCTCTCTCTCTCTCCCTCTCCCTCTCTCTCTCTCCCTCTCCCTCTCTCCCTCTCTCTCCCTCTCTCCCTCTCTCTCTCCCTCTCTCTCCCTCTCTCTCTCTCTCTCTCCCTCTGTCTCTCTCTCTCTGGCTATAGCCTAGTTTCATTGATTGGCTCCTCCCTTTCCTCACAGGGGTACTCTGGACCATTTGCTTTCTCTATTCACATTCTCATCCTACATGACTCCTTAGTTCCACAGCCTGAAACAATACAGATGATGGTGTCTCCTAAGACAATATCAACAGCCTCTGTTTACTGTGAGCTCTGGATTAGACCACATAGCCAACTGCCTGTTGGGTGTCTCCACTAGGATAGCCAGGAGGCATCGCAAATAGAGCTACTGATTTCCCCTAGGTCCCCATGCTGCTAAACTGTCCCTCCCTCTCTCTTTCTCATTTTAGTGAATTTCATTGCTTACTTGATTGAAAAATATAAAAGTCAGAGGTTATGTTCTGTTGCATGTAATAGAGTCCCCTTTAATGAGAGAGCGGCTATTTGCTTCTACATCACAAGAGAACCGGAAGCAGGTAGACTAAGGCTGGGAAGTGGTCTCTCAAGGGCAACAATATCCCAGTCTCCTTCGCTCTTTCTTCTCCACCATCTTCATAGTTGCAATCTCTCTCCGCCCCCCGCCCCCAACTCCACGAAACAGAATTTATTAGTCCTGGTGGTGCTGTTGAGTAAGTTAATTGCAAGGTTAATGGTTTAAACCCCAGCTGCTCCTCGGTAGAATGATAAAACTATCTGCACCCATAAAGATGTGCAGCCTTTCCGCTTCTTATAGTCCAAGGTGATCTGCCAAAATGGTTTGTGTGGCAGTCACCTAATCTGGTGTCAATTTAAGGATTAAGAGTGTAGGGGTGGAGTCTAGGCTGTCAATCTGGAGATAACCAATGAGACTTTGGTGTGGGCATGGTCTTCTGCTGAGAATTCTGGGAAATCTGGTACTTTCTCCTTGGAGGTGGAAGACATTTCTCTCTCTGCTATTCCCTGGGAGACATTGCAGAAGATAAGCCACATGGACGCAACCAGACCTCAGAAGCCAGAGAAGCCACAGAGAGACCCCTGCCAGCACTGAGATGCTTACAATACCACTGGCTCCAAAGACTTTCCACCCACTGGCTTGTGGGATGTTTTGTCAATATTCAATTCCTCTTGTTTATAAACCTCTCCCTTATGTGTGTCCAAGGATTTGTTTCTCTGTTCTACCCAGACTAACACAGTTTACTACTCACTTGATCCAGAAAAACCCCACAAAATCATGCAAATCAAGAGGTTCAAATCTTCTAGTCTATTTTAAGAACACCCGTGAGACTGCCCAGGCCATCAAGGGTGTGCATGTCCAGAAAGCCACCATATATTTGAAAGACGTCACTTTGCAGAAGCAGTGTGTGCCTTTCCGATGTTACAATGGTGGAGTTGGTAGGTGTGCCCAGGCCAAACAGTGGGGTTGGACGCAGGGTCGGTGGCCCAAAATGAATGCTGAGTTTCTGCTGCCCATGCTTAAAAATGTAGAGAGTGAGTAGCGCTGACGTTAAGGGCCTAGATGTGGATTCTCTGGTTGTTGAGCACATCCAGGTGAAGAAAGGCCCCGAGATGCATGGCTGGACTTACAGAGCTCATGGTCGGATCAATCCATCCATGAGCTCCCCCACCACGCTGAGATGATCCTGACTAAAAAGGAATAAATTGTTCCTGAACCAGAAGAGGAGGTTGTACAAAACAAAAAGATCTCTCAAAAGAAACTGAAAAAGCATAAATGTATGGCTTGGCAGTAAAGGAAGCTTAAAATAAAAGTTAAGGGGACAAGGCAAGGATCCCCTTGTCCCCACTTTCATTCAAGATCATTCTGGAGGTTCTAGCTAATAGCATAAAGCAATGGAAGGACAATCAAAGATGTTCATCTGGGGAACAAAGAAGTGAAACTATTGTTATTTGCAGATGATATGATTCTATATATTGGGAACTCCAAAAGCTCCACAATAGGAGTGTTGGAAGTGAAAGAGGAATAGGATAGGGTAGATAGGATACAGGAACAACAAGCAGAAGTAAATTGGATTGCTATGTACAACTGATGGGGACACAGAAAAAAGAGATAATGAAGGTAGTACCCTTCACAATAGGCAAGCATAATTAAGATGTCTAGGGATGTAACTAACAAAAATAAACAAATAAAAATCTCTATAAGGAAAACTACAGAACATTATTACAAGAAACCGAAAGGGACTTTCACAAATGGAAGGAGATCCTATGCTCACGGATTGGAAAACTCAATATTGTAAAGATGTCAATCCTACCCAAGGCACCATATAAGTTCAGTGAAATTCCACTATAAATACCACATTTTTTTCAAAGAAATGGAAAAACTGACTACCAACTTCATATGGAAAGGGAAGAATCCCAGAATAAGCAAAGAACGCCTCAAAAAGAAGAATGAAGTAGGAGGGTTTGCATTACCAGACTTTAAAGTTTATTATATAGCTATAGTTGTCAAGACAGCATGGTACTGGTATAATGACAGATACACAGACCAATGGATAGGAAGTGAAGTTAGTCAAGCACAGTATACAAACAACTGCTATTCGATAGGAACCAAAAAATATCAAATTGGAAGCAGATGCCCTCTTTAACAAATGGTGCTGGAAAAACTGCATATCTACCTGCCAAAAATGAAGCAAGGCCCTTACCTCACTCCATACACAAGAACAAATTCAAGGTGAAACACAGACCTCAAGGTAAAACCCCAAACTATCAGGATCATCAAAGAATGAACTGGGACAAAGCTAAAAACCTTAATGCAGGGAATACATGGCCTACCAGAAATAAGGAAGGATACACACTCAGAGGAAGTTAAAATAAATGAGTGGGACATACTAAAGGTAAAACCCTTGTGTGCATCAAAAGGCTTCATCAAGAGAGTAATAAGAGCCCACAGACTTGGAAAACATATTTAGCAATGACATATCAGACAAAGAGCTTATTACTAAAATCTACAGTATCCTGCAAGCTTACAATAAGAGAAAAATTAATTGCCCACTGAGGAGATGGGCAAAAGACTTGAACGTAAGATTTACAAGAAAGAAAACCCAAATGGTCACTAAACAAATGAGAAAATGTTCCTAATCATTAGCCATCCGAGAAATGCAAATTAAAACAACTATGAGATACCACCTAACTCTCAAAGGTAGCTCAATTCAAAAAATCAGAAAGCAACAAATGTTGGAGGGGGTGTGGTGAGATTGGAACGCTCATTTACTGCTGGTGATCTTGTAGAAAAGTACGGCCACTGTGGAAAGCGATTTGGTGATACATAAACAAGGACAGGGAATAGCAAGAGCTCTGAAATTGACAGTGAGGAGAGTGTAGCATTCCTGGTCCTGTTGGATCCATTGGAACATATCTGAGAGGAATTACTGAGAGGTGAAAGATGGGTAAACATGATAATGGGGCAGGTGGGAAGAAAAAAAGGAAAGAAGAACAAAGAAAAAATTATATATGTGTGTGTGTGTAAAGATAGATATCTAAGTATGTAAATATAGAAATATAAGTGTACTTGTCCGTGTGTGTGCACATGTGCATGTGTGTAAAGATAGATATCTATGTATGTAAATATAGAAATATAGGTGTACTTGTCCATATATGTGTGTGTGTGCATGCATGTCTATGAAACAGATGAACTTTGCACCTCAATTTGAACTTCACCTCAGTACAAGAACAGTGTGGGGGGAGGTCAGATGCTTACAGACATCTGAGCTGAAGGCAGTCACAGCCAGTCTATAGGGGTGGGCCTGCTCCCTGCTGATGGGGACAATGGATTATTTCTCCCTGAGGCTTGCGACCATTAGCTTGGTTCCAATAGGTGGAGTTCACACCCTACCGATAATGGTATCTATCAGTTGAGCCAGGGAATGGGTCAAACTGGCTCTGTGACATCCAAAGTTAGGCTGCTATCCTGTATCTAGGATCTGCCCATCTTGCCACATGTATACCCCCAGTCCCTCCTCTTCCTATTGCCTAGATGCCCCTAGATCACCCCCTACCATTACTGTATTCCCAATAGCACAACCCCTTCCTATGACAGATGTCTTCCCCTGTAATTAGGGGGCTTGCATGTCCCCAGAGAATATAAAACCCTTGGTTAGCATTAAAGATTCTCTTGCTCTCTCCACATGGACCAACAAGCAAGGCTGAGGTGAGCATGCTACCATGAATTGTGTCTGACTCCATTTATTTCAATATTTCTCTTTTATCTCTCATGCTTTCTATAATTTTACTATAATTTTTACTTATTATTGCTGTACAATTGTGCCTACCGGACCCGTACTGATGTGTTAGTGGCTGACTTCCCCTGGCAGAACAGTTTGTTCTAATAATGTTACACTGTATGATATTCACGTTCCCGACATGATCGGTGAAAACAAAATGGGTGCATTAGCAAATGTGGTGAAGAAAGATCATGGTGCCCAGCTATTGAAAGATATAGCCTCTGGGGTCTTAAAGACTTTAAATTAAACAAGCATTATCGAGCAGGGAAGCAACAAAGCCAGCATGGAAGAAACACACCTGTCTGTGTGATCATGATGTGTCGACCAGAATAGGTATCAGCAATTCCAAAACAAGCAATAAAATTGATGTGAAGGAGTGTGGACAAAGTGAAGACCCCAAACCCACCTGTAAGATAATTGGATAGTCCCTCACAGAAGGGCCACATGCAAAGGATGATATTTCTAGGGTGTGGAATAGCACATCTAGATCTGTAATTGTCTTCCCCCCTTACCATTATGGACTTTGTATTATCTCATTATTCTGGTCAGACCTCCATTTGTATAACTAAGATTATTTGATGCATGAAAGCCAAGATGGATAACCCTTCAGAAACAGTAACAGGAGCAAGGTTTCCCTGAGGATGCAGGAAGGGGTTGGGGGGAGAAAGGGAAGGGGGAACTGATAGCAATGAGGACTGTATAACCCCATACAAGGGAACAATGGATGTACATGTAAAAGGATACAATGAAGGTTGTAAGGTATGGCAAACAATAATAATATATAGTATTATAATTTGGGTTCTTGGGGGTAAGGGGAAAATAAAGAGAAGCTGATATCAAGGAGTTCAAGAAAAAAGAAAATATTATGAAACTGATGGTGGGAGCCATTGTACAATTATGTTTGATCTAATTGAAATATGAATTGTTATAATATTTATCAGCACTCCCAATAAAATGAAAAAGAGAATAGAAAAGAAAAAGGAAGAGAGTTTTTAAAAAATTACAGCCTCCGAAATCCTACATAGAGTTGTTATGGGTTGGGACTGACTCAATGGCAGTGGGTTTACTTTGGCTTTTGTTTATTGCTACCCTCCACAACTCGGGACTTAGATCCGTGGAAGAAAGGGACTCCCCTCTTCCTCACCCATCACTACCAACCCATCACTACCAACCCATCAGGAAGTCCTATCTGCCCTGCCTCCAAAATACTTAACAAATTCAACTGCTTCTCTTGGTTTCTGCTCATGAAATCCTGGCCCAAGCACCTTCACCTTTCACTCCCGTCACCACTGCCTCCTAGCTGGTCTGCCTCTTATATTGTAACCCTTCCTCCACACAGTAGCACAGGGAATTGTTCAAAAATGCATGAATATTATTTGACTGCACACCTCCTTGAAGTTCTCTGAAGGATCTCAATCACTGTTTGGGATTCTACAGATGCAGACCCTAAGGGAAGGGTCTGAGTGCAAGCCAGGCCTTGAGAGGCACAAGAAGCACAGGGTAGGGGCAGTATGGAGGGGCAAAGAGGAGAAGGTAGCCTATAGAGAGTGTGTTAACTCTTGGGATTCCTCGGGGTGCTACTTAACACTAGTTCTTTCATAGAACTAACAAAGAAACCAACCCAATCATAACCAGTGACTCCAGCTCATGGCGAACTCATGTGTGTCAGAGTAGTCCTGTGATCTGTCAATGGCTGATTGTTTGGAAGTAGATCTTCAGGATCTTCTGAGGTGCTTTTGGGTGGGTGGGCTCAAGTGTCCAACCATTCTGATAGCAGCCAGGAGTGCTAACATTTCACAAGACCCAAGGACGCCTCTGATAGGTTCCCAAAACAAAAACCCTTTCTCCCATCAAGCTGATTCTGACTCATCATGACCCTGTAGGACAGGCTAAAACTGCCCTGTGGGTTTCCGAGACTGTACCTTTTTGTGAGAGTAAAAAACCTCATTTTTCACCCTTAAATGGGATAAATAATTCAAAAGACAATGTCAGGTTCACAAATGATTGTCTTTTCAATTTGCCAGGTTTTAGCCATATTTGAAAGTAGCTAATTTTTTGTGATGTTTTGACACGCAAAAATTATGTCTATAACAACTGTAATAATACAAGGAAACTTCAAGTAGGGCGTATATATGATTTATTTGAAATAGCTGTTGGAAGTCAGTACATTAAGGTATATTAGTGACACTAGCAATTGAATATATGTATCGTCTATCATTAACTGGTATTACTCTACCTATAAACCTGAAGAGTACATACAGATGAGTGCTAATTACACAATCTTGGCTAGATCTCATGTTACATTGACTGACTAACATGTTACTAATATAGCTCATTTACATTAGCTGACCACCTGTCTTTACTTTCACTTTTTTTTCAATTGCTCCACAAAATAATCATTACAAGCAACAGTCAGAGCTGCCACCATGACCACAAATTCATTAAAATCCACTTCATTGTCCTTATTGGCGTCCAGGTCCTGCATTATCTTATCAACCAACTGGGGATCCTTTTGGCACTAAAAAGAAAGAGAAAAATGTCTAACTTCTGAGGCTCATGGTGACCGTTAAAATAACATCCTCCTTTTATTTCCATTACACTTTGAATCCCCGCTTTTAACACTTAAAAACATTGCCCACGAGCCCATTTGCTGGGAGGCTTATACCAGTCACACATTCTCACGTTGTCTAGCCTCTGACCCCCCCCCCCCCCCCGCTCATACCATCCTGGCTCAAACCTAAAGCCCAACAAGGATCAAAATGAGCTACTGAGGCTGCATTTGCACAGAGATGTGGAGCCCAGGACATTAGGCAGCAGTGAAGTAGGGGGCAAAGAGAGAGACTTTAAAGACAGAAAGAGTGAGTAGCTACACCATTTACCAATAGGGGAACTTTTCCTTATTTGTAGAAAGGAGAATCTCTCTACCTGTAAATTTGAGGGATGTTGCCACACGACTTTTGAAAACACTCAACCCGAGTGTCGCTAGAGTGAGCCCCTTGAGTGAGTGGGTGCCAGTTCATTTTAATTTCAGATCAACAAGTCGTGTTTTTGTATGAGTATTGCCCCAACTTGGGAATGCTGTCAGGAGAGACCAGTCCCTAGGGAAGGACATCGTGCTTGGTAAAGTTGAAGGGCAAGGAGAGAGGAAGACCCTTGATGAGATGGACTGGCCCCGTGGCTGCCGTAATCAGCCCAAACATCGCAACAACTGTGAGGACGGTGCAAGCCCAGGGGGTGCGCATATGAGTCGGCACCAACTCAACCACACCTATCAACAACCTGCCCCAATTGTTGCATATGAGGCACAGTGTGTTTTATCTGCCAGCCCCACTTAGCACAGGGCCCAACATTTTAAATTTTAAAAAAAGCATCATCGCATGCACAGCCTTAGAAGGCTGACTGCATTTTAAGGGATTCAATGGGTTGGACTGTGAGCACCAAGAAGCCCTGCTAAAATGAGTGGTTGATGACTGTTTCCAAACGATCGTTTCCCCAGAATTCCCCAGAATTCCCCTCTCCTGGGCTGTCAACCACTAACTCAGTGGTTCTCAACCTCCTAATGCTGAGACCCTTTCATACAGTTCCTCATGTTGTGGCGACCCCCCAACCATATTATTTTCACTGCTACTTCATAACTCTCATTTTGCTACTGTTATGAATTGGGTGACCCCTGTGAAAGGGTCATTCAACCCTCAATGGGGTCGTGACCCACAGGTTGAGAACCACTGCACTAAGTGATTAGGAAGTGAGAGCTAATTGATCAAATGAACTTGATGGAAATTTCACTTGAATAAATCAATGGCAAGCCACATACATATTTGTAAGTATATGATTCCGGACTATATGATATAGAAACCAAAATATATTTGAGAAGAGAAACCTTCCTATGGACTTATAAAATGACTTAAAATATATCACGAAGAATTATTACGGTTAATAACTAGCTTTGCTCGAAGCTGTTACCATGGAGAGTGGGGAGAAAAAGATTACTCAAATTAAATTGCTGTAGTCTTAGATACAATGCTAATATTGTATAAAATTCTGTGAAGGTGGCTCAATCAAACCAAACTTACTGCCATAGAGTCGATGTGGACTCATGGCAACCTCAAAGGACAGGGTAGACCTGGCCCGGTGGCTTTCCAAGACTGTGATTCTTTATGGGAAAACTCCATTTCTATACCACCAGGAAGGGTGGTTGGTATATGGTACTAAAATCAATCCAACGCAACTCCATAAAGTTCAGAGAAAACTATCAAACACTAACCTAAGGCTTCACGCATGGATTAATTGAACCTCTTGCTGTTTTAAGATGTGAATCTGGTCTTTCCCCCACTGACTAATATGCCAGGCCCATCCTGGCCATCGATCCCAATCGGCTTGTGTGTGGCTGACTAAGCTCTCTCGGCATCCAGCATTCACGAAAGAACTTGTCATCACGGCAGCAAGCCCCGGGCCTCATCCATGACCCAGCCCATCTCTGACCCAGCCCATCTCTGACCCATTTGCAGACATCTGGACGTCGGTCTAAGCCAGTGCTGAGTAATTGACCAGAGCCTCGCATGTAAGTTTTTAACAATTGGAAACCCTAACCGTGGCAGAAGAGAACACAAGACCATATACACCGGAAACAAAGGTCTCCAGTCTTGGTCCTCAGTAGGAATCATTCTGCTTCTGCGACAGAATCCTAGGAGACTAGGTACAGAAGTTCAGTCCCTGAAGCCCGTACCTCACGCACCTTGGCAGGAACGGGGCAGAGGAGCCGAGACTCACCGAGAGGAATTCTGTGAGCTCAAGCTGCAGGAGCAGTTTCAGCTCCCTCTTGCTGAGCTTGAATCTGTCTCCTTCCTTGCAAGAGTACCGGTGGAAGATGCGAATCATGCTGTCCATCGCCATCTCCAGCTGGGTGGGCATACTGGCCGCAGGACTGACCACACTGGAGGCAGGCCGCCAAACTCCGGCAGGCGACACTGTTTAAAATAGGCAGATGGGGAAACGTCACCAGTTTTCATGAACACAACATAAGAGCATCCCCTAAGGTACCCCACTAAGAAATTAGCCTTGGGCTAAAGAAAATGCTCTGCTCACACCAGGACAAAAGGCAAGTGAGACCTTGAAAGGTGACCATAATTTTCCTCTACTCGTTCCTTACATCCCCATGATGTAACAGGGTCAGCGGGCTCCTAGGTTGGCAAACAGACAACTACAGGGTCATATTAAGACAGGGGATTTAAAAAACGTAAAGCGCCAACCCCGTACCTGTTCAGCCAATCTGCTCGGTCAACAGGTGTTTACAGTGAAGCTGTACGGTTTTATAGCTGGGGTGCCAACCAGGCACACCTGGTCCCTGAGAAGATGACAATTGCCAGTGACAAGAGATTCACCTCGAGTGCTTCTGGGGCTGTTTTTCATCACCAGGATGAACAGGTGTGAGCTGCCACCCCCTTGGGGCAGCCAGGAAGGGCAGGAGCCTGCTGCTGCCGTGCTGCTGGAGAGGAAGCCTCCGTGAGCCCTTCATTAGAGGACTTCGGCTGGAAGTGCAATTAGTTGCTAGGAAGTTGATGACGGAACAAGCGCTAAAATTAGGTGAAGACGCCTGCCTGGAAACTCCTGGAGAAAGGTCAAGGGGAGAAACAGAGCACAGCAACTAAGACAATGCGCCCCAACCACAAGCCAAGCCCGTGGCCATCAATCGAGTCCATTCCCCTCGCAGCAACCCTGAAGGACAGGGTTGATCAGCCCATGGCATCTCCAAGGGTGCAGTCTTTGTGCAAGCAATCCCCAGGCCTTTTCATCCCCCACAAAACTCCTGGTGCGTTGGAACTAACAACCTTGACCTCTGTACATCTCACTGCCACAGAGTGGCTGGAGAGTTCGAATCGCTGATCTTCCCATTGAGTAGGCGAGCGCTTTCACCACCGTACCACTAGGGTTCTCCAAAAAACCAAACTCACTGTCAGGAGTCAATGCTGACTCCCAGTGGCAACCCTGTGAGGGGGGCCTCATCATGTCCTGGTTACGCTGGGCTGTGTGATCAGCAGGTCAGCAGTTCAAAACCACCAGCCGCTCCGAGGGAGGCAGACTGGGCTTTCTACTCCCAGTCTTGGAAACCCACCGGGGTTGCTTTGAGTCTGCGTTAACTTGATGGCAGTGAGTTTGAGCTTTTGGGAGTGACCCTGTAAGGCGGGGTAGAATGCCCCTGTGCGTTTCCGAGATGAACCCTTTAAAGGATAAGACAGCTGTGTATAAAAGGAGGAAGTGCTCTGTGTGGACAGTTGGGCACCATAGCGTGCATTCGGGTTCAAAGTGACCTTGAGGACAGCGGTGATGTCCCACAGGGTTCCCAAGACTCGCACTTTGACAGGAGCAGGTCACCAGGTCTTTGCTCCCACAGAGCTGTGGGTGGGTTTGAACCACCAACCTGTCAGGAAGCAGCAGGCTCATCACCATCATGCCACTGGAGCTGCTTAGGAGATGACTTAGAATGATACGAAAGTGTTTCGTGACAAACAAATCCATCTCAAACAAACTCACAGAAAGATGATACAGGACACTAATTCTCATTATAATTTAATCACAAAGAAGGGAATGAAAATAAGATTACACCAATCTATTTATTTATTTTAAATCATTTTATTGGGGGCTCGTGCAGCTACTGGTACCAATTTAAATGAAAAGATATTGCTACTAACATTCCAGTTCATAGATGCACATGTTTGTCCAAACAAAATGTGTCTAAACGTGTCTCTGGAGCCAGTGGATGGGTACAGGCAGATGCTTTCAGTAGTCTACTTGACCAATCTCAGTACTCACCAACCCACGGCCATCTAGTCAATGCTGGCTCACTGAGACCCAAGAGGGCTTCTGGGGCTGTCAATCTTTTTTTTCCTTTAATTATGGTAGCCATAAGGGGAATTTTCACTTCCTGCCATCTCAGCATTTGTGATTTTTTAGGTGTCCTTCTAGCCTTTATTCTTTTTTGTTGTTAATCATTTTATTGGGAGCTCGTACAACTCTTATCACAATCCAGAAATACATCCATTGTGTCTAGCACATTTGTACATTTGTTGCCATCATTCTTCTCAAATATTTGCTTTTGACTTGAGCCCCTGGTATCAGCTCCTCATTTTTCCCCTCCCTCCCCCACCTTCCTTTCCCACTGATAATTCATAAATCATTATTTTTCCATGTCTTACACTGATTGATGTCTCCCCTCACCAATTTTCTGTTGTCTGATCCCTCCCAGGGAGGCGGTTATATATAGATCCCTGTAATCGGTTCCCCCTTTTGATTCCACCTTCCCTCCACCCTCCTGGTATTGTCACTCTCACCACTGATCCCAAAGGGTTCCTCTGTCCTGGATTGCCCATGTTTCCAGATCCTATCTGACCAGTGTACATCCTCTGGTCTAGCCAGACTTGTAAGGTAGAATTGGGATCGTGATAGTGGGGGGAGGGAGGGCATTTAAGAACTAGAGAAAAGTTGTATGTTCCATTGTTGCTATACTGCATCCTGACTGGCTTGTCTCCTTCCCATGACCCTTCTGTAAGGGGATGTCCAGTTGCCTACAGATGGGCTTTGGGCTCCCTCTCCATACCCTCCCCCCCATTCACAATATGATTTTTTGTTCAATCTTTCTGGGAGCAGATAACCTTAACTTTCTCCCTTGGAGCAGCCGGTAGGTTTGAACCTGACCTTGTTGCTGATCTGACGGTGCTACCAGAGCTTTTTTTAGGCTCTCTAAGGCACCTTAGAAACAAGTCCACTCAAACCAGTGACTTCCAAGGGGATCTGCTGGGCAAGTTCCGTTCAGAAGCAGATTGTGATACAGGAATTTTATGGAAACCGTATCTTACCTACTCTACAGCCCTGCTCTTCCCCCTCAAACTTTAAAAAATAACCATGCCTCAGAGACCTTTTAAAGGAACATGATTTGAGCCCCTCAAAACTAAGTCATATGAAGAAGGACGTGGAATCGGGGTTGGAGGAAGTTCCCTGACAAGCGGTCATGTTCAGATGACAACATCTTGATTGTGGAAAGGGAAGAGGGCTTGAAGCATTTATCAATGAAGATCAAAGATGACAGTGTTCGGTGTGGATGGCACGTTGGTGTGAAGAAAACAAAAACTCTCACCACTAGACCAATGAAGAGCATCGTGATCAATGAGGAAAAGGTTGAGGCTGTCAGAGAATCCACGTCACCTGTGTCCACGACCAATACGCGCGGGAGCCATAATTGCTGCTAGGTCCCACGGACTCAGCTCCGACTCTTGGTGGCTCCCTAGACAACAGAGCAGAACCCTGCGCAGCCCTGTGCCGACCTCGTCATTCTTAGCATGGGTGAGCCCAGGGCTTCAGCCATGATCTTCCACTTTTTTTCTGATCCACTACTTTACTGAGCATGATGTCCTTTTCCAGGGACGAACTCTCCTGATAACATGTCCAAAGCACATGAGACAAAAAGCCCACCAGTCTCACTTCTAGGAGCCTTCTGGTTGTACTTCTTCTTAGACAGATTGTTTGCTCTTCTGACAGTCCACGGCATTTTCAATATTCTTCGCTAACACCATGATTCAAGTGCAGCAGTTCTTCTGTCGCCTCCCTTACTCAATGTCCAACTTACACATGCATGCGAGGTGATTGAAAATACCTTGGCTTGGGTCAGATGAACCTTAATCTTAAAGTGACATCCTTGACCGTCAACATTTTAACCACGTCTTGTGCAATAGATTTTTCCAATATAATATGTCATTTGATATTTTGACAGCTGCTCCCGTGAGCCTTGGCTGTGATCTGAGGAAAATGAATTCCTTGACAACCTCTGTCTTTTCTCCGTTTGGCGTGATGCTGCCCATTGGTCCAGTTGTGAGGATTTGGGTTGTCGCTACCTCGAGTTGTAATCCATACGAAGGGTGCAGTCCTTGATCTTCACCAGCAAGTTCTTGAAGTCTCCCTCACTTTCTGCAAGCAAGGCTGTGTCATCTACATATCAAAGAATGTTAATAAGTCTTCCTCCAAGCCTTAGCCAAGTTCTTCCTCCAGCAATCTAGTGACATATAAGTGTCTCAGCATACATATTGAAGAAGTATGGTCACAGGATAAAACCCTAAGGCACAACTTCCTGAAGGAAATCATGCAATATCCCCTTATTCCATTTCTATGACTGCTTCATGGTCTACAAATAGGTTCTGCAAGAGCATAATGACTTGTTCTAAAATTGCCATTCTCTTCCGTGTTATCTGTGATCTGTTAAGGTACACCCAATTGAATTATCTTTGCATAGTCAATAAAACATAAGTAAACATCTTTCTGGAATTCTTTGCTTTCAGCCAAGATCCATCTGAGGTCAGCCATGATATCCCTTGTGCCACATCCTCCTCTGGATCCAGATTGAATTCCTGACATGCCTTGTTGACGCATGGCTCCTCTGCAGGTTTTTCTTGCATGTGAGAGCAGTGGTTTTGTTCTGCTGGATCGCCTTTCTTTGTAATGGGCACGAACATGAATCCCTTCCAGTTCATTGGCCGAGTAAATAGCTCGCTGTCTTATAAATTTGGCATAGATGAGTGACTACTGCCAGTGCTTCATCGGGTTATAAAACATTTCAATTGGTATCCCTTCGATTCTTGGAGCCTTTTATCCATAATGCCTCTTGTGCCTCTTCAACTTCTTCCTTCAGTGTCATTGGTTCTGGATTCTACGCTACCGCTGATGTAGGTGAATGTCAACCAGTTCTTTCGAGTATTGGGACTCAACGTCGTCTTTCCATTGTCTTTTTTCCTTTTCTTCCATTTGCTTTTGACGTTTCCTACATCATTCAGTATTGTGTTCATTAGATGCTTCAACATTGCAACTCAAGGCCTGAATTTTCCTTCAGTCCTTTCAGCTTGAGATATGCTCAGCATGTTCTTCCCTTCTTGCTTCAAAACAGTTCAGAAAACATTCTTTCTTGGAAAACCTCTCCCTTCTCACCTCCCCAGAGCAGGTGGTCACACCTGTCCTCGCTTGTCCCCAGTGTAGATCCTTGTCTTTTTATCTTTGTACTGATCACACCGCACACATCCCAGTAATCATGTATGTTCACATGCCCCCCCCTCCCCCAGACATTGAACGTGTCTTTGACGGATGAGTTGGTATCTAGTTCATCTTTGCATTCCAAAGCACTTATCGCCGGATCAGGCATATGGAAGTACTCAGAAATCTTTCCTGACATAGAATTGATACATAAATGTATCAGAGGGGGAAACTGTATGATTTCTAAAACTTGCCTAGTTTAACTGTCCAAAGAATTTCTTGATGACTAAAACATAATGATTTTTCAGCTTCTATTTAGAATGCACACACACACAAGCATTGATTTATCAGAGACAGAGAATGAAAACAATCATTATAGTGACTAGAGAGAGCTTGAGTTTGGAATGAAACAGTATCCAGATAAGCTACTAAAATTCCAAATACACAAAATAAAATGGGTAGGTTTTGTTTTTGGGGTTTTTAAAATAATTTTATTGGGAGTTCTTACAGATTTTATCACAATCCATACATATATCCATTGTGTCAACATTTGTATATATGTTGCCATCATAATTTTCAAAACATTTTCTTTCTTCTTGAGTCCTTGGTATCAGCTCATTTCCCCCTCCCCTTTCATAAACCCTTGACAATTTATAATTTTTTTGCCATGTCATACATTGACCACTGTCTCCCTTCACCCACCTTTCTGTTGTCCATCCCCCTGAGAGGGGTTATATATAGATCATTGTAATCAGTTCCCGCTCTCTTTTCCCACCTTCCCCTTCCCCTCCTGCTATCACTATTCTCATTCTTGGTCCTGAAGGCTTTATGTGTCCTGGATTCCCTGTGTTTCCAGCTCTTATCTGTACCAGGATGCATCCTCTGGTCTAGCCAGATTTGTAAGGTAGAATTGGGATCATGATAGTGGGGGGAAGGGGAAGCATTAAAGAACCAGAGGAAAGTTGTATGTTTCATCATTGCTACACTGCACCCTGACTGGCTCATCTCTTTCTTGTGAGCCTTCTGTAAGGGATGTCCAATTGTCTACAGATGGGCTTTGGGTCTCCCCACTCAGTACTCCCCCTCATTCACAATGATATGATTTTTTTTTTGTTCTGGGTCTTTGATGCCTGTTGCCTGATCCCAAGGACACCTCATGATCACACAGGCTGGTGTGCTTCTTCCATGTGTGCTTTGTCGCTTCTCTGCTAGATGGCCACTTGTTTATTTTCAAGGGCTTAAGACCCTGATAGCCAGGCACCATCAGCTTTCTTCACCACAATTATTTATGCACCCATTTTGTCTTCAGCGATCCTGGTGGGAAGGTGAACATCACAGAATGCAAGGTTATTAAAACAAAGTGTTCTTGCATTAAGGGAGTACTTGGGTTGAGACCCAATGTCCATCTGCTACCTTAATACTGAACATATAAATATATGCACATAGATCTATTTACCTATTGTTATATATAAATGTATTTAATATGTACATGCCTGTATTTAAATGTCTATAAATGTCCTTTGCCTCCCAGTTCTTTCCACTATTAAAATGAATAGGTTTTACAGAGTACATATGTCTCAGCAGTATTGTATTTAAATCACTTTCAACCACAAATTTACTTAAAATACACATAGAACCACACATGTAACCATATAAATTATATATTTGTTTAAAACTAGTTCACATTAAAATTTACTGTTTTATAATATCATATCTTAATATACCTTTAAAAAAAGAATGGCTTTTGAGTAGAAGATGTTAATACCTGAGATATTTCTATTTCTACTAGGCTGACATGATAAAACACAAATTAATTTTTTCTCCCTCAACAACAATTGTACTGGCATCATTCAAATCAAGGTATGAGAATCTGATAACTTTAGGAATTTTTTTTAAAAATAAGCAACTCCTACCAAAGCGATAAAGATGGATTTATAAGCAGGGGTTATGTTTTTGCATTGTTTAATTTTTAGCCTTGGTTGCACAAGGTCAGCATTTCGAAACGACCGGCCGCTGCACGGGAGAAAAATAGGCCTTTCTACTCCCCTACAGGGTTGCCAGTCACAGAAATCCACAGGGGCAGTTCTTCCCTGTCCTATATGGTCCCTAGGCGTCAGCATCAACCCGACGGCAGTGAGTGTGGTTTGGTTAATACAACTACGCATAGGGGGGAAAAAGGCCTAGTTTTTATTTAAACTAAAAGCTCACAGAACTCGTTCACAATAGTTGGATTACAAATGATTTTCATGTTTTAAACTTATTTTTATTTTATTATTTCCTCCAGGAACCATTATAATTGTGCTATGATCGAACATAAAGGCACATAATAAAACAGCTCAACGTCGACACGCCTGTTTTGGATGCTACTCATGCTTGAAACACTGGTTGCGACCAGCGCATTAGCCTCTGCGTTCTGTGCTCTCGGAGTTTTGCTTTTGCTCAGCTTAAGGGGCGCTAGAAGCTTCCTTTGGTACATGCTGCCCCTTAGTGTCCGGCTCCGGGACTACATCTGGAGGCTCTCTAATTCCCAGAATGCTCTGGAAATTCTTCTAGGACTTGCTTTCTGCAGCGAGTGCCAGCCCCGCCCTCTGCTTTCACAAACAATCCTAAAAAACTCCATGAGGCCACACCATCTGCCTTTGAATCCATTCTAACTCGGGCAACCCAGAGTAGAACTGTGCTCTACAGTGCTTTCAATGGCCGATTTTTTTTTTCAGTAGACTGCCAGGCCTTTCTTCTGAGATGCCTCTGGGTGGCCTTGAACCTCCAACCTTTTGGTTAACCTCTGAGACGTTAACCATTTGCACTACCCCAGTCAGGCTAAGGATTTGATTGACAGGCGACCGGCAATCCCAGAACGGGCAGAGGTGACACATGAGGATGGCATAGAAGTGTCCCATGGCCTGGTGGCACCTTGCTTGCTCTGATCATGAGTCAACTTTGCTTCTCAGCTAATGGCTGAATGGTACGAGTAGTGTCCAAGAACGGGGGGAATCAGATTGAAAGGTAAGGGCTAAGTTACATGAAGACAAAGAGCTAGCACGCATCCATGAGAGGAAGAGCAGAGAGAGTAGCTAGAACTCATTGGAAAGTGAGGCTTTGGCCTCAGGGCCTGAAAGAAAGGAAATATGTGAAAAATAGGCCACACTGCTAACTGAGATCAGTCAAGATTCCTTCCTCAGGCCGAGGACACTCCCAAGGCGTCCGTCTGGGGATGCCAAGAATTCCCAGGAAGGTCCACCTCATTGGGGTCAGCGTCAAAGTCTTACCTCAAACTAAGCGGCTTCCTTTCAAAGTACCTAGCTTTTTTTTTAATGTTCTTTTATTTAAATGTTCTGTCATTTTCATAACAGTAACAGAGGAATCTCAAACAAGGGTGAGGAGTGGGAGGAGGGTCTCATTTGGTTGAGGAAACTTTGGGGAGGGAGGGGGTACATATGTTTGTTGCCTTGACGCTGGTGGTAGTGTTGTGGGTACATAAATGTGTCCAAAGTTAACACAGTAGACTTTTAAATGTGTGCACCTCGTTGTTTGACAGCCGTTGTGGTTAGGTGCCATTGAGCCCGATACCTGCTCCTGCGCCCTCCTCACAGTTGTTGTCTGAGCCCTTGTTGAAGCTGATCCATCAGCCACTTCCTTGAGCCTTCCTCTTTCTCGCCGTCCCTCTACTTCACCAAGCATGGCGCCCTTTCCCAGGGCCTGGCCTTTCCAGGGGAAAGTGTGTGAGCTAAAGTCTCACCACCCTCGCTTCTAAGGAGCATCCTGTTTGCACTTCCTCCAAGACAGATGTGTCTGTCTGTTTGGCAGTCTGCGGGACTTTTAAGATTGTTCACCAGCACCATAAGCCAAGTGCACTGATTCTTCTTCAGTCTTCCTTGTTCAGTGTCCAACTTTCACATGCATATAAGGTGATTAAAAATCCATGACTTGGACCTGGCACATCTTAGGCCCCAAAGTGATCTCTGCTCTTTAAAGATGTGTCCAATGCAGTACTTGGTTTGATTTCTTGACTGCTGGCTCCATGAGGATTGACTGTGGGTCCCTCCCAAACGATGACTCTCTCCATCCTCCGCTCCACATCCGTGTCCGCAGATCCAGGTCTGCATCAGTCTCCAGGCATGGGCCATACTGTCGTTGCTAAACACTTTTTAACGCTGAATTTCTTACTTAAATTGTGTTATTTAACTCTGAACTTAGTTACTTTGAAGTTTCTGTGTAATGTTTTGTAAAAAGAGGCAAGGTTAGGGTAAAATTTGATGCTCAAGAATGGATTCATCCATTTTCAGTTATTTCTTATGGGAAAAATTGATTCGGAACTCGGCTGCATCACATCTCGACGCTCCTCCTAGAGTGGATTAGCGCTGAGGTCCAGGGTTCCACTGTCAAAGCCTGATGCACACCTTCCTGATCGTAAACCAAGCAGCATTCTCTTGTTCTATTTGAAACCCTTTTTCTTGGTCCATCTGAGGCTGACTAGCTAAAGAAACTCCATTTTTTAGCTGCTGAATGACCTGCCTCCTTCCCCCTCCCATCTCGGAAAGTCCCACTAGTGATTGATTTTAGAACGTACTCATGTTCCCAGGTTCAGGACACTACAATTAGTTTAGACTATTTATGATCTGGATGGTGTAGTTTATCTTGTTATGGTAACCAGGATGTAATAGACAATTTTGGCATTGTTTCTTTTATGATAAGGAATGTACCTTGTAATGAATGCGTGCTCTTCTTGGGGTTACCAGATTGTTATAATCAATGCTGTTCCCTGTAACGCTTCCTAACCCTAAAGAATAGTAACATTAATTTTGCTTTCTGCTTCTGCCCACACTTGCTTAAATCTTAAAGAAAGGATGGTTGAGTATTTTGCTTTAAAAGATGGACCGAAATGTTGACTGGGGACTGCAACCAAAGAATGACTTTTAGATTCTAGCAGTCTGGTTATAACCAAGTAAAGACTCTTCTAAATTATCAAGACATTAAGAAAAGAAGAAAGAAAGATATTACAGGGGCTGAAATTTATTTGAACCCATAACACCATGCGCAGGTTCCACATGAACAATCCAGTGTTCTGGAATTTCCATTCTTCTCAATGTTATCCATAGTTTGTTATGAGCCACCTGATCGATTGCTTTTGCAATTAATAACACACAAGTAGACATCTTACTGGTATTCCCTGCTTTCAGACAAGCTCCACCTGACGTCAGCGATGCCAGCCCTAGTGCCACGGTCTCTCCTGAATCTGGCTTGAATGTCGTGCAGCTGTCTGTCCAGGTGCTGCTGCACCCGTTCTAAAACTATTTGCAGCAGAATTTTACTCGCGTATGATACTGACAGTTCTGTCCAATCACTCCCGCATTCTGCGGGATCACCTCTCTTTGGAATAAGCACAAGCAGGGACTTCTTTCCAGCAGCTGGTCTGGTAGGCATCTTCCAAGTTTCTCGGTATAGATTCGTGAATGCGTGCAATGACACATCAGTTTGTTGAAGCCTCACAATTTTGGGGAACAGTGACTCTGTATTCCTTCCATCTTTTCTGATGCTTTGTCATTCGATATTCTGTGTCATTCGATATTTTGCCGCTAGAAACCTTCACTATTTTGATTTTTTTTTCTTCAGTTCTTTCAGCTTGAGATGTGCTGAACACGTTATTCCTCTTGGTCTCAAACTCCAGATCATGGCCTATTTCATGACAATTACCCTCTGTCCGGCTCTTTTACTTCACCATCTCCTCCATTCTCTGTAGCTCTAGCTGTAAGTTTCAGATCAAGTTTTAGAGTTTCTTTTGACATCCACCTTGGCCTTTACCTTTCCTGTCTTTTGAACGACCTTTTGCTTTCTGCATGAATGATGGTCTTGATGTCCTCCCACAGCTCCTCGGGCCTTCTGTCATCAGTGTTGGAGGTGTCAACTCTGTTCTTGAGATGTTCTCGAAATTCGAGTGGGATAGACTCAAAGTTGTACTTCCACTCTTGTAGACTCATTTTAAGTTTCTTTGGCTTCAATTTGAACTTCCATCTGTTCTGCTCCACAGTCAGTCCCTAGCTTGTTTGGGACATTCCACAGCCCTGGCATCTCTGGTGTCTTTCTTTCTTTCTTTCTTTCTTTCTTTCTTTCTTTCTTTCTTTCTTTCTTTCTTTCTTTCTTTCTTTCTTGGTAGGTGTGGTGCACATGCTCGTGTGTGTGTGTCTGTCCCTATCAGCATGAGGGGGAAAAGTTAACAACACTGGAATTCTTTGGCCCGATGAATTGCTGGGCTGAGACAACAGTAGCATCAAGTGTAGGTAGGATGATGGATGGAGGACAGGCCCTTACTCTTACTCACTTCTACAGTCAGAGGAAGTCACACGAGTGGAAGAGAACATCCTCTACCAGGAACGCTGCTGACTCAGCTAAGAAAGTTCTTTCTCTAAAAAAAGGAGCATGAAGCGGAGCTTATACTGATGATGAAGAAGTGGAACAGTAAGAGTTGCGCAATGAATCGACTCTTGGGGCAAACGAAGGGGATGCGTCTTCCTTTGCTCCTCAGCCAATTATGTCAGTCAAACAGAAAATAAGCAGGCAGGATGTGTAGGAGGAGGTCATAAACCTTTGTCACAGATGTGAGCCCCATATCGTGTTTATTGTTGGGACCAGTGATTAGTGAGTCCAACAACTATACTTCCATTGTCCCCTAAAGCCACACCTGTTGTCTCTGATGAGGCCTAAGTAAGGTCCCAGTGATAATCAGCCTTCAAGATTGCCCCTAATGAATCCTGCCTCCTGATAATCATCCGCAGGTGTCGTGAGCTCCAAGGATCCCTGGTCGTACAGTGTTGAGTGTTCACCCACCAACCTCTCTGAGGATGATGGTGCAGTCTGCTTCCATAGAGATGACAGCCTCAGGAACCCTGTGGGGCAGGTCTGGTTTGTCTGACAGGGTCATTGTGTTAGACCAGGTTCACTAGAGAAACTAATCCAGAGGCACTCATATATGTATAAGAAAGAACTTTATATCAAAGAGTAATTAATTGAATATTAAGAAAATATCCCAGCCCATTTCAGCTCAGGTCCCTAAGTTCATACTAGCCTATAAGTCAAATACTAGTCCATAAATCCCTCTTCAGACACATGCAGCTATATGTAATGATGGAGAATGGTGGAAGATCACAGGCCGGTGGGTGAAAAGTCTTGTGGATCCAGCGGTAGTGGAAGCATGTCAGCACTGGCATGGGTCTCCACGTGGTTCCTCAACAGGAAGGTGAAGCAGAGAGAGGAGCTTCTTACAGGTCTCAGCAGGTCTCTGTGTGGCTTGTCAACAGAAAGATAAGGCAGAGAGAGAGAGAAGTTCCCAGAATCCTCATAAGCAGGCCACGCCCACAGGGAGGCATCATCAGGCTGTGACCTGATTGACAGGCTAGACTCCACCCCTGCACTGACTTACCAAGTGGACACGAAGTGAGGCGACGACCACAGTCACTGTGAGTTGAATGGAGTCCACAGCAGTGGGTTTGGTTTTGAGTTTTGTAGTAAGCTCCCACACTGAGAGCTTGACCGTGTGACCAATGAATGTTTTGTAAACGATGTTGTGTAACCTTGGGGCTTGGTCGTCGAGACATAACTGTGCTTGCGGGAAGCCAGCTGCTGAGTTTTGGGGTCTCTCTATCGATGAGGCCTTCTGCCAACAACCAGCCCCGACTTGCCAGGCATCTGACTGAGGGCTTGAGAAGCAGGCTCCCCAGGCCTGGTCAAGTCTTCAGACAACTGAAGCAGAACCTTTAAAGGAAACCCTCGGGCAGTGAGCCCGAGAACTGAAGGTCATGACACCACTCGTTTCAAGGGCGATTGACTCAGAGGGGAGGGGGGAGAAAGAACATGTTCTGAAATTGATTGTGGCCGTGATTGGGCAATTCTTCTTGATAGGAGTGAACTATTGAATCGTATGATATATGGATTAAATGCCAATAAGGGCCAAGAGAACTGTTAGAGAGAGAGGGCGAAAGAGAGAGAGAGGGAGAGAGAGAGAGAGAGAGAGAGAGAGAGAGAGAGAGAGAGAGAGAGAGAGAGAGAGAGAGAGAGAGAGAGACCACGCCAGAACAACACGTTCAACAACTCTGCATTCCAGAAGCAGCTGCTGGAGTGGACGATGTATATTCTTGTTTTAAGCGAACGTGGAGGGTGAAATTGTCAGCAGCGAGCGAGTACTCCAGAGTCCGGTGGCTGAAAGGATCCTTTCTTGGTGAAACCATGTCAATAAAATGCCGATCTTCATTTAGGACTTCTGGAAAATAAACAACGTGGGGAGGGGCCTTCTTTGTCCTCAGGAAGGAAGCCCCTGCCAGTCTGACAGAAGAGGGCGCTGCTTCCTGTTTCCTCACCACCAACCAAAGCAACCGAGCAGAACAACAAAAGCCATTGTTTCTGATCCTAAAAAGCATCCCTTGGCTTCACAAAGTGGCACCACTGCCCAGCGCCCCTGAGCCGTGCTCCAGTTACTTCCACGGTTGTTGGAAAGCCATTGGCACTGATTGGGCCTGTTTTCATGATGCCGCCGTTGAGGGCCTTCCGTGGGGTCGGAATGAGAAGTCGGCAGGAAAACCGGTTTCTCCTCAGTAAATTAAACACAGACAAAGATAAACTCCCTGCCAGGGAGCCGATGCACCCTCGCGGCGACCCAATGGACAGGGTGGAGCTGCCCCGGCAGGTTTCCACAGCTGAGACCGTTTATGGGCGTGGACAGCCCTGTCTCCCCCTGAGCGGACGGTGGTTTCGACCTGATGACCAGATGGTCAGCAGCCCAACTCTGCTGCGGCCACCAGGGCTCTGTAAAGGAGAGCCCAAACGTTTGCTGGGCCTGACATTTAATCTGGGGCAGGAATCCACTTTCTCCCCATCTTCTGTCACAACTGAGTCTGCGCAGCATCGTTTTCATGACTGACTGGAGCAGGGCCCAGCAGAAGTCTGGGGGTAAGGGCCGAGCCACCAGGCGCTCAAACAGAATCTTTTCTTCTTTGGAAGCATAAGCAAGCAAAGTGAGTGCGGTGGAAAACGCCTGTCCCCGCCCCCCACCAAACCCCCAGGCTGGGCCTAGGGGGTGGGCAGAGAGGGGGTGGTGGTGAGGGGTTTGCTTCCTGCTGTTGGGGAGTGAGGGGCTTCTTGGTTTCGTGTTGTGAAGTGCCATGGCGTCTGACTCACAGTTACCCTGGGTACAAAGTTCTGACTCACAGTTACACTGTGTGCAACAAAACAAAGCGTTGCCCTCCCTGGCCCCTTCCCCCAGGCCCTGAAACTTCAGGGATTGACCCGCTGATGTGGAGGAGATAAACCAGTGACCCTTTGTGGTAGGACGTGACTTGTCTTCAGAAGGCACGGTGACTTTGAGTCAAACTTGACTTCTTAAGCGTCCAAGATTAAGAAAGTTTGGGTTTCAGCTGGAGCTGGTGGGTGCTGGAGGCTCCGTAGCCCCCTCCCTACCCCACCCCTCCCTCCCCTCACCATGCCAGGACTCCCCCTTAAAGACAAGCTGCTTTTCTGCTCCATCCTCCAAGCTGAGGATGTGTACTGCTGCTGCTGTGAACTGTTACATCCGTTATCCTTCATTCCTTCCCTCTGATCTACATGCTTACCATATTTTAGGTGACTGATTTTGTTTTTGTTTTTTTTTTTAATTTTGGTCACATTTACCCTATCTTCTACTTACTTGTGAGTGTTTTTAAAACTTTTTGCACCCCACCCCCACCCCCAAGGGGACAAACAACAGAAACGTGGGTGAAGGGAGACAGCGGATGACGTAAGATATGAAAATAACCATTTCTAATTTATCAAGGAGTCAGGAGGGTAGGAGGGTGGGGAAGGGAGGGGAAAAAAGAGGAGCTGATATCAAGGGCTGAAGTAGAAAGAAAATGTTTTGAAAAAGATGATGGCAACATATGTACCAATGTGCTTGACACAATGAATATATGGATTGTTGGTAAGAGCCCCTAACAAAATGATTTAAAAAAAACACTTTGAGTGTCAGTGAGGTGAAAGTATCCAGAGCGGTCCATCTGTTTACATTCAACAGGGCACACACATGCTGATTCAGTGCATCCATTGAGAGCCTCTGCTTTTCCCCTGCCCCCCCCCCCCACCAGTCTCCTGTTGTCATGGCTCCTCCTCTCCTGACCCCTCTGGACTTTGTTCTTGGGTAAAGGCTACCGCTTTTATCTGAATTGCTGAGTTCAGGTCCAGTCAATGTAGGGTCAGGGCTATAGTGTTGGGGAGTCCCATTCCTTTGATGAGTTTTCGCTTTAACCTTTCTAGCTTGACCATTGAGACTAGACTCGATGGTTGTGCCTTATTTCCTTTGCTATGTGGATTTCAAACAAGAGTGAAAGCAGAGAGAGTTTTCTAATGAATCTGTATGTACCCGGGCTGGACACGCTGGTGGGGTGACTTGGGTTGTGGGTTGTGTGCCCTGACACACTCCTCATCCCCCAGCGTCCACGATCTGGCTACGTCACACCCCCTCTTCCGGAATTATTTATGTTCATTTTTAGTCCATTTCCCTTCACTTATTCCAGGCTATTATTCATTTTCCCCCTTTGCTCTTACGTTGGCCTGGCTTTACTTTTTTGAAATTTTATTATCTTTCTTCTCCTTCTCCTTCTTCTTCTTCTTTATGATTTTAATAATGTATCTTCCCATTTGGGTGGCAAATATTGTCTGTGGCTCTTAAAAACCAGCTTTACCCTGGGCTTATGAAGACCTAGCACAACCCGGAAATCAAGAGGATGGTGTGGGAAGGCCTGCTCCCTCGCCTGACACCAGACGAGAAGTGTGTGTGACCCTCAGGCCTCAGCAGAGCCCACAGTTCCCTTCGGGGAAACAACCAAGGTAAGTGAAACTGCATGTAGCCACACCAACTGCCCCCTCAGCACAGCTGACCAGGACAGACTGAACTCAGATAGCCATCTGTCCTAACTTGCCTGTGGTTCTGGTGCCTTGCCTGGTTAACAACTTTCCCTGCTTCTGTTTCTCGACGTTTTCAGTTCCACGCGCCATCAAGTGGATCCCAGCTCATGGGCCCAGGTGCGTCAGGGTGGAAAGGAGCGCCATCCGTAGGCTTTTCCGTCGGTGGTTGATTTTTCAGAAGCGCATCACCAGGACTTCCCCCCGAGGCTCTGCTGGGTGCCCTCGAACCATCGACCTCACACCACTAGTGACTCCTTTATCACTTCTCATTGCATTACCATGAGCCAGTCTTGGCTGGTGGACATGCCGGGCCAAGGAGGAGCGCTTACTTGTGGCTGAACATGAAAGGCAACCACTGCAACCCTGCCATCCAGCTCCCTTTCAGGGAGAGCATGCAAAGTGCTTGCTCATGAAAACAAGGAGCAGGCGCTCCCTGCTGGCCCAGGTGGAGGAGGGAGAAGCAGTAGGTGTTGCTGTGGCCAGTGGCTGTGGGAGGCCCAGGCCTTTGTCGCTGAGATGCGCCATCTTCAGGCTACAGTGGAGGGGTTGGGGGGAAGGTTGTAGTGAAAAGCTGTCAGCTTTTGAAATATGGATGCAAAGGAAAGGCTGGGCAGTCCTGATGTGCAGCAAAGAGAGGAGTCCGAATGCTCTTGTGACGGGGGATTCGCTGTTTCCTATGTGGGCAAACCTACAGCCAGCTCGTTCACTGCTTGATCAGACATTTCTATTTTGTAGTCAACCCCATTAGCAGTACTGAAAACACACACACACAGTTCACTTAGTTAAAAACCCAGGAACTAAATGTTTGTTTTTTAAGAGGTTGATGATGAAGGTATTACTTACATAACACTCTGGGCAATATTTACCACCGAGCTTGAGAGTTTGGACATGTGGTGCAAAGAGCCAGTCTTGGGAGATGGGCATCGTGTGGTAAACTAGAGGGAGGCCCTTGATCAGACGGACTGACGCAGTGTCTACAAGGATGGGCTCAAATATGTCAACAACTGTGAGCATGTGCAGGATCGGGCAGGGTTTTGTTGTGTTGTTCGTGGGTCGGAACAGGCTCAACCGTACCCGGCGACAACAACAACAAGCTTGAGATGCGTAGGCGATTACTAACCATATAAGATCAAAGAGATACATATTTGCCAAAGAAGCATCAGTATCTCCAATAAAAGTTATTCCTTCCCCAGACACACTTATAACCGGAGAACTTGAGCCAGAAACACATGATGTCAGAGGTAGAAGCAGACAGCTGTACCAAGAGTGGTGTACTGTTGGTTGGCCAACAAATAGGGTCTTGGTACATCAACGCATTAAGACACGTATTATCCCAGCAACCCTGTGACGGCCAGTCTGTTGTATTTTGCTTATGCTTGTTTATATTAGGGTCTATCTCAGAGGTACATCACCATTGGGGCTCACCCTCTTGAAACTGTTATTTGTTGCCTTATTGTTCAGTAAATGTACCCCAGGAGTGTTGAGCTACAGAGAAAGAAACTATAACAGGGGTTTGGGGAAAGGGGGATATGGGGGTGGTGGGGCGGGAGGGATAAGAGGGAGATGATGTCATGAAGTCCAGGAGGGGAGGGAGAAGTACAAGAAGGAAAACTATGTTTTGTAAACATGTATGTTTATGGAAGAATTCCACAATTATGCTTGACATGATTGAATTATGGAAGGATATGATTTACGTATTGGCTTCCAAGTTATGGCAAATTGAAAAAAGAAAAAAGCATAACTCCAGGAATGGGTTTGGGGCTTGCACTAAATCCTAGCTCCAACTTAGAACAATTAGTAGTTCTTATATCATGACCCCACATGCTCACCTCCAGGAAATGATCACTAAAGATAGTGGTGCCACAGCAAAGTGTAGTGAAGAAAGCAGATGGTGCCCATCTATCCATCAGAACAGTGTCTGAGTGTCTGGGGTCTTAAAGGCTTGTATTCAAACACACAGCTATCTAAGGGAGGAGTCAGCTAAATCCACATGGAAGAAGCACACCAGCTTGTGTGATCCAAAGATGACAACTACAACATTTGAATATGGTGAAGAGAAAGCGTCAGAGCAAAAATCATGAACACCCAATTTGTGGAGGGCTAGAGGGGACGGTGGGAGCCCCAAACCCATCTTCAGAGTACCAGGTCAGACTGAGCCCCCGGCAGATCCGCTCTAGCCACAGACAAGGAAGGGTCTTGATCAGCCTGATTATCAGACAGAGACCGTTGTAATCTTGATTATGCTGGATGGAATTTCGTCTGTATACTTCATGTTTTACCCTTCCACCTTAGCGCAATTTTGTTTCCTATTGCTTTCTATTGGGTCTCCCAGCTGTGAAGCACAGGAGTGGGGGCATAATGATACAAGGGGATATAGGGGATACAGGGGGATATAGGAATACAGGGGTGTGGGGGTAGATAGGGCAGGAAAGGGGATTTGGGGAGTAACTAATGAAGACGGGAGGGGAGAGGGAGCATGAACTGTGATGGCATGAATCATCTTAAAGGTGACTTGACATGGGAGAGGGGGAATGCTCTAAACTTGATGTGATTGTACAATTCTCAGTGATATGATTGAACTTTTGAATTATATAATATGTAAATTACTTGTGAATAAAATAGGGGTGGGGACTTACTCGTCCCTCTAAAACTCTACCCAAAGCTGACAATTTGACTTGCAACCACAGGAAGTGTGTTTATATTATCACTCCATGGACGATGAAAATGAGTCCCGGTGGCGCAGTGGTACGGTGCTCGGCTGCTAAATGAAAGGTCATGGGTCTGACCTATCAGCTTCTCGAGGGAGCCAGATATTGTGGTGTGCTTGTAGGAATTTCCCAGCTGTGGAATCCCTACAAGGCAGTTCTATGTCCCCTACAGGGCCACTGTGAGACGATGAATTGGAATTAACTCCATAGGAATGGCTCGTGAATCATGACTTTTCATTTTGATTAACCTCTGTTCTTCTTAATTAATTATGCTCATTATTGATTTCAGGTTTCCTCATAATAACTTTAATGTGTGGGAGCCCTGGTGGCATAGTGTTAGGCTGATGTGTTAGGCTGAAACCACAAGGTCAGCAGTTCAAAGCCACCAGCCACTCTGTGGGAGAAAGAGGAGGTTTTCTACTCCCATAAAGAGTCACAGTCTCTTTAGGAACCCAGAGGGACAGTTCTACGCTGTCCTATAGAGTCGCGATGAGTCAGAATTGATTCGATGACTATGAGTTTTATTAGTATGAATGTGTGCTCTTCATTAGCAAAAGCACTTCACGGGGACCCTGCTGGACAAAGCACATCTGTCCCGTGGACTTTCTCAGCATATTTACAGAAACAGATGCAGACTGCCTCATCTTCCTCACAGGCTTCCTGCTGGGGCTGAGCCCTTCATGGCCGAGACACTAACCATTCTGCCGCCAGGGCCCTCAGTAAAACAGTAGCCGTTTTACATCAGATGAGCCAATAGGAACCAAGTTAAAATGTACTCTAATTAGATCGCAATTTTTACCACCAAATTCATGAAATCCAAGTAGTCTCAAAAGCATTTTAATGTAAATGCTTTGTAAAATCTTCTAAAAGTGAATATGGAAAATGCAATCATTCATTTCATGAGACTAATACAATAAATTTAATTAATTAAAATGGGTTTTTTCTTTTTATCATCATGTAAAAATTAGAAATATGCATAATTATGTCCAAACAAGCTACCAAACAAAGTAGAAGACAGAGTGATCCAAATTAACACACATTTTAACATACTGTTTATAAATATACTGAACTGGAAGCTTTTGTGACAATGCTGATACATAAAAAATACTTCAGCATGACAAGTCTGAGGTTTCGGTCTTGGAAGGGCAAAACTTTCTGTGGACAAATAAATATTCCAAACTTGGGCTGCACTTTCTTTAAGATCAGTTAGAATTCCGTCATTAAAATGCTGAGTAAGCGGTGCACCAAAATCCTCAGCTTTGTGGGTGCTAAACAAATGGCAGCTTTGGGAGGAGGACAGAACCAGGACACGGCGATCTTGAAGTTGCTTTGTGCAAAAGCCAGACAGAAACTAATCACATCCCTTCAGGTGGGCTCACCCCAAGGATAAGGAGCCCTGGTGGGGTGTAGTGGGTTATTCATTGAGCCGCTGAATGCAAGGCCAACAGTTTGAGAGAAAGATGAGGCTTTCCAGTCCCATAAAGATTTTCAGTCTCAGAAACCCACAGGGGCAGTTCCAGTCTGTATAATCGATTTTGAAAGTATAGAGTGTCTTTTTGAATCTGCCTGCTCTTGAGCAAAGTTGAGACTGCAATGGAACGCGTTGGACATGTAGGAGAGACCCGTCGCTGGAGGACATCACTTTTGGTGACGCGGAGGCAGTGGGAAGGAAGGCCCCGCTGCGCTGCGTTGACAGGGTGGCTGCAACAATGGACTCCAGCTTCCGAATGGCAGTGAGGGCGGGGCGGGCGGGCAGGGTTTGGGTCAGAACGGGTTGCATGGCGCCCAGCAGCAACAGTTTCCTCCAGCAAAAGGAAGGAAGGAGAGAGTGCGAAGAAAACGAGATGAAACGTTCCTTCCAGTGAATATTCCAGTGGTGTGGGAGCGGGAGGAGCATCGGGTTTTGCATTTCCATATGGACCTGTTCTTTTTCATTCTTTCAAATGGCCTTCCGTCTTCTTCCAGGTCGCATTTTGTGATTGACGCCCTCACCGGTGTAGAGGGAACACTTAGTCTACAGGGACTGACAACAGAAAAGATCATTCTTCAGAAAATCCCAGTGACGCAGTGCTGAAGACAGATGCAGTGTAAGAAACCAGTTAAAGTGTGCAATTCTCCAAGAAAATAAATCTACTGATGTTTCTTCCCTTTAACAATTGTTTTACTTTATTAGAGAATTTTTTTATTAAATCATTTTATTGGGGGCTCATACAACTCTTATCACATTCCACACTTCCATCCATTGTGTCAAGCACATTTGTAAATTTGTTTCCCTCATCATTCTCAAAGCATTTGCTTTCTATTTGAGCCCCTGGTATCCGCTCCTCGTTTTCCCCCTCCCTCTCTGCTTCCCCCTCCCCCATGAACCCTTGCTAATTTATAAATTATTATTATTTTGTCATATCTTATACCATCTAACGTCTCCCTTCACCCACTTCTCTGTTGTCTATCTGATTTAGTTAATTTATTGTGCCAACCTGGCTGATAAACACATGTGGGCTTAATTGAAGGGCGGAGGGATAAATGGCTCAGTGAGCTTCGCCTTTCGAGTTTTGCTTTGTGATGGTCGGACCAGGGTGCAACTGCCTTGGCCAGTTCCCTGCTTTAGCTGGAAAGGCTCACTTCCTGCAAGACATCCCTTAGGAGAAGCCACATGAACCTACCCCGATGTATTCCTGGGTGCTGGAGCAGTCGTGTGGAGACCCCTGCCAGCACTGAGATGTTTACACATTCACTGATTCAGTTTTCTTCCTGCAGTCAGCATCATAGTGTATGTTTGTGAGATGGAGGAGGACTTTGTGGATTGGTGTTGGACATATGGGCTAATGGGTTAATGTTGGACTTGTGGGCTTGGGCAGCACTGGGTCAGGATGTTTTCTTGATGTGCACTTAATCTTTATAAAAAACTCTCTCTTGGGAAAAAAAGAGAAAAAAAAGGAAACCGAGCTGATTCCAGGAACCCAATTTTGAGACTGACAAGGGCAACAAATGTATAAGGGTGCTTTGCTCAATTGATGTATGTATGGATTGTGATAAGAGTTGTATGAGCCCCAATAAAGAGATTTATTAATTTAAAAAAACCTCTCTCTTATACATGAGTTTCTGTGCATTTGTTTCTCTAAAGTACCCAGACTGACACACCGTCTCCCAGGGAGGAAGTTATATATAGATCCTTGTAATCTTCCCTCAATATTTCAAACATACATGACAGGAAGTAACTCCCCTTCCTACCACACAAGTCTAGCAAATTCTAACCCTTTTCTACAGAAACATTTTTTCACTTCTTTTTCTCTGAAGAAAAAAAAAAGATTCAAGTTCCTTAACTTCTCTTCCTCCCACCAAAGAAGTCATAGCTGTTGTGAATAAGATATTTCTGATTACCTCATGTGGCTGTATACAATTATTCCATGTGTACATTTATCAATCATTTATGACTTTCCATATATGTATTTTCAAACTATAAGCTTTTTCTTTTTCTACTTTTAAACTTAATTGACATAAAGTTACATAATTGACATAAAACATTGACTTAATGAACTTAATTGACATAAAATATTGGTTTTGCTTTAAATGAGACAACCAGACGTTTTATTTTTAGGGAAAAAATTAATTTGGAAAGCATATTTTAACTAGAATGTCTTTATAAGGCTATCAGTATAATCAAGCTAAGTTTTCATCAGTAAATACCTATTCCAATTGATGTAATTTAGGTGACTTCTCAATGTCCCTTTCATTTTCAGAAGTGTCTTACCAAAACCAAACCAAACTCACTCTCACTGAGTCAATTCCAACTTATAGCGACCCTATAGGAGGGATGGAACTGCCGCCCCTGTGGGTTTCTGAGACTGTAAATCTTTACTAGAGTAGAAAGCCTGTCTTTCTCCCAAAGTGTCTTACAAGGGGCAATAAATGATGTGGTCATTCTAGGCATGGGGGAGTCACGGGCTCTGAAGTGGGATGGCAAAGAGCCCACCCTTCAAACATCTCTTGGGGTGGGGGTGAAGGGAACCCCAGTGAAACCTGAAAGATGATGCGTGCTGTCCCTCCTGATTTGGGGAGCCCAGTGGCTCAGATCAAGGAGCCCTGGTGGTGTAGTGGTTCTGTGTTGGACTGCTATCCGAAAGGTCAGCAGGTCAAACCTACCAACTGCTCCTTTGGAGAAAGAGGAGGCTTTCTACTCCCATGAAGGGTCTCAGAAACCACCTGAGGCTACTCTGTCCTTTGGGGTGGCAATGAGTCAGATGTGACTCGATGGCAGTGAGCATATGCTGGCTGGAGAAGAAACAAATCTGTGTTGGAAGAAGTACAGCCAGAATGCTTATTGGAAGTGAGGATGGTGGGACTTCATCATCGAGCATGCTATTGGGAGAAACCAGTCCGTGGAAAGGCCAACGAGCTTTGTAGGATAGAAGGGCAGCAAAAAAGAGGGAGACCCTTAACAAGATGGATTGACGCTCAGACATCACAAATGGGAGGATGGAGGTGGACGGGACAGTGGTTCCTTCATGGGGTACCAAGAGTCAGGACTGACGTGAAGGCACCTAGCACCAACAGTGGGTCAGAACGGACTCAGCAGCCACGGGTTGGGTTTTTTTGTTTCAGTTGGCTGGTGAGTAACAGTTACCAGTCTGTGTCCAGTTGATGCAGACTCATGGTGAGGAGGACGATACTCTGCAGGGCTTTCAGTCACTGATTTTTCAGGAATAGATCTCCAGGCCTTTCTTCCAAAGCACCGACCGTTTAGTTAACTGCCACGCACATTAACTTTTGGCACCAACTGGAACTTGACTATGGGAGTACTAGACTGCTGTCTGACCACATCCTTGTGCTTCCTCCCATCCCAACCTACCTTGACGTTGGCCATCTCCTTCAATGGAACAGAGGTTGGGCTTGTTTTATCTTTGTACCGTAACTTCAAGCGCTTCGCCCAGAGCCCCTTGATGCTGTCCCCCTGCAGTTGTCCTGTGGGACAGTGCTTCCAGCCCCCCTCACCCACCCCCGACTGAGTCTCTTGCAACTTTCAGTGAGCAACTCACCCCTGCACCACCGAGGCTCAGGGCCACCGTTAGAAGTTCATTTGTCTGACTTCCTCTCCACTCTGTGTCCTAGCCAGATGGAATCTTTGCTGTGGTCGTGTGCCCGCGAACCCTGCCTCAAGGAAATAATTTTAGACACAGGAAGCAAGATATTGAGAATTCTAGATGCAACCATTTCAGCTAAAAAAAATAAGGAAGTTGTGCTCTCTGAGTTTCTGTTTAAGGTGATAGAAAATTTTGTAACAATTGCTGGGAATGATTGCAAACAAACAAGCAAACAAAACAAAACGACCCATTCTAACTCACGTCAAGCCTCCATAAGCTTTCTGGGGCTGTAATTCTTTACACGAGCAGACAGCTTCACTTTCCTCCTGAGCTTGCACCTTGAGGTTAACAGTTCAACGCTTACTCAAAGGCACCACCAGGGCTCATGACTAACAGTAGTAATGTCACTGAGTTCTACATGTGAAAAACACCCAGTAGGCAACTATCTGACATACATATGTTTACAACATGAAAAATCATGACCTAATAGTTGATGTGATTAGGTATGAGAACATTATCTAGTAGTGGGTCTAATGCCTACTATAATTTCAAACTAGTGTAAATCTAAAATAAATGTTAAGGTTACCCAACACCCCACCCCCATGCCTACCTAATTCATAATTTTAAAATTTAAAGAAACATGAAGGTGTCTGCAACAACTCTAAGATTTAGTAACAAAATGGCATATTTACAGCAGAGAAGTGGGTGAAGGAAGACGTCAGGTGGATAAGATATGACAAAATAATAATAATTTATAAATTATCAAGGATTCATGGGGAAGTGGGGAGCGGGGAGGGAGTGGGAAATGAGGAGCTGATACCAAGGGCTCAAGTAGAAAGCAAATGTTTTGAGAATAATGAGGGAAACAAATGTACAAAAGTGCTTGACACAATGGATGTATGTGTGGATTGTGATAAGAGTTGTATGAACCCCCAATAAAATTATTTAATTATAAAAAAGAAAGAAAGAAAGAAATACTACATGTGGGAGTTATGTGGGCAAAATGAAAATAAAGGCTCTCGTCTCCTCCAAGTTCTTCAATACCTGGAAGATCACTACCCACTCTCCCTAGCCATACAATTAGGCAGCCAAAGAGAGCAGAGACTCGGCTTGGTAGGAAGTCACGGGTCTGAGAACAATGAATTACCTCCACTTAGAAGCCATTGGTAATAACTTAGGTTACATGGCCACATCTAATGATAAACACGAAACAATTAAGAACAACAAAAAGCCCACTACACTGTGGCTCATGGTGACCCTACAGGACAGAGTAGAGCAGCTGCTTAGAACAGCTGCCGTTGGGTGTCACCAAGCCATTCCAACTCACGGTGACCCTACTGTGCACAAGAAAACGAGACACTGCCCGGTCCTGGGCCTTCCTCACACTTGTCCCTAGACTCGAGCCTGCTTGTTTCAGCCACTGTGTCCATCCATTCCGCCAAGGGCCTTCCCCTCTTTCTCCGCCCCTCTGTTTGACCTGGCACGCTGGGTTTCTGAGACACGAAATATTCACAGGAGCAGGCGTCCTCGGCTTTCTCCTGGGGAAGACCTGGTAGGTTCAAACAATGGACTTTTCCAGGAGCTTGCCAGTGCTTAGCCCGCTACCCCAGCAGGGCTCCTTCTAATTACAAAAGCCCCACTGCCATCAAATCGATTCTGGCTCCCAGAGATCCTCTTTAGGGTTTCGGGGGGGGGGGGGCCGTAAATCTTTGTGGGAGAAGAAACCTCAGCTTTTTATTGATGAGTGGCTGGAGGGCTTGAACCAGTCACCTTTGGGTTATCAGCCCAATGCCTAATCCACAAAGCCGCCAGGGCTCTGTCATACCCAGTTCTTCCAATGTGATTTCATGACAGACTTCCTGTGTGTCCCTCCTGCTGAGGCTCAAATTCCCATGTCTGATGGCCCTCTCCCCAGCCTATCGTGCTTGGGGGTGGCACACAACCTGTGGAAGCCCTGTCCTATGTCTAGAGACTGGTCTAAGAGCTCCACCTCCTGAGAGTTCTCCCCAGAAAGAATATGTCCCCAGCCTCCTCCACACCTGTACGAGGCTTCTTCGAAAAGTTGGTGGGAAAATGGAACTAAATGGTAATGGAAGTCTCCCAGGAACGTTGTGAAGCCCCCTCAGCTATGAGCTGGGCCAGTCTTGCTCACCAGGAAGAGGCTCCCATCTGGAAGTAAGCTACCTGTGGGGGTGCGAGGCTCCCCAGTAAGGGCATGGCGGAGAGAGAAGCAGCCACCAGCTTGCAGCGGTGGAGACAGGCAGAAAGGTCCGTTTCCTGGTGTAGAAGCAGCACCTCTGCGGGCTGCAGCCACAACTGCTGTGAAGTTGGGTCAAGGGCAGCCTCCAGTGTGGGAGCGGTTTCCTCGGCGGGCCGATTCGGAGGTGTGGTTTTAGACATCATTCCTGGAAGATTGGTCTGGAGCTTTGTTTCTGCATAGCTTATAATCTGTAACATTTCCAGGAGCCACCCGCATCCATTGCGATGAGTTCTTTACGTGCTTCAGTATTTACAGTCAACCTCCATTGCTCACAGTTAAGAACCCTGCCTGATAACGTCCAGTCAAGATGACTTGGCTACACTGGTTGGATCTCCATGAGACCTGGCCTCGGTCCAGAGAGTAGCTGCCTCTCTCTCCACACAGAAGTGGCCTTGATAAACTGGATCTGCCAGTTTCAGGTTAAGTTACAAACCTAATTTATTTGCAGTCCCAGAATTACAGAGGCAATCATGGCTGCTTCCTTCTGGATAACTAGATACGCTGGAGTTTAGTGTTTGCCTCCTTCAAAGTTGGTTGGGGTCCTGATGTAACTATTCTTTATTTGCTTCTTCTTCTTTTTTTTTTTTTACGGGACTAGGAAGTTTTAAAACTATATGTCTTCTAAAGCTTTAGACTCTGTTCAAATACTGGGAATGATAAGTATGGATGTGGCTCTAGTTAGTCCAATGGACTAATGAACTACACAAGCATCAGACTCCATGACCCTGAGACCAGAAGAACTAGATGGTGCCCAGCTTCCACTGCCAACTGCTCTAAATAAAACTGCTCTTCAAAAAATTACATTGAAGGCCCTGGATAGAGGGGAGGAAAATGTAGAACAAACTCCAAAATCATAAGAGACCAGGCTTACTAGAGACCAGTGGGACACTTCCCTGCCAAGCTATGACCCTTAGTCACCTTTCCGGAACAGAGCGGAGCTGACCCCTCACCCCTGTGTTCGAATAGTCCACCATTTAAGACATTAGGCAATATTAATGAAGGACAAGGTATGGAGGATTAGGAAAGGAGGGGTAGAAACAAGAAACAGGGAGAGGGATAAGAGCGGGAAGGGAATTGTCCTCAGAGAGAAAGGACTGCATGTCCAGATGGGTGGGGGTGGGGTGGGGGAAAGAAGAATTGCTCAGATATTCAAACCAGAGACGACACTGTGAGAGCGCTGGCGGTACACTGGGCTGCATTCAGGCCGCTTGCCTCAAGTAAGCACTTTGAACCACTAGTTGTTTCTTGGGAGAAAGATCAGGCTTTCTGCTCCTGAAAAGATTTACAGTCTCGGAAACCCACAGGAAGAGCCCTACTCTGTGCCATGGGCCCTTATGAGGGCCAACTGATTCCAAGGCCATGAGTGTGTCAACACTGGGTTCCAAAGTTCATGTGCTTATTATCCTGATCTGGATACAAGCTCCCTATCTTGATTTGGCTCCTGATGAGATGGACATGGTCTGCTTAGTGTTTCATTTCTCTATCCAAGGCAAACCATTCCAAATTTTTATAGTCTGTGTATCTAACAAGTTGAGACATTTTTCTTTGGAGGTTATAATCTTGCTAGAAGGGTTGTATCTTATGTGTTATCCTTTTAATGAGAGATGAGTGTATGAACAGATGCTTATCCTTAGTCATTGATGAGCATAATTCAAAATTGTGGAATAAAATTTCAGAGGCTAATTCTGAAGACTTGGGGATTTAACTACTTCAAATCATCTTTCGATGATGGACATGTTGGAATTCAGATCTATCAGTCATTTAACTTTCATATCCCTTTCACTTTTTCTTTCTCCTTGGGATAATGATGTACCTAAAACAACATCAATAATGTAACATATTTTACATGCTCCTGTCCATGGGATGTCATTGCTGATGGGATAGCATTGTCGGTGTCAGATGGATCTTGGCTCAAAGCAGAGAATACTAGAAAGATGTTTGCTTGTGTTTTATTGACTATGCCAAGGTATTAAACTGTGTGGGTCATAATGACCTTGGATCACCTGGAGAAGAAAGGGAACTCCAGAACACCTCATTGTGCTCATGCAGCGCTGGTGCGTGGATCAAGAAGCAGTGGTGTGAACTGAACAAGGGACTACTGCATGGTTTTAAATCAGGGATGGTGTGTGACAAGGTTGCGTCCTCTCACCATACTTATTCAATCTGTAAGCTGAGCAAATCATCGGAGAAGCTGGATTCCATGAAGAAGAGTACAGTATGGAGATTAAAGGAAGGCTGATTAACAACCTGTGATATGCAGATGACACAACCTTGCTTGCTGAAAGTGAACAGGACTTGATGTGCTTACTGATGAAGATCAAGGTTGCAGCCTTCTTTATAGATTACAACTCAATGCAAAGACCAAAATCCTCACAACTGGACCAACAGGTAACATCATGATAAAAGGAGAAAACTTTGAAGTCGTCAAAGATTTTATCTTATTTGTAACCACAATCAATGTTCATGCAAGCAGCAGTCAAGAGATCAAGATCTGCTGCACAAGAGCTCTCTAGAGTATCGAAAGCGAGGATGTTACTCTGAAGACTAAGGTGTGCCTGACCCACAGGCCATGGTATTTTCAATGGTCTCATATGCCTGTGAAAGTTGAACTTTGAGTAAGGAAGACTGAAGAATTGATGCATTTGAACTGTGGTGCTGGAGAAGAATATCTAAAGTATCATGGACGGCTGAAAGGACAAACCAATCTGTCTTGAAAGAAGTACGGCCAGAATGCTCTTTAGAGGCAAGGATTGCTAGACTCCATCTCCCATAGTTCGGACATGTTATCAGAGGAGATGGTCCTGGAGAAGGACATCGTGCTTGGTAAAGTAGAGGGGCAGCAAAAAAAAAAAAAAAAAAGGAAAATTCTGGATGAGATGGATTAACAGTGTTTGTAACAATGAGCTCAAATATAAGAACAATTGTGAGGATGCCACAGTTCCAGGCAGTGTTTCACTCTGTTGTGCATAAGATTACGGGTTAGCTCCCACTTGATGGCACCGAACAGCAACTCGCCCATAGTAACCACCAGTAAACGTCCATCTCTGTGCATTTTCCTGCCCATAGTAACCACTAGTAAATGTCCATCTCCGTGCATTTCCTGTTCTAAATGTTTCATGTAAATAGGATTATACAGTATATGCCTTTTTATGACTGACTCAGTCTAACGTTTGCAAGGTTCATCTATGTTGTACACGAATCAGAATTCCATTTCTCTTTATAGTTAAGTAAAATGCTATATGGTGTACATCTACATTTTGTTTATTCATTCATGGACAGCTGGGGTGCTTCTGGTTGGGGGTTATTGACTGCTGCAGTGAACATTGGTGTGTGTATATATCTGTTTGTGTCCCTGCTTTCAAGTGTCTTGGGTGTATGCCTCCAAGCAGAATTGCTGGACCACCTAGGAGCCCCAGTGGCACTGTCAGGTAAGCTTTGGGCCAGCTGCTTCGCAAGCTACGAGCTACTCCAAGGAGGAGGCCGAATGGATTGTCTTTACTGTGCTAAGGGAACAAGATAGAGGAAGGTGTGTCTTAGATCAATAGCTTATAAGATAGAAAAGAGATTAATGGAAAGAATGATCTATAACTTATCAAAGGTTCCTCAGGGAGGGTGGGCAGGGGAGGGAGAGGGAAGAAATGGGAAGCTGATATCAGGGGCTCCAGTGGGAAGAGAATGCTTTGAAAATGATGATGGCGGCAAATATGCAAATGTGCTTGACACACTGGGTGAATGAATGGATTGTGATAAGAGAGGTAAGAGCCCCCAATATTATTTTTTAAAGAAAGAAAAAGATTATACAAGCACTTGAGAGAAGATGAGTTGGGGGAAGACACACACCCCATCACCTGAAGTTCACCCAGAAGCACAAGCTCAAAAGAGACAAAGACCTGTCTCCAGAGTTAACAGGGGAAGGAACCCTTCCTGGGAGCTGGCTTCCTAAACGGTGGGAACTGCATTTCTGCTTGTTAAAGCCACTTGCTTATGAACTGTCTGCTGTAGCAGCTCTAGAGAACCAAAACACCATGCTTGCTGGAGTTGGCTGGGCTATTTCCATCTTAGCCGTCCTGGGGGAGGTAAGGTCAGATCCCCTGGTCTGGGTTTGGATTTCGGTAAGGACTGATGATGTTGAGCATCTTTTCCTGGGCCTGTGGGCCACGCGTGCACCCTCTGTAAGGAGCCCTGCTGAGGCAGTGGTTCCACATTGGTCTGCCGTTTGAAACCATCAACCCCCCCTAGGGAGGAAAGAGGAGACTTTCTACTCTCCGAAGGAGTTACAGTCTCAGATGCCCACAGGGGCAGTTTGGCCCAGTAGGGTTGCCATGAGTTGGAATTGATGAGCTGGCAGTGAGTTTGGGGTTTGGGCTTGGTGACATTGGACCTCTGCCTTCAAGGTTGGAAACCAGGGTGAGCAGTTTGAACCCCACAGCTGCCCTCCTGGAGAAAGCTCCTGTCTCGGACTCTGATAAAGAAGTCCAGTCTTGGGAATGCCCGGCTCTGCTCTCTCCTCGAGGGTCTCAAGGAGTCAGGAGTGACTGGCTGGCAGTGAGCTTGGAGTTTTAAAATATCTTTTTTGGTGTGATATCTATGAAATCTTTTTGCCCATGTCCCCCTCAACTTACCTCCTTCTCTCCTCTCTCCCCCTTTCGCTCCTCTCTGTCTCTTTATCTCCTCCTCCTCCTTTTTCTTCTTCTTTCTCTCTCATTTTATCAAGAACTTAATCTTTCCTAAGGGCCCTATGAATTTTGCCTTAGGTCTGAGGGGCCCAGGTGGGCTCACTGATGTCTGCTCGGCATAGCCAGGAAAATGAAGTGGAGAAAGAGGGAGCAATGCACGATTGGGAGGCAGAGGACAGTTTCTGCCACATGGACTGAACTGTGAGTTCATACAGACAGCTCTCCTGCCCCATTGTTAGCTCCCACTTAGCTCGTCACGGGATGAGCCATTGTGCTCTGTTCCCCAAGTGTACAAGACACACCCGGCGCACTTGCGGCTAGCAGTCTGCCTGTCATTTCTGTCCTTATCAGCAGGGCTATGTGCTTACCAAGAATCAGCTGAGCTGGTTTCCAAATGCTTGTCAGTTATACTTAAGATGATAATTATGTCATTTAAGCAGCATATAAACATTCCTCATAGGAGGCCCGTCAGAGAGTTCATGGAAAAGCAGACTTAAAAGGGAATGGAATTGTTTCTATGAACCTTCTGAAGCCCTCTTGTAGAAGTGTGGGAAACAGTTACTTCTGTGAAAAAGAATTTGAATACTGAAATATTTACTAAAAGTAAGCCGCTAACAATAATGTTATGCTAGGTGTGGGCCGAACTATTGTATCCCTGTAGAACAGTGGTTCTCAACCTGTGGGTCGTGACCCCTTTGGAGATCGAATGACCCTTTCACAGGGGTCGCCTGATTCATAACAGTAGCAAAATTACAGTTAGGAAGTAGCAAGGAAAATAATTTTGTGGTTGGGGGGTCACCACCACATGAGGAACTGTATTAAAGGCCCACGGCATTAGGAAGGTTGAGAACCACTGCTGTAGAAGATGATAAAATCTGACAGAGCTTTTAGGTTAGACTGGCTTTCAGGTGATTTAAATACTCCCTCCACTGTAGGAAATGGATACCAGAAGAGTAGACAAGGCATTGTGGACTTGGTGCCTGCAGAGAAACAACGTCTGATGGCCATCAAGAAACATATTTACAGGAAAAACATATTTACAGGTCCTACTGCAAAGAGTGGGAGAATCATATATTTTAAGTGAAATATTTTAGGGATGAAGGTGCTCTTCTTTACTACTCTACTCTTAACAAGCTGTTATTATTATTGACTTCCTACACCTATTCCAATCATCCCCGATAACAGCTTCTGTGTACTGCTCAGAAAGGCGGCATCCTTAAACTTTGGACAGAGCTGGAAACATTTTCCACCCGGGAAAATATACTTGTGTTGCTTCACAACCACCAGTCTAATAAAATTGTTTCGCTAAGTATCTGATGGCGCTTCTGTCTGAACCTGAGGCATGCCTTCCTGCAGACGCCAGAGGGACGAGCATTTTATGATGTGCCGTCTGAGAGGGCCAGGAGGACTTTGAACCAAGGACGAAGCCCGCTGCTCTAGTGGTGCTCACAACACCCCAGAACAACATAAAGCTGGTGATCCCTTTGGCAAATGTCTCCCGAACCCTTAAACATTTTGTAGCTAATGGGTGAAGGACTGTGGTTACCTGGTATTTCACCTAGAAACCCTGGTGCCATGGTGGCTAAAGGGCTTGCCTGTCAACTGACAAGGAGGAAGACAGGACTTTCTACTCCTGTAAAGAGGCATCGTCTCCGAAAAACACACAGGAGCAGGTCTACCCTGTCCTATAGGGTTGCTGCGAGTCAGAATTGACTCGATGGCAGTGAGTCTGATGTTTGGTTCATCTGTGGTCAAGATTACAGCCCTGGAAACACTATGGGGCAATTCTGCTCTGTCCTATGGGGCCTCTAAGAGTCGGAATTTACTAAGGTGGATTTTTTGGTTTTATTTGATCATATTTTCATGTTTGGTTCTTGGTCCTGTGACTTAGACTTTGTTATGATACCCAAAAGAATGGTAGGTCAAACCTAGCAGCCACTCCGCAGGAGAGAGAAGCCTGCTCCATAAGATGAAGATGTACAGAGATCCTGCATGTGCGTGGGCGTCAGCTCGATGGCAGTGGTTTGGGGTTGGGGGAGGGGTCTAATAGCTGGGTAACAAGCCAGGAGCCCCGGTGGCATGGTGGGTTTCCTGCGGTAGTAGAGCTGCCAGCAGCTCCACTGGAGAAAGAGGAGGCTTTCTACCCCCACAGAGACTGTCCTACAGGGTCACTGTGAGCCAAGTGGCCTCCATAGCAGGGAGTTTTGTTTAGGAACAAAGGTGTGCTAGGTTGACGTTTCCTTTCCTCCCAACTTTTTATGGGTAAGACCTGGCCTCATTATAATGGTCTTATTTTCCAGGTTTGATTCATTGGGGGCATATTATTCAGCGAAATCTTTGAGGCCTCTAAAGCCCAACTGAGGCAAGGTGGCAGAAAGGGACAATAATTTTCTGCGGGCTAACTCACCTTCTGGTGACTTGAGTGGCCTGTCGCTTTCACAGTAGCCTCTAAAGCAGCTGCTTCTATGAGCACCTGGCTTGGTTAGCACCAACAGGGCCTTCTCGCGCCAGCAAAACCGAGTAGCTACATCGGCAACCTCCAACTAATTGCCCCTGTATGTCAGCGAAGAAAATCATCCTCACTGGGGAGTCGTGGGGGAGCCCATCCAGTGCTCCAGGCTTTCTGAAATTCCTATTTTAAGTCAGTTACTGCTCTTGAATAGTCTGCCGCTGCCACTCTGAGTTATCCTTTGGGGAACTCTTCACTCACGATTAGGCCAGAAGTCGTCTTAAGAGACTCAAATTTACTCTGTAAGTTGTTTGAACGTATCATTCTTTCTTTATGAAGACCCAGGAGAAAGTGCTGTCTGGGTTTTGTGTTGAGAAGATTCCAGAGCTGCCTAAGTAAGCCTTTTATAGGCACTCTGAATTATTTTTAGGGTCATCATGCATTGATTGTGAGAGAAAGCTGGGGCTGTCTGCTCTTTTTTTATAATCATTTTATTAGGGGCTCATACAACTCTTATCACAATCCATACATACATCAATTGTGTAAAGCACATTTGTACATTCATTGCCCTCATCATTCCCAAAACATTTGCTCTCCACCTAAGCCCCTAGCATCAGATCCTCATTTTCCCCTCCCTCCCCACTCCCCGCTCCTTCATGAACCTTTGATAATTTATAAATTATTATTTTGTCATATCTTGCCCTGTCTGCATCTCTCCCTTCACCCCTTATCTGTTGTCCATGCCCCAGGGAGGAGGTCACATGCAGATCCCTGTGACCGGCTCCCCCTTTGGGGCTGTGTCTGCTCTTGTAATGATGTACCGTTTCTGAAACCCCGCGGAGTAGTTCCACGCGGCCCTCTGGTTCTCTCTATCACTGAGGCAGAGTAGACACCACAGTGAAGAGCTGGGTTCTGCTTAAGTGGTCTCTCCTCTCTCTCTCTCTCTCTCTCACTTTCTCTCTCTCTCTCTCTCTCTCTCTCTCTCTCTCTCTCTCTCTCTCTCTCTCTCTCTCTCTCTCTCTCTCTCTCTCTCTCTCGTTGCTAGAAGGCCTTGAGTCAAGTCTGTAGCCCACCTAAGCCAAATGCGTAATCTTACCTCCTGTTGTAACTCAAATACCCTACATCAGGGGTCCTGCTGAAGCTACCGATCAGCATCTACAAGGTCAGTCCTCCACGGGCCAGGCAGCTAACGGGACACACAAAGAAGAGGGAGAACATAAAACAACATTGGGCTCTCTCAATTGATTTTTGTTTTATCACATTTAATAAAGATGTGAGTTCAAAGAAATAGCCCCCAATGACACCCCTGTGGCCCAGTGTTGGGGAGACAATTGGGATTGGAGAAGACTGTGGAGGACTGGTGAGCCCATGTCCTCTCAAGAAGGATGCTGTGGTAGTGACATCATTTCATGTCAACTTGATAAATAAGTGCAGGGGTGGAGTCTAACCTGTCACTCAGGTCACAGCCTGATGATGCCTCCTTGTGGGCATGGCCTTCCTATGAGGATTCTGGGAATTCTCTCTCTCTCTCTCTCAGAGAGCTGGAGGAGCCATGTGGACACTCACACCAGCGCTGAGATACTTCCTCCACCACTGGATCCACAAGACTTTCCACCCACCTGTCTGTGATCTTCCTGCATTTTGCATCATTGCATGTGACTGTATGAGTCTGAAGAAGGATCCGGGGACTAGTATTGGACTTAAGGGCTAATATTGGACTTGTGGACTTGATCTGGACTGGACTGGGATGTTTTCTTAATATGAGTGTCTCTGGATTTGTTTCTCTAGTCAACTCGGATTAACACAGATGCTTACTCCTCAGATCCAGGTAACAGTTTCCGCCTGGATCTGTGGTTCAGAGCACCCAGAACTTACTATGTTCATTCTTGAAAAATCCCTTTCTGCTGAACTTACAGCAATTGTTCTGACAACATTTTTAGGATTTCAATATTTCAGGAATTGCTAATTCACTCATAACATCCCATAGAAATTTGGGACTGAAAGGAATGACAGCGCGTCACCCTCTGGCTGTTTCCTCTTCATATATAAATCTTTTTCTCTTAAATGTTTGTTTACTGTAGTGGCAAACACAAAGGAATAACATGTGGTATTTCATCCAAAGCATAATGAGCTTTATGAAATGACTCAATAACGATTACATGCATAGTTCTATGTAATTTTTTATATCTGTGGATCTAATGATCATTACTATGGGCACTTAGAATATGTTGCTGCTCAGACAAATTTTAAAAAAGAGTAAGGAATGTAAACTGTGATTTCCGCATTGAGGGCCTGCCCAGATGCCCACCTGAGAGAGAACCCTGATTACAAATGCCATGTTAACAACCAGTTCACTGAATTTGACCAAAAATTAGGTATTGGTTCTATCGAACTGGTGCGAACCTGCTGATTCTCACCACTGCTCTTAGCCATCACTTGGGGGAGGTGCAGGAGCTCTCAGGGCCACACTGTTTCTTGCCAGACTCGGTGCTTTTTAGCTCTTTGTACTCAGAGATTTATGGGCTACAAGTCATAAATGATAGTTCTTCCTAAGCATGAACAAACACTCCTGCAATGCCCTGGATCTACACTGCACCCAGCCACAGGATGTTTTCTCAGAAAGGTGCTGTTCCCAGCCAGGACTCCCAGCTCTGAGAGGAAGATTACTAATCCCATTCCTTCAAAACAAGATGAAATTATTCTCCTTACGCCATCTCCCCACATGCCAATGTGAAGGTCAAAGAAAACTCTTTTTATAGAAGATTCATGGTTCTAAATCTAGGAGTTGAGATTGCACCAGGAGGCTGGGGGAGAGTAAGCAAGGGTGGGCCAGGAGGTCCTTTCCTTTGCTCTACAGTTTTGACTCTGGTTTCTTGTGAGTATCCTGACTTGCTGCTCGGCCCTGACTCACTCTGAGAAACTCAAGTATCATGTTCTTGCCCAGGCCTAAGCACCTAGATGGAGCTCGGAGTCTTAACTTGGCCACTCTGAGCTCCGTCCAGTGGATTTCACATAATATTTTGCTCGACTCTTCCCAGGAGCCAGTTGATAACCATTCCCAAAAGGAGACACAAAGTCACTCCTCATGTTGGACAGTGTCGGACACCCCTGGGCCGTCAGCCCTGGAACTCAAGGTTACAGCTAGTCTAGTAACCGTGGTTCAGACCAGAGTCCAAAACCGTCCCGAAAAGACAAGATCTTGAAAGAAAGAACTCAAAGATGGAGTCTCAAGACTGAAACATCTCTTTCCAAAAATAATCACTCACCTGAGAACTAAGAAGATCATGCTGTAGAATGACGTACAACAGTGCACGCTCTGGGGGGATGAAGAGAAGCTGAAGTTGTGGGAGCAGAAGGGTCCAAGTTGAATGTCACCCTTGATGGCTTCATTTATGAGTCCTTTCGGAGTGTGGCTCCCGGGAAAAGCAACAATCCCAGGGACTTTAAATTTAAATTATGCTTTTAAAATTTTCCGTTCTAGACACAATCAGCAAAATCCAAACTGGAAAAAAATATCTACCCAAATATTATTGATGCTGATTTTTTATTTGGAGGGGAGTGTTGACAAAGAAATTGCAAAGGGGAAAAATGATGACTTAGGAAATTTGCAAACATCCTTCAGTCAAAGCTTATAAGTTTTATTTGGATTCTGACTAATTAAACAACTATAAAAGAAACCACTAAAAAATAACACTTATTCACTTTAGTACATTTGAGAAGTGGAAATTCAAATACTGCCTGGGTATTGATAATAAGAGGTGGTTTTTTTTTAAAGTTTTTTTAAAGTTTAAAGAGTTTTTTAAAGTGGTATTTTTAAAAATCCCTACACTGAAATATGTACACGAGAAAGAAGATGATGTCCGGGACCTGTTTCAGAATACACAGGGACAGGAATGGGCTAGACTAGACCAAGCGAGAATGGTGGCTGGGCTGAGTCATCCGTCTCTGAAGGTTCATTTTGCCATTCTGTCCATTTCTTTGGGACTTCAATGTTCTCCACAATAGCGTTTACAAAAAGTAAACAAGTACGTCTGGTTTTAACTGAAGCCACAGTAGTGAGGTAGGCTAAGTGTTGGGCTACTAACCTCACGGTAAGGGGTTCAAACACACCAGCTACTCCACAGAATTAATATGAGGCTGTCTGTTCCATAAAGATTTACCATCTCGGAAATCCCCAGGATCAGTTCGCTGACCTAGAGGAGCCATGAGTTCTGAGTGTTAGACTCTACTCATTGGCAGTGAGTGTAAATGACATCATTTTTCTCCTTGCTATACATTCTTAGTCATAAATTCTGATAACTCAGTTATGAATAGTTACAATGACATTTCTAAAGTACGCGAAGCTCTGCTGAAGGGAAAATCTCTTTCACTAATGAGAACTCGACACAAACCCCTTAAGTGCCCTGGTGGCTTCTGAAAGAACTTGGAACACAAACATTGGCTAAACCTGCTACCTCGGGATTAAGTAATTAAGTCTCTCCATGCTGTATAGAAACTATCACTGAACGAACTTAAATCACTCACCCTAGGCTACGTGCTGGAGCTGGGGTGACGAACCCAGACCTGAGCCAAGACTCATCAATGTTGAAAATTAATCCCTCACCTTCAAGTGAGCCAGCTAAGGCTCAGGGCGCGGATGCCAAGCTCCTAGGTACCAGCGGTACTATATGGTACCTCTCGTAGTACTGCAGCCGTCCCCGCGTACTGCCCACATAAGAACGATAGAGGGCTTTCGAGAACGACGCATGTTCCAAACGGAACAGAAGGTTTTTGTAACCTGCACAAAAAGCTAACTTCGCTTCAACTAGCCAGCATCTGTCTACTTCTCAGCCCACTGTCCCTTCTTGCCCTCCCTCCTCCCTCCCATAAGGCCCTCATTAGGGGAAGTCTGGCTCTGTTTTATCCTGTACATCAGAACTGAGATTTTGTTTCTTTAGAAAGCATTCCTGGCTTTTCAGTATCAAAGTCTCCCCCACTGACTTTCACAATCCAGCTCTTGGCTAGTTTCTCTTCAACTAGGAAATAAACTCACTGAAAACAGGCTTCTCGTGGGTTTCATTCCCCACAATGTTCCTCAGTGCATGCAGCTTGGCCCAGAGTGCAAAGTGAATGGATACTGAACGCACGCTTTTGAAAGATCCGCAGATACAAGTAAAGGGAAACAAAAGGGAAACAGCCTAAAGTTGGAGCCTTGGCAGGCTGTGTTCAGCTGCTAGTGACAGGTCAGCATTTTAAACCTACCAGCTGCTCCTCGGGAGAAAGATGAGGTGTTTCTACTAGCATAAAGATTTTAAAAATCAATTTATTGGGGGCTCATACAACTCTTATCACAACCCATCCATCCATCCATTGTGTCAAGTACATTTGGACATTTGTTGCCATCATCATTCTCAAAACATTTGCTTTCTACTTGAGTCCTTGGTATCAGCTCCTCATTTCCCCCCTCCCTCCCCACATCCCACTCCCTCATAATTTATAATATAACCCTTGATAATTTATAAATTATTATTATTTTGCCATATCTTACACTGACTGACATCTCCCTTCACCCACTTTTCTGTTGTCTGACCCCATGGAGGGGGTTATATGTAGATCATTATAATCGGTTCCCCCTTTCTCCCCCACCTTACCCTTACCCTCCTGGTATCCCTACTCTCATTATAGTACTGCTCCTGAGGGGTTTATCTGCCCTGGATTCCGTTTCCAGTTCCTATCTGTCTAAGTGTACAGCTCTAGTCTAGCCAGATTTGTAAGGCAGAATTGGGATCATGATAGTGGGGAGCATTAAAGAACTAGAGAAAAGTTGTGTTTCATTGTTGCTACACTGCACCCTGACTGGCTCATCTCCTCCCTGCGACCCTTCTGTAAGGGGATGTCCAGTTGCCTACAGATGGGCTTTGGGTCCCCAATCCACACTCTCCCTCATTCACAGTGATATGATTTTTTGTTCTTTGATGCCTGATTCGTGATCCCATTGACACCTCGTGATCACACAGGCTGGTGTGCTTCTTCCATCTGGGCTTTGTTGCTTCTCAGCTAGATGGCCGCTTGTTTACCTAGCGTAAAGATCTACAGCCACGGAAATCAAAAGGAGCCGTTCAGCCGGGTCTCTAGGAGTAGCAGTCAACACAGTGACAGTGAGTTTGGTTTTAAGGGGTTCTTATGGCAAAGTGATTACTAGTTGGGCTGCTAACCACAAGATCAGCAGTTTGACTCCACCAGCTGCTCCTCGGGAGAAACACTTGGCTTTCTACTCCTGTAAAGAATCACAGTCTCAGAAACAAACAAGGGCAGTTCTACTCTGCCCTACAGGGTTATTATGAGTCAGAATTGACCTCACGGCAGTGGGGTTGGTTTTGAGTGGCACAGCGATTACTCATTAGGCTGATAGCTGCAAGGTCAGCAGTTCAAAACCACCAGCCACTCCTCAGGAGAAAAATGAGACTTTCTCCTCTGTGGTAGTCACTTAATCTGGTGTCAATTTAAGGATTAAAAGTGTAGGGCTGGAGTCTAGGCTGTTAATCTGGAGCTAGCCAATGAGACTTCTGTGAGCATAGCCTTCTCCTGAGAATTATGGGAAATCTGGGACTTCCTCCTTGGAGGGGGGAGACACCTCTCTCTCTGCTACTCCCTGGGATACACTGCAGAAGACAAGCCACATGGATGCAACCAGACCTCGGAAGCCGGAGAAGCCACAGAGAGACCCTTGCCAGCACTGAGATGCTTACAACGGCACTGGACCCAAAGACTTTCTACCCACTGGGTTGTGATCGTCCTGCATTTGGCTTCATTGCATGTGTTTTGTGAGTCTGAAGGGGACTTTGTAGATAGATATCACACCTATAGGCTAATATCAGACTTATGGACTTGATCTGGACTGGGCTGGGATGTTTTCTCGATGTTCAGTTGCTCTTGTATATAAATCTCTTTCTTATACACATATGTGTGTCCATGGATTTGTTTCTCTAGTGTACCCAGATTAACACATACTCCTATACAGAGTCACGGTCTCAAGAACTCACAAGGGCAGTTCCTCCCTCTCCTGGAGGGTAGCTAGGAATCAGTGGACTCAATGGCAGTGAGTTGATTTGAGTGGCATAGAGGGTTACATGTTGGAATGCTAACCCAAGCTGAGTCATTTGAAGCCACCTGCATGGAGAAAGAGGAGTCTCAATTATGGCTCATCAGTGGGTATGTGGCATCAGTCTATGAAGGCTGAAAGAACGCCAAAGGTGGGCTCATCTGCATAAACTGGTGGCCTGGGCATGCTCTAAGATGTTCTCCAGTGATCCCGTCTCTTGGTTTTTATGCCCTTAGATAGTCCCCTCACACTGAATTGGAGCCAGTCTGTGTGACCAATAAAAGAAAGGGAAAAAATCCCGTAGTGAGACCCAAACTCACGAAAAACACTGCCATCGAGCCAATTGGAACTCAGCAACCCTGTAGGACTAGAACTATTCTGAGAATGCAAATCTTTTTTTCTTTTTAAAATCATTGTATTGGGGGCTCATACAACTCCTATCACAATGCATACATCCATTCATTGTGTCAAGCACATTTGTATATTTCTTGCCATCATCATTCTCAAAACATTTGCTTTCTACTTGAGCCCTTGCTATCAACTCATTTTTCCCCTCCTTCCTTGCCACCCCTCCTTCAGAAACCCTTGATAATTTATAAATTATTATTATTTTTCCATGTCTTACATACTGGGTGACATCTCCCTTCACCCACTTTTCTGTTATATGTAGATAGTTATATGTAGATCCTATGTGTAGATCCTTATACGTGGTTATAGGTAGATCCTTGTGATCAGTTGCCCCTTTCTACACCACCTTCCCTCCACCCTCCTGGTATCGTTACTCTCATTATTGGTCCTGAGGGGTTTATCTGTCCTGGATTCCCTGTGTTTCCAGTTCTTATTTGTACCTGTGTTCATGCTCTAGATTAGCCAGACTTGTAAGGTAGAATTGGAGTCATGATAGGGGGTGGGGGGTGGGCGAGGAACATTAAAGAACTAGAGGAAAGTTGTATGTTTCATCGGTGCTATACTGCACCCTGACTGGCTCATCTCTTCCCTGCGACCCTTCTGTAAGGGATGTCCGGTTGCCTTTGGGTCTCTACTTCACACTCCCCCTCAGTCACAATAATAGGATATATTGTTCTTTGATGCCTGATTCCTGATCCCATCAACACCTTGTATTCTCACAGGCTGGTATGCTTCTACCATCTGGGCTTTATTGCTTCTGAGCTAGATGGCCACTTGTTTATCTTCAAGCCTTTAAGACCCCAGACGCTATATCTTTTGATAGCAGGGCTCCATCAGCTTTCTTAACCACATTTACTTATGTGCCCATTTTGTCTTCAGCAATTGTGTCGGGAAGGTGAACATCATGGAATGCCAGTTTAATAGAACAAAGTGTTCTTGCATTGAGGGAGTGCTTGAGTAGAGGCCCAATGTCTGTCTGCTACCTTAACACTAAACCTATAAATATATGCACATAGATCTATTCCCCATTGTCATATATAAATATATTTACATATGTACATGCCTGTATTTAGACCTCTATAAATGCCCTTTTCCTCCTAGTTCTTTCCTCTAGTCCCACTATCATGCTCAACCTTCATTTGGGTTTCAGTAATTCCTCTCAGTTACATTGACCTTGTTCGAGCCCTGCCAGGCCTTCTACACCCTCCTCACCATCAATTTTGGATCACTTGTTGTTTTCTTGTCCCTAGGTTTGTTAACACCCACGTCCTCCTCTCTCATGCCCCCACAAACTGTCAGTCCTGTTGTTTTCTCCTCCAGATTACTTATCCCACCTATCTTATCTAGATAGACCTGCAGAGATAATAATATGCACAAAAAACAAGACAGAGAAAAGAAAGCAACAAAAGAAAACAACAACAACAAAAAAAACCAATGACAAAAAAACAAAAAGAAAAGCCTGTAAATAGTTCAAGGTCTGTTTGTTGACATTTAGGAGTGTTTTCTGGAATCTGATGGAGTGACACGCCCTGGCCCCAAAGTCTACTTTTGGTATCCCCTGGGGACTTCCTTGCTCTGCTCCCCTTGCTGTTCTGTTGCATGCCCTTAGTGTTTTGCCTCAGTGTGGTGGGGTTAGATCAGGCGCAATTCCTGCAGACCCACACAAGTTTACTGTTGTTAATACTTACTGCAGATTGGACCAAAACCTGCTGCCATCAAGTAGACCTAATTCACAAACAATCCCATGTGTGTTGAGGTCAAACTGCTCTACCTAGTTGTCAATGGCTTCATCCCCTTACCCCGAAATAGATCTCCTAGGCCTTTCTTCCAAAGTGCTTCTGGGTGACTGAGTCTCCAAGCTTTCAGTCAGCAGCCAAACATATGGTTTGCACATTGCAGTTTTCAACCACTAAGTCTGGAAATCATTTGTTCTACATAAATATTAATTAATGTAGTATATGAAGCCCTGGTGGCACTGAGGGCGAAGCATGGGGCTACTAATCCCAGGCTTGGTGGTTCAAATCTACCAGCACTCTAAAGGAGAAAGATGAAGCTGTGTCTGCTCCAATGACAATTTACAGTCTAGTGTCAAGGTTCGCTTTGATGTCAACCTAATGGTTCAGCGGTGTGTGTGTGTTCGGGGCGGGGGTCAATCAGGTGGTAGCCTGGTAATGCCTCCTTGGGGAGGTGGCCTTTTCTGAAAGGACAGTGGGAACTTCTCTGGATGGCTCTTGCCTTCCTCCACGCTGGGACTTCCCGGGGACTCTGTGTCTGCTTCCCACCCGGAAAGCTCTCAGCTCCTTCCAGGTTTCCCCTGATCTTGGATCCTGCAGACTCTCCACCCACTGGTCTGTGACCACCCCGCTTCTGGCTTCTCTCTTCTGCACCCTTGGCCTGCAGCTACTTGAGCCTCAAGAGGCCCCCAGCTAGCATCGGACTGTGGACTTGAGTTACACTGGGTTGGGATGTCTCTTTGATCTATTACTTCTTGGTGTACACTTCCTTCTGATGCATTTGAGTGTCTCACTGGTTGTTTCCCTAGACAGAAAAAACGCCTCGCTGCGATGGAGTCCACTCTGACTCAGAGAGCCAGATCAGGACAGACTGCACCTGCCTCCTAGGTTTCTCTACCAGACTGTCAGGTCTTCCTCCCAGTGTTGTCACCTGCACAGAGCCAGCTCTTCGGTTAGCGGCCGAGCCTGACACCAAAGCTCCACAGGGATCCTCTGACTCCATCATACATGCTCTCCTGCCATACAGACATGTCCAGGCTGGGGTCTGAATGGCCCCGACGATTCATCCTCAAGAGTCTAACAACCATCGTGCCGGGCTCGACCACATCAACAAAGGCTTGGAGCCTTTGTAAAATGGAGAGATTTGACCTCTCAGAACTGGTTTGCTTTTTCATCCAAACTGGAAGGGACCAGCCATATTTGCCTCAAAATAGTAAGGAATCTGAAACTTCCCTCTCTAAGAACTCATTTAAACTTCACAGAGCATACCAGTGTTTTTAACCAGGAGACTAGGATCGCAGTAATCAATGTAACCTTTGATTCTGTGATATATCCCAGTCCCTCAAGGGCCTCTAGAAGGTTAAAGTTCCCAGAAGAATGTCATCATCACTAAACTATGCATACTGATTAGACGACAGTCCCCGGATTTACGAAATCTTGATCACCAGGAGATTGCACGTTTGAAACTGGAGTGCTCAGCAAGAGAAGGACAGCAAATCTGCATTCACTTCCAAACGAAGTAAACCGAGTCGACAGGGTGCAAAATAGTCAAATATTCAAGCTGGTCTAACCCAGCTTAGCAAAACCAGACTACAATAAGACATGGAATATGAAGGTAAAAGGACTTACACCCCAGGTATGTACTCATACTTCCCAGGGCTGGGCCAGAATACGTCCTACCTCTGGTAGACTAGGACCCTTCACAAGCCACCTCTAAAAGGCAAGTGAAATTATTTGAAAAGCTTTTGCTTTCAGCAAACATGTCTATGATAGTATTTCTCAAATAATTGCTTTCATATTTTTTAATATAGGCTCAAAGACTTGGTGAAAAATGAGCCAAGACAATTACTTATTACCAACCATTTAAGACTTTTTAAAAAGGGGCATGGGAAGCATTTACCCAGGGACAAAATTCAGAACCATTAGGAAAGAGGAATGGAAGCAGGATACACAGGGATGAATAGCCAATGTGTGAGCCAATGGTTGTAAACAATAAAATCCAAGACGGGGGAGGGAATGGGATGAGAGCTTGAATTCTGAGCACCTGGTTTGCAGAAGACAGTGGCTGTCAGTGAAAGTCCCAAATTCATTTGTGGGGTCCCCACGTGGATTTAGCCTCTGGTGAACCCCTGACCATGGGATAGGGACATGCTTAGCCTTGCTATCTGACAGAACACTGGAATGTGCATTTATGCAGATGTAGTTAGGTTTAAATTTAACACTTTTGAATAACACTGTCATTTGTTCTCCCTTTTAAAATTTGTTCTATTTAAAATTTGCTCTAGTGTTTCATCCCCCCCCCCCACTTTCTTTTCAGTTAGAGTCTTTCTGTTTTATTCTGTTATTGCTGTTGGGTTATTTTATTTTCTATGTTTTTCTGTACACATAACTCCAGGCTAGGTAAATCTATAGAGACAGCAGCTGGATCAATAGTCTCTAAGCATTATGGCAGGAGAGGCTGGGAGAAATGGGAAGTTAATAAGCACAAGAACAAAAATGTTTAAAAATTGCGGTGGTGATCGTACAACTCTTGATAATATAATTAAACCATTGTGTTGCATGTAAATTTTTTAATAAAGAGGAAGTGGGTAAGTAATATCAAATTGCAACAGGAAGAAACAAAAATGTATACTAATTGTTGAGTGGAAAACCAATGGTCTGCTCTGTAAAACTTTCCTCAATTTATGACAAAGTTGGGGCAAAAACAATAAAAGAAATGAAAATACCTATATAGTCTTATAGGCAACAAGTTTGGTTATGGATTTATTAGAGATCAAGGAGTGATCCCTGGTAGTGCAGTGATTAAAGCACTACCAACTAACCAAAAAAATTAAAATTAAAAAAGGTCTAAGGTTTGAACCCAACAGCCATTATGTGGCAGTCAGCTTCCAATGAGCCCACCGGTAACCCACGCCGTGGCCCACGCAGGCATTGCTGCTGGAGGGGTCGTGGGAATTAACTGCTTGGCAAGAGGTGCTGAAGAGCACCCTCACCCACAATGCCCAACACGTGGCACGCGTGAAGCTGACAAAGCCGCAGGTGAGCGCCAAGTCCACCTTTGTGCGCTGGCACCCAACTGTGACGAGTCCATGGGTGTCAGGTGAGTGGAGGCCCTGTGTGCTGAACGCCAATCATGACCGTTGATGACAGCAAACACTAGGAGTGGGTGGGCCTCTGCACAATTGACAGAGAAGGAAACCCCAAAGCAGTTGGTGACAGCTGTGTGATTGTGAAGGACTATGGCCAAGAATCTCAAGCCAAGGATATTACACAAGAATACTTGAAATGGAAAAAAGAGAGCAAATAAAACTTGGCTAATTGTTAAAAATATATATATAGAGAGAGAGCCTTGGAAACCCCATTGGGCATTTCCAATCTGGCCTAAAAGGTTGCTATAAAAATGAGAGTCAAACAGCTAGCAACAGGTTTATTAGGTGTCTGTGTTATCATGGCGATGTCGTGTAGGACAGAAACACCGCCGAGTCCCGCACCACCTTCATCGCTGTTTGAGCCCATGCAGCCTTGGAGTCAATCCACCTTGTCCAAGTTCACCTTCTTTTTCTCTGCTCTTCTGCTGGTTGATAGATGATGTCTCTTGTCCAGGAATTGGTCCTCTCCGGGTAACATGTACTAACGGGGCACTAATTAATCATCCATGTATGGAATACCCTGTGCTTTTAAAAACATGAAGGGGCTCTGGTAGCCTAGTGGGTTTTAAAATATGATGGAAACACACGCAAACTTCCTTAGAAGTTAATGCATACATGCATATGCTTCCATGTGCAGATTCATTTTTATTTCAAGTATATATTCTCTCTCAACAAATTATAAAAGCTGGTTTTCACTGCAAGATGAGAATGGATGCATGTAGCAAGAAGGAATTTATTTTTTAACCTTTATATTTGGTTTGAACACTCACTGCCATTGAGTGGATTCTGACTCAGTAACCCTAGAGAACAGAGCAGAACAACCGTCCCTGTGGGTTTCTGAGACTATATATCTTATGGGAGTAGAAAACTTCATCTTTAAAAAAAAACAAAAAACTTTATCTTTCTCCAAGTGTCTGGCTCATGGTTTTTGAACTTCTGACCTTGTAATTAGCAGCCCAATGCATAACCCATTACACAACCAGGGCTCCCAATTTGACCTGGTCTTTTTAATTCTGGGAATTTATTCTACTGAAATACAAAGCTATCTGCACACAAATGTTTGATGCAGCAGGGGCAATAGTGAAAGGAGAGAGAGATGACTTAAGAAATGTCAAGACTCAGAAGCAACAAAGTCCACATGGAAGAACACACCAGCCTGTGTGATCGAGTGGTCCCAAAGGGATCAGTTACCAGGCATCAAAGAACAAAAAATCATATCATTGACTGCACACCTCCATGATAGGATCGCTGAAGACAAATGGGTGCATAAGCAAATGTGGTGAAGAAAGCTGATGGTGCCCGGCTATCAAAAGAGATAGTGTCTGGGGTCTTAAAGGCTTGAAGGTGAACAAGCGGCCATCTAGCTCAGAAGCAAAAAAGCCCACATGGAAGAAGCACACTGGCCAGTGCGATCACGAGGTGCCAAGGGACCAGGTATAAGGCATCATGCAAAAAAAACAAAACGATATAAGTGTGTGTATGTATGTGTATATATGTGTACATGTATATGTATATATATATATATATACCATATTAAATGAAGGGGGAAGTGCAGAGTGGAGACCCAAGGCCCAAGTGTCGGCCAATGGAGATCCCCTCATAGAGGGGTTTAGGAGAGGAGATGGGTTAATTAGGGTGCGAGGTAGTACCGATGAAGAACACAGCTTTCCCCCAGATCCTGGATGCTTCCTCCCCCCAACTACCATGATCCGAATTCTACCTTGCAGGCCTTACACTGGTACATATGAGGGCTGGAGGTACAGGGAATCCAGGGTGGATGATACCTTCAGGACCAAGGGTGTGAGGGACGATGCTGGGAGAGTGGAGGGTGAGTGGGTTGGAAAGGGGGAACTGATTACAAGGATCCACATGTGACCTCTTCCCTGGGAGAGGTACAGCAGAGAAGGGGGGAAGGGAGACTCCGGATAGGGCAAGATATGACAAAATAACGATGTATAAATTACCAAGGGCACATGAGGGGGGGGGAAGGGGAGGGAGGGGAAAAAAAGAAGAGGACCTGATGCGAGGGGCTTAAGTGGAGAGCAAATGCCTTGAGAATGATTGGGGCAGGGAATGTATGGATGTGCCTTATACAATTGATGTATGTATATGTATGGATGGTGATAAGAGTTGTATGAGTCCCTAATAAAATTTAAAAAAATAAAAGAGGAGAAAAAAATGATTAGGGCAAAGACTGTACAGATGTGCTTTATACAATTGATGTATGTATATGTACAGACTGTTATAAGAATTGTATGAGCCCCAATAAATTGTTAAAAAAATGTCTAGAAAGAAAGAAAGGAGACCTGATGGGGCTGTAGGGTAACCCATGGACTGTTAACTCTAAGGTTGGCAGTTCAAACCTCACCAGCTGCTCTTGAAAAGATCAACAGCCTCAGAAACTCTATACAGGAAATCCTATGAGTCGGAATCAACTCAATCGCAGTGGGCTTGAGTTTTGCTTCCGGGCTCATGCTCTATCTACGATGTGAAATAGCGTGTCTCCTTTCAAGCTGATGTCAACCAATAGGTGCAGGTATGGAAAGAATTCTAAAACATGTTTTTTTTAACGAAAAAAAATGTCACAGAGAAGGATGTATGTACAGGGTGGCCCCATTTATGTACAAAATACAGTGCAAACATTATTTCCTCTTTGAAACGGGGTGAACCTGTGGCTTCCTTGCCCGCCCGCCCCCCCAAGGCTCCAACGAAAGAAAAAGGCAACACTCAAAAATCAGTTGTAAAAAAAAAAAGGCAGGTGTTATTTTATAAATCGATCACTGATACAATCTACAAAACTACTTTTAGAAAGTCACACACTCGTATACAAGTCAGCTTGTGTCAAGCACTCTGTTCAGCATGTTAAAAACCACACCTACTTTGGTTCTGTCTTCCACACCTATGGGGAGGGGCTTAAAGCCAGGGAAGCCTTCTATAATTTCATATTTAATAACCGGTGAACAAAAATTGTTAATAAATAACTCAACTATCATTTAAAAACTTTTTTAAACTAAATGGTCAATGTTATTCTTAATGTCAACACTCTGGACAGAGCAGACGAGACGGCAGATTCCACCGCTGTGAATAAACGGTGACAGGCAACTTGGTCTGCACTTGTATTTCCCGAGAAGTAAAACAACAACACACACCAGCACCCGGAGGATCAACGGGAAACAGACGCCCCCTAGGTCAAGAGATGGTCCTCAGAAGTGACCACTAAAGCAGCCAGCTGCTCTCTGCTGGCTTTTGTCCCTCTGGCACGTAGGGTGGCTTCTCGTCTAGTGGAAGACACACTCCCAGGGGTCATCAAACCCCGGTGCTCGGACAGAAGCTTCACACAGAGCCTGGTGAAATTGCAGATTCATGAGCCGCTGTCCAGGGGGAGTGGTATCACGGAGGCTCTGGGGCCTTCGTGTTGTGACAAGAGCCCCACGACGATGATGGAGTCCCTGAGCGCTGCAGACAGCCAGGTACATGACTATGGCAGTTCCGTCCCACGGAGGCCTGACCATCGCTTGCAAAGGGTGGCAGCCTTGGATGAAGACCCTGTGGCACTCTCGGCTGCACGGCAGCCTTGTTGTTGCTGTTAGTAAATGGCCATGATGTCGACCGTGTTACATGAACCACCTCAACACTGACTTCTGTTCCGCCGGACTCATTGCTACGAGTTGGAAACTTGCCTCCGAGCAGGTCACCTTTTAGTTTGCTCATCTGGAAAATCACTTAATTGGTCTGTTAATCCCTGACAGCTGGCCCGTAAATCCCAATAAGCCTAGATTGGACCCTGGATATAAAGGAAATGTCGCTTCAGCTAAGAAATTCATCCTCAAGCCATGACTAGTTTTCCCAAGTAAAAAGGATTCTCTTTCTGCCCCCTTCTGAAGCATCTGCTTCTGACCACACTTCAGTTTCTGGAAACATCTGAATCGAGGAATTCTCAAACTGACGACATCTCTGGTGACTCCAGAGCGGTTTCTCATGCAAACAGAGAAGCTTCTAGCAGCACCGCGAGGCGCTGCATAAGCAAGGCAGGTGGCGAGACACACTCTGTTAGGCGTGATAACAGAACACATCCCGAAGCATGATGTCGGGACTGAAAGTGATTGCGAACCTTCCCGCCTGGGCGGGCGGCATGGACGGGTCAGTAGGAGGTTTTCACGCTGGTTGAACTTGTCGAGTAGGAGCTGGACTTCCTGGAGAACTTCTTCGAGGTAAGAGATACCTGCATCTGCTTGACAGCGCGGACACTTCGACAGCGCAGCGCGTTCTTCGCATGATCCCTGAAATCCTTGGAGATGAAGTAATACACAAAGGGGTCGATGCAGCTGTTGAGGGTGGAGAGGCAGAGGGCGGCGATGTAAAGGGCGTAGACGTGGCTCTGGCCCTGGCTTCTGATCAGGAAATAGTGCACGACGAGCAGGAGGTTGCTAGGAGTGAAGCAGATCAGGTACATGGCCAGGACGGTGACAATGAGCTTGATGGCCTTCTGCCTCTTCTTCTCCGAGTTTCTGTCCATGGCAGATGACCGCAGCACCCTGATCATCAGCACGTAGGCAGAGGCGGTGAGGAAGGCCGGGAACAGGAAGACGCCAATGGCCAGAGAGAGAAAATAATTGAACATGTCACCCACCAACACATCCTCGGGCAAAACATCATGGCAGGTGGTGATGTTCAGGGCTGGAATGCGCATGGTCTGCTTTACGGCATACAAGGGGATGGTGACCAGCATAATCAAGAGCCAGATTCCCAGGGAGACACCCACAGCGATGGTGGCCTTCCTCCTGGTGTGTCCCATGGGGTTCACGATGACCCAGTACCTCTGCACGCTGAGGCAGGTCATGAAGAGAATGGAGCAGTACATGTTCCCATAGAAAAAGCCAATCAGCACCTTGCAGAGACCTTCCCCATAAACCCAGTTGTTGCCATGTACATGGTAGGCGATCTTCAAGGGGAACCAGATGACGGAGAGGAGGTCAGCCAAGGCCAGGTTGGCCATGTAAATCATGGCAGGGTGCTTCTTCTGTGTCCGGAAAAGAAAGACCCACAGGGCCATGCCATTGCTCGGCAAGCCAACCACAAAGACAATTGTGTAGATGACTGGGAGGAAGACGGTGGTGAGTTTTCCCGTGAGGACAGAGGCGGAGAAGGCATCCACAGAAAAGCCTGGATCCACGGTAATGCCAGATCCTTTTCCAATGACAGGAGATGAGCTATTACTCCGACCAATAAGACTTCTTCCTTTGGAGTTTTGACGGACTTCTGTACAAGAAAGGCAAAGAAGATGGGTTACTACAGAAACAAACATTACAGCAGTAACACTGGTTTGTTCAAGTAACGCACTTTAGATTAAGGCAGCTATGTACCAGTGGGGGAGCCCCAGTGGCGTAGTGGAGTTCACTTGGGCTGTTAACCTCAAGTTCAGCAGTTCGAAACCACCAGCCACTCCAAGGAAGAAAAATGCTTTCTAGAATCGTAAATAGTTACAGTGTGAAAAATTGGATGAAGAACCTAGCCATCTTCTTCCAAACTCTCAGCCAATGTTGCATTTAATCGTAGTCCTACTCTATGAACAGTTAGTTCTTACGATGTGGCTCTACTCAATACTTGCCCTCATGAAGAGATCGCTACCTATGTGGGTGCTATAGCCAAGTGTGGTGAAGAAACCAGATGGTGCCCGGTTATCAGAATGAATAGCACCTGGAGTCTTAAAGGTCTGTCTTAAAACAAGCAGCTATCTAAGTGAAGCATCAGCTAAATCCACACAGAAGCAGCACATCAGCCTGTGTGATCCAAGGATTGTAAATAATAAAACCCAATACTGGAGGAGGGAACCATATTAGAGCTTAAATTCTGAGCACCCAGTTTGTAGAAGCTTATGAATGACAGTGAGAGCCCAAGATCCATTTTCAGGGCCCTGATGGTTGATGAAGCCGCCAGTGAATCTCCCTGACCCTTGGCCAGGGTGTGAATGGCCATGCTATCAGACAGAGAGCATGGACAAGTGGACTAATGCCAATTCAGTTAGGTTAAAATTTAACACCTTATGTGTTCTCCCTTTTGACCCATTTAACATTTGTTCTAATTTTTAATTATTTTGTTATTTTTTCAAGTGAGGTTCCTTTTTATCTTGTTATTGTTGTTAGATTTTTTTGGTTTGTTTTTTGGGGAGTATGCTTTTCTCTCTGTGAAGCCCAGGATAAGTAAATCCATAGAGGCAATAACCAGATTAGTAGCTTCTTGGGGTTATGACAGGGATGGTTGAGGGGGAAAAGGACTAATAAAAACAAGAAAAAGTTCTAATATTGACTGTGATGGTGACTGCACAACTCTTAAAATATGTGTAAACCAATGAATTGTACGATATGTGAATTATGCGTCAAAACTGTTAAAATTAAAAACATACAAACCAAGCAATGAAAACTCTATAGATCCCAGTGGTCCAGTCTTCAGGCAATTGCTGGAACGGCAGAGGACCAGGTAGCACTTAGTTCCCTGGTGCATAATGTCATCACGGCTGCTAACCCACCCCAATACCAGCGTTCATGTTTCTCACTACGTAAAGGCTGCTCCTCCCACTCTGGCCAGAGTCAGAATCCAGCCCATCAGTTATTCCTTATCCCTGAGACCTGCCCCAGAACAAAAGCGGCATTTCACACACACACACACACACACACACACACACACAAATAATGGCACACTGGATGCTTCCATTTCATGAAATGTCCATAGTACGTGAACCCATAGACGGAAAGAAGAAATTCACCCAGGGTACTACTGGGAAAGGAGTTGTGAGGGAACCAGCCGGTAAGAGCTTAGCTGCTAAGCGAAAGGACGGCAGCCGGCGCTCACCCAAGAAGGTACGGTGGTGTTTCCAGGTTGTGCGTAGGCCGACTAACCACAAGCTTTGCCCTGCAAACCCACCAGTCACTTCACAGGAGAAATGGAGGCTGGCTGTCCCAATAAGATTTATAGAGCCTACTAGGGGTCGGAATCCACTCCACGGCATTGGGTTCTGATTTGTTGTTGGTTGGTTTGGGAATTTACCCAGTGGCTCAGTGAGAGAAAGATGTGGGCAGGAGTGAGAGAGACAATGTAACGGAGGGAATATGGCTTTAGGTTAAGAATACAACTGGCTATTGACGTTCTCAAGGATTTCATTGTATTTCGAGCCACAAAGGAACACTGGTGGCATTGTGGGTTAATTAAGCGCTGCACTGTGAACCACAAGGTTGGCAGTTCAAATCCACAACAGCTCCACAGGAGAAAGGTGAGGCTACTTGTTTCTGTAGAGATTTATATTCTCAGAACCCGCATCCAGACTTGTTCTGAGTGGAAATAGACTCAATGGCAGTGGATTTGGGTTGTTGTTTTTGTCTGCAATGAACATCCTTAGAAGCAGTAGTCAAGAAATCAAGCAATATATTGCATGGGGCACACTGCTAAAAGAAAAAAAAAACTCCCTGAAGTGTTAAGAAGCAGGGGTGTAACATTACAGACAAGAGGGCTTGGCCCACGCCATGGTATTTTCAGTCACCTCGTATGCATGGGAAGCTGGACAATGAATAGGGAAGACCTGAATTGTCATGTTGGAGAAGAATATTAAAAGCACTAGCGACCGCCAGAAGATCAAGTTTGTCTTGGCAGAAGTATGACCAGGATGCCCCTAAAAGTGAGGGTGTGAGACTCCTCACCAGTACTTGGGGCAGGTTAGCAGGAGAGCCTGTGCCTGGGGGAGGGCCTCACGTTGAGTAGCGTGGGCAGGAAAAGAGAAAGGCCTTCAATGAGGTGGACTGGCAAGTGGATACACAGAAGCAGCACTTCGTTCTTATGCACAGGAGTGCTATGATTAGGAACCAAATTCCGAAGCACCTAACAACGCAATACAAAAAGAAGAAAGGGGGGAGGGGTGTCCAAGCGTGTGTGTGTGTGTGTGTGTGTGTGTGTGTGTGTGTGTGTGTGTGTGTGAAATAGTTCTTCCTGAGGATAGTCTGACCTACCCCCGTGAATGGTTTCAATCTGCAGCGTGCTACTTACGAGTCAGTTGTTTCCATTGATACTCGGTGCCATCAAGTCCCTTCTGACACATAGCAGCCACGTGCACCACACAATGGCCCCCTACCCGAGCCTGTGCAGCCTCACAGTTGTGACTACGCCTGAGCCCATTGGTGCAGCTATTGCGTCAATCCAGCTCCCTGAGTAGTTACAGCACTGGTGGATCTCAAGATGCTGCTGGGAGGCCCAGCCTAGCGCAGAGGTGAGTGCCTGCTTCCTTCCAGTGCCTCAGCTTTTTGACACAGTTCAACTGGCTAAGTCAATTCTTGAAGCCTTTTTGTTGTTTTTGTTTTATTTTTAAAAATAATTTTATTGGGGGCTCATACAAGTCTTATCACAATCCATACATACATGTCAAGCACATTTGTACATTTGTTGCCATCATCATTCTCAAAACATTTGCTTTCTACTTGAGCCCTTGGTATTTTCTTTTCAGCAGTCCAGCTCATTTTTTTTTCTCCCTCCTCCACCCACCCCCACCCCCGAACCCTTGATAATTTATAAATTATTATAATTTTTTATCTTATACTCTCCAATGTCTCCCTTCACCCACTTTTCTGTTTTCCATCCCCCGGGGAGAGATTATATGTAGATTCTTGTGATTGGTTCCCCCTCTCTCCCCCACCTTCCCCTTACCCTCCTGGTATCCCTACTCTCATTATTGGTCCTGAGAGGTTTACCTGTCCTGGTTTCCCTGTGTTTCCCGTTCCTATCTGTACCAGTGTACATGCTCTGGTCTAGCTGGATTTGTAAGGTAGAATTGGGATCATGATAGTTGGGGTGGGGGGGAAGAAGCATTAAAGAACTAGAGGAAAGTTGTATGTTTCATAGGTGCTATACTGCACCCTGACTGACAGTTAGTCTTCTCCCTGAGGCCCTCTGTAAGGGGATGTCCAGTCACCTACAGATGGGCTTTGGGTCTCCACTCCACACTCCCCCTCATTCACAATATGATTTTTTTGTTCTTTGATGCCTCATACCTGATTCCATTGACACCTCGTGATCACAGAGACTGGTGTGCTTCTTCCATGCGGGCTTTGTTGCTTCTCAGCTACATGGCTGCTTGTTTATCTTGCCTTGTTTTTTGACAATGCCTTCACTGTAGCTTGGACATCTGTATTCAGTATCACTAGTTCTTGATCATATGCTACCTCTTGAAATGGTTACATGTTGACCAGGTCTTCTTGAAATGTTCCCTTTGATGATGAATGGGATGCTGTTCCTCCTGAATGGGTCATTATCAGCATAGCAAACCATTATCGCCTGGTTCAAAAGGGCCAATATTTGTCCATTTCAGTTCACCAGTGCCTAGGATTTCCATTTTTATGGGTTCCGTTTCATTTTGACAACTTCTGATTTTTTCTAAAGTCATACTCCCATGTTGCATGTTCCAACAATTAATGGAAGTCTGTAGATATTCCTCATTTTGAGGCATGCCCCATCAGCAACTGAAGGTCCTGAAAGCTATGAGCTGGCATCGACTCTATGGCAGTGAGTTTGGTTTGGGTGGCTACCAGGTAAGCAAGGGGACCAAGCACAAATCTAAAGTCCCATCTTCATTTTCATTCCTGTGATCTCACCAAACACTGGACCTGCATCCCACACGTCTAACAACATAGCATTCTTTTCTTTTTTTAATGATGATACATCCTCCTGTAACCTATCTTGGCTCATTAAAAATGTTTTCTATGTAACATATGACTAATTAGTTTATATTATCAGACTTGTACAAGAATATTTTTAGATTTGTGGGCACTTATTTGTGATTTATACATGCAAGTGTCTGAAAGATCATATAGCAAAATGTTAGCAGTTGGTTAACTGAGGTAGAGAGGGGTGATTTGAATGTTTCCCCTACAGCAATCGCGTATTAGTTGTATGATTTAAAACAATAACAAAGAGAAGCTCCAGTCTCCAAAGGAGAAATGAGATGATGCATCTGGGCGACTTCCCTGGGGGGGTGTGGGGGCGGTGATATGGTAGAAAGACTAAGGCAGAAGAGACAGAAACGACTGCCATCAAGTCAACTGGCATGCATAGCAAATCTGTATAGGGTTCCCCAGGCTGTAAATCTTTACAAAAGCAGGCCACCTCTGCTTTGTCCCCAAAGGTGGCTGAGGGGTTGAACCCCCACCAATCCTGCAGTTAGCAGTCCGCTGCTCCCCACAGCCCCACCACAGCTATCGGCCCAGTGGGATGTGGTGCTGCCTGCTCCCTCTGGACAAACCCCCTCACTTCTGGAGACCCCATATCAAAGCAGAACTGTGCTCCCCAGGATTTTCAGGGGCTGAGTGGTCAGAAGTGGATCACCAGTGCTTTCTCCGAACGCACCTCAGGCTGAGCTTGACTTGCTAAGTGTGAGGGACGCGTCTCCTGGATGACTTACTGAGGTTTTGTAAGTGACATAGACATGAGGCTCCCTGGTGTCCAGGAGTTTATGATCCAGTGAGGAGACGGATTAAATGTGCCCAAATTAGTATCAATTGTTATGATGCAGTGGTTACGAGTTGGGGCTGATATCCGCAGGGTCTGCAGTTAGAAACCACCAGCAGCTGCAAAGAAGAAAAACTGGGCATTCTACTCCCGTAAGCAGTTACAGTCTAGGAAACCCACAGGGGCTGCTATGAGTCAGCAGGACTCTGACAGCAGAGTTATGCCAGAAGAGAAAGGCATGGCCCACGGGCTGTTTTTTGTCATTTTCCCTCTACTCCCCAAACCCATGCTTCTCTGGGTGACACCAGCAGGTGGTACTCTGGGCTGCATTCCCTTTTAAGGGTCAGACTTGGGGTAAGGTCTTCAGGAGAAAAAACCCCAAATCTGTCGTAACTATGGCGCTGGTTGAAGACTCCCGTTGACAGGGGATGAACAAAGAGGGGCTCAGCCTGGCTTTTGTGATGCTCTGTTCTTAATCAAAATGAGTTAGGAAGAAAAGCTCCATAGGCTCTAAGGCTTCAGTATTTCTAACAATTCTTTAGGAAAGTTGCCCAGGAGTCTGACAGAAACATGCAGACTGAAAGCATATAAAAAGCTGAGCTGCAATACTAAAGAGCCCTGGTTAACAAGTCACTTGATTGTTGGTGTTAAATCAAGCACGGTCAGTCTTCATTCCTCTCCTGGGGGGGGGGGGGTGCTGTCCCACCCATCCAGGGACCTCTCACTTTGTAAAACAGCAGGAAACCCCCAGGCATGCCTCCCAGACAGGTCTTCCTGCCTAAACCAGGAAGGTGTTAAAGGGCTCCACCCACATTTCTTTTTTCTTAAAGGTCTCACACCCAAGACACTTGCTCCTGAATTTTTCAAAGACAAAGGTCAACAGGAAGGTGTTCCTCTCAGTTCCCAAAGCTTCTCATACAGAAGTACCTGACAGATAAACATGTACACAGGGGTGCTGACTTTTCAAGTTTGTACTAGGGCAGGCTTTTCTCTAGCTGCAGTGGGAAAAGAATCTTCCATCTAAATTCAACTCACTAAATTAATTAATTAATTAGACTCACTTGCTCTTTTACAATGCTTTTGAGGAGAAAGGGAAAGTAGGAGACTGCTCTCAGAGGAAGAGGCTCACCCTGGGCAACAAAACAAAAACACCCCCCACACACACACACACACACACACACGCCCTCAAGTGGATTCAGACTCAGAGCAACCCTATAGGACAGGGTAGAACTGCCTCTGTGAGTTTCCAAGACTATTAATGTTTGGGGGAGTAGGAAGCCTTCTCTTTCTCCTGCAGTTTGGTTGGTGGTTTCGAACCTTCCTCTCAGCAGGCCAGTATGTAGCGGACAATGCCACCAGGGCTCCTGCCAGTCTTGGCCACTGCGTGCCAAATTTCAGGTTCTTGTGTACTACTTTCACGAGTTTTCTACATAAAGCAGGTCTACACTGTCTCATCCAAAATCTTGGGGCCAGGTGCGTCTGACAGTTGAGAGTCTTCAAGGTTCACAGAGGCAACACATCCTGCAAATTCCATCTCTTACTTGGCACCTCTATGAAGCATCCAGCTGCGTGCATGAATTTTTCTGCAGTAAAGTGTTTGCCCACCCACACAGGATAGAAACACAGAGCAAGGATGGTCTCAACAAGCAGTGTTCAGGTCGGATTTTGCCACAAATCCATTGAAATGTAAAAGAAAACAAACAAAGCTCAAAGCCAATGTTGACCCACAGAACAGCGAGTGTAGAACCCCCTCTGTGGGTTCCCCAGCTTGTTGTGCTTTACTGGAGTAGAAAGCCTCATCTGTGCAGAGGCTGGTGTTTTAAACTACAATTAGCAGCCCAACTAGTATGTACTTTGCCCCCTGGGCTCAGAAACAAAAAAGAGCAGCAAAAAAGGGGGAAATTTTCTAAAATTGGAGGGAGGGGAAGAAATGAGGAGCTGATATTAAGGGCTCAAGTAGAAAGCAAATGTTTTGAGAATGACGATGGCAACAAATCTACAAATGTGCTTGACACAATGGATGTGTGTGTGGATTGTGATAAGAATTATAGGAGCCCCGATAAAGTGATTTTTTTAAATTCTAAAGTTGATTGCGGTGATGAATGACACAGTGTTTTGTATTTATATGGAAGCCACTGAATTTTACAGTATGTAGATTATGGCAATAAAATGATTAAAAAGGTAAATCAAAACAATTAAAAATACGTGGTTAAAATGTAGAATTATGGCTAAATTTCTTTAATTGGCTCTTTAATTCAACCATTTTAATAATAATAAAAATACATAAATGTGTGGTTTTGTCTTAGATGAAAGTGGAGAGAGGGAGAGATTGCCTTTAACAACAGGCCTGCAAATCTCGCAGGGAAATTAAACCCTCCCCCTGAATGCTATTAACCTTCTCTTCATTTCACGGACTGTGGACATGTTGTCAGGAAAGACCAGGCCCTGAAGAAGGCCGTCACGCTTGGTAAAGTAGAAGGCCAGCAAAAAAAGAAGGTCTTCGACAAGATGGATTGACAAGAGTGGTTAGTTACAAGGATGATCTCAAACCTACGAACAATTGTGAGAATGCCACAGGGCCTGGCAGGGCTTCTCCGTGGTACTTAAGATCGCTATGAGCCGAATGGGCTCACTGAACCAAACATCTTACTGGGCCCTCAAACATTAGGAACTGTTAGCATCACCATAGCGCTACCCACAGCCAAACTGGCCCCACGCCCAGAGGCCCGGGAGGTCCTACTGAAGGGCAGCTTCCATCTCCCCCTCGGAGCGCACCAGCCCAGGCGGCCCTGGCACCCAGCTCGCGCAGACTCCAGGGCTGTTCCGTGCCGCTCCTGGGCGCCGGCAGCCTCTGGCCTACACACCTGTGTGGCTGCAATCCAAAGCCCAACCAGCAGCGGTGGGGGGTAGGGCCTTGCCGACCTGCTCGGGTGCAGATTACAGCCGAGAACCAGCCCTTCGGGGAGTTGCCGTCTGTCACAGGGAGTCCCCAAGCATGGAAATCGATCCACCGCGCCTCACCATAAGTTCCACCCATACATCCAGGTGAAGCCCAGCCAGCCTAAAACTGCAGGCTAAGGGGTCGTTGTCCGGACCCTGACGTTCCGAACACCCCGGGATATCACCGGTCCACTTCACTTTTCCAGGAGTGCGGGCCCAGGGCGGGTCTTAGCCGCTGGACAGCCAAGCGCAGCCGCCAAGGCTTGGAGGAGGGGGTTACAACAGGTAGACTGCTCCCAGGCTGCGGGCACCCCGCCCAGCGCCACCAACTCTCTATAGGACCGGGACCCCGCGGGAGCAGCGGGAGGAAGTCGCCAGGGTGCGGGAAAAGCGCCTAATGACTGTGTGTTTTCAGAGACACCAGCCCAGGGGAGCGGAGGCTGCGTGCTTTGAGCCGCGGGGCGCCCTCCTTTGCCACAGCCAGCTGGGGCCGGGTGGGTGGCCTGGGTGGTGGTCTCTGGCGCTAAACCTCGCCAAAAGGCTTGGCGAGGCGGGACCGCCTTTCTTTGGGGGCGTCCCTGCCTCCGGCCCGGCTTTGCTGACTTCGGCCGCCCCCAAGGTCCCCGCTGGAGGTTCCCCGCGCAGGGAACCCCCCCAGCCAAGTCTCCGCGAGGAGGCTGCGGGGCCGCTCCCACCTTCTGCCCAGCGCGCCGGGACCCCCGCGCGCTCCAAGGCTCTGCGCCCCAACTCCACGGCCGCAGGAGCCCCACCCCCCGCCCCGCCAGCCGCTCACCTCGGGTGGTGTGACTGCAGGAGGCTGCGGCCGCCAGCAGCAGGATTGCGGCCCCGAGCAGCCAGGCCCCGCGCGGGGTCCCCATCCTGCCACCAGCCCCGACGCCGCCGGGCGCGGAACTGGCCGCCGCTGATCCCGAGAGGGCGCTCGCCGCCCCGCCGGCCGCTCTGAGAGACGCCCTGCTTCTCACCGGCCCTTACCTGGCGCCGCCGGGCGCCCCGCCCGCGACCGGGTCGAAACCAGTGCCGCTCACGCACCTGCTGGAGGCCCCGCCCCGCGGCCGGAAGGCGGGTCTCGGCTCCGCCCACGCCGAGGCTGGGTGCCGGCCACACCCCCGGCCACCTGCGGAGCGGCCGCTGGGCCCGCGCGGAGGGCGTCCGCCACGGGGGGCCGCTAGGTCGCGGGGCCGCAGAGCAGTCCGCCAGCGGCACGCCGAGGGAGAAGCCTCCTTGGAATGCCAATACCCGGGCTGGGGCCGTACCTGTAACCTTTCATCCCGTTTCCACAGAGCCAGTAAGCTGCCCTGGTGGAGCAGGCGACTTCTCCCAGCTTTACGTTCTTTGTAATGTAGGGTGCATCTTTCCCCCTTCAAAATGTCTACCGCTAGCATAAAGGGAGGCGCCTTAGTGGTCCAGGGTTAAGCTTTCAGCTTACAGACAGAGTCAGGGGTTCAGCCCGCCCACCCCATCCATTGCGGGAGGAAGACCAGGGAGCTGCTATTGTAAAGCTGATGGCCGAGGAAACACTGCGGGCCGGTTCTGTCCCGTGAGGTCACTTGGAGTTGCAATGGATAACATAAACCCTGGATCGGGTGCTTTGTTTCCTTCTTCTCAAAGGTCTCCTTCAGCCTGTAGTCCAGTTTTCAGGACACTGGCTTCCGGGGTCGGCTCCTCCGGCTGTGTCCTTCCACTTCCCTTTACCGGTACAAGCTGACGGGGCTTGATCCCCCAAGTCAGGGAACTATTCTCCTGATGGAAGCCCCAGCGGACCCCTGAGTCCCTCCCCAAAGGGACCCCATCCCTATCTGTGATGTCCCTTCAGTACTTCCAAGCCTCCAGTTCCTGCCTGCTAACCAACACTACAGGCAATTCCCCCAACTTCTTCAAAGTTTGCTTCACACCACTTCGCGTTTATGAAAGTCCTACGTGGCTGTCTGTTCTCACGAAAGGAATACAAAGAGGATCATTTACGTTTAAGAGCAAAAGTGAAAAAGCACAACACATGTTTAGCGTTTGTTTTTCAGCAAGCCTTTTAGAGAGGCTGCCGGCCTCTGGACTGTGTCCCGAGCAATACACTCAACTTCCCAGGGTCGTGATGCCGCCGTTTTGAACCAGTGTCTGTGAACGCCCTGTGTCAGTGTTATTTTAGGTCTTACGTGTTATTTGATCTGATGTGGTAGATTATTTTGGGGGTCTGAGAATGCTCTTCCCCTCCCCATTGGCTAATGGTAATTACCTCTTCCCTCCACCATTCAAACGTAGGAAAGGTTTCATAGGAAGCGCCTCTACTTTGGTAGCTAGGGAAACCTGTACCTCTCTAGCAGTGGTTCTCCACCTTCCTCATGCCGGGACCCTTTCACACAGTTCCTCGTGTGAAATTACCATAGAATTATTTTCTATGTGTGTATAATTACCATAGAATTATTTTCGTTTGCTACTTCATAACTGTCATCTTGCTACTATTATGAATTGTCATGTAAATATCTGATATGCAGGATGTATTTTTATTGTTACAAATTGAATACAATTAAAGCATAGTGATGAATCACAAAACAGTATGTAATTCTATATTCTGAAATATTTATTTCTAATGACAAATAAATGAAATTTTGTCTTGAAGCATGGTGTAGCATGGGTAACAGTCTTCACGCCAAGTACACGTATGTGGGCGTATCTGCATGTGGGGGGACCGCCTGGAGATGGATAGAGGAGTGGTGTCTCGGTATCTAAAACCATCGGAAATATGTTTTCTAATGGCCTTAGGCGACCGCTGGGAAAAGGTTGTTCATCCCCAAAGGGGTCGCAACCCACAGATTGAGAACGGCTGCTCTGGAATAGTATAGCAAAATGACCACAATTTCCTGCCTACTTCCCGGAAACAGCTCCTGGCTTCCCTCTGAGTTAAAGCAAATGCTATCAAAGACTTCATCAGCTCCACACCTCCCCTCCCGCCATGACATTGTTTATATCTTACTACTCCGGCTCGGGATCATCATTAGCCTGGAAAGCTTTTCCCACAAAACACCTGCATAACTTGAACTCTCATCCTCTTTAGGTATTCCTGAAAATGTCAATTTCCCGGTGGGACTTTCTAACAACTCCCTCCTTAAAATTGCAATTCCTGATGCTCCTCCCTTCTTCTGTGGCACTTAATCACCACTGTGACCTTCTACAGGTAGTTTCATGACCTAGGTCCCACCAGCACGGCAAGCGTGATGACAGCAGAGATTTCTCTTTCTTGCTTCCTTTTTTCAGTTTGTGATTCCTTTTTGAAAGGGCGCATACAGTACCACATCATCTGAAGCAAAAACGACCACATACACACCCCCCGCTGTAACATCAAGTTCTGTTTATGTCCCCATTTCCAGGAAAGCCTCCAACACGCTCTAAGAGTCCACCATTAAGAAAGTCAAGGGAAGGGGTCTGCAGCTGGCGGGTCCGCGGCCATATTCCCATGTGCTCGAAGCCTAGCACAGAGACCACGCGCCCTACGGTTTTTCTAAAGGACCTATTTTACTTTATTGAACACCTGTTGGCATGGATTGAACCGTGTACCTGCAAATGACTAAAGCGCCCGGGTGGCACCGTGGGCTAAGAATGAGGCTGCTGTAACCACAAAGCTGGCGATGCAAACCCATGGACTGCTCCTTGGGAGAAAGAAGAGGCAGGCTGGTCCCGTCACTATTCAGTCTCAGAAAACCCCAGTGAGCAGTTTTAATCTGTCTTAAAGCAGTGGGCTGTGACCTGAAAGATCAGTAACTTGAAACCACCAGCTGCTCCAAGGGGGGAAAAACTGGGCTTTCTTCTCCCCTTAAGAGTCTCATTCTCGAAACCCACAGGGGCGTACTACCCTGTCCTTATAAGGTCAGTGGGAGTCGACACCCACTGGACTCCACGCCCTGAAGCGGTTGCTATCAGTCAGAATCAAGTCAGTGACAATTGGTTTCTTTTGAAAGGTTTAAGCTGCAGTCACACCTGGTACCTGTGAACAAGGCCTTATTTGGAAACGGGAAATTTAAAGACATTAGCAGTTAGCATGAGGTCATACCCCGGTAGGTAGGTCCATAGGCAGGAGGAAAAGTGAATGAAGCTGGAGGCAGAGGTTGGAGTCACAGCCAAGGAATACCTGGGGCTACCACTTGGTAGGGGAGACCAGAAAGGATGGTTCTTTAGAACTTTAGGAGAGAACACAGCCCTGCTGACGCTCTGAATTCCTGCTACTAGCCTCCAGAAGTGGGGGACAAATTTCTGTCCTTATAGCCCACCTGGTTTCTGGTACTTTGTTAAGGCAACTTGAGGAAACTAGTGTGCTTATTGTCTGCCACTACCCTGGAAGCTGGAGTCACATGGATCAGCACCTTTGCCCCTGGCTTCCCAGTTGATGAGAGGCTCTTCCGTAATTGGTGACTGCGCACCCAGATTCCTCCTAGTTTGTGTCTCTGCCAGCTTCCCTTCCTGGCTTCCAAGGTCATGACAGGAGAATGAATGTCCAAAGAAACACAGTCAATAATAGCTCAGTGTTTGGATGAGGCAGCAGGTACTTTAATGGGGTAGCACCAAGCCATACCCCATAGGCCCTTCTCCGAGTATCCACAGAGATGTGCTTAGATTGACAAAACTTGGAAGGAAAAGCTAATGTTACAAACATTTTGTTGTGTTTTAGCTGAAAGCTTACACAAGTTTCCCCTTCAACGATTCATACATAAATTCTTCCTTGACATTAGTTGCTATCCTAAATGGGTTGTGCTTCCCTCAGGTCCACCCTGCCTTCCCCATTTCCATCCCTCCAGCTTCCCTGCCCCTCTTCGCCATCTCTTCTTTGCCTTTGGGCAAATATCACCTATTTGGTCTTATAGAGTTGAATGGTCTAAGGAGAGCATCGTTATAGCTGTTATTGTTCATTTATGGACCAATTCACTCCCAGGAGGGGCTTCCGTTCCAGGTTAAAAGGTGTCTTAGGTAATAGTTTCAGGGGGTTCTCCAGTTTCTATGAGTCCAGGAAGTGTGGGCGTTTCTCTCTCTTCTTCCTTCTCTTTTTATTGTAAATTGGGTAGAGACCTCGAGAGCAAATTGCTTCAACAATTCAAACACGTTTTGCTTCATCTCATAGCCTGCAATCCCTGCTAGGAAACATCTTCTCCCACTCTGCCCCCGTGTTTCCTGTGTCCAGTCCTCCTCCTTTCCTAAGTTCAGAGACTGAACTTTGTCTCGGGCGAATGGTTGATTATTCTAAGGTGTGTCTACTTCACTAATGTTATTCTTCCCCTTATAGACCTGTCTAATGTTTGGCTGAACAATGAGCCACGAGAATGATTTATTTCCAGACCTAAAAGGTAGCTCAGGGTTGTAATCGCAGGGATTCAAACAGTCTATGTGATCAGTCAGCTTCATTTTTCATTTTATGATTTTGAATTTTGTTCCACCTATTTTCTTTCGTTCTATGCAAGACCTTCTATTTGGATCCTTTCCGTGTCCTTGGTAGTGGTGTTGTTGTTAGGTGCAATCGAGTAGATTAGAACCATAGTGACCGTATGCACAACAGACAGAAACACTGCTGGTCCTGCACCGTCCTCACAATTGGTAGTGGTGGCCGGGCACTAGCTAGGTCTTCTGGTCTCAGGATCCTGAAAACTGATGTTCATGTAGTTCATTAGCTCAATTGTTAACACCTGACTTCAATTTTCAACCCTTTTCTTTCCTCCAGACAGGGAGAGCTCAATAGTTGTACCTTAAATGGCTGCTCAAGAACTTTTATGTTCCCAGTCATTACTCCCCAAAGTCGGATGTAGAACAATGTCTGTATGGACCGTTTTACCAGTTGTCCCCAGAGGCTGTGATCCTGAGCACCCAGGCCCAAAGATTCATTCCCTCAAGGTATTTGATTGTGTCTAAAAACCTTTCATAACTGGGTCCCCTATGTGCTCTGCCACAGTCATGGACATATATTTGCAGAAAAGGTAAATATCTATGTAAAATACTGTTACTCTAGATAGACTAGAGAAATAAATTCATAGACACTCATATGTATATAAGGAAGGGCTTTATATATAAGCGCAACCGAATATTGAGAAAGCATACCAGCCCAGTCCAGAACAAATCCATAAGTCTGATATTACCCCATGTGTTCGATATCAATCTATAAATTCCTCTTCAGACTCAGGAAACACATGCAATGATGCCGAATGCAGGAAGATCACAAGCCAGTGGGTGGAAAGTCTTGTGGATCCAGTGGCAGTGGAAAATCTCAGTGTTGGCAGGGGTCTCCATGTGGTTTCTTCAACTCTAGGGCTCTAGTGTAGCTCCATGTGTCCTGTCAGCTGGAATGTGTCACAGGGAGTGAGCATGTGTCCCGCTTCCAGCAAGCTATTTATCTCCTTAGTGCCTCTAAATGAAGTCATCAAGCTGAGACCTGATAGGATAAATTCCACCCCCTCACTTATAAGTCTCAAATTAACAACAGATTATGTTACTACCACAAATACCCTCTGTCAAACCTATATATAGCCATAGGTATGCTCCACGCTCCTTCCCACATCCATTCAGCCTGCGTGTCTATCCATGCATCCATATGGAGATCATCATGATTGCAGGATTATATATACATAACAGTTTGTACCTCTAGCAACCTTAAATATTGTACTCCTAAGTTTGATCCTTTTATGAATTTGAATTTTGTACTACACACACAGACACACACACAGAGACACACACACACATTATCCAAGACTTTGTCGTGCGTCCTTGGTCAGAGCTGTTGTTACAGATAGCTGGGTACCATCTGGATCTTCTAGTCTCAAGTCAGGGAAGGCTGTGGTACATCTATCAAATAGCTTCCTGTGCTCCGAATGGGAGGAGACAGTGAGTTGACTCTTCAATGGCTGCTCAAAGCTTTTTAGGAGCCCAAACACTACGAGGATGTAGAACTAGTAGTGTTTGAACTACTAGTAGGTTATGAACTCTGTCTAGCAAATAATTTTACTTCCCTGAAAATATCTACCCAGCAACCACTCACAAATCCTTGGTTGTTATTACTGTCATTGCTAAACTGTGTGTTTTATAGAATTTACCATAGTTGTCTTTTACTTTGACTTACCTTTCGGTATCTTCTTTTACCTTGGACATGCTGTGTTGACTTCCCCTTTTATTTGAATGGTTTTTCTTTCATGAGAATTAGGAGCTCTGGTGGTGCAGTGGTTGAGTGCTTGATAGCTAAGCAGATGTTTGGTGGTTCAAACCTACCAGCTTGTTCTGTGAGGCAAAGATGTGGTAATCTGCTCCTAGACAGGCTTCCAGCCTTTGAAGCCCAATGGGGCAGTTCTATTTTTGTTCTATAAATTCGCTATGGGTCAGAATCATGGGAGTGGCTTTTAAAATTTAGTCTACTGCATTAACATGTATCTACCATCTACTAGTAACTATTAAGCTGGAGATCACATGGTAGACTTTTGAAATCCGATGGTACTTAATAATTTCATGTCCACTTGATAAATAAACCTAGGAGTGGGTTCTAACCTGTCAGTCAGGTCACAGCCTGATGTTGGCTCCTTGTGGACATAGCCTTCTCATGAGGATTCTGGAAACTTCCTCTCTTGTGATTTTGCCATCAGAAGAAGCTGGTGCCTTTCTCTCTCTCTCTCTCTCTCTCTCTCTCTCTCTCTCTCTCTCTCTCTCTCTCTCTCTGTTGTTCTCTCTGCCTTCGTCTTCCTGTGGACAAACTATGCAGAGCTATGCTGAGACCTGAGCGAGCCATGCCGTGTAGACCTGTGGAGACAGCCCTGTGATGCTTCCACTGCCATTGGATCCACAATAGTTTTCATGCGCCTGCCTGTGATCTTCCTACAATCAGCATCATTGCTAGTGGCAATGTGAGTCTCAAGAGGAATATATGGACTAGTATTGGACATATGGGCTAATATTGGATTTATGGACTCGATCTGGATTGGGATGGGATGTCTTCGCAATATGCAATAAAAAGCTCTTTCCTATACATATATCAATGTCCCTGGATTTGTTTCTCTAGTGAACCCAGCCTATCACAAAGACCAATGACTTCTTCATAGCAAATACCCTTTTTTCAAAAACATGTGGGCTTCTCCAGATGGAATCCACAAAAATCAAATAGACTTCAACTGTGGAACGAAATGATGTAGAAGCTCAAAATCAGCAGGTAAAACCAGGCCAGGGGATGACCACCAATTGCTCATATGAAGCTGGAGAAAATTTTACAAAGTCCATCAGAGCCTAAATAAGACCTCCCACCTGAAATTTGAGAATATGTCAAGAAAACCTGGTGAGCTGTGGTTATTAGGACCAGCATTCAGAAGAAAGCAAAAGGTCATTGAATGAAAGAAACTGAAGAAAATATCAACGTAGATGTCAAAAGAGACTCTGGAACTTGCTCTGAATCATAGGGCAGCGAAGGCGTGTGGAAGAAATAACGAAGCAAAAGACAATGTCATAGAGCCCCTCATGAAAGCCGAGTAAAATATTATGAACTGTGCCAAGGCCTACCGTTAGGAAATCAAAAGGCAGAATGTGCTCACTGTATCTGAAACCGAAAGAACTAAAGGAAAAATCCAAGCCTCAAGTTGCAATATTGTAAGATTCTATGGGCAAAATAAAAAAAGTTGTTAAAAATACACAAAGTGACTGTACCAAAAGAACTAGTCAATTGTTAACCATTTCAAAGAATAGCATCTGATTAAGAGCCAGTGGTTCTGAAGGAAGAAGTCCAAGCTGCGCTGAAAGCATTAGCCAAAAACAAGGCTCCAGGAATGACTTTTTGAACAGTTTTTTTGCATGTAATTCATATATCATATAATGCAATAGTTCAATCAAGGCTCTAGGAGTTGACAGAATATCAATTGAAATGTTTTTAAAAGTTGCTGAAGCACTGGAAGCACTCCCTCATTTATGCAAGGAAATTTGGAAGAGAGCTACTTGGCTAACTGACAGGAAGAGATCCATATTTGTACCCGTTCCAAAGAAAGGCAACTCAATAGATGCAGAAATTACAGAACAGTATCACTAGTATCGCATGCACGTAAAAGTTTGCTGACCATCATCCAACAACAGTTGCAGCAGCACATTGACAGAGGAGCTGCCAGAGGGTCAGGCTGGATTCAGAAGAGGATGGGGAACAAGGGATATCATTGCTGATGGCAGATGGATTTTGGCTCAAAGCAGAGAATACCAGAAAGCTGTTTCCTTGAGTTTTACTGACTATGCAGAAGCATTTGACTGTGTGGCCCATAGCAAACTCTCGATCACCTTGAGAAGATTGGGAACTCCAGAACACTTCATTGTGCTCATTCACAGTAGAAGACTGCATGATTTAAAATCAGAAAAGGTGTGTGGCAGGGTTGTATCCTCTCATCATACTGGTTCAATCTGTATGCCGAGCAAATCATCAGAGAAACTGGATTATATGAAGAAGAATGTGGCATCAGGATTGGAAGAAGGCTTATTAGCAACCTGTGGTATGCAGATGGCACACCTTGCTTGCTAAAAGTGAGGAGGACTTGAAGCACTTACTGATGAAGAGCAAGGATTGCAGTCTTCAGTATAGATTACAGTTCAACGTAAAGAAGACCAAAATCCTCACACGAGACCTCTGGGTAACCTCGAGAACTTCATCTGGTTTATCATGCTCATGGAAGCAGCAGTCAAGAGATCAGAGGATGCATTGCTTTGGGTAAATCAGCTGCGCGAGTTCTCTTTAAAATGTTGAAAAGGAAGGATGTTATTTTGAGGACTAAGATGCACCCTGAACCAAGTCATGGTATTTTCAATAGCCTCCTATGCGTGTGAAAGTTGCACATTGAGTAAAGAAGACAGAAGAAGAAAAAAATCAATGTACTTGAGCTATGGGGCTGGTGAAAGATATTGAAAGTTCTGTGGACTGCCAAAAGAACCAACAAATCTATCTTGGCAGAAGTACAGCTCGCCAGCTCCTTAGAAGCAAGGGTGGTGAGACTTTGTCTTACGTAGCTTGGACATGTTATCAGGAGAGACCAGTCCCTAGAGAAGGACATCAGGCTTGGTAAAGAGAAAGGAAGCGAAAAAGAGGAAGGGCCTCAATGAGATGGACTGACACAGCATCTGCAACAGTGTACTCAAGCATGAGAACAATTGTGAGGCCGGTGCAGGACCTGCCGGTGTTTTGTTATGTTATGACTCACTATGAGTCAGTACCCACTGATGGCACCTAACAATAACAACAAGGAGCCCTGGTGGTGCACTGGGTTATGTGTTGGGCTGCTTGCCACAAGGGCAGTGGTTTAAACTCACCAACAGCTCAGCAGGAAAGAGGTGTGGCAGTCTGCTTCTGTAAAGATGTGCAGCCTTGGGGTCCCTATTGGGCAGTTCTACTCTGCTCCACAGGCTTGCCATAGGTTCGGCTGGAGCCCTAGTGGCATAGTGGTTATGAGTTGTGCTGTGATCTGTAAGGTCCATAGTTCAAAACCACTAGCTGCTCCTCAGGAGAAAGACGGGACTCACTACTCTCATAAACAGTTACCATCTCAGAAACTCACATAGACAGCTCTTGTCTGTCCTATGGGGCCTCTGTGAGTGGGCATCGATCGACCTGATGGCAGTGATTTTTGAGTTTTATGGGTGAGGATAGACTCAACAGCAGTGGGCTTTGTTGGGTATAATAGTTAACGATGACGAACATCTCTTCGTGTGTTTATTAACCTCTTGAATGTCGACTTTGGGGACGTGTCTGTCCACATCCTTTGCCCCATTGCATTGCTTGTCTTTGGGTTGTAATGGTGCTGGACTTTTCTTTAGATTTTAAAGCTTAGATCCTTGTCAAATACGTCATTGACAATTTCCCCCTATCCTGTGGGTTCTCTTTCTCACTCTTTTCAAAAAGTATTTTGATGAACATTAAGTATTAAAGTTGTACGAGGCTCTAGTTATCTAGTTTATCTTCTGTTGCTTGTGCTACCTAGTTATGCTTGGTAGTGTATTTATGCCTTAAGTTAAGACCCCTATGTCGCTATGTTATCTTCAAGGAACCTTATACTTTTAGGTTTACCATTAGGTTTGACCCACTTTGTGTGTGGTGTGGGGGTTGGATCCTGTTTCATGTTTATGCAAATGGATATCCACTTTCGCCAGCAGTATTTCTTTAAAAGAATTTTACTTCCCCTTCTAATGGATTTTGCCACTTTGTTGAAGATCAGCTGCCCATAGCTGAATGAATTTACTCTGGGTTCTCAATTCTGTACCGCTGGTCTATGTGTATGTCTGTGCCAGTATGCTACTATTTTGATTGCTATGGCTGTAGAGTAGGTTCTGAGGCCTGCTATTTTGTTCTTCTTCATTCATGGCTGGATGCTGAGTTGAATAAATCTGAGATCATCCAAATTAATCCAAGTTTGGCAGTCAGTGGGTGCTAGCTCCTGGGTTGGGCAGGCTGTCACTGCTACAGGAGGTGGAGGAACCAGATGCAGCCTCTGAATCCGGCACTAGCCTCCACACACAGCCAGTGAGCACTCCCTCAATCATACCAAGGCTGTGGCCAGGTGAAGGAGACCTCTTCTGCCCATCATGGCTGGGCTTCTTTGACAAAGATCCCACCATTGAGTTGGCCACACTACGTTCATCATATCATGGGAGAATCCTAGCCCATCAAAGTTGACATAAAGCCTATCACAAGCCTGGAAAAAGAAACTGGGAAAGAGGGCATGAAAACCTTCCTCCCTTTCAGCAATGGTGCAGATTGAACCAACCACGGGCTTCTGGAAGCATAGGCCTGGGGCTACTCAGTTCACAGAACATTGTGAACTAAATCAATAAGTACAGAAAGAACCAAGCACTAGGCCAGGCCCTGTTCCAAACCCTTGGGCATTATGGCTGAAACCGTATCTTCTCTTCAGTCATACTGGGAAGTGGGAGGTAGAGAATGCCAGTTGTGGAGTAGTTTAGTTTTTGTTTATGTACAAGAAATATTGCAATCCAAATTTGAGTTCTCTGCCCATGTGTCTGTCTCAGTTTCTCCACTTGTCTGTTTGGCAAAGGGAATGGAATGGATGTGAGAATACAATAGATGTAGGGGAGGAACAAGGGCAGTTTGGGAGATGGGAAGATAGCACCTCGGGGGACAAGAGAGGATCCCATCTCCTGAGGCTCTAGACCAGCGGTTCTCCACCTTCCTGATGCTGTGACCCTTTCATACAGTTCCTCATGTTGTGGTGACCCCAACCATAAAATTATTTTCATTGCTACTTCATAACTGTAATTTTGCTACTGTTAAGAATTGTAATGTAAATATCTGATATGCAGCATGTATATTCATTGTTCCAAATGGAAGCATAGTGATTAATCACAAAAACAATATGTAATTATATATTGTGAAATATTTATTTCCAATTACAAATAAATGAAATAATTTCTTGAAACATGGTGTATCATGGGTAACAGTCTTAATATAACAACAGCAAACTACATTGTTACATTTTGCAACAGTATGTATAAAAAGCCAGTCAGTGTGAAGGTTGAAATAGCTTCTTTCTCACAAGATCAGCATATCTGCATGTGGGTGGACCCAACTGGAGACAGATAGCGGATCCATGTCTCCGTTGCTGAAACCATTGGAAATATGCGTTTTCCGATGGTCTTAGGTGGCCCCTGTGAAAGGGTCGTTCAACCCCCAAAGGGGTCGAGACCCACAGGTTGAGAACCACTGGTCTAGATATTGTAAAGGTAGGTTCAGTCTTCCCCCAACTCGGTCCCACCCCATTTGCCTGCCACCATCTAGCTTAATATCGTCAAAGGAATGGAGAGCCACCCAGGAGACATTCCCTAAACTAGTCCCCACCTGTTCTGAAAAGGAGATTAAATATTTTTAACACGTGTATTTGTACTTCGTCCACATGACAGTAGTTCAGTCTTATCAAGAAGAGTTGGACAATTATCGCCACATTCAATTCTAGAACATTTCCTTCTTTCTCGTATTCCTTGTTATTCCTGTAGTATTTTTTCTAATTGTGACAAAAGTATACACAACAAAGCATTCTCTAATTCCACAAATTCTACATGTATAATTCAGTGTCATTGATTATACTCTTTCTGTGGTAGAACCCTTATTGATATGCTTTTTCAAAGTAGTCCACCACTGTTCATGTAAACTCAATTCCCCCTAAGCAACACTCTTTCTCCTTCACCCATGGTAACCAGCAGTCAAGTTTGGTTCCTTTTTTTCTTTTTCTTGAAGGAGATTAAATATTAACCCTTTGTTACTGACATTGTCAACAGAGATGATACCAAAATTAGGTATCTGGTCTTTGGCCAAAACCTGAAAACATTTTAGAAAAGTTGGATATTTGGGACCTGTTTAACTTGTACCTCATCAGTATCAGCCTTATTCTAATTTTAAAATATATTGTTTGTGCAGATCCTTAACAAAATGGATTAACACTGTAACTTCAAAAATGGGCTCAAACATAGCAATGACTGTGTGGTAGTTAGGTAATCAACGTTGTCAATTTGAGGCTTAAGAGTGAAGGGATGGAGTTTAGCCTGCCAATCAGATCACAGTTCGGCCTCGTTTGGAGGTACCAAGGAGATAAATAGCTTGTTGGAGGCAGGACACACACTCACTCAATGAGAGACTGTCTACTGACAAGACACATGGAGCTATGCTGATGGTACTAAGAGCCCTGGACCTGGAGGAATCACATGGAAACCCAGGCCAGTGCTGAGACGCTTCCATCACCACTGGATCTGTTAGGAGCTAGAGGCAGAAACCAGGGGTTGTCCTCTGCATGCCAAAGCCTCCCTCCCCTTTACAGGAAATTGGAAGCTGTTCAAGACTAGAGGGCATGCACAAATCCAGGCCTTTGAGACAGGAAGCCTGTACGCTTGGGAGGGCCCCAAATCTAGACCGGATGGGCTTAAATCAGTCAATGGGGTCAAGCAGTACTGTCAACCATGCCTCCCAGCAGGTAGCCCCAAAACGCTAAATCTTCCAGCCCACCCCTTGTCCAGCTGCTCCTCCACTGGCTGTGGCCAGCTGTGGGTGTGAAGTGTCTTGAAGGTGTAAAACCTGTAACTTCTCTCCTTTATAAAAACTCACTTGGATCACAAACTAGGCTTCGGAGTAAATTCTTTCTGGTGGGAAGCCAAGGACAGAGGTATTTCCCACCCAAGGAATCTAATAGATTCACAAGACTATCCACCCACTGGTCTGTGATCTTCCTGCATTCTCATTCAGCGTCATTGCATGTGTTTCGTGAGTCTGAACAGGATTTTAATAGATTGGTGTCGAACATATGGGCTAATTTCAGACTTATGGACTTGATCTGGACTGGGCTGGGATGTTTTCTCAACATTCAATTGCTCTTGTTTATAAAGCTCTTTCTCATACACGAGTGTCTATGAATTTGTTTCTCTAGTCTACCGAGACTAACACAGACTGTGAGGATGGTAAGACCAAGCAGTGTTCCTTGTTATACATAGGTCGCTATGAGTTGGAACTGACTCAATGGCATAACAGACAATAACCATTCTCTGATATCCTGGGCAATATGAGTCGAAACAATCTCCGAAGAAAGGATTTTCTGTAAGATTGTGGAGTGATTGGAGAGCAGGGTGGTGGGGAGCCAGGGTATGTGGAAGAGAGTGGCCAGTAATAAAACTAGAAAGGAAGTTTCTGAGACTGTAACTCTTTACAGGGACTTTAACAATTCTTTCTCCCAAAGAATGGCTGGTGGTTTCGAGCTGCTGGCCTTGAGGACCGGAGTCTAACCTGTAACCAGGACCCCACCAGGGTTCCAAAAAGGTGATAGGGTAGTAGACCCACCTGGAAGAATGGCTTGGAACCACTGACCTTGTAGTTAGCAGCCCAACCCATCTTATGTGTTCCTGCCCATCTTATCTTTGTGCTCATACATTTTATTGTTCCTGCCCTTTCTCTACTTCCAACCAACCCCCACCCTCCATTCACTGCGGTTCCTTAGCAGCTCATTCGTAGATTGGCCTCTGAAAAAAATGGTGCTTCCCTCCAATTACAAATGCAATCAAATGCAATCTATGCTTGCTGAGCGATGTTAAAGAGATCGGAAAATCAAAAGGTAAAGGAGAGAAGCAGATAGAGTAGCAGATGCTTAACATTTTGCTATCTGCCTTTCTAGTTAGAACCATCTTAAAAAAATCAGATGGAGATTATGCAGAGTGCTTTTTTAGTGACTTTGTCGCTCTTCCTCAACCACACAGCGAATCACTTCCAAAATTAAAAAAAAATATTTTGTCACAGTGCCCTTTTTAATGACTACAGATTATTTCATGTTGTTAAGGATTATCATTTAACCAGCCCTCTGAACATTATGCAGATGTTCTGTGTTTTGCTGGTGGGGTTTCTGGCTTCGATAATAGAAATAAATATGTCCTAATAGCCTCAGATTTCTGCACTCAGGTGTTTTTCCTTAAATTGTGAGAGGTGGGTAGATCCGTTATGTCAAAATCTATTTACCTTTTTAAAACTTTTAATCATTATTACCCATTTGCTCTTCAAAAAACAGCCTTGGTGGCATAGTGCATTAGTCCTTGGGCTGATAACCGTGAGGTCAACAGTTCGAAATCACCAGGGAAAAGATGAGGCTTTCTACTCCCTTAAAGAGGTACAGCATTAAAAACCATAGAAGTGGTTCTATCCTGAACCACAGGGATGCTGCATGTCAGAAACAACTCAGATGACAGTGGGTGGAAGCCGTGCACTGATTTACAGTCACAGTAGTGGAGACAGAGCGGGTTCATCTCTTCCAACCATTACTAACAATGAAACCATACCAACATGGGTATTGAATAAGTGAAAAAAATCTTTACTGATTGGATGATTTGTCTATAATCTTAATATTTATTCATTCGCAGGAGGAGGATGTATGAGAGCTTAACAGACGAGGAGCTGTGCTTCTAAACCTCAATCTAAGTACATTGTCTGTGAATGTGTAATGGGCACATAGTGTGTGTGTGTGTGTGTGTGTGTGATTGATTTATGAGAGCCCATGTATTACAGAAGAGAACTACCCCATGTGGTTTTCTTAGCTGGACTCTGTGTGGAAACAGATCGCCAGGCCTATCTTCCACACCTCCTGGGATGGGTGCGAACTGCCAACATCCAACATCTTGGTTTCGAGGTCACTGCCACTGAGAGTAGAACACTGCTCTTGTGGGTTTCCAAGGCTGTACATCGTTACAGGAACAGAAAACTGGGGGTTTCTAACTGCCGACCTTGCAGGTAGCAGCCCAACCACACCACCAGGGCTACTTCAAACCAAACGCACTGCCCTTGAGCTCAGGTCTCAAAACAACCCCTGTGGGGTACCAAGGCGGGACTCCTTCGGCTGCCACGTCTCTCTCAAGCTGACAGGTGGGTGAGTCCAGTTGGCAGCCGAGCGCTTTAACCACAGCACCACCAGGGATGCAGGGACTGCAGGCAGAAATGGAGGAAGGAGGGCCTGGGAAATCTCTGGGTGAAAGGGCAGGGCACACGGTCCGTCCGGTAGCAGCTGCTCCCAGCAGCAGAAACTAGTCTGACCAGGCTATTTAGCATTTATGAGCTGCTCATTAGCATTTGAAGGAAGTGCCTGCAGCGCATCCTGGGAGTCTGGGGAGCCCTGCAGTGTGTGAGGAACGTGAGGGTGGGGAGGGTAATTGCCCTGACGTCATCCAGATTTCCTGAATGCCGACTCTCCAAGAAGGGATTAAGTCTGTTACTTTCCCAGCTAAAGCCCAAGCCAGATCTAGTTCTAGAACCACCCACGTTCCCAGCTACTCCTTTCATTGGTCCAATGTAGTAGGCATTATAATGGGGGAGGGGTGATATTATTATAAAATAAGTAGGTAATGCATTTTGTGTATTAACTCGCCCAATACTCACCATGGTTTATGAGCTAGATGAGGCTTGGGTTCGCCTCTTTTTAGAAATAACATGTCAGAAGCAGTTTCAGAAACCCCACTCTAGATGCATTCCTTTGGTGTAACATTAAATGCTTGCATCACTGGAAGCTTGCCTGGCATTTTGGGAATAAAAAAGAAAGCAAACGTAATCAAAGGCAAACCCAAAAAACTCCACCAGACTCCCTGTCATTGAGGCCATGCCGACTCATCGAGGCCCAATAGGACAGAGTAGAACTAACTGCCCCTGTGGGTTTCAGAGACTAAATCTTGACCGGCGTAGAAAGCCTCATCGTTCTCCTGTGGAGCGGCTGGTGGTTTCAAACTGCTGACCTGCTTCCAGAACTACTGACCTTGTGGTTATCAGCCCCATAAGTAACCAACTATGTTATGAAGACTCTTGATAGTGTAGTGGTTACACGCTGAGCTGCAGTCCTTAAGGTTGGCAGTTCAAAACCACCAGCAACTCCTTGGGAGCAACACTATTTGCTGTTGGCTCTACGTCACCAGGGGCTTCCAAAGCAAAAACATTCGACATCAGTCAGTTTTTGAGTTTAAGAATTGTAAGACATAAACTCAAAAACTCACATCAAGTCGATCCCGATTCACAACGACCCTATAGAACAGAATAGAACTGGGTGGGAAAAAATCAAGCCGATGTTTAACATGTTCGTTCCTGAAAGTTTGCTGAAAAGCTCCCTTATCCAGTTCATCTGAGGAGACAGTGGGGTGGAACAGTATGGAATTTAGAGCCAAGAATCTTGCTTTGTCCGGCCTGGTTCACTGTGAAATGAAACTTACTCTAGACATGTAAATGACTCACCTGGGAGAAATTCAGTGTCTGGCTGGTGATCTGCTGCTTAGAAGCCCTTGGGCTCTCTTGGGGAATGTCTTCCCCTTCCTTGCCAGGGGAGCCAAACCAGATCACAGGGCTTGGAAACCTGTTGAGTACCAAAGGATCATTCAGTGTTTGCAGTGAAAGTGCTTAGTCTTAAGCAGCTTGGAGCCCGCTGAATCAACCCATGGAAAAGTCAAGATTTTACAAGGCGTCTATTCTGTTGGCCAAGGTCCAAGTTATCTTGGCTTCACTCTCCGTTTCTGTTCTGAGAATCAGATGGCCCATCTGTCTCTGCTCTTCCTTCTCCTCATCTCGCCAACCCTCCCTGGGCAGGCAGTGCTTTTTCTTGGGGTGGTCCTGTGCCGAGGTCACGGGGGAGCAGACTGGCTCCTTCCCACAGGCCCGGCTACCTGAGAGGTACAAGGAAAAGCATCAGAGGCAAAAGGCAGTGAGAGAGTGGGGGTGGGGGTGGGTGGAAGGGGGGAGTCAAAGCAGAAGGAGCCATGAGGAGATGGAAAGAGAAACCCACCATTCAAGCCACCCTGGAAGTGCCCACTGCAAATGACTTACTGCTCAGTGCCCAGCAGGCTCCCCAAACAGCCCTTCCTGGATGAGTCGTTTATAGTCCCAACTCACTGACTGTGAACTGTCGATTTCAACTCATAGCGACCCCACGGGACAAGGTGGAGCTGCCCCCTGTGGGTTTCAGGGGCTGTAACTCTACCAGAGTTGAAAGTCTGATCTGCCACAGAGTGGCTGGCGGTTTCAAACTGCTGATCTTCTGGCTAGCAGCCCGACTTGTAACCACTAGGCCACCGGGGCTCCTAGATCAGGATAACTGGAGCTAGACAAAATAAGGAACAGGCAGAGGCATAGAAGGGAGGGGTGGGATGCGCTCCACTTTGCTGCATCCATGAGTGACCGCAACAATGGCTGGAGCAGACCTACCATTGAGAAGGTGGTGGGGCACTGGGCAACACTTCCTTCTGTCCTGAACCAGAGATGACTGGAGGCACCAGCTGTGTGACCTTGGACAGGTAATTTACCTCTCTGGGCTTCAGTTTTTGTTCTCTGTAAAATGAGGGTGACAGTCATTGTATCTAGTTCTTTCATTTGTTGTACAAAAACATAGGTGTTAACATTGGTAGCACACTTAGAACAGGGCCTGACATATATCATTGCATTAAGGTGTTTTTAGTCTTATTATGTTATAGCTCTGAGAGTCTGGGTTTGCTCATTACTGTACATCCAGTGCCTAGCACAGCAAACTAATTTCTCAACCGTCTGGTGTATGAATGAATGGACAAAAGAAACCTCCTAAAACCATTCCCAGACCCCACCTTCAGAAAAGGAGGCCTGGAAGGCCTTTCTATGACCCGAGGGAGGGTGGGGGCGGGACAACTATCACCAGAGCCAGAGAAGTAACCCTGAGAGTATGCACCATCGCTCTCTGTTCCCTTGGATTTCTCAACTTCTTCCCCACACAGGATGTGGCGCCAAGAACTGATGTGACAGGAGGAAGTATTTGGCCTCAGGGTCAAGAGAGTCTGCTCAGGATCCAGTGTGGGCTGCTGGCTGCCTTGCCCCACACCCCTGGAGGAAGAACACCCATACACAGGGACAACCCTGTTGTTTCTGGGGAGAGAGCCAGCCCCCTTCCTTTCTCCCTTCCTTTCTACAGGCTCCTGGTTTCTGTCTGCAGGCTGTGCGCTAGATGAATACACTTGCAATAAAGAGACAGCGTCATCTTTCAAAGCGAACAGCACCGTGCAGAGACGCTGCACTCGACACACCGTAGACAAGCACCCTGACCTTTGGACAGTGGGTAAGCTGCCCCTGGTGGCAGAGTAGCTTACACATTGGGCTGCTAACTGCAAGGTCAGCGGTTGGAAACCACTAGCCAGCTCCTCAGGAGAAAGATGAGAGGCTGTCTGCTCCCATACAAAGTTAGTCTCAGAAATCCAAAGGGCAGTTTTACTCTGTGCAGATGGCTTTGTATGGTCAGATGGATGGCATTGAGTTTGGTTTTGAACTGTCACATATGCCCATCTAGGCCAAGCCATGTCAGGTTGACATGTACTGGGTCTCACCCCCCTCTCCAAATCTTAAAAGAGATATCTGTTCTTGTATTTCTGCTCCACCCTAGCCGTGTGTGCGTGTGTGTCCTGAGCCCTGATAGAAGCACTAGGCTCTCACCTGCAATACCCCAACTAAGCAAGCTTTGGTCATGGTCTCCAATTACTTTTCATTGCCAAATTAAACGGTCTCCCCTCAGTCCTTATCTTCAGCAGGAACTGGCTCCCAGCATGCTATACTCCCAGCTCCCTGACTGCTCCTCTCAGTCTCTTTCGCTGCTTCCTCCCCTTCACATGCCAGAAGCCCTGGTGGCATAGTGCTTACATGCTGGGCTGCTAAATGTGAGGTCAGCCATTTGAAACCACAAGTTCCTCTGTGGGAGACAGATGGGGCTTTCTACTACTATAAAGAGTTACAGTCTCAGAAACTCACAAGGGCAATTCTACCCTGTCCTATAGGGTCACTATGAGTCGGCATCAACCTAATGGCAGTGAGTTTGTTTTGTTTTTCTGCTCCCCACTGTCATGGTAGGACAAGCAGCCCTCTTCCCTAGGTGAGCTCACCTGGTCCCATGCCTTTAATTACTATCTTTGTTTTGATAAACTCTGCCCTGAAGTTGAGCCTTATATATGGTAGTGGACATCTCAAACTTGCTGTTGGGAGCTGTATATTTGATTCTGACTCACAGTGGCCCCATGTGAGAGAGGAGAACTCAATCATTGTGGTTTCTGGCCTGTTATATTTGTAGAAGAAGCTGGCCTGGTCATTCTCTTTCATGGACCTGCTGGCTGAGTTCCAAAGCCCAGCCTTTAGGTTAGTAGCCAAATGCTTAACGTTTGCATTACTCCTTATTTTAAACTCAATACATACAAAATGGGAATTTTGAATTTCAACCCCAAAGAAGTTATTGCTCTTAAATTGTCTTGCCCATCTTAATTAATGTCAGGTGTTCTAGATCCTATGGCCAAAACTCTTGAAGTCTGATTCATCCTTGGCTACACACTTTCTCTCACGTCCAATCTATTAGTCAATCTCTTGGACTCTACCTTCCAAATATTTCCAGAGCAAGATCATGCTTCATAATTTCTACTTGCTCCAAAGCCAAACGCACTTCCAGAGTCAACTTTAACTTATAATGATATTTATTAAGGATTTCTGAGACTGTAATCCTTTACAGGAACAAATAACCTCATCTTCCTCCCTTGGAATGGCTAGTAGATTTGAATCACTAGTTTGCAGTTAGCAACCTAATGCCTAACTCACATCACCACCGGGCTCCTTTCCCTCATCCAAATCAGCATCATCTCTTACCTGGTCTTTCCCAATTGCCTCCTAACTGGTTTCTCTCTTTTCATTCTTATCTGTCCAATTCATCATGTAAAAATGAGTGATCCTACATCAAAAAGTCCAGGTCCAGATAGTATCAGTGGGGAATTCTATCAACCATCTAGGGAAGACCTAATACCAATTTTGTATAAACTATTAAAAATGTAGAAATGGGAAATATACTACAAAACTCATTTTCTGAAGCAACCATAACTCTGAAATCTAAATCAAGCAAAGACATCGCCAGAATTGAAAATTACAGACCAATATTTCTAATGAATATAGACACTAAGAATAAAATCCTAGCTAGTAGAGTTCAACTAAGCATAAAAACAAAAGCAAACAAACAAAAAACACCGTCATAATCAAGGGGAATTCATACATCAACAAAAATAAAGGAGAAGAACCATATGATTATATCAATCTATGCTGAAAAGTCATTCATGTGATATAATTTAACATCCATTCCTGATAAAAAACACTCAATAAAATAGGTATGTGCGGAAAATTTCTCAACATAATAAAAGTCATATATATGAAACCAATAGCCTGCATCTCACTTAATGGAGAAAAGTTGAAATCCTTTCCTCTTTGAAGAGGAACTAGATAAGGTTGCCCTTTATCACCACTTTTATTTAATATAGTCCTAGGAGTTTTAGCTACAGACATAAGACATCAAGGAGATACTAAAGATATCTACATAGGCACAGAAGAAATAAAAATCTCTTTATTTTCAGTTGACATAATCCTATATATAGAATAAGCCAAAGATTTAATGGGGAAAAAAAATCACTCAAACTAACTGAAAAATTTGGCAGTGTAGCAGGCTATATGATCAACATAAAGAAATCAGTTGGATTCTTGTATATTATGGATGATGATACCAAAAAGATATGAAAAGAACAATACCATTTACGCAAACTGCTCAAAAAACAAAATGTTTAGGACTAAGTCATACTAGAGAAACAAAAGATTTATACAAGGAAAACAACTAAACATTCCTTCAAGAAACTGGTAGAAATTTATACAAATGGAACAAGTTAGCATGCTCCTGGAGAGGAAAAACTAAACATTGTGAAAATGTCAATATTACCAAAATATAAATTCAATGCTATTCCAAAGCAAAACCCACCACAATTCTTCAAAATAATGGGAAAACTAATCTCTTAATTTATATGGGAAAGCAAACAGGATAAAGAAGCGTTATTAAAAAAGAAAAACACCATAAATGTGAAACCAAAAAAAAAGGAAAAAGAAAGAAAGAAAAAATATGACTCCTTTCACTCCCAGACCTAAAACCTACTAGATAGCCATGGTAATCAAAACAGCCTGTAAGTCGCATGATAGATATGAAGACCAATGAATTATATTGAGAACTCAGACATACAGCTAAGTGCCTATAGACAACTAATTTTTGATAAAGGACTAAAATAGATTAAGTGGAAAATCTGTATATTCACTTGCAAAAGAATGAAACAGGATTCATACCTGTACATGTGCATACATGTACAAAAATGAACATAAGATAGATCAAAGACCTAAATACAAATTACACAATTATGAAGCCTACCAATGAAAAAATAGGGATAAACTTAAGGACCCTAAAATAAGGCATAAACAGACTACTGAACATAATGAAAACTATCCACACTATAGAAGCAAAAATAAAGAACTGGTACATTCTTAAAATATGATATTTATACACATCAAAAGACTTAATAAAAAAAGTCAATAGAGAAGCCACAGATGGGGAAAAATATTCAGTAATGATACATCAGATAAAGGGCTAATCTCTTAAATTGTTAAATTTTTTTAAAAAGGGCTAATCTCCAAAATCTATAAAAACTACAACAACTAAGCAATAAAAATACAAATAACCAAATAAAAAAATGGGAACAAGACATGAATAGACAATTTATCTAAGAAGACATCCAGGCAGCCAACAACCATATGAAGAAATGTTAGAGATAATTAGCAGTGAGTGAAATACAGATTAAAACAACAATAAGATATCACCTCACACAAACACTTGTAGCAAAATTCAATAAATCAGAAAATAATACATGCTGGAGAGGATGCAGAGAGTTAGGAACGCTTTTACATTGCTGGTGGAAATCAGTATGACACGTCCTTAAACAAATGCAATTACTTCTCTACTGGGTAAATATCCCAAAGCAATCAACAATACAACATGAACAGATATACATACACCTACGTTTATTTCAGCAATTTCCACAGTAGCAAAGAATGGAAACAGCCAAAAAAAACTAATTATAGAGAAATGGTACATTCATACTATGCAATATTACACATCAATAACATCACCATTCCAAAGAAAAGTGATCCAACAGAGTGTTCAAACTAGAGAATGACACCATTTATATAATACTCAAGTAAAAGTTTGCTTAAGAACATCCAACAAAGGTCGCAGTAGTCCACCGACAGGGAACTACCAGAAGTTCAGGTTGCATTCTGAAAAGGATGTGGGACAAGGAATGACACCAGATGGATCTTGGCTCAAAGCAGAGAAAACCAGAAAGATATTTACTTTTGTTTCATTGACTATGCAAAGGCATAATAAACTGCAGATAACCTTTTAAAAAAAGTAGAGGGTGGGGGGAGTCCCGAACACTTCATTGTGCTCATAAAGAACACTTCATTGTGCTCATAAAGAACAAAGCAAGGACACACTGCATGGTTTCAAATCAGGAAAGGTGTGTGTCGGGGCTATATCCTCTCACCACATATATTTGATCTGTATGCTGAGCAAATCATCAGAGAAACTGCATTCTATGAAGAATAGTGTGGCATCAGAATTGGAAGAAGTCTTATTAGCAACCTGAGATGCAGATGATACAACCTTGCTAACTCAAAGTGAGGAGGACTTGAAGCACTTGCTGATGAAGATCTGTATGGATTACAACTCAGTGAAAGAAGACCAAAATCCTTATAACTGGGTCCAATCATGATAGATGGAGAAAAGGTGCATTTTTTTTTAAACTTGACATGTTTATTAATTAAACTATCACTTAAATAAAAAAAAGTGCATAGAAAATAAACATGTTTAAAAACTCCTTTTTTTTTACAACTATGTACACTTTTTACTTTTACATTCAGTCTTTCGTAGAGAGCTTTCAGCATTATTATTTTTTGAACTATTAAAGTATTTTGAAAAGGTGCATTTTGTCTTACTTGGATCCATGATCACGACTCATAGTAGTAGCAGTCCAGAGATCAATGAGGCATCGCATTAGGTAAATCTGCAGCACAAGACCTCTCCAGAGTATTGAAGAGAAGGATGTTACCTTAAGGACTACGGTATGTCTGACCCAAGCCATGGTATTCTGCATTGTCCCCTATGCATGTGAAAGTGGGATACTGAATAAGAAGACTGAAGAACAGTGGTTCTCAACCTTCCTAATGCAGTAACTCTTTCATACAGTTCATGTTGTGGTGACCCCCAACCAAAAATTATTTTCATTGCTACTTCATAACTGTCATTTTGCTATGTTATGAATCATAATGTAAATATATCAGATGCAGGTTGTATTTTCATTGTTATAAATTGAACATAATTAAAGCATAGTGATTAATCACATAACAGCATATAATTGTATATTGTGAAATGTTTATTTCTAATGACAAATAAATGAAATTTTGTCTTGAAGCACGGTGTAGCATGGGTAACAGTCTTTACGGGGGGTACTCGTATGTGGGTGTACCTGCATGTGTGTAGACCTGCCTGGAAATGGGTAGAGGAGCGGTGTCTCAGTTCCTAAGACCATCAGAAATATGTGTTTTCTAATGGTCTTAGGTGACCCCTGAGAAAGGGGTCGCGACTCACAGGTTGAGAACTACTGCTGTAGAAGAATTGATGCATTTGAATGGTGGTGCTGGGGAAGAATATTGAGAGTACCATGGACTGCTAAAAGGACAAACCAATCTGTCTCAGAAGAAATAAGGCCCGAGTGCTCACTAAAGGCAGGGATGGCAAGAGTTCATCTTACATCCGGTGGATATATTGTCAGGAGAGACTGGTCCCTGGGGAAGGGCAGCAAAACAGAGGAAGGCTCTCAGTGAGATGAATTGACACAGTGGCCGCATCAATGAGCTCCGGCTTCCAAGCGATTGTGAGGATGGCGCAGCACTGTGCAGTGTTCCATTTTATTCAGCATGGCGTCGCTGAGGATTGGAGCCAACTTGATGGCACCTAACAGCACAACAACAACAACAACAACCACAACCAGAACTCAAATACCATCAGACATGGACAAGCTAAAGAGCATATGCTTACGAAACTCAGTCATCTTACAAAGATAAATATTTAATTACACCACTGTGAGAAGGAAAAACAAAGAAATGGAGATGTGATCTACACACCAACAGACAAGACGTTGATGATGAAGAAGAAGCCAGGGCTGCGTGTGAGAATAAGGAGACGGGAGGGAGGAGGGACAGAAAGAAAAAGAACCACTGATCTGGAGGGTTTAACAGGATATTGTTGGTTTCGTTTCTGTTTTGATATTTTCTAGCTTCTTTTCTTTAATCATTTTATTGGGAACTCTTACAGCTCTTATAACATTCCATACATCAGTTGTATTGAGCATATTTGTACATATGTTGACATCATCATTTTCTAAACATTTACTTTCCATGTGGATTTCATGTCTTGAGATAGGTTGTGTAAATATATATAGTATGTTTCTTTGAAAACCAAAAACAGGGCTGGCCCCACTATGAGAAATGATGCCCCTCAGTGACTAAGGGCGATACAGGGGACAGCACCGGAGACACAGTGTGGGAATTGCACCTGACCTGATCCCACCACACCGAGGTAAAGCACTGGGGGAGTGCAGCGGAACAGCAAGGGAATGGAGTGGCAAGGTCCCCAGGGAATGCTGAAAGTGGACTTTGGGGCCAGGGCGTGGTGCCCCAACAGACTGGACTGGAAAACGCTCCTAAGGGCCAGCAAACGATCCTTGAACGAACTACAGGCTTTTCTTTTGTGAAGTGTTTTGTTTCGTTCTTTGTCAGTGGTTTGTTTTTGTTGTTTTGTTGTCTGGTTGTATACTGTTGCTTTGTTTTCCTCTGTCTTGTTTTCGTGCATGTTAGTGTCTCCACAGGTCTGTCTGAATAGGACAGGCTTGATGAACTATCTGGAGGAAAAACAACGGGACCGACAGTTCCGGGGGGGTACTTGGGGTGGAGTAGGGGGGTAAGGAAGTGGTGTTAACAAACACAGGGACAAGGGAACAACAGGGGACCCAAAATGGTAGTGAGGGGGGAGTGGCAGGCCTGGTAAGGAATGATCAAAGATAAGGTTGTGTAGAGAAGAGGTATAGCTGTAGCCCAGGTGGGGACGGAGCATGGTAGTGGGGCAGGAGGAAAGTCAAGGGAGATGGAGGAAGGAGCTGGGAGTCAAGGGGCATTTATGGAGGTCTAGACAAAGACATGTACATGTAAATATATATATATGAGGATGGGGAAATAGATCTAAGTGTCTTCATTTATAGGTTTAGTATTAAGGTGGCAGAAGGACCTTGGGCCTCTACTCAAGCACTCCCTCAATGCATGAATACTTTCTTTTATTAAATTGGCACCCTATGATGCTCACTCTCCCGACACAACTGCTGAAGCCAAAGCGGGTGAACAAGTAAATGTGGTGAAGAAAGCTGATGGTGCCCGGCTATCAAAAGAGATAGTGACTGGGGTCTTAAAGGCTTGAAGATAAACAAGCGGCCATCTAGCTCAGAAGCAACAAAGCCCACATGGAAGAACACACCAACCTGTGTGATCGCGTGGTCCCAAAGGGATCAGTTATCAAGCATCAAAGAACAAAAAAATCATATCACTGGCTGCACACCCCCATGATAAGATCGCTGAAGACAAACGGGTACATAAGCAAATGTGGCGAAGAAAGCTGATGGTGCCCGGCTATCGAAAGAGATAGTGTCTGGGGTCTTAAAGGCTTGAAGGTGAACAAGCGGCCATCTAGCTCAGAAGCAATAAAGCTCACATGGAAGAAGCACACCAGCCGGTGCGATCACGAGGTGTCAAAGGGACCAGGTATAAGGCATCATGCAAAAAAATATATATATATATGTGTGTGTGTATTATATATAATATATAATATATTTTTAATATAAATACATATACACCATATTGAATGAAGGGGGAAGTGCAGAGTGGAGACCCAAGGCCCAAATGTCGACTACTGGAGATCCTCTCACAGAGGGGCTTAGGAGAGGAGAGGGGTCCGTCAGGGTGCGATGTAGTACCGACGAAGAACACAGCTTTCCCTCCCTGGATGCTTCCTCCCACCAACTACCATGATCCGAATTCTACCTTGCAAGATTGGATAGGGCAGAGGTTGTACACTGGTGCATATGGGAACTGGAGGCACAGGGAATCCAGGGTGGACCATACCTTCAGGACCAGGGGTGTGAGGGGCGATGCTGGGAGAGTGGAGGGTGAGTGGGTTGGAAAGGGGGAACTGATTATAAGGATCCATATGTGACCTCCTCCCTGGGAGAGGGACAGCAGATAAGGGGGGGAAGGGAGACTCCAGATAGGGCAAGATATGACAAAATAACAATCTGTGGATTATCAAGGGCTCATGAGGGAGGGGAGAGTGGGGAGGGAGGGGGAAAAAAAAGGACCTGATGCAGACAGCTTAAGTGGAGAGCAAATGCTTTGAGAGTGATTAGGGCAAAGAATGTGCAGATGTGCTTTATACAATTGATGTATGTATATGTATGGATTGAGATAAGAGTTGTATGAGCCCCTAATAAAATGTAAAAAAAGGAAAGAAAGAAAATGATTAGGGCAAAGAATGTACAGATATGCTTTATACAATTGACGTATTTATATGCATGGATTGTGATAAGAGTTGTATGAGCCCCTAATAAAATGTTAAAAAAAAAAGAAAACCAAAAACAGTCCCTTTAGATTCCTTATCCCTCAAACCTTAATCCTGATCTGAGTGGTTAAAAACAAAAACAAAAAGTAGGAAAAGTAAAATTGAAATGGATTTGAAGTCTTAATAAGTTCATCTCAATAGAGGAAAGAACTAGGAGGCAAAGGACGTTTGTAGAGGTCTAAATACAGGCATGTACATATGTAAATATATTTAAATGTAATGATAGGGAAATAGATCTATGTACATATGTTTTTATGTTAAGTATCAAGGTAGCAGATGGACATTGGGCCTGTACTCAGTACTCCCTCAATGCAAGAACACTTTGTTCTAATAACACGACATTCTGTAATGCTCACCTTCCTGACAAGATTGATGAAGACAAAATGGGTGCATAAGCAAATGCAGTGACGAAAGCTGATGATGCCCAGCTAGCAAGAGATATAGCGCCTGGGGTCTTAAAGGCTTGAAGATAAACAAGCGGCCATCTAGCTGAGAAGCAACAAAACCCACATGGAAGAAGCACAGCAGCCTGTGTGATCATGAGGTGTCGATGGGATCAGGTATCAGGCATCAAAGACCCAAAACAAAACCAAAAAATCATATCAATTTGAATGAGGGGAGCACAGAATAGAAATCCAAACCTAAGGTGACCAGATTTTAACATTGGTAAAGCGGGACACCATTGATAAAACTTATATCCTGGTGAAATAGCCACATGGCAGCCAAAAACCGTATACCCTAGTTTGTCGTGCATTCCTTCCAAAAATTGGGACTTTAAAAAAACCCTGTGGGACACAGGAAAAATTGTAAAAAAATTGGGACTGTCTCATTAGAAGCAGGACGTCTGGTCACCTTACCCAAAGCCCATTTGTAGGCAATTGGACATCCCCTTACAGAAGGGTCACAAGAAGAGACCAGCCAGTCAACGTGCAGTGTAGCAACTTTCCTCTAGTTCTTTAATGCTCCCACCCTACCCCCACTATCATGACCCCGATTCTACTTTACCAATCTGGCTAGACCAGAGCATGTACACTGGTATAGGTAAAAGCTGGAAACACAGGGAATTCAGGACAGATACCCCCCTCAGGACCAATAATGAGAGCAGCGATACCAGGAGGGGGAGGGGAAGGTGGGGGGAGAAAGGGGGAGCCAATAGCAATGATTTATATATAACCCCTCCCTGGGGACAGACAACAGAAAAGTGGGTGAAGGGCGACATGAGTCAATGTAAGACATGGAAAAATATATATAAATGATTAAGGGTTCATGAGGGAGGGGAGTTGGGAAAGGGGGTTGGGGGAAATGAGCCAATACCAAGGGCTCAAATAGAAAGAAATGTTTTTAAAATGATGATGGTAACCTATGTACAAATGTGCTTAACATGATGGATGGGTGGATGGATGGATGGATGGATTGTGATAAGGGCTGTATGAGCCCCCAATAAAATGATTTTTACACAATAGGAAATGTTTGGGCCGGGTCCGGACCACGCAGCCACCTCCCCCAGCTCTCCTGAAAGACAGCCTGCTGGACTGTGCAGCCCCTTCCCCCTGCCTCTCAAGACCAGAGCTGGACTCTGCAGTCCCTGCCTCCAGCATTCCAAGGAGCTTATCTCTCCGAGCTGGGTCTGTACAGCCCCTTCTCTCAGTATTCTGGAATGATTTACTCACAGACCACATCCTGACTCAGACCCTGCAACTGCAGCACCAGAAGGCCTTCCTTCCCCTTATCAGCACATACGTCCTTGGCTCAAGCCCTATATATGTCCCACTGCCTCACTGCCGGCGTGATTTCCCTGACCTAACTCGTTGGGTCTCGGAAGCTTCCCGAGGGCTCAAGATGCCCCCGTCCCTTTCTCTGCTCTCCCTTCCCTCCCAGGAGTTCTTTCCCTGCCTCAGTAAAGCCTTTCTCAACTTCACATTCCTGGCTAAATTCTATCTCTGTTCCACGTCTCTATCTCCAACCTCTCATCTTGGTGTGGGAAGACCTGGGACCGACTGGAGGGGCCTCTGTGCTGCCCTGGGCCTTCCTCTGGCCGGTGCACAGCCCCGTCCTCTGTTTCCAACCTCTCATCTTGGTGCATGAAACCAGAGAGGAGTAAGAGGTGTCTTGATGCGCCCCCCCCCCCCCACCTTTGGGCGAGTGCGGCGCCCCTCTCTCTTCCATCCCCCCTTCCCTTGAACCAGGACCTCTCAGCTGCCATCTGCTGCATATACAAGTGAGTACCCAGCAGTCACTGTGTCTTCTGACTGGACTAGAGTACAGCATGTATTTGAGCTTTTTCTACCTGTTTGTGTGTTTCGTGCTGGCAGTTCTGCGGTTCCTGCTCTCAGAAATCTACTTCCTCCTTCTCCCTAGCAGTTATGCGATGCCTGCTCTCAGACCTTATCTAAAATACCTTCATTCAGCTGGCCACAAAGCCAGGCCTCTCCCCGTCCCTTGCTTTCTGAGGTGTCTTTCACTGTCACTGACCCAAGGTCCCTGTCTGCGGGTTAAAGCCGAGGGCCTGCGCCAGGGAAGTCTTCCTGTTCCGGGGAATCCAGGACTCTCCCACTGGACCCCTAGCTCTGACCAGAATGCCTCTCAGGGTTACCGGGCCACCTCCTGACTGATGGGTGGGGACGGGGACCAGGAGACATCCTTCTCCTCTGACCGTTCCCCTTGCAGTTTAAGATGCCATGGGAAGCTCACTCTCTAAGCCTCCCAGGGACAGTCCCTTGGGATGCCTCCTGACCAATCTCACTGAACTGAGCCTGGCTCCGGATATTCGCCCTGGGCATATGGTCTTTTTCTGTAACCAAGTGTGGCCACAATTCCAATTGGACATTGAGTCGTACTGGCCAGGACTTTTGATTCCAACATTCTTTGCGGCTTCAACAATTTTTGTCAGCAGACTCAAAGATGGGCTGAGGCTCTGTATGTTCAGGCCTTTCTTTGCCCCCGTCCCTCTCTCTGTACTACCTGTCACCCTGCTCAAGTTCTCTTAACCAAACCCACTCTTTATCAGTCCCTGACAGTACTCCCCCTCCTCTTTCTCTGAACCCCCTGAATCCTTATCTGCACCCCAGTAAGACCTCCTCCATATTCTGGGTGCCCCTCATCACCACCTCCCTCGACTCTCAGAGGTGACCCCCGCAGCCTCCCAAATCCCACAGTCACCCGCTACCTTCCTCAGGCTTACAAGCCAGCTCTCCTAAAGCAGTAAACTTCAACAAGCCACGAGAAATTACTCAGCAACCCAGTGAAAACCCCTCAGCTTTTCTCTCACGCTTAACTGAAGCCTTAGCCCAGTCCACGAGATTGGACCCTGCCTCTCCAGCCAGGGCTACTGTTTTAGCCACGCATTTTATGATGCCGTCAGCCACTGATATTAAGAAGAAACTTAAAAAAAACTGAGGATGGCCCTCAGACCCCAATCCGTGACCTGGTAAACATGGCATTTAAGGTTTTAACGCCGGAAGGGAACAGGCTGAGGCGGCTCACGAATCCCGAGCCCACCACGGGGCAAGCTGGAAAGCCCAAGCCTTGATTGCCACCCCGAGGCCAACTGGAGGGAGGAGTCAGAAGACTACAGGAAGCAGCAACCTCAACAGTGACTCTGACCACCCACCGCCAGGACCTTGCTTCAAAAGCCTTGCCCATCATGCGGTCAGCAGGGCCACTGGAGAAGTGACAGCCCCTTGGCACCTAGCCTTGGAGGGTCAGTCCCTCCCAACCTTGAACTGCCATTAATACTGCTTGACTTGGCCACCGACGACGACCGACAAAGAAGCCCTGAATTCAGCAACCTCAGTGACCGCCCACCCCCCTTACGCCATGCCCAGGGTAGCAATTGGAGCAGCAGGTAAGCCGGTTTCCTGTCATTGGACAGGCTCTTTCAGTCCCCTCCTTCTCGGGTCCAACTTCCCCTTCCTTGGTCTCGGATATGGGAATTGATGGTCATCTTTCCAAGCCTTTAGTCACCCTATCTTTAATGATGCCTTTTTTATCGTCCCCCTTAACACTTGTCAGCATTCCTTTGCCTTTATCTTCAGCCTCTCCTAAAACAGTTCTAAAGCAGACACAGCCCAACTGCCTTACCGTCTCTCTACCTCCAAGCAGCAGCCTTCATGTGCTGCAACCAAAATGACTCCCAGCAGACCTTTAACTCTTTGTTGACACTTAGTAAAAAAATGTAAAGGACATCAAGCTGATAGTTCCCCGGGAACACAGGGAAGCAACAAAGCAGACAGGTTACTAATTCAAACCAGCCCTCTAGACTCTCTCCCATTAATCAAAGCAACCTTTTAACAAACTCCAACAAACTCCCCTCCAGCCTCCGCCTTTACAGTTACCAAACCCTAGTAAATCCTTTTTACTTTACATGGACAAAAAACAAGGTATAGCAGTTAAAGTTCTGACTCAGTCTCTGGGGCCTGCTGTATCCCCTGTAGCTTATCTGTCCAGTTAGACAGTCAAAGGCTGGCAGCCGTGCCTCCAAGCCCTGGTGGCAGCCGCCACCCTTACTAAAGAAGCTCTCAAACTAACATTAAGACAGCCTATCCAGACGTTATCTACCCACAAACTGCAACACCTTCTCCAACACCAAGTCCTGCCTTTACTGTCTCCCAACCGCCTACAAAAAATCCACCTTATGTTTATTGAAAACCCTAACATAACCCTGCGCCAGGCGCCCTCTCTAAACCCAGCAACTCCCTTGCCTTAGCTCCTGGACAAGCTGCCTATACAGTAGTTTCACTTGATCAGTTCTGGGAATCTGCATGTCTCCCAGAAGGAACCACTTCTCAGAAACCAGAACTCATTGCTCTCACTCGAGCACCCCACTTAGCTAAAGAAGAGTCCTAACAACTAAAGTGTCCCCCCTCATAAACAGTAAGTGAATAGCTCTCCCCACCAACCAACCCAAAGATCTGATCCACCAAGTCCATCACTCCCTGCACATAGGGCCCCGTGCTCTTCCTCAGCGACTACAACCTATGCTTTGTGTCTCACATCACACAAGTGTCATTCTCACTAGACATTAAGTGGCACTTACATAGGCCATACAGGCCTCAGGCCTCTGGAAGAGTTAAAAAGATGAATGGAATTATAAAAGGTCATCTGACTAAACTATACCAGTCATAAATAGACCTGCTTCCACTAGGCCTAACTCGAATCCACGCTACTCCTCACCCTTCCTTGTTCCTAAGTCCCTTCAAGTTGATGTATGGAAGGCCTAATTTAATCAACCTTACCTGTCACACTACCACCACTGGCAAACGACTTACCCCATACCGCTCTCTTAAAAACCTTTCTCCAAGAACATGCAGATAGATGTCTACCTGCCCCCGATCCTGCGCAAACTGACCTACCTGTATGTAATCAACCCAGAAAATTCTGTTCTGCTGAAAAATCTCCATCCTCGACCTCTGCAGCCCAAGTAAAAAAACTGCACATCGTCGTCCTGACGACTCGCAGAGCAACCAGAGTCCTCGAAGACCCCAATTGGCATCATCTGACTTGGGTGAAATTAACCTCTAACCCATACTATGACCACTCAGATGGTGGGCCCTACCACCTTATGCTTTACTAAAACTTCTTCTACTTAACTTCTTACTCAATTCTGTTACACCCAATCCCTCCCTAGTCTCAGACAGGTACATGTAGCAATTCACAGTTCAGGAAATAATCCCTGAACAAAACCTGCTGACAGAATACATACTGAAGTCATCACCACAGCTGGTCTGTTACTTCATAAATAAGGATAAAAGTAGCTCTCTCTACATAAAATTAACAAACAATATAACTGTCAATACACCAGCTCATTGGTACACTCTTATATTCACTACAACAACAACTTGTTCTCTCACTCACGTTCTCACACTCCTATATTCACCATTCATACAACATTCATTTACATTCTGTGTACATGCCTGCACACACTCACATGCCCATGTGCCCACTCACACTCATTAATACAAACTCGCTTACTTATGTTCATGCATCCGCATGCCCACATCTGCACACATACTCCAAATACAACACTTTAACAAACAACGCCAGGTGGTCATAAACTCCATCTCAAAGTCTCTCACCTTGCAGCAACAACTTGCATCCCTGACACAGGTAACCTTTCAAAGCCATCGTGCATTAAATCTGTTAAAAGCCGACAAAGAGGTGCATACAATATATCAATAAGTCCAAAGTAGTTAAATAAAATGTTAAAGTGCTCCGCAACATTCTGAGGAAATCAGAAAACATCAGCAGGGCACCCCAGCCCCTCCTCATGGTTTCAAAGTTCTGTTATGTGATGGATTATGACCCTCATTGGGCCTTTGACAATAATTTGTATACTGTTACTGTTGGGTCTCTCTATGTTTAAATATTTGCAGGACCGAATGCAAGCTATCTTCAACCTGACCTTCAATCAACTTTTGCTTCACCCTTATATTCTGCTGCCGACCAGCCCAGACCCCGAACCTTCCAACTCTTAATCTGCCCCTTTCTTTGCCCTTTTCTCAGTAGGAAGTAGTTATAACTTAAAATGGCACCCATTACCATTAGTAAGAGTTTGGGATATTCGGGCCGGGTCTGGACCATGCAGCCACCTTCCCCAACTTTCCAGAAAGACAGCCTGCTGGACTGTGCAGCCCCTTCCCCCTGCCTCTCAAGGGCAGAGCTGGACTGTGCAGTCCCTGCCTCCAGCATTCCAAGGAGCTTATCTCTCCCCGAGCTGGGTCTGTACAGCCCCTTCTCTCAGTGTTCTGGGATGATTTACTCACAGACCACATCCTGACTCAGACCCTGCAACTGCAGCACCAGAAGGCCTTCCTGCCCATTATCAGTACATATGTCTTTGGCTCAAGCCCTATATATGTCCCACCACCTCACTGCCAGGCGTGATTTCCCTGACCTAACTCGTTGGGTCTCGGAAGCTTCCCTGGGGCTCAAGATGCCCCCGTCCCTTTCTCTGCTCTCCCTTCCCTCCCAGGAGTTCTTTCCCTGCCTCAATAAAGCCTTTCTCAACTTCACATTCCTGGCTAAATTCTTCCCCTTTTCTGCTTCTCCTTCCTACCTCTGGCCGGTGCCCAGCCCTATCCTCTGTTTTAAATCTCTCAGTAAGTTCATTTCAAATAAAAAAAGAAATGAGAGTGATTCTTTAAAAAGATAAATCAGACCAGTCCCTCCTTTCCCTAAACTCTCCACGCTTTCCTCTCACTCAGAGAAGAAGCAGAACTGTGGCCTGTCTGCCATGCAGGCTCTAGTCCCTCCCCACTCTTCCCACACCCATTCTGCTCCAACCCCACAGGCCTTCTTGATGTTTCTTGGGCAAACCAAACACTTGTCAGTCAGTGTTCCTTCTTCCCCAGTCATCTGCTAGGTCAACTGTCCCTTCATTTTTGGAGTCTACCTTGCCTATCCGACATAGCATCACCCATTGACTCCCACTCCCTCCTTACTCTGCTTTCTTCCCTGCACCACATTTCCTCACAGACTGAAAATCTGCTTGTTCTTTGCATGCTGCTGTATCTTCCCCAGCACTTTAGCCACATGGTAGGATTGGTGAGGATAGTCTTGTGAGGATTGGTGGGATAGTCACCGCTGTTAAAGGCCATTTTCTATTTACAGAAATACAGAGTGTGACTCTTTCTTTCAGACAAATGTTGACAGTGAGGTCATTGAGTTATAAAGAAAGGGACATGCATAAGTGTTTCCAAGAAGCTGACTGAGAATACAGAAAATAGCAGCTACGCTAATCGTACAAAAGGATCCGATCAGAAGACATCTGTTCAGGGCCTGAGTGTGCTTGTGCAATAGAGTCATGACTCAGCTGGCCTCCTCTGCCAATGGCCTCATCTCCCAGACTCCTTGCTTGCTGTTTCTTGTGGCTTAGTCATCCTTGGCGCACTTATCTGTTCCCATCCGTTCGTTCCAGGCCTTTCTGGAACCATTTACAAGCCTGCATGTTCTATGTCTGCAGTTCCTTCTGAGCTTGTCTAACCCCGACCCACGCAGCCCTCCTCACGACTGTGAAGTGTTTGAAGCCTTTATTCATTTTCATCTCCTTGGCCCCCAACACGGTACTTGCCACAGTAGCTACTCAAGGAATGTTTGCTGAAGGACCTATTCACAACAGGTGGGTCTTACCCTAATTCCCCTGTGCAGAACAAGCTTATTCTTGGGAAAAGTTTGGCTCATGCCATGCCTCCAAATCAGCATGCCTTTCTGTCTCATCTTGAAACACACACACACACACACACACACACACACACACGTCAGTACCTAACTCTTACTTCAGCAAAACACTTCAGCTCAACAAGCATTTACTATCTCTTTACAATGTTCTGGTATTATACCCAGCAGTAAAGATTCATTGGTGGTTGTTTATCAGTTCAAGGTTCATAAATGACATTTTCTTTATTATCCTTCCAAGCTGCGCTCAGCTTTCTCCTGTCAGAGGATCCCCAGCATGAAGGATTGCTTTCAGAGAGAGGCAGTGAAGCCCGGCATATGGTTGGGCCTGGTGCATGAGCACTGACGCCAGACTCCTTGACTCAGATTCAAGTCTTCCTGTTTTCTAACCACTGGCTGCCTGGCCTCTGCTAAGTTATTTTCTATCTGCTCCCTCATACAATAATAATCTTATGGGCTTGTTCGGAAGATTAAACGAGGGACTGCATCCCGAGCACACAAATCATGGTCCACAATGCTAGTTTATTATCCCATGCATGAAGCCCTGGTGGTGTAGTGGGTGATCAGTTGGGCTGCTAACTGCAAGGTCAGCAGTTCAAAACCACCAACTGCTCTGAGGGAGAAAAATGAGGCTTTCTACTCTTGGGATGATTTACGTGCAGTCTCTATGGGATGCCGCCACTGATTGGATCAAATGTGCAACTGCATAGAATGTTTGTCGTTGTAGGCATTATAGCCCACAAACAAAAGGGGACTATATAGATCACACACACACACACACACACACACACACACACACACACACCATCACATTTAAAAAGCGAGCGAGAGAAGAGTCCCAGTCTAGAGACCCTCCAGGTTCTTTCCCTGTTCGGCCTCAGCACTGTTCTGAATGGCTGTAAAAGGAGAAAGAGTACAAGGGAAACGGACTTGGACTCTCTCATGACACACACGTTAGTTTCAAACTAGCCAGCGGTTCTCCCGGGGCAGTTCTAGTGGATTTGGTTTGGGTTTTTATGGGCCCTGTTAGATGCAAACAGTTACTGGAGTTGGCAGCTAACCAAAATACTGGAGAGGTTAGTCTATCAGAGGGCCCTTGGAAGAAAGGCTTGAGATCTTTTCTGAAAAGTCCGTCTTTGTGAAAGCTACAGAGCCATTTACCATGACGTCACAGGGTGGCTGTGAAGTTGGACTCAAGTCCATGACAAAGGCTAACGATAGACAGGTGAGGGAATATGACCCTTATTCCTAGGAGGCAAGTGAGGAAGCATTTAGGTATGAACACCCATTGTAACTTCTCTCAAATGGCTCTGCCCCAACCCCACCCCACCCCCCAAAATCAGATATTATTATGTAACTATCCATCTTACAAATAGAGAAAGACAAAAGCAAAGGGAACAAAGTGTCGATAATGTGTGTAGAAGTCACGTGGAAATCGATGGTGACTTTGTAACTTTTCTGTAGGTTGAAATTTGCTCCAGACAAACACTATTGCAAAAGACAAATACCTCTGAAACTGGAAACAATTACAGACAGGGTCTAACTAAAGGTTTGCTGCTGAATAAACTATTTCAGTGTTTGGAGGAGGACACTGGGTATCACTGCATTTGAATCTGGGGTCTTTCCCCACTAGGACAGATCCCCAAATCAAAAACTCACGGCATTCTTGGCAACCGAGAGGACAGGGTAGAACTTCCCCTATGAGGTTCTGAAACTGTAACTCTTTATGGGAGTCGAATGCCCCAGGAGGCTTTCTCCCTCCAGGCAGCTGGTGGCTCTGAGAGGCTGTCCGGGTGGCCAGCAGCCCAGCGTGGCACCACTACACCACCAGGTCTCCTTACGACAGGCCACAGCCCCGCTGAAACACTGTTTTCTGTCTGGTGAGAATGCGGACCAAGCTGGGTAGAGCCAGGCGCCCAGTCTGTGGACACTAGGAGATAGTGAATGTGGTGGGCTGTCTTTGTTTGTTTTAATTGGATTATCGGTGGAGAACTCACTATTCACCAGGCTCACAGAAAGTTTGCTGTCATTGTTGTTTTGTGCACAGTGTCTCATTTTTATTTGGGCTGTGCTGTGCTCACTGATCTAAAACCAAAACCAAGGCTTTCTGATCTATAGCAAGCTTCTCACCCTCCTGACCCCACCAGCATCTGTTACTGGCTTGTATTCTCATCACAAGTTTGGGTTTTGTTGCATATGATACGGAGCCCTGGTGGTGTAATAGTTAGGCTGGGATCCATATGGTTTGCAGATCGAAACCCCCAGCAGCTCTGAGGGAGAAAGACTGCTTTCTACGTCTATAGACAGTTATAGCCGTCGAAACCCACTGGGGTTGCTGAGTCAGCACTGACTCGATGGCAGTGAGAATACTTTATAACACACTATGTCTTTTCTAGGACTGTCATTCCAAGAGACTTCAAAATGTTCATGGGGAAAAAAATGGAATTTAAAAAAAAGTGAATTCCCCCACACACTTCTTGAGGTAAACCATCATCTAAATGACAGTTTACGTGATTGGAAGGTTTGGATCATGCGCAAATAGTGGGCCTAGAATTAATGTGGGACAATCAAGTGGTCCCAGCAATGTACAAGTTAAATGACGGTCCCCCTGTCCCGTCGTTTTCCGTGGAGCTGCTAGTGCATTTGAACTGCTGGCCTTGTGCCTCGTCTTCCAAGGTTCCTTTTCAGTTTTCTGGATCCGGTGGAAAGATTAATTGAGAGCAAAGTTTCAAACCAGTTCATTCTAGTTCTACCACCAGCAAACAATTTTCACTCAAGAAATACTGAATCCAACATATATTTTAAGAATCATTTTATTGGGGGCTCTTTTAACATTCCATACATCAATTGTATCAAAGCATATTTGTACATATGTTAACATCATCATTTTCTAAACATTTATTTACTATTTGAGTCTTTGGTATCAGCTCCTCTTTTTTCCCTCCCTTGCAACCTCTATTTTTACAAGTTCCCCAGATGATTTCTTATAGTTTTTCAGATACTAAAACATAGATTCAGATTCAGTATAGCTGGGGTGGAAATGTAAATTCTCCACAGGGGGTTGAAACAGAAGGAGCTGGTTTATAGTCCTGGCCCTAAGCAATGCTCTATAGACCTTAAATTTTGGAGCTCCAAGTTTGTGAGAGGGTACTATGTACAGTGGAAGCCCCAATTCATTTATGAATGTCCTCATGAATTCAGTCTCCATTGAATTCCTTCTGACCATTAACCAGAAGGGTGACTAGCTTTGCCCTCAGAGTGCATTAGGGAGTAGATTACCATCACTCCCCTAGCAGGTCAGGGAGAAGAAGCATAGATAGTCTCCAGGGACTTGCCTGGGTGTGCCTTTAGTGGAACTGAAGATGTTAGGATGATGTGGTGAGTCACATCCTCACTGCCTTGGCTGGAGGGTCTCAATCAGTCTTGTAAACCCTACTATCTAAGAGGGTAAGACTCAAGTCGTAGTCACGGTCCTGTTCCTACTTCTGCAGTCCCACATGGACTGTGATGGGTTGTTCTGCCACTGATCAGGCTTTTGTGACCTTTGAACCTTTCAGGCCCTTTCTAAGTCCCCAGATCTCTGCAAACCCTTGGACGCCATTGTGGCCTTGTGCTCTCTCGTCCAGATGATGCATCTTTGTCTTGTTTAAGACTTACGGCATATTCTCTTTTACATCTGAACTCTCTGACACCTGGGTCTTGGTTTCAATGTTGGTTCTGTCTTTCTGGAATAGTGTTACCTTGGGTGAGTTATTTTACTTCTATGAGTTGTAATAACCTCGATGGCAGTGAATCTGTTTTGTTTTTCTTATTTACAAAATGAAGATGATGATGAAAGTGCCTACCATATAGGGTTGCCATAAGAATTAAATACTTTGCTCCATAAGCTCTCAGTAAAAAGCTAGGGAGAGGGGGTGGGCGGCGTTAAATGCAGTGAAAGCCTCAGTATGTGTTTATTATTGTTAATACAATTTTGCTATATTTGCTGCAGCTGTGGGATGGGCCTGGGTGTTGGACCATGAAGGGATCTGTTTTAATACTGATGGGACTCAGAAGAGGCTTCAAGAGGCTCTGTACCTGCCTTGATTCAGAGACCTCCACTGACCTGAAAGTGTGCCCACCCAATCTGCCATGGAATCCATTCCAACACACAGTGACTGTATAGAGCAGCGGTTCTCAACCTGTGGGTCGTGACTCCTTTGGGTGGGGGGGCGGGGGCAGTTGTCAAATGATCCTTTCACAGGGGTCGTCCGATTCATAATAGTAGCAAAATGACAGTTATGAAGTTACAACAAATATAATTTTATGGTTGGGGGTCACCACAACATGAGGAACTGTATGAAAGGGTCTTGGCATGAGGAAGGTTGAGAACCACTGCTCTAGAGGGTTTCTGAGGCTGCAGGAACAGACAGTCTGTTTCTCTCCCATGGAGCAACCGGTAGGTTTGAACCACTGACCTTGTGGTTAGCAGCCCAACACTTAATCCACAGAGCACCATGGATCTTTGATAGAGTGCCCACATGCACTACCATGTTGTCCATTGAACTCATAATGACTAGAGGGCAGGGTAGGGCTGCCTCTTTGGAGTTCCAAGGCTTTTAGTCTCTGTGGGAGCAGACAGCTTCATCTTTGTCCCAAGAGTGACTGGTGGGTTCGAACTGCTGACTTTGTGGTTTGTAGCTCAATTATGTAGCACACTACACCACTGCCTCTAGGTGCAGTAGTTGTGCTTTGAGCTGTGATTCACATGGTCATCGGTTCAAAACCACCAGCAACTCCAAGGAAAAAGACTGGGCTTTCTACCCCCAAAACACGTTCTTGGAAGCCCACAGGGGGTCACTATGAGACAGAACAGACTCGATGGTAGTGAGTTTGGTATTTGAAGGAATGACCTTAAACTCACTGCCATCAAGTAGATACCTGCTCACAGCGCCCCTACAGGGCCGAGTAGACCTGGTCGTAGACTTTCAGACCTTTTTTACACACAGATAGCCTTCACAGTTCTCCTGAGGGGTCACTGGTTGGTTTGAAGGGACGCCACACAGAGCCTCTGTGAGACACTGGGGTTTCCTGCACTTTGCTCTCTGTTTCAATCTTGCAATTCTGCTAGAATTCATGATGAACTGACAAATCTTTGTTGTTTCCCTCTAGAAATTAAAATTTCCATTGGAGGGACAGAGCTCACTAACAATACCTGTTCAAAGTGGGAGCTTGTTAGAAACAAGGATTTCAGCCCCCTGCTCAAAACACAAAGCAAACAAACAAAGAAACCACCACACACACACACCCCCAAACAAACAAAAAACAACAACTCAATCAAGTCAATCGGGACTCACAGTGACCCTATAGGACAGACTAGAACTGTCCTATAAGTTTCCATGACTGTAAATCTTTATGGCATCAGAAATCCTCATCTTTCTCCCTCACAGGAGCTAGTGGTGACTTCAAACTGTTGACCTACGGTGAACATCCCAACATGAGACCCACTACACCACCAGGGCTCTCTGAGCCGCACTGCAGCCCTAGTATATTAGGATCTAACTTTAATTAAGAGCTGTAGATGGTTTATAAGCAATTAAAAGTTTGAGAAGCTGTGATCCAGCTTTCAGTGTTCTCATCTGTAAGACGTAAAAAAAAGTGTTTTAACCATTAAATTGGAAAATAATGTTAGTGCAGTATTATCTCTCATTTTTTGTCCATAACACCTTCCACTTTCCTTTTCATAACACACATCTTTACGTTTTATAATTGCCTAGCTGTTTCCCTCTTCACAATGTGTACTATGTGAGCCTAATGAACTTTTTTAGTGATTACTATTATATACCCCATGCCTATTTTTTTTTTTTTTTGGTAGTTAGTTCAAGGATCATTTGTCAGCCTTTAGGAATATTTTCCAGTCCAGTCTGTTGAGGCACCACACCCTGGCCCCAAAGTCCACTTTCAGCATTCCCTGGGGACCTTGCCACTCCCTTCCCTTGCTGTTCTGCTGCACAACCCCAGTGCTTTGCCTCAGTGTGGTGGGATCAGGTTGGGCGCAATTCCCACACTGTGTCTCTGGTGCTGTCCCCTGCAGGGCCATGGGTCAGTGAGGGACGTCATGTCTCTAAGTACCCCTATTACATAGCAAGTGACTACTGAATGAATGAATGAACTAAATGGGTCCAGCCCGAATGAACTAAATGGGTTCAAACGGCTGATCATGGGATTAGCAAGCCAACATGAAACCCACTACAAACACACAGGCACACAAGACACGACAGCATTCTTCAGATCACCCTGCTGCCCAGAGCAGACTCAGCACGAGCTGTTCACTCAGCTGGCATCCTAAGTCGCCTAATTTATCCTGGATGTGCTGTTACTCCTTCTCCGCCAGGTCTGTCTTTGTAGGAAGGACATAGGCAAAGTGCTACCTTCGGTCAACACACTGCCCATTGAACCTCAGAAAGTGGCCCTGGAAGAAAGTGCTCTTCTGTCTCCTGTCCCACAGCCGAGGTTTAGGAGATATCCTTTTGGGCAATACACTGTACGGTTCAGTCACTGGACTCCTTTCCGTATCCTGTGGTGGTCAGGTGCGATCGAGTTGATTCAAACCCACAGTGGCCTACTGTACAAGAGAAGGGAACACGGCTTGGTCTGTGCCATCTTCACAATTGCTCCTATGTGTGAGCCCATTGCTGCAGCCACTAGGTCCCTCCATCTCCGTGAGGGCCCGCCTCTTCTTTGCTGCCCCTCTACTTTATCGAGAGTGAGGTCCTTCCCCAGGAATGGTCTCTCCTCACAACATGTTCAAAGTGCATCAGATGACGTCTCACCATCCTTGCCTCTAAGGAGCACTCTAGTCATACTTCTTCCAAGAGAGATCGGTTTGTCCTTTCAGCAGTCCATGATATTTTCAATATTCTTCGCTAGCACTGAAATTCAAACACACCAATTTGGCTTCAGTCTTCCTTATTCAATGCCCAGCTTTCATATGTATATGCAATAGAAAATACCATCGCTCTGGTCAAGCCACCATCCTGCTAAGTCAAAAAAGGCAAAAAGATTTATTTGTGGCTTTGGTTGTGTTGTTGTTGTTGTTTTCACTCGTTGTAAAATACAGGATTAGAATAAAACTTAAGGGTGTTAGGAAGGGAACCGAGAGGCAGGGCAGGATGCGGCAGGTGGAAAAGGGGTGAAGACAGTTGAGAATGGCCACGACGTTGACAGAGGGAGTTAATGAGAAGAACAAAATGAGAGAAGGAGGCAGTGGGTACAAAGATATTAAAAGATGAAAGACTACGAATTATATTTCAAAACAATTAAAATAAAAGCACTTCACACTAGGAAACTTCTAAAAATCATTAAGAATATTTTGTCTTGAAGGTAAAAAATAACCCAAGCAACAAAAGATAGAAATTCAGACCTTACAAGGCCTATGCAAAAGTTTCATATGAACTTATTCTACACAAATACCTACATATATGGATGAATATAAAAGCATATTAGGATATTAATTATAGTATTGTTTGTCAGATGATAGCATATGACACAAGTTATGTGACCATCAATATGGACTAGGTTAAATACATCATGGTATTTTTATACAGTAGAAAATTATCAGACATTTAAAACAAATGTGTGCATAAGCAATGTGGTGAAGAAAGCTGATGATGTCTGGCTATCAAAAGATATAGCATCAGGGGTCTTAAAGCAGGGGTCCTCAAACTTTTTAAACAGGGGACCAGTTCACTGTCCTTCAGACTGTTGGAGGGCTGGACTATAGTTTAAAAAAACTATGAACAAATTCCTATGCACACTACACGTATCTTATTTTGAAATTTAAAAAATGGGAAAAATACATTATTTAAAATGAAGAACAAGTAAGGTTAAATCAACAAATTTACCAGTATTTCAATGGGAACTATGGGCCTGCTTTTTGCTAATGAGATGGTCAATATCCGGTTCCATATTTGTCACTGCTAGTCCTTACAAGCGATGCAAGTGTGCATCAGTTAGTCTAGATCTGGTTGGAGATTTCAGATGTTTCATTCTGGAACAAGTCTGTTCACAGACATCAGTGCTGCCAAAGATGGTTGCCGTTTGGAGGGCATGGTTGCTGAGACGAGGACATGTCTCAGAGGGGACAGATGCATAGAAATCAGGAAGGCTGCTTGACTTGAATGCGTCTTTCAGTCACAATTCTGCAGGTCAGCCAGTTCCATTTGGTAAATTGTATCCACATTTTCAATGTCAATAGAAAATGGGTTGTGGAGAAGCTGTTCATGGAGATGAAGCTCTTTAAATCTAAATTGGAACTCCTTTTGCAACTTTTCCAGTGAATCCGCACATGTTTTGTTTGGGAAGGCAACCAATGGTTTTTCCGCTAACAGATTTTGAGTTGTGGGGCGATGGCAGAAATGTTCCTCCTTCACTTGTTTGATGAGGAGACCTAATTTGACTTCAGATACTTTCACAGGTGATTGCATATCACCGACAAGCTTCCCCTTTCCTTGAAGTTGCAAATGGAAACTGTTGAATAGTTCTGTTACGTCTGTCAGAAAGGCAAGGTGCCATTTCCATTCTGCATCATTGAGCTCTGGTACTACTTTGTTTTTTGAAAGCAGAAAAGCTGTAGTCTGTGGAAGTAAGTCATAGAAATGTTTCAAAACTCTCCCTTGACTCAGCCAATGGACTTCTGTGTGGTACAGAACATCTTCATAGGCAACATTTAGCTCAGACAGAAATTCTTGAAGTTGTCTGTGGTTTAGTGCATTATCTCTAATGAAGTTAACACAAGATACCACAATTTTCATAGAGTCCCACTTCAGTGATTTACTACACAGCGCTTGGTGGATGAGGCAGTGTATGGCTATTGGGTGAGAATGGTTAGGTTTGTCCATCACTTGGTTAATGCGAGCAATTATTCCTTTCTTAGACTCCTCCCCCCCCCCCCCCCATGCTAGGAGCACCATCAGTTGTCACACTGGCTAGTTCAGCCCAGTCCGGCTCCAGACCATTCAGTTTGGCAAACCTTTTCATAGACATCCTCTCCTGTAGCTGTTCCTTTGATGCTTTGCAGGGCAGCAAGCTCTTCTGTGACTCCAAAATAGTCATTCGCCCCACGAATAAAAATTAGAAGTTGTGCAGAAGCACGAACATCATTATTTTCATTGAGTGCCAAGGAAAAATAGGAAACTTTTTTGCGGAGTTTTACAAATGCTGATGCGAATTGTCTCCCATTTCTTCAATCATTCATGTAATTGTAGGTCATGAAAGACTCACTATACTAAATCAATCGGCCTTCTCTGGACATATCTCTTTGGCAACAGAAAGAAGGCATTCTTTTACAAATTCCTCCTCCATGAATGATCTTCCCATGTATGCTATTAGCCCGGCAACTTGAAAACTTGCTCGCAGTGATGAAATATTTAGCTGCTCCTGCGTCACAAAAGTATTTGGCTGAGTTGTCAATGTATTTTTCAGTTTTAATATGTTATCTTTCCTCACTCTCTGATCAAACAATCATATTTATCTTTATGTTGAGTTTGATAGTGTTGACGTAAATTGTATTCTTTGAACACAGGCACTGTATTCTGGCATATCAAACACTCAGCTCTTTCCTTGTGCTGCATGAAAAAGTAATCCTAAGTCCATTGTTCTTTGAATATCCTACACTCCGAGTCAATTTTTCTCTTTCTTGATATCATTGTTTCCTGGGGATTCCAAATTACTTTGAATAAAATACCAACATATATATATATACACACACACATATATGTATATATATATCACTACAAAAACAATATACCAGCAGTACCTTTGCCCACACAGAGACATATAGACCGCACTGCCCATCAATGCAGTCTGATCAGTGCCCATCAATGCAGTCTGATCAGTGCCCATCAATGCAGCCTTACCGGTCCACTTCATTTCAGTCTCACCAGTGCCCATATTGGTGGAACTCCACTTTTACCTCAGGCTCACATTGGTGTGGTGTGGGAACTGGCACGATTACAGAGCCAGTTCCTCCACCACCTTTCCAGTTCACACTACCCTGTGCGAATCGCACTGCGATCTGTGAACTCCAACTGGAATCTGATGGCATGGGTGAGAAGACTCATGTAATCAGATTCCAGTGCAGGAAAAAAGAAGGCGCGCATGCCTTTTTCTCCCAAATGTAGTGCGAATTCAGCCAGACAAGCACACAGCTGAGCTCTCGCTCTGCTCAGAGATCGCAACAGTGTGAACTGGGCTTACACAGCACACAACATACACAACTGAACGGCAATCAGAATATAAATGCACTCACTGTCAATGAAATTGGGTTTCCTACTCCTCGGCTGTCTGCAGAGCCGGATGAAGTTCCCATGGGGCCCTAGGCAGATCACCAGTTTGGGGCTCCCATGTGATAACACTGAGCACTGACCATTTGCATTAACACTGACCATTTACGATAACACTGACTGCTGACCATTTGCATTAATACTGAGCGCTGACCATTTGCATTACCTCTGAGCACTTACAATTACTATTATCACTGTGCACTGACCATTTGCATTATCACTGTGATGCAACGCCTCCTAGATAGAAACCACCCCCAACCAACTAACCAACTTAAAAAAAAGACCTCCTAACTTCAAAAAAAAGGCCCCCTTTAACCGCAAAAAAAGGCCCTACTAACTGCAAAATTAAAAAAAAAATCCTAACTTGGTCTTACCTCGGTCCTCAGGTAGCAGCAGGCTCTGCACAGGCAAGCTCCTGACTCATCCTATCACACTGGAGACTACGAGGAAGAGTAGAGAGACAGAGAAGAAGGGGAGTCGGAGCGTGTGGTGCACATTCCACACATGCGCACTGTAGGTCAAGGACGAGTCGGCTGCTAAGCAGGACAGGCAGTGAGGCAAAAACACCTGGCCAGCGGATAAATGTCCTTGGCGGGCCACATGTGGCCTGTGGACCGTAGTTTGAAGACTCCTGTCTTGAAGCCTTGAAGATAAACAAGCGGCCATGTAGCTGAGAAACAACAAAGCCCACATGGAAGAAGCACACCAGACTGTGTGATCATGAGATGTCCAGGGATCAGGTATCAGGCATCAAAGACCCAGAACAAAACAAAAAAATCATATCAATGTGAATGAGGGGGATTGTGGAGTGGAGATCCAAAGCCCATCTGTAGACAGTTGGACATCCCTTCACAGACGGGTCACAAGGAAGAGGCAAGCCAGTCAGGGTGCACTATAGCACCAGTGAAACATACAACTTTCCTCTGGTTCTTTAATTGTCCCCCCCCCACGCACACATACTATCATGACCCCAATTCTACCTTACCAATCTGGCTAGACCAGAGCATGTACACTGATACAGCTAAGAGCTTGCAACACAGGGAATCCAGGACAGATAAACCCCTCAGGACCAATAATGAGAGTAGTTAGACCAGGAGGGGATAGGGAAGATGGGGGGGCAGGGGGCAGGGATCCATCACAACCAAAAGGTGGGTTAAGGCAGACATCGGTCAGTGTAAGACATGGGGCAATATATATATATAATCAAGGGTTCATGAGAGGGTGGGGAGTGGGGGAAATGAGCTGATACCAAGGGCTCAAATCCAAAGAAAATATTTTGAAAATGATGATGGGAACATATGTGCAAAGGTGCTGGACACAATGGATGGATGTATGGATTGTGATATAAGAGGTGGAAGAGGCCCCAATAAAATGATTAAAAAGAAGAATGGAAACAGGAAACACAGGGAGAAAGTGGGACAAAAGATGTTACACTGGGAAGATTTTAATCAGTGACATGAAAAAAATGTGTATGATTGTGTGGTAAGAGCTGCATGAGCCCCCAATGAAATAATTTTAAAAAATAAATGCATACATATTTATCAATTAAAAGAAATTTATTATAACATTTACCACACAAAGTTGTTTTTAGGGTAATAATCTTATTCTTAATGGGATTCTACTAAATTGTAAGCAATAGAAGTTGGCTGAGTCTGAAAAGCAACAACAACAACAAAAACAAAAACACAATAAAAATTTTGGCTATTTAGAGAAAAAAACTTCAGACCTTATAAGAACATTGTGAATTATGTGGGAGCACAGAAAAATATTTTCTATATGATTCTCTGATAGTTCCTGTGTTCAAAGAATAACAAACAAATCAAACCATTTTGTACAAAAAATATCAGATTATTTAAGATAATATTTAGTGATTACTAATGTGGATTACAAAAATAGAAGGAAACATGCCGGTATTCTAACAGTGACTTGCAGCAGATTGGAATACTGCTGATGAGGAAGTGTCATGGAGGCAAAGGCTGACCTCCTGTGACTACACAATTCCACACCAGCCCAGGCCGAGTGCCCGAAGGCAGAGGTCAGAAATACTTCCCCAGGGATCCACCCTCCTTTACCTATTCTGATATCAACCTTCCCTCCCATGGCACTCTACTTCTCTGCTGGGTTCAATAATTTATCGAAATAGCCATAGAGACCTGGCAGATAATACTCACAATTCTGAGGGTTATTAAGGAAGGTAAACTACAAAAACAAAGCCCAGTACCACTGAGTCAATGCTATCTCGTAGCAACACGATGGGACAGGGTAGAACTGCTCCTGTGGGTTTCCAAGCCTGCACATCTTTCTGGGAGCAGGAAGTTCCATATTCTCCCACTGATTGGCTGGTGAGTTTGACCTGCTGACCTTGCAGTTGGCACACAACACCCAATCAGCTATACCAGAACAGCTTCTGTTAGGTTAGGTGCCGTTGAGTGAGTTCCAACTCATAGCTACCTTATGTAACAGAACAAACACCATCTGGTCCGGTGCCATCCTCACGATAGTTCCTGTGTTTGAGCCCATTGTCGCAGCCCCTGGGTCAGTCCAGTTCACTGAGGGCCTTTCTCTTTTTGGCTGCCTCTCTACTTTCCTAAGTGTGATGCTGTTCTGTAGGGACCACTCTCTCCCGATGACATGCCCAGAACATGTGAGATGAAGCTCACTGCCCTTGCGTCTAAGGAGCACTCTGGTTGTACTTCTTCCAAGACAAATGTGCTTGTTCTTTTGGCAGTCCATGGTACTTTCAATATCCTTCACCAGCACCATAATTCAAATGCATCAATTCTCCTCAATGCCAAACTTTCACATGCATAGGAGATGATTGAAAAGATCATAGCAAAAAAAAAAAAGAAAGAAAAAGAAAAGATCATGGCTTGGATCAGGTGTATCTCAGTACTCAAAGTCACAGCCTTGCTTTTCAAGACTTTAAAGAGATTTTATGCGGCAAACTCAATCCATGAATCATTTGTCCTCTTGACTCCTGCTTCCGTGAGCATTGATTGTGGACCCGAGCAAGATGAAATACTTGGCAACATCAATATTTTCTCCATTCATAATGATGCCGCCTATTGATCCAGTTAAGAGGCTTCTGTTCTTCTTAACATTGGGTTATTACCCACACTAAAGGCTGCAGTCCTTAATCTTCCTCCTCACTTTCACCGAGCTAGATTGCATCATCTGCATATTGTAGGCTGTTAAAAAGTCTTTGTCCACCTTGTCTGATGAGTTGCTCAGCCTACAGAGTGAACAGATAAGGTGAGAGGACACAGCCCCGGTGAACACCTTTCCTGGTTTTCAACCATGCACTGTTTCCTTGTTCTGTTTGCACAACTGCCTCTTGAGCCACATATGTGTGTTCTGCATGAGCAAAAACATGGAGACTAGCCTTAAGTAACTCATTACACTTCACCACTTTGCTGTGCTTTCCTGCCATGCACATTTATAATGCTCTGAAGTTGGTTGTTGTCATCAAGTTGATTCTGAAGCATGGTGACTGTGATAGGTAGGTTTATTGTGCCAACCTAGCCAGTGGAATTAATAAGGTCATAGCTTGATTGGAGGGCCAAGGGATAAATGGTTTGGCAAGCCCCTCTCCTCTCTTTCTTGTTGTCTGTGCTGCTTTAGCTAGTTCTCTACCTCATCTTGTGAGCTACACTACCTGTGGGACAGCTAACTCATGGATCATGTTGCTAAAGCTTGAGTTTCCTTTGAGACCTGCTTCACCACACAGCTGGTGTATACATCGCTTGAGCTTAAGGCTGTCAGATTCTGTTGGCTTGCATTGCTTGAGTTCAATATCCCATCTGGGCCTGCTTCGCTAAGGAGATTGTGTTATATTCCTTTGCGCTGTATCTATCTATCTATCTATCTATCTATCTATCTATCTATCTATCTATCTATCTGTCTGTCTGTCTGTCTGTCTGTCTGTCTGTCTGTCTATCTATCTATCTATCTATCTATCTTTCTATCTATCTATCTGTCTATCTATCTATCTAATCATAAGTGTCCTGGTTTTGTTTCTCTAGAGAACCTGTCTCACACAGTGACCCTTTTGTGAAGAGTAGGACTGTGCTTCATAGGCATTTCAAAACTCTGATTTTCAAAATCAAATCACCAGGTGTCATTATCAATGTGTCTGGTTAGTTTTGAACTACCAACCATTTGGCTATTGTTGTTGCCGTCAGTCGAGTTGACTCGAACCCATAGGGATCCTATGTACAACAGAACAAAACACTACCCTGTCATGCACCATCCTCACCATTTTTCTCATGCTTCAGCCCACTGTTACAGCTACTGTGTGTCAATCCATCTCCTTGAGAGCCTCCCTCTATTTCTGTGCTCCTCTGCTTGACCAAACATAATGTCCTCCTCCAGAGCTGGTCTCTTCTGACAACACATCCAAAGCACATCAGATGAGTCTCCCCATCCTTGCCTCTAAGGAGCACTCTGGCCATACTTCTACGAGAGATCGGTTTGTAGTTTTAGCAGTCCGTGGTATTTTCAATATTCTTTTCCAGCACATGATTCAATGTAGGGATTCTTCTTCAGTCTTCCTTATTCAATGTCCAGCTCTTACATGCATAAGAGGCAATGGAGAATACCATGGTTTGGGTCAGGCGTACCTTAGTCCTCAAAGTAACACATCCTTGCTCTTCAATACTCTAAAGAGGTCTTGTGCAGCAGATTTGCCTGACTCAATGCCTCATTTGTCCTCTTGACTGCCGCTTCCTTTAAAATTGATTGTGGACCCAAGCAAGACAAAATCCTTGGCCACTTCAATCTCTTCCATGTATCATGTAACTGGTGGCAGTTGTGAGGACTCTGGCTTTCTTTTCACTCCGTTGTAGTCCATACTGAAGGCTTGATCTTCAATCCTTGATCTCTTCATCAGCAAATGCTTCACACCCTCCTCCCCTTCAGCAAGAAAGATTGTGTCATCTGAATAACCATTTGGTTAGTACATTTAACCAGGATTTAGCCATTTGCACCAAGGACTCTCTATAGTGTTCTAAAGTTGGTAGCAGGAGAAAAATGAAGCTTTCTCCTCATGTAAAGATTCAGTCTCGGAAACCCAAGAGGCAGTTCTACTCTCTCCTGTAAGTTGTTATGACATGGAATTGACTTGCTGGCCGTGAGTAGAGAAAGTTAGCAACTACCTTTCGTTACTCCATTGTCTTGTCCATCTGGCTTGCTTTGATGGACTGAATGTGGGTGGAAGTATACTAATTTAAAGTTAAGACCTGTGGAATGTCATGCTTTTCTGCTTACCCATTTGAATTTCTGTGATCAGCCAAGAAGAAAAATATTCCTGGTAGCTGAGAGAAAGAAACAAATAAACTCATGCAGCAGACCTAACCTAACTCACAGACCAGACTCAAGCACAACCAGCACAGCCAAGCACAGCAGAGCTGCTGGGCATCTGTCGGCCTGTGAAAGAAGAAAATCAACACTTCTTAGAAGCTGTTGGTATTCTCAGCTTGTTTGCTACACAGCCCAAACTGATTGCTCTTATCCTTGAATAATGAAATACTTGTCTTTTACTTTCTTTCTTATTTCTGCATTTCTCAGGTGTGTTTGAGTGGGCTTGAACTATTTTGGGGGAGGGGGGAATAATAGAGCACAAGGAAAAATGTTCAATTGTGTCTGTTGGACAATGAATAAAAAAGGACAAATAGGAACCGATGCATTTGAACTGTGTTCCTGGATAAGGATATTGAAGACACGTTTGACTAACAAAAGGACAAACAAATTTGTCCTTGTGGAAGAATGCTCCTTAGAAGTGAAGATGGTGGGGTTTTACTTCATGTATTGTGGATGTGTTAGTCTGGGTACTTTAGAGAAACAAATTCACAGAAACTCATGTATAAGACAAAGTTTTATATAAAGGGTAAATGAACATTAAGAAAGCATCCCAACCTAGTGCTGCCCAAGCCCACAAGTCCAACATTAACCCATATGTCTGACACCTATCCACAAAATCCTCCTCCATCTCACAAAACACACACTATGATGCCAACTGCAGGAGGAAAGCCGAATCAGTGAGCATGTAAGCATCTCAGCGCTGGCAGGGGTCTCCATACGGCTGCTCCAGTACCCAGGGCTGCATCAGGGTAGGTCCATATGGCTTCTCCTCGGGGATGTCTTACAGGAAGTGAGCCTTGTCAGCTGAAGCAGGGAACTGGCTAAGGCAGCTGCTCCCTGGTCCGACCATCAGAAAGCAAGAGACCCGAGAACTAGAAAAGCAAGGCTCATGAAGCCATTTATCCCTCTGCCCTTCAATTAACCCCACATGTGTTTATCAGCTAGCTTGTCACAACCAACTAACTACCTCAGTGGACATGTCACCAGGAGGAACCAGTCCCTGGAAAAGGACAGCAGGCTTGGTAAAGGGTTTATAAAAGGTTATATAACACAACAGGCAAAGCTCTAGGCTGAATCCACCTTTCTTAAAGCTGAGAATCCATATACTAACAAAAGAAAAGAATAAGTTCATTCCTATTCAATAATTTTTAAACACCTCACCTGCAGACCTGTCTCACGTGCATATATAATAGATATGGGTAAGTAAAAAAGCATTGCTACAAATATCATAGGAATTTTTATTAGACAAATATATCAAACCATGGAGTTATTGTTTCTTAGCCTATCGTCCATCTACGTCGAGACCCTTCTGAAGGTTATATTTTCATCTCTCTAGCCCTTCCCCTAAAGAACTCTGTGCTCTTTGATTTGCACCACATCAAAATGGGTGTTTTGGCGTTCTTGGGGGACGCAAATCATGTTCTTTGAGTTTGGGGAACAAGCAAGAAGTCTGAAGGGACAAGATAAGAGCTGTCGGGTAGAAGGGGTTTCTCAACAAAATTCTCACAGGAGAGCTCTTGCTACTTTTGAAGCTGGTGCATTGTCTTAATGGAAACAATTCTTTAGTGCAATTTTCCTAGCCATTGTCTCAGCCATGCAGTGCTCCGTTTTCTTAAAACTTCCTCCCCACAATCCCTGAGATCATCCTGTGTCTGTGAAGAAAATCTGCCCAGATTATCGTGAGAATCCACGATAACAGATGGCCTTCTGAGGTGACTTCTCTGCTTTGGATTTAACTGGCCAGTGCAGCCCTGTTGTTTTGTTAAGTTACATTCATTTATTTTAAAAATGTATTTTTAATGTGAATGAGGTGAGGGTTACAGAGCACGCCATCAGTTTGGCATCCAACAATCCCTATACATTTTGTTTCAGCTCATGCATTGTCCTCCCCTCAATGCCCCAGAGCTGCTCCCACTTCCTCCCCGAGGTTCCTGGTCACATCCTGCCTCCTCTCCCAACCCTCTGAAAGTTGTCCTGTAGCACATGCTCCACTTCTTAAAATCTCAAGTGACAAATTCTTATAATACAGAGGTGAACTCAGTTCCATTGTCTTGGGAGTCCAATTCGTCTTCTCTCTGGACAGGAAGTCTGGTCTATTTTAAGATTTTGAGGAAGCCTGTTTTGATTAGACCTTTTTTTTTTTCCAAAAAATCATTTTACTAGGGGCTCATACAACTCTTATCACAATCCATACATCCATCCATTGTGTGTCAAGCACATTTGTGCATTTGTTGCCATCACTGTTCTCAAAACATTTGCTTTCTACTTGAGCCCTTGGTATCAGCTCCCCATTTTCCCCCTCACTCCTCACTCTCCCCTGCCTCATGAACCCTTGATAATTTATAAATTATTATAATTTTGTCATATCTTACACTGTTCAAGGTCTCAGTTCACCCACTTTTCTGTTGTCCTTATCCCAGGGAGGAAGTTATATGTAGATCCTTACAAACAGTTCCCCCTTTCCACTGCACCGTCCCTCCACATCCTGGTATCGCCACTCTCACCACTGGTCCTGAAGGGATCATCTGTCTTGGATTCCCTGTGTTTCCAGTTCCTATTTGTACCAGTGTACACCCTCTGGTCTAGCCAGATTTGTAAGGTAGAATTGGGATCATGATAGTGGAGTGGGAGGAAGCATTTAGGAACTAGAGGAAAGTTGTATGTTTCATCGTTACTACACCACACCCTGACTGGCTCAGCTCTTCCCCTCAATCCTTCTGTAAGGGGATGTCCAGTTGCCTACAGATGGACTTCAGGTCCCCACTCCACGCCCCCCTCATTCACAAAGATATGAATTTTTGTTCTTTGATGCCTGCTCCCTGATCCCTTCGATACCTCATGATCGCACAGGCTGGTGTGCTTCTTCCATGTGGGCTTTGTTGCTTCTGAGCTAGATGGTCACTTGTTTACCTTCAAGTCTTTAAGACCCCAGACGCTATATCTTTTGATAGCCGGGTACCATCATGTTATTGGGGATTCTTAGAGCTCTTATGACATTCCAGACATCAATTGTATTGAGCATAGTTGGACATATGTTGCCATCACATTTACTTTCTATTTGAGCCCTTGAGATCAGACCTTTCCTGGAAGCCATGCTAAGGAAGCTAAGAGACGCATTGTGGAGAGAATGTATCTGTAATCACCCACTGAGCACGTGCTTCCGCACACTGTAATGGGAACAAGCCTGAGCGTGTCTGCACTGGAACCCTAGGAGCACTGTTCTTTTCCTCACTCTCACTCTACAGTTAGCTTCATTGTGATGGAAATATGCCTGCCATGGAGTTAAACTTCTTAATATGACCCTTTTGTCCACTTGTCTATAGCTTCCGTCAAATGATTGGGTGAGCCCATATAAATAAGGTGTAAAGGACTCTAAGTGGGGATTGGTCTGTTTGCCATTCCCCTGGGCATAAGGGAACCATTTCAGAGGTGGGAAGGGAGAATCCCAGGCCGAAAGAAAGAAGAGCCATCAGTGGAATGCGTCGTGGCTCAAAGACCATGAGGCAGAGCAGAGGAATTGTGCTGCTGAGACCATGAGGCGTAGGGGCAGTGCACCAGGTGGTCTTCCTGGGCGTGGAGGCAGAGGTCAAGGGACCACATGGCTGAGAGGTGGAGGACCAGAGGGAGACTTACTGGGCTGCTGGTTGAGAAGCAGCTCTTCTGTGGCTCAAAGACTGGGTCTTTAGTGTTTTCTGATCCTGGCTTGTGGCAACCTGTTAACTTTTCCTAACAAACCTCCCTAACTGTGAATATTGTCTCTGAGTTCTGGGTGGCCATTGCAATGGGTTAGAGAGGCTTATAGAGCAGTAGAGTGCTATTGAGGAATGTTGGTGTCAGGACAGGGTAAAGAAGGACAGAGTATAAGATGCTCACCTCCCTGATACAATCGCTGAAGACAAATGGGTGCTTAAGCAAATATGGTGAAGAAAGCTGATGATGCCCAGCTATCAAAAGAAATAGTGTCTGGGGTCATAAAGGCTTGAAGATAAACAAGCGGCCATTTAGCTGAGAAGCAACAAAGCCCACATGGAAGAAGCACACTAGCCTGTGTGATGACGTGGCATCGAAGGGATCAGGTATCAGGCATTAAAGAACAAAAAAATTATATCATTGTGAATGAGGGGGAGTGTGGAGTGGAGACCTAAAGTCCATCTGTAGGCAACTGAACATCCCCTTACAGAAGGGTCTCGGGGAGGAGATGAGCCAGTCACAGTACAGTGTAGCAATGATGAAACATACAACTTTCCTCTAGTTCCTAAATGCTTTCTCCCCATCCACTGTCATGATACTAATTCCACCTTACAAATCTGGCTAGACCAGAGGATGTACACTGGTACAGATAAGAACTGGAAACAGGGAATCCAGGACAGATGATCCCTTTAGGACCAGTGGTGAGAGTAGCGATACTGAGAGGGTGAAGGGAGGGCAGGGTGGAAAGGGGGAACTAATTACAAGGATCTACATATAACCCCCTCCCTAGGGCACAGACAACAGAAAAGTGGGTGAAGAGATACATCAGACAAAATAATAATATATAAATTATCAAGGGTTCATAAGGGAGGGAGGAGCAGGGAGAGAAGGGGGGAAATGAGGAGCTGATGCCAGGGGCTTAAGTGGAGAGCAAACGTTTTGAGAATGATGAGGACAACGAATGTACAAATATGCTTTACACAATTTATTTATGTATGGATTGTAGTAAGCGTTGTATGAGCCCCTAATAAAATGATTTTTTAAAAAAAGAAGGACGGAGGGTAGAGGCAGGTCTGATGTTACAGCAATTGGCCTTGGGCTGGTGTAGAGTTGGCCTCTCTTTCTCTCTGGTGCAGCCACAGGTCAGAGTTGGCCACCACGCCCTTTGTTACCTAAGACCTAATAAAATACATGGTATCTCACTTTGCTTTCTTGCTACACACCTTGCTGGGAGAGCACCAGTGACTATCTCTGGCACTGTCCAAAGGCGCGCCATTTCTGTGAGGTCTCGGGTGGCTGCTGTTTAGGAGAGAGACCATGTCACTGTGGTCATCGTTGAAGGATCACAGCAAGCTGAGATCTGTGTCTGGGAACCTGAATGTCTTCACTGATCCCTCGTTTCAGATGGACATACTTGCTGTATTCCTGGAAGGAGTTGAGGTCAAAATGTACAGGGCACAGCAAGACCACACAGCCCACATTTCAGAGCCCACAGTTTCCTGTTTGGAAGTAGCATGAAGACTCTGTGTAGCTCTGTGGCACTCAGTGAAACCCCAGGTTATGCTTTACAATTGTGGTTTACTATCCCACTTGTTTTACAAAACCTGACTCAGATGGTGTGGTCCTGAGATTTTATATAAACTTGATGGTACCTATGTTGAGGTAGGGGTGCAATCAAGACTGTCAGTCAGGTGGTAGTCTGTTGATGCCCCTTTGTGGGTGTAACCTTTTTAATAAGAGAGGCATCAGGGACCCATATCCCCTCTCTCTGCTACTACACCCTCTCTTTCTTGCTGAGATTCTGTGTCAGCCTCTAGGAGGGGCCCTGTGGGCCAATGACCTTGGGATCCAACCTGAGAGCTGTTGGTGCCCTGCCAAGTTCACCAACCTTGGATCCACGTGATTCTGCACCCCCTGGCCTGTGTTCTCCCTGCTTCCCACTTCACCTTTCTTCAACCTCCATCTGCAGCTATGTGATTCTGAAGGGGGCTCTGGCTAGCTTCAGACCATGGACTTGAGTTGGACTGATTTTTTTAGGTAGCCGGATAGGAGATTGTTCCTCTCCATGCCCAGAGGTCCCTTTACAGGAAGTTGGAAGCTGCTCAAGGCTAGAGGGCATGCTTCAAATTCAGGCTCTGAGCAAGGAAGGGGCTGTAAACCTGTATTGGCCCCCATATAGGTCAGGTGGGCTTAATTCAGCAGTTGGGGTTAACCAGCATCATCGACAACGCTTCTCAGTGGTGGGCCCTGAAAAGCCAGAAACTTTGAGACCACTGCTCTTTCCCAGCGACTCCTACATAGGTCAGGGAGGCGGGAATGCGGTCCCATGTGGCCGGGTTGTTAGTCCTTCACAGCTGTGCCGCGGTCTCCCCTTTTCCAGCTGTTCGGCGGTCGGGCTGCAGTTTTTCTCTGTCCTCAGTCTTCCACCTGTCAGTGAGAAGTGCCCTGAGGGTGCCTGTGTAAAACATGAAACTCCTTCTGTCCTTTATAAAAACCCACGTGGATCACAAACCAGGCTTTGGCATCATGCTTCGGCGTGAATTCTTTCTCGTGAGAAGCCAAGGACCGAGGTATTTCTCACCCAAGAAATCTAATAAATGGAGATGCCTTCTTGATATAAAATGATTTATTGATATAAAGTTCTTTGTCATACATATACGAGTGTCACTGGTTTTGTTTCTCTAGAGAACCCAAGCTAATAGAAACGGTCTTCCAAAGAAGATGCAGAAACTGGAAGAGGGGGGTAGGTCTATGACCAAGAACTTGGCCAAAATGAAGCCAGAACTTGAAGCTGTCTCACTGTCTTTAAGAAGCCTGTATCCTCTCACAAAATCTCTTTAGGGTTTTCTTCTTAACTCTTTTCTGTCAAGCTTGCAACTTTCCTGTTTCCTACAACATGATCGGGAGCTTGGTGTGAGGCAGGCAAACACCCAAGTGATGGTTGGTGACTTTCTCCAACGTGTGATAAAAAGTGCCAATGAGGTCATTTGTTCCTGGAATTTAGAAGGTGGGTGGTTTTTTGGTAAGAGAAAAATTTTCTTAATAACCATTATAATAATCAGTGAATCTGTCTTTGAAGAAGTACGAGGATGATGAGAATTTGCCTCACTTACTTTGGACATGTGGTTTGGAAGAAGCAGCCCTTTGGAAAGGGCGTTGTGCTTGGTAAAGTAGAAGGTTAGCAGAAATGAAGGTGCCCCTCAGTGAGGTGGATCGACACAGTGGTGGGATGGATTATTGACGCAGCGGCTACAACAAGGCGCGCCAACATGACACTATGAGGCTGGTGCAAGACCAGGCAGTGCTTGGCTCTGTTGTTTACAGGGTCACCGTGACTCAGAACCAACTAGATGGTACCTAACCAAGCATAATAATGGGATCAAGGCTGACAGAATGACCAGGGCTCATGAAACTGCTACCGGTGACAATGTCCACGCTGCAGGCGTACTTAACCTAGCTTTAGAAGTGCCCATGGACATCAAAAGCACCCTTTGAAGGCTACTGAGCTTCCTGAGAAAAAGGAAAGCAGGGAATTTTACCAGGGAACTATTTAAGACCACCCGCGCTTTCCAACACTACCTGGCTCAACATAAATTCAAAAACCAAACTCACTGCCCTCGACTTCTTGTAAAGACACATCAGAGCCCACGTGGATGTCGAGCCCTCAAACAAAGTTCTGAAGAAGGGCCATTCAAAGCCAGGATATGAAGTTAGCAGACGCTTCTCAACAGGAATGCTGCCAGCAATCTGAACAGCTTTCTGAGTCTGCAAAGGAAGAACTGATGCATTTTTGATGGAAATGAGTGGCATTGTTTAGGAAGAATCGGATTGAAATGTCTGAGTGGGGAACAAAGCCTGCCAGGAACGATGCCTCCTTCTTGTAAAGCTGCATGGACGTGTTCAAGAACAACTTTGTTCTGAATGAAGGGAAAGAAGCTGGGACGTGGAAGCCCACATCACTTGCACTGAAAATCATTAGCTACCGAAGAGTTATTGTTTAGTTTCCGTTTTTTGGGGGGTTTTTTTACTTTCACTTAAAATGATGTGACTAAATACATGGGTTTCTAAAAATCTTAACCGGGTTGTGTTTAGATGACTTCATTGCATGAGACTTGGACATGACACACGTTTTTCTTATGCACTTCATCCCTCACAGTGGGCAGTGGGCCCTATCTATGCACTTCATCCCTCACAGTGGGCAGTGTCTATGCACTTCATCCCTCACAGTGGGCTGTGTCTATGCACTTCATCCCTCACAGTGGGCTGTGTCTATGCACTTCATCCCTCACAGTGGGCAGTATCTATGCACTTCATCCCTCACAGTGGGCAGTATCTATGCACTTCATCCCTCACAGTGGGCTGTGTCTATGCACTTCATCCCTCACAGTGGGCAGTATCTATGCACTTCATCCCTCACAGTGGGCAGTATCTATGCACTTCATCCCTCACAGTGGGCTGTGTCTATGCACTTCATCCCTCACAGTGGGCAGTATCTATGCACTTCAGCCCTCACAGTGGGCAGTGGGCTGTGTCTATGCACTTCATCCCTCACAGTGGGCTGTGTCTATGCACTTCATCCCTCACAGTGGGCAGTGTCTATGCACTTCATCCCTCACAATGGGCCGTATCTTCACACAGGGTTCTTCTACAATTTATCTTTAGTTATTAAGAAAAGGTGGAAGAAGCATGTGCTTCATGGAAACTAGCAATTGCTGGCATGTGTTTGCCTGACTGGGTCATGTGTCCGTGTCCCCACAGACAGTATTTTAAGGCGAGGGTCAAGTACGAGAAAATACTCGGCTACTTGTTACTGGTGAACAAGTATTCCGTTTCCCTGTTGATTTTACAGTTCTTTCGTCAACTCAAGTGTTTGTTCTCTAAAGAGAGCAACACATCCCATTGACCTTTCTACACCCTGTGCAGACAGCTGTGTTATTCAGTTGAGATGTACATATCTGAGGGGAGAGAGATATCGAAGGGCACATAAACAGGTATATGATCCACTAGAGAAAATGGTCAGACCGCCATAAAACCCTGGGTGAATCTGCTCTCTCTTCTGGCATTTGCTATTTATTGTCTAATGAAGTTATAAATCACATTAAAAATACATCATCTTGACAGTTCTTACATGCGCAATTCAGCAAGCCCGACCACAACCTTCAGGTTGAATGACTGGGATTTGCTCTCCCTCTCCAATTCGCTCCACCACCGTGAGCAAAACCTCGATGCTCCCTTGGCATAACCTCCTCCTCCCTCTCCTCTCCTCCACTGGATGCCAGGGGGTTGGGTTTGGGCTTCTCACCCATGGTGATCATTAGCTATCTTTGGTTTCTGTACATTTGCTTATTTCATAAGAGCGAGGCCAGGCAACGCTTGCCGCTTGGTGACATCCTCTCAGCAGGATGTTTTCGAGGCTCCACCTTGCTCCAGGCCTTAAGGTCTCATGATGGCTGAGTAGGATACCATCACGTGTCTGGACCACAGGTTGCGCATCCATTCATCCTATGTAGTTGGGCACCGTTTCATTCTCATTAACCTTTAATTGGACATGCCAATCAAGAGCAGGGGGGTTTAAGCAGGGCCTGCATCTCAGCGTCTTCCTCTTCTCCTCTGCTATGGAGCTCTGGTGGCGTAGTGGGTTATGCATTAGCTTGCTAATCACAAGGTCAGCAGTTTGAAATGGTGACTCAGGAGAAAGAGAGGGCTTCCTACTTCCTTAAAGATGTACTCTCGGAAACCCACGGGGACAATTCTGCTCCGTCCTGTGGGATCCCAATGAGTCAGTGTTGACAGGAAGGCGTGAGTTTTCTTTGGTTTGGTCTGGTCTTCTCTGCCAGGGGGTTTCTGGCTTCGAGTAAAGGTAGAGGCCAGGCTGTGTCCATTGCCTTCTATGGTACAGGCGGGGCTGAAAGAAGGAGGTTCTGAATGATGTCACACTTCTGGCACGCATCCTGCATCCCCAGATGCGTGTCTGTTCTCTGTTTATCTTAAGGAGACACGACAGGAAACACACATCTAGAGCTGCTTCCCTCTTCACGCCAGCACCAGGCTTCCTCCTAGCGCCCGTCTCAGACACAGGGTGGGTCCACTCTGTGGGCTTCCCTAGAAACTTTTCCCACCACCGTTACTGTTGTGGGTGGAGAAGGCCTTTTGTTCCAGCTTACTAGCTCTCTCCACGATCTCGCCATTGGAATGACTAATGCGCGCATCACCAGCATGTTAGGAAGCAATTATCTGAAAACAAACTCCTTTCCTGAGTCAACCAGCTTCTTTAATCACCGTCCGGTTTTCTTTTTCTTAAAAAAAGAAAAAGAAAAAAATAGAAGAAAAGAGGGGAAAAAATCTCAGCAGTAAGGAAATCCAAACTTCCTTCTGTGCCTCCTGTTATTTAACTGGAGATTACGTATCTGCCTGAGATGGATGGAACCATTACTCAGTCGGTTGTGTTCTAATCCTGGATTTATTTTCAAGAGACAAATGGGTTGTAGGATTAATCTCTCTGCCTTTCACTCCCTGGGTGATGGGTGACTAATGAATAAAACATGTATTAGCTCACCAGCTGCTTGGCAGGGTTCGTTTGCCTGCCTTGCACACGTACAGAATATTTTGTCTCTCCACACACAGGGCTGCTGGAGAAAGCGCAAGGCAGAAGGAGCACAGCTAACGGAAATAGAAGGTGGATGGAAGATCTTTTCTTGTTGGCAAATCCTCCGACAACCCAGTGGCCCTCCTGGCCTGGATCCCTGCTTCCTGGAGAAAGGAGGGATGTGGGAGCTGGAAGCACCTACTCTAGAAACCAAAGGGGACACAGATTCTCCCTCTTCCTTGTAGCCAGGACATGGTCCCATGATCTAGGCTCAACCAATCAGACATTCCCATTTAGGGTGGTGGTTTCTGGGCATGTGCTACCCAGATGCTGGACCGTTTCAAGGTGATTTCCAGCAGTCGGCAAGGTGCGTGGCGAGATCTGGTTGTGTTCTCTCTCTGCATTTCAGTCTAAGTTTCTCCACTATGGGTAACTGCCATGCCAATAGATTCTGTGAACACCACTCCCTGCCCCCAATTCATTTTGGCTGAAATTAGAGAAGGCCCCTTGTAAATCACCAAGAACCCGTCCTGATTTAGAAACTGCCCCGTGAAAGGCTATTCTCCAAAGTTGCCACCAGAGGGAGCACAACTAGGGCAGACCGGGCCCAGGGAAGTTCAGGGTATGTCAGATGCACCCTCAGGAGAGTTCTTAAAAAGTTGGCTTCATGTGATGACTCACTTGTGCAGCATTTGAAAGGAGGAACCCTGGTGCGGGTGGGTCTCCGCTGTCAAGTTATGCTCCTAAAGAGCATATGTGTTGGACTGCTAACCACAAGGTTGGCAGTTCAAACGAAAAGCCGCTTCATGTGAGCAACACAGGGCTTTCTGTACCTGTCTTGGGAATCACAGGGGCAGTTCCACTCTGTTCTGTAGAGTTGCCGTGAGTCCGAGTTGACTTGATGACAGTGAGGAAAATAACAAGCATGGCTTTGTGATGTCCCCTTTACCATCCTGAAATACAATTCAGATAGTGTGACTTGATGACTCAGTCAAGTTAAAAAGTCAATATAAAGGACAAAGGAAAGGAAATAATGTGAGTAAAGAAACTATGCACTTCAATGTGTGAGTGTTTACATTAGAAACCAAACAGCCCCACACATTGACAACATGCCTGGTTAAGAACTCTGGCCCAGGTGGAGGAACAATGCAGGTCATAGGCGTCTCTGCCTGGCTCCTCCCCCTTCTTCCCCCCTCCCCCCCACCCCCCCCCCCCCCCGCACTGCTCCCAATCAAACCTTAAGCATCACAAGAGTCAAAACGCTCTATCTGACTCTCTTTCTTTCTATCTCTTTTAAGATCATTTTATTGGGTCTCTTACAGCTCTGATAACAATCCATACATCGATTATATCAAGCATGTTTGTACATATATTGCCATCATCATTTTCCAAACATTTACTTTGTCTTTGAGCCCTTGGTACCGGTCACTCTCGTGACCCCTTGATAAATTATAAATAATTATTATTTTCATATCTTACACTGACCGCGGTCTCCCACGTTTCTGATGTTTGTTCCCCTGGGTGATGGGGTGAGGGTGGGGGTGGGTTATGTGTCCATCATTGTGATGGGTTCTCTCTGGGGTTTTCTTGAAGGTTGTCTTAACAGAAGAAGATGGTCAGGCCCTTCTTTCATGGTGTCACTGGGTAGAGTTAAAATACCAACCTTTCAGTTAACGCATAGTTGACGGCGCCCAGGGCCTTTTGAACTATGCTTTCTGAAAGACCAAAGACACAGGTGTGGTGCGTATATACCTACCAGCTGCTGTTGAGACCATTCCAACCTACAGTGACACCATATGTGTCAAAGTAGAATTGCTCCACAGAGGTTTCAATGGCTGATTTTTCACAACGAGCTTCTGGGGGCGCTTGAACTGACAACGTGAACCACCAACTTCTGAGTGCTATAACCCTTTGCATCACCCAGGGACTTCTCATATGCCCCCACACCCATCCCCAAAACTGAGGCACCACCATTGAGTTGATTCCCATGTATAGCAATCCTGCGTCTGGTTTCTAAGGCTGTCAGTCTTTGTGGGAGCAGGCAGGCTCAGTTTTCTTTCACTAGGTATCTAGTGAGTTTGAACTGACCTTGGCTCCTTTCAGGCAGGCTCAGTTTTCTTTCACTAGGTATCTAGTGAGTTTGAATTGACCTTGGCTCCTTTCAGGCAGGCTCAGTTTTCTTTCAGTAGGTATGTAGTGAGTTTGAACTGACCTTGGCTCCTTTCAGGCACACCTACGTGTAGCTTTAGGTTCAGAAAGAGAAGGTGGAAGGAAGTATGCTCTTCACCATGCCGGCACAGCTCACTGATGTAGAAGCAAGGTGAGCAGTGGTGAGGAGGAAAGGGATTCTTTTTTCACATCTTGTTGTTTTTCTCTTTTCGCATCCGTAATGAAACTGTGTATGCATTTTGGTAATGTAAACACACTGGAAGGTATGGGGAGTGGCATCCTGGGCCACTAGTCCCGTGGGAGCAGGCAGATCAGAAAAGGCGAGCGAGGAAGGGCTCTGCAAGTTGGGTGTCTAGATGCTTCAGACCCAGGCAGGAGCGCACGGGGGCGTTTCCTGTTGTGGTCGCTAGAATGTGCTTGGCAATTATTACCAGCTGACTGGGTGATCTTGAGCAAGGTCACCTGTCAGCTGTATTATCCCGAGGCGAAGGCACTCCCTTATTTACAGCAGCACCTGAGTGGGAGTCCTCACCTGTGACCACTGGCTCCAAACAACCAAGCAACCCAGCGAGCCTGCCCCCACCTGCCCCCCCCCACCACGGGGGTTCTTGGGTTCACTGGGCATGTGGCCCTCTGCAAGCCAAACACCTGGAGGGCATTTTTTTCTCTGATTAACTCAACCAATATGAATTGACTACCAAGATAAGTAGAATGGTCTCTTTGTCCTGCAAAGCCCATCTCTTAGGAAACAGCTCCCCAGTGTACATTCCTGTTTTACAACTCAATCTTCTCTGAGCTTTCTTTTCCTTATCTGTTCAAAGGGAGATAATGGGTTTACCTCCTAGGGAAAATTAAAGGGCCTGCTCTACTGTAGGTGTTTATTATTATTATTATCCTTCCTGATTTCATAGCATTTCTTCTTTTCCCACCCACCTTTAATTTCTTTCCCCCCTCCTTTGAATTTCTTTGCCCTCGGGTCCAAGTGGTCCAGGCTATGGTCCAGCCCAGGTTTGCTTGCTGCAGCAGTTCAGTTGGTGAGCAGCGGCGGTAAGAATTGGTGAGCGTAGCTACCAAGCTATAAAGTTCTAAGCTTCCTTGCTCTAAGACAGTGTTTCTCCAAGGCTGGTTCCCAGACCACCACCACCACCAGCAGCAGCACCTGGGAATTTGTTCAAACCAAAAGCTCACTACCCTTGAGTCGATGCCAACTCATAGCAACTTTATAGGATATTTTCTGCCTCTTCACCCAGTAAACCCAGTCTACCCTCTAGCCTATTGCTTTCCCTTGTTATAGCTCTTGGAGCCATCCAGTCAGTTCTGGCCCAGAACGACACTAACCAAACACTGCAGCGAGGAACACTGCCTGGTCAGGTGCCATCCTCACCATTGTTCCTGAGCCTGAGCCCACTGCTGCAGCCTGTGCCAACCCATCTCCTTTAGGACATGTCCAAAGTACATAAAAAGAAACCTCGTCATCCTTGCCTCTAACACAGCGGTTCTCAACCTGTGGGTTGCGACCCCTTTGGGGGTCGAATGACCTTTTCTCAGGGGCCACCTGATTCATAACAGTCGAAAAATTACAGTTATGAAGTAGCAATGAGAATAATGTTATGGTTGGGGGGGCACCACACCTTGAGGAACTGTCGGAAAGGGTGAAGGCGTTAGGAAAGTTGAGAACCACGGCTATAAGGAGCACTCTGCCCGTCTTTCTCTCGAGATGGATGGGTTCGTTCATGTAGCATCCATGGTCCTTTCAGGTTTCTCCAGCACCACAAGGCAAGTGCATCAGGTGCTTCCTTGTAGGAATGGGCTTTTTAACGAGAACTCCAGGTGACTTAGAAACGCTCTACAGCTTGAGAACCACTGCTTTAAGCCAATAGTTCTCAACACTGGGCAACCTTTGGAGCCATGTTTGGCTGTCACGTCTGGGTGTGTGTAGGGGTGGGGCGGGGAGGTGAGTAGCACCTAATGCATTGGTTCTCAACCTTCCTAATGCGACCCCCAAAGGGGTGGCAACCCCCAGGTTGAGAACCGCTGCCCTAACGGGTAGAGGTCAGGGATGCTGCTCAACATTCTGCCGCCCCAGCCCCAACCAAGAACGGAGTACCTGACTTCTAAAGATCACTAGATCAGCTGTTGAGAAACAACTCTGAGCCAACGGTTTTCCAAAGGCGGTTCATAGATCACCAGTCTTATGAGATTCTTGGGAAGGAGCTAGTATACATATTTAAATACATTTTGGAAACATTGCATACCACCTCTGAATATGCCTCTTTCATGTATACGTCTCTTTTATGACAACCCTCACACTGAAAATGTGATTATCAGCCAAACCTGCTCTACCTCATTCTTCCCAAACCTTATGGAATGTCTTCAGGGCCTGCCTCAGGTTACGCTAAGAAAGGATTATGTTCAACTGATACCGGGCTCCACCAGCTGCCTCATGGTTTACCTAACAGGCCTGCCATTTTGCTTTCCACACAAGAGGCACTCTGCACCTGGTTCCAGCCAATAGCTCACAGTTCCCTTGAGCCTCTTGCCAGTGTTGCTGCTTTTGTGGGTAACAGAGATCCATAATCTCTACAGTGGTCCACAGTCTCTAGAAGTAATTCGCTGTAAGATTGTTGTAATGCTGCTGAGTAAGCGATGGGCTGCAAACTGCAAGGTTGGTGGATCAAACCCAGCAGCAGCAGCTCTGCAGGAGAGAAATGAGGCGATCTGCTTTTGTGAAGATGTGCAGTGTAAGAAATCCTAAATAGGGTCAATATGGATAGGAATCAACTCGTTGGCAGTGGACATGGATTTGGATTGAAGACTGTTGTTGAAGTGTTAAATATTGTAATGGTGGAGTTTCATACAGTTTTACAAAGTGACTTACATAAGACCACAAACCAGTTTCTGTTGGGTTGATTCAAACTCATGGTGCCGCTGTGGATGACAGAGTCGAATGAAGCTCCATAGATAGGGTTATCAATGCCTGATTTTCCAGAAGTCAGTCAACAGGCCTTCCTTCTGAGGAGTTTCTGAGCGGAACTCCCAACCTCTGGGTCAGCAGCAAAGGGCGTTAACTGTTTGTACCACCCAAGGACTCTTTAGCTCTTAGAATCAAAACTCAAATCCACTTAGCCATGCACTCCCAAGGCTCTTTCGTAAAGATGACAGCGTTGGAAACCCTGAGCGGCAGTGCTAGTCTGTCCTGCAGGGTCACTGTGAGTCACATGACATGGCAGCAGGATTGGGAATCATCTTTTTGGTGGTGGTGGGGAGCTGGGGGGTTATGATTCAAAATCAATGTTTTCTTATTAGGAATGATGGTGCTTTCCAGAGCACAGCACAGTTTTCCATTCAATAATTCAAGTGTGCGCATACAGTCTGATTCAGTTCATGCTCTAATCCCCCCGGTGTACCATTGCTTAGCCCACGCCCTCCCTGCGTTCCTGTTTGTACCCTCCTTTCCTAACCCTGAGCTTTGGCCTTGGGTAAATGCTGCCCCTTTGAGATTAAGTGGATGGCTATTCTAACATGGGGGTGAGTTCAGTTCCAGGGCTGAAGGGTAAAGGCTATGGTCTCTGGGATCCCACCTGTCTCTGACCAATGAGCCTAGTTTCTTTAGTGATTTGAGATCTGTTTCACATTATCCTCCCACTCGATCCATGATCTTCTACTGTGATCTCTTTCAGGGCAGTTTGTAGTGGTAGCAAGGCACCATCTCATTCCTCTGGTCTCAGAGTTGGGGAGACTGATATTTGCATGGTCTATCAGTCTACTGGAGTAATTAGTTCCATAAAACTTTTGATTTTCTTCACTTTTTTTTCCAGTGGATGAGGAGAGACTGAAAGTTGCACCTTAGGTGACTGTTTATGAGTTTTTAAGACCCCCGTCGCTAGTCACCAAATTAGGATGTAGAACATTGTTGTTTTGAACTTGGCTATACCAATTGACCTTACTGTCCCCTGAGACTATGGTGTTGATCCCCCAGGCCCAGTGAGTCATTCTTTCAAGGTGTTTGGTAATGTCTAAGAAGTTGTCATAATATTGCCCCACGTGCTTCACCACATCCAGGAATATAGCTGCACTGGAATTAAATATATGCATACATATATTATAGATATAAATATATATATATATATGTAACCTACACATACTTGTAGGTGTACTCACACTTTCCCTCTCCCACCTGTTCAGCCTTCATGTCTATCCAAGCATCTACTCATAGATCACTACTGGGCATTGTGGACATAACAATATTTGCCTCTGTTACCTTTAACTCTTGAAAACACCCGTGTCTTCCCTGCCTCCAAACATTTTCCCTAACTTCCCTCTTAATGTATGTTGGCTTCTAGGTTGCCCAAGTTAACCTCCATCTACCTTCCAGACTGTAACTCTTCTACCCCTTCCATCCCTGGTAACTTGAAAGAATGCAACATATAATATTGATCCTTTTGTGTTTGACTAATTTCTTTATTATTATTATTAATTGGCATTTAATACATATGTCATATCATTCCATATTTCAATCACATCAAGTTGACTAATTTCATTCAGCATATGATCTTCTAGGTTCATCTATGTTATGAGGTGCTTCACAGATTCATCATGATTCTTTAGTGATGTGTAGTATTCATTCAATGTGCCAATATTTGTCCATCCATTCTTCTACTGATGAGCATTTAGATCGTTCCTTCCTTTCTTTTTGTTATCGTGAATACATTTGCAATGAACATGGGTGTGCAATATATCTATTCAAGTGGTGGGTCTTATTTATCAAGCATATGTACCAAGGATTGCCGCTGGGTCATCTTGTATTTCTGATCCCTACTTGTTAAGGAAGTACCATACCACTTTCCACAACGGTGGCACCTGTTTTGTCCCACTAGCAGGGTATGAGTGTTCCATTTATCCATAACTCACCATCATGTGGAGTTTTCCCCCTTGAACTTTGCTATGAATGCAGGAGTGATGAGGGATCTTTTTTTTAATCTTATTGTTGTTCTGATTTGTAATTTTTGAATGGCTAATTTTCATGTGTTTGCTGGCTTCCTAAAGGCCTTCTTTGGTGAAGTGCCTGTTTATGCCTTCTGTCCACTTAAAAATGGAATTGAATTCTTTGACTTTTCTTGTTGGTATAGTGAAGTTTTCCATAAAATGCTAAAGATTAGTAGAGATTCACACTCTCAGAAATCCCATATCGGATCTCTATGAACAGAAATTGACTTGAGGGCTTGCTTGTGGTTGCACTAGGGCTTTGTCGTTGTTGTTTTCCATTTTATCCATCCTTGTACCATGTGAACTGGATGGTGGTGTGGGAGTCCATGTGCTGAGATCCCTCGGGAATGAGGAATTCCCAGTAGGCAGAACTGAAAGACTTTTTTTATCACCAAAAGAGAAAAAAAATGGTTAAAGCTATCAACAAGAAGAAAATGAATGCTTTTAAGACAGGGGTTTCCAGACCAGAGCCTGGCATCAATTTAGTGTCAGCAGGTACAATTTAAGGAGGCTTGGAGGCACTGTCCATGGGCTGTTACCGTTAAGGTTCAAATCCACCAGCCATGCCTCAGGAGAAAGTTGGGGCTGTCTGCTTCGGTAAAGACTTGCAGTCTCAGAAACCCTCTCTAGGGCCAATAAGAATCAGAGAAGACTCCATGCAACGGGTTAAACACAAAAGGAAAAACAAAAACAGACCCCTCACTGCCATCAAGTAGATTCCATCTCACGGCAACCCTATCAGCCAGCGTGGAACTGCTCTTGTGGGTTTCTGAGACTGTACTATTTATAGGAATGGAAAGCCCTCTCTTTCTGCTGTGGAGGAGGCTGATGACTTTGAACTGCTGACCTGTGCCACCAGCGGCTTAAGAGGGTACAATTCGCTATATTGGCAAAGTAAGCAAACATAAACAAAATCCCCGGTCTTACCAAAATTATAAAGAGGGTGGGGTCTCCCTTAGGTGGCGCCCATCTTATTATTTACACCCAAATGCTATGCAGCATCCTAAATAATTATATAGCTCTGTGGGAGTTGCATCATTTCACGTCAACTTGATAAATACGTGTGGGGGTGGAGTTCTAGGCCGTCAATCAGGTCACAGCCTGATGATGCCTCCTTTCTGGGAACTTCCTCTCTTTCCCCTGCAGGTGGGCCACACTCTCTCTGCTTCACCTTCCTGTTGAAGAGCCGCAGGCAGAGAGCTGGAGGAGCCATGGGGAGACCCAGGTCTATGCTGAGATGCTTCCACTGCCATTGGATCCGCAAGACTTTGCACCTACTGGCCTGTGATCTTCCTACATTTGGCATCATTTCATGTGATTGTGTGAGTCTAAAGAAGGATTTATGGACTAGTATTTGACTTATGGGCTAATATCAGATTTATGGGCTTGATCTGGACTGGGCTATGATGTTTTCTTGATATACAATTACTCATTGATATAAAGCACATTTTTAAAATATTAAATGCTTTTTACTGGGGACTCTTACAGTTCTCATCATAATAGGGTCATTGTGTCAAGCACCCTTGTATATATGATGCCATCATCATTTTCAAAGCATTTTCTTTCTACTTGAGCCCTTGATATCAGCTCCTCATTTTCCCCCTCCCTCCTTCATGAACCCTTGATAAATTATAAATTATTCTTTTTCTCCTTGTTCCCTCACCCACCCTCATAGCTCCTTGATAGATTATAAATTGTTATTGTTTTCATATCTCACACAGACTGCTATCTCCCTTCCCCCATGGTTTCTGTTGTTCTTCCCCCTGGAGAGATGTGTGTGGTTAAGTATCGATCATTACGATCGGTTCCCCCTTCCTGTCTTCCTCTCTCCCTCTTCCCCCTAACCTTCTGGTATTGCTATTTCTACTCCTGTTCCTGGATTCTGTGTGTCGTAAGCACCTATATCTTACCTATACCCATGTACAGGCTTCGGTCTAGTCTGAATTGAGAAGCAGCACTGGGGTCATGGTGGGGGTTGAGGAAGCCTCAATTGATGCTTTACTGCACCCCCGTGACTCATCCCTTCCCTGTGGCCCCTCTGTGGGGAGTTTGTTCCATTATCTACAGATGGCCTTTGGATCTCTGCTCCAAACCCCCTCATTCTCAACAATATGTTTTGTTTGTTTGCTATGTATCTTCTGATGCCCATTACCCAGTCCCGATGACGCCTCATGATTGGTGTGCTTTTTCTATGTGGGCTTGTTACTTCTCTGCTGAATGGCGGCTTATATAACTTCAAGCCTTGAAGACCCCAGACATTATATCATTTAATAGCTGGGCACCATCCGCCTTCTTCACCACATTTGCTTATGCACCCGTTTTGTCTTCAGCAATTGTGTCAGGAGGGTGAACATCTCAGACTGCCAATTTGTTAGAACGAAGTGTTCTTGTATTGAGGGAGGGTATGAGCAGAGGCCTGAAGCCCGCCCACTTTCATATAAATATATGTACATAGGCTAATGCCTCTATTTTTGTGAATTAATGTATTTACATATGTACAGCTCTATGTTTATACCTCTATCTACTGCTTTGCTTCCTAGGTCCTTCCTCTGTTTCCTTTTACCTTCCTCCTGCCCCACTGTCACTTTCTCCTTATTCCTGCCTCTTGGTACCTCCTCTTAGCTAAGTTGCTGTTGCTCTGACATGCCCCACCCTCCATCTCTATTTCCTCGTTATTGACTCTAATACCCTAGTTGTTCCCGTCTATGGCGCTGCCTGCTCATCACCCCCTTCCCCGACCACAGGTTTGCCCAGGACTGTTGTTCCCATTGGAAAGCTCATTCTTATACACATATGAGCGCCTCTGAATTCATTTCTCTGGTCAACCCAGACTAACACAGTTCCTACCATTGTCAGATTAAATCTGTTATACATCTCACTTAGAAAGTAACCATATGTTTCCCAGCCTAGGATTTTGCATTGAGGGAAATCACTTTAATCCTTTTCACAATTGAATTTGCAACTATTTCAAAATTAAACTTTCTCTGTACACCGGCACAGACATGATAGCATATATGTTTTCCCTGTCCCCAGTGCCCAGCACATTTGGATCCAATAACCATGTAGTGGATGAGTAAATACACGACTAGAACCAGGACCTGGGGATGTGAGTACTGCAGTGACGGGAGGGGTAGGTGGTGCTTTAAGAGGCTGATAAAGAGACATGAAGTGCTGTTCATCAGCATCCAGAGGTCCACGTGGACAGGGTTCAGCTTACCGTTCCATTGGGGATGCTAGCCTCAGCTCTTGGGTAACTAACCAAGATGCTGTTTTAGGTTTATGTTCATGCAAGTACTTAGACCTCTGCTCCATCCTCCATAGCCTTTGCATCTAGAGAGTTTTACACACGTGGATTCTAAAAGTCCATTCAGTCTTTCCGAAAGAGGGTGAAACTGCCTCTGGGGTGGGGGTGGGGGTCACTGGAACAATGTGGGGGGTGGGGTGCAGGAGGAGGCTGCAGAAGCAGATACCTTTACTTTATCCTCCATTATGGGCTGTACTGCAAGTTTTCATTGCCAGTGAGGCTTTAAGTAATCATTTTTCTGAAAAGGGGGGTGATAGAGAACCTATGGTCTCAGAGCTCAGGAATCAGCACCACTCTCCTGATACCTACCCTCAAACACACTGCCACAGAGTCGATGCTGACTCATAGCAAAACTACAGGACAGGGTGGAACCGCCCTTGTGAGTTTCTGAGACTGTAACTCTTAACGGGAGTAGAAAACCACACGGAGCAGTTGGTGGTTTTGAATTGCTTACCTTTCAGTCAGCAGACCAACATGTAACCACTATGCCACCAGGCAGGCCTCCTTCACTCCCACCCGAATGAGCCCATTGTGGTGTCGTGAAGTTTGTGTCTTGCTCTGTGTTTATCACAGATCAATACCACCACCCATCTGCCCCTGTGTCTTACTGCGTTAGCTTGTGGGTGTCTATGATCCCGAAAGCCATGCCGCTGGTATTTCAAATACCAGCAGCGTTATCCATGATGGACAGGTTTCAGCAGAGCTTCCAGACTAAGATAGATGAGGAAAACGGGCCTTATGTTAGTCTGGGTAGACTAGAGAAACAATTCCATGGACACACATATTTGTATAAGAAAGAGATTTATATACAACAGCAATTAAACATTGAGAAAACTTCCCAGCCCAGTCCAGATCAAGTTCATAAGTCCAATATTAGCCCATATGTCCAATACCAAACTAAAAAGTCCTCTTCAGACTCACAAAACACATGCAATGACACCAAATGTAGAAGATCACAGGACATTGGACAGAAAGTCTTTGGAACCAGTATCAGTGGAAACACCTCAGCGCTGGCAGGGGTCTCTGCATCAGGGTAGGTCCATGTGTCTTGTCAGCTGCTATGTCTCCCAGAGAGTGTCAGAGAGAGAGGTGTCTTCTGCCTCCAAGGAGGAAGTGCTGAATTTCCCAGAATTCTCAGGGGAAGGCCATGCCCACACAGAGGCCTCATTGGCTATGATCTGATTGTCAAGCTAGACTATACCCTACACCCTTACTCCTCAAATTGGCACCAGATTAGGTGACTACCACAGGCCTGGTGATCTACTTATAAAAACAAAACCTTATGGATCTCGACAGAATACTTAGCTGCCACCATAGTGCTGGGTGATGAGCTCCCCAGGTCAGACGGCACTGCCCAACAGCAGCAACGATAGACTGGAACATAACAGTGACCATAAAGAACGAGGCAGAGTTTTGTTCTGGTTTCCAGGAAGTCTTCGCAAGTCAGAGCCAACTCAACAGCAACACAAAACCACTGATAACGGTAAAGGGAGACAGAACCCACTCCATCCCAGGTGACGGACAGCAGACACTGTCCTTGGAATTTGTCACCACCGTCTAGGAAGAAATCTACCAAAATGTCAATGAAGTCTACAGGGCATGCCATCAAAGATCTTGGGACTTTAAAAATCTTGACATCCAACAAAGTAAACGATGCTGACTTTTTTAGAGTGAAAGCCTGTCAATCCCACCAGTCACCAATAGATGGCACATTTTACTCTTGTGCATCTTGTAATTTAAAACAAGAGTTGCAACTGAATTCTTAGAGTAAATTGTTGAGCCCAAACTTTGCCTGTTTTTCAAAACCCATTCAATATATATTTAATAAGTTCCTGGTATATTGTTGTTATTTTTTTAGGCCCTGAGAATTGAGTAGTGATACAGAATATAGCCAACAAAGCTTTAATGAAACAGCTTATTGGCTAACAGGCAATTACCATAAAAGGCAATTAAGTTAATGTTTACAAGTCATTAATGGTAATCGCTTCAGAGAAGCTGGTGCAGAGAAATAGGCTATTAATTGTCCCAGGGAACCAGAAGGCTGAATTTTTGACTGTCCGGAAAATTCCCACTGACTTTGAGGGAAGGCATGAAAGCTCCGAAGGGCCTTCAGGTGATGCACCTGCCTGGGAGGAGACCATATGGGCAGAGGGAACAGAGAATAAACAGGCTAGAGGCAGCACATGCCCAGCATATCCAAGGCTGAGGGAGCAGGAGGAGAAGGGGGCTGGTGTGGAATGAGGGACAGGAGCAAATGGTGACAGAGATGTTACGGACTATTGAATCGGTTCTGACACACCACAACCCTGTGTTCGACAGAACAAAACACTGTGTCCTGCGTCCTCCTCACAATTGTTGTTATCCTTTGCTGCAGCCACTGTGTCAATCCATCTCCCTGAAGGTCTTCCTCTCTTTTGCTACCCCTCTCCTTTAACAAGCCTGTTGTTCTTTTCCAGGGATGGGTCTCTCCTGACAACGTGTCCAAAGTATGAGAGAAATCTTGCCAGTCTCACTTCTGAGGAGCATCCTGACTTTACTTCATCCAAGAAGGGTGACGGTGAAGATGAAATGAGGCCTCTGGGCTAGTGTAGGGACGTTGGCATTAACATGTAAAAGTCAGTGGTAGATATTGGGCCATTTCACCCTAATCACGTCTCAAAACTCAATTCACTGCTCTTGAGTCAATCCTGACTCAGGGGTAGAACTATAGGGCGGGGTAGAACTGGCCCTGTGGCTTTCTGAGACTGCAGCTCCTCATGGGAGCAGAGAGCCCTGTCTTTGTCCCATGGAGCTGCTTTATTTCAGCAGGCCTAAAATAAAGGTACTCTATACATAAACACAGGCTCATTATAACAAAACAATAATATCCAAATCATCAGGCTACATTCAAAGCTTCCCAGATTTATAGGCAAATAAGTGTGGAAATACTATTTACTGACTTTAAAATGTAAATAAATGTACCTGTTATTGAAGTGGTGTCTCACTTCTTTAGGACTCCCTTTGCTAATCAGAGGATTATTTTTACAATTTCACCTGCGAATGCCACCCAGGAAGGTGTAGCTTTCCAGAAGGGCAGCAGGGACCCCCCCACAAGCCCATTCTGCTATTGCTGGTTCAACTCCTTAGCTGCACAGGAGTCCAGGTGTCTTGGCAATAGTTGCTGTGTCACACATGCACCCATGATTTCAGGGTGCACCCAGGACTTCCAGATGTCACCATTTTCCTTGTGGAAGGTTGCACAAACTTCAAAGCAAAAGTTAATTTTATTCCATTAAATCAGTTTAAACTATTGTGATATGTAGGTTTATTGTGGCCACCTGGCCAATAGGAGCATGTGGGATTAAAAAGGTCATAGTTTGATTGGAGGACAAAGAGAAAAATGGCTCAGCAAGCCCCGCCAGTCTCTCTCTTGCTCTCTGGTGATCGGACCAGTGTGCAGCTGCCTTAGCAAGTTCTCTTCCTCAACTTGTGAGCTACACTACCTGTGGGACAGCCAACCTGTGGATCATGTCACTAGAGCTTGACGTTCCTTCAAGACCTGCTTCACCACGCTGCTGGTGTCTTGAGCGTGGGACTGTTGGATTCTGTCATCTGGTTGACTGTTGGTGACCCACCCTGCTGTTTGCTGCCTCTGGTTGGGCTGCTTGCATGCTCTAGGGAAGACTCAGCTGTCTGTTCCCTTGACCTTGGACTGAACAGCCCTCTTAGGTTGAAGGACTTCCAGTATATTAACTGTTTGATGAAAGTGAATTGAACTGAGCCCTCTATACTGCTGTGTGGACTAATTAGTTGTTACTTTCCTTCATGCTGTATCTATCTATCTGTCTATCTATCTATCTATCTATCTATCTATCTATCTATCTATCTATCTATCTATCTATCTATAATCCTAAGTGTCCTGGTTTTGTTTCTCTAGAGAACCCTGTGTAACACAAATATGCAACACCTGTAGGTGATTTGTGTTGTGAAAGCAAACAGTCAAAAAGTTAGAGTATGGCAGGCTCCAGGAATATAGCCACCAGGTAATAAGCATGAAATCTCAGCAACGACCAGAGAGGATCCACTAGGAGGGATAGCCTGTGATGCCTGGAAGGGAGAAGATCAAGTTGAAATCTAAGTAGATGAATATTTATTGAAGTGGGAGAGCAGCAATGTCTGCTAACAGACTCCCCTTCACCACTGCCTGGAGGATGAGCTGCTTCTGGGAGCTCCCTGCTCATCTCTGGCAGAGTCAAAACTTTCTGTCCCTGAAGCAACCCAGCCAGCCAAACCTCTGACCTTGTTGGCCTCTGGGGTCTAGCATGGGCAGCAGACCGTGTGGGCAGTTTGATGCCGACATTCTCAGTACCCGAGCTACAGTTTTTGTCATTTCCCACTTTCTCATTCTTTCTTGCTTTGTTCCCTGGTGGGCTCCCCACTCCACATGCCCCGCCTCTTGCGCTCGGCACACTGTATCCATAAAAACACATTCAAAGAAAGAGGAACACCCAGCCACAGGCAGTTTTATTTTTCACTTTTTAATTTTCTTAAATTTTATATTTTTGTTCTATTATAATACTTTTATTATTTTCTTCAAGTTTTCTCCCACTTTCTCTTCTAGTAAGATGGCAGTGTCCTGGAAGTATGCATCATTCAGGCAAAAACTGACAGCTGCAGTATTGAGCACACCCACAGTGCACCGATCCATCCCCATTCACCTGCACAGCAGCAGAACTGCCGCACCCAGACCCGAATCATTGACCACTTTTGTCTCTCCTTCTCTTCCCTGAAAACCCACCCATCATCTCTTTCTGTTCTCTCATTTTCCTCACAACATATATTTCCAGGAAATCTATTAATTCTCATTCCCCCTCTGAAAATACATTGTCTCATTATTTTTACAAATGTGTTCCCCTATCCAGACAGCCGCTTATTACTAGCATTACTTTTATCTCCTTCTCACTCCAATCCCCTCCCTTTCCTCAGCTACCCACATCTCTCCTCTTTTCTGTATCTCACCACGGTCTGTTTCCAGCTCCAATTAAACCTCTACCACATCACTAAACCGAGACAACTACCTCTACACAGCCCCAAATCTCACACACTACTAATAACTGTACCTTGATGCCAAGGAAACAGCAGTCGACCACAGTAAACTAAAAAACAAACAAACAACTGAGAACCACCCCAACCCAATGGAGCACTCTGAAGAGGCGCCTTGGAAGTACTAGAAGCAGGATCCAGAAGACTGATGCTAAGGTTCTTCCAAGAGAGGTGGGGGACCCTCATGAGAACAACGGGAGAAATTCAAATCTAGAATCCTTAAACTGAAAGGAATCCTAGAAGATAAACAATGAGGTAATAGAACTAAACAACATAGTATCGAGCAATCATTTGTTAAAGAGGAAACAATAAACTGATACACACACACAGCGAGAGGCAGAAGAAAGCCTGAGAATGATGTGAGACACTATCAAGAGAAATAACCAACAACTGATAACTCATTGGGATCCCAAGCAAGAAGAAATAGAAAGCAAATAAAAGCCTAAAAATCATGGGAGAAATTTTAACATCAAAAAGGAAGAGAAAATAACTATTTATGAAGTTGAGACCCTCAAATAGAACAGAACTCCCCGCCCAAATAAAAGGAAAACATCATGACACAGCATAGTTAAACTCACCAGTATCACAGAAAACGAGAGAATCATGAGGGCAGCTAGTGAAAAAAAGAAACATCAGTTACAAAGGAAAACAAATAAACAAGCTCAGACTTCCCAGCAGGAACCATGCAGGCAGGAAGACAAAGGAGTGACATAAGGAACAGTTGAATGATTGTGGTAAAGGATACAAACCAGATGCACACCTTTCCAGATTTTAAACATGTCTTAGGCATATTTCTGGAAATTGTTTCTATTTTCTCTAGGTTTTAAAATTTGTTAGACTACAAATTTTATAATATTGTTAAGATTCTTTTATTTAAATTGGTTCTATGTTAATGTCTACCATCTAATTTGTTAAGGAATTCAATACGCTATGGATTAGGAACTGGGCTGCTCTGTTAGCGTTCTCTAGAGAAACAAAACCAGGACACTTAGGATTTTACACCCCCCCCCAACCATAAAATTATTTTTGTTGCTACTTCATAACTATAATTTTGCTACTGTTATGAATCAGGTGACCCCTGTGAAAGGGTTGTTTGACCCCCAAACGGGTCTCTACCCACAGGTTGAGAACTGCTGCTCTGTGGAATCACACGAGTCAGAAGCAATTCAGTGGCTTGGTGTTGGTTTATCTTATTTGGGTTATTTATATCTTAGTTTTTTCTTTTATCGGTTTTATCAGTGGTTCTTAAATTTTATTGTTCTTATTTTTCCAAGTCTCAACTGCTAGTTCTGTTGATTCTATTTCTTTTCTGTTTGGTATTTCATTTATGATTGCTCTGATTTTTATTATTTCCTTTCATTCATTGACTGTGGATTCATTTTGCTTTGGGTTTTTTATTTCATTGAATTGTAGGGTAATCTACTGATTTTGACCCTTCTTTTTGGATGTGTGTATATTGTTATAAATCCCTGATGAGCACTGCTTTTGCGGTAACCAACATTCTTGAAATATTGTGTTTTCATTCACATTTGGTTCTAAGAATTTAAAATTTTCATTTTTAATTTCTTCTATTATCCCGTAGTTTTAAAGCAAAGTGTTGTTTGGTTTCCTTGTTTTTTGTTGTTGTTGATTTTTGGATAATGATCAGACACAATGCCTTGTGTATTATTCTGATGTGTTTTTTCCCCGCTTATTGAAGCTTGATTGAGGGTCTATGTGGAGCCTATTCTGGAGAAGACTATGCACTGTGTTGCTTTTGGGTGATGTGTCCTTTATAGTCTGATGTCAAGTTGGTTGTGTTTAGTTCTTCTGGGTCTTTGTGGAGTCTATTTCTAGTTGTTTTGTCCATCATAGCAAGTGTTGCTTTCGTATTATTGCAAAACTCTCTTTTTCAATTCTGCTAGGGTTTGTTTGATGTAATTTGGAGTTCTGACATTGGGTGCTTAATTATTTATTAAGGTATTTTCTTTGGTTGATTGGCCCTTTCATCAGTACACAATATTCTTCTTTGTCTCATAATGGATGTTGGTTTGAAGTCTGTTTTATCAAAATGGCCACTCCTGCTCTCTTTTGCTTATGGCTTGCTTAACATATGTTATTTCCCATCCTTTACTTTTTAACCTCTATGTCTAAGGTGTGTCTCTTGATGTTGATTAGTTATTTTTTATCCCCTCCTTTTCTCTTGACTGGTGTACTTTACAGTCGGTGCAGTTATTGACAGATATCAATTTACTCCTGCCATTTTGTTACACTGTGCGTGTGCTGTGATGATAGCGATTCATTTATTACACTTAATGTTCTGGGCTGAGCTATTTTCACTTGTGGGTTTTCTTTTTATATCTTTCCACGTTGTTGCCTTTATGTGTTTGCTGTGTCTTGATTTCCCTCTTTATTTTGGTGGGTAGACTTACTATTTTTCTCCTGACTGTTCTGACATTTTCCTCTATGTTCTGTAAAGCAGTCCATTATATATTAATATCACCTTGCCCTTTTCTCCGTGGTGAAGTTCTATAAATGCAACATTTATTCTCTTTGTTTTTGTTTTGAAGTTGTCCCTGTCTGCAGATTGACAGGCCTGGCTTCTGCTCGCTGTCTTGCAGCTCTATTTCTACTTGTGCACATTCTTTCTCCGGGTTGTGCCAGGGATTACGTTGTCTTCACCAAAATATATCCACCTTGGCTAAGCATGATGATGATGATTTTTTAGCCCTTTTACTGGGGGTTCTTACAGCTCTCATAATATTCCACACATCAGTTGTATCAAGCATATTTGTACATATGTTGCCATCATCATTTCCTAAACAGTTACTGTCTATCTGAGCCCTTGTATCACCTCCTCTTTTTTCCCCTCCATTCCCCTAAGAATGATTCTTAATAATATGAAATTATCTTCCATGTTGTTATCTGACATCATCATCCTATGTATTATCAAACCCAGTGGAAAATAGATAATGTCAATGAGGAAAATCATTATGATTCCCAGGACCTCCTCATTGTCTGAACAAAAGTTTGTCTTAACTAAGATAATCGTGATTTTTAAAGAATGGCAATGTTTACTTTCCTACCCAAGCCCTGAAACTAAACCAACTGCCGTTCAGTCCATCTGAGGCTATAAATCTTATAGGGATCAGACAGCCTCATCTTTCTCCAGAGTGGCTGGTGGGTATGACCCACCAAGCTCGTGATTAGCAATCCAAAGCCCACCCAGCAGTGCCTCCAGGGCTCCTATGGTATGCTTACATTTGATGGATCTTGTTGTTGTTGGAAGAACAGAGAGCCACTGCTGTCAAGTCAATTCTGACTCACCGTGCCTCTACGCACCAGAGTAGAACTGCCTCCTCGGGCTCCCGAGGCGGTGGATGTTCTGAGAAGCAGAGAGCTTCATCTTTCTCCCTGGAGTAACTGGTGGCTTTGGAACATCAGCCTTTTGGTTCGCAGCACAGCGCGTACCCAGACAATGACAGTTGATTTTCACTTAACAGCTACAAATAGTATTGTGAGAACGATAAATATCATAAGAGCAACAGAATTATAGGTCATCTCTGATATATTTTTTAGCTATCCATTGAACTGTTGTAGGTTATCTATTTTATGCTTTGCGTTTTAATAGCTGTATTGGAGGAAGTAAAACGGAATAAGACTTTGACCTCAAGAAACTTATTTTGATATCAATAATTATAGCAGTGGTTCATGGATAAATTAGCAAGGGGCTGCTAGTCTTTTATAATAATAACCGAATATTGTCTTTCTATATTGATAATAGTAAAAAGCATACACAGCACACACATATTCTGGATGGTTGGGATGACCACACTTTAATTGAATTCTATCCAGAGACTGTTGGGCCTGTGCTTACATTTGCATTTTGTTCATTTGGGCTTCAAATTGTGCTCGAGGGAAGGAGAGAAGCCCAGGGGAGCTTAATATGTAAATGATGTGCTTCTTTGAGTGATTGCAAGCCAGCTGCATGAATGCAGGCTTAGAAGTGGTTCCAACAGAGGAGAAAGGGTGAGAGAATGGAGTCATCACATGGCCCGTGGCGGGAGAGTTCAAAGAGGAATGTGTACATTGACAGTTGGTATGGAGAAAAGTCCAGTTGGTCAAGAGTAAAAGCCCTGGGGTCTTTGTGCCTTAATGCTTGATACCTGATCCCTTCAACAGCTTGGGGACACACAGGCTGGTGTGTTTCTTCCATGTGGGCTTTGCTGCTTCTGAGCTAGATGGTCACTTGTTTACCTTCAAGCCTTTGAGACCCCAGACGCTATATATTTTGATAGCTGGGTACCATCAGCTTTCTTTACTACCAGCTTTCTTCATAGCATTGTAAATGTGGGTGAATGTAGAGTGGAGACTCAATGCCCATCAGTAGCCAACCGGACACCCCCTTACTGAAGAGTGGTGGGGAGGAGATGAGCCAGTCAGGGTGCAGGGTAGCAACGGTGAAACATATAACTTTCCTCTAGTTCTTAAATGCTTCATCCCCCCTCCCCACTATCATGATCCCAATTCTACCTTAAAAATCTGGCTAGACCAGAAGATGTACATTGGTACAGACAGCAACTGGAAACACAGGGAATCCAGGACAAATGACTCCTTCAGGACCAATGGTGAGAGTGGCGATGCCTGGAGGGTGGAGGGAATGTGGGGTAGAAAGAGGGAACTGATTACAAGAATCTACATATAGCCTCCTCCTTGGGGGGGTGGACAGCAGAGAAAAGGACGGGGGGCGGAGAGACATCGGACAGTGTAACATATGACAAAATAATAATAATTTATGAATGATGAAGGGTTCATGAGGTAGAGGGCAGTGGGGAGGGAGGGGGAAAATGAGCAGCCGATATTAAGAGCTCAAGTAGAAGGCAAATGTTTTGAGAATGCTGATGGCAACAAATGTACATATCTGCTTGACACAATGGATGGATGAATTGTGATAAGAATTATATGAGCCGCCAATAAAATGATTAAAAAAAAACAGCCTTGGGGTCAGATTCCCTGGGCTCAACCTTGGCTGTGCCTCCTCTTAGATAAGTTTTCTTGGGAAATTTATTTAACCTCTCTGGACTCATTGTCTTTCCCAGTAATATAACAATAATAGAATTGACTTCTGGTGTTGCATGGTTAAATTAACTAAGTTGCCTTAGTTATCTAGACCTACCAAAACAGAAATAGCACAAGTGGGGGACCAAATCAAGCAGACATTTATATTCTTAAAGTTTCAGAGGCCAGAAATCTGAATTCCAGGCACTGGCTCCAGGGGGAAGGCCTTCTTTCTTCATAGGGTGTGGAAGTCCGAGTCGCTTTCAGCTTCTGAGTCTCGGTTCTTTAAAGATCTGATGTGGTTAGGATAGGATCTGTCTTCCCCACATCTGTACTACCTTGCTTCTGTGTAATCTGCTCTTTTTATATTTCAAGGAGCCCTGGGGATGTAGCGGCTTATGTGTAGTGATGCTAACCACAAGGATGGAAAGTCTAACCCACCAGTCACCCCTCTGAAGATGAGACTTTCTATTCCTGGAAAGAGTGACAGTCGTGAAAAGGCACAGGGTAATTCTACTCTGTCCTCTAGGGTCACCATGAGGTTTTTGTTGGTGTTGATTTTAATAGTCCAAAAGAAATGGATTTAAAACATGACCTACACTAGCATTGCCTCATTAGCATAACAAAAGGACAAGCCAATCTGCACTGGGAGACGTAAGGCCAGAGTGCTCATTACAGGCAAGGATGGCAAGACTTCATGTTACATACTTTAGACATATGGTCAAGGGAGACCAGTCCCTGGAGAAGATATCATGCTCGGTAAAGTGGAAGGGAGGCAAAACAGAGGAAGGTCCTCAATGAGATAGATTGACACAGGGGGCGCATCAATGGACAATTGGGAGGATGGTACAGGACTGGGCAGTGGTTGATTCTGTTGGGGATTGAGTTGCTATAGGTCGGAGCTGACTTGACGGCACCTGTGGTAGTTAAATAATTTCATGTCTACTTGAAGATAGATAAAAGTGTAGGGATGGTCTTCAACCTGTCAGTCAGGTCACAGCCTGATGGTGCCTCCTGTGGGCGTGGCCTTCTCATAAGGAGCATCCTGGGAACCTCCCACTCTCTCTCTCTGCCTTCCCCTCCTGCTGCCAGGGCCCGGATGCTTCCACTGCCATTAGATTCACAACTCTTCACCTGTGACTACATGAGTCTAAAGAGGGACTTATGGACTAGTATCAGACTTATGGACTTGAGTTGGACTGGGCTGTTTTCCTGATATATAGAGCTTCTCAATATAAAGCTCTCTCTTACGCATATATGAGTGTCACAGAATTGTTTTTCTAGTCAATCTGGCTCAACACAGCAACTAACAACAAAGATTTACAGCCTCAGAAACTCACTAGGGAAATTGTACTCAGCCCTGTAGGGTCGCTATGGGTTGGAATTGACTCCACTGCAGTGAACTTGGTCTGATTTGGGGACCCTGTGGTTAGCAGCTCAATAGCTGTCTCACAACTCCATCAGGGCTCCTTAACCACAGGTAGAGGGGTTAGGATTTGCAACATGTGGTTTTTGGGGAACACACTTTAATCATCATTTAAAGTGCTTTGGCCTAATACTGAACATTAGCAAAAATATGAGTTATCACTATAATTATTTCTGGAAGTAGAAATTTAATTTAACAAAGACTATCATGACCAGGCATGTGAAATCAATATGGTGAAATTGTGTAAGCATACCTACTTTAGGGAGAGGACCTCAACTGTCGTAATTCCAGCCATGCTCAGAGCTAGCCTTCCTCCAGATTTTAACAGAAAAGTCAGACTTTGCATTGTGGGAGGAGTTGACCTCATAGGACTGAATCTGCACTCTGGGCATTCTAGGATCTATGCAGGTGAGTGGTCTGAAGACAGACAGGTAAATCAAAGATGACCTGAGGCCACCAGGTCATATTCATTTGAATGTCAAAGAAATATTGGAAAATTGAGCATGCAAGTTATGCATCCTTCACATTTTCTGGGGATAAGCTCTCTGCTTCTAAAGGGGAGTTGTCCAGGAGACTTCACTGGGACACTGCAGCAGCAGAGTGATAGCACCTGAGACTAGTGCCATCCTCCTGGTGAAGCATGGGTGCTGGTCCACGTGATCCAAGCTCAGGTTGCTTGTGTCAGTATGTTAGGCTGAGTTGACTAGGAAAAAAAATCAGTGACAGTCATAGATGTATAAGAAAAAGGTTTATATGAAGAAGTAACCATGCATCAATAAACCATCCCAGCACAGTCTAATTCAAGTCTGTAAGTCTGATACTAGTCCATAAGTCCCTCTTCAGACTCACATAGCTGTTAGCAATGAATCTTTCTTCCCTTCTGCCTTCTCCCCTCCTCCCCCAGCCCCCTCACTCTCTCTCTCCCTCTAGGGCAGTTTAACCAGTTTAATTATTGGAAGCAGGAAGAAAGGTGAGGTCACACTCTTCAGAGGGTAGTTCTAGATCAGACCCAAAGCTCTTGGGTTCTGGTCTTGAGTGACCCTTTGCCGCCAGTCACTCAATGGCTGCAGCCACGGGCTTTTGCAGAAATCCTTATGTAGATTCTACTCAATTTCTCCTTTTGAAAGCATCTTGCTAAGAAAGCCTACTATGTCCATCTGGCACTCACACATGCACCATGCATGCTTCTCTGGCTCCATACGCAGAGGAAGAGTCCCTTTATTAATGAGTAGTCCAAATCAAATTTCTCAGAAGTATGCTGAAACATTAAAAACCATGCCTCACCCCACCCCATCCCCACCCCCACCCTAAGGATTATTTTACTGGCTCTCATTTTTAGATAGGTTAGATAGGTTGAAAGTGTAGGTTAATGAAAAAGCCATTCTGATAGAGACCCTGATGCCAATGGGAAAATGGGCTCACGTCTTTGAGAATGGGCCTAGTTGTGTTTATAGGACAGGCTTGGAATAGAGCCAACCACACTGGACCAAGAATGAGCAAAGTTGTCACTTCAGGTTACATCCATCACTGTTGTAGATGAAGCCTTGAGTTACCAAACCTTTGATGAGGTTGACTCTTCCCTCCAGTCTATAGACCTGGCAGGATTCTGGGAAAGGCTAACTGGCTGCCATCTGGTGGTAACTCAATACCACTACTGTTTCTGCTGGTTAATAAGCCCAGAGGATAAAACAGATAGCTGTGGTAAAATGGGGTTCACCTCTAGGCACCCTCAAAGCTAAATCCAAATGCGCACAATTGTATTTAGTCCTTGCCATTTCATTTTGCTTGAAATGAATGGAAGGACCTGCCTATGCATTCTTTCTGTCTGTGTCTTTGGGTTTTGAGGGAAATGGAATATAGGAACCTTGAGTTACTTTGTGTTTATTTTAAGTAATGGGGCTTGAAGATGATTCAGCCTTTTAAATAATGGGTTGGACGAAAGCTGCAAAAGTGAGATTGAATAGATGCACCGTGTTAAAGCATTACTCTGACAATGGCTTGGGTTTCCATCGAGGGCTTCAGGCCTTCAGGGGACCTGTTGAATGTTGTGCACCATGGTTTTGTGTCATGCTACATTCTCCTCAAGATAAATGCTGCTTAGAAGGTTATATGTGCATCTGGGGAAGACTTGAGAAAAACTGATAAATTAGAAGAATAACAAGAGTATCATAGAATTTAACTTTAATGATAAACAATACTCTTCTCATGGCCTTCTTGGAGCATACTTTCTCCAGGGAAGTCAACCCTCAAATAAGCTGAAAGCATCAGCATCACCACCCTGCCATATCCAAAATCTCATTGCCATCAAGTGGATGCCGACTCACGGCAACCTTATTAGACAGAGTAGAACTGACTCACAGGTTTGCCATGGCTATCAGCTTTATGGACTGCCATGTCTTTCTCCCACAGAGTGGCTGGTGGATTTGAACTACCAATCCTTTGACTAGCAAGCAAGTACTTAACCACTATGTCACCAGGTCTCTGCACGGAACCAATCCAAACCAAAACAACAACAGAAAAGAAAGCTACTGCCATCAAGTCAATTCCAACTCTTAACAACCCTATAGGGCAGGGTAGAACTCTCCTGTGGGTTTCTGAAACTGTAAATCTCTCTCTCTTGTGTTGCTTAGTTTTAATAAATCATTTTACTGGGGGTTCTTACAGCTCATAACAATCCATACATTGATTAATCAAGCACATCTGTACATATGTTGCCACCATCATTTTCAAAACATTTTCTTTCTACTTAGGCCCTTGGTATCAGCTCTTCTATTTCACCTCTCTCCCCACCACCACCCTTGTGAACCCTTGATGAATGATAAATTATTATTATTTTCATATCTTACACCATCTACTGTTTCCTTTCACTGTTTCTGTTGGTCATCCCCCTGGGGTTAGGGGTTGTACATTGATCATTGTTCCCCCTTTCTTCCCCTTCTCCCCCACCATACCTCTACCCTCATGGTATTGCTACTCCCATTACTGTTCCTGGGGGGTTTATCTCTCCTGGATTCTGTGTGGAGAGCACATATCTGTACCAGTGTACATGCTCCACTCTGGCCAGGTTTACACAAATATTCTTAATATGACTGAACAATTAAATTGTATGATATGTGAAGTATATGCCAATAAAATGATTTTTTTAAGAAAAAGATATATATCAGAGATACTCTGCAGAAATCAGCACAGGAGAGCAACTGAGAGGGAAGTTCCATGCTGCCAGACCACAGGAGAAGCACCATAAAGATAAGTAGCACAGATCCACTAGGCTTTGAGGAGCTGTGGGCTTTTGGCTTACCACTATGGAGGCAAGCTAAAGTTTAACCTTAGGCCCCACAACAGTCTTGGCCAGAGCTGGGCTTCTTTGGCCAGCCCAAGTCCTTTACTTCAACACAGCCACAGCTTGCCACAGCCTCTTGGCAGGATTTAAACCCCTCAAGTCCCACGGTCAGGCCATCAGGGCTCAGCTAAAGCTTTACTTTTGTTTCTCTCTTTTCCCTCTTTCACCCCACAGTTTCAGCGGCTCAACCTCCATGGCAATCTAGCTGACTAGGGTACTTTCTTCCACCATCTGTGGTGCTCCACACCAAAGGAGGCACAACCACCTGCCTTCTGTGGCACTCCTGTTGCATCAGGCATGCCCGCATGCCTTCTGCTGCACCCCAAGCTACTGTGGGCCACACCACCATGGCTTCCTGTGAGATCATCCACTGTAGCACCATCCATGCTTGTCCAAACCACCCAACCAGCATCCCCTGAGAGGACCATCCAACTTGCTCTCCAAATAACATAACACTGGTTGGCTAGGGAAAGATTGAAGCCACAGGAGGATAAAGTGGTAGCCCAATCCCATAGTGCAATTAACTGCAGGCAGTTCGAAGAAGCATTCCTATGAGTCTCCCAGAGAGAGCCCAGGGCTCTTCCACTCTGGAAAATGGCACCAGGATCTTCTAAAACAACACAATGCAAACAGCAATCCGATCCAATGGCATCAACAAAAAACAACAACAACAACAAAACAACAACCAGGAGAAACAAAAGGCAATTTCAGAAGTCCTGAACCTATTGATATGCATAGAAGCAGACACTGATCTGCCACAGAAAGAAATCTTCAGAATGCTGCTTGGAGTCATACAGGATATAAAGGGAAGAATACAGAAAAATGATGAAATTATAGAGGAGCTAAAAACCATACACCAAAGGGAACTACAAGAGTTTAGGGGCAAGATAACAAAAACAAGTAGCAAATTCATGGACTTCATCAGTTGACTGGAGGAGGCAGAGAACTGCACCAGTGCATTAGAGGGCTGCCAAGCATTTTTTTTTCCTTTTTTTATTAATAAACCTTTTTATTGGGGCTCATACAACTCTTACCACAATCCATACATACATCAATTGAACAAAGCACCCTTATACATTTGTTGCACTCGTCATTCTCAAAATTTGCCTTCCACTTGGGTTACTGGAATCAGCTTGGTTTCCTGTTTTTTCCCCTCCCCCTGGGCTGCGAAGCATTTTAACAAATGTGAAAAAAAGGTCAAATAAGATCATCAGAGAAAGATATGAAATTAGTAATCTATAACTTATCAAGGTTTCATGACGGAGGGAAGGTAGGGGAGGAGAGGGCAAAATGAGGAGCTGATATCAAGGACTCAAGTAGAAAGAAATGCTTTGAAAGTGATTATGGCAAAATATGTATAAATGTGCTTGACAAAATGGATGAATGTATGGATTGTGATAAGAGATGTAAGAGCCCCAAATAAAAGTATTTAATAATAATATTTTTAAAAGATCATCAGAAAAGCAGAAGAAAACCTGAGAGCATTGCCTGATTCTATGAAGGGGAATAACATCAGAATAATTATATTACTGGAGAAAGACACAAAGAAGTCAATGGCAAAGGTAGCGAGAGAATTCTTGGAGCAAAACTTCCTCAGATTAGTGAATGAAAACCATCCAAGCAACCATTCAGGAGGCTCAAAGAACACCAGCTATACTGGGTTCCAAGAAGAAGCCACCAAAATACATAATAGGTATGCTACCCAACTTTGAGGAAAAGGAGAAAATCATGAGAACAGCTAGGGAAAAACAAGCAGTCACATATAAAGGTGCCAAAATAAAAATATGCTCAGACCTATCAGCATACACTATGAAGAAGAAGAGAGTAACATATTCCAAAAATTGAAGGAAAATAATGCAAACCCAAGAATACTCTGCCCAGCCAAAATACCTATCAAGATAGATGGAGAAGTAAGAGTCTTCCCATATAAGGAAAAACTGATAGGCTATGTTGAAAAGAACCCAGCCCTATAAAAGATCCTTGCCGACTCAGTATGGGCAGAAGAATAGCACTCACTGAGCACAAATAAGAGACTGCCACATAAAACAGCCTCACCCAGAAGGCAACAAAGATAAAACAGCCCCCATGATAGCATTTGACTTAAGGGTAGAAAGAAGTCAATAATGAAACACACACACACATGCATAACACACTGATAACACAAAAGGTATAGGATGACATCACAGATTCCACAGATGGATGTAATAACACTGAACATCAATGGACTGAACTCAAGCATTAAAAGACAGAGTTTAGCTTAGAAAACGCCACCCATCAATCTGCTGCCTACAGGAGACACATCTCCAAATTACAGACAAAAATCGGCTGAGAATCAAAGGCTGGAGAAAAATATACTAAGCAAATGGCAATTCAAAATAAGTAGGGGTTGCAATCCTAATACTAGACAAAACTGCTCTCAAGGGGCAAGCCATAACAAGAGATAAGGAGGGGCACTATATAATGTACAAGGGAACAGTAGACAAAAACAGTGAGCATAATAAATATATACACGCCCAACAAGAAACTCGTAAAATTTGTCAAGCACTCCAAAAGATGAAAAATGAAGTTTCAGGCTCAATAATTATAGTAGGTGACTTTAATACACCACTCTCCGAGAAAGGTAGATCACAGGGAAAGCTCCACAAGGGGAGTACTGGAATCAATAGAGGAGTTTGGCAGAGTGGCAGGATACAAGATCAACAAACAGAAGTCCATCGGAGTGTTATACACACATCCGATAAGACCACAAAAGAGGAGATCAAAAAAGTGGCACCCTTCACAATACCCAAGCACAAATTGAAATATCTATGGATATACCTGACTAAAAAATTGGAATATTTGTATGAGGAACTACAGAAAACTATTATAAGAAACCAAGAGCAACCTCAACAAACTAAGAATATCCCATACTCGTGGATTGGAAGACTCAAATAGTAAAGTGGTCAGTTTTGCACAAGGCACTATATAAATTTAATGCTGTCCTGATACAAATACCATTATCTTTCTTCAAAGAATTGAAAAACTGATTAACAACTTCATATGGAGAGAGAAGACACTTAGAATTAGCAGAAAATTCCTCAAGAAGGACAGAGTGGGAGGGCTTACTTTACCTGACTTTAGCACATATTATACAGCCACAGTGGTCAAAACCACATGGTATGGGTATAATGACAGATACTCAGGTCAATGGAAAAGAACCGAAAACCCAGACATAAAATCATCAGCATACAGACAACTGATCTTTGATAAGGGCCAAAAAAATACCAGATGGGAAGCGGATGCCCTTTTGAGCAAGTGGTGCTAGAAAAAAATGGATATCTACCTGAAGAAAAATGAAGCAAGACCCTTATCCCACTCCATGCACAAGAATAAACTCAAGGTGTATCACAGACTTTGAGGTAAAACCCCAAATTATTAGGACCATCAATGTGGGAATTAGGACAAACCTGAGAACCTTAGCAAGTGGAATATATAGGTTATCAGAAATAGGGAAGGGCACAAATACAGATGAGGCACAAATTGACAAGTGGTATATATTGAAGATAAAACACCTGTGTACATCAAAAGAATTCACCAAGAGAGTAATAAGAGAGTTGACTGACTGGGAAAACATCTTTAACAATGACACATCTGACAAAGGCCTTATTACTAAAATCTACAGTTCTCTGCTTGCTTCCAAAAGGAAAAACACTAATTGCCCACTGAGGAGGTGGGCAAAGGACCTGAACAGAAGTTTCACAAGGACAGAAATCCAAATGGCCAACAAACATATGAGAAAATGTTCCTGATCATTAGCCATAAGAGAAATGTAAATTAAAACAATATGAAATACCACCCAATACCCGCAAAAATAGCCCAATTAAAAAAAATCAGAACATAACAAGTGTTGGAGGGGCTGTGGTGAGATAGGAACTCTCATCCCCTGCTGGTGGACCTGTAGATATGTACAGTCACTATGGAAATTGATTTGGTGATATCTAAAAGAGATGGAAATGGAGCTACCATACGACCCAGCAATCCCATTGCTGGGCACATTCCCAGAAAAGACAAGAAACAAACCACGGCCAGACATCTGTGCTCCAGTGTTCATCACAGCACAGTTCACAATTGCAAGGAGTTAGAAACAACCCAAATTTTCATCAACAGACGGATGGATTAAAAAACTGTGGTACATACATACAGTGGAGTGATAAATGCATGAAGTCGCATGGGGAGTACTGGATGAAATTATGCTCAGTGAAGTAAGCCAAGCACAAACCGGCAATTAGAACATGAGTCTGCTGAGGTAAGCTTAAAAATGCAAAAGGGGTATAGGGAAAAAGCTACAGTATACATACATTCCTGGGATGAGGTATAGGTAGTATGGCAGGGGACAGATCAAATCCAGGGATACATATGGTAGCCAACTAAAAAGGAAAGAAGAAAAAAACATGGGTAGCAGGGGCACAGGACACTAACCCACCCAAGGGGAGGGTTTTGTTTATATCTCCACAGGGAAAGAGGGACTAGAGTTCGATTTGGTGCACCAAGATGCGAATGCAACATACAGGCATGAGTAGGGAACCAATAGAGAGGTCTGAGGGGCCAGTCCAAATCCAAATTACATGGACAACCCACTTCCCCACAGAAGAATTTACTTCAGAGGACAGCACTGAAGCTACATCTCAGGGAGAGGGACACATCTGATCAGAGCACACAGGAGCAAATGAAGGGGGAGGGAGAGAGAGAGTGGAGCACATCCTGACCCGCCAAGCCCTGAGGGCGATATTTCTGCTCAGAGCAGCTAATGCAGAGAGGACCCTAGGGCTGTCCCCACCATGAGACACAACATCCTTAACTGACCCACAGTGCTGCCGGGGACAACACTGGAGAAACAGTGCGGGAATTGTGCCCAATCGGACCCCACCACACTGAGGTGAAACACTAAGGGCATGCAACAGAACAGCAAAGGGAGCAGATCAATGAAGTCCCTGGAGAATACCAAAAATAGACTGTGGGGCCAGGGCATGGCACCCCATCAGACTCGACTGGAAAACACTCCTAAAGGTCAACAAACGGACATTGAACTAATTATAGGCATTCCTTTTTTTGTTTTGTTGTTTTGTTGCTTTTTTTTTTTTTTGCTTTATCTTGTTTTTGTGCTTGTCATTGTACCTGCATGTCTATCTAGATATGATAAACCATCTGGAGGAGAAAACAACAGGACCAATAGGAGGGCACATGGGAGAGGGGAGGTGGGGGAAGGAAGTGGGTGTTAACAAACCCAGGGACAAGGGAACAATAAGTGATCCAAAATAAATGGTGAGAAGGGTGTAGGATGCTTGGCAGGGCTTGATTAAGGGCAATGTAACTGAGAAGAATTACTGAAACCCAAATCAAAGCTGAACATGATAGTGGAACAAGAGGAAGGTAAAAGGAAATAGAGGAAAGAACTATGAGGCAAAACGCATTTATAGAGGTCTAAATACAAGCATGTACATATGTAAATATATTTAAATATGATGAGAAAATATATCTATGTGCATATATTTATAGGTTTAGTATTAAGGTAGCAGATGGACACTGGGCCTCTACTCAAGTACTCTCTTAATGCAAGAACACTTTATTCTATTTAACTGGCATTCTATGATGCTCACCTTCCCAACATGATCACAGAAGACAAAATGGGTGCACAGCAAATGTGGTGAGAAAGCTGATAGAGCCCGGCTATCAAAAGATATAGCGTCCAGGGTCTTAAAGGCTTGAAAATAAACAAGTGGCCATCTAGCTGAGAAGCAACAAAGTCCACACACATGGAAGAAACACACCAGCCTGTATAATCATGAGGTGTCCATAGGATCAGGTATCAGGCATCAAAGACCCAGAACAAAAAAATCATATCATTGTGAATGAGGGTAAGTGCGGAGTAGAGACCCAAATCCCATTTGTAGGCAACTGAACATCCCCTTACAGAGGGGTCGCGGGGTGAAGACAAGCCAGTCAGATTGCAGTACAGCACCAATGAAACATACAACTTTCCTCTAGTTCTTTAATGCTCTCCCTCCCACACTATCATGACCCCAATTCTGTCTTACAAATGTGACTAGACCAGAGCATGTACACGGGTACAGATAAGAGCTGGAAACACAGGGAATCCCGGATGGATAAACCCCTCAGGACTAATATTGAGAGTAGAAATACAGAATTTGGGGGATGAAAGGGGGAACTGATCACAATGATCTACATATAACCCCTTCCCAGGAAGATGGACAACAGAAAAGTGAGTGAAGGGAGACATTGGACAGTGTAAGACATAAAAAATAATCATAATTATAAATTATCAAGGGTTCATGAAGGAAGGAGGGAGGGTGGGGCAGGAGGGGGGAAATGAGAAGCTGATATCAAGGGCTCATGTAGAAAGAAAATTTTTTTGAAAATGATGATGGCAACAAATGTGCAAATGTGTTTGACACAATGGATGGGTGGATTACAATGAGTTATAAGAACCCTCAAATAAAATGATTTAGAAAGAAAGAAAGAAAAGGAGGAAAGCAGGTGAAGCTTTTAAGAGGTTTGATAAGTAGTTTTGGGCTTTTTTATGTCCCTGGTATATTGAAAATATTACAGCATTATGGAAAAGATTCAAACTGCTACACGTGATGTTTTGAAATTCATTCTAACTGCGGGCTGACGGACCTGCAGTTCGCACAGACTGTCAAAGTTCAAAAGCTTCCACATTTCCTGAGTGTCTGTTGCATATCCATTTCAATGACCTCTTGATCCAGCGCTGAGACCTCAGAAACTCAGCAATCTCTCCTTCTCTTTCCTCTTCCTGCAGCTGGATGGAGATGCCTCTCCCCGGGCCGCCCTGAATCCGCCTCATTGTCCTGGAGCTTCTTGTCGGGAAGAATGGCGATCTCCTCACACACGCGCTCATTGGTGTGGAAGTCGTCCCAGGCGTGTGTAGTATTTGTCAGTGATGACCGGGCCCGCCTTCTTCACGGTTTGGGGGCAAACTCCGCCCATGTTGGCGAGTCCCTGATAAATGAAGTAGATAAATAGCTTAAGTTGTTTGCTACAAAATTACCTGAAATGTAAGCCCTCTCTTGGTTCACAATAAAGTTTTCTTTGCTTTTCTTTTTTACCAAAAGGTCTTGTGCAGCAGATGCGATACACCAACTGACTTCCCGACTGTTCCTTCCATGGGTGTTGATTGGGGATCCACGTCAAGTGAAACCCTGGGCCACGCAGACCTTTTCTCCATGGTGCTGTCAGCGCTTCGGCCGTGAGGATTTGTGTTCAGTTTCTATGTGAGGTGTAATCCATTCTAAAGCCTTTGGTTTTTATCAGGATGCGCTTCCAATCCTCATTATTTTCACAGGGCAAGGTTGTGGCATCTGCCATTGCAGATTGTTAAAGAATCTTCCTCTGATTTTGATGCTGGATTGCTCTTCATATAGTCCACTTCTTGGTTTATTTGCTCAGCATACAGATTTAATAGGTATGGCAAAAGGATACAACCTTGATGTGCACCTTTCCTGATTTAAAATTACACAGTACCCCCTTGTTCCATTCAAACAACTGCCTCTTTGTCTATGGACAAGTTCCCCATGAACACAATGAAGTGTTCTACAAGTCCAATTTTTGCAATTTTAGTAATAATTAGTTGTGATCTGCAGAATCAAATGCTTTTTCATTGCCAATAAACCACAGATAAACATCTTTCTGATATTCTTTACTTTCAGCCAAGATCCATCTGATATCAGCAGCGACATGGATCTCTCCCAGTCAGAGGGCCAGGTAGCTGTCTTCCAAAATATCTTGGCATAAAGAGTGAGCACCTCCGTCATTGCATGTGTTTGTCAAAATAGTTCAATTAGTATTTCATCAGTTCGTTGGGTTTTGTTTTCTAGTAATATCTTCAGTGCAGCTTGGAATTCTTTTAATATTATCAATTCCTGATCTTATGTTATCTCTTGAAATGGTTGAACACAGACCAATTATTTTTGGTACAATGACTGTGTGTTCCTTCCATCTTCTTGCAATGCTTGCTGTATCATCCAATATTTTGCCCATAAAACAAAAACCAAACTCTGCTATGGAGTCGATTCCAACTCATAGTGACCCTGTAAGACAAGGTGGTTTCTGAGGCCTTAACTCGGGAGTAGAAAGCCTTCTTTCTCCAGCAGAGCAGACTGATGGATTTGAATTGCCGACCCCAATGAATCGTAGCCAATGCATAACTGCATTGCCCCCAGGGCTCACTTCAATGTTGCAACTGAAGGCTTGGTTCCTTTTTCCTTTCAGTTTCATCAGCTTGAGAAGTGCTTTATTTTCTCTTCTTGAGCCATCCTTTGACATCTTGTTCAGCCTCTTTATTTACTCCTTTTCTACATGTTCAAGAGAAGTTTCAGATCTCTTGTGACATCCATTTTGGTCTCTTATTTCCTTCCTGTCTTCTTAATGACATTTTGTTTTTTCCTGTGTGAGCGGGCTTCTAAAAATTCATGGAAAATGGAATTTTCCCATGAACTCTTTGAAGCCTGCTCACATAGGAAAAAACAAAACTATGTCATTCCACAACTCATCTGGTCTTTGTTCATTATTTCCCAAAGTATTAAATCAATTCTTGAGATGTTCTAAATTCAAATATACTCAAGGTTATATTTTGGTTCTTGTGCACTTGTTTTAATTTTCTTCAGCTTCAAGTTGAACTTGAATATAAGCAGTTGATGGTCTTTTCCACAGTCAACCCTTGGACTTGTTCTAACTAATGACATTGAGCTCAGTGACATTGAGCTTCATCAACATCTCTTTCCACAGACGTAGTTGATTTGGTTCCTTGTTTTCTAACCAGCATGGTCCACATAATCATTTATGTTGTTGACAAAAGGTTCCTGCAATGGATCATTCATTGTTCTTGCAAAATGCTAGCATGTGACCTCCAGCATCATCTCTATCACCAAGGCCAGATTTCTCCCACTGTTGATTCTTCTTTATTTCCAGCTTCCACATTCTAATCACCAGTAATTATCAATCCATTTGGATTGTACATGGGATCAACTTTAAAGTTAGTTAAAATCTTCAATTGCTTTAGTTTTGAATGATTGGTTGTACGTAAATTTGAATAGTAGTCATAATAACTGATCTTCTTTGTGGGTTTGAGGGTACTATTCTATTAGTGACACAGCATTATATTTCAGGAAAGACCTTGAAAGGTTCATTTTGATGATGAATGTGATGCCACTGTTCTTCAATCTGGCATCCTCAACACAGTAAACTAATGACTGTCTAATTCAAATGGCGAATACCAGTCCATTTCAGTGCACTGATGTGTAGGATATCAATCCTTACACATTTCATTAATTTTACTTCCAGTTTCCCAGATTACGACTTTGTGCCCTCCACATTCTGATTCTTGTTGGATCTTTGCACCTTGTTCTTCTCATTTTGAGTCATGTTCCGTTAGCAAACGAAGGTCCAGAGAGTGTCGCTCCGTTCATACGATTAGGGCCAACTGTCCTTTGAAGAAGCAGCTCTTCCTCAGTTCTATTCTGGGGACCTTCCAACTGGAGGGTCTCGTCTTCTGGCACTAGATCAGGCTGCTGCTACGCATGAGGCCTTTAGGGGTTGGATTTTTCAGAAGTATACTTCCATTTTATCTTTTAAACAGTGTAGCGAGTGGCTTCCTAAGGCACAATTATTGGTCTCTCCTTGTGTAGAGGAAAGAAAAGTGATGTCAGTTGAAGACCCATAGAAACAATTAGATCAATGGGTTACTGGACCACATAAAGATAGTATCATCAACCTGAAAACTAGAAGAACTAGATGGTGCTCAGCTACCACTAGCAACTGTTCTGAAGGGGATCACGTTAGAAATTCCTGCAAAGAGAGGGATAAAGTGTGGAATAAAATGAAAAATTTCAAGAGACTATGTTTATTGCTGGCCTAGAGGCTGGTGACTGTGCCCCTTTGTCCTAGCTCAGTTCTCTAGAGAAGCAAAGCCAGTGGCTCTTGTATATGAATGGATGTATTTTTTTTCTTTGTTTGCTGGTTTGTTTGGGGCAGGGCGGGTGGGGGGGAGGGGAGGGGAGGCTCTAGAGTGGTGAGAGAGTTAATCTCTTGTTTTGTGCTACCCAGTTGTGGCGATTTGTTACGGCGGCCATAAGAAGTTAATATGGACACCAAGGCTCAATGACCTTCAGTGACTTGCCCACGGACACAGCAGGTCAAGCTGAAGATGAAACCTAAAGTGTTGTTTCTTAAAGTGTTGGGAGAAGAATACTGATTGTTTTTTCCTGCCGTAGCTCAGTGCCCAGGGCTTCTTCTCACATGAATCTTCCTACCAACGGTGATGGTGCCACCCTCCACAACCGCCCCTGATGCTGTCGCTCCTGGCAGATCGACGACGGAGCCTTTTAGTTCAGACGCAGTGGAGCCCTTTCTCACACACACGCACACACACACACACACACACACACGGCACGTAGGTGAGTTCACCACTGAACAGCACCCTACACACCAACACGCCCAGTTCAGGCAGACTGATGTGACTGAGGAATGGTCCTTGACTCAGTGAGGGTGGGGTGTTGCCCACTGATTCTGCAGGTATCTTACAAAAGCAGGGCTGGGAAAAGTAGGGGTATTGTTTCTAGGTGAAATTGCCAACAGAAAAGCCAGGGGAGTGAGCCCTACACTTGTTCAACTGGGCTGACCATAAGGATTGAGACCCGGAGCTAAAACAAGGCCCCAGGAGAGGTCATAAAACCAGAACCGTTGTGAATGAGGAAAACCAGAAGAGAGCAGAAAAGGTGAAGGACGGGCCAGCTCAAGGTGAAGGCAGCGTGGGGAGGGCTGCAGTGGATCTTCCAAGGTTCCACCATTAGTGAGCGGGGGAAATGAAAGGCAGGGCAGACAGGCTCTTCTCTGGCTAGAATTGATGTTTTCCTCAATCCTTTTCTTTGTTTCTTGAGGATGTAGCAGTCTTCTCCCTGATTTTCATACTCCTCTGCTCCCTCCTTTCTCCGGCCTTCCTTCTTTTCCTTAATACAAACCTGTTCAAACTGCCCTATCCCCCAAACAGACTACAGCCTAAGTTCACTCTGGCTCTTTCCAGCACCTCCTCCCTGGTCTTCAGAGCCATCACCAGGATCTGGCCAGCCCACATCTTAGCTGTCCTCCCCCAGCTTGGCCTCTGGGTTCTTGATCCCCACCCAACAACTTCATGTCATTACTGTCTCCAAGGTCCGGGGGACATCACACCCACATCCTGGGTAAATCCTATACTGTCTCCTGGATGGTATCTTATCTAAACCTTTTGTTAGCTTCCTAGAGGATCGTGATAAATTACCACAAACGTGGTGCCTTAAAAGCAGAATTTATTCTCTCTTAGTTCTGGAGGCCAGAAGTTTGAAGTTTGGATGTCAGCAAGTGTGTTAGACTAGAGAAACAAATCCAGAGACACTCATCTATGTATAAGAAAGAGTTGTATATAAAACAGCTGTGGTAGTTATATAATCTGTTGTCAATTTGAGGCTTAAGAGTGGAGGGGTGGAGTCTAGCCTGTCAATCAGGTCGCCAACTGTCTACTATACAGATCGCAGCCCAACACGTAACTACTACACCACCAGGGCACAAATCCTATTTCCAAATAACATCAAAATCCCTGATACTGGGTCTTAGGATGTGGCCCGTCTTTTTCCACCACAATTCAACCTTCCATATCATCTTTTGAAACTTGTTTCCCTTAGACTTTTATCACATGAATTTCTTCTGGTTTTCCTCAATCTTGTTACTACCCTGCTTCCCGTCACCAATTCTCCTTTTTCTTCCACTGACTCTCAGATGCAATTGTCCCACAATTCTGGCCCTGGTTGTCTTCTTTTCTTGCCCTCCGTCTTCTCCCAGTGCTGTCTCACTTATCCCTGGGTTTGGACTTTTACTCGTATGCCGATGAGTCCCCAAATCCATTACCTTTAGCCTCAGGGTTGAGACCAGGGTGTGAAATTTAAGGGTGTGCCAAAAAGTTCAGTAATATAGATAAATATTGCCCTAATCTAGTATTTTTTAATTCAAAATCATGTAGAAAGTCCATCATGTACAAGACATCAGTATTTTAAATAGAGAAAGGATCAGGAACAGAAGTGTACAGGGCCATAGTGGAATCTGAGGCAGACTCAGATTCCTTTTCTCAGTTATGAACATAATTGAGTTCCAAAGACCATTTCACTGTTACAAAATTGGCATTCGGTGAAAATGGAAGATGACCATATCAGATCACAAAATAGAAGAGGACTATCACATTAGTAACTGCCAAATTACAGTATCACCTAGCTGCCAAACCACTGAGAATAATGGACCAGCCAAGTAGACAGTAATCTTAACCATTACAGCCAGTGTTACTTTCACACTTGACCTTTGTTATTGCCAGATGTTGGTTGTTACTATACAAAATCATGTGACAGCAGATACTTACCTAGGATTGTAAATGTGGAATGTTGGTGTGATAGGCAAGGTTCTGTGTCAACTTGGCTAGGCCAGGATTCTTGGTGGTTTGGCAGTAAACATTTTGTAATTCCCCATGTTGAAAGCTCCTGGAGAGGGTAGCCTACTTCCAATGTAAGTGACCTCTGTGGGAAAGCTTGCCTGCGTTTGCTGGGTCTGAATCCTACATCTGACTCACATCTGGTCTCCAGTTCTGTGGCATTGACTCATTAACCTGATGATCCTGAGAGTTGTCGCCAATCTACCATCTGACTCACCAACCTTGACTTCATTCACCTCTGCAGCGAGAAGCCTGCTGCCTGACCTGTCGACCTCGAATGCTTCAGCCTTTGCAGCTCCATGAATCAGGAGAAGCCTGCAGGCTGAAGCTCAACACACAGACTTGGCACTTGCTCATCTCTACAACTGTGTGAGCTATTTCTTCAATATGAAACTCTGCCCGTATACATATAGAACACCACATGTCTATCAGCTTGTATTTTTGGTGGCTTGTATGTTGCTGAAAGTTATGTCACGAGTATTTTCAAATCCCAGCAGGGTCACCCAAGATAAGCAGGTTTCAGAAGTGTTTCCAGACCAAAAGCAGACTATGGAGAAGAAATACACTGTTCACTTCTAAGAAATTACTGACTATGTCAAGGCATTTGCCTGTGTGGGTCACGCGAAACCATGGGTAACCTTGAGAAGAATAGGAATTCCACACACTTCACTGTGCTCCTGCAAAACTTGTACGTGGATCAAGAACTAGGACATACTTTCTGGTGAACAGAACTAGGACATACTTTCTGGTTTAAAACCAAGAAAGATGTGCATCAGGGTGATATCCTCTCATTGAATTTATTTCAGTCTGTTTGCTGAAAAAATAATCTGAGAAACTGAATTATATGAAGGAGCATGTGGCATCAGGATTGGAGGAAAGCTTATTAAAAACCTACACGATGCAAATGGCACAACCTTGCTAGCTGAAAGTAAGGAGGACTCGAGGTACTTGGCGATGAAGATCAAGGATTGTAACCTTCAGTGTGGTTACAAGTCAACGTAAGAAAGACCAACATCCTCACATCTGGACCAATAGGTAACATCGTGATAAATGGAGAAAAGATTGATGTGGTCAAGAATTTTGTCTTGCTGGAATCCGCAATGACTGCTCATGGAAGCAGTGGTTAAGAGATCAAAGGATGCAGTGCATCTGGTAAACTTCTGTACAGAATGCCTCTTTCAAGTGTTGAAACGCGAGGGTGTTACTTTGAAGACTAAGGTGTGTCTGACCCATGCCATGGTACTTTCAAGGGCCTCATGTGCATGTGAAAGTTGGACACTGAATAAGGAAGGGAGAAGAAGGGATGCATTTTGATGGTGGTGCTGGCAACGGATGCGGAAAGTCCCATCGACTGCTAAAAGAACACACGCATCTGTCTGGGAGGAAGTATGCTCCTTAGAGCTGGTGGATGCTCAGCTGCATCTACTAGCCTGTGGCCTTCTTCTTTCACCTCCCTGCTTCCTGTCTCTGCAGTTAGTCTCTGCAGCTATAGCGGTCAGGAGAAGCCTTTAACTTCCATCTGACCCCGTGGATTTGCACCAGAGGGGACTTGCCCTCTCCTACCACTCTGAGGACCATTTCTTGAGATAAATCTCTTCCTATATACACACGTCCATGGAGAGAATCACTGATATTGCTGCTCAAGGTAACCCAGCCTCACACATCTACAGAACTTAGACTAATTGGATAAGAAGATGGTTGATACATGCAGATAAGGTATAATACTGCTCCCCAAACCCACTATTAATCTCTCAGTGAGTGAGCCCCTGCCAAGGCTGTGCATTAGGATCCCTTGGGGAACTTGTATTTTCCCTTTCAATCTTATTTTTCTACAGATCAAACTGACTAAACATCAAATTTGCCATTTTCAAGTTTACAATTAAGGCTTTTAGTACGTTCATAACATTATACAGCTACTGCCACTATCGAATCTTAAAGATTTAATCACCCTCAGAAGAAACCTCAGAACTTCTCACCGTTGCTCTCAATTCACTTCCTCCTCCAACCCTTGACCACCGCTAATCTTCTTTCTGGCTCTGTAGCTCTGCCTCCTCTAGATATTTCATTTAAAGGGAAACACTCCAGATGTGACCTTTTATGTCTCATTTTTAAAAACATTGATTCATTTTTACCTTATATGGATGCAAGGCATGTTGGCAGTGCAGTAGGCATGGCATCTGCTTCCATGAAGACTACAGTCTTGGACATTCTATGGAGCGGTTCTACTTTGTCCTATATGTTCACTATGAGTTGGACAGAAATATTGTTTGCTTGATGTGAAACTTAAAACAAAAACAAAGGTTCGGGTGGCTGAACTGTACGTTCAGAGATTCTGATTCCATTCGTCTCTGTGAGGGCAATGGAGGATTCACCCTTCTCCCGCAAACCCACTAGTTTCTGAGGCTGTACATTTTCTTAAGAGGAGATGACCTCATCCTAGTCCTGAGGAGCAACTGGTGGGTTTGTACCACCCACCTTTCGGTTAGCAGCCCCTGACAGTGCCACGGGAGCTCCCACGACTGCCAGGAGTACCGTGTTCAGCCGGGGTTCTTTGCCCTCAGAGCCACTTTAGAACAGCATTTACCATATTGCTGATAGGCTGATTGACGTGTCTCTCTTTACTGCTGTTTGAGGATCGCATCTGCTCCTTTTCTGTAACCCCCAGGCTGAGCTCTGTCTCTGACCCACGGTTGGTTCCCCTTGACAAAATTCAGTGAATCTAAAGAATGAATAAAGAATGAACTGTATTTTTCACTTCCTCACTAAATGGAAAACTGGACAAAAATCTAACTTTTTGTGGGTGACTGCAATTCATTCTGACAAACATCTGTCCTTAGAGCTGCGGTATGGTATTGCCCTCAGGAGGCACCGAGATGAGCAGGAATGGTTCCTGCCTGCCCCCGAGGCAGGAAAAGATGACTGTCCAGTTGCTCCTGATTCATGGTGAGCCCGTGCGTGTCGAGTAGGCTGGTGCTCATTTCAGTGCTTGGTGTTTTAGAAGGAGGTCACTGGGTTCGTCTTCAAAGTACATTTAGGCATATTAAACCCTCTGACCTTTTGGTTAACTACCAAGCACATCAATCATATGTACCACCATGGTGAAATTAAATGGCTTGATATGGCTCTTCTTTCTATCTTCATAATATTTTAATTCACTGGGTGGGAGCATGTGAATACGGTATAGAGGACTCTGCTCGGGGATTGGTCCATTTTCCCATTCAACTGAGTATAGAGTGAGCCATCTCAAAAGCTGGAACAGGAATCCCATGGCCACCAAGAAAGAAGAGCCACCAGCAAAGGCCATGTGAACAGTGGCAAAGGATAAGCAAATGTGGTGAAGAAAATGGATCGTGCCAGGCTATCAAAAGATATTGCATCTGGTGTCTTAAACGCTTGAAGATGAACAGGTGACCATCTAGCTGAGAGACAACAAAGCCCACATGGAAGAAGCACACCAGCCTGTGTGATCATGTGGTGTCGATGGGATCAGGTATCAGGCATCAAAGAACAAAAAAATCTTATCATTGTGAATAAGGGGGAGTTTGTAGGCCATCTGTAGGCAACTGGACATCCCCTTACAGAAGGGTCATGGGGAGGAGACAAGCCTGTCAGGGTGCAGTGTAGCTCTAATGAAACATACAACTTTCTTCTAGTTCTTTAATGCTTCCTCCCCTCCGCACACCCCCACTATCATGATCCCAATTCTACCTTACAAATTCAGATAGACCAGAGCATGTACATGATTACAGAAAAGAGCTGGAAACACAGGGAATCCAGGACATATAAACACCTCAGGACCAATAATGAGAGTAGCGATACCAGGAGGGGAAGGGGAAGGTGGGGTAGAAAGGGGGAACTGATCACAATGACCTACATATAACCCCCTCCTTGGGGGGTGGCCAACAGAAAAGTGGGTGAAGGGAGACATCGGTCAGTGTACGACATGAAAAAATAATAATTTATAAATCATCAAGGGTTCATGAGGGAGAATGGGGAAGGGAGGGGGAAATGAGGAGCTGATACAAAGGACTCAAATAGAAAGAAAATGTTTTGAGAATGATAATAACAACAAATGTACAAATGTGCTGACACAATGGATGTATTTATGGATTGTGTTAGGAATTGTATAGGCCCCCTATAAAATGATTTTAAAAAGAAAGAAAGAAAGAAAGAAAAGTGGCAAAGGGTGAGGTTTTGACACCATGAGACAGAACAGAAGAACAGCATTGAGACTGAAGTAGAGACGCAGGCTAGACCATGTAGCTGAGAAGCCAAGCAAGCTGGGAAGAGATGCTGTGTACAAAAGAACTGCATCCTTAACAATTTGTAACCTGGATATTGTCTGGGAGTTCTGTTTGGTCATTCCAATGGATTATCAAGCCCAGGAGAGAAACAGAGTTCAGGTGGGGGTGGGGGTGAGAGGAGGGATAGAGGATGTCAGAGAAAGTCAAAAAGGTTCTGACCTCTCCCTTGGCAACTGGCCCTGGGTTGGTGTGGAGTGGGGGTTCCTTCTCTCTGTTGAAGGACATCATGTTTGGTAGAGGGGCAGCAGAAAAGAAGACCCTCCACATGATGGGTTGGCATGGTGGCTACAATAATGGGCTAAAGCCCTGGAGCAATTGTGAGGATGGCGTGGGACTGGGCCATGTTTTGTTCCGTTGTGCATAGGTTACTATGAGTCCAAACTGACTCGTTGGCACCTAACAACAGCTGAAGCCTGCGGAGGTCCGGCATGGCTCCCACATGATACTTACCTACAAAGGCACTCCGTTTCCTTCCTACCCCCATTACAATGTGCTGGTGACCTAAATCAGGAAGAAACGAACATTACTAGTGGAAATTAAATAAATAAGCAAGCTTAATTTTCTGTGCAACTAAATCTGAGTGAATGGCTTCTGGTCTAAAGATGCTTCCAGGCTTTCTTCTTGAGTGAACGAGCCCGGTGAGCTCTTTGGAAGTGATTTTGTTTTGATGCTCAGGAGCGTTTTGGTGTGCTCTCCTCAGTTTTTTTGGTTTCACTATAGACATCTGATTACAGAGTTAAAACTGCTAACGTACTGTCAACACCCCCACCGTGTTTCCTGTTGAAAGAGACTTCTACTGATGCTGGGTTTGGTGGAAGAGAGATTGTGGTAGGCAAGTCTGCAACTGCCTTCAGTTCGCCACCTCTTCCACTCTGTCTCCAGAGTGCTTCTGACTCTGGGTCAGCGGCTGAGCTGCAGTTTGCTGCTTTGACTCTTAAACTTGTACACGATGGGTCACTTTGTTCCCAAACAAAATAACCAGCGGCACAAATTCTGTGGAAGAACTTTGCATGAGCCTTGGTCCATTATTGTCAAGTGCTCAGCTGCTAATCCAAAGACGGTTTGAACCTACCTGTGCAGAAAGATGCAGCCATTGGTTTCCTTAAAGATGCACAGCTTTGGGAACTATATCGGGTACTTCTACTCTGTCTTATAGTAGCTCGGTGGCAATTACATAATCTCCTGTTACCTTGCTAAGGGGTGGAGTCTAGCCTGTCCAATCAGGTCACAGCTTGCTGACCTCATTTGGAGGAGCGAAGAAGATGAATAAAAGCTTACTGGAGGTCAGATACACAGGACACTTTCTGCTTTGTCTTCCTGCTGACAAGACACACGGAGCTACGCTGGTGGAACCAGAGCCCTGGAGCTGGAGGAGCCACATGGAGACACACGCCAGCGCTAAGATGCTTCCACCGCCACTGGATACACAAGACTTTCCACCCACTGGCCTGTGATCTTCCTGCACTCGGCATCATTGCATGTGTTGCGGCAGTCTAAAGAGGAATTTATAGACTGGTATTGAACATATGGGCTAACATCGGACTTATGGACTTGATGTGGACTGGGCTGGGATGTTTTCTTAATATACAATTACTCTTTATATAAAGCTCTTTCTTATATACATATCAGTGTCTACTAAGTTGTTTCTCTAGTCTAGCCAGACTAAAACAATCACTGGGTTGTGTTGGATTAAATTGCCAGCAGTGGGCTTGGCTTGGCTTTTATTCCATTAGTATGAAATAAAATTCTCATCCACTCTCTTAATTTCTCCTAATAAAATTTGTGTTCCTCAGACTTGCTCTGTCATCTACATTATGGATATATTGAAACCTAAGCTCTAAAAATTCCAAGCATTCTTAATGACCCATTAGCCTCCCCCACAAAGCCTCAGCTAAGAACCAAGTGGCCTCTCCTCTCCTCCACAGCCCCAGAGGAAGAGACACTGGTCACTTCAACAGTGAGATCCTGCATTTGTCCCCAAGTCACTTTCTAAGGACCCACCATGCTCGGCTAAGTTTCCGGGAGGAGGCAGACTTGGTCCCTGAGGACCCAAGCCAGAGATCACAAAAGCTTTCAAGAATGTTCCTGGGTGATCTCATGCCCATACAGTCATCTTTTGGGCGAGGTGGGGGGGTGGGGAGGGGGGAAGGGGCTTGATTTCAACAAGCCTGAGTAATTGATTGTCCATGTGCTTTCCACCTCCGGCAGACTAGACACTTCTTTAGAAGACAGAGTTCTGTGAAGGCAGGCACACAACCCATGCCAAGCAGTAAAAGAGGAAGATGCTCCTTCCTCCCGTCCTCGCCCCACCTTCCCTACCAGAATCTGGTATTGCTATTCCCACTCCTGTTCTTGGATTCTGAGTGTCGTGAGCTCTGGGGGGAAGGGAGACAGCGGTCAGTGTAAGATAGGAAAATAATAATTATAATATACCAAGGGGTCACAAGTGATGGGGGTGGGGGGAGAAGAGCTGATACCAAGGGCTCAATAGAAACTAAATGTCAAAAAAATCATATCATTGTGAATGAGGGGGAGTGCGGAGTGGAGACCCAAAGCCCATCTGTAGGCAACTGGACACCCCCTTACAGAAGGGTCATGGGGAGGAGACGAGCAAGTCAGGGTGCAGTGTAGCAACAATGAAACATACAACTTTCTTCTAGTTCCTAAATGCTTCCTCTCCCGTCCCCCCACTATCATAATCCCAATTCTACTTTACAAATCTGGGTAGACCAGAGGATGTACACTGGTACAGATAGGAGCTGGAAACACAGGGAATCCAAGACAGATGATTCCTTCAGGACCAGTGCTGAGAGTTGGCCATACCCGGAGGGTGGACGGAGGATGGGGTGGAAAGAGGGAACCTATTACAGGGATCTACATATAACCTCCTCCCTGGGGGACGGACAACAGAAAAGTGGGTGAAGGGAGACGTCGGACAGTGTAAGATATGACAAAATATTAATTTATAAATTATCAAGGGTTCATGAGGGAGGGGAGAGCAGGGAGGGTAGGGGGAAAACGAGGAGCTGATGCCAGGGGCTTAGGTGGAGAGCAAATGTTTTGAGAATGATGAGGGCAATGAACGTACAAATGTGCTTTACACAACTGATGTGTGTGGGGATTGTGATGAGAGTTGTATGGGCCCCCAGTAAAATGATCTTAAAAAAAGATGCAGGAAATAAAAAGTAAATGTCCAGAAAAGAATGATGGCAACGCATGTACAAATATACTTGATACAATTGATGTATGGATTGTTATAAGAGTTGTAAGAGCCCCAGCAAAAATGATCTTTTAACAAAAAATTTTAAATTTTTTTAAAAAGAGGAAGATGCCAACAGTCATAAAAAGCAGCTTTTATGGACCCTGTGGTTCAAAGCCAACCCTTTTACTACCTGCCAAGTGAATGGTCCCACAGAAGGTTGACCATTCTATGCTCCACATGATGCCATTTGGCCACAAAGAAAGGATGAATTTGTGTCCCTCCTGTTGTGTTTAAATTTTCCAGATGCCTTAAAGTCCGTGTTAGAATGAATAAAATGCCACAGATGCTGTCAGTGCCCTGAGGTACCTGAGTGGCATCAATGGTGCACGCTCCACCTCCGAGCTGAGGATTGGCAGTGTGGGCTCACTCACTGCGTGAGGCAGTGGAAGAAAGGCCCAGAAATCTGCTTCCACAGCGATGACAACCAAGACAATCCCACGGAGCAGTTCTGCTTTGTAACACGTGAAGCTGCCTTGAGTCAGAAGGGGTGTGGCTTGTTGGCTTTTGTTTGGCCAACACCCTACTCATTTCCCTTGAATTTCGCTGACCCTTTGTCCTCTGGCTGACAGTCCATGGTCCCTACCTACCTCTTTGAACTAGAAAGTTTTGGGTGTTGTTTTTTCCTGAGCCCAGAGGGCTACCTCTCCTAAATGCCTTTCCAGAGTACAGAAGTATCTGAGGTGTAACACACCATCCCACCTGCCACTTTGGGAGCAGTACCCCATGTATAACTCAGGTGTCCTTGGCCCTCATGTGGGACCATTTACAGGGTTCCCCAGGGCTTCCCACTGGGTCAGTTGCAGTCACCCCTGTGCTAACTGGATTAACAGGACTCTTCAGCAGCTGCAGTCTTGGAGGCCTTTCCCACTTTGCTAACGATGTCCCCGAATGCCCAAATGACAGTATGCGCACTCACACTCCTCTGCCTCTGGAAGAGTCACGTTAAGGTGCCAAAGCAACTGCTGCAGTCAGGTCAATTCCCCTTCATGGCGGCTCCGGAGGCCCACGTAGACACGCCCCACATGGTATAGGGCTACCCGCTGGGCTTCACGAGACAGATGAGTCCTTCTACTCACGTAAAGAATGAGAGGCTTGGAAACCCACAACAGTAGATAATTCTACTCTGCCCTCCAGGGTCACGAGGAGTCAGAATTGACTTGATGGACATGAGTTTGGTTTTCTGGAACCTTTCTGGAAACAAACCGTCACCTCTTTCTGTCGTGGTGCGACTATTGTTGTTGTTGTTGTCAGGTGTGGTTGAGTCAATTCCAACTCAAAGTGAACTCCGTGAACAAGGGAATGAGATTTTTCACCACTGTCATTCTCACCACTGTGACGTTTGAGCCCATTTTTTCAGCCACTGTGACACTCCATCTCCTCGAGGCCATTCCTCTTTTTCAAGGACCCTCTCGTTCACCATAACTTTCTAAAGAATGGGAATTCCAGAATAATTCATTGTGCTTATGTGGAACTTGTACATAGATACACAAACAGAACAGGGGAATATTTCATGAGATAAAACCAGGATAGGTATATGTGACGGTTGTATTATTTCACTACTATTATTTCTGTACACTGAGCAAATAATCCAAAAACCTGTAGTTTATTTTGGTTCAGTGCAGAGATCTGGTGACACAAGATTGGAGGAAGGCTTGTGATTTGTAGATGACACAATTTTGTTGCTGGAAGCGAGGCAGACTTGAAGCACTTGCTAAAGAAGGTCAAAGATGACTGCCGTCAGTGTGAACTGCGGCTCAATGTACCACCTGGACCAATAAATAACACCTTGATAAGTCGAGGAAAGATTGTAGTTGGAAAGGATTTCATTTTTCTTGGGTCCACCATCAACGCTCATGAAAACAGCAGCAAAGAAATCAAATCTGCCTCACAGAAACTCTTTCGAATATTGAAGAGCAAGGATGTCACTTTAAAGACTAGGATGTGCCTGATCCAAGCCACAGTCTTCTCAGTCAACTCACACGGACGTGAAAGTTGAGCAACGATTGAGCAACTCCGGAAGAACTGAAGCCTTTGTATCATGGTGTTGGCAGAACTTTTCCAGTGGACCATCGACTGCCCGAAGAACAAACCAATCTGTCTTAAAAGAAGAACTACAGCTCCTTCGACTTGAGGATGGTGAGATTTTGTCTTACATGCTTTGGACATGTTATCAAGAGAGAGCCCGGTCTCCAGCAAAGGACAGCCGGTTGGTAAATCGGAGAGTCAGTGAAACAGAATAAGACCCTCCACAAGATAGACTGACACAGTGGCTGCAAACAATGGGCTCGGACATAACAATGACTCTGAGGATGGTGCAAATCCTGGCAGCGTTTTCTTCTATTGTACACGGGGTCGCTATGAATTGAAATCAACTCCATAGCACCTACCACCGCCACCTCCACCTCCAAACCCAACAATAACAGCAACAGTGCTTAGCCCAGACTAATGTTCCTAACCAGGGCCTGTCTCTGGTGTTGCATGTCTGAAGTACATTGCACTAAGTCTCCTCCTCCTAACTTCTGAGGAGCATTGTGGCTGTACGTCCAAGACAGATTTGTTTGTGGAGTGAGGGGTGGGTTGACCTTTTGGCTAACGTCCAAGTGCTTAACCACTGCGCCAGCGGAATTCATTTAGACAGATGGGTAAGCTTCATTTGTGTGATCATTCATGCATTTGGAACAAAACATCTCCAATGTCACTACAAACAAACAAACAAACCCAACAAAATGCAATGTTTCTGCTGTTCTCTTTCTGTCTCCCACCAACTCAGCTCACAGATTACTGGAGACCACCACATGTTCTCCTGTGAGTTCTCCTAGACCCCTGAGTTGAACAAGCTCCAAACAACCAGACCCACACCTGGCTACTTTCATCCCGGACAGTCAATGCCCACACTCCCAGCACCCGGGAACCTCGCTGGGCATGGGCAGAGAAGACGTGGGTCAAGCATCGGCGCCCACGTGCAGCCTGGGCCTTCAGCGCCTCCAGTGCTCCTCTCCATGCAGGTTTGTTCAGTCAAATGACCATCATACACTTTCCTGGAACTCTTCCCAGCACAACGTCACTGCCAGGACAATCCCGATCTTTGTGGAATCTGACACTCACAGCTTTGAAGAGCACGAGAAAGGTTTGACTCCATGGTGAATTCCCGTATTCAGTGTGTTGGCGTCTCATGTACAAGGCGAAGGGTGATAGCACCCAGAAGTGAAGAGCTGGCTTCCTTAAACGTGGGCTAGAAAATGCGAACACTTAAAGTGCGACCTTTTAAAAAAAGAAAGAAATGTTGTTATCTTATCCAGCGATCAAAGGTGGGGTGTGGAATGGAGATTTCTGTTGGCGGTTTGTTCATTTGGTCTGTAAGGCCATAAAATGCTTAGTGCATGTCAAGGGCTCCCGCGTTTCATTGATGTGCACCTTAGAAGAACTACCAGGGGTGGGGGGTTACTGAACATTCTCTGTGTATTTGCTTCAGCAGCACTAATTCAATGCTGAAATCCTCTAGATCAGCGGTTCTCAACCTGTGGGTCATGACCCCTTCGGGGGTCAAACGACCCTTTCACAGGGATCGCCCGATTCATAACAGTAACAAAATTATAGTTATATATAGCAACAAAAATAATGTTATGGTTGGGTGTCACCACAACATAAGGACCTGTATTAAAGGGTCGTGGCATGAGGAAGGTTGAGAACCACTGGCTTAGGTGAAGTTGTACATGATCAAACGAATACTCTTGCTTTGAGTGTTTGGATTTGACATCATTACATTTGACTTTGTGTGTAACGGACACGTGGTGTGGACTCGTGGCTTGGACGGTACCTAGGTTCAAGCATGATGTTTATGTGCTTGCAGAGTCCAGTGGTAGGCACTTCCCACCAAGGAGGCCCCGGATTCTTCATTTCAGCTGGCTCCAGAGAGGAGGGGAAGCATCGGCTTCCACTGATTTCAAAATGGGGCTTTTCGTGTCTGCACAGGATTTCAAACCCACCTGCTCTGAGAGTGAACTAAAAGAAAGGGCGAGTGTGAAGGCACCAAGCAGGGTGCCACGCGAGCATCTGAGAAGGGAAGCATGAACGCTAACTTGCCTAAATTCACAAAATTGGTGCACACTTTCTGTAAATGCTTTTTATGTTTAACCCTAAGCGTCAGTGTGGTCACATTTGGAGCACTTTGCCTGTCAATCAGTATGTTCAGATACTTAGAACCTGGCCCGAAGCCTCAAGTGGGCTTGGTTTGGGAAAGTACAGCTTTTTACAACTGCCTTGGTGCATAGACATCAATGTAAAGGAGACACTTTATGAAATCTGTTCGCATGACCAAGTACTGATGCTCAGATGTGCCAGAACTTAACAGGAAGACAGGAGTTTTGATAACTAAGATACCCCCCCACACACACACACAGAGTTTTGGAAACCTCGTTACTGGAACAACCAGACCCAACAGATCTCAAGTAATTCTGTGTGACAATGAACACATTTTTCTACTTCCTTATCTGCTATTCATCTGCTTTGGGTTGTGCATAGTGTTTCTGTATTTATACTTTGATTCATAGTAACATCTAATGGTGTGGAGTTGATTTGCATTGAATACAGATTATAAATACAAATAAATGGTTGAAAGCGTCACCCCTTGGTGGTGGTGGTGAGGACCAAGTCCATAGCATTAAGGTTTCTTCTAAGGTCCAGCAAAATGGCCTCAACCACAACCTCTCTTTACAAGAAAAAGTGAGCAAACTCTTGTCAGATAGCTGGCATGTTTCCTCTCTTTGCTGTTTATCTCTTGGGTTTCTGGTGTTCCTGAAATATTTGCTACTGAGATAGTAGAGTGGTTTGTTTTTATGAGCTCATGGCTTCCTTGTTTGGGGCAGAGCACCATTTGACGTGGTTTTTCTAGCTACAGTCTTTGTAACTCCCACCAAATGACTGGGTGGAACCATGCAGATCCGTTCTGAGGAAATCTAAAAGGGGATTGGTTGGTTTGCCATTCCATTGTGTTTAAAATGAGCCATCTGAGAAGCAGGAATCAGGGATCCCACTACCGCCAAGAAAGAAGAGGCAAGAGTAGAGTTTATTGTTTTGACTCCAAGATCGCTGCACTCTGAACCTTCTCCTTCTAGGAAACAGAGAGGGCTGTGACACCAGAGAAATGGCGGTGAGGCAGCAGCAGTGGAAGGAGCAGCACTAAAAGGACAAGACAGAGCAGTGAGTTTCCCAGCTCAGACAGTAAGAAATAGGAGTGCCTTTGGGCAGGAGGCTTGCTAGCAGAGTAGGTTACCTCTAGGCACTTAATTGGGAGAGTGGGGTTTGCTTCCCCATGGAATTAGGGCTAAATGCCTTTGGGCCAAGGATTACAGTAGAGTGTAGTACCATTTATTGGTAGTTCTAAGGGGGCTTTGTAACATTACATAAGCTGAGCAAGGGCCAACAGGATTCTTGGCTGACAGGCCAAGGACCAGAGAGAGACATGCCTGAGTGGAATAATTGTATCCTGAACATTTCCTATCTGAATTATAACCAGTTATGGTCTCTAATAAACCCTGTGGCAGTTAAGGTTTGTGTCAAATTGGCTGGGCTGGGATTCCCAGTGGCTCGGCGGTCAAGACCTAGTAATAATCTCCCATGATAAGATCTCTTTGAGGGTGCGGCCTGCTTCCGATATAAGTATATGCTGTGGACTAGCATGTTTGCTTTTTACTGGGTCTGGATCCTGCACCTGGCTCACCTAATTCTGATTCTTTGGACTTAAGGCAACCCCATGCCATATTGCCTGCCAATCATGGGAGTCAACAGCAGCCTGTCATCTGACTTGCTGACTTGGAGTTGTTCACCTCTGCAAGGGCAAACCTGTCATCTTTCGGCTGATCTTGGGTTCATCAGCCCCTACAGCCATGGCAGTAGAAGCCTTGAGCCTAGCATCTGACCCATGGATTTGGAACTTGCTTGCTTCTACAGCTGGGTGAACCATTTTCTTGATAGAACCTCTCTCTATAAACACCTAGGAGTTTGGGTGGAGAAGTGGTTATGCATTTGCCTGCAATCTACATGGTCGGCACTTGGAAACCACCAGCAGCTCTCAGGGAGAAAGATGGAGCTTTCTACTCCCCAAAGCAGTTACAGTTTCATGAGTCAGCACTGACTCAGTGGCACTGAATTTTTTTGAGTTATATATGTGCATATATAAGGGTCATTGGTTTTGCTTCTCCAGAAATCCCATCCTTTGGCAAATCTCATACTTATGAGTGCTTCCTGAAGGTTCTGTGTGGACAGTGCAGTGCATTAGTGAACCAGCAGAGAAGTAGAGAGTGCTGTGGGAGAATGATGGGCAACAAAACTGGTAAAGCAAGTTGGAGGGTAGAGGCATGTCTGACGGTACTTCATAAGAATAGGCCTTGGGCTGATGTTGAGTTTGATTCCCCCTCACCCTGTGAAGTCAGGGAAGATCAGCTCCCACCCCTGCATCCTTTTTCCCTTTTTGGTAAGCCCCAGACTGCCCAGTCCCTGTAGGAGAAGTAGTGGGGACAGGAGTGAGCACTCTTTGGGCCTAGGCTGCCTTACAACTCTGCACTGCTGATGTATCTGTGGACTGCCTTGTCCTGTCTCAGGAGAAACAGCCATGGGAACACCCTGGCCACATTCTGGAAGTGGGGCTGTGATGAGAACCACTGCTGCCAACAAAGCAGAGTCTTCTCACTGTTCTTCACATTTGACATTCATAGCCATTACCATGTGCATTCGCTGCACACAGATTCCAGATGACAGCTTCAGAAGTACCGAGTTCCAATCCAGTAGGAGAAGCCCAGGGGCTCATGTGGTATATACCCTCTAGATGAGTGTCCAATCTGACAGCTGGAGTAGCAACGGAGTGAAGAGAAAGGTGGGAGCAGACATAACTCCATTGGTCAGGTCTGTTTCTTCATGCTGATACCTCCTAAATCCAGAATGCGGTGAAGCAGAGTTACTCCCAGCATGGCGGCTTGCTAGAACTCAAGGAAGCCCTAGTTCATATCAGACTTGCTTCAGGAGAACATCACAACTCAGGCTGATGATGGTGCTTCTTGGGTCTGTTAAAAAGCGACGATTCTCTCATAAGGAAAGGGTAGGGGGTGAGGAGGAGAGAGGAAGAATGAATTGGAAACTTGAAAGTGTATTTTTTAAAATTTTGTTCGTGGTTGTCGGGTCTCTTCCAACTCACGCAGACCCCAAGTGCGCAGAGCAGAACCGCTGCTCTATAAGGTGTTCAAGACTGCCGTTTCAGAAGCTGATTGGCAGGCCTGCCTTCTGAGATCCCCCTGGGTGGGTTGGACTCAACAACCTTTCGATTAGTAGTTGAGAGCTTAGCTGTTTGCTCCACCCCAGGACTCTTGAAAGGGCACGCTCGCTGCCCTCAGTTCTGACTCAGCAACCCTGTAGGACCGAGAACAGACCCACAGGGTCCAGGGGAGTGGGACCACCGACCTTTTTGCTTAATCCACTGTACCACAAGGGTACAGTTGGGGAAAACACATTTTGTTACAAATTACTTCGATTAGTTTTTGGTCAACACACACTTTTTATGTTGGGGGTACATTTCCAAGATGTTACAAGAAGGTATGGGATTTTTACTGTTTCTTGACATTGGATATGTTTGGGAAATGTTATCAACTAAGATCTGCAAGGCAGCTCTCTGGGAACAGACCTGGAATAGCTTGGACCTCCTGAGGCTCACCATGCCCTGGACCCTGCCTCCTGGTTCTCTCTCTGTAGCTCATCTTTCTAGAATTCAAGCCACACCAAGCATGGAAGCCATTGAAAGGTTCTCTGTGGACTGGAAGGTAAAGTCCAGACCCATTGCTGTTGATGAAAGTGCGATTCAGAGGGACCCCGCTCCTAAACGTAGAACTGGCCCCTAGGGTCTCCCGAGCTGCCATCTTTATAGAAGCAGGCGGCCACATCTTTCATGCGAGGAGTGGCTAGTGTGTTGCAACTGACTACCATTCAGGCCGGCACGTTCAGCATTGTTCCACCAGAGCACCTTAAGATAAAGGCCAAATGCCTGTAAATCTGCTTCTCAAGCTCTTTCTTGACTTGATCCCACCCGATTTCCCAACTTGCTCTCCTGACTCAACTCACCCCGTGAACGTTGTCTTGCAATACCAGGTCATTAAAGTTCTGTAAACACATTAGGCAACTCCCAACCTTTGAACCTTGGCTTATACGGTCCCTTCCATCCACTTCTCTGTCTGGAAAGAACTCAGCTCATGCTTTTCAGCACACATTCCTTAACTCCCTGGCAGAATCCATGGCTTCCATCTCTCCAAAGGATGTCTTTTTGCATGATAAGTCAGTGCATGACTTTGGGAGGGGTCGTTGGGTTTGAGAGTCTCCTCTCCACTTGTCCATTTCTGCCTCAGGATATACACTGTTGGCCAGGCATTTCTTTCTTGGATAAAAATCCATTTTATTGAGGTATAATTTAGGCACAGCATCCTGTACCCATTTAAAATGTACACCTCCATAATCTTGGACACTTGGATACACCTCTGTAACCATGACGACAATCCAAATTCATTTCTATCTTTTCCCCTGGGTTCTTTGCAGTCAGTCTCTGGCTCCACTCCCAGCTCCAGGGAAACTCTGATCTTCCTTCTGCCCCTGTAGATTAGTTTGCTTTTCACACAGTTCCTTACAAACGGAATCTTACAACATAGACTCTTTGTAGCGACTCTCCTCGAGTATACTATTTCCAAGACTTCTCTGGTATCAGCAGGGTTTGGTTTTGTTGTTAATGCTGAATAGAAGTCCACTGTTTTGGATGTGGCACCTTTGGTGATCCACTCACTCATTTAGACATGTGGGTTGTTTCCAACTTGGGGCTACAGAGAATACAGTTAAAAAACACACAGCTATGGACATTCTTGTGTCAGTCTTTAGGAGGGTGTGTTAAATGGGTTCTCTAGAGGGAACAAAACAAGAATGCTAATAATTTTATATATATTTATACAGATAGATAGAGATATAACATAAGAAATAAAGAGTTAATTAAATTATAAAGCAGTACAAATGGCTCAGTGCAACTCACTCCCATGAGACAGTAGAGAGACAATGGCAGTCCTTCAAGTCTTGAGGGCTACCGGGTAGTAGACCAATTCAGGCTATCAGGGCACAGGCAGCAACCAGCAAGGCAGGTCTTCAACAGTCAGCCAGATGACAGGATCTGACAGTTCCCAAGCTCAAGAGATGTAAATTCCAATTGTGTGGTGAAGCAGGTCTTGAAGGAACCTCAAATTACAGCAACACAGTCCATGGGTTAGGTGTCCCACAGGTAGTGTAGCTTGAAAATTGAGGCAAAGAACAAGCAAGGCAGCCACACACTGGTCCGATGATCAAAGAGCAAGAGACAAGAAAGGTGAGGCTCACCGAGCCATTTATCTCTCCACCCTTCAATTGATTCCACATGTGTTTATCGGCCAGGTTGGCACAATAAACTAACTACTTCAGTGGGATACACTCTTTTTTGTAGGTAATTACCTAGAAGTGATAGTGCATGTTGGTTAGATAAATGTTTAGGAGCCCTGGTGGCAGGGTGGCTAACGGAAAGGCTGATGGTTTGAACTCAACATCCTGCTTCAAGGTGCAAGGAGATGGCAAATCTGCTTCCATGCAGATGAAACCCTAGGAAACCCTAAGTGGTCCTTCACTCTGTCTGAGAGGGTTATGATGAGAAGTTGACTCAATAGCTTTGAGTTTTTTGTTTAAGGCAATGGTAGGTTTAACTTTGTGAGAAAGTGCCAAGCTGTTTTCCAAAATATGTGTGCCCTGATATAGTCTCCCTAATGATGTATGAGAGTTCAGTTGCTTCATCTCTTTCCAGAATATATTTTCCTTTCAAAATCTCTCTGATCTATGACTTATCTCAGAGCATCACCGGTGATGGACCATAAACTACATTTATGGGGATATAAGGAGAAAGGGCAAAGGGAAGAGGACAAATGTATCCATCAGCATCCTATAGAGATGAAGCGGTACAAAGGTTTCTAAGATCTCAGAAAATGACAGCGCAGGTAGTACCACCCGATTCTCACTGGGTGACAGCTTACAAAGGAAATGTCTGCTCTATCCATTGACGATAAGTGCCCAACTTTCAGCTCCAGATCTGGAAAGCAGATTTCACCCTGTTCAATGCATGTCTAAAAATAGTGCTACCAAGTCCCACTTCCTGTCAGAGATGCGTGCTTGGTTCTTTGCGACTTCATCATAACCAGCAGGTCAGAAAGTGGTCGGATCAAGAAAATTCAGATGTCTAAGTAATTCCACTGGCATTCAAGTTCAAGTATTTGAGAGTTCTAGTTAAAAGGTTAGTTATTTTAGAGATGACTAAGGCTACTGATAAACATCTGAGCCCGTGTTATCTTAAGCAAGCAAGCTTATTTATTAAACTAAGCAAAATAGCAACTGAAATTAAGTTAAATGAGAATCAGAAACCAGTATCACCCCTGACATTTGTTTCATAAACTTTTCTAAGGTTTGTGTTGTGGGCATGGCTATTCTGATTTTTAAAAGCCAAAGATCTGAATCAGGGGGAGAGCACTAAAAATAACCTCAACAACACATTGATTAAAAACTGTATGCTCAAAAACAACAACAACAACAACAACAAAAGAGCTGTATGCTCATGGAACAAAACTGGCATTTTCAGTAAGACATATAAAAAATATTTTATTTTGAATTGCATGCACATTCAATAGTTGCATCTTTCATAATATTTGATCTGCACTATGCTCATTAGAGCATAGATTATTAAAATAATAAAAATAACATGGTTTTCCACAGACAAAACAGAAGCCAAGTCAAATTGGCTGGGGCCCAAACTGTACTTGATTACAAGATGTTTCTGAAAGGGACTGGTTAGTCTTTCAGCACGCCTGTTGGAGATAGTCAGGCAGCTGAGGGAAAATCACCAATTAAGAGACTACTCTTCTTGGGCTGGGACTTGAGGCATGAGATGACATGGATCTTCAATTATTCCCTTGGGGTTGATGTTCCTTTTTCTCATTTTACATATGACAATGATAAGGTTTGTGCTGACTGCGTTGGATCTAGAAGCCAGGCCTTCTGTGGAAGTGAAATCATGGCCCTGTTATTAAAAGTGTAATATTTGGGTCCTAACACATTTCTTTGGAACCTTATAGTGGGCTACCTCCTGGGCTGCTATCCACAAGGTTAACAGTTTGAAACCACCAGTCCCTCCTTGGGGGAAGTTGAGGCTTTCTGCTCTCTACAGTCTGGAAACCCATGGGGGAAGTTCTACTCTGTTCTACAGAGTTGTTATGATGCAGAATGGACTCGCTGTCAGTGGGTTTTGTTCTTGAAGAAGTTTCTTTGAGGATGAGGATGATAATAATGCATGTTCAGATGTGATGTTGGCTAGGTTTCAGAGATGTCCTCAGTTCTTCATCACTCCCCATGCCCATGTCCTTTGCCATGCGACTTTGACGTTCCTTAACTAAAATGACATTTTATTCCTCACCCTTTTGTTTTGTATTTTTAAATAGCTTATCTTTTGATGTTAAAAATCCACATGACAGAACAACACCAGTTTAACAATTTCCACATGTATGTTTCTGTGACATTGATTACAATCTACAAGTTGTGCAAACCTTCTCACTCTCCTTTTTCTGAATCGCTCTCCCCTGTCAGCACCAGCTCATTGCCCCTTAAGCTTCCTTCCTAACCTTTCAACTCTGCCTGTTGTCAACTTGGTCCCCTAAGAGAGTTGTTGAAAAAGAACAACAATGAAGGCAGATATTCTTCTTCTTTTAAAAAAATCATTGTATCAGGGGCTTGTACAGCTCTTATCACAATCCATCCATCCATCATGTGTCAAGCACTTTTGTACATATGTTGCCTTCATCATTCTCAAAACATTTTCTTTCTACTTGAGCCCTTGGTATCAGCTCATCAGGTATTCTTAATTAATTAAGATGAGCTATTGTTCAAGTGAAAGAAGACTTCAGGAGATAGTTTGGGTTTACTGTTTAAAGATTATCCCAGGGAAGGAGTTCCTGGGGCTCTTGCTGTCTACCGGCTTCAAACAACATAGAGCCTGTGAGCACTTTTCTCCCACGTCTTCCCACGTTTGATCAGGAAAGGGGAACTGGTGCTTCCGGGGTTGCACACTTGACTGCTAACTGAAAGTTGACCCCAGCGGCTGAAAAGACATTTGCTTCTCCATCCCCTTGGCTCTGGGATGAGGCTTTGACGAATGGGCGGTGACTATAGTGAGGGTGTGTGAGGTCCAATCCCAGGCCTCAAGAGGACCAGCATGTTTTCTCTCTCTCTTTCTCTCTCTCTCTCTCTCTCTCTCTCTCTCTCTCTCTCTCTCTCTCTCTCTCTCTCTCTCTCTCTCTCTCTCTCTCTCTCTAAGGTTGTGGGAAAACCAGCATGCAGGCAGAGGAGAAACGGACGAGGGCTTCAGAAAGTTCATGGGTAAATGGAACTGAAATATAACGGAGACTTTGCCCGATATTTTGAAGCTCCCTCACATATGCACAACAGCAGGGTTTGGTGGTACAGCTAATTATTGTCGTTGCTCCCGGTAAGTTAAGCTGTGCACCTATAAAAAGTTGAGTTGGCAAAAGGATTGTGATATATTTACAACAAAGGCAAAAAAAAAAAAAAGAAACGTAAATAAGTAAATAAATAAATAAAGTAACAGCTAAGCCTGTTTATGTACAGCCAAAACCGTCATGGGATTTGGTTTCTTGGTTTGAGGTTAGGATCATGGTTTTATGGGACATATCAGTCAATCAGTGGAACAATGTCTTTAGTGTTTCTATTCTGTCTTAAAAGTTTGCAAGTGGTCATGCAAAGTACAACACTTGATCTCTGTTCACTGGGAACAGAGAGGAAGAAGGAGAGTCAGGAAAAGGAAGAGGCTATGGAATCTGCCTGGACGGCACAGCAGTCAGTGTGGAGGCTGAAACCGACAAAGCAGGCTTCCCCCAGAACCAGTCCCTGAATTCAGACTTCTAACTCCCTGAACGTCCAGAAGGTAGATTTCTGGTTCTTTAAACCTTCTCATGCGTGGCATTTTGTCACAGTAGCACTAGATAAGGAAGACAAACACAAAAGTCAATTAAAGATACATAATTCTCTGTTGCTTTTCCCCCTCTTTTTTTTCTCCTTTTTTTAAAACAATTTATTAGGGGCTCATACAACTCTTATCACAGTTCATACATATACATACATCAATTGTATAAAGCACATCTGTACATTCTTTGCCCTAATCATTTTTTTCTCCTCTTTTCTTTTTTTACATTTTACTAGGGACTCATACAACTCTTATCACTATCCATACATATGCATACATCAATTGTATATTGCACATCCATACATTCCCTGCCTCAATCATTCTCAAAGCATTTGCTCTCCACTTAAGCCCTTTGTATCAGGTCCTCTTTTTTTTTCCCCCTCCCTCCCCTCTCCCCCCTCCCTCCCCAATCCCCCCTCCCTCACCCCCTCTGTTTCACAAGAACTCATGGAGGAGTATATCATATTTTTAAAACGCTGAATAATATTAAGTGGGATACATACAGAAATCCATCTTAAAAATAAGGGGATTGACATAAGTATATCATGAAATCAGAGCAGCCCAAGGGAAATAATGTTTCTTCTGCTGAACAGCATGGTTCTAGCTGATCATGGAGAGAGCTGTTACTAACTAGAAATGTATCCTGCTCTCGTTATTTAGAATTATGACTTGAGTGTGGAATACTAGAATCATTAAGACCGGATCCACCATGATGGACTTTTTAAGAGTCATGCCACCTTATCGAATTGCTTTCCCAAAGGATTATTAATTTCCCCTTGTCCACAACAAAGGAGCTTTAAAAAGAAGATCATTGCACCGCCACACTGCCAAAGATCCCCATTCGCATTGCTCCAGTGTGGAGCGAGTGGAATGGCTTTCTTTCTTTTATAGCCCCTGAAACCTGTTTATTGTCATTTTGTTAAAAACTCATTGCTAATCGCATAGGAGCAAGTGTTATCGAACTTTTAAAGTTGCAAATTCAAGTAATTTGATCATTGCCGCGATGGGACATGTTTTCCACGCGTTGACTCGGGTGTTAGAGCGCCTCGTTCAGGTATTGTCATCGTTTTGAAAGAAGGCGTCTGCCAGCGTGAGTTGCCGCCGGTTTAGGGAACGTGCTGAAGGGCTGTGTTCCTGGAGTGGAATTCTGAAGTCTTGGCTTCCCTACACGTTGCACTCGCGGACTTTCTGAGGCTGCTCCCAGATGATTCATTGGCCTGCAGTTTTGCAAAACTCCCCCTCCAGGCACCGTACAGACAGACGCCTCTGAGGCTGAGCAGCGCCCCTGGAGTGTGCTGAGGTCGCTGTCGCTCGCTCGGGCAGGCCCTCAGATGAAGCTCATCCGCATCTGCGTCCTGCTAACCTGCCGCTCTCTCTGGGCTCAGCATTATCGTTCAAGCTGGAGTCGCCATGGCAAACCTCCTGCCGCCGCCGGGGCCGACTGCCTTAATGCGTGGGATTAGAAACTTTAAAGCTATCTGTGTCCCTAAAGAGGACCCCGCGAGAAGGGAGGACACAGGCAGAATCCTAGAGATCACCCAAACAATTTGGGGTTAAGAACAGGAAACAATTACAAGGATCTACATGTGACTTCCTCCCTGGGTGACGGACAACAGAAAAGTGGCTGAAGGGAGACGTAGGACAGGGCAAGATATGACAAAATAGTAATTTATAAATTATCAAGGGTTCATGAGGGAGGGGGAGCGGGGAGGGAGGGGGGAAATGAGGAGCTGATGCCAGGGGCTTAAGTGGAGAGCAAATATTTTGAGAATGATGAGGGCAAAGAATGTACAAATGTGCTTTACACAATTGATGTGTGTATGGACTGTGATAAGAGTTGTATGAGTCCCTAATAAAATGATTAAAAAATTTTTTTAAATTAAAAAAAAAAAGAACACGAAACAAAACAACACAAACAGTGCTTCTCCCGTTGATTTCCTCTCCTGGTGACCCCTTGTGCTCCAGAGGGGGTTCTTTCTTTCTTTCTCTCATTTTATTGGACTCTTCCGGTTCTTATCACTATCCATTCACACACCCATTGTGTCAAACACCTTTGTACATATGCCATCATCATTTTCAAAACAGTTGCTTTCTACTTGAGCCCTTGGGATCCTCCTCCCCTTCCCTCTCCATCATGAACCCTTGATGTTTGTTTTCATGTCTTACACTGACCACGGTCTCCCTTCACCCACCTCTCTGTTTTCTGTTCCCCTGCGGTAGGGGGTGGGGTGTTATCTGTCAGTCATTGTGATTGGTTCCCCTTTCTCCTGTCACCTTCCCAGTCCTGAGGGGGTGATCTGTCCTGAATTCCCTGTGTTGCGAGAGCTCTTCTCTGGACCCGTGTATATGCTTGCTCCAGAGGGTTTTCAATGGCTGTGAGCTTTCTGAAGTAGATCAGGATGGATTCGAACCATCAACCTTAAATAGCCGAGTACTTCACCATTTGTGTCATTCAGGAATGTCTACATTAAAAATTTTTAAATTATTTTTAAAAGCCTCATAGGATGATACTAGAAGAAGACGGAAGAACTGAATTGATGGAGTGCATGACCGTCCAACCGGATTGAATTTTGTCCCAGAGCCAGTTCTTCAGGCTCCACTGTTCCACCTGTGACCAAGCACCAGGAAAGACACCCCCCTTCTGACTTACTGCCCCGGGACTGACACTTTCACACAGCCCCAGGGGACTTGTTTGCACAGTCAATTTGAGAGACACTGTCTCGAAAGTGTCCACCGTGGCTCACACATTAGGATCAACAGAGGGACATACAGACTATTGCTGCACAGCCCCAGTGCCTAAGTTTCAGATTCACATTGTTCTCAGGTGCGGTTAGGCAGTGGGATGGAGATTGTTCTCATGTGCGGTTAGGCAGTGGGATGGAGTAGCTCACGAGTTAATTCTAAGGAACCCTGGTGGTGTAGTGGTTACACAATAGGCTGCTAACTGCAAGGTCAGCACTTTGAAACCACCAGCTGCTCCAAGGGAGAGAGCTGGGACATTCTACTCCCATAAAGAGTGACAGTCTCAGAAACTCACAGGGGCAGTTCTACCCTGTCCTACAGGATCCCTGGGAGTGAGTTTATTGTTTTGTTTGAGTGGCTTCTATATTCAGCTGGACTAGCAAGCAGCCAACTGCCTTTTAACAAAGCAGAGCAGTAAGTTAATGCTCTCTAGAAGCTGGGGTTTTCACATTTCACGGTGCTTAACTCGACTCCAGGATGATAAAAATGAGGCTTTCTACTCCTTTCAATATTTCCAGTCTCAGAAACCGACAGGGGCAGTTCTACCCTGTCCTATTCGGTCTCTGGGAGTCAGAATTCACTCAATGGCAGTGACTTTTTAATTTTTTTTTAAATGGTGAACTAATGCAAAAATCAGTTAGCTTTTGGAAGGCAGAATTATATTCCTTCCTCTTTTAAAACTAAAAAAGCCTGGCATCTTCTCTTCCTAAGCAGCAATGCAAAACACAACAAAACACGCACACACACAATCACACACAGCTCAGCTGTATCTCAGGATTGGCCTTCTCCCGTGGGGTGGTTTCACGCCACAGAGTGGCACGTGAACAGATGGCCCTGTGATGTAGCCAATGACACGGACAAAGCAGATTGGCCCTGGCACTGTCTGATTCTTGTGGGCCGCAGCTTTCTCACTATGCTCATGAGTCATTTCCCGAAGGAAGTGAGGAACACCCAGTAAGTTGGGTAGAACCATACATGCTGTGTCTTCTGAACTCAAAGACCCTGTGGAGTCTGATTGCTGGCATTCTGACTGTGACTGAAGACCAGCGTGAGGTCACCAACCCCCTTATGGCAAGCCCACCATTGATCTTCACTGCATGGCGGCACCGGCTGGGACAGTCTTCTGGTGTTTGGAATGGCCTCGACCTTGCTCTGGAAGTTTGTCTTCCTTTTAGGAAGCATCAGCTGTAGCTTTCCAGAGATGGGAGGAAACCTAGGTCTCACACGTGCCCTAACATGTAGGCCACACCACAGGTACCTTGAATCAATTTACTCCAAGTACATGGTCCTAACAATGCCGAGGCTGCCAGAGAGCCAAGGTCATGGCCTGCATCTGTGAGCCAAACCTGTGTGTTTTGTAAGTTTGACTGCTTTTTCCTTTCTTTAAGGGATGAAGGTGGGGACGCTTGCATTAGAGCGAGGTCGTCAAACGTCTTGATCGCATGAACTCTAACACTTACATTCAGTGGTATGCCGGAGCCAGCTCGTACTGGCTCATTAGAATGAAATATTCAGAAAAGGTCATGGTAACCGCTAAGCAGTTGTGGTTGTGAGGTGCCGTTGAGTGGGTTCTGACTCACAGAGGCTGCGAACAAGAGAATGCAACACTGGCCCATCCTGCACCATCCCCAGTTATTCCTGTGTTGGAGCCACGGTGCCAGTCCACCTCGTCTAGGGCCTGCCTCTTTACTGCTGCCCTCTACATGACCAAGCATGATGTCAAACAGGTGGAAACTTGAAATTGCCAATGAGGGGAGACTTGTTGCTGGATATCTACTGTTGTGTCAATGCCAACTCATCCTGGCCCTCTGGGGCAGAGCAGAACTGCCCCATGAGGTTTTCTAGGCCGTAATCTGTCCCTCGCTGACAGACTCACTGGGTGGATTCACCCTATCAGCTGCTCAGTGCTTCCTCAGGGGGATCCAGGGCTCCTGGTGAAGCTGTTAACACCATGAAAATGGGCAAGCATTGCCAATCACCTTTCCTTTCTTTTTCTGGAGGACCGACAACCAGCACACTCCTGGTGATCTCTCTCCATATTTACCGCATTCGATAGGAAAATGGGGGGTGGTTGAAAATATTTATGCCAGTGAAAAATAACAATAAACCATAACATGTTAACACAAAGATGATCTTTTATAGAAAAACACTTCTTTCCTAAAACATTAAATTAATGAGATGACTTGCATTGTGTTAACTTTACTGCACATCTCTTAAATAGCTAGCACAAAAGAAAAATTGATTTTCATATGAGTATGTGCATCTGCGTTCAAGTCATGTACCCTGTGGACAATGCAGGTTGAGATAGTTAAGGATTATTGTGCCAACCTGGCTGATAAACACATATGGGGTTAATTGAAGGGCAGAGGGATAAATGGCTTGGTGAGCCTCACCTTTTGAGTTCTCGGGTCTCTTGCTTTCTGATGGTCAGACCAGGGTGCAGCTGCCTTAGCCAGTTCCCTGCTTCAGCTTGCAAGACTCACTTCCTGCAAGACATCCCTGAGGAGAAGCCACATGGACCTACCCCGATGCAGCCCTGGGTGCTGGAGCAGCCGTGTGGAGACCCCTGCCAGCGCCGAGATGCTTGCACATTCACTGATTCGGCTTTTCTCCTGCAGTCGGCGTCATTGCGTGTGTTTTGTGAGATGGAGGAGGATTGTGTGGATCGATGTTGGACATATGGGTTAATGTTGGACTTGTGGGCTTGGGCAGCACTGGATTGGGATGTTTTCCTGATGTGCACTTACCCTTTATATTAAACTCTCTTATGCATGTTTCTGTGGATTTGTTTTTCTAATGTAACCAGACTAACACACGGGTCCACTCCTGCGAGACTGAGAAAGGTACAAGACTATTTTAGTGCGAGGGCAAGGAGCTGAAAGGATCTCAGGGGCTCTGAGAGTCACCTCAGTGGAGCATTTCTCTTCTGTCTCAGCTTACTTAACCTCCATCACAAAACAAAATTAGGTTTATCCTGTGATCAGTTGCTCCCCACATACATTTGACCTAGTGATTCTGAGGCACAACCACATGGTGATGCGCACCAAGAAAGGAAATGACCATCGGTGGCCTTGCTACACCCTAATTCTCACAATGGTACCGATGGGAAGGTAAGTCCTCATTGAGGATCCAGACTTGAGGGACTTAGAAAGCTTGTCATCCAGTTTAGCTCTTTCTCCTTGCTAGAGTGAGTGCAAGGCTTCACATGCCAACACTTCTTAGTTCCTTAAATCCAGAAGTGTAGCTCAAATTTTCCATGTGTAGGAACATTGTGTATATTTTTGTTGTTGTTGTTTTTTGTTTTAAACGTTTTATTAGGGGCTCATACAACTCTTATCACAATCCATACATATACATACATCAATTGTATAAAGCACATCCATACATTCCCCGCCCCAATCATTCTCAAAGCATTTGCTCTCCACTTAAGCCCTTTGCATCAGGTCCTCTTTTTTTTTCCCCTCCCTCCCTCATGTGCCCTTGGTAATTTATGCATCGTTATTTTGTCATATCTTGCTCTATCCGGAGTCTCCCTTCCCCCCCTTCTCTGTCGTCCCTCTCCCAGGGAGGAGGTCACATGTGGATCCCTGTAATCAGTTCCCCCTTTCCAACCCACTCACCCTCCACTCTCCCAGCATCGTCCCTCACACCCTTGGTCCTGAAGGTATCATCCACCCTGGATTCCCTGTGCCTCCAGCCCTCATATGTACCAGTGTACAACCTCTGCCCTATCCAGCCCTGCAAGGTAGAATTCGTATCATGGTAGTTGGGGGAGGAAGCATCTAGGATCTTGGGGAAAGCTGTGTTCTTCATCGGTACTACCTCGCACCCTGACTGACCCATCTCCTCTCCTAAACCCCTCTATGAGGGGATCTCCAGTGGCCGACACTTGGGCCTTGGGTCTCCACTCTGCACTTACCCCTTCATTCAATATGGTATATATATATATATATATATATATATATATATATATACACACACACATACACATATTCTTTTTTTTTTTGCATGATGCCTTATACCTGGTCCCTTGGGCACCTCGTGATCGCACTGGCTGGTGTGCTTCTTCCATGTGGGCTTTTTTGCTTCTGAGCTAGATGGCCGCTTGTTTATCTTCAAGCCTTTAAGACCCCAGACACTATCTCTTTTGATAGCCGGGCACCATCAGCTTTCTTCACCACATTTGCTTATGCACCCATTTGTCTTCAGCGATCCTATCATGGAGGTGTGCAGTCAATGATATGATTTTTTGTTCTTTGATGCCTGGTAACTGATCCCTTTGGGATCACTCGCTCACACAGGCTGGTGTGTTCTTCCATGTGGGCTTTGTTGCTTCTGAGCTAGATGGCCGCTTGTTTAGTTCAAGCCTTTAAGACCCCAGTCACTATCTCTTTTGATAGCCGGGCACCATCAGCTTTCTTCACCACATTTACTTGTTCACCCACTTTGGCTTCAGCAGTTGTGTCGGAAGAGTGAGCATCATAGAGTACCAATTTAATAAACGAAAGTATTCATGCATTGAGGGAGTGCTTGAGTAGAGGCCCAAGGTCCTTCCGCCACCTTAATATTAAACCTATAAATGTAGACACTTAGATCTATTTCCCCATCCTCATATATATGTTTGCATGTACATGTCTTTGTCTAGACCTCCATAAATGCCCCTTGACTCCCAGCTCCTTCCTCCATCTCCCTTGACTTTCCTCCTGCCCCACCACCATGCTCCGTCCCCACCTGGGCTACAGCTATACCTCTTCTCTACGCAACCTTACCCTTGATCGTTCCCCATCAGGCCTGCCACGCCCCCCTCACTACCATTTTGGGTCCCATGTTGTTGCCTTGTCCCTGTGTTTATTAACACCACTTCCTTACCCTCCTCCCCCTCCCCCACCCGGAACTGTTTGTCCCCCCGGAACTGTCTGTCCTATTGTTTTTCCTCCAGATAGTTCATCCAGCCTGTCCTATTCAGACAGACCTGTGGAGACACTAACATGCACAAAAACAAGACAGAGGAAAACAAAGCAACAGTATACAACCAGACAATAAAACAACAAAAACAAACCACTGACAAAGAACAAAACAAAACACTTCACAAAAGAAAGGCTTGTCGTTTGTTCAAGGATCGTTTGCTGGCCCTTAGGAGCGTTTTCTAGTCCAGTCTGTTGGGGTACCACGCCCCGGCCCCAAAGTCCACTTTCAGCATTCCCTGGGGACCTTGCCACTCCATTCCCTTGCTGTTCCACTGCACTCCCCCAGTGCTTTGCCTCGGTGTGGTGGGATCAGGTCAGGTGCAATTCCCACACTGTGTCTCCGGTGCTGTCCCCTGTATCGCCCTTAGTCACTGAGGGGCATCATGTCTTATAGTAGGGCCAGCCATGTTGTTCTCTCTCATTGTGTATATTTTTACCACAACGAAAAAAAATAAGAATTACATTAATAACAATGAGTACAAGGAAGAAGGAAATGTTCTAAAATGGATTGTGGTAATGATTGTTTTATCTTCTTGATATGAATGAATTATTGAATTTTATGATATGTGGAAGAAACGCCAATAAAACTGTTAAAAAAATTCTTCCCGAGTATATATATTCAACAACCAATAATTCCATTTCCTTTAAAATGCTATTTTTAACTTGTTGGGGGGGATGAACTTTTTTATGTGTCAAGATTCAAGTGGTTTTGTACCAATTCAAATGTGCAGGCTGTGAATAAAGACAGCAATAGAATTTAAGTCATGCTAATCAGTGAGTACCCTATTTCTAATGGCCAGGAGTGAAGACCAGCTGCCTTCAATCAGTGTAATACACTCCTACAACACTCTTGACTCCCATCCAAGTCTGAGACACAAGAGATTTGTTTGCTTCACGTGTATATTGTCTACATTGTATAATGTATACAATGTATATTGTATATAATGTACATTGTAACCCCGGTTTCTGTGGCCATGACTGAACTGTTTGGAACCAGTTGGAAGTGCTGATGAGGGCATCATTTTTCCATTGAGGCAGGTTTCACTGACCTCTAGACTTTGGTTCCTATTAGAGGCCAAGGGTGGCATAGAGAAGAAAGGAGAGTGGGGAAGTGGGGATCGGCGTATTTCCTCTCCCCTCTTAGGCCAGGGGGTACTACTGGCTTCTTCTAATTGCAAGTCCCTGGGGAGCTCCATAGAAACACTGATGGCTCAAAAGTCAGTGGTTCAAATCCAACCACTCTATGGGAAAGATGTGGCAGTCTATCCCTGTGAAGATTGACAGCCTAGGAAACTCTATGAGGGAGCCCTTTTTTGTTTTTCAGGGCTACTATGAATAGGCATTAACCTGATGGCAAGGAGTTTTTAAGATTGTAGGTCAAGGGCTGTGTTTTAGGTGAAGGTTTTGTTGGTCGGGCTAGATTTCTGAGTGGTTGCGAGTTAAAATCCAGTAATGCCCCTCTGATGAGATCTCTTGCAGAGCATGGCTGACTTCCAACCTAAGTGGATGTGGTGGAAAAGCTCCTTTGCTTTTGCGTCTGGCTTATTGATCTCGTTCTTTGGCCTTGAGCCAACGGCCTACGAGACCGTCTGCCCTCTGGTTCACTCACCTCTGCAGCCAGAATCCTCCTGTCTTGCCTGTCGACGCTGGGAGTTCTCAGCAGCCTGCCTACCTTGGTCATTTGCCTCCGCAGCCAGAAGCCTGTCCCCAGACCTGCTGATCTTGGTTTCATCAGGCCCTGCAGCTACACAAGTCACCCGGTCTAGTTCCAGACTGGGAACTTGTTCTCCTCTGCAACTCGGTGAGCCATTTCCTTTTCAGCAACCTCTCTCTACATATACTTATATCAGCTTCATCCGTTTTTCTTCTCAAAAACCCAACCTAAGACGGGGCGCTTCTTCATCTTTGAGGGTGCCCTCAACCCTGTCCACACATCTGTAAATGGTCTGCTCATTAAACCCTCTTCAGTTAAATTCTGAAGAAGGTGTTATCCTGTCATGACACTGGCACAGTAATAATTTATTTTAAGCAGAGCTGAGGCAAATTTCCAGGTTTATTAATAGTATAGGTTACAAGAAATTTCAGAGATTATATAAAAACAGTGACATATATTTTATAGGTACAGAGTAAAAGGACAGTAATAAGGGTCATATTGTTTTTATATATATATATATATATATATATATATATATATATATATATATACACACACACACAAACAGAATCAACTTTAACAATGAAATCCCATTGGTTTCAATAAAATGAAGATAGTAACTAAATTAATAAACGTTAATGCTAATTTCTACTTATAAAATGTTTAGTTATATTACTTTGATGTAAATTATACTATGGTACTTAGAAATAGTTTGCTCTTTTAAATAGGTACACATTTGTCTGGCAAATTTCCATTCTTGTTTAACAAATGCCTCCATTTTTTCCCACAAGAAAAACTGTACATTGCACCTAAATTTCAAGTTATTTTTCCAAATGAATAAGAATTTTTATTTACTTGATAGCCATTATGGGTTTATAAATGGTGTTAAAGATCACCACGGGGAGACATCAGTCAGTGTAAGACATAAAAAAATAATTTATAAATTATTTCAAGGGTTTGGGAGGGAGGGAGGATGGGGGAGGGAGGGGTAAAATGAGGAGCTGATACCAAGGGCTCAAGCGGAAAGCAAATGTTTTGAAAATGATGATGGCAACAAATGTACAAATGTGCTCGACACAATGGATGGATGTATGAATTGTGGTAAGGGCTGTATGAGCCCCCAATGAAATGGTTTAAAAAATCACCATGTAAGATTTTTTTCTTCTCCTAATTAAGAAAAACTAAAATGAAAACATCGAGGAAGTTCGCTCCGTTTCAAAGTCCATTACACTTCAAAGACTGCTGTGAGCAATTTAGGGACAAAAGCTTTGCCTAACGAATGTAGACTGGAGGGATGATTTTTATAAGAGTCCTCCCCGTGTCCCACTGTGCTTTCAGCTCAAGATACCGCCCCAGGAAGCAGTAGCCCAGGTGCTCCATCGCGTAACCAGCAGACCTGGTTTGTGTGATACATGGTTGGAGGCACTGGCTAGAAGTGATTCTTTCTATGAGAACATTTATTGTACATATCTCCTACTCTCCTGTAACCATGTGTCAGTCTGTGTTACTTCAGTTTTGTTCTGTTTGGAGATGATGTGTCTAAGTCTCATTCAACTTTATGCCCCCAGCTTGATCACAGTGCCCACAGCACACGTGGCCGCTCCCCTGGGCCCCCAGGGCAGGATTCTTGTGGGAGAGCTGGCCTTTGCAGGGTAAGTGGTAAATGAAGGCTCGTTTTGTCTTTAAAAAGGGTAGAGGCCTTATATATTCATCACCTCCATGGCCGGCACTTCCTGCTTTGCCACGTTCTAATAAGCATGAGTGCACATGGGGGTGGGGCAACTGCGGTGGGCCCCGGCTCTCTGTGACCTGGGATGCTCAGCGCAAACTGCCACCAACTCCGGTTCCTCACTGGGGCCGGGCTGTGTCTGCTGCTGGCGCATAAAGACCTGCAGCCTCGGGTGGAGTGGGGAACAGCTGCACCCCCTGCGACTCCCCGAAAGATGAACTGAGGTTCCTAGTGGACTTACGCTCCTTCCTGTGGAGCAAGCTCAAAGGAGGGGTTTTCACCTGTTTACATTTTTTAAGATTTCTGATTATGTTTAACATGACAGAGGAGCCTTTTTCTTCACAAGGAATGTACTAAGTCTTATCCCTTTAATAATTTAAACACTGCTATCGAACAATTTCAAAATATTTGCAAAAGTTGAAGTCCAAACCCTGAAATCTGTCACTACTGATGGGCATTTTCAGGTGTTTGGGATGAAACCTAAGCAACCTAGATTCTGCATATTAAATCAGAAGTTATTCCTATAATCTCTGGCGGGGGTCTTCAAAGTACCCTTTAATATATATACACACACCCACACACATATGTACATCAACTAAATATATCAGTCCAAGCATTCAGCTTGTACTGTATACTGGCCATATGCCGTTCTGAATAACACTATCTTTATTCCTGCTTCCCTTTTCAGGAACAAGCAAACATAGATGCTCAGTACTGGGCTCTCATAAGAAGGAGGCAGGCAAGCAATACACTGGCTGTTTTCCATGGTGCAGTCAGCACTTGCTCTTAACCAGAGACTGATGGAAAGAATCCCTAGGCTTTGTAGGCGGCCGCAGTCCCCTTTCCTAAATGAGCAGCTTTTTGTAGAGGCTGGTATTCACGTTGGTGGAGCACGTGTCCGCCTTACTTGCCATTAAGTGGCCGCTGCTGTTGCAGCTGGTGGGGTCCGCGGGTTCTCTGCAGCACAGGAGGCTGTACAGGTACCGCTGGCAGTCCGAGGAGGCATAGTAGTAAATCATGGGGTCGATGCAGCAGCTGATGCTGCTGACACAGACACAGAGGAGGTAGGCGAAGTAGGCAGCCTCCGTGGAGGCGTTGGAAGACAGGAGGGAGTAGTGTGCCATCAGGAGCACGTTGGTGGGTCCAAAGCAGAGGATGAAGATGCAGAAGACGGTCGCCGACAGGAACAAGGCCCGCGTCTTCTTGCTGCGGTTGGCGACGGTGTTGGAGCTCAGGCACCGGATGATGCACGCGTAACAGACGGTGGAGACGGCCAGCGGCACGAAGAAGAAGACGGCCGCGAAGGCGGTGAAGTAGGACGTGTAAAAGCTGTCGTGCGCCGCCTGGTTGAGCACATCGTGGCACGTGGTGATGTTGAGGCCCGGGACCTGCGTGGTCTGTTCTTTGAGCACCAGAGGCACCACGCCGCCGATGGCCGCCGCCCAGATGGCCAGACAGGCGAAGGACGCCCTCCCCAGCGTGCGCCAGGAGAGGGACTGCATGGGGTACACCACGGCCAGGAAGCGGTCAATGCTGATGGCCGTCATGAGCATGATGGAGGCGTACATGTTGCAGTAAAACGCCGCCGTCACCAAGCGGCACATCTCCGGCCCGAATTTCCAGTCGCTTCCGGAGAAGTAATAGCTGATCTTGAAGGGGAGGGCTGCCACAAACAGCACGTCCGCCGTGGCCAGGTGCAGCATGTACACCATCGCGGGCTTCTTGACCTTCATCTTCACGAGGAACACGGCGATGGCCAGGACGTTCAGCGGAAGGCTCATGATAAAGACACCGGTGTACACGGACGGGATGAAGAGGGTCAGCCAGGGGCTGGTCAGGTAACCCAGGGCTTGGCCCGAGACGAGGTCTTGGGGCGGCTTCTGAAGGTGGCTTCGGTTGAGGGGGATGTGCCTGCTTTCCGTTAAATTATTTTCATTTCCCTCCTCAAGCTCCTCCTGTGGCAAGGGTTCATAAACGTTCACGGGATTCTTCGGGGGATTCTTGATGAGAAATGCCCGGGGTGCCAGGGAATCTTTTCCTGGTTTTGATTCTGGAAGAAAAAAATTTAAAATGACTGAATCGAACAGGCACACGAGATGAATAGAAAATACGTCTAAAGCGTGCTTATTGTTATGATTTGTTTTTTCCTGGGAGCATGGGTGGACCAGAACAGGATGCGTCAGAGAATCTGCTAACGAAAATATTGCCCATTTTCTTGGTGGGTCGGTTTGACACTAGCGCGTGTGTCACGAAAGAATTGAAGTCAGTTTTACTTTTATTTTTCCCCCTTTTATGACAACTCAGACCAGTGTTCAGGTCTGAGGGGCAAGGGATCCGGAAGGTTCTCAAGGCTGTGACCCGTCTCTCTTATTTTCAATGTAAATTTTATTCATTATTATTCTCCACCCACCCCCTTTTATTTGTGGAATATAACACATACAGTGGAAAACATACTACATGTACTCACACATCCAAACAATGACAGTATCCCTGAACACCCATTGTGTTAGTCCAGGTAGACTAGACAAACAAATCCTGGGAGACGCATATGTGAATAAGAAAGAGCTTTATATCAAAGAGTAATTGTACATTAAGACAACATCCCAGCCTGGTCCAGATCAAGTCTTAAGTTCGATAATAGCCCCTAAGTCTGACATTAGCCCATATGCCCAATAATAGTCCATAAATTCTTCAAAGCACATACAATGATGTCGAATGCAGGAAGATCACAGGCCAGTGGGTGGAAAGTCTTGTGGATCCAGTGGTAGTGGAAGCATCTCAGCGCTGGCTGGGGTCTCAACCTATAGGTCACGACCCCTTTGGGGCTAGAACGACCCTTTCACCTGGGTCACTCAATTCATAACAGTAGCAAAATTACAGTTATGAAGTAGCAAACAAAAATAATTTTATGGTTGGTGGGGGGGGGGGGGTCACCACAACATGAGGAACTGTATTAAAGGGCTGCGGCATTAGGAAGGTTGAGAACCATTGCTTTATCTTTTGACTGCTGCTCACATGAACATTGATTGTGGATAAAAGCAAGACGAAATCCTTGAAAACGTCAACCTTTTCTGTTCACCATGATGTCACCTATTGGTCCAACTGGGAGGATGTTGCCTTCCTGTAAGTTTAGCTATACTCCATACTGAAGGGGCTGTAATCCTTGATCTTCGTCAACAAATGCTTCAAATCGTCCTTACTTTCAGCAAGCAAGGTTGTGCCATCTGCAACTCGCGGGTTGCTAATAAGCCTACCTCCAATTCTGATGCCACATGCTTCTTTATATAATCCAACTTTACAAGATTAGCTGATTCATTTTTTAGCCTTGATTTCTTAGGGCCAACTTGCAAGCTACATATACACTCTCCCTGAGGCCTGTTGTACAAAGCTTTTTTTTTCAGGCCATCTTAATCTTGATAGATGTTTACAGACATCTTTTTTTTCCCCCTCACAAACCATATTCTTGTCCCCTCTCATGGTTTCTCTTGAAGAGCAGCTAGTGGGTATGAACCATTGCTCCTGCGGTTAGAAGTCCAATGTTTACCCCACAGGGTATCTGCCAAGCCAGTTCAGTTCAAGCCAGAGAGTTCAGCTCAGAAGGTTATGGAAACTGGTTTTTGGAAATAACAAAGGGTCTTGAAAGATTTTCTCAAAGAATACAGGATGATTATGGAGGCTTATTATTTACACAAGTCTTAAGACAATGAAAAACGGCATCGATGAGAAAAAGGCCAGGAACATTGCGCTGAGGCATTTTGGGGGCCATGACAATGAATGCGCTCATGTGGCAAGGGCATCAAGGGTTCAGAGAGTAGCATCGGAAAAGGTTACTCCCCCACCCTTCAAACTCTGTTCTCTCAACTCAACGAACCTGATTCAAGGCCCTCAAGTATGCCAAACGCGGATGGAAACTGGAGAGTGCTGCGTTCTTTGGGGAAGAGCTAGAAAGGGGACACACTTTCTTCAGAAGTGTACAGATTTGGAGGTTATGTTGAGACACAATAGCTTCACATTTTGATACTTTTGTTTAAGAAAGGTTTCTATGATTTTGTACCCATGCCACTTGACTCACTCTCCCTCGTATTTAGCAAGTACTTTATTCTCCTTTCTTTTCCACTTATATCTCCACAGGCACCTGTCTCCATTCAGCTTGCACCCATTATTCATGACACCCATCCCTTCCAATGGAAAAATGAGAAGACTTCTTTTTTTTATTATTTTATTTCATTTTGAGGGAACATCTAAAAGGTAATGAAGCTAGAGGCAAATTCAGAGGAAAGCTCTCAATTCCATGGACATTATGACAGTGTGATAGTTAGGTTTATAGTACCAATTAGGCCTCCATAGGAACATGTAGGTGGAGTTTAATCAGGTCACAGCTTGATTGGAGAGCCACTGAGATAAATACTTCCCGCAGTTGGCATCCAGTTTCTCAGACCAGTGCTCTGCTGCCTGAGCTAGTCCTTTGCCTCAACTGTGTGCTGCACTACTGTGGGGTGAGCCAACTCATGGATTGTGTTGCCTTGCCATGCATCGCGGAGGTTCCACTGAGCCCTGCTTTGCCATGCTGCTGGTGCATACATCACTTGACCTGGAGGCTGGTGAATCACATTGCAGTGCATCCATCTCCACACCTCATAGGGGCATGCTTCACTAAGCTCTGGGGATACTATTGCTGCCCCACCCTCCTGTCTGCTGCCTGAGGGAGACTTTGCTTGTCTTTCCTGAGGACAGACTCCATTGTCTGCTTGCATGACCTTGGACCTGCAGCCGAGTGAGTTGAAGGACCTTCAGTATAGTAACTGTTCCAGGAAAGTGAGTTGAACTGAGCCCTCTGTACTGCTGTGCGAACTGATTAGCTGTTACATTCATTCTTGCTGTATAAACCTATCCTAATATATATTTATATATATAAATAAAACCATAAGTGTCCTGGTTTTGTTTCTCTGGAGAACCATGCCTAACACAGAGAGTAATTTTCTTTTATTATACTTAGCTTCTCTACAAAGTAATCAACTCAGTAAAGTTGACTTCAGCTTAAGACAAGCTTATGTGTGTCAAAGAACTGTGCCTCACAGGATGTTCGACGGATGATGTTTTAAAAGGGAAAGACCTTGCTATATCTTTCTTCCAAGGAGTCTCTGGGTTGAACCTTCAATCTTTTGGTTAACAGCTTGTTTATATGATGGAATGCCCCAAATCTCTCATCATAGACGGGGCCTTAAACAATCTCTGAGGGGAAAATCCCATTATCTTTTAGTTCCACTTTCCTGTGAATTTTCTGGAGCCATTTGCATTTAGTTCTAAACCACAGCCTCTTGGACAATTTCCAAATACAACCACAAAGGGCCTACTACCTCAGCCATCCTGTTTCCTTACTCAGCAGGTCAGCAGATGTTCTGGGGCCACTCATACCCCACAGGCCCCCTTCCTCAGTTGATACAATGTTGCACGCCAGGTAGGTGCCAGTTTAATCAGGCTTTTTGCATCTCCACCAGATGTGCAAAGAAGACCCTGGTGCAAACGTCTTCATTCGTGGTCCAGTGACGAAGAGTCCAGCTGCTTTGAGCTCACTAGTCACTCCCTGGGAGAAAGACAAGGCTGTCTGCTTCCTTCTCCAGAGCGATTTATAGCTAACCCTTGTCTTGTAAGGTTGTCCGAATAGCCTCGAGCACAGGGAGGAGTTTACTGCCTGCCAAAAATACCCATTTGCAACGTTGGGCAAATAAACGGACCCTGCGGCAGGAATTCAACCAGAGCCTGCGTTCAAGGAACTCCGGTAAGAGTCGCCTTCGTTAGATTGTGGGAAGTTGAGGAGGGAGGAGATGAACCAAAGAGGAAAATGGACACAGTCTCCATCAATGAAATGTTTCCAACAAAGACAGGACAAGCGGGTCACTTAATGTTGATGACAACATATGTACAAGTGTGCTCAATACAACTGAATGATGGATTCTCATAAGATTTGTAAGAAACGCCAATAAAATTATTAATAAAAAAGGAAAATATAACAAAGGATTTTAAAATGGGCTACAAGTTAGACGAGTACCGTGAGCTTTCAACTTTGGGGTGTTCTTGTTCAGCAGGGAAGTCCTTTCTGTAAATGAACACTTACACAGAGAGGCACAGTCCTGTGAACTAGGGGGTTCTTCTGAATCAGTTCTTAAACATCCCACCAGATCCAACTTGCTCTCAGACAAGATCGATAGACTCCGGACCAAAACAAATCAATACAATTACAAAATCAAAGACGGGAAGGCTGTTAGGTTGAGAGTCAAGAGTGAAACCTGGAAGAAGGGAAAGCACTCCAAGAGTCTCCTGGTTTATCTTTTCACAGGGGAGCTGCCAAGTCAGCGCCACACAGGATGGCTAACACTCGGATAGAAGACCTGCAGGCCTTTATTGTGAACTTGATTATGGTGGATTGAACCACATATTGTATGCTACTTGGTCCATTGACCTCCCTCTTGACCCAACCTTAACTTGCTCTAGACTCACATATTTCTCACTTGTTCCATGACAGAAATTTCTTCTCTGACTTTTAAAATATTAATGGTGTTTTTATCCTTTCTTATTCTTTATTTTAATTTTTCTTTCTATTATTTTAATTTTCTTCTTTTAGTTTTTTTATTGTTTCTGTTGGGTTTCCCAGTTTGTGAAGCACAGAAGGAGTGGATGTATACAGACAATAACTGAGTCAATGGTTTATTGGGGATGTGGTGGGGGTGGGGGAAAGTGAGTGGTGAAGGTGAGGGCATTTGGGGAGCAAACAATGAAGTGGGAGGGAGCATTAGACCTGATTGTAATGATGTATATATAACTGTTTATATTATTGTTCATTGATGCTTACAAATTCAATTAAAAGAATCCAATTTAATATAATAATTATTTATAAACTATCAAGGGACCAGGGGTGGGATCGGGGAGGGAGGGGGATGGGGGAAAAAAAAGGGAAACCGAGCTGATTCCAGGAACCCAAGTGGAAGGTGAATTATGAGAGTGACGAGTGCAACGAATGTATAAGGGTGCTTTGCTCATTTGATGTATGCACAGATTGTGATAAGAGCCTTATGAGCCCCAATAAAAAGATTTAAAAAAAAAGAAAGAAAATGATTAGGGCAAAGAATGTACGGGTGTGCTTTATACAATTGATGTATGTATATGTATGGATTGTGATAAGAGTTGTATGAGCCCCTAATAAAATGTAAAAAAAAAAAAAAAGAATCCAATTTAACTATGGAAATGTATGATATGTGAATATTATATCAAGAGAACTACTAAAATAGAGAAGTCAAACTTGACCAACGATTGCCATGGGTGTAGGAGGAAGGGTTTTTGCTTAGGTGCCACTGAGTTTATGATAATGGTGGTAGAATAATTTGGAAAACAATATCAATAATGGTTGTACAACACAAAGAATATAATTAATGGCACTGATCTATTCATGTAAAAGTTGCTGAACTAGAGAATATCTGGTTGTGCATATTTTTGCCACAATTAAAAAAAATAATTACATGAGTAACACTGAGTAAAATTAAGAATAAAATGTTCTAGAATTGACTGGGTTATGACTGTACAACTCTTCTTGAAATGACTGAATTACTGAATTGCATGACATATGGATGAAGTGCCAATAAAACTACTTAAAAAAAGGTATATAGACCTAGATGGAGGCTATGTAGAGCAATAACTCATTATTTCGATAATTAAAAAAAAATACCTGCAGTCTTTCTGGTCCAAAGAACCAATGGCAGAGTTCCAGACAATCACAGTCACTGGAAATTAAGAAGAGAGCCCCAGAGAGGAAAAGCAAGAGGGGTGTGAGCCCCTGAATCAGTATGCTTCCACAGACTCTGGCTGACCCCTGAACCAAGCACATGTGCTGAAGACTCAAGTCAACTCTGCTGAAAACTTTTAACAATGAAGTGAGAGTTGAGCTCAAGAGAGAAAATTGTCAGTGCCACCAAGTTAATTGCCTGCTAACGCAAAATCATCAACACTCTTTGGAAGAATATAACAAAATCCAGTGTTCCTAACACAACAATGTCCAGGATACAATCCCAAATCAGGTGCATCAAGTCCCCCCCCCCCAAAAAAAAAACAAGACAGTCAATTAAAACCAACCCCAAGCCGACTCAAACAATGGAATAAGCAGATAGGGATTTAAAGGAGTTTACCACAGTTTGGTGGCATAGTGGATTAGTTATTGGGCTGCTAACAGGAAGGTTAGCAGTTCAAAACCAATGGATGCTCTGTGGAAGGGAGATGAAACTTTCTAGTGCTGTGAAGATTTCCAGTCTTGGAGAGCCCCAGGGGCCATTCTTCCCCATCATATGGGGCAGATCACCAGGAATCAGAATGGACTTAATGGTAGGGAGTGATATTCAATAAAGGAAAAGAGTTCATGGAAATGAATGTAGCAATAGGGAACATCAAAGAAACTGTTGTTTGACTTTTTGTTTTCTATTGAAACAACAACAACAGTTCCGGGATTAGAAAATGCATTATATTAGATTGCCATCTATTTCCAAGTTGAAGAATAAAACTAGAGCATTAACAGTTCAGAACACTAAAAGTAGATGACCAACTGCCTCCACAAGTGAACGAACACAGGGGTGGCCTGGCTGTAGACCTGCCACACGCAAGGACACATTCTCCAGGGAGGGGCCTTAAGGAGTCCTCGGTGTCCCCATTGCCTCTTGAGGGTAAGAACCATTCCATCAATCTCAGAATCTCAGCAGACTGCTCTGCAGGGGGTGGGCATTAGCTTTCCGTCGCAGTCTTGCATTAGGATATTGGCTTGTCCTGCTGTCACCTAACCTCTCTCTGAATTCAAGGACAAAAGCATTACAGTGGGATTCCTGGACTTGTCTGGACGACAGATTCCACCAGGGGAAAGCATCTCATGTTGAACGAGACCTGTCTCAATCAATACAAAATAATGCAATACACGGCATTCTTATTTTACCCCCTCCTACCTTCCACGGAGCTTGCTTTTAGACACCATCATCTGCTCACTCCAAGTCATTTTTGACTCTGTGGAATCTAACCCTGCCCCACCGTCTCCTACTTAGTATGGTTTCAATTGTCCCCAAGATGAGGAGCATGAACCGTGCGTAAAGTGCATGCAGTTCCAGTCTTCAGTGCTTGTGCACACTCACCTTGACCCAGTTACACGGAGACCCGGCATTGGTACCAACTGTGTGGGAATCGAGGTCCTTCAAGGACTTAATGAGGGTGTGGGAGTGGTAAGAATGGAATGGACAGGGCTCTGGCACTCTAATGCCACAATGACGTGTGTCCTTAGAAATGCTGACCTGTAGGAACTGTGTGAGGTAACACATGAAATCCTCTGCCCTTCTGGGAGAATGGCCACATTAAAGACCTGTGTGGAACCTTGAATAAGGTGACCAGATTTTCACATTGGTAAAGCAGGACACCAGCTGGACAACATTGATAAAACTCATTTCCTGGCGAAATCGCCACATGGCAGCCGAAAACCGTATACCTTAGCTTGTCGTGCATTCTTTCCAAAAAATCAGGACTTTTTAAAAATGCACCGGGATGCGGGAAAATTTGTTAAAAATCAGGACGTCTGATCACCTTAACCTTGAATGGAGGCCCAAAGTCTGTGGTTATGTATATGTGGGGGTCTCAAGATACTATCTTAAGGAGTGATACAATTTGTAAAGCATAAAGTACTCAGCACTTAAAATTAAGCTATTTCTCTAAAAAAAACTCACTGCCACCGAGATTTTGAGTCTTGGTGACCCTATAGGGCAGGGCAGATGTCCCCCTGTGCGTTTCTGAGCCTGTAACTCTTTTAAAAATCAAATTCACTGGTATCAAGCCAATGCCGAATGCTGAATTTATAGAGACCTGACTTAACTCTTTATAGGAGTAGAAAACCTCATCTTTCTCTTGTGGAGTGGCTGCTGGCTTCGAACTACTGGCCGCGTGGTTAGCAGCTGTATGCATAACTGCAAAGCAACCAGGGCTCCAAACTATCACTCCAGACCAGACCAAACCAAACCAAACTCACTGCTATCAAGTCAATATTTACTTAACAACTATACAGGACAAGACAGAACTGCCCCTGTGGGTTTCCAACACTGTAACTGCTTACAGGAGTAGAAAGTCACCTTTCTCCACTGGAGTGGCTGCTGACTGACCAAGCACAGCCATCCCCCAGGGCTCCAACCTATCACACAAGCGTAGAAAATACCGTCATTAGGCTTTATTCAATAACTATTAATTTTAAAACTGTTCTTCCCAGCTTAGACCTTCTCTGGTAGTAGTTCGTGGCTCAAAACAGGTATCTTATATCCATTGAGAGGAACATTAGATCCACCCAGGAAGAATCCTTAATCCCTTGAATAAATAGCAAAGCCTAACTTGCTACCTTTCTTATGACTATAATACGCTTGAAATTTTTATGGTACTAGAATTAAAAGAAACTCCGAATTTAAAAATACATACGGATGCCAGCATCAAAGAATGAACAAAACAGCAAATTTCCAATCGGCTAGATAGTTCCAAGCCCCTTAGGCTGAAGCTCAAGTTGAAGTATCTCACTTTTCTTCTGCTCCTAGCACAATTCATAGGTCAAGGAGAAATTCCTTGACAGCTTGCCAAAGAGCCTCGTGATTCATCTGTGTTTCTGTTGTTAAGTTGTGGTCCACACACTTAAAAATCCAGCTCAGGTTCTAAAAATCAGTTCCCATACTTCCTGCTAGGGTTCACTTGTTTTCTTTAAATGGCTCTAGAGTAGTTTGGTTATTCAATACAACATATCACCATGAGCTGAAATATAGATTCCTTAACTGGAGATTTCTAAAACTGGTGAATCAGGCAACATTTTTCTCTGATTTGTATGCGATCTGGCCTGGAGACAGAGGTGTAAAGATGATCTTTCAGGTATTATTTGATCCTGCCAGCTAGTTCAGCAGGACATGCCCACTGCAGTTCTGACTCACAGGTCTGCCTACGGGGCTTTTGTGGCTTGTTTTTGTTGGCTGCCACCAAAGCAGGTTCCAACCTGTAGGGACCCTCTACATACACAGCAGAACGAAACACCGCATGGTCGGTCCTGTTGCCATCCCCAAAATCGTCCCCATGCCTGAGCCCACTGATGCAGCCACTGTGTCAATCCACCACATTGAGGGCCTTCCTCTTTTTCACTCCCTTCCACTTTACCAAACATACTGCCCTTCTCCGGGGACAGGTCCCTCCCGACAACAGGTCCAAAGTATATAAGATAAAGTCTCACCATCCTTGTTTCTAAGGAGCCCCTGGCCTTTATTCTTCTCACACAGATCCAGTTGTCCTTTTAGCTGTCATGGGACTTTCAAACACAGTCGTTCTCTTCAGTGCCCAAGTCTCACCTGCTTTTGAGGCGACTGAATGGACCGTGGCTTGGGTCGGGCGCACCTTACTCCTCAAGGTAACATCTTTGGTTTTCAGTACTGTAACGAGGTCTTGTGCAGCAGATTTAGTCAATGCAACATGTACTTTGATCTCTTGACTGTTACTTCCATGAGCGCCGATTCAGTATTGCAACTTGCAGCTTGAACTGTTCCTTCAGTTCCTGAGGAATGCTATGGACATTATTCCCTTTCGGTTTTCTGACACCAGGTCTTCGCACGTTTTATTATAATACTTTGTACTTAGTTTTCGCAAGCTATGCTTTGAAATCTGTTCGGCAATCTCATCATTCCTTCCTTTCACTGTAGCTTCTCTACATTCAAGAACAAGTTTCAGAGTCTCTTCTGACCTTCTGCTGATCTGTTCTTTCATGCTAACGACTGCTTGCTTTCTCCAGGTCTGAGACACTTGATGTTATCCCACAACATTAGTTTTCAGTGCATCGGATCTATTCTTGGTCTCTAAATTCAGGTGGCGTATACTCAGTCATACTTTGGTTCCTGAAACAATGGTTTAGACGATCACTTGTTTTTAAAGCTCGTGATGAAACAAGAGATTTAGTCCAATGCTAATCACCAGTGCTAAAATTATTAGGTGAAAGGCGGAGGGGGACACGATGATGGCTGGATTAAGTTAGAAATACCTGAACTCACTGAGTAATCTTAGCCTCACAGGAAGAGAGACAGCCTTGAGGTGATGTAATGGGAAGTACACAGTACCACTTCTGAGGTGGTTAGCAAAAAACTGAACCTGCACCTGATTAAGCCTTTAGGTATACTACCAACCATGTTACAGAAAGAGAGTTGTCGGCTAGCCTTAAAAGGTGCAGTCAGCAGGTCCCGGATATGGAAGTTACCAAGACAAATGACCTTGTTTCTCTGACCAACAAACAGCAATAAAAGGGGCTCGGGACTAAGGGAAACGGTCCAGATGACAGGAGAATCAAGAGAACTCTCACTCAGATGCAGTGGTGGACCTGGTCTGAACCTGATTTGCACAACCCACATCTTGGAAGGCATTCACGAGACACTCAGAGCACTGGGCGCACCGAGGGGCTATCAGATAGTATTGCGGAATTGTCCATTTTTAAAAATTTGTTAAGTTTACTTCAAGGTTTTTCTCTTTGGTTTATTAAGGGGTTTCATTGGAAAACCATGGATCACTTGGAGTTTGCGTGGCGTCCTTGCGCAGGGGCCACGCTACTCTTCTGTGTATCCTTTCAGTGTCAGTGTAGGTGCTGGCGACGCGAGCACGGTTGAATGGTCACTCCTCCTCCTGGGCCACCAGGGCCTCCCGGACTTCCTCTGCCTGGGCTGGTGGCAGAAGACAGTCCTGGATAAGGGTCAGGGCAGCTGCCTCCGTCAGACTGGTGAAGTCCTGGGAGGTTTTGACAGGGAGGTGCCGGCCAACTCACAGAGCGCAACATTGAAAGCCTGGTGCTCCTTGACCCCAAAGCTGGACTTCCAGGCCCAGAGAATGACTTGGACCCCCGTGAGGGCTGAGCAAGGGGAGCTCTTCCCAGGTGGGGCTCCCCGGGTCACAAACAAGTTATGTGCAATCTCGTGTTTGCTCAGGTAGTCCGTGGCTCGGCACACCCTGCTCACCAAGGCTTCTAAGTCAGGTCGTGGGCCGCGAGTGTGATAGAGGAAGCCAGGGGCTGGGATGGCCTGGAGCAGGTGCAGACAGCCACGAGGGTCTAGGGGCTTGCTTGGTGCCCCCTCTACGGGCAGTCTGTGGGCCAGGTAATAGCCATGTAGATGCAGGTGGTTTACTGAGGCCAAGCCACCCAGGCTGTTGAAGCCGACACGGAAGCATGGGTGTAGGCTCAGCAGCACGGCCTCGACCCCAGCACGCAGCACACCTGGCAGCAGGCGCTGGGGTAGTGCCCGGGCAGGCTCAGGCACCAGCAGCACGTGGCCCCACTCCAGGGGACTGACATTGATCACCACCAGGATGTCCTCTTGCTGGAGCGCACCGGGAGCCCTGGGCTCCCGGTGCAGTTGGAAGAGGATCTCTCCCGCTCGGATCTTGTTGAAGTTAAAAATGTGCCGGGTCAAATGGCTGCCTCACGCTCTGGATGCTCTGGGGAAGTCTCTGCACCCCTCGCTCTACATTCAGCTGAGCCACAAACCCTAAGGCACCGGGAAGAATTAGGGTCTGCAGTTGCCCCAGGTGGTAACGAAACAGGCCCAACTCTGCAGATGGCAGAGTCGAAGCGAGACAGTGGCCAGGCCCCCCGCACGCCAGATGCATGCCTGGGCCATGAATCCCTCTGGCCAGGAGTTCCTCTTGCCCACAGACAAAGTCGGGAGTGTCTTGACCTTCCCGGCCCTCTTTGCTCAGAGTTAGCAAGTAGGAAGCTTCTTTGGAACCATGCGGAGTAACCATGGGGCTGACTTTGTCGGAGGGACTTCAGTCCAAGCTGGAGTTTCTGCAGCTTTGTTGGTGCAGAAACTTCCAAGGCTGTTCTAAGAATCGACGGTAGCTGGCACAGTGCTTGGCATCCAGTGGGCCCCCAGTCCATGACAGTGAGGTTGTGACTCCTCGTGGAGTGGCGGCATCGGGGTGGCAACACTTGCGGCGAGTGTAGAACTCGTCCACGTCCGCAGCCGCCGCCGCCTGCAGCGAGGGTGCCCGACGGATGGACGGACGGACGCACGGCGCCACTTCCTCCTGAGCCGCAGTGGAGGCCACAGCGAGGTCGCGATGCTCTGACTGCACGTCAGCCTGCCAGCACGCACGCACGCACGCGGCCCGCCCACCCCAGAGGCGGGGCCGTGCAGCCTGCGGAATTTGTCAATTTTTAAAAGAGATGATAATATTGTGGTTTCTTTTGGGGGGGCGGGTTCTTAGAATCTATGGATGCAATGGTATGATGACTGGGATTTGCTTTAGAGCTGTTCAGCTGGGGGAAGTAGGGTTTCGACAAAACGAGATTGCTCCTATTTTAGTGAAGGTGAAGCCGATGGCGGTCATGGGAGGAATGAGGCTGCTCTTCATTTTTGTGTACATTTGAAACTTTCCAAATAGAGAGCACGTTTAAAGGCAGAATAAGTCTTCTATGCATATTTACTTGAAGGAAATGAAGGATAAAGATCTTTGTGTTTGTTTTTTACAGTTTTACACACTGAGATACTTTGTTTGATATTAACTCCTCAAAGCCTTCTGGGGTGTAGGGAGGAGTAGTAATATGAAAACCTTGAAACGTTTGTTGGGCATCTACTAGATGCTGGCAACTTCACTTTGTGACGTCCTCACCTCAAGGGGACAAGCATCGGAAGCCCTGCTCTGTAAGTGAAAGCAGAGCGGCTCAGTCTCTCATCGGGTCACACCACACCACACCGCCAGAAAGTGGAGGCCGCAGCATTTGAACCTACACAGGCCTGGCCCCAAATCCGATTCTTTGAGGCACATCCTCTCGAAAGCCATGATTTACAACCGTTTCCAAACCTGCGCTCAAATAAAGCAGACTGCAGATATAATCAAGCAATCGTAAACAGCGTTTCTAGGAAAGCAGAGCTCTTCTCACGAAGGAAGTCGTCGCCTGCCTGCGACTCTGCTAACCACGGGAAAAGTCACCTCCGGCAGCACTTAGTCACAGCAATGGAATTCATTTACAAGGCTGTCCCGCAGTCATCCACACCTCACCAGCTTATCGCACTGTTGACATGGGGTTGTGATGCTGGAAACGTGCCACTGAGCATTCAAATGCCAGCAGGGTCACCCAGGGTGGCCGGGTTTCAGCAGAACTTGCAGACTAAGGTGAGGAAGAAGGGCCTGCCGGTCTACTTCTAAAACCCTGGCAAGTGGGTATACGGCAAAAACAATGAACCCCGACAAAACTCCAGAGTAATGCAGAAGTGGGTATTGTCCTGTGAAACTTACACACACACACACACACACACACACACACACACGCCTTTACACCTTAAACATCCATGTCAAAACAAACAAAAATCCATGTCTCATGTCTCACTCTTCTCACTGTATGTTAGCTATAAAAGAACATATGACCAAATACTCCTTTACAATACTATAACACCTGACTTTTCAATTCATCTATAGGCTTGAGATGAAAAAGGTGACTGTGGGATATTCTAAAAGTTAAATAACCGTTTCCAAGTGCACATCACGATTATTCCCATCATTTACAAGGCAAAGTGAATGTATGCCCGTCATGCAAAGGGCAAATAACGAATGGATGAGGGAGCTTCTAAAAATGTCTGTGGACAATGAAGGTTGAGAGATAATGGAATTTTCCGACAAGCCTTTTAGAGTTCCCTAGTCTAATGGCAGTTCACATGGAACACTTCACTGGGTGGCTTGGGTTGAGGAAAGCAAGGCCTTCGTGGCAGGAAGTGGCTCCCGAGGTGGGTATTTCAACCACCAGGACAAGGACGAACTAAAAAGCTACCACTGCCATTGTGTCCATTCCGACCCTCCAGGACCGAGTGGAAGCGCCCCTGTGAGTTTCTAAGACTGTAAATCTGAGTGGCTGGTGGTTTCAAACTGCTGACCTTGCGGTTATCAGAGTAACGTGGAACCCGGTATGCCACCATGGTTCATTATTAAAGGACAAACTGAAAGGCTAGGTGCATGAGGATACAGTGGACGCCTGTACCTGGGGGACCTCAGCCGATGGAGACAGCTAGTTAGCCTGACGGTTCTAGGCATGAATAAGAGGAGAAAAAAGACAAAATAAAAGCAGCAGAAAATAGCAACGAGGGTCGGGGGTGGCATCTGAGAGAGGGCATGGAGGAGAACAGAGAGGGAGAGACACCCAGGGCCCTTGAGACTCCACCCTGTCTGCAGACTACAGCCGGAGGCCCAGCTGAGCTCTGGTTTAGGAGGGCAACGGGGCGCCTTTGGGCAGGCGTCCAGCCAGAGCATTTTTGGAAAAGAAGAGAACCCATTTTTGCCGACTAACTGCAACTCGTGTTTAGAACACACTCTGCGGATTGGATGGAAAAGGTTGAAAATGCAAGACTATGGAGCCGAAGGGAAGGAGTGGAAAGGTAACCAGCAGAGATGACCTAACAGGTAAGCAACAAGAATACTCCTGAGAAAGGTAGTCCCCTGCATCTAGGAGAACAGAGGACACGGCATCCCGATCCCGATCCGCTTTCCAAAACAGAACGACAGTCACCCAAGAAGAACTCACACAAGCAAAAGAGCCTCCTGGGCATGAAAATGGACTTGTTGGGTCTTAAGAAATTTGACCTTCTGACTCATGCGCCAGGTGAGCAGAGCTGGACACCAGACCAGAGACCAGAGGCCGAACTTGGGATCTGACCAGAAGGCCGGGCTGCCCCACAAGATTCTCAAGGAAACCCAGCGTTTGCTGGCAGAACCAGTTCCCGACATTAAAGCAGAACCAGATGAGAGCAACGCCCATTATTTTCATGTGGTCCTTGCTGGCCCGCAGGATTCTCCCGTTGAGGAAGGGACTTTTAAACTTGAACTATTCCTCCAAGAAGAACATGCAACAGCAGCACCTAAAGTACGTTTCATGACCCAAATTTATAGCCTAAAGTACACAAGTTGGGAAGAAGATTAGCTACTTTGAAAGGGATGGCAGTGGTCTTCAGCACTGCAGATGAGCACAGTTCTGCTCTCGATCCGGGCTGTGTCTAGGGCTCCCAGTCCAGATGATCATCAGCAAATGAGGTGGCCGAGCCGTGGAAGCTCCACGAAGCCCAAGCCATCGAAACGCGAGAGCACGGACTAGACTCTGCCGTGAGTTGTGTTCTTCGATCTGAGCATCAAGTGTGCATCACTTCTCCTGTTCTGCCACGACTTCTTCCTCTGCTTGTTCGCATTTAACGGAACCATTACAGAATAAAAGACTTTGTGATTAAGTGTACATTTGCCAAAAGAAAGAAAAGAAAGCTATTTGACCTAACTTTGTAGGACTTCTTGGCCTGCTTTCTGTCCAGTTGTGTGTCTTTCTGTTTGAGTTAGGGTCTCTTGGTGCATTAATTTGCATAGTCATGAGTAAGAATCTATTTATAGCTTGCTAGAGCTGATTCACCATCTGTTAGGGAAAGGAAATACCACAAAAGCGAGATCCATTCACAGACTGCTGCTGACTCCCTCCAAGGGCAACGTCTGCATGTAGCTCTAGGGGGCTGGAGAGCAGGCAGGGGTCCTGGGTGGCTCCCTCTCCACATGGGGTGCAAGAGAACATCTACTTAGCAAAGGTCAGCCTGTGGCTGAATGCTGGCACCCTAAGGGGCCCCAGTGTCTCTGTGGGCTATGCATATTTTGGCTGCTAACTACAAGGTTGGTGGTTCGAATCCACCAGCTATGATGAGGTTGTCTGCTCCTGTAAAGCTTTACAACCTTGTAAACATCATATAAGGTCACACTGAGTTGGAAACAAATTGATGGCAGTTGGTCTTTTTGTTGTTCTTTGTTTATTTTTGTGGTGGTTCACATTCACTAGCTGCTCCTTTTGGGAGAAAGATGAGGCTCGCTTCTCCCGTAAAGATGGACAGTCTCAGAACTCCTATACTGGGTCACTATGAGTTGTTATTGACTGACAGCAGTGGGTTTGGTTTCCTGGTTTTGGTTAAAGATGTGGATGATCAAATCCCAGACCTGTGAATATGCTAGTTTACACAGCAAGCGGGATTTTGTAGATATGATTAAATGAAGGACCTTGAGATGGGGAGATTATCTGGATCCTCGTAAGAGAGAGATATGGGAGTTACAGTTAGAGAGAAAGAGGGGATCCAGCTGGCTTTGATGGAGAAGCCATGGAACAAGGAATGTAAGCACAATGGAAAAACCAAACTCATGGCCATTGAGTCAACACACTCAGAGAGACCTTGGAGAACAGGGCAGAACTGCCCCGTGTGTTTCAGAGACTGTAACTCTTTACAGGAGTAGAAAGCCTTATCTTTCTCTTGTAAATGGTAACTCCAATCCACTGACCTTGTGGTTAGCAGGCCAACGCGAACCCACGACCCCACCAGAGCTCCAACAAGCAACCCCGAGAGCCAGCAAAGGCAGGAGAACGTAGCCCGCCCGAAAGCGTACAGACGGAATATAGCTGACTCAGCGTAGTCAGTGAAACAGATCCCAGACTGGACCTCCAGACTGCAAGATAATAAGCTCGTGTTTTTTGTTTTAATGCCACAAAAACATGTTTTCATGTTTTGTGGTTACGATTACTGCAGAAATAGGAAACCAATGCATTAGCTTTTCACTCAGCCATTCTGGGCGTGTTTCCTCACCTGTCAAAGGGGCCTCGCATCTACTCAAAGCATGGCTCCAAGGCATTCATGAAATAGTATACATAATATACCTCAGCAGGGCCTTGGGTGTAGTAGTGGTGGTGCAGTGGGTTATGTGCTGGGCTGCCAACCACAAGGTCAGCAGTTCTAAACCACCAGCCGCTTTCTACTCCCATTAACAAAGTAACCATCTTGGAAGCTATGATCGTTTGTTTTTTTTTCTGCCAACATGGCAGCTGTAAGAAGTTATGGGTGGGGTTTAGCCTGTCAATCAGTTAGCAGCTTGAGAAAGTCATTTGGAGGTGCCACCAAGATAAATGGCTCTTTGGAGGTGGGACCATTTCTGCCTCTGCCTTCACCTTCGTGTTGAGGAGCTGCACGGAGGCCTGCAAGAACCCTGTGAAGCCTCCACCAACATTGGCTACATACGACTTTTCACCACCGGCCTGTGCATCATTGCATGTGGCTTTGTGAGTCTGAAAAGGGACTTATAGCCTACTATCAGACTTAGGGACTCGAGTTGACTGGGCTGGGATGTTTTCTTGATATACAACTGCTCCTTGATATAAAGCGCTTTCTTATACATATAGGGAGTATCTCTGGATTTGTTTCTCTAGTCAACCCAGCTTCACACAGAAACCCACAAGGGCAGTTCTGTTCTGTCCTACAGAGCCGCTGTGAATCGAAATCAACTTGACGGCAATGAGCGAGAGGGAGTGTAGTAGGCGATCAATATAAACCCCAAAGCCAGAAACCATCAAGTCAATCTCCATTCCTAGTCACCTCACAGAGTAAACTGTCCCTGGAGGTTTCTAAGTCTTGCAAACCACTGCGGGCACAGACAACCTCATCGCTCTACGGTGGAGCAATTGGTGGGCTCAGACTGCTGACCTTGTGGCTAACAGCCCAACATGTAACCCACGACACTGCCAGGGCTTCAGCAATCAATAAAGGGAAGCTTATTTAAACCCAAAGACCAGAGCGTTGGAAGGCCATTCTGGCCAGAGCGAATGGCACGCAGACAGAAGCCCAAGCAAGCACGGCACATGGAGGACGAACTAAGACATGGTGCTGGACAGAGTGGAGGATGTGTCATGGGAGGGGCGGGTGGATGGGGTGGCTGGACAGAGGCTGCAAGCAGAGGGGCACCTCACCTCACCACAAACTACAGAACTGGGCTTGACTCTGGGCTACAAGGCAGTGAACAGAATCTCCCACCCAGTGCTCTCGGCCATAGTCACTCTCCGTTCTTGTTGAAGCCTTCCCACTCCGAGTCACGGTGGCACTCACAGGCAAGTCAGCCCGCCCTGAGGAGGTTTGCATAGCAAGGCAAACTTTGTCTCCCCACCATATCTGCACTGGCCAGAGGGTCTTTGAAACCTCACGAAACAAAAGAAACTCACTGTCACCGAAATGATGCCAGCTCCTAGCAACCGATGTACAGGAGAGGGTAGATCTGCCACTGAGAGCTTCCCAAACTGGAACCCTCTACGGGAATCGAGAGCCCCATCGTTCTCCTACGGTGCAGCGGTGGTTTGGAACTGCTGACCTTGCAATAGCAGCCCCATTCGTCACCAGTATGCCATCAAGGGCTCCTGCTTCAAAACACACAGAGGATGTCGCTCCCTAATCTAAAGCCAGTTATTTCTTTAGTCCAATTCTTAGCTCCCCTCACCCCTGGCTCCTCAGTTCATGCCTCAAGAGAACATGGTTCTCAGACCCTCCCTGTCCAGCTTCCCTCTGCCACCAAGGGCCACACCATCTGTTTCATTTTCCAGACGCGCTGGCAGGAGGAAATGCCTCAAAGCCACCCAGCTCGTGGAGAGCAGGGCTGAGTAGGGCTCCTGGGATGTCTTCCCTGCCATCCTCTAAGCTGCCCTGCCCGAAACGCCCTGGGCCTGGGCAGCTGTGGCCCAACCTCAGAGCGCACAGCAGCGGCACATGGGGGAGAATGCCATGCTACTAACTCACATACTCAAGTTACGTTCCCTTCGTGGAAATTCTGGCAGGCTAGGCCCACCTCTCCCAATAACAGCCCACCTGATTTTCTTCAGTAAAAGGGAAGCATATAAAATTCTATTTAAAGTTCACCTTCTTGGTATTGGGCTTGACGAGGAATTCTGGAATTTCAACTTGGTTATTATAGTATTTAACATCTTAGACATCCCTCTCAGCTCTGAGTTATAGGGCAAAAGGGCAGATTTGATGCTGGTGGCTCAGTTAAACCAGTGACAAACGTTTGGGCAGCGAGGGGAAAGCGGGCCCTGGATCTAAGAAGTTCTACCAGCAACTTCTCTCCAGGGAGAGTGTGGAGGCAAGAGGCCTGCAGGCTCTCCCCCACCTGTCTGGGGCTGCTTCCTGTCGTAGCCACACCGGTATCACCAGACGGTCACATGCGAGGTGGAAAGGAAGGCACCTTTAACTTCCCTGACTTAGAAATACAACCCCCAAGTGAAACAGGGGTTTTGCCATACCGTGGTCTTCGGGTGCCTCGCTGTGTCTGCAGGTAGCCTATGAGGTTGTGTAGGCAGGCTGTTTTAAAAATTCCAGCTCACCAGCCAACTCCTCTAGCTAGACTTTCTGGAACGTAAAGGCATTCCCATATCTGGAACTCGGGCCAGGTGTGCATCCCCGGAACGCTGGCACTCTCCCAGATTTCTCACGAAATCCAAACTGCCCTTTCCTATTGGCATCCTGTCCTTTCCTGTTACCGGGCATAATGCTTTGAGGCCTGTGATCAGGGAGTCGTTTATAGCCGCCCTGGCTCCCAGGGGTGTGACTACCACAGTGAGCAGAAGCAAGCCACGCCCCTGCTTTCAATCTAGTGGTTGAAGGTTCGCTGGTCTCTCTCCCAGCTGTGCCTTCCCGCATGGGAAGTCAAGGGGTATGGGGTGGGTCAGCTCCATATCTCCCTTCTATGAAACAAGACACCACCAATCAATCGCTCCTGAGTTCATTTGGATTCCTGGCGACCCCATGTTTGCAGAAGAGAATTGCTCAAAGGGTAATCAGGGCTGTGCCTGATCACCAGGCCTTTCTTCTGAGGCGGCTCTGAGTAGGTTCAAACTGCCACCTTGGTCAGTGGCTGCGCACTGAACCGTGTGCACAGCGCCCAAAGGTTCCTTGCTTCCTGGTGGCTGTTACCACCAGCTACTTTCTAATTCTCACAAGCATTTTTTTCCCTCCCAAACACTGCTTTTTCCAGGGCCACTCACACACACACACACACACACACACACACACACACACGCAATGTGCCACAGCCTATAAGAACTGGGCGGCTGTTGTCCCCGGGCTGGGCAGGGCCCGGCGTCTGGGACGAGGAGCCGGAGGATACCAGAGCCGTATACGATTTATAAACATCACCCTCTAGTCAAGAACGCTGGCCCTCTTAGATGAAGGGGAATCATCTCACTTAATTCAGCAGAGGGATTACAACAGAATGCACACTGGTTAACACACACACATTTCTCGATGTGTGCTGAGGAGTGAAACGTGTTCTAAATTCCATGGGGATCAACAAAAGCTTATAATCTCTGCTGGAGAGATGAGATACCCATAAAGCAGTGGTTCTCCACCTTCCTCATGTCCAGACCCTTTAACACAGTTCCTCACGTTGTGGTGACCCCCCACCCATAACATTATTTTCATTGCTACTTCATAACTGTAATTTCGCTACTGTTATGAATCGGGCGACCCCTTTGCAACCCACAGGTTGAGAACCGCTGCCACAAAGTGACAACGCAAGAAGTGTCCAATTGGGTGAGGACAAGAGGCCCAAGCCTGCCTTGGGAGACCCCTCTTACAACTGGGGCTGGGGTTGCAGCTGGGGGTGAATCACAGCCCACTGGTGATTCAGGGTAGGGATCAATGCGTGCTTTGAGTGGAGGGGTGGCTTGGTGCATGGTAGGAGCGGGCCCAGGGGGAATGTTGCTTTTATCACCGACTGCTTAGATGTGCAGAGCAGTTCATTTTATTGGTGATTTTGAGGCCTGGTGGCAAAGGTTAAGGCTGCTGACGGAAAAGTGGGCAGTCCAAACCCACCCACCAAGCTGGGAGAGAACAAGGGAAGATGATGGCCTGGAACGCCCCCAGGGGCAGTTCGGCTCTGTCCTATGGGTGTGCTAAAGGTCGGAATCAATTCGATGGCCACAGGTGTGAGTTTGGGGTTTACAGACAATGCAACATGGACTGTCCAAAGCGGGGTGGGGGAGCGCAGCACACACAGACAGCTCCACTGTTCCCAACTCCAATTTGGTACACCAGTGCCTGGAGCCTTAGCTTTAGAATCAGAAGAGGGGGATACAAATCCACCTTCACAAGGTTTCTGGAGAGGGTGGATGGAGAGAATTGAGGCAGAAGTGCCCCCTGGACCAGTGCCTGACAGGGGACCCAGTGCTCAACATGCACCCCTTTTCTTCTCCCATCCTCCTCTCTTCTTTCTCCCCAAAGTCATTCAAGAGTCCAGTGGACAGAAATCAGCCGCTTGCTCAGCTGTCTGTGTCCTTCCCAGGTCTGTCGACCCCAGGGGTTGTCCATCTCAGCCCCAACACGAGGAAGTAAGACTTGTGGCAGGAAGCCACTCCCAGACCCAGGCCAGAACACATCCAGGCTGGCCACTGAGCCAGGAGCCACAGCCACAGTGGATGCAGCATTTGCACACATCTGCACTCTACTACACAACGCCAAGCTCAGGCAAAAACCCCGATTCTCAGACGCTGGTGTTAGGATCAAACTGAGCCAGTGAGGCAATGACACCGAAACCATGTTAGCACCACTCCCCATTCTCATTTCTCCACATTCCGCCAGCCCCTCAGAGACAGCTAGCCACAGGCAAGTTAGGGGCTAGTTGCTGAGAGTGAGTCCCTGTCTGGGGCTGTGTTCCCAAATGCACGTCCTCCTACCTTACCTGGAGCAAAGATGAAGGAGAGAGAATGCTATGTCTTTGTCACCCCATAATCTGTGTGTGTGTGTGTGTGTGTGTGTGTGTTGAGGGACAATATGGAGCACACATCCTTTCAAGGAAAATGAGAAAACTAACTAGAAGTTTCCTTTATTTAAAAAAGAAAGAAAGAAAGCTGCAAAATCATTTAGTTTCCAGAGGAACCCTAGTGACTAGTGGTTATGGGTTGGGCTGTTAGCTGCAAGGTCAGCAATTCTAAACCACGGTCAGCTGCACGGGAACAAGAAGAGGCTTTCCACTCTGGTGAAGCATTACACACTCGGAAACTCACACGTACAGTTCTCCCGGGTCCTGTAGGATTGCTGAGTTGGGACAGACTTGATGGTATAGTTTGGTTTGGGGGAAACATTTACAGAGTATTCTGACCACTGAAAGAAGCCCGGGAGACGCAGTGGGTTGAACATGGTGCTACACGGGAGAAAGTTGAAGATTTACACCCTTGGAAACCGTAGAGAGCAGGTGTATGCCGCCCTATCTGCTCCTGTGAACTAGACCTGACTTGGTAGGTTTGGTTTTTTGGCTTTGTAGGTTTGGTTTTATGACTATGAACAAATTAAGCCCTTTCCCCAACTCCCTCTACAGAATAATGTTCCTTTACAAATTTAAAACACTGGTTGCATGAGGGTGCTGGTGAGTGAAAATTTGGCTAAGTAGCCAGATAATTAAAAATATACTACTAGTGGGACATACATTCTTTGAGATAAGGGAAGCAACTTGAAACAGATCAGAGACTTAAGGGGTGAGGTTGTCTGAAAGACTACTTTAGAGAGCATAGACGGTTCCTCCATTCACTTGGAAGAAGCAGTTTGAGGGACACACACACACACACACACACACACACACACGCTCCCAGCCACCACCACCACCTGCACACACACACGCGCACACACACACACACACACACACACACACAAATACACTCCCAGCCACCACCACCACCTGCCCCATCCATGTGTGGACCTGATCACACGCACCGTGAACAAGGCCCATTGGGGGGGCCTCCTGCTAATTATTTTCAACCAAACGTTCCAAAGGACTAAACGTTTCTCTCCACTGAAACCAAACAAACAAAAGTTGTGGTGGGGGCGGGGGTCGTTTCTTTCGGTTAGAATAAAAGGACCAAATGTTTACTGGTGGAGCGATGTGAGACCCCCCTTCTTTGTGGCATTGTTCTGGGCTACCGGCAAACAGGCCAGGCGATTAACAAACGCAGCGGGAGGCTGAAGCCCCAACCAGACCCCTCCTCTTGCATACCCAGCCCTGGGCCCCAGGCCCACTGCATCCTTCAAACCCCAGACCTCGGGGAGATGAGTTGGGGAAGGGCGCCTCTGGTCTCAAGCCAAATACCGGTTTGGCTCTCAGGGTAAACTGAGGCAGGAGTGCGGTCAGAGGCACCCCCTCTCTAGGTCAAGGCCTAAGCTGTGCCAAGTCAGTTCGACCAAAGGCAAGGTAAACCCAAGCTGTCCTCTTTCCGCCTCCCCCTGTCCTCCCAGGCGACCCATGCCCGCGGAGGCCCCCCGGGGGCAGAAAAGGTGAACCTGGGCAGCTCTCACTTGGCAGGGAAGTCCGCACGCGGCGCGACAGCAGCGGCCCGCACAGACCGAGTCCGACGGCGGCCAGCAGCAGCAGCCGCGCTCCCATTGTCCCGAGTCTCGGCGCGGTCCGAGCGGCGTGGCGCGCGGCGGCTTGCAGGAGGCTGGGGCGGTCTCCGGGCGGCTCGGCGCGCCCTCCCCTCCTTGCAGCCTCCGGGAGCAGCAGGACTCGAGGCGGGAGGACCGACAGAGCTGGCTGGCTGCCAGGCCGAGCGGCTGCGGCGGCTCTGCTACCGTGCGCCCGCGGGGCGCCCGGGCTCTGCGGGCCGGGCGTCTGGACTATGTGGGCGTGGCGTCTGGACTCTGTGGGCGTGGCGTCTTGATTATGTGGGCGGGGCGTAGGACTCTGCGGGCGGGGCGTCTGGGCTCTGTGGGCGGGGCCGGAAGGGGACGTGGGCGGGACGGGGCGGAGCGTGCGGCAGGCGGAGCGGCTCGCCCGGGCTCCTGCGCGGGTCCCTGCCCCGCGGATCCCAGAGCTGTGCTCGCTCCGCGGACGCCTCGTCTCGGCGACCCTCGCGCCGGGTCAGGCCAGGCCCGTCCAGGGTCTCCCGCGAGGGCACCGCCCCCGAGACCCCGGCAGCCGGGGAAATCCAAACGCGACAGTTTTTCCATCAGGCGCCTTTGACCAGCGAAGCGCCCAGGGGTGACTCAGCCCGGCGGGGTCGGCCTGGCGGCCTGCTTGGCGGCTCCCGTGGCCCTTTGCGACCCCTCCTGAGAAGCCAAGAAGTGGACATTTGATTCAGGATGTGGCCCAGGCGCTGGCTGACATCCCCAGCCACACCCCTCCTTCCCCGCCTGTGCTTGGAGGGACAGTGGCGCTAGCTCTAAGGCCTATTCTGAAAGTTTGTTAAGAAGTTGGGAGTTGAGAAGTGTGTGTAGTGTTTCTCCTTAAGGGGCAGTGGGTTAAAACGGGGAATAACGGACTGAAACGGCCTCCACTGAGAAGGGAACTTCACGTGGTGCACAGAATGCTGACGTGTTTAAGTGGGTTCTCTTTCTCTTGCCAAGTGGGTCGTTTCGTGTGTTGGTCAGTTCTTGCCCATTCCACTGGCGCGCTGAGTGAGAGTAACAAACCATTTACAAACCACTAACAAACCAGTCTCTACCCAATACTACTTTACTCCTCTGGAGCACACGGGTGGCCCTGTCGTGAAGGGGTTGGCTCCTAACTCAAATAAAGGTGACCAGCCAGCCACACCTCCAGCCGCTCTGCAGAAGATGAGGCAATATGTTTGGGGAAGTACTTCGACCACCCACCATAATCAATGCCATCGAATGGATTATGAGCAACATAACGAAACCTGCCCACTCCCGCACCATCCTCTAACTGTACTGATTGAGCCCACGGTTCACCTCTATGTCAGGGCACCGAGTTGGGCGTTTTCCCATGTTGCCCCATCCTCGACTTTACTGAGCGTTTCCAGGAAATGGTTTCTCCTGATAACATCTCCTAAGTAGGTGAGGTAAAGTTTTGCCATCCTTGCCGCTAAGGAGCATTTTGGCTGTACTTCGTGCCAGATAGATTCACTTGTTCCTTTTTTTTTAAAGTATATATTGTGAAATATTTATTTCTAATGACAAATCAATGAAATTTATTTGAAGCATGGTGTAGCATGTCAGAGGAGCGGTGTCTCGGTTCCTAAAACCATCTGAAATAGGTGTTTTCTACTTAGGCGACCTCTGTGAAAGGGTCGTTCAAACCCCAAAGGGGTTGCGACCTACAGGTTGAGAACCGCTGCCCTAGAGGGTCACCAGGAGTCGGAATCGGCTGGGTGGCAGTGGGTTTTTGGTTCCGGCTCCACTGAACTGGGCTTCAGTGAGACTAACATAGACCTGACCTCGTATAAAGGACTTTGGTAAGACGAAGAATCATCTTCTTATAAAGTTGAATAATGCCTTCAATATTTTCCAGGAAATCCTCAGGCCTCTGAACTAGATGTTGGGGAATTTCTGCCATCAACTGCATTTCAGCAATAAATGTCTCTTCTTCTTGCTCTTCTTCCTCTTCTTCTTTCCCCTCCTTTTGGGGTTCTTTCTTCTTTTTTCTGTGACTTTCAATGATTTCAGGATCCCACAGATCTCTTGGGTAAAAGTACCCTGTATTACTATGCTGTCTTTGCCCAGAAATCCTTTGGCATGCATCATAGTCGGGGCACTTAATATTGATGAAAATATCAGGTTTCAAGTTTAAGTTTTTCATTAATTCCACTTGGTCTAAAGTACCTATGGCTTCCTGTGAAAATGATGGTATTTCGGTGATAATATAACCAAAATGAGCAACGTGTAGTGTGTTGAGCTTATCCAACATGAGTTTTAGGATCAGTTCGTCTGGGACGCTTTGACCACTGAGCAGTATCGCTTGTAACATAGCTCCTGTTGGGGTTTCAGCCGCAACGTGTTCTTCCAAAAACAATGCTGCTTCGACACAAATACGTTTCCATGCCTGTGCTATATGATGGGCTAATGTTGTCTGCCCAGCCCCTGGATTTCCAAATACTAGAAAGCAAACAGGTTTGGGCAGCAAAAAGGTTTTTTTCAGCTTCATCTTCATTAAATAGATCCGTAAACAGATATTCTCGTCTTCTCTTGGGAAGTCATTTCCCAAAACACTTGAACTCCCAGATTACCCCAAACCTCCAGGACCGAGCGAAGTAGCAGCTTCTATTTCCAGGCCACCGCAGCAGATTCTTGCCTTAGTGAAGGCGGGTGGCTCCGAAGACGATTGCCCTCTGCAAGATCTGTCTTTACTTCATTGCTTCTGGCTGGGTGGACCCTGCCGCCTCAGCCACTGCCACTTCCAAGGTCTCTCATGTGGATCTGTTCGATTCGCTTGTACTTTTGTCAATCCATGGTACTTCCAATATTCTTTGCCAACACCATATTTCTTCTTTTAAAAAATCATTTTATTGGGGTCTAGTACAACTCATCACAATCCATCCATCCATCCATTGTGTCAAGCACAATGTACATATGTTGCCATCATCATTTTCACATTTTCTTCCTACTTGAGCCCTTGGTATCAGCTCATTTCCTCCCCTCCCCCACTCTTCCTCCCTCATGAACCCTTGATAACTTATAAATTATTATTTTTTTCATGTCTTACACCGACTGATGTCTCCCTTCACCCACTTTTCTGTTGTTCACCCCGCCGGGAGGGGGTTATATATCGATCATTGTGATTGGCTCCCCCTTTTTACTCCCACCGTCCCCTTCCCCTTCCCCTCCTGGTATTGCTACTCTCATTATTGGTCCTGAGGGGTTTATCTGTCCTGGATTCCCTGTGCTGCAAGCTATTATTTGTACTTGTGTACATGCTCTGATCTAGCCGGATTTGCAAGGTAGAATTGGGGTTATGATAGTGGGGTGGGGCAGTATTAAAGAACCAGAGGAAAGTTGTATGTTTCATCATTGCTATACTGTACCCTGACCGGCTCACCTCTTCCTTGTGACCCTTCTGTAAGGGATGTCCAATTGTCTACAGATGGGCTTTGGGTCTCCACTCTGCCCTCCTCGTTGTTCACATTGATGTGCTCTTTTGTTCTGGGTCTTTGATGCCCGATAGCTGATCCCACGGACACCTCATGATCACACAGACTTCCACATAGAAGATTCCAACCCCAGATTTCAGCTGCATCAGTTCTCCTGCGGTCTTCTTTATTCGTTGTCCAGCTTCAGGATGTGTGTTTCCGTTACACTGAGTTGTAATCCATACTGGACTCTGTAATCGTTTATCTTCACCAGGAAGTGTTTCAAGTCTTCTTCACTTTCAGCGAGCACGGTTGTGCTATCTGTATGTTGTAGATTGTTAATGAGACTTCTTCCGGTCCAAACGGCACATTCTTCTTCATATTGTCCAGCTTCTTGGATCCATTTGATCAGCGTATAGCTTGAGTGGAGCCCTGGTGGTGCAGTGGTTATGCATTGGGGTGCTAACTGCAAAGTCATCCATTCCAAAGCACCAGCTGCTCCGAGGGAGAAATACGGGGCTTTTGAGGCAGTGGGTTTTTTTGTCCAGCAGAAATAGTATGGTGAAGGATACTCATAGCAACTCTATATGGGGCTTCTGGGACTGTAAATCTGTATAGGAGCAGATAGCCTCATTTTTTTTCTTCCATGGAGCCACCTTCAGTGGATGTGAACCACTGACTTTGGGGTTAGCAGCAGAACACCTAAATCACATCACCACTAGGGTTGCAGTCCATAATGATGACAGCTTTGGGAGGCCTATGGGACCGTTGTTTTCTCTCTACCCTACAGGGTTGGTACGTTATGAGTTTGAATTGACTATGAGTCAGAATTACCCCTAAGGCAGTGGGTTTTGTCTGAAAGAGGATTGTAACTTTCTCCTCCCCTCCACAGTAGCTCTCAGCCCTAGCTGCACATTAAAATCACCCTTGGAGTTTGAAAGGAGACTAATTAGCTGGGATGCGGCCTGGGCCGGGTCTTCTCTACGCAGAAGTCATCATGAGCCTACATTGAGGGATGCCCCAAGCACAGAGGAGTCCTGCACACTTCCTTGTACAAGGTTAAAACAAACAAAGAAAATCTAGCTGCCTTCAAGTCAATTCAGCCTCCCAGTGACTCTACAGGACAGGATAGAACTGCCCCTTCGGGTTTCAAAGATGTGGAGTCTATGGGAGCAGAAAGCCTCCCTTTTCTAGGTTAGCACTGCTGACTTGGGGGTTTGCAGCCCACTGTCTAACCCCTGCACTAGGAGGGGCTCCGCTGGTCTCTGTTGCCCTGGCAACAGTCCAATCTCCTGCATCAGCAGCCTCTTGCCCTTTTTGAATCTCCCATTTCAATCGATACTTTCCCCCTGTCTGGTTAATGTTCTGCTATGCTGAGAGTTTACAACTCTGGGTCTGTTTTAATGTCACTTCATCAGCTATGACGCAACAGGTTCAAAGCCTTGGTTTGAGGGTCTGAAGATGTAGTTTTGAGAAACACTATTCTAAGACAGTTCTCATGTTAGCATGGATGAAACTCACCTGGAGGGTTTGTTAAAACAGAGAGGTGGGCCCCGCCTCTAGTTTCTTATCCAGTAGGTCATATTTTCATCTCTAATGAGTTTGCAGGTTCTGGTGTGGCTCATGCTGCTTGGGGGCGGGGTGGGGGCGGAATACAGAGGAGTCTATATAATTTGTGGTACTTTCTCTAAATTATAAACCACTTCAGGCACATTGAAACACCCATGGACTTATCACCCAGACTGTGGGTGTGTGTGTGTGTGTGTGTATCACCCTTAAACACACACACACACACACACACATACACACACACACCCTGGTACTGGATAGGCTTTTGGGTGCCTTTCTCTGATCCAAAAGTGACCTTCTGGTTCCTGGTTTTATACTTCTAGTACATTTGTACCATTTCCAAACCCAAGCCCCAAATAAATGTAACCTTACTGCCATTGAATAGACGTCAACTCATAGTGACTCTATTTAAAACAACAACACTAAACTCACTGCCATCGAGTAAATGCTGACTCATAGCACCCCCTGTGGGTTTCTGAGACTGTCACTGCTTACTGGAGTAGAAAGCCCAGCCTTTCTCCCAGGGAGATGCTAGTGATTTTGAGCTGCCAACCATGCAGATTTGAGCCCAATGTGTAACCACTACTCCACCTGGGCTTCAGCAGCCCCATAGGACAGGGTCAAACTTCCCTGTGAGTTCCCGAAACTGTAATTCTTTACAGGAGTAGAAAGTCCTGTCTTTCTCCATCTCCAAAAGACTTAGTATTGAGGGGCCCTGGTGGCATAATGGTTATGAGTTGGACTGATAACTGCAAGCTCAGCAGTTCAAAGCCACTAGGTGCTCTGTGGGAGAAAAGACAGATGGGTCTTTCTGCTCCCGTAAAAATTATGGTTCAAAACCTCACAGGGGGCAATTGTACCTGTCTTATAGGGCTCCCACGAGTCTGTTCCGGACTCAGAAGCGGCGAGTTTGCACGTTGTAAAGATTTACACAAAGCCATGCTTTTGCAACTTGCATTTTTCAAGTTAGCTGTTTGAGACCTGTTTGATACATGCACACCTAATCCTCCCTTTGAAAACTCCTATGATGTAGATGCATTTTGTTCTTCTGAGTATCCTATCTGTAGTCTTGTCCTTTTTCAAAATGTAATTTAAGTTTGCCCCCTCCCCTGTTCCTCTGCCCCTTGATTTATCTGGCCAGAGGGTGACCGGGACGATTTTCCAATGCCCGTCTCTGTCTGTCCTGGGGATGATTTGCAGCGTCAGTCACTGCCCAGGCTTCTTTCTGATTTGCTTCCTCTTGCTCTGGGCTGATTCGTTCTTCTCTTCCCAACTTTGCAGCATCTTTCCGGAAGATCCACTTTTCTGCAGGTTCCCGGTTTTCCCCTTCTCTGTTTGAACTTGCCTGATACCAAGTAATGAGTCATTGGCGATCCTCCCACCGCGTGTGCGGCACTGGGTAGTGTTTTCACTGACTTGGTATCAGAAAGGCGAGATGTAGTCCTAAAGTGACACGAGTGTCGTTTCTCCTCCGTCCACCAGATGACCCACCTGCTTCAGGTATTCTGATGACCAGACCTCTATTCAGAGCCCTCTGAAGACAAGAACTCCGTTGTTGGCCCAGATTCTTGGTGGATGCCTCACACTGGTTCTTCAAGCAAACAGAGGTTCAGAGGCAAGTTCCTCACCAGCAGGAGCCTTGCTCTGCCGTCGGTCGCTGCAAACCTGGACTGGCATTTTGAATGGCGAGGTTAAACTTTTACAAAGGAAGAGCAAATGTCTTTCTAATCATTATGCAGAAGAGCCCTTGTTGGCATAGTGGTTACCAATTGGGCTGCAATATAAAGGACAGCAGTTCAAAACCACTTCCTCCCACTTCAAGGGAGCAAGATGGGGCATTCCACTCCTGTAAAGAGTTTGTCTTAGAAACCCCCGGGGACAGTTCTACCCTGTCCTATAGGGTCGCTATGAGGTCAGAGCCGACTTAATGGAAATGCGATGCCAAGGGCAGACTGGACACTGACCTTAAGGTGTTGTGGTAGTAAGCAAACGTCCAATCTGCCATCTGTTTAAAATAATGAATCCATTTATGGGAACTCAACATTTTCAGTTTTTCCATTTGTTGATCTCCTGCCAATGAGTTTTAAGGAAGAGCTTTTAGACTTTAGGAAAGACACCCTCAAGACAATCTAGTAACTGTCTGAGGTCTCGTGTTTGGAGATTGAGTTGAGAGAATATGCTCTTTAGATTGGGGCAGTCAGGCAGGCATGTAAGTGCCAAGTTCAAGGAGTCATGGCGGATGCCTGAGGGATCTCTGCTGTTGCTAATGGCCTTGTAGTACTGAGTCAGTTCTAACGCCCAGTGAGCCTGCGCACACAGAATGGAAGACTACCCCGTCCGGCACCAGCCCCACCCTTGTTGCTATGGGTGAGCCCATTTTTGCAGCCATTGTATCAGTCCATCTCACTGAGGGAGGCCAGGAGGGTAGTGACCTCTCTTTCCATTCCACCTGTGGTCAGAACCCGCCTCTTGGCTTCCACCTCTACTTGCTGTGGCCGCCATTGCAAGGCCTGGCCAGATTCTAGACTTAGAGCCATCGTGGAAACATCGCTGTCTTCTGGACTGTACACACTCTCTTAACCTCTTACTAAATCTTGGTTTTCAGAAGAGAGGCAATGTTTGTCGAAGAGTGAACCAGCGGTAAGATAATCGAGTGCTCACCAAAACAAAAATATAGATGGCTTTCCTCCTTCAGGTGTCTGTGGTTTGCCTCTTGGAATATTTGAGGTCTTACTTCTTACTTAACATAGGGACATGGTCCATGCTTAACTGCAATCGAGATGTAAGAACTTCACCATGGGCACTGCTTCTACTTAACGTCCAATCGCATACACACTGTGATTCAGGTCTTTCAATAAGATGTGACACATCTGCAAAGGGGGGCGGGTATATCACTTTTTTCTCCTTAAACTCCCGGACAATTCAAGTCTGCATAGGTTTCTCTCTCTCGGAGATCATTAGAGCACATCCTTTGGGAATACCAGTAGTGCTTTTTGGGAGCTGAGTTAAAGTTCATTGTGCCAACCTGGCCAATAGACACATGTGGGATGGATTGAAGGGTGGAGAGAAAAATGACTTGGTGAGCCTTGCCTTTCTAGTTCACAAGTCTCTTGTTTTCTGATGGTCAGACCAGGGTGAAGCTGCCTTAGCCAGTTCCCTGCTTCAGCTGGCAAGACTCACTTCCTGCAAGACATCCCTGAGGAGAAGTCGCATGGACCTACCCCAGTGCAGCCCTGGGTGCTGGAGCAGCCCTGAGGAGACCCCTGCCAGCGCTGAGATGCTTACACATTCACTGACTTGGCTTTCCTCCTGCAGTTGGCATCATTGTGTCTGTTTTGTGAGATGGAGGAGGACTTTGTGGATTGGTGTTGGACATATGGGTTAAATGGGTTAATGTTGGACTTGTGGACTTGGGCACTGGGTTGGGCTGTTTTTCTGATGTGCACCTAACCTTTATATAAAACTCTCTCGACTTATACATTTGTTTCTGTGGACTTGTTTCCCTAATGTACCCAGACTAACACAGAAGCTCTGATGACAAAATGGGTTAAACATTGGGCTGCTAACCAGCAGGTCAGTGTTTTGAATCTACCAGCTGATCCTCGGGAAGATGAGGCTCTCAACTCATGTAAAGCTTTAAACCCGAAAGAGCAGTTCAAGCCTGTCCCCGGGTCATTCTGCAGTGCAATGGGCTCCCAGACAGTGACTGGCAGTGTGAAAGTGCTATCTTTATCCTGTTCATATTCTGGGGACCGAGTGGTGGTCAGGACACCTGGGCCCCTTTAGCCCTCTCACAGACTATTTTTGTGACAGTGAAAACATGATGGAACCTTAAACACAGGAGGCAGCTTTGCCAAACTAAACTTAGAATTCTAATTGCTCAGTGATTTAAAGGAAAACAAAATTTATTTTTTCTTTTCCCCTGAGAGTAAAGCTATGTGCCCCGAGAGAAGTTAGATGGAAGTCCTAAGTGTCACAGGGTCATAGGAACAAGTGTGTCCTGGCTTAAGGGATGGACCAGTTCTTCTGGGAGTAGCAGGAACTTTAGCCTCAACCATCTCTCTAGAGTCTGCTTCACCTCCGACCTCCTTGGCTTCTCATTTTTGTTCCTTTTCTTCAGCTCTGGCTCATTTGATCACTGTCTGTCCCTTAAAGATCTCAAACTAGTCATGATTAGTACTTCCATCAACAATAACCCATAGGCCAACAGAGAGAAAACATCTCCATTTTCCCGAGTGTATTGTCATGAGGCAAGCATCTTTTCAGGATCCCTGCAAGTCCTGGTTCACTCAGCATTGGGATCAGCGAAGACAAGCTCCTTGGAGAGACACTGGTCAAGGTTGGCTTTTGTCTGAACATTGCTCCCTCGGTTTGACTCTGCGTCTTCCTTGGAGCATGGAGGAATCTCCTCTCACCTCTTCCTGCCCCTGGTCACTTTGCTTTGCTTCCAGTACTAACTATTGGGGAGAGGGAGCTTTAGGTTCCAGGTGAAACTTACCTGTGTACTCATTTGTTTCCTTTTATAGAAATCTGCATTATGGCTCATGCATCCCGCACACACACAGACTTGACACGGTGACGCATGTTAGGAAGATCCATTTACTTGTCAAAAATAGGCATCGTCGTGCGTGTTAGGTTATGATTCACGAGGGCCCTATGAACGAGAGCAGGAACCATTGCCCAGTCTTGTCTCACCCACACCACGCCCCCTGGGTTTGAGCCACTGTGTCAATCCATTTCCTTGAGGCGCTCTCTCTAGTTCACTGACCCTACAGTTTTCCAAACATGATGTCCAAGTGTGGGGAACTGACCCTGCCTGATAGCATGACCAAAATATACGAGACCACACCTTGCCACCCTCCCTTCTTCCAGCCCAGATTTGGTTGCTCTTCTGGCAGTCCGTGGTATATTATTCTTTGCCAATATTTCATATTGGCGAAGGCATAGATTCTTCTTTGGTTTCCTTTAGTCATTGTGCAGCTTTCACATGCATATGAAATAACTGAAAATGCCATGGCTGACTTAATCAAGAACAATTAGTTCTTCTGACATGGTCCTACTCGGTACTTGCCCTCATGAAGAGATCACTGAAGACACAGGCGCTATAACAAAGTGTGGTGCAGCAGATGGCGCCCAGTTATTGGAAAGAATAGCGTCTTGTCGTAAAACAAACAGCCATCTAGGTAAGGAGTCAACTAAGTCTGCGTGGAAGCAGCACATCAGCCGGATCCAAGGATTGTATATAACAAAATCCAAATTCGGAGGAGGAAATCAGTATCAGAGCTTAAATTGTGGACACCTGGCTTGCAGAAGGCGAGGAACGACACTGGAAGCCCAAACTATATTGCAGGGTCCCCGTGTGGATTAGGCTTCTAGCGCAGTGGTCTCCACCTTCCTCATGCCGTGACCCTTTCATGCAGTTCCTCGTGTTGTGGTGACCCCAACCACAAAATGATTTTCGTTGCTACTTCCTGTCATTTTGCTACTGTTAGGAATTGAGCGACCCCTGTGAAAAAGGTCGTTTGATTCCCAAAGGGGTCGTGACCCACAGGTTGAGAACTGCTGCTCTAGTGAATCCCTTCTGCCAATAGTCCAGGGAAGTGAGCAGCCATGCTGTCAGATAGAGTTCATTGCAAAGCAAACTGTGGCTGAGGTAGTTAGGTTAAAATGCTATACCTTATCATTTATATCTCCCTTTCGACCCATTTTAAAGTTGTTCCAATTTTTAATATTTTATGCTTTCTTTTTGATTGAGGATTTTGTTTTGTCTGGTCATTTTTTGACCTTTGTTTTGTATGCTTTTCTGTATAGGTAATCCAGGACAGGTAAATTCATAGAGACAGTACCTGGATGAATGGTTTCTTGGGGGTATGGCAAGGGAGGTTGGGGAGGAAATGGGGAGCCAATAATGAGTATAAGAAGAAAATGTTCTAAAATCGGTTGTGAGATGATTGTAACATTGTTTTTAATATGATTGAACTATTGAATTGGAATGATATGTGAAGTATACTCAGATCCAATAAAACTATGAGAATATAGCTTGTGTATGACTTGAAATAATCATTAACAGATTCTAAATGAAAAATTTGGACATTTTGAAAATTTGCTGGCCCTATACTTAATTTGTACCAAATGCACCTAATTAAGTCCGTTTGTTAATATTTGCAATCACTGAGGAAAATTAAGCTTGTTAAATGACTAACTAGAATACAAAGTGCCAGAGGGATTCCACCCAATGGCCCGGGTTTCTCTCGAGGCACAGGCTGCCAGTGTCTCCAGGAACCTTCTCCCTTCTTTCTCTTCCTAGCACCGTCCGTCACGTCCACTGCAGTTGTAATTAGAAACACGGCTACCTACTTAGGGGCTATATTTCCCAGCATCTCTTGCAGTTTGTGACTATGTGAGTAAATCTTGGTCAATAGACTAGAAACAGAAGTGACAGGTGGAACTTAAAACTGTTTGTGCTGGACTTGTTTTCCCTTCCTGTTGGCTGGAATAAGCAACAAGGGTTAGCTGGCCAGCTTGAATCTCTGAAGAGCTTCCTGGAGCTACCCCCTCACTGCCTGAACCGCCTATGAAAAACGTCCAACTTGTTTTAGCAACCCATTTTGTTGCTGTTGTGCAGGGCCAGCAGTTTGAAGCCCCCAGCCACTCAGTGGGAGAGAGAGGACTTTGCACTCCCATGAAGAGTTCGTCTCAGACACCCACAGGGGCAGTTCTACCCCGTCCTATAGGTTCGCCATCCGTCAGGATTGACTTGAAGGCAGCAAGTTTGGTCGGAGAGCTTTGTCCAAGCAGCTTATGCAGGATCTTAACTCCTACAACTAAAGTTGCATCTTTGCCCTCTGATAAGCCCCCTAAGAACTGTTTACCATTCACCAAGAACTTACATTTTATTTTGCTGCTAATGAGACTAGACACAGCAAAATATTCACTAATTAATCAGCATCTACATACACAGGGGTGTGGTATTGATTGTGCCACCATTCTTACCTTCCTTGTTGCCGGTTGTTCCTTCCTCGACTTAAACTCACTGCCCCCTGAACTTCTTATCTTTTGTCAATTCGATCCCATATGGATCATATGTAAAAGAACACAATGCTCAAGGCAGTTTCAGGAGGTAAGCTGAACTCCTGTTTGGTTTTAAGACTTCTGGGCGTAAAGTTTAAAGATGTTCTCAAGGTGATCGTTTCAGGGGTTATACGGTTTGGGAGTTGAAATTCTGCTCTGCATTGCCCTCCTTTGGATCAGGAGTCTTCTATGGAGGCTTTCCTCAAATGTTCAGTTACGGTAGGTAAGCACACAGTCCTCCTGGCCTCATGGGAAAGGAGGCAGTTGATCATGGAGACAACAATCCACACACCCATATCCTCTTCCTGTGTGTGGCTCACAGATGTGTCTTGGATGGATGTTTGCAAACTTTTGGGATCCCAGGTGCTCTGCAGAGCAGAGGCACGAAACACACACATGTCCCTTAAGACTATGATCTTAAACCACCAAAGGCACCACATCCCACGAGGTGTTTGGCAGTACCTAAGCAGTCTCAGCTATTCCTCCCAGCCCCCACCCCCATCATTGCTATTGTGTACCTATCACACAGCTTTGACTAACTCTTCCTCTTTACAGTGTGCAATTTACTAGAATCACAATAATTGGCGGTGTAATGCTGCCCTAATCAATGTGACTTTTCCATCACATGGGGGGCACATGGGAGAGGGGGAGGTTGGGGGATAGGAAGTGGGAGTTAACAAACCCAAAGACAAGGGAACAAGTGATCCAAATCGAAGGTGAGGAGGGTGTAGGATGCCTGGTAGAGCTTGATCAAGGACAACATAATGGAATTACTGAAACTCAAATGAAGGCTGAGCATGATAGTGGGACCAGAAAGTAAAAGGAAATAGAAGAAAGAACTAGGAGGCAAAGGGCATTTAGAGGTCTAAATACAGGCACATACATATGTAAACATATTTATATATGATGATGGATAACTAGATCTATGTGAATATATTTATGTTTAGTATTAAGGTAGCAGATGGACATTGGGCCTCTACTCAAGAACTCCCTCAATGCAAGAACTTTGTTCTATTAAACTGGCATTCCATGATGCTTACCTTCCAGACACAATTGCTGAACACAAAGTGGGTACATAAGCAAATGTGGTGAAGAAAGCTGATGGTGCCCGGCTATCAAAAGATACTGCTTCTGGGGTCTTAAAGACTTAAAAGGTAAACAAGAGGCCATCTAGCTGAGAAGCAACAAAGCCCACATGGAAGCAGCACACCAGCCTGTGTGATCATGAGGTATTGAAAGGATCAGCTATCAGGCATCAAAGAACAAAAGATATCACTGTGAATGAAGGGGAGTATGGAGTGGGGACCCAAAGCCCATCTGTAGGCAACCGGACATCCCATTATAGAAGGTTTGTGGTATAACACTGATGAAACATACAGCTTTCCTCAAGTTCTTTAATGCTTCCTTCCCCCCACCCTCATATCATAATCTCAATTCTACCTTACAAATTTGTCTAGACCAGAGCATGTACACAGGTATAGATCAGACCTGGAAGCACAGGAACTCCAGGACAGATAACCCCATCCGGACCGATAATGAGAGTAGCGATACTAGGAGGGCAAGGGAAAGGTAAGGGGAGAAAGGGGGAACTGATCGCAATGATCTACATATAACCCCCTCCCTGAGGGATGGACAACAGAAAAGTGGGTGAAGGGAGACATTGGTCAGTATAAGACATGAAAAAATAATAAGTTATAAATTATCAAGGGCTCATGAGGGAGGGAAGGGGAAAAATGAGGAGCTGATACCAAGGGCTCAAGTAGAAAGAAAATGTTTTGAGAATGATGATGGCAACAAATGTATAAATGTGCTTGACACATGGATAGATGGATGGATGGATGGTGATTAAGAGCTGTAAGAGCCTTCAATAAAATGATTTTTTAAAAACCATTATTACTTAATTCCATGTTTACAAACTTTTTGAAGTCCCCCCCCATATGTACATTTCGATTATCCATTAATCTGCTGGTGGCATTTAACCTGTCCCCTTGGGCTATTGTGAATGGATGGTGTTTCAATGAGTAATGGTGTGCACGTCATGTTTTGAGCCTCTGCTTGCAGGTCTTCTGGGTTCATGCCTAGGGGTGGCATGGCCGGGTCGTGTGGTGGTTCCCTTTTGGCTTTGTGAGGAACTGCTATGTGCTTTTCCGCAATGGCTGAACCATTCTGCATTTTCACCATCAGCGGATAAAGGTTCATTTGCTATTTGTTATCAATTAAATGGTATTGGGAATTAAATGGTATCTCCTCGTGGTTTTCACCTCTCTCTGATGGCTGATGACACTGAGCTTCTTTCCAGGTGTTTGGTGGCCATTGGAATGTCCTTTTGGGTGAGATGTCTATTCAAGACCTTTGTCCAATTCATGATTGTCTTTTTGTTGCGAAGTTGTCAAGGTTTTATATGGATTTTCATTATTTTCTTGACACATATATGGTTTCCAAAGATATTGTCTCAGCTAATAGCCTAGTTTTAAACTTTTTTTAGGCAGAATTTTTAGATGAAGAGGAGTTGTTTATCTCTAGGAGGTCTGTGCATTTTAGTCAGTCTTTTCCAGGATGTGCTTTTGCTCTTAGATCATCCTCTGCTGGGAGCTAGGCCCAGCAGGGTTGCCCTTGCTTGTTCTTCTAAGAATTCTGTGTTTTGTTTGCACATATGGGTCCTTGGCTCATTTTGAATTTGCTTTTCTGTATGGTGTCAGGCACTAGCTTAAAAAAATTATTATTAATACAACATAAAAGCCAAATTAATGTAATTAAGTAACATTTATTTTACATAAAACAATTTCCAAAGAATACATTAAAAAACCATTTAGATAATGATTTTATTGCATTACAAAAAAAATTGAGAGGCACAATTGAAGTATTCAAATAAACTGTGGGAGGGGAGGTGGGGGCTGTGACTGCTGTCCACATTGTTTTTAGGCATTTAAAGGCTCTGGTGCAAGAGTCCTTAGCAGGAGGCAGTAGTGCACTTTCATTTAGTAGGAATAAATCACATAAAATATATACTTTCATATGGAAGTGATCCTGTATCGTCACTTTCGATTACTTATAAAAACATCACTTTGAATTGCACAAAAGTTCTCTTTAAAATCGACAACTCTCAGGAGACAGAGCTTAGAACTAAGTATCTGCCTAAATAATTCATTACAAATAATTAGGCTTCTATTTGTCCACAGATGAAAAAGAAATCTGTGACGAATTACATTATTTCAGTGGGGTATTTAAAAATCTCTCATAGGAAAATAGGCTTACACATTTGTCCTAGTCAGGTAAATCTACCTTCTTCCTACTGTAGACATCAACCGGATCACAGAATGTCCAGAGGTTTTAAATCAGAGTACCTAGGCCACAGTATAGCGTGGAAGTGTTTACATGAATTCATTTTGTGTGGCATTCTACTGTCGTATCAAATGATCAAAAAGGCACGTGGGTACATTCTTCGGAACAGTTTTGGTCTTACAAAAAAAAATCACACATTTATAAGCAGTGATTTCAAGCATGTTTAAAAACAAAAAAAATAAACAAATGCATTTCCCAAACCAGGTAATCCAGAACCCATGACCATTCTGCAGGCACTTCACTTCCCATAGAATTTCTTGTTGAGCAGGAAAATAAGAAGGTTCACATTCACTTTAACCTTATCAAGCATTTTCATTACAGCCACTCCTTCGTACTGCATCTGAAGTAGATCCTGCAATTGTAGAGGCATCATTAAATCTCAGCATTGACGGGCCACGTACATTAAACACATAATGCAAGTTGTGGGCAAAACTAAGATCCAATGCCCTCATGGCCTACATCTAACCCAGCCAAATCAAACTCACCGCTGGGAGTCGATTCCGACTCAAAGTGACCCTATAGAGAGATTCACGGGCTGTCTGTCTTTATGGGAGCAGTCAGCCTCATCTTGCTCCTGGGAAGCGATGCGTGGGTTTGAACCATGGGTCTTTTGGTTAGCAGGCCAACACTTACCTGACAGCACCAGCAGGTCTCCTCAATGATTGAGATCAGAGTGTTCTAAAACTTTAGTGTGCATCACCTAGTTAAAAATACCAAAAGCCTCACACCAAACGCCATGACTGTGGATTGATTCCCATACACGGTGACCTGTTAAAACAGATTGCTAAGTCCCACCCTAGAAATATCTGAATTGATAGTTCTGGGACAGGGTCCAAGAATTTGTGATTTCCCAGAAGTGATACTGTTGGTCTGGGTGTGGTACTGAGAATCACTGCCCTAGATGAAAGAAGGTAGGTTTAAGAATTGATAAAAGGTTATAGGACAGAAAGACAATATCATTAATTATTGAGCTGGGCTCAATCAATGACAACTGGTTCATATCAAACATATAATCATGGCTTCAGTTTTTTAGTTAAAAAAATTCACAACACAAAATTCCAGCTGAATGGACTATGTCCTTCAGAATAGTAGTACTTTCCTAAGTGGAGTGAGCAAGGCGATTCATTGGAGAAGCAAAACGCTTAGCACTCCTAGACATTTAAACGTTTTCTCTTTCCTTAAACACTTAAAGTTTATATACATCTTATAAACCAAACCAAACCTATTGCCGTCAACTCCATTCCAACTCACAGAGACCCCAAACACAGGGAAGAAGTCCCCCCCCCCCAGGGTTTCCAAGGCTATGCATCTTTACAGAAGCAGATTGCCATAACTTTTGTCCCGGGGGCAGGTGGCAGGTCGGAGTTGCCAGTCGTCTTTATAGCAGCCATTGTATCATGTGCTTTAGTCGCCGCAGCAATGAGCTCAAACACAGCAAACACTCAGGATGACGGGGCAGTGGTTCGCGCTGTTACGCCCGGGCTGCGGAGGGCTGGAGCAGAGTGGACAACAATGCGTTTTCTGCAGTCTGCATTCGAGTGCCACGGTTGCAGCGGGCACACTTGCGAAATAAGGATCTGCGTACGGAGAGCAGAGCTCGTGCCGCAGAGTTGGAGACTCTCACGGATCCAGGACACTTCTGCTCTGGTCTTGAGATGAGCTCCTCATCCGTAAGTCCGTGTCTCCTTCTATTTTTCATTACCATCACGTAAACATAGGAGAGAGACTCTCTGACTCGGAAAATATCTGGTAGGGGGTGGGGGTGGGGTGGGAATCCCACCATGAGTTATCGGTGTAGAACTACTAGTAAAGGGCACAGTCAGCGTAGCAAGTGTTGGCAAAAACCGTGGAGAAACTGGAACCCTTGTCCACGGATGCTGCGCCTGTAAGTTTACTTCACGGGGCTCCTCAGGAGCAGTTGGCACTCCTCTGAAGGTTAGATGTGTTTTCAATGGAAGTCTTTCGGTTTTATTTTGTTAGGGCCATGGGGCTTCTGTGTTTTGTTTGGCTTTTTGTTGTGAGAAATTCAGGATAGGTAAATCCAGAGAGATAGTTTCTTGGGGTTGGGGGAAAGTCGGGCACTAATAATGAGTACGTAAGAAAGAGGGAAATGTTCTGAAAGGAACTGTAGTGATTATGAAACTCTTCAGTATATTTAATTGTTGTATGATATATGAATTAAATGACAGTATGTCAATAAACTGTTAAAAAAAATTTTTTTTCACACCAACAGCCTTACATCATTTATTGTTAAACTTGATTAGGAAGCAAAAAACCAAGGAATAAACCAGATTATTTGCCAATAGAAGTTCAAGTCATCAGATGGGGACAAAATTTGAGCCTGGGAAAATGCAGCCATGCGTGCCACCCTTCAGGGGGCTCCTTACAGCCCCAGCTTGGTTCTTCTCCAATGTCTTCTCTTGGAGTTGTACCTGATTTTATTACCGGTTTTCATTCGAATCCATTGGGGAATGGGCCGATTCTGCTTCTGTTTCTTGGCCAGGAATCTCTTGATCCTGAAAGTCTTATGAGACGACATGGTGAAGTCGGAGCACCACCGCACTTGGGGTGGCAGAGAAACGGAGAAAACTGTTAAAATTTTAAAAATTTCTTGAAGGGTCAGACATTTCCCCTAAGTGGATGCTCATATCCCAAGACGACATGATCCTTTGATAGCAAGATTGCGGGGCGAGGGACTCGGGTTTCCCCATAAAAGTCCAGAGATAACAAAGAGCATCAGGTGAGCACACCTCATTCAATAACCCTCACTTCAGCTCTTAAAAAATCAACCCGTCAATCAACCAGTATCTGGGTCGCAACAGCCATGGGCGTGAGGCTCAGCAGCAACATTTCCCAAGCGCCCAGGACAGGCCGCCTTCCCCACACACACAGTGGCCTGGCTGAATGCAGGTCTTGGTTTCTTTTCCCTAGCTTTGGAAACTGCTTGGTTCCTCATGATGCCGTGTAATGTCTATCGGATGCGAGATCACCTGCACACGTTGGAGGGACTCTTTGAGTAAAACCTCGGCTCTCGCCCGCTTCTGCCTTCACTTCCTCAAGGACCTGCGGCTGCCTCGGTGGATACCGACTCCTGGGGGAACTGCCTCCCGGGGTGTCCTGCCCTGCGACCCTCACGGGCCGGATCACCCGGGCCTTTCTCCCACGGAGTCACTGGGAGAGTTCAAATCACGGACCTTCGGGTTAGCAGCCGAGTGTAACCCCCTCGACACCACAACTCCTCCATACTCAGTGACCCCCCGGCCTTATTCAGAGGTGCTTCCAGGGCGGGAGCTGCACAGGGACGCCCTTGAGTCAGGAACGCTGTCATCTGTTACAGCGGAGCGCGACCTCAGTTTTCTTCTGCAACATTTGTGGGTCAAAGTCTCTTGGACAAAGTTCATGGGAGAGAACTTTCGAAGCTCCCTTCTATGTTAGGTTGAGAAAAGAAATCATTAAGGCAGGGGTGGGGGTGGGGGCCTCCAAGCCAGGGAGGAAAGAAAGTGTAAATTCTCTGTGGTTGGAAGGCCAGAGTTCGGCGTGTGCTGCCGCTGTTATTTCAGGACTTTGCAAACCAGAAAATCTCTCGGAAGTCCTGCTTTCTTGCGTGCACGTCGGGCTGACAGAGCCGACCTCACGGATGATGCTGGGTGTCTGCGATGGCGGTACCTGCACCCCCTTTTACAACTCCCTGTCTCTTCAGGACTCCAGCGAGCGCAGAGCTGAGCCGCACAGGCGAGTTGTCCTCTGACCAGCACTGCTGCGGAGGCCCAGGCCCAGAGGTGTTGCCTCCCCTTGAAATCTGCTCTGTCAACAGAGAAGGACTCAGCTCTCCTCCAGAGGGGCCCAGGCTACAGCTCGGAGGAGCCGGGGCGGATGGGCTTCAACATCTGGTGTGCTCCCTTCCCTTGTGTGTGTGAGGGTGCATGTCAACGGGGGTTTTCAGTTTCCGTTCCAGGATATCTGGCTCCCTCGCAGGAGGAAGCAGAACTAACTTATATTACAGCATCTCTCTAGTCACAGACACCTGTGTTGAACAATGGCTTCCATTCTGAGTGCACCTGCATTTTAACGCCGTGAGGTCTGACCCATTCTGACTCAAACAATGGGAAACCAAGGACACCCCAATCCTGGGAAAACTCAGAACCGAGAGGCAAGGTCCTAATCAAGGGGGGGGGGTCTTTCAGACTCAATTCAGTAACCCCAAGGACTTACCTATGACTCTTCTGCATCAGCTTTACAATGGAAATGATCAATGGTTGTAAAATAAATGAAATCAAATGGAAAGGAGGCTTAGTAAAACTGAGCTGCCTGGGTTCAAAATTTGTGTTTTTTAAGTCTTTTAAAGTTATAATAAAATACAGTTCAGAAACATCTCATGAGCATTTAAAAAAAAAAGAGCCTTGACAAATAAGGCGTGCACAGCCTCTGTGTTCCATTTCCTTGTTGTCATGAAGAAGGAAGCCGGGGGGCCAGCGGATCTGCTCCCCCACTCTCCCCCATGCCGTGTGTAGACGCCCTGGCTCACCTGAATATTGAGCTGCACCTTGTCCATCTCCACACCCAGGAACTTTGCTCCGACGTCGAAGATGCCCACATCTTCAGTGGACATGATATCAAATGTGACATTCTTGAACCTGATGGAGAGAGGCACCGTCACACACATGACCTTGGACATACAGGCCAAGACTGGAACCAAATCCAACAGAACCCCGAGTTACCATGCCTTAGCCAAGGTCTCTGGGAACATTCTAAGAAGCTACAGGCAAGCTTCACTTCCCCTTCCCACACACGCTAGGTTAGGTGGTGAGGGCTGCAGCTCAGCCAGCTCTGCAGTGGGCACTTCATTACCAACAGTGACCAGATGCCGGGCCCTTCTCTTCCCGGGGGGCACACTATACAGAACACTCCTGCTCACAGAGAGGGCCCTGGCGGGTGGGGCAATGGGACATGCTTAGCTGTGAAGAGAGAGGCTCCCATCCACTCAGCAGCTCACTGGGAGAACGACCTGGCTATAAAGAGAAGAGTCCACTGTCACACGGGGCAGCTGGGAATCCAAGATCAACTCAATTGTTCCGGGCCGGTTGATTAGTTCAGGTGACTTTCGTAGACATGTGCGCTGCAGCCACTTGCTGCAGGCCTTCTAGCCGTCCTTCCTGACGTGATAGAATTCTGGACTCTGCCTGCGGCCATGGTCCTCTTCTGGAGGACTTCTCTTCTAAGGAAGGATTAAGTCTGGACCGCAGTAGAGGTCGATCAATCAACCCGCACCCTTCATTTCCTTGGGGGGTCAGTTAAAAACGAACACCACTCTGCCATCCAAGCCGTTCCTCTGTGCGGCACAGCCTTTCAGCAGCGGGCAGCGAGAGGAAGCCCGGGACAGCGGAGGCAGAGCGCATTCAAGTTCTTTGTCTGAGATGGCCGTGGAGGCAGGAGACTGTACTGTGCCATGGGACCAAGCCAGAGGAACGGCGAAAAGACTGCAGGGCTGCGAGGCAGAGCGACAGGTGTGCTTCCTGGCCCACAGAGGTAGAAGCCTAGGGACCATGTGGCCAAGGGGCAGAGGAGCTGAGAGGGACGTGGCTGCTGGCTGAGCAGCGGCGTTGCTGGACCAACAACTATACCCTTACTGTTTGCTGATCCTCACTGGTGGTCACCCGTTACCGTCCCTCCTAAACACCCTTTAGCGTGAGCCCTGTTCTGGGAGTGTCGTGTGGTGCCGGCTGCAGAGAAATAGAGTGCCGTGGGAGGAATGGTTCGTGTCAGAATCGGGCCAAGGAAGATGGAGGCATGACCGATCCCAGCCTTGGGGCAATCGGGAGGTCAGCTATGGTCCCCAATTCCTCACTGCTGATGTGAAACCGTGAAGAGACAGTGCTGCTCCTAAGTTGGTGTAGTGGAGACACGCCTGACACTTTCATCTAAAGCACAAGGAAACGAGAGGGGGGCGGAGGAAGAGGTTTCGGGGGGAAAACAGAAAGCAAGACATGAATGAAGGCCGTGCCGAGAGAGGGACAGGCCAGGGAATCTGGCTTCACTGCAGACAAAGGATGAGAGGACCACCCAGAAAAGGGCTCACGATGCCTTCCCCATGGCGAGTGAACCCCTTGGTCCTCGGTCTGGGGCCATGGCGCAGGACTGGCTTTCGCTTCTGGCCCAGAGCACACCTGCTGACCGCGCTGTGGGAAGCAGCTCTGTACCAGGTCTGGCCCATGAAGCCTGCACTTTCCCAAGCAGAGGGCCTTGCTTTGCAATCGGAGCTAATGCTCCTCTACCCCCATCTGAGAGAGAGCCTTTCACTCGTACTGCCGGGGCCCGGGGAGGCACCCCCAGCCAAGCACACAGGACCAGAACCCGGCGTGCGACCAGTCCACCCCACCACTGCTGGCACACGGGGTGGCTGATGGAGTGAAGCAATCATGGCAGGTCCCCCGAGGCTCTTCGCAGCCCCCTCGACCAGGCACTGTGATGGAGGATACGCCACAGGAAACTCAGCCGTGTGATTTGGGCCCTGCAGAGCCCTGGGAAGGTGTCCCCAGCCGAGCCTGGGGTGGCAGGCCTCACTCACTGGCTGGTCTGGACCTCGTCTATGCTCAGCAGGACCCCCTTCTCCTGCAGCCTGGCTGCGGTGTACTTCACCAGCTTCGCACGCTTCGGCCCTTTGGCTTCTCCTTTTCCATCGAGCTTAATCGATCGCCGAGTATTCCTGAGAACACAAGAACAAACCGTTGGTCATTGGCAATGCCACCCAGCCACGCCCAGGGTGTGCGACACTGTCGGAGGGCCCCACTGCACAGGATGTACAACTTGATCTTTGCGGAGGCGAGGCGACAATTTAAGGAGCCCCAGTGATGTCATTCAAATGAGTGCAGTTGCCCACATAAAGGTTGGCGGTGTGGCCCTGCTAGCTGCTCGCTGCAATAAAGACACGTGATGCCGTCCACTCCGGTGTAGACTAGAGACTTGGAGATCCCACGGGTCGGTTCTCCTGTCCTACAGAGGCTGGCTAGGAGCCAGGCTTGATTGGAGGGCACTGGAGGTTGGGTTCAGCTGAAAAAGCTCCCCATGCAATAAAACCACACCGAAAGGAACCTCGTATGCATTGAAGAGAGAAGACCAAAGAAAAATCGATGCATTTGAATGAGGGGATCGGTGGAGAATATCGAAAGTACTGTGGACTGCCCAAAGAACAAACATCTGTCTTGGATGGAGGACAGCCAGAACGGTTCTAAGAGGCAAGGATGGCAAGATGCATCTCACGTCCTTTGGACATGTTGTCAGGAGAGACCATCCCTGGAGAAGGACATCGTGCTTGGTAAAGTGGAGGGGTAGCAAAAAAGAGGAGGCCCCTCAGTGACATGGGTTTTAACACAGTGGCTGCGACAATGGGCTCAAACATAACAACTGTGAGGGGGACCCAGGACCGGGTGGGGTCTTGTTCCATCGTCCACAGGGCCCATATGAGTGGGAACCGACTCAGCAGCAGCAGCACCACCACCAGCAAAAGGAGCTTGTACAATGGGTTAAGTGTTAGGCCACAGGGGCAGTTCGACTCTGCTCTATAGGATCACGATGAATTGAAATGGACTCCGTGTCAGTTAGTTTGGTTTTTTAGTGATTGAACTATTTAGGGAAAAGTTATATTCTAGGTGACTGAAATAAGAACTCCATACCAAGAATTTTTAAGGAAAATAATATTTCCACTGTGCACTGTACAGCGCAAACTCGGTTTCTATTGTTAGAAGCTCCTGTCAGCAAGTGGTTGTGGCTGACCGGTGGGTCAAAACCACCCAGCGGCTCCTTGGAATGAAGCCATGGGAATCTGCTTCTTTCAAGAGCCCAGCCTGGGAAACCCCAAGCGGAAGTTCCACTCTGTCCCCAGTGTCCAGCTGCAAGTCACCTTCGACTCGACACCCGACAAAACTCCACCTCAAGCAGACATGTGAATACGCGACTCCCCCTCCAGTGTATTTTTTTAAGCTCCCAAAAAGTATCCTGGTGAGGCCAGGACCTCAAACCCTCCTAAAGGTGAGACATTAGAGCGGGTTCCAGATCACGCACATAGAAGAGCAAGAACCAGAACCCAAATCTAGGTCGCCTAACTTCAGCATTCATGCAAAAAGCCCCAGCAAGGCTGTCAGAAGTCATGAAAACCCCACTAGCCTACTTATTTTTATAGAAAGTTAGCTTTCCCACTCCCCCCACCCCCACCTCTGTCTCTTGTTGTGGTTGTTAGGTGCTGCAGAGACAATTTGGACCCACAGAGACCCTGAGCACAATGAAACGCTGCCCGCCTCCCAATTGCAGCTGTGGGAGCCCCTTGTTGCAGCCACGGGGCATTCGTCTATGGCAGCGGCACCCAGCCTTCCTCCTGCCGCAGCCCTTTCAGACAGCTCCTCGTGTGGTGGGCACCCCCAACCATGACATTACTTTCATTGCTACTTCATCACTGTCGTTTTGCTACTGTGATGAATTGTCATGTAAATATCTGATATGCAGGATGTGTTTTCATTGTTACAGATTGAACATAAGGAAAGCATCGTGATTGATCACAAAATAATACGTAGCTATGTATTGTGGACTGTTTATTGCTAATGACAAATAAATGAAATTTGTCTAGGAGCATGGTGTAGCCTGGGTAACAGTCTTCACGTCTGACACTCGTATCTGGGTGTATCTGCGTGTGGGCGGACCCGCCTGGAGACGGTTAGAGGAGTGGTGTCTCGGTTCCCAAGACCATTGGAAATACGTGTTTTCCGATGGTCTTAGGCGACCCCTGTGAAAGGATCGTTTGACCCCCCAAAAGGGGTTGTGACCCACAGGTTAAGAACCTCTAGTCTAAAGGGTAAAGGTAAATTATAGGCCCCATGGGAATGAAGGCAAATTCAATGAAGCAAGTGGGCCCTAAGGATACAAAGTTTACATTTGATCATTTCACATCCCTAAATCTTCTGTGATAGATTCAAATAGATTTTTTTTCATTACAACATCAATTTCTAATGCCCAATTGACTACAAAGGTTATTTGAAAATGCTGTATTAAATATTTAAATAGGCTATTAAAATTTGATTAGCTATTGACTCGTCTGGTGAAAATTAGAAGAACACTCATCAAACTAGCGCATGAACTTTTGTAATTAAAAAATAAAGAACTTTATAATTTAGATGCCAGATTTTGCCTTTTGTATCAATAATGATTTATATATATATATTTATTGTAATAGGCCTATACAACAAGATTTGCTCTTTTAACCATTTCAAGTGTATACTTCCAAAACCTCACTGCCATCAAGTCACTGCTGACGCATGACAACACCGGTAGGCTTCCGAGAACTGTCGATGGGAGGAGAAAGCGCGGTCCTTCTCCCTGGAAATAGCCGGTAGGTTGGGACTGTGGCCCTGGTGGATGGCAGCTCAAGGCATCACCACTACACCACCAGGGTTCCCACCCTGGACAAAAAGGACCATAACTGAAATGCTTTCCCAGGTGTGAGTCCTTGCCTAAAAACATAGCTGTGTGGGGAAGTCACCTCCCTGGCCATGGGTAATCACAATGCATGCCTGGCTCCTGAGTCCGCAGGTCAGATCAATGGGCTTCAAGTTTGCTTACGACCCCAACCCAACGCAACCCACCCACCTAGGATGACAGGAGAACTGACAGTCTGTGACAGGCAAACACAACACTCTTTTAACTTACTTTCTGTTTAGGTTGTCTAAGCAGGTCTTTATGTAGGTGTCATAATAATTAATTTGTTCTGCAAAAAAGGATGACTTCTCGTTAAGCGCTCTCAAGGTCTGCTGAAGTTTTGACAATTCAGCTTTTCGAAGCTTGCGGTAGATTCTTTGATTCCGAATATCCTGAAACAACAAGTAACAGAGTCAAGCAGACCATTTCTTCCTCATATTGACTATTTGCGGCACAAGGGCTCACAGGAGCGAGTACCCATCTGTGACTGTTAGCTAGGGGCTCATCAGTCACTTCACTTGTAACCTCCAAGCACCTATAACGCTCCCATCACAGCACCTATAACGCTCCAAGCACCTATAATGCTCCTGTCACAGCACCTATAACGCTCCCGTCACAGCACCTATAACGCTCCAAGCACCTATAATGCTCCTGTCACAGCACCTATAACGCTCCCGTCACAGCACCTATAACGCTCCAAGCACCTATAACGCTCCAAGCACCTATAACGCTCCTGTCACAGCACCAATAACGCTCCTGTCACAGCACCTATAACGCTCCAAGCACCTATAACGCTCCCATCACAGCACCTATAACGCTCCAAGCACCTATAACACTCCCATCACAGCACCTATAACGCTCCCGTCACAGCACCTATAACGCTCCAAGCACCTATAACGCTCCCGTCACAGCACCTATAACGCTCCCGTCACAGCACCTATAAACCTCCAAGCACCTATAACGCTCCTGTAGTTTCTTCACAACTGGAAAGTGTTTCTATTTCATTATGAGAGACTTGCTAAAGGCTGTTTTCCGTTTTCTTGATGGAGAAGAAGTAATCTTAGAATAAGCTTACAATTTTTTAAAGGAAAGGTAGTGTTTATAGAGGAGCACCAGAAAACCTACCAGAAGACATGCAATTTCTGCCAAATGCTTTGAGCATTCCATTGGGAAGAATGGGTTTCAAGAGAGAAAAAGAAATGTTGTGTTGCTTCAGAATACATGAAACAGCAACCCCCCAAACTTTTAGAGGTGCAAATATTTCTCCAGAGTTTTGCCAAAGCCAACAGTTGTCTCCTGAGACTGACTGAAAAGATTCAACAGTGAAAACTTACTTGGATGTTAACCCAGTTCTCAGACTCCAGAGCTGCTTAAACTGCCTGCAACTTCTACGTGCTGTGCTAAGTTTGAACTTGCAGTCATCTACTTTATCTCAGTGCTGATAGAGAGGGCCAGGGCATCATTTTCAAGGCAAAAGAATGGCTTCCCAGCTGAAGTTATAAAAAGAAATGGCATTTCCTCAGAATGTCTCTGGAGTAAGTAGAGCAAGCCCAGTCCCAGAACTGACCGAAGAATTCCTTGGAAGAAGGAACCGGAGTATAGCTCCCTTCTTTTCACTTTTTCTTTAACTTCTGACTCATCATATTGTGTATATTTGAGTAAAACAAAATAAGCCTTTGGACCCCAAAGGCACACTTGCTTATCTTTGACACCCTGAGCACAGCCACTTCCTCTGCTGCTTCCTTTGTCTTTGCACTAATTTGAGATCTTTTTCTCAGAAGCTTCTCAAGTGTGACAAATATGGGATGCAAAAGCAGGATCAGGCCTCTAGGTCTGAGCTGCATGTATGCTCAACTGCTCAGAGACAGATGTTCAGGGACTCAGGGCCCGCCTCAGCGGCAGGTCCAAAGGACACATGGGCTACAGGCCATCTAACAACAGAGGAGAGAATGCTTTTCAAGTGTCGCGCTCACCACCACCACTCCCCCGCCAAATAGCTAAAATAAAATAAAGCGTCATTTTCAAAGGTGAGCAGATGCTGCTGAAAGGTGTGCTGTCAACTTGTCAATGATATTGGCTGAGCCTATATTCTGAAGTGCTTCAATTCTCCCAGTGACTTGGAGGATCTGAAATTATGCTCTAGGAAGTCATCAACGGTTTTTAAATTCAAAACAAGCAAACAAACAAATCCTGCCATGAAACAACTGTAACATTGTAGCGGGGAGGGACCATGGTGGATATGTCTATGGGTCCCTCGGGTCACCTCACGCTCCAGCATGGGACCCATGATCAGTGCATGTGCCCAGTGAACAAGAGAGAACACGGTTCCAACAACCTTGGCGATCTCGTTGAGAATGTCCTGGTATTTATTCTTGGATGACACGTGTCCAGTCTGTTCCAGTGTCCGGAGATTCCTCTGGATTTTCCTCTTCTTCTGCTCAAGAGGCAGTTGGGCATCTTCAAGCATGGACTGGCTATGCTTCATTTCTTCAGGAGTTCTGGAATCCTTAATGGCGCGGCTCAACATGTCTTTGGAGTGATTTAGTTCCTGAAAGGGGAGAATCAGGAAGTTAATTTCTCTCTGATCCCCTAAGGTCATCTCTTCAGAAGCTGCACATGGCAAGTTAATATCAAAATGAAAGACGTTTTCAAGACTAAACTCAAAAGACCAGAATCAACATATGCTCTTGACGGATTTTTAAGTAAGTCCATGGGAAGGAATTATGCCTTAAAAAAAATAAACGAAGCAATAAAGGCCCGTCTAATTTGGGTGAAATTCTGAATGATGATTTTACTGCTACGGGGGTCACATTGTAATTCCCTTGGATGGAGGTACTTGAATTCCTGGAGAGTCCAGCTGAGGGAACACAAATTAGATTAACCAGTGAGATGTGACTACATGAACCCTGAACGTCCAGAATCCAAGTAAATTCTGACACACTTCAGCCTTATTCATGGAGATTCACAAGCCAACTTAACAGGGAGCCATCAAAGATCTATTTCTGAAAGGCTCCATTCTCAAACACAGAAGGCAATCAGAAGATTCCGACACATAATAAACTCTCAAACACACAAAAAACAAACAAATCAATAGGCACTACCTGGATAACGTGTTCAAGAAAACACTGAGAGACTTGTGAGCTCTGCATTTCACTGCAGCCATTGTGTCAACACATCTCCTTGAGGATTTTCCTCTTTTGACACAGTGGCTGTCACAAAGGGCGCAAGCACAGGGACCTCTGTCAGAATGGCGCCGGACCAGGGTGGATGTGCTTCCTTCTGCTGCACGCAGGGATGGTCTGTGCTAGAGCTAACTTGTTAGCAACTAACAAGGACAACAAACAATGGGCTAACCCAATAGAGGAGGATATAACTATCTTGAGACAAAGTGGGGTTAGACATATAACAAAAGGACCATATTATGGACGCAGGGCCAGCTGACCAGGCCACCAGGACAACAGTATGGCAGCCAGCTACCAACATGATCGAGTAGCGAGTATGTGGCAGGTCCTTTGTACCCACTTCCATGTCTTAACTCATTTACTCCTGCCTGTGGTTACTGTTGTTATTATTTTGAAGTTGAGGAGCCTGAAGCACAGAAGGATTTCAATCTCTCTCATTTGCATGTGAGAGCTGGGCAGACTGCAGAAGAACCGATGCCTCTGAATGGTGGTCGTGGCAAGGAGTGTTTCCCGAAACTCCCCTGGTCTGCCAGAAGAACAAACAAACCTGACTCGGAGGAAGTGCAGCCCGAATGCGCTTTAGAAGCAAGGACGGTGAGACTTTGTCTCACGTACTTTGGTGACTTTACCCTGGAGGACATCGTGCTTGGTAAACTAGAGGGCCAGCGAAACTCGAGGGAGACCCTCAAGGAGATGGACCGACACAATGGCGGAAACCACTGCGGGGATGGCGCAGGACCAGGCAGAGGTTCATTCTCTTGTACACGGAGTTTCTGAGTTGGAACTACCCTGCTAGCACCTCCACCGCTGAGTTACACCGTTCAGAGTTAGACCTACCTGCACCCTGCTAGCAGTCTGGTGTCACATGAAAGGGCAGAAAATGCAATCTTCAGTAGAAGAAGGAATAAAAATCTCACAGTAAATTAGCATGACACCCTGCCCCCATTATTAAAAACAAAATCACAATGGACAAATACCGGAGAACTTGAAGTTTTATCATTTTTTGGCAACCAGCTAAATTAAGAATGATCCCAGAAAAACGTATCTTGCCTTACATCTCAGAAGCTTTCATTGGGTGTCTTTTAGAGAGTAGCAATTCTTGGTACTCCATCAGTAACTGAGATCAATTAAATGTCATTCAGAAAGAACTACTCACCCAAAACTAAACTCCCTGCCATGGAGCTGATTCTGACTCAGAGCCTCACAACAGGACACCGAGTAGAACTGTGCCTTCGGGTTTCTGAGACTGTCCACTGTGAAGGGAGCAGAAAGCCTTGTTTCTACCCTGCAGAGGAGCTGGCGGGCTCAGACAGCTGACCTTGTTTGTGACTATCAGCCCAACACTGACAGCTGTTCGACTGGGCCCCCAGTGCACTGCAGAAGGGTACATTCCTAAACACAAACAATGGAATGCCAACGTGTGATGAGGCTGCAGTTCCTTCCCTCGCCAGAATGGTGCCTTGGCCCAGTGGCCTCCAGGTCTTTACTGCTGAGCCATTTGGCAGATAGCTTAAAGCCTGAGGCACTTCTGTAGCAAACAGCAACAGCACGAGAGGATATTTCTACATCCAGTCAACCAGAACACTCTCCTAACCCACTTATCAGCCCAGCCACTCTGTGCGATATGAAGCTTGGGATGAACATTCCGAGGCTCTGGAAGACTCACAACTATCCATCTCCCTGATGGTTTTCCCGGGTCTGTATGGGCTGCACACACTGGGTGCTGCATTCTCTACGTCACCATTTTCACTGGGTGCTCCTTATGGCTTGCATCAAGGCCTTGCCTCAGTTGACCAGAATAGCAGACACACTTCTTTACTTGCATACCACATCAGATCAAGTCTGCTAGCAATAACCATACGCTTCCAGCACAGGAAGACTTACTAAGAAGACCAACTTATATCCATCCACCAGACAATGTTTTATTCTCAAAGGCTGTTACCTGCTGTGAAGTTGCTGGTGTCTCCAAGATTTCTGTCAGTGTGTTTCCTGGCTGGCTCCGGATCACATCAATGATCAGCTTCTTAGTCCTTACAAAATAATAACAAATCAGACAGACCTTCCGACAGCAGCGACAAACATCTGCACGTACATATACGAAAACAAGCTTCCACGACAGTCCCTTAAAAGAAAACAGTCTTGCAGAAATTCAACATGCCCGTCTTAAGGCTTCTGAAAGCATGGTAACACTTGATCATCGGACTTTACATGTGTGAGGCTGTGGGATTAGACGGCCATTACCAAAGGTACAACTAGGCCAGAGGGTTGCTTATCTCAATCCTCTCTCCTTCGTTTTAGACAGGGACGCCTTTTCAATAGGCAGGCGGGCTATGTGTTGCTGGAAGGGCCTGCTCCTCCAGAGGCTGCCGGGATGCTCGCTTAGCCCCTTCCCTGCCTTTAGTGGCATGTAGACCTCTGAGCCAAATCCACAGTAGATAAGCTTTTAGGAGCCAGAACCACTGCTGCCTTTCCTGGCCCGAAAAAGCTTTGCAACAGTTGGGAGACTAGGATGGGGGTTGGGCTACTGCTGGTCCACTCAATGGGGACCCATGTGGGCTTTGGGGTGGGGGTTGGGGGGTTGGGCTACTGCTGGTCGACTCAGAGGTAGGAGGAGGGGTGTTCAGAGACCACGGGACTGGTCCAAGGGAAGGACAAACAACTAGGACTGGGGCCTTGTTCTCAGATGGCAGCGACTAGAACAAATCCTCCTGAGGAAACTAAGAACTGAGAAACCCTCCTAGAAGCACTAAAATCAAATGTTCTTTCAAATCCACGCTCTACCCCAGCAGATGGCCACTTCATTCTACACAGGGATCAGGAACATCCTTTTCAAAGATTTAGGCAGCCGCACGTGGAAGGACTTGAAAGCGCCCTGTTGAGGGGTCTAAGCTAGCGGCCAGGGGCTAATGCTAGGTGACCCCATGGGCATGCGAGCAGTACAGGCACAGAGAAGCAAAGGTGATGAGTGGTGAGCACGGGTGGGAGTGGGGGACGGATTGTTTGATTAAGGGCCCCTGAGCTCTTGTCAGTGTTGGTGGAATATTCTGGAAAAGGATAGTGGGAATCGCTGTATCATGAAGAATGTCTTCAGTGTCGATGGGTTTTGCATGAAGAAGTAGCTGAGCTGGCAACATTCTTTCTGGTATGCAAAATTTCTATTACCCATAATTTGAATTAAAAAAAAAGATCTTTAACATCAAGGCCAGAGGTGAAGTTTGCTCTCACGTTTACATAAGGTGACAATTGCTTCCCTTCCAAGAAAAGGCTGCACCATGAGCACAAACATAATCCACAGCTGAAGTTTCTCTTCTTTCTCTCCCCTCACTGTTCACAGCTGTTCTCCGAAGGTCATCACCGGCTCCCCCGGGGATGCACTTCTGCCCTCAGGGCAGCAGGAAATGTTTGCATGGATTGAAGATGGGAAAACACAATGCTTTTCACATTACGCAGCGCAGGGTCAGCTGCTCCCACCAAGCTATCCCTCGAGTTCAAGCCAAACATATGATTTTTGAAAACAGACCTCCCACCCAACCCCCCAAATCTGACAAACCATCTGTGCACATTTTCTGGTCATTTCCTATTTATGCTAAGTTTGCTGGATGAGAATGATCACAATTAGCTTCCTCTAGACGGTGGAGAACAAATTCATCTGGGCCTGTGGCCCCAGGCTGCTGGAGATTTATAGCAGTCTGGGCAGGTCCAGCCAGGAGGTGAGAGCACAGCCCACGGAAACCTCAGGCTGCTCAGGCAGCTGTGGATCAGAGAGCCACACAGTCTCCTCCCCATACAACTCCCTCCTCAACATCACCAATGTACTAGACAGAAACAGAGTTAAAAATAAACGTGTCGGATGATTTTTAAAAATGTAAACACAGTGACTGCTGCTGCTCAGAAAGAATATTCTAGGAACTGTTCCGGATACACGCTTCCACAAAACACTTGCTCAAATCCTTTAGCGGAGCTGTCTAGTGATGGAGTGCCTGGAGTTGCTCAAGTTTGCCCTTCCAGGACGGGAGGTTTATTTGTTCAGGACTTACTCAAGGAAAAACTGCCCCCGTGTTGCCTATTTTGCTTGGCACATCAGGGCTGTGGAATTCATTACTGAAGAAACTCTACCTCAGAGACCCTCTATATATGTAATCACACGGTCCCTGATAGCCCACTACCTCACCCTCCAGAGCACCCACTTATTAAGGGCCCTGGGATCAGCAAGACCCAAGGTTGCGCCTGGGTTTCTGTTGCATACTAGCTATGGGTCTTTCAGAAGCGATATAATCCTGATAAGACCTTTAAAAAAAAAGGGGGACTCTCTCAGAGGACTGATGAGGGTTAAGTGAAAAGGTGTGGAAAGCCTTCAGCGGGTGTTCCGACACGTGGTGAGCACGCACAAGCTGCTCTGTTGTGGTTATTGTTGCTGTTAGGCGCCTCTGAGTTGGTCCCCACTCATAGCGGCCTCATGCACAACCAGCAGACACACCGCCTGGTCCGGGTTCCTCTGCCTGAGCCCATTGTTGCAGCCACCACGTCAATCCATCTCCCAGAGGGCCTACTATGGTAGTCACAGGGCAAAGGTGGCAAGTGAGCACTTGAAATGTGGCAAGTTCAACGGAGATGTGCTGGGATTACTAAAAAAAAAAAAAAGTGCGCGTGTGTGTGGGGCTGGATTTCAAAGACTTCATATTAAAAATGTATACAGTATCTCAACAGATACACTGAATGAAGTAAGAAACAGAAAAAAAATAAATAATAAGGGTTCTTCGGTGGTGGCTAGGAGAAGGAGTAGAAAAAGAGGAGCTGATACCAAGGAGTTCAAGAAGAAAGAGGTTTGAAATCCACGGTGGCAGCAATCGCACAATTCTGCTTGATCTCATGAATTATGGATTGTTACCATATCTGTAAGCACTCCCAATGAAATGATTAATAATTTTAAAAAAGTGTACTATCTCTATAATTTTTTTATATTGATCACCTATTGAAGGACAGTATCTTAGACACATTGGGTTACACTGAAATTCGCTTTAATAGTATAACCCAGTATAGCTAAGATACAATTACTTGTATAGGTCCTATTCTATTTCTTGTTGAAAATGCAGCGTCAGAACATTCCATTCTGAAACAGGAAGCTGACTGGAGAGGCCAGCCTGCTTCCCCGGGACGCCCACTGGTTAGTCACTGAGGCAACGAAGAGCGGAGGAGATTAAGTGGGGACCCAGAGTTCACACACCACTCTCTTAAGCTGCAGAAAACAAGTCTGTTTCCTCTTCTACATCTTCAGCTCCTCACAAACCCAGACAGCTGCATGGGCTGCTTTCCGAAAACCTCATCTCCCGCCTCACTGTCCCAAGTGAGAGCCCTGGGCTCCTTAAACCTCTTCACGACATGACACGACACGCTGTGCAGGAGCTCCTAGCCCTTCAACGGCCCCCTTTGCCAGGCGTGGCCCCCTCCCTACTTCCCAGCAAACACAATGAGCATTTGGGGACCACAGCAGCCCCAGGACCCATCAAACAAAATGGAACGAGGGCCCTGCCCTCCCTGGCAGAGGAGGTATCTAACTTAGAGGAAGAGTTAAGATGTAGGAAGAGTCAAGATATTAGTGTTGTCCACACCCAAGAGTTTTTGCACATAGTAACTGACCACCATCAACTCCACTCATTCTGACTCGGGCACCCTGTACAGGGTTCCTCAGACCAACTCTTTACAGAGCAGACAGCTGCGTGCTTCTCCTCCAGAGTGGTAGTGGGTTTGAACTGCTGGCCTTGCAGTTAGCAGGCCAATGCTTACCCCACAGTGCCACCAAGATCCTTATACTTGTTCTCACACCAGCCCCGTGTATGTCAGGGTAGAACTGGGCTGCATGCTCTTTCCAGAAGCAGATCATCACGTTTGCTTCCTGCTCACCTGTGAGTGGACTTGAACCTCCCACTTTTGGGCTAGCAGCTGAACGTGCAAACCTGTCCATACCTGTCCACACCACTGCGGTGGTTATATAATCGTTTGTCAATGTGAGGATTAAGAATGAAGGGGTAGAGTGTGGCCTGACAACCATGTGATAGCCAATGAGGCCTCTGTGTGGGCATGGCCTTCCCCTGAGGAGTCTGTGAATTCCTGTATTTCCTCCTTAGAGGCGAGATACACACACTCTCTCTGTTCACTCTCTGTGAGACATTTCTGATGAGAAGCCACATGAAGCTACCCTGATGCAGTCAGAGCCCTGAAGTTGGAGGAACCACGTGGAGACCCCTGCCAGAGCTGAGATGCTTACAACACCACCGGATCCATAAGACTTCCCACCCACTGGCCTGTGATCTTCTTGCACTCAGCGTCATTGCATGTGTTTTGTGAGTCTGAAGAGGACTTTTTAATACAGGCTAATATCGGACTTATGGACTTGATCTGCACCGGGCTGGGATGTTTCTCAATATTCGACTGTTCTTGTACATAAGTATCTTTCTTATACACATGAGTGTCTATGGCTTTGTTTCTCTAGTCTACCCGGACTCACACAACCACCCAGGGACCTACCATACACGTACTTGCCATCAAATTAGTAAGTTCCTGACTCCTAGCAACCCTATAGGGTGGTGGAGAACTGACAATGTGGGGCTGGTTTCCAAGACTGTCAATCTCCCCCCCCCCATATTTTTAAAAACCATTTTATTGGGGGCTTCTCCAACTCTTATCACAATCCATAATACATCCATGTATCAAGCACATTTGTACATTTGTTGCCATCATCATTCTCAAAACATTTGCTTTCTACTTGAGCCCTTGGTATCAGCTCCTCATTTTATTCCCTCCCTCCCTGCTCCTCTTCCCCCCTCATTAACCCTTGGTAATTTATAAATTATTGTTATTTCTGTCATATCTGACATGTCTGATGTCTCCCTTCACCCACTTTTTTGTTGTCCATCCCCTAGGGAGGAGGTTATATGTAGATCCTTGTAATCAGTTCCCCCTCTCTACCCCACCCTCCCTGTATCACCACTCTCATCACTGGTCTGAAGGGATCATCTGTCCTAGATTCCCTGTGTTTCCAGTTCCTATCTGTACCAGTGTATATCCTCTGGTCTAGCCAGATTTGTAAGGTAGAATTGGGGTCATGATAGTGTGTGTGTGTGTGTGGGGGGTACCATTTAGGAACTATAGGAAAGTTGTATGTTTCATCGTTGCTATACTGCACCCTGACTGGCTTGTCTCCTCCCCAAGATCCTTCTGTAAGGGCATGTCCAGTTGCCTACAGATGGGCTTTGGGTCCCTAATCTGCATGACCCTCCTTCATAATGATACGATTTTTTGTTCTAAGACTGACAATCTTTACAGGAGTAGAGAACCTCACTCATCTTTCCCCCAATGGGTGGTTAGTGGTTTCGAACCACAGACCTTGGCTTAGCAGACAATGTGTAACCCACCATGTCATAGCTGCATACAAATGCAGCAGCTGGTAATGGGATCTCATGGCCCTTGTATGTTGGTTTGGTGTCTTGGTTTAACCATCTCCCTGTCATTTGCCTTGCAGACTGCTCAAGTTTGAGAATGACTGAGTATTTTTAAAAGTTAAGGGATGGTCCTGGCAGTATATAATCCTAGTAACATGATTATAAATTTTCAGCACCAGACCTCAAATACCACCTTAGCCATAGAATGTTCCTGTCAGTCTGGACAAAAAGCAAGAAAATCTTTCAGCTGGACTAATCATTACCCTAAATGGAATCATATGAGAGGAAATATTCTTAAGAAGGGACATCTTAAGTATGTATGCAGTTAAGTATAATAAAAAACCACAAATATTTTCTCCCACTAAACACATACTTTCTTGGAAAAACAAGTGTTAAAGGCCACACAGCCCACATAGTTTAAGACAAGTCACATGTTATTATGAGAGAGATTTATCATGGAATGGTTCTCAGGGGGCTAATACGTTATTTCTCTTGGCCATCTGGAACCTCCTCCTCCTTGTGTTTTATGTACAAGGGAACTGGTAGGTAAGTTGGTCAAAGTCCTGTGGTTAATAAGTGACTGATTGAGGTTATACACATAGATCTCCTAGGCCGCCTCCATCGGGCCTTTGTCTTTGTTTGTGTATAAAACCACGCTTGGGAGCAGGGAAGACAGCGACTGCACCAAGTGAGGGTCCCCAGCCCATCAAGACACACACAGGATGTGGCAACATGGGTCCTCTTACTTCAGTATGTCCCCTACAATCCTCAGTCACCCCTTCCCTCTGGCCTGGAAAGATGCCCAGCAACAGCATCTGCTCGCCTATCAGTCTCACGACTTAATCCAGAATTCCCAAGATAGTGAAGAGCAATGGCCTGGCCCTCAATGGTCATAAAACGTCATGAACGGGAGTGTCGATACCAGGGAATTTGAAGACTTGGGCCTGTATGTGGATCTCTTTTCCATGTCATAGCTGCAAAGACCCAGAAAAAGGTTGTTAGCTGTTCTGTACTCTCCCCACCCCCGACTTTTTCCCTGAAAGAACATAGGCAATAACCGGCTTATGGGACTGCTGGGAGTATTGCTCTTCAACCAGGGCTGGTACATGGTTAGCACTTTGTAGGTGTTGGCATCTTCTCCTCATCAGTGGATATAAACGAGAGGGTACTTACAAGTAAACACAGGTGGAAGAATGCCTCATTCAGCTACTACAAACCACCCTACAATGATCAGTTTTTCGTCACTGGAAAGCTAGTGATTTCCCAAAGAAGCAAAAGGGGGCAATTCTCCTAAAAATTCAATACGCATGCAGACTGCTAATGAGGCAACAAGAGGCCCTAGTGAAGTAGTGGTTACGTGCTGGACTGCAAACTGCAAGGCCAACAGTGTGAAACCACCAGCCATTCAGCAGGGAAAGATGGCTTTCTACTCCCCCAAAATCATATCATTGTGAATGACGGGGAGTGTGGAGTGGAGACCCAAAGCCCATCTGTAGGCACTGGACATCCCTACAGAAGGGTCACAGGGAGGAGATGAGCCAGTCAGGGTGCAGTGTAGCAATGATGAAAAATACAACTTTGCTGTAGTTCTTTAATGCTTCCTCCCCTCCACTATCATGACCCCCAACTCTACCTTACAAATCTGGCTAGACCAGAGCATGTACACGGGTACAGAGAAGAGCTGGAAACACAGAGTATCCAGGACAGAGAAACCCCTCAGGACCAATATTGAGAGTAGTGATACCAGGAGGGGAAGGGGAAGGTCAGAGGGGAGATGGACAACATGAAAGTGGGTGAAAAGAGACATTGGTCAGTGTAAGACATGAAAAAAATAATAATTTAGAAATTATCAAGGGTTCGTGATGGAGGGAGGGTGGGGGAGGCAGGGGAAAAATGAGGAGCTGATACCAAGAGCTCAAGTAGAAAGAAAATGCTTTGAGAATGATGATGGCAATATGTGCAAAATGTGCTTGACACAATGGATGGATGGATGGATTGTGATAAGAGTTGTATGAGCCCCCAATAAAATATTAAAAAGAAAAAAAAAGAAAGTACTACTAAAAGAAAAAAAAAAAAGAGTCTCAGATGCCCACAGGGGCAGCTCTACCCTGTCCTATGCAGGGTTGCCGCTAGGAGTCAGAATTGACTCGATGGCAGTGAGTAAGTTAACAAGGAAGCAATTTTTGATTTTAAAAATTTAAAAACCAAATGACACCTAGAACACAGTGTAGTTGAGGTTCCTTGGATGGGAGGAGGGGTAAAAGAGAGCATGTGAGTAGCGAGTGAGATCAGTGAGCCATGGCGATGGGGAACTCGGTGGGGATGAGGGGTGGGGACAGTACCATATAGTAGGTGTGACTGATACTACGAAAGCATACACCTGGACAAACACGGAGTTGGCAAACATCTGGTTACATACATATTTACAATAAAAACGACATGTCTAGGTTTAGTTTTAGCTCATATGGATCTACTTGGCTTTTTTATGCTTAGTTCAGGGTTTGTTGAAAAACATAATTCCTCAGGTATGAACACTGCATATTTATGGCAAAATGACAATTTCGTATTTATGGCAATATCTACTTAGGGCGCCTTAAGGCCAGGTGAGGGACTAGATGTTTTTGAGCTTCAAGTCCTTGCTTCCTCCAACCCTCCCCCTCTCTCCAGTCTCAGATGCTAAAGAAGTCAAAAGAGGAAAGGCCAGTGCTGCGTGGGGGTGGGGGTTAGGGGGACAGTGGGGTGGATGTATGGGGAGTATGGGAGGATTCAGGCCATTAACCTGCAGACATGCTCAGCAGACTTGCCCCAGAACAAGTGGGGCGGCAGCTAGTGACTGCCCTACATCTGGAGCTGCCCTTTGGGGCCTCTGAGTCTGTGAGAAGCTGGCGAGGGGCCCAGGCATGTCAGGCAGTCACGTCCCCTTAGGCGGGACAGCCACCATTGGAGTACTTTTGGGTGTTGGGGCCAGGGTGATCATTTCTGTGCAAATGGGGGAACCGAGCGGGTTGGGGCAGGGCAGACCCCCTCCTGGCTGCTAATCTGGACCGGATCCACTCTGAATGCCTTTTGGAAGTGGGCCAGACTGCTCAGTGTCATGAGTAGTGGTGAGGGGACTGTGAGCTGTAGATGGATGGTGGCTGCAGGGGAGGGAGCAGTGCTGGGGGCTGGACGCAGGGGCCACCTCTAAAATGATGCTTGGAGCCTGAGAAGCATTCGGTCACTGGAGTTTTGTATCATGATGATATTTTGCATACTGACCTGGGGGCTGGTTTATATAGAGGCATTCCCCAGGTCTTAACAGGTGTATTTTAGAACATGATTTCATGAAACTCTGCTTTCAAAGAGATGCCTAAGCATCCCCCAACACCAACCCCCCCTAAAAAACCCAATCCCAGTCAGTTGATTCAAACCCACAGCAACCCTAGAGAGGGTTACTGAGGGGGTCCATCAGAAACAGATGGCCTCATCTTCCTCCCATGGAGTGAGTGGTGGGTTTGAACCACTGACCTAACAGCACCACGAGGGCTCTTTCAAGTGTGCTAGCATATGCTCCCAGGACCAGGCGATAGCTATCCGGCTATTTCCCTTACTCCAAAGCACTTTCCTGTATCTCAGGTCTCTTCCAGCGCCTCTTATTCAAACCCTTTCACTTCAAACAGGTTCTACCAGCTTCCTTCCGATGTGCCTCATAAATGGATCAATTACAGCAGCACTAGTCAAACAGTGAGGAGGACCTGAAGCCCTTGCTGATGAAGGTCAAGGAGTGAGCCTTCTGTATGGATTACGACTCGATGTAAAGAAAACCCCAGTCCTCACAACCGGACCAATAGACAGCATCATGATACACGGGGAAGACATCAGTGCTGCCAAGGAATTCATCTTGTTGGCTCCACACTCAATGCTCAGTCTGAGCACTGGGCAAATCGGCGGCACAAGACTTCTGAAGTTTTAAAGGGCCAGGATGTGCCTTTGATAGCTCAGGTGACCTGACCCAAGTCCTGGGCATTTCAGCCTCATCCCCACACCATCGAGTCACTCCAACCGACAGGGACCTATTGTGGGAGGGCACACTGCCCTGTGGGTCGGAGGCTTTCAGGACTTACGGGACCAGAACGCATCATAATTCTACCATTGAGTGGCTAGTGGTTTTGAACTGCAAACCTTGTGGTTAACCGTCCAACATGCAATCCACTATGCCACCAGGGCTCCTTAGTGGCCTCATAGGCATGGGGAAGTTGGACGACTGAGGAAGAATTGGTGCATGTGCAGTCTGGTGCTGTGAGGACTATTGAAGGCACCAGGATGTCAGGATAACGAACACATCCACCCGGGAGGAAGCAGAGGCAGCAGTCAGGATGGCGAGACTTAGTCTCACAAACTTCGGGCATGTTATCAAGAGGGACCATCCTCGGAAAGGACATCATGCTTGGTAAGATGGAAGGTCAGAGGCAAAAAGGAACACTGCCAAGGAGATATTTGGTAGTGAGGGACAGGGGTTGTCTCTCCCATGCCTGCAAAGCGCCCCATAGAGAGATTGGAAAGAAATCAGGCCCCTTATAAGACACCTATGGGAAGACCCAAACTGCGCATGCACAGAACAGAACCTCTTATGCCCAGGTAAAACCAATACCTTGGACACACCCACCTTAGGTCCATCATAGGTGGGCCTAACTCAGCCAGTGTGGTCGACCAATTCCTTCAACCATGCCTCCCCTGACCAGGAGGCACAGCCCTGTGGACTCTCTTGGCATCCCCTCTTGGCCTGCACCCAGTCTCTTTTGCTCCGACCTCGCTCAAGGGCATGATGTCAGGAGGGCCTCTAGCATGCGGGGCGCACACACACCTGTGTGTCCTCTCAGAGTCCGCTCCAGGCCTATTCAGGACCCACATGCTCTTGGCCTTAGTCTCGAGGGATTCCCCAGTTCCACCCATGTGGGTGGTCTTTTCCACGTGGTTGTTCGTGCCCGCCGTGAACCCCAGCACTGCTTCCGCGTGGCTTGGCATGCTTTCCAGAAATAGCATGGCCCCTTTTGAGACTGTAAAACCGGGAACTTTTCCATTCTGTCCTAAAAACCCACTTGGATTACAAAACGTGCTGGCGTGATTTCTTTCAGCACGCGAAGCAAAGAGCCGAGGTAGCTCCGCTCCAGCCACCTAACCCAGATGGATTCACAGAGAGGCTGCGAGGATGGGCTGAAACTAGGAATGGTAAGGCTGGCTCAGGGCTGGCAGCACTTCCTTCGGTTGTAACATGAGTCAGAACCGACAGGAGGGCAGGAAAGAGCAGGCGCCAACAGTCAAGCAGGTGTTTCGTCCAAGGTGTGGAGCGGAGAGGTGGGCGCAGAGAGGTGACGGGGTAGAACTCGGGAAGCAAGTTGGCTAAAGGAGCTCCCCACCATCCCTCCTGCTTCAACCAAGGAGCAGAAAGGGGTTTTGAGAGCAGAGCAAAGCACTGCGCTCTGAGGAGGTCCACCCTGGATTCGGAAGAGGTGGGAGCAGAGCCGAGAGAAAACAAGCCCCATGCGGAGCACCAGTTTGCATCACCACTACGGTGTGACACGAGCAGGTTGCTCATGGTGATTCACCACGTCTGCATCTGCTATAAGAGCATCTGCGATGCTATCAGCTCTCGTAGACAAGTCGCCTAACCTTGCCAGCTGCTGTCTAGTTGACGGTAGCTCACGGCCACGCCACAGGGTTCCAATGACCGATATTTTGGGAGTAACCTGTCAAGCCTTTCTTCCTTTTTTAAAAAATAAGAAGAGCCAGATCTTGTCACTGTGCCTCGTGCCTCCAGTCGCTCGGCGCATCACCTGTGTCTACCGCAGCAGCTTCTGAAAGGCATGGCCTCGTTTTGATGAAACGGATTCTCTATTGAACAACCTTGGGACCCAAAGTTTGAGTTAAGAATTTTGTCTGATAGCTTGGAGGAACAAAAGTCATTAGTAATTTCTGAACAAATATCTCAAACTGTTTTAGTGGCATATCAGTGAAACGGAACACCTCAGCTTAAAGCAGGTCGCTGGCTGAGTCAACACCTCCCATAATCCCGGGCTTCCATTTTCTTACCTCAGAGATGGAGGAATAAACTAGGTGGTTCTCAAATGTGTCAACACCACACCTTGGAATTATCTCGAGATCAAGATTTTCAAATACATATTTTAAAGGAAGCAAATGTACCAGGAAGTCGGGGTTTGTGAACTCACAGAGCTATGTGAATGGAATGCTTTGGGCAAAACTCAAAATCTGCTTTGAGAGTCAGTCTTCCTCCCGAGTGGTTCACCCCTGGGATGCTCACTGCAGTACCAACAGGCCGTCAAGGAAAGCCTTTCAGGCCCCACAGGCCCGTGGAGGCAGTGAACTATCAAGTCAATTGGAATGCAGGCCCGTGTTGAAGAGTCAGAAGGCGATGGGAAAATTACTAGGGAATGGCAAAAGAGCCGCAAACAGCCACAACAATCTTGAGAAAGAACAACAACGGTGAATGATTCATACTCTTTTGGGTTGAAGTTTTCTTTGTTTTACTTTATAACGGTGTTGGGTTTTTTGGGGGTAGGTGTTTTGTATAAGAAATCTAGGTTACTGGCATGAAGCAGTAAACTAATAGAGAGGTCTGTGAGGCCAGCAGGCCCCTATTCCAGCTACATCAACCCCCCCTCCCCGAAGAATGCACTGCAGAGGACAACGCTGAAGATACATCCCGGGGAGAGTGGCAGAGCAAGCTAAGAGGGAAAGAGAGAGCAAGAGCAAGTGGACAGCATCCTGGCCTACCCACGTTTCGAGGATGGCATTCCCGCTCAGAGTAGCCATTGCACAGACAGAACTTTGGGGACGGTCCCCTTACTGACACTTACTGTCACTATGGGGCCAGCAACAGAGACAGTGCAGGAATTGTGCCTGGTCTGACCCTCCCACACTAGGGCATAACCCAAAGGGAGTGCAATGGGGGGTGGGCAGTGTTTGGCACTGCATCAGACCCAATTGGAAAACATTCATAAGAGTCGACAGACAGACCTGGAACGATTGATAGGATACTTTTTCTTCTGTTTTTATATGTCTATCTTTATAAGATAGGCAGAGTAAACAATCCTGAAGAGAAGACAATGGGACTGAAGGTTCCGGGGTGACAGGGGAAAGGCGGAGGTGGGGGAAAAGAATGGGGATGTCAACAAACTCAGAGACAAGGGAACATCAAGAGATCTAAAATTAATGAGGACGAGGGCATAGAATGCCTGGTGGGGTTCAATGCCTGGTGGGGTTCGATCAAGTGTAATATAACCCAGAGGAAGTACAGAGAGCTGAATGAAGGTTGACCATGATAATGGGACAAGAGGAAAGTAAGAGAAAATAAAAGAAAGAAGTAGGAGGCAAAAGGCATTTATAGAGGTTTAAACCAACCTGTTATGTGTTACATATAAACATAGGCATGCACATATGTAAATATATTAATACATAATAATAGGGATATAGGTCTATGTACATATATTTATAGGCTAAGCATTAAGGTAGCAGATGAACAATGGGCCTCTACTCAAGTCATCCCTCAGCGCAAGAACACTTTATTCTAATAACCTGGCACTCTGTGATATTCACCTGACACGATCACTGAAGACAAAATGGGTGCAACAGTTTAACGTGGTGAAGAAGCTGATGGAACTTGGCTACTACAAGATATAGTGTCTGGGATTTTAAAGTCTTGAAGTTAAACAAGCAGCCATCTAGCTGGAAGCAACAAAGCCCACATGGAGGAAGCACACCAGCCCGTGTGACCACCAGTATCATGGGATACAGTATCAGGCATTAGAAAACCCAAAACAAACACCCATTCAGATGGGAATGCAGAGGGTCAGAGTGGAGCCCCAAAGCCCATCTGTAGACAATTGGACATCCCCTTACAAAAGGGTCTCAAGGAAGGGATGAGACAGCCAGGGTGCAGTATAGCACGGGTGAAACACACATTCCTCTAGTTCTTTAACACTTTATCTCCCTCACTATCATGACCTTAGTTCTATCTTACAAATCTGGCTAGACCAGAGCATGTACACTGGTACAGATAAGAGCTCTTGACACACAGAATCCAGGACAGATAAACCCCTCTGGACCAATAATGAGAGTAGCAATATCATGAGGGTACAGGGAAGTTGGGGGGAGAAAGGAGAACCAATAGCAATGATTGATATACAACTCCCCACCTCCACTGCCCCAGGGGGATGAACAACAGAAATGTGGGTGAAGGGAGACAACAGATGTAAAATATGAAAATAAATGTAGCTTATAAATTAGTAAGAGTTCATGAGTGTGAGAGGGTTGTGGAGGAAGGAGATAAAAGAAGAGAACTCCAGGTTAGGTCAACCTATTCTCTAGAGACAGTAACTGGGTTCATGGTTCCCTGGGGTGTGGCAGGGGAGGTCGGGGGAAATGAAGAGTTAATAAAGATGAGAAGAAGAAAGAACATGGTCTGAAATCGATTGTGGTGATGCTTGTACAACTCTTCTTAGTATGACTGAATTGTATGATTTGTGACTTATATGCCAATATAACTGTTTAAAAAAAAGAGGAAGGATTTGAACTTCCCGATTTTAAAACTCACTGCAAGGTGACAATAATTAAAGCAGTATGGTGCGGGGAGAAGGCTAGACCTAAAGATCAATGGAAGAGAACAGAAAGCCTAGAAATGAATCCAATCATAGATGGTCAATTGATTTTCAACAAGTGTGCCATGACAAGTCAGTGGTGGAAAGCACGGTCTTTCCAACAAATGGTATTGGACAGTTGAATGTCCACAGGATAATAATGGAGCTGGACCTCTTCTTTAGACCCTGTGGTGGGAGTCAGCCGGTTCGCACCAGTTGGGTGGAACTGATACCTAACTTGCAGCCCTTGCTGATGAAGATCAAGGGCTGCAGCCTCAGTATGGATCACAGCTCAGTGTCGAGAAAACCCAAATCCTCACAAGTGGTCCAATCGGTACCATCATGATAGATGAAGGAAAGACTGATGTTGTTAAGAACTTCCTGTTGTTGGCTCCCCCATGGATGCTCATGAAAGCAGCAGTCAAGAGATCAAAGGACACTTTGCATTGGGTGAATGTGCGGCCCCAGACCTCATCAATGTGTTGAAGAGCAAGGATGATGCTCTGAGGACTAAGGTGGGCCTGATCCCACCCATAGTATTTTCAATCACCTCATATGCATGTGACAGTTGGACTTTTGTGGGAAACAGAACTGGGCAGAGAGTGTATGCTGACAGATCCTCTACGCTCTTAAGTTAAGGAGTCTGGGAGGGTGGGGCTCCTGTGTAGGGAACCTTCGCTTTCTATGCTCCAGTCACATTCTCCAAGTAGTAATAATAATAATGTTAATTGTAAGGTGCTACTTGCAGGCACATGGTTGCTGCTCTATATGCTTGAAGGTCAACTGCTCAAAGAGCAACCAAACCCTCTTCTATTGTCCTTCCCACCCTACCTAGGGCCCACTCCCTTCTGATAAGGATCACAGATTGTTCCCCTGGAGAAGAGTTCAGGGGAACTCAAGGTCAAGTCAGTTCAGAGATGGCCAAGGTTAGTTGGCCATCTTGACTCTAGAATCTGTCCATCTTGTTATGTATGTACCTTCCTGTCACATGTAGGCCTCTAGTAGTCCACCCTTTCTATTGCCTGCATACCCCTAGCTTGTCCCCAACATGTTACGTGCATGCCTCTAATACAACCCCTTCCTGTTATGTATGTGCTTTTCATGGCTTGCATGCCTGAGATTATATAAAGCTGTGAGAGAATACACTCCTCCTTCATTCTGGTTCTGGTGGACATGGAAGAGGTGAGCCCTTGCATGCTTTATCTTGTCTGAGGTCTCCTTAATTTACCCCTCAATTACACAACTGCCCCCTGGACCCGTTCAGCTGTGGGGAGGCTGGTCCCCCACAGACACTGAATAAGGAAGACCAAAGAAGAAATGATGCATTTGAATGAATGATGGTGCCAGCAAAGGATACTGACAGCACCGTGGACTGCCAAAAGAACAGACAATTCTGTTTGGGAAGAAGTACAGACAGAACGTTCCTTAGAGACAGAGATGGAGAGATGTCATAGTGTTGATGTTGTTAGGTGTCATCGAGTCGACTGACTGCCCAACAGACGAAACCGTGCATGCTCCTGCACCATCCTCACAGTCGGTTCTATGCCGGGGCCCATTGATGCGGCCGCTGGGTCAATACAGCTCACCTATGGCCTTCCTCTCTTTCACTGCCCCTTTACCTTCCAAACAGGATTGTCCTACTTCGGGGACTGGTCTCCCCTGACGATATGTCCAAAGTATGTAAGAAGTCATGCCCTGGCGAGATTTCGTCTTCTATACTTTGGACAGGCTGTCAGGAGAGACCAGTCCCCAGAGGACATCGTGCTTTGTAAAGAAGAGGAGGGTCCTCAACAAGAGTGGCTGCAACAGTGGGCTCCGCCACAGAACAAGGGCGGCCCTGGACCGGGTTGTGCTTCATTCTGTTGTACGCTGGCCGCCATGAGTCGGCACTGGGTCTGGCCTCTGTTCTACCGCAGAGCGGTGCTTTCCACCTTTAGAGTTCGCATGCCTGGAAAATGGGGGCGGTTTCTGTCTTGCTCCTGATTGTTTGCCAACACGAAGCCCAATGCATTTAGCAGAAAGCACGTAACCAAACGTTTGCTGAATGAATAAACAAAGCCTTCCCAAGGCTGCGACCCTCGTACGCAGTTCCTCATGTTGTGGCGACCCCCAAAACATAAAATTATGTTTGTTGCTACTTGATAACTGTAATTTTGCTACTGTTATGAATCGGGTGACCCTGTGAAAGGGTCCTTCGACCCCCAAAGAGGTTGTGACCCACAGGTTGAGAACCACTGTCTTCGATGATCCAAGGTCAAAACACACAAGCTGACTAGAAGCAGCACATCTAGCAACATGGCACACAATGTCGGCTCTTCCGGAGGAGAAGAACTTCATGAGAAAAATCCACCGGAAATGTCCCTTATCTGGAACATTCAGTGGCAAGACAGAAACAGCCTTTGCGTTAAAAACATTGCAATTTAAGACACCAAGCTAGGAAGCAATGTGGAATATTACCTAAAAATATACTTAGCCCCTTTTGTCCCTGTTTCCCATTTCCATTTTCAATCTCATCCCAATAATATAACTGTTTGAGTGTGCTTAATATGCATTTTTTCTATATGAGAGTTCTTATAAAAGGCTTATTTTTGGGTGAGCATGTGTTTTTCATTTCTAGTGCTCTGATTTATGTGCAACTGACTCTTGGTTGCCCAAGAAATACACCCAGCATGTTTCTGGAAGCTAGGACGGGTGAGACTTCAACCTGCTGCCTCTGGACATGCCAACAGGAAGGGTCCACCACTAGAAACACACTCATGGTGGTAAGGTCGAGGGTCACTGCAGCGAAGGAAACCCTCAGTGAGATGGGCTGCTACAAGAACCACAACAAAAACTCAACTCTTTCAAGGATGTCCGGGGCTGGGCAATGGCCGTCCTGCCAGGCACAAGGTCGCCAGGTGTGAGGGGTGGTTTGACGGCCACTGACTTCATGCTCGTGGGTGGCACTTTGTATTCCTCGGGGTGTAAAGAACGGACGTGGACTGCCCAGGAGGCCCTGAAGGAACAACTACAGTAAAAACGCAGGCGCCTCGTGTTGGAGACCTTTTCAGACGGGAAATAGGTTCCTAAGACAGAGCTGGTGTCCAATTCTGGGCCAGTTGAATAGGAAAGAAGCCCAGTAAATCAGAAGGCATCATCACAGCCTACCGTGTTCCCTACCCTTGATATGATCATCTCATACCCCAAATCAAACTTGGTTCCGATTATTTCCTCATTAACTTTTTTGACTACTCTCAACACAGACCCTTCCAGGGACTTAACATTTTTTGTTGTTGTTTTTTTTAACCCCCCCACAAGCTTTCATTTCTTAAAGGAAAGAAATCAAATCATTATATAGAATGCTCTAAAAGGAGAAAGGTTTTATAAACTCCTAGAACATTTAGTTCTCTCTGAAATTTGCTACCGTGTGTTTGGTTAAAGATTTGATGGAGAAGCATAATGTTTTCCAATATTCACAGGGATGAAGGTCAATTCTCTCAGAATTTGAACATGCAGGATTTAAGACATACAGCCTGCAGACCCCAAACTTACTTTATCATGAGACTTTGCCCATCTATGGCTTCCCCATCCTGTCCATCGTACTTGCTGGTCAAGGAAAGGGAAATCTCAGTCTTGGAGAGCTGACTCAGTGTGCTTTCCTTGTTAGGGTCATTGCGGTCAACTGCTCCTTCGCCTGCAGAAAAAAAGGGCACATTAGTCCTCCAGTTCTCTCACCGTGATGCCAAAGGCAGAACGATATGCCCAGAAATTGACAAACACATTCTAATATATCCGAAGTGTCTGCTTTTTTTGGTCTCTGTTTTTAAAATCTCAATAGAGATATCAAAAGAGCCTGGGACATAGATATTCAACATGTTGCATAGATCAATCTTGTTACTGAGTCATTGAAAGAGGGAACTGTTGATAAAAGTAATCATTAGACAGCGCAGTAAGGGGCTTCTCATTTTTAAATACACTGGGCTCCTGAATGAGACAATTCTAGTGTTTCAAGAGCTTACTTTCAGGACTATCAAGTTGTTTTACAGTCGAAGCCATCACCACTACATTTCTCTCAATACAAACTAAAAAGCTGAACTCCTTGCTATCAAGCCAATTCTGACTCACAGTGACCCTACAGGGCAGGATAGAGCGCCCCGGTGGGTTTCTGAGGCTGTAACTCTGTACAGGACAGGAGATGAAAGCCTCATCTTTTTCCTGTGGAGCAGCTGGTGGTTTGGAACTGCTCACCTCGTGGTTAGCTGACCAACGCGTAACAACTCTGCCACCAGGGCTCCTCCTCTTAATTACAGCCACTCACTGCCATTGAGGTGCTGTAGACTCACAGATACAGGAAGGGATAATAGAACTATCTTGAGCTGTGATGGCATAATGGTTAAACACTGGGCTGCTAACTGAAAGGTGGGCAGTTCAAACCAGTTCTGTGGAAGAAAATCCTCCTGGCCTGCTCCTTGAAAGATCACAGCCTAGAAAACCCTATGGGGCAGTTCTACTCTGTCCTATGGGGCTATTATTAATTTGGAATTGACAATACCAACAACACTAGTACAGATATTTCCTTTTAAATGCTCTCAAGTATTAAATTCTGTTATAATAAAAAAAAAATTCAGCTCAGGAAAATCAACCAACCAATGAAAGATGAGCGGGTCAGTTGAAGGAACAAGCGCTTACCAAGGAAAGCTTCCACATTCGGTACCTCTCCCAGCAGCTCCAAGAGTTCATTGAGCGAGTCATGCTTCTCCGGGGCAATGGCGTCCTGGTGCTCCAGGAGGAGCTGCGGAGAAAACAGCACACGAACAAGATAAACAGATAGTTTCAGACGGCCCTGTATTTACATGTTCATTCGACTTTGGACTTTTGCCCGGTGTTTTTTTTCGGATGTAGAGTTTGGATCTGAAATTGAAGTCTGGTGAGCAGATGCAGTTGGGCTAAAATTTAGCTTCCAATCATTTGATCTCCCTTATGATCCATCCATTTAAATTTGCTCTCATTTTGAATATTTCCTGTTTTTTATTTTTCATTTATCCCTTAAATTTTTTAAATTGAAAGTTCATTTTATTGGGGGCCCTTACAGTTCTTCTAACAACCCGTACATCAATTGTATCAAACATATTTGTGCATATGTTGCTTTCACTATTTTCTAAACATTAATCCTGTTTCCTTTTCAGCTGTGATTTTTATATGTTTGACTTTGTTATTGTTGTTAGTTTTTTTTATGAAAAATTTTTTCTGTATATGAAATCCAGGATAGGTAAATAAATCGATAGAGACAGTCAGAGAATTAAGGATTCTTTGGGGATATGATAGGGGAGGTTGGGGGAAAATAGGGAGCCAAGAACCTTATAACAATGTGTACAAGAATGAAGAACGTGTTCTAAAATGGATTATGGTGATGATTGGACAACTCTTCTTGATGTGACTGAACTGCTGAATTGTCTGGTATGTGCATTACGTGCCAATAAGACAGTTTTAACATATCAGAGGACACTAAGAGGGAGTGGCTACTTGACAGCCAGGACGTGAGGCTTCGTGCGAGGCATTCCTGAAATCTTGCAGAACAACCCTTGCAAGGAGTAGCAGGCGACCATCGTGCTCCGCTCCGCGTGCAAAGGCCGTTTGCCTGGAACATGCACAATTGTGGGAAGGAGTGTTAAAAGAAGCGGAGAAGCCTCGGATATGGCCGGTAGCCACTTGGAAAAGCATTTATGCACCCGTTCATATAAAACATGCATCAATCAAGCACTACAGTTATAAATATAAAACCACCACCATTAGTTATTTCTTCGGTCTGCCTGTGAGGATCTCTCCTGGGTAAAGATGGCAGAAAGGCCCAAATGGTTGCTTGGCCTAAGACTCGGGTGTACTGGGTGCTTCCACCTTTAACCACCCAGCAAGGGCTCCAAGGGAGTAGCACCCCCGGACTACCTTGCCAGTGTCGGCTGTCGCCTGGCTTCAGAGAGCCTCCTCCTCACTCCCGAGGAGCTGGAGGATTGGTGGGGGAAGCCACGAAGGACAGTGCACTGGCTCTGCTTGCATTTAAAATGAAGTTAATGCATTGCTTCTTAAGTGGAGGACTGGTACCCTGGGCAGTATGAGATATTTTCATTGTTTGGTGCAACTATCTTATAAAAATAGTTGATTCAGAAGGACAAAGTTAGTCCCCTTTCCCATCCTCTCTTTCTAATAGCTTTACTGAGCTATATTTCACATACTGTCACACCCGCTCCTGTGAAACACGGCATGCGGTGATTTCTGGTGTGTCCAGAGCTGTGCAACCAGCACCAGCATTGCGTCACTCAACATCGGCAATAACCCCAAAGAAACGCGGTGCCCACAGCAGCCATCTCTACATCCTCTCGTTCTAGCGCCTGGAAGGAAACCACGAACCAGTGGGCTCTGTGGACCTCGTGATTCTGGACACTTCCTGTCTAGTTGGTTCTGACGCATAGCAACGCGATACACACCAGACTGAAACACTACCCCGTCCTGCTCCATCTTCGTGTTGCTGTTTGAGTCCAGGGTTGCAGCCACCGTGTCACGCCATCTGCGTCTCGTCGAAGGTCTCCCTCTTTTTGCTGCCCTTTCTGTTTTACCCAGCATGATGTCCTTCGCCAGGGACTGGTCTTTCCCGATATCATGCTCAAAGCCCATGAGACCAAGTCTCCCGCTGCTCACTTCTAAGGAGCATTCTGGTTGTACTTCATCAGATGAAGAGAAGCATGTTAACATGTCGTCTCTGGGAAAGGCTTAGTGTGTTCAAGGCTCATGTGCTTCGGTTATTGCAAAATCACCTCATATGCAGGCGAAAGTGGCTGTCACATAAGGAAGACTGAAGAAGAATGGCTACATTTGAATTGCGGTGCTGGAGGAGAACACCGGACGTATCAGAGACTAGCAAAAGGGCAAACAAATCACTCTTGGAAGAAGCACCGCCAGGATGTTCCCTGGAGGCAAGGATGGCAAGACTTCGTGGCACACACTTTAGAACGCTGTCGGGAGACCCGTTCCTGAAGAAGGATAACATCCTCAGGGATTCAAGAGGGGGAGGCCCCCCGCGAGATGGACTGACACGGTGGCTGCAAGGATGGGCTCCACCGTAAGACCGATTGTGAGGATGGCACAGGATTGGGCAATGTTTGTTATACACCCCCCACATATACCACATGTGCATATACATATATATGTTGTTAGTTGCCATGGAGACTGTGAGGGTGTGTGTATATATGTGTGTATGTGTATGCATATGTGTACATATATATATCAAATTCATGTGGATGAAAACATAGAGTCTGACAAAATCTGGGACGGTGGCATGTTACTGACAGAACTCTAAGTAAAGATAAGTTTGTGTCAGGAAGTAAGCAAGCAAGATCTCTGCATTTCCTTGCGCTCTGAGGAGATTTGGCTGCTGTCTCTCGAAATGCATGATTTAAGTCACCTCCCACTTTTTATTCTGGTAATTATGGTCTATAAAATATTACTGAAAATGTCTTTTCAAAGAGTAACTATTTGAAAGCTAGACACGTCCCGTAAAGACTGAGGGTCAAGCCCGCGGCCGCAGCCTTGGCAGGTGGTGCTGCCAGCTGGGCGTGTGTCTGCATGTGACGCCGCCTGGCTGAGGAGACAAAACCCGGCACAGCCTTTCTTTGTAATGACGGTTCCCCTTGCTATATCTGCCTCCGGCCTAACTCAGGAAAGAATTCCTCATCAGTCACAAGCTTTGTTTCCCAGGAATAATTCTGTTTTCAATTCCTGTTAATAAAAGGAGCAGACTGTTTTGACTTAAAAAAGCAAATAAAAAAACCAACCTAAATGGACACAGTGTTTCCTCCCTGTTCTCCTTGGGAAAGAATTTCTCATGCTAAAAAAAGGATGCACACTACTTTGTGTGCATGGGTCTGGCTACTGCCATTAGCAGATGCGCAGCCAGCGTGTGGAGTTTTGGTGTGTGATGGAGAGGCCACCGTAAAAAGACGCATGGGTTATTTCTCCAGTATGACAGACACGGCTTGGCCATGTGTGGTAGTTACATAATCTCGTGTCAACTTGACATTAAGAGTGAAGGGGTGGAGTCTAGCCTGTCAATCGGGCTGATGATGCCTCCTTGTGGGTGTCGCCTGATCATGAGGATTCAGGGAACTTCCTCTCTCTTGATTCTGCCATCAGAAGAGGCAGGCTACCCTCTCTGCTCTCACCCTCCTGTTGGCAAGACATGCAGCAGAGACCCGTGGACAAAGCCCACAAGGTCAGCAGTCTGAAACCACCAGCCAGCTCCATGGGAGAAAGATGAGGCTTTCTACTCCTGGAAAGATTGTTAGTGTCAGAAACCCACAGGGCCAGTTCTACTCTGTCTTACAGGGTCACTGTGGGTCAGAATGGACTTGGTTGTATTGAGGGGTCTTTGGGGCACAAGTATGGCATTTCCAGTTGCCTCATTTGTAAGTCAAAGCTAGACAATGAAGACGGAATATCAAAGAACTGATGCACATGCATTCGGGATTAGTAAAGAATATTGGATTTACCACACACCGCCAATACTGCTTAGAAGCAAGATTGCCACACTCAGCCTCAACTACTTTGGGCAAGTTATCAGGAGGGCACAGTCCCCGAGGAAGGACATGATGCTTCTTGGCAAGGCGAGAATGGGTGCACAGCAAGAAGACACGCGGCGAGGTGGACTACTGACACCGTGCTGCAGTGACTGGCGCAGTGATGCAGGACGGGGCAGGCTCCCCGGGTCGTGCATGGGCTCTTCCGAATGCGAACCAACTGGACGACACAAGGCAACAGCCTTGCTGAGCAGGGCTTTCGTCTCTTCCCTGATCAGCCTGCTTATTCCTTCCTGCTTACAGCCAAACAGTAGAAGATATATTTCTATTTTCCAGAAAGTACTGAAAAAGCTCAAAGGATTTATCAATCAGGTGGGAGAGCGGTCTGGGCCCAGGCAGTGTGAACTTGGTGGGTGGGGAGACCACTAAGGCCCATCCCTGGTCAGGGAAAATATTCAAGATTGGACTAAATAAACTAAGTAAAGAGTAAACATTTATTTTTGGGGAGAAAGTACTGTTATTGCAGAAGAATCAAGGAATAAACAATCCAGGGCTTTTTTTTTTGGTGATAGACTAAATCCTTGCATATGCTTACGTCAATCCCTGTTGAGACTAAGTACTTTAAGAGTCTGAAGCACGGTGGGGGTGGGGGGTGACAGGCACTTCCCTTCCCACTTACTGAATGTGTGCTGATGATCTCTTCGATCGAAATGTAAATGACCGGTTTGCTGACTGTCACCACGTCTGTGTATTTGTCCATATTAAACTTCTCCTCTGGCTCGGGAACATTACATGCTTGTTGGAAATATTTCCTAAAAAGGGGGAAAAAAATCTTACTAAGACAAGAGGCAAATTGGTGAGCTTCATCCGAATGGCTAGGAAATCTTGAATGACCCAAGGCTTAGGGGAATGGGGAGCCCTCTTCCCCCTGGCTCCTGACAGAGGAGGCCAAGGCTGCTTGTCTCCCAGGTCGAGGCCAGCTCCTCCCACAGGATTGGGGAGAGCTCCCAGGACTTCCCACCTTTCAGGGTCATGAGACCGATGGTATCCAGCTACGGGCACTGAAGGAACAATAAAAATCCCAGTGGTCAGGACTACTCATTACTGATCTGAGAATCTAGTCATCCTAGAGAATGCCACAAGCGAGTCATCAAAGTTACTGCTTTAATGGATACAGTCTCCTGGACCTACATCACCCTGTCGACCCTGCGAAGCATCTGTTCCCAATTTGCCAAAACTCCAGAGTTCCGCCTACTCTTAGTTGCTCTGAATAATTCGTTGCCGGCTGGTGGGAAGAATGTTAAAGCTAGGCCCCAAAGGGCAGAAATGTCCTATTTTTCCTGCGCCAGTCTTAATTCTGTAGTACCCTTGGACAGAGATCAAGAAAAGCAAGTTGTGCTGTGATCTGTTTGGGAGAAGTCCCCGGTAGTTTGTGCCCTACCTTTGCATAGGTCAGGTGTATGCTTAATCTCTAAAGTCAACTGCCAGCGACCACCCTTGCTATGTCTCCCAAGGCCATCTGAGGCTCATACATCAGCAATGACCTCTACCTTCCTAGGTAGAAGTGTCCCAGTGACCTTGGGTTTTCCTGCTCATTTTTTCGGCTATAATTTTTTAATGGCTTGTTGAAGAATCTAAAAGATAAATATGTGGGTCGGAGAAAAAGAGCTGCACTTAAGTGTAGTGAGTTCTACTCAATCAGTCCGGCTCTTCCAGCCATCGTCCCTTATGTGCTATTAGAACTCTGGACTTTGTCACCGGCAGCTGTAGCCCACTGCGGAGGGCATCTCTCTGCTGAAGACCCAAGACTCGGTCTTTAGCGCAGGGTCGACTTTAATGGTTATCTTAGAGACTGTTAGTTGTATGGAGGTCAGGTGTGGGGAACTGGGAACCGGGAAGACAGTGTATGCAGGTGAATTTTCTACGCTCATATTTAAGGAGTCTGGGAAGCAGACTCTGGTGGAGGAAGGCTTTTACATTTGTGAGTTGGAGATGAATCCCAGTCACACTCTCCTGACTAAAACTCCTCCCCACAATCTCCCTGCCATACTAGGCTACTTAAAGATGCTCCTATTCAGCACATGGGGGCTCTCTAGCACACCCAGAGGCTAGCTGCCATCAAGAGCCATCAGACCCTATTGTCTGCCCCACCCGAAATCTGGCCCACTGTCTTCTGATAAGGATCATAGACTGTTCCTCTGAAGAAGAGCTCTGGGACACCTAAGGTCAAGTCAGCTCAGGGATGGCCAAGGTTAAGCTGCCATCTCAACTCTAGTACCTGCCCACCTTGTTAGGCATGTGCCTTCCTGTCCCATGCCCTCTGCCTGTTATGTATGTGCTTACTGGGGCTTAGCGTTAGCAAAGACTATATAAGCATGTCGGAGAATACATTAGCTTTCTCTCTCTGTCTCTTTAATTCCAGTCTCCACGGAAGAGGTGAGCCCTTGCATGCCTTGTCTGATGTTTCTTTAATTTGCCCTTCAATTACACAATCACTTCTTAGGACCCATTGGTTGTGGTGGCAGTTCGGAACGATATGCTACAGAGAGGGAAAAAGCTGCTTCTGGAAAGGCCTGGGACAAAGGCTGGCTGATTAAGATTAGACGCAGGTCAATGTCTACCAGCAACATCCTACCGGGGGTACCCAAGGTCATATGTGCATAAATAAGATCCAGCCCAGGGGTGGAGAGCAGATTATTATATTTGGGTTAATGGCTACATGTTGATTTGAGTGCATCATGTAGCTTCCACCCAACAACCTTTCCTTGCATGGGCCTGGTAAGGAGGTGGGTGAAGATACCAAGTTTTACTTGTGAGTAATTATGAACAGGATTTCTTGCAGTGCCATCCTGCTGCACATTAAAACGAGGCCTCTGAGAAGCAAAAGGTGTGATCTTCTCAGCAGTAAAAGCCAGGCGTGGAATGTGTCCTCTGGACCCAGCATCTTGACCTTTGGATTTTGGACTGAACGGCACCCACCGCAATGTGAAATACCCCTCAGGCTTTGGAGAGTGTTTGTGGGGCACTGCAGGATTTCACCGAGGCTAGAAACGTGAGGGGATCTACTCAAGGGGGGAATCGAGAGCGGGGAGAATGGAGTAGACTAGCCTCTTAGAAGAGTTGGACTTTGGGGATTTCTTCAATCTCCAACTCCTTAGGACAACTTTGGTATTCATTCTTACAAAAGCAATCATTATCACACGTGGGAAAGCTTTTGGTGGTGTTTATTGTTAAATGCAAAAGGGCTGGGAATTAGAGGACAATGAGGAGTCCTCCATGAGCAGGGGAAGGGAAGCGTTAGCAAGCACAGGCTGTGGTGAGAAACACTGGGAATGGGCACTGCCTTTTTAGCCAGCAAGGGGCGAAATTAGCAGCTTGAGAAAGCAAAACTATCCTGTAACAGGAGGCTGTAGGAGTATTTTCTCAAAGAGGTCATATATTCTAGATAAGCGATCACAAACTACCCTTGCAGGCTGATGTCACTCACCTAGAGGAAAACTGAGGAATGAAACCTCATTCTCTACGTGAAGTTAGATGAGGCCAAACTGATGTCACACTTCATGATCTAAGGACTGTGTAAAAGGCAGACAGACAGAACAGCATGACCGACCAGGTGTCCTGCTGCCTCAGAGAGCACCGGGCTCAGTGAACCCCATGGCCGGCCTCACGCCTGTCATGGCCACGTAGAGTGATCAGTGATATATGTAATTTGGAAAAACATTCAAAGCCAATAGGCTAAAATCATATATACAAGGGTAAATAAAAAAAGTATTGCAACAAAATCATAGAAACCTTTATTAAACAAAAATATCAAAAGGTGAAGCTATTGTTTGTCAACATAGCCTCTTCTAAGGTCTCCACACTTCTGAAGATGGTGTTTCCATCTCTCTCCTCTCCCTCCACAGAATTCTGTTCCCCATCACTGGGAAGGACTCAGGGTGTGAGCCTTTTAAATTTGGGGACGTCTGAAGGGATGATGTGATGACTACTAACATTAGGCTCTCACATCGGTGGCAAGTTTACAGACCCCCCCCCCCCTCCGCCACCAGGTTCTGGACTGAAGCCACAGGTTTTTAATTTGTGCAGCTGTTGACAGTCTTCCCGCTCTTGGATCATCTGTGAGGTCTTTTTGAACTTCCTTGAAATGCTTTCTCCATTTAAAAACTGTTGTCTTAGGCGACAGCAGCATTCCCCTAACTTGTTACAGAGCTTCTATGACTACAGCAAACGTCCATTTCAGTTCTGTTCAAAATTTGATGAGCCTTAAGTTCAAAATCATGGCATAAAAAGTATCTTTTTAGAGGGTACTCTAACCAGACCAAACCAATGTATTCCCGTGAGAACTTGCCTGCAGCCGTCCGCTGATTGTAGAGATATGTTTAAACATGCTCTGTTTTGAATAAACCTATGCATGGATGCATGTGAGGAGCCTGGTGGTGTAGTGGGCTATGTGTTGGGCTGCTAACCACAAGGTCACAAGTTCTAACCTACCAACCGCTCCCTGGGAGAAAGGTGAGGCTGTCTGCTTCTGTCAGGGTTTCCACTCTCAGAAACCCACAGGGGAAGTTCTACTCTGTCTTATATGCCCACTAGGAGTCAGAACGACGCAATGGCAATACTTTTGGTTCAGCTTACATGTGCGTATAAACTGGAATCTTAGTAGCAATATAATTTTTTAGCTACCCTCAGATGATGAAGAAAGGTCACAGGGCAGAACCTATTCATTCATCATCATCAACAAATGCAAAATCTGGACTTTCCCAATCTTTTAGAGCCAAATTGTTTCCTACAATTGTTTGATGTTTTTAAGGCAAATTCTTTCTGAATGAGAAACTTCCTTAAAAAAAAACAAAAAACACCTCTTCTTGAATTTGCCAGCATGGAACTCAGTGATTTTAAAATTCTCATGATTAAAACTTGCATCAGACCAGAAACTGAAGACTATGTACTTCGAGTTTGCCACTAGCAGAAATCCTATGGATGGGGATGACTCAATGGGACAGAGGTGCTGGGGGCGAGAGGGGGATGCCTCAAGTTCTAGCCACACAACACACCTGGTTCCCCTCATTTTGTGTGCTTCTCACCTGAATTCCTGGTAAGTCTCTGCTAAGTAATTGTTCATGGATGACAGGTGCTCATTCTCGCCTTCAAACAGCTTTTTGGAGGCTGCGTGTTGGAGAACCTTGGCCACTGATCCCAAGTTTCTCCTCTGGTCAGAAGTGATCTGGCCGCCTGCTGTCATGTCGATGATATCAAAGCCGTCAGGGGCCACGATGGCGGGGTTCATGTAGCGATAGTACAGGAGGTTCCCGACGATCTGGAGTGATGGAGGATGCAGAGGGACAAGACCACGTTGGACAGAGCAAACCCAAGAGCCTGAGCTTTCCTTCCCAAAAGCCCATTTTCATCTCCCAAGAGAGCAAGATGATGCTCAGATCTGAATCCCATCAGGGAGCTTAGTGAAGGTGGGTAAACATCACCCACCCATCAGTAACAAAACCCAGAACACCAAACCGGTTTGCCTGTGAGTTAATGCCGACTCACGGCGATCCCATAGGTTCCAGAGAAGACCACCAGGCCTTTCTTCTGTGGCACCTCTGGGTAATCTGGACTGCTAACCTATTGGTTAGTAGCCAAGTGCAAACTGCACCACCTAGTAACCAGTAACCGACTGAGCACATTTATCTTGAGTAAGAAATATTCTTGCTGCACCCCAAATGAAATCATATCAAGAACTTCAACAATGTATATAGAAAACACAAAACATAAACCCACTGCCATCGAGCCAGTTCTGACTCCTAGCAGCTCTGTAGCACAGAGTTGAACCGTCCCAGTGGTTTTCCAACTGCAAATCTTTATGGGCGTAGAAAGCCTGGTCTTATGCCCTCGAAGTGGCTGGTGGGTTCAAATGGCTGACCTTACAGTTAGCCACCCAACAAGTAACCCCCTAGGCCACCAGCGCTCCTTTGCCATGTTAACAATCTCCAAATTCACATCACCACAACCAACAACGTTCACTGTCATCCAAAGTGGGAAATCCACAGCTAATTATAAATGGTCCCAAACAGGGTGCGATCTTACAGAATGGTACGTTAGGAATTTTAGCTTTATATCCCCATGAAAAGCGACGGTGAGATTACTCTTGAAAATCTACCTTTAATAGCTCATCTTCTGTTGCATCGGGAAATTTCTCATGGATGGAATTCTTCAGTACTTTGGCTATATACCTCAATCCATAACTACATGTAAAACAGATGACAAAAAAAAACAATGGGAAAAGACCAAGTGAGGAAGAAACATGGCAATTGTTCCAGTCGACTGAGCATGAGCAGTTTTCCTAAAAATTGAACATAAAGTGAGATGGGAATGGAGTCACGGGACTTCCTCTGATGATAGGAACCGAGTCGGGCACTGTGCTATGACGGAGATACTGGCCCTCCTGCGAGAACAGTTAGGAAGGAAAGCGAGAAACGCAGGCCTTCTTCTAAGACAGCAAGGCGATGATCAGGGGAACCCGTCTGCTTTCATGACCGGTGTTCATTTGACACAGCACCCAGGAACCTCCAGACGTAGGCGGTTAAAGTCACCCACAGCCCACTTACGGTAGTACATCAAGGGAAGAAATGATGGAGTTCAGGACTTTGTCAGTGACCCGTCTCAAGTTCTCGATGGATGCTTCGAGTTTATTCTTCACTTCCGGATAGGTCAAAGCTTGTTCTGTGGTCACGTCGTAAGGCAGCTTGCTGAAAACACAAGGGTGTCTGATTAAAGGAAGGCAGAGGCCCAGGCAGTCTTATTCCTGTCAAGTTGCTTCTCAAATCCAGCTTGGTATAGTGAACTTGACTTTGCCCACTGTGGGGAAGTGAGATCACATACTTGCAGTTCTAGCCGCGTCTTTGTAACTCCAAACAAATGACTGGGTGGGATCATGCAAATAAGGTATGTGTAAGTCTAACAGAGGTGACCAGCCAGTTTTGCCAAGGTACTGGGTGTGTAATAGTGTGCCATCACCGAAGCAGGTGGAGAGAATCCTGTGACCCTCCAGAGAGCAGAGGCACCAGTGGAGCATGTTCAAGATCCCTGTGTGGACTGGCAGAGGCGGCAGAGGCATCCAAAGGCATAGCGCGAGGCCAGGAGGCAGCAAAAGGCAGCAAAAGAGACCAGAACAGCAGACGTCCTGACCCAAGGACCAACGCCAAGGCCAAGGAACCACATGGCTGAGAGGCTGAGGATTAGAGACCTGAATGCTGGCTGTGAAGAGGTGCCCTTGTGGACAACAGCCTGTATCCTCAATGTTCTCTGGTCCTGACTTGTGGTAACCTGTTAACGTCCCTACTAAACCTCCATATTCACGAGTCTTGTCTACGAGCTCGGTGCAGGTGTAACGATATAAGCACTGCAGCACCAATGGCTGTTATGTGATATACGAACATTATTTAACAAACCCCCTGCGATAGTTTATTGTGCCAGCCTGGCCGATAAACACAAGTAAGATTAACTGAAGGGCAGAGGGATAAATGGCTTGCTTGTTCTGTGCCTCAGTTTAAAGGGGTACACTACCTGTGGGATGCCTAGCATGTGGACTGTGTCGCTGTAAGTTGAGGTCCCTTTAAGCCCACACGATTGGAATGTTCGTCTCTGGAGCTGGGGACTGACAGTTTATTTCTTGAATTATATATCTATCTTTAAAAATATATTTATATATAATTAGTAGCAATCTGGTTTGTCTCTCTAGAGAACCCTGTCCAATACACCCCCAAAGCGAAATATTTGGCCCCTTCCCAATGTTTTGCAGTTACAAATCATGCTGTGACTACATCCTGTGTGAACAATTTTCTGGGACCCTCCTTAATCACTCTTATTCTAATAAGGGTAGTTTATGGGTATAGTCATATTTCATAGAAAGTAAAAAGTTTGCATTACTTAGATCGACAAATAATTCTTGGAATAAGCCAATTCTAATTGGCTTTCTGCTTGTCTTTTGAAGTTACTTATTTGGTAATTATAAAAAGGTATGCATTATCAGGTAAAGAAGAAGTGTGGGTGGATCATGTAATGTTCTAGGTTTAGAGACACAAAGACTAAATAGGGAGAGAATTACAGAAGTTTTGGCACGGAGGATCACCAGCTAGTACTGAAATATGAAAATGCCATTTTAATATTATGACTTAGGGACACCAAGAATGTGACTTGTTGGGGAATGATAAAGAGACATATATTTGGGATTGAAAACCGACTTCCTCTAAGTACACTTTTCCCTTGCCACCTTATAGTTTAAGTGTAAACGAAGGGGTATCCAACCACCTGCCCTACCCAAACCCTCCATCCTCTGCGCCCCCCAAAAATGTAGTATGCATTTTTCCTGCTAGGAAAGCATCAAATAACTCTCTCTGAGTTAGTGTACTCAGGGGCATTGCCTGGGAAGGTTCTCTCTGGTCACTGAACCTCATTTTTTGTGATGGCTGATTTAAGAGAACAGCGTGCAACTGGGAAAATTTTTCTGCTCAGGAAAAACGCTGCAGAAACTTGTGATGTTGATCACAGTTTACAAGGACAGCACTATGGGAAAAACTCAAGTGTAACGAGTGGTTTCCTCATTTCAAAAAAGGTTAAAATGTCTAAAAAGCCTCAGTCTGGACGTCCATCAACTTCCTGAGCGAACAAAAATGTTGACTCGTAGTATATTTGGAGTTTGTTCCACCAAATCAGATTGTTAATCAAGCTTTCTATTTAAAGGTTCTGAAAGACTGTCTAACAGTGTGCGACAAAAAAAGGACTGATTTGTGGCAGACGGGGGACTGGTTTTGCCACATGACAATGCACCTGCTCACACAACCATCTCAGTGCGCCACTTTTTGGCAAACAAACAAACAAGCACACCAGCATGCCTCTCTTGCCCCACGCACCTGACTCACCTGACGTCGCTCCGCGGGACTTCTTTTTGTCTCTGCAAATGCAGAGGAACATGAAAGGACAGCGATTTGACGATGTAGAGGAGGTGAAGAGAAAAACGAGGGAGGTGCTGTCAGCCATCCAACAGGTGAGTTTGAAAAATGTTTCCAAGAATGGAATCGCAGATTTGACAAATGTATCAAGTGTAATGGAGAGCACTTTGAAGGTGATAAGGTTGTTTTGAAAAAAGAATTTAAATACGTAGATTTTTTTTTGGGGGGGGGGGAATTCCGTTTTTTGAGGGGTACCCCTCGTTTATGAAAAACATTCACGTGAAATGATTATGAAACATGACCGAAAGCTAAGATTTTCTCTGCTTAGTTACCTGGCCTCTCCAGTCTGTGTTTCTAACTGGTTCACCCATGCCTTGTACACCTCTACTGGGCTCGTGTTGATGATCAGGGATTTGTCATTGATGATCTCCTTCACCACTGGGGCCAGCAGTTGGCGCAGGGTGTTCTGCCCACGGGCCCCTCTGTTGAAGCTGACAACCATCTTGATGACCGTAGGGTTTCCAGTGACTATTTCCTGCACCTGGTCCACCTTGGATCTGAAAATCACCAAGCCCAAACAAAATGAGTTGTCTCCACTGATAAGAGTTTTAAACAAAGTATATTCCGCCCCCTCCGCAGGCTTTGTGGGGCTGTTTTTCTCCCCGAATTTCAAAATGGGATTGGCATGAATAAAAAGAAACACAGTCATGTATAAGGTATGTATTTTGATCTCAGAAACGTAAGGATCTACCAGTAACTCCTCACTTGCCTGAATTTCAGCCTAGAAGGCAGGGATGAGCTGGAAATGGACCCCAGCCAACAATGCACACGGATTCCATCCCTTCCAGTTCCTAAAGGAAGGGCCCACAGTGCTTTAAAGCTCATTCTCATCCCTTGCAATGCATACTGGCTACACCATGTGGCCAAGAACATTCTTGTTCTTCTTTAAAATCATTTTACTGGGGACTCATAAGGCTCTTATCACCATCCATCCATCCATCCATCCATCCAACCATCCATCCATCCATTGTATCAAGCACATTTGCACATATGTTGCCATCTTCATTTTCAAAACATTTTCTTTCAACTTGAGCCCTTGATATCAACTCCTCATTTCCTCCCCTCTCCCTCCCTCATGAACCTTGACCATTTATATATATATTTTTCATGTCTTACACCCACCGCTGTCTCCCTTCACCCACTTTTCTGTTGTCTGTTCCTCTGGGCGGAGGTTATATGTAGATCATTGGGATCGGTTTCTCCTTTCTCCTCCCACCTCTCCCTTACCCTTCTAAATGCAAAAGCCTGTATCCGTGACGTTTTCTGATCCTGACTTGTGGGGACCTGTTCACACCGCACCTGAATGAAGCCCAATAATCACGAGTGCTGTCAGTGAGTGCAGAGCGACCTTGTCAAGTCCTTATTGAACCCCGCAGAGAAGGAGAGTGCTTCGGGAGGGACGGTGGCTGTCAGAAGAGGGGGCAGAGGAGTGGAGGGATGCCTGGCCACTGCCTTGTGGCTATTGTCCTTGCTTCCATGTTGGCTTCTATTTTCAGCAGGTTACAATGTGTTCTTGGGTTTTTCGTTTAACAGCGCTTCCCTCCCCCTTCCCTGACATTGCTATTCCGCCACCTGTTTTAAGGCTCGGAGTCCTCGAGACCCAAGCGCTCACCCGTATACTGAGTGGGGGTTTCCTTGTCCCCAGAGTGAGGAGTCTGGATAAGCAACCCGGTGAAGATGAAAAACCAGTGCCTCGCGGCCTCTAAGTACTTTGCCTAAGAACACGCACTCTGTCGGTAAGTGACAGAGCCAGATCTCAGAGGCACTTTCTGGGGGCCCAGTTCAGTCTTCCGGCTCCTTCCTCACCAGCCCAACTCTCTTATTCCCTCTTCTTCTCACCCCTGCCCCCGACTGGCCATCTACTGACTTCATTCAGACCATCGGGCCGGCCCCTCTGGACAGCAATAGCCTCCTAACCAGCACCGGCTCTGCTCTCGGCCCTGTCACCTCTCGGCTCACTTCTGCACTGTTCCAAGACCTGCCTTCCTCAAGGATCGCCGTGGAGCTGCCACTTTACCACCCACCGTCCGTCCCCCAGTGGTCACCCACAGGATCCATGCTGAGTTTGTTCATGTAGAGACCGGTGCAGTAAAGCACAAGTCCCCAACATCTGGCCCCACCTTTCGAACGGAAGCTCCTCTAACACCTGTGTGTATTTGCTAACGTGAATGACTTGCTTTCCCGCAGATAGGCCCCGCCTTCGCGCACACCATCCCTGCTGCCTCAACATGGACCGAGCCTTCCGGCTCCCTCCATCTGGATGCCTGCCCACGCTCATGCTTTCCTGTGACTCAAGTCCTGTTGCTTGATTTCGTGCCGGCAGATTCTCAGACCCTGGCTACACATGGTTTTACAAAGCTGACCAATTTGCATGGCCAGCAGATGGCAGGGCAACTGCCTGGGAAACACTGACTCAGAATCGTGTGTTACAGATCTTGGTTCATGGCTGCCCGGGTGCACAGGGTAGTGATTTGCAAAGTATTTTCCATAGTGGCTGTGAGTCTAAGTCAGATGAGAGCTAACTTCCAGCTCTGAGCCTTGCTCAGGGTAGCCTGGAGCGAATTACGTCACCTCTTCGTCCATCCGGGTTCTCATCTATAAAGTGGAAGAAAGCAAAGTGTCTCCCTCACGAGGCTGCAGCGATCCCCAGGAAGCTGACCTTCAGTGAGAGTTCCGGACAAAGTGTGGCCCAGGATGCAGTGCAGCACCTTGAATGGAGTGGCTGTACAACGCAAGTTATGACGAAAGAAGACCACCTCATGCCTGCTGCCACCTGGCCAGACACCCTCCTTGCCTTTAGACCTACGCAGCTCCAATATATCCTGCTCGTGGCCAGCAGCTTCCCCTTCCGAGCAGAAGATGGTCATGTCAAGACTTTCCTCAGAAACCTTTGCACAGCATCCCAGGAAGTCCAGAGCCCCAGAACTCAAGGCTCTATTTAGTGTCCCTCATGGTTTATCCCCCACCCTCTTCCCGTCTTCATCTCTTGCTATCACGAATCCAGCCACCTCCTGGCCAGGCCAATCGATCTTCTCAAACATATCTTGTACGTCGGTCCACGCAGTGCCCTTCATTATCACGCTCTATTGTGCCGCCATGGCTTTTCTTCAAGGACACGGGCCAAGCACCTCCTCTCCCATCAAATCTTTATCCGTCAGCCCATCCCCTCGATTTCCTGCTGCGCTGTGGTCACGTGTGGTGCTTACTGCATCTCACGGCACAGTTTTACTATTGACACACGTCATATTTCTTGACTTCTATAGACACTTTGAGGGCAGAGGTGCCTGACTAGTAATGCTTAGGAGACCCATCTAAATAGCATGGCCTAAGGTAGCAACAAATCAGCTGACTAAGGACATCTGTCATATTTTTGTTCCAACCATTATCTATGGATACACACAGAGACACTTAACAGAAACAGAATCAGAATACAATTTAGCCAAAATTAATGGACACATTTTCAAATCACTCTCTTTTCAGCAAGAAAGGATTAACTACTCAGCAGAGATGTCTCTTCTTACCCCTCATCCTGGACCATGCTGTACGGCTTGGTCACAACTCAGGGACTTGAAAGTAAGATACATTTTCTTGCTGACTTTCAAGTATTCTTGATCTCCAGTTGTTGTATAAATGCAAAATACAAAGCTAATTGAACCCTAAGCTGTGGAACACTGGTGGGTGAAAAAGTGCTCGTGAAAACGGGCTAGGTTCTCCTCCCGTCCATCAGCGGGGGCCACTGTGACAAAGAGGATCTACTCCCTGGCACTCTGTCTCGGGTGCCCTTATACCTACTTGATCTCTTCCTCCAGAGCCGTCTTGAAAAGCTTGAGGAGCAGATACTCTTCGCGTTGGTTAGAAGCGTAGTTATACAGCGTGAAAATGACAGTGTCCATAAATTTAGTTGACTTGTTCTGCGGCATCTGGAAGATCAGCTTGGCCAGGTATAAAGGATGGGTCTGAAAATGAAGGTAAAGAGGGAAGAAGCGATCCAAGCAAAGCCCCCTCACCAACATGATAATTTACATATCACTAAAGGAAAAAACTGTACTCCATTCTCAACTCTTCACTGACAGTGCAGAGATATAGACGCGAGCTAGAAAATAAGACTTTAAACGGATCACGGAGTATTAATACTATGTTATATGAGGAAGCTAATTGAACCCTGATGGCACAGTGGCTAAAGCACTTGCCTGTTAACCCACTAGCTACCATACAGAAGACAGCTGTGGAAGTCGCTTGTGTAGAGATTACAGCCTCAGAAACCCTATGAATCAGAAGAGACTTGATGGCGGTGAGTCATACGATAGCACATATGATGCATATATAATTAGACGACAGAAACTTTTCACTGTTAACCTTTTCAAGCCACATATTGTAAAGACACAGGAGAGAAGGGCAGCCAACAGAATCTGCAATCAGAAGACACTGGTAAGAACAGACTACACTCACTACTGCCATTGAGTTGGATTCGCCTAACGGTGGCCCAATATTTGCCTGAGAACACCTGCTCCTTAGACTGTGAATCGTCATTATGGGGACAGACAGCCTCATCTTTCTCCTGAGAACGGATCAGGGGTCGGTGAAACTGACTGGTCTAGAAGAACCATAGATGAAGAGATGGAAGCAGGTCTCCTCTTCTCAGACAAGGAAGGAAAAGGCTATATTCAAAGATGGAGACAGAGGAATGGACATATTTTTCTTGAAGGACTGAGTAGGCAGAAGTGACGAGAAGTAGGAAGTTTGAAGAGCAAGCTAATTGATAAGGAGAATGCCAGAAGAAATTGGGGTAAGGTAAGGGGGGGGGAAGGCAATTTAAAAGCTTGGCAGAAATGTAGAGACCTAGGGACTCCTGCGTGGTACCATATACCAGATACTACCTGGAGGATCATGCGCTTTTTCTCCATTAGCTCCACTACCCAGTAGAGGATAGGCGAAAAGGAAATTAGGTTGCATAGGAAGATATTCTAGCAAAGAAATATAATAACCTTACTCTTTGTTCTTCCTTTGGATGAAAGTAAAAATTACTATTTTTCTATCCATAGAGACTGGTATTCAGACAGAAGACTCCCACAGTTGGGCGTTCAAGTCTTTAAGAAAAGCCACCATATGCTTGACTTCGCTACTTAGTTTACTGTTCCCGGCTCATAAGTAATTGGTTGGATTTTCACAAAGAAGATGCCAAGAGTACTTCTCTGCAGCTTTGTGACGATTCTTTGCCCACATGAAGCACATGGGAATTATGAGGAGGAAATTTTACCCTGAAGCCAAAGCAGCCCACTCTTCCTGCCTGTAGGCCTCTCACTTCCTCCTATGACCTACGAACTTGAGGTGGAGGCTGATCCTGAAGTCGAGGCTGAGGGTGCGTGCCAAGTCGTGAGTCTACGGGTCAGAGGAAATGGCATGTTTACAGTTTCCTCAAGCAGTGTGGGCTAATGTTTCAAAAGCAGAGAGGAGAACATTTACAACCAACTCACTGCCATCGAGTTGATGGTGACTCAGTGACCCTGCAGGAAAAGGCAGGCAAGTCTCGGGGGTTTCTAAGACTGTAACCGTTTAAGGGAGTAGAGCCCCCATCTTTTTCCCGTGGAGCAGCTGGTGGTTTCGAACTGCAGATCTTTCAGATCATAGCCATTACACTACCAGGGCTCTGAGAGGAGAAAAGACAGAGATAAATAAATACCTAAGAATTCAAAGAAAGCCTTAACGGGATACTGGATGGTCATGCCCTGAGAGGACCATTTGGGGATAGTTCGGACGGTCACACGTGGGGGAATCATTCTGCACATGCCACCATGCTCTGCTTTTACATGACTAAGCCGCCAGTTATGTATTAGGGGAAACAATACCCTTCAGAGGCTAGTGACTCAATTTTGTGCTTTGTCGCGACACAAATACTGTCAAAGCCCGAGAGTAGAAAATGACAGGAGCTTCAGCCGCCTGGCGGTTCAGATGTCAACAGCGACGAGATGCCTCAGGCCGTATTGTCGAAGTGGCTGACCACCAGGGTGGCGAGTGCCCACCTGCTTGCCTTCTGGAAGGGGAGCTGCCCGGCAGGCAATCCCACAGATAATTCCGAGAGCTAACATTTTCCCTTCTGTGCTGCCACGCAGTGGCCAGCTGAGGCACCAGCCCTGGTCTGAAGAACACGTCCTCCCATCTACTAGCATGTGAGGAGGGGAGTTCCCATTTCCCGCAAACTAACAGCTCGACTCCCAACACCTCTTGTCTTCCGATCCAGGTAACATTTTCAGCGTTTACTTAATGTCCGCGGTGTTCTCAGCAAAGACCCAGGCATGTCCGGGCCTTGAAGAGATGACCACAGACAGAAGGACACCAGACTCTAAGGAAGGAGGATTGTCCCTGCTGATCCAAGCGTGAACCCCAACGTACTGCCACGGAGTCGATTCAGGCATATAGCAACCCTGCAGCGGAAAAAGTACAACTGCCTCTGTGGGGTTCTGAGACCTCATTTTTACGGAGCAGAAAACCTCAGCTTTCTTCCTCAGAGGCTGGTGAGTTCGAACTGCTGACCTTGCAGTCAGCAAGCAGCTCAATGTGCAACCCACTATGCTACCGGGGCTGCTTCTCTCCTGTAGAAGGGGGGACTTATCTATATCTGTCACTGTTTTTCGGTTTCCTTATGACTTAATTGTATGTGTCAGTGAAGTGGACAGAGTCAATCAAGGTCCAATCAGTAACTGGGTACTAAAGTCCACTCATAACCTCTTACGTAGGAGTTCTCACCAATGGTCTAGAAGCAACAGAAAAAAAACTACTCACTTAAATCATAGTAATTCCATGAAAATAATAAGATTACGGTGGTTTCAAACGGCTGACCTTTCAGATGCAGGTTGGTTTCCTAAACCCAACCCCAAAAGAGCAGAACAGATTGCTCTGGTAAAAACAAACAAACAAGCAAACAGATATCTATCTATCTATCTATATATATATCCCACATGTGGTTTAATTTTTTTCATGGCTTTTAACTGGGTTGGTCATGCCTGACAAAAGTAAGACCAGACAGACACAGATATTTAAAGTGTGTGTGAAAGGGCATCAGGCACCTTGTATAGCAAGCACCCAAGTCTCTCCATGAGCCGAGTCAAAGGTCACTCGGCTCAGCTCCGAGACGGCGGCTGCTGAGGCTGCTCTCCTCGGATCTAGCCATGTCCCAACGCCATGGATCAGGCTCCTAAGGGGCCACCTCCAACTCTTATGAGTTGCCCACACCCGGCCTCCGACCTGTCAACTTTCCTGTTGCAGGGAGCATTCTGGGTCACCCACATTTTTAAAACCCAGAGTCTCGTCTGGTTTTCCCCTCACTGGCCAAGAACGAACCAGTCTGCAGCCCTGACGTTCCCTCGGTCGGCAGCCCCTGCTTCCGCCATTACCAGGCCTGGAGCTTTCTGCAGACTGCTCGCTACAGAACAACGGAGTGTGGAGAAGAGCCAGCCGGGCCTACGAAGTCCAGCTGCCTGAGCCTCTGACCCCCTGTTTTGCCATTTTCTCCTGGAGTCTCCCTCTCTTCCTCGGTGAAATGGGAGTAACAAGAGCACTGTGTTCCCACGGCCGTGGTACGAGTACACGAGATCATGCATGTAAAGCACTTAGATTAGAACTTGACACTGGAGCCCTTCTGAGGGGCTCAAAACACGTAAGCTGTAACAGGTGAAGCAGGGAGGGAACAAAAATTCAGCCTTTATCACAAACATGGAATAAACTCCCAGAGACAAATAAACAGCTCTTACCTGCAACAGGTAAAACAGTTGCTGGTAGGTTTCTAGTGTTTTTCTCCGTTCCTTACTCAAACTTTTGATTCCCTGGTTGTCAGTGTTATTCAATATTTGCATTTCTCCTCCTTTTTTCTTATTCAGCTTCTTGCTGTGTGAAATGACATCCTGTAAGAAAGAAGATGGGAACGATAACTTGTCCAATCTCTGACTTTTGTAACAACACACGTTCTCCAAAAACTGCACTCGTTTGCTCTTGAGACGTTAGGCAGGTGCCAAAGTCATTAAGTGATGCTTATGTTTGTAGACATGGGGTGGCGGTCTTTTCAACAAAGCATGCTGGGACAACATGTGGAAGAAGGAAGTTGGATGGCTTACTTCACACCATTTGCAAAAATTAACTCTAAAAGGACCCCAGGCTTGAATGCAAGAGCTGAAACTAGAACGTGTGAAAGAAGGTCTTAGGGGTCAAGCCCGGTGACCCTGAATTGTTGTCATTAAGGTGATTTGCACTCAAAGCTCCTCTACAACTTCAGAAATCTGCCTTACGGTGGAATTTATACAGCATACATCTGATAAGGGACCTGTGTCCAGAACATATAACAATATCTTACGGGCTACATGTGCATCAGCTTAGGAGCATATAAAGAAACATGGTCTATCCGTACAATGGGACATTATTCAGCCATAAAAATGAAGATGTGCTGCAGCAGCGGTGCGTCTTGAAAACATGATACTGCATGAAAGGAGCCAGCCATGAGAGGCCACACACCGCATGATTCCACGGACACTAATCGGCCAAAACACGCTGTTCCTGCCCACACCAGAAGCAGTGGATTCCGGGGGCTTGTTGGAAGGGGAGAAGGGTTGGCGAGCGACTGCCAAGGAGTATGGGGTTTCTTTCTTTTTCCCATCTGAAATGAAATTCAAACAGCATAAACCTCGCCCCTTTAAAAGTGTACAATTCACAAGGCGGTTGTGCCAGGAGTGACAGGTGCTGTGACAACAAGAGAATCCCGGCTAATGTCACATGCAACGAGCTATGGGAAAACTGTTGGGAGGAAAATGAATTTGCTCTGTAACTTAGGGAAAAAAGGTCCACTCCAGAGGCTTTCGTGTGTTCACAAGCTGTGCAGCCTTCGCCACTGTCTGCTTCTCCAACATTATCACTGGCATTTCCTTTTGGGGGAATAACAAGTTCAAGGCCTGTGACAGAGGCAGTGGGCTACACGACCTCGTGAATATGAGTTGGACTTGTTTGAAAGATGGATTCTACGGCGTGTGATTTATAGCTCAATTTTAAAAAGCTCTGGCCAAAAATATAATGTCGAAATTTAATTAAACATGGAAGGGACAGGGATCTTCACTGCAAATTATGAAGATGTACCCTGATTAATAAACCCCCATCCTGGTTGAGCTCCTTTAACTATTTTATTTTTGTATTACAAATAAATCATTTTATTGACTCCTTTAACTATTTACAGGAAACCTTAGAACACAGAACCAGAAACATTGACTACTACAGGTTAGAGCGCCCCCTTGGGGAGATCAAAGGGTTATGACCAAGAGTAGCTCTTGGAGACTAGGGTTTAACTAGCATTTTAGTTAACCACAGCAACAGACACATTGTATCTCTTGTAATTCATGTAGGAGTCCTGAGCAGCAGAGTGGCTGCAGGAGTCAGAAACCACCAGCCGCTCTATGGGAGGGCGATGGGGCTTTCTGCTCCAGTAGTTACCATCTCAGAAACACATGGGAGTCCTTTAGGGTTGCTATGAGTTGGAATTGACTTGATGGCAGAGTTTGGTTTTGGTAGTTACTATAGGTAAACACACACACACACACACACACACACACACACACACACAGAGGATGAAATAAAATGTATCCTCACTGCTGGGATACAGTGAGTGTTTCTATCCTATTTAACTTATACAATGGCCAACTGCGACCCGACCCGTTAAACTGATTTCAGGAGCCACTGGCGTGCTATGACCTCTATTTGAAAGGCACTATATAAGTGTGTGTCCTGTCTCACCCAGGAAGAGCAAGCAGGCAAACACGCAAACCCCACTGTCCGCTCAGGGCAACAAAATTCCTTCTCCTAAAACTTCTTTCAGTCTCTTAGTCCAACCTCCATAGGAGGACTCCACAGGGAGAGAGGACATCAAAAAGTTCCCGGGAAATCCCAGTATCTTCTACCCCCATCTTTCCCCACAACCTTTCTGTGACGCCCTCATCTTTGCTGCCAACATCCAGCTTGCCAAGCGGCGATTCCTTTGTGGGGGCATGCGGGAGTATCAGGCAGGCCCTTATCTGATAGCACCTGACTTTACTGTGTCTCAGATGCTGCATCTTTCCTTTCTTTTTCAAACAAACGGAAGGTTTGTGGCGACCCAGCACAGAGCCACGCCTCCAGGCATTCATTTTCCACCAGCGTGTGCTCACTTCATGTCTGTCACACGTTGGTACCTCTCACAAAACATCAAACATTTCATCACGCTATTGCACCCTCCGAAGTGGGACCATAACTTTCATATATATTGGGAAACCCCAAAAGGAAAACAAAAAGGTGTGCGACTTGCTCTCTTGCAGTACCCGCTTTGAGGACAAAGTCGGCTCTGTGAGGCTGACTTGCAGCAGGCTGTGCTGTGCACACCCGGTAGGCGCCTGTCCACCCACTGCCACCAGGGGCTCCCAGCCATTTGGATGAAGGCAAACATGCCCGCCTCTGTTTGCCATTGCCCTGGGGTCCAATCTTGGCCTCTGAGTCTGCTCCTGGGGAGCCAGCCCTCTTCCATGGAGGGGGTTGAACTCAGGCAGCTTCCTGAAACAAACCCTGCACTCCCTGCCCAGTGGAAAATGGAGCTGCTCGGCAAACTTTCGCCCACATCACCATGCAGAAGAAAACCAAGTCTGAGTTTATGATAGCACATTTCTTGCCTTCCTTGGCTACTAAGCAAATTCTTTTCGAAACTCTTCTTTTAAAAAATTGTTTAAATCTGTAACAAGAAGCCAAATTATATTCCACAGATATAAAGCACAACCATTAAAAAAGAAGTTGTAGGACAACAACATAGTTTGTCTGATCCAAGACTCTTGTGTCTTCTGCCAGTACCCGTGACATTGGTAAGATAATTCCATAGCTTGGTACATAGGATAGAGAGCCCTGGAGGTGTGGTGGTTACACCTTGGGCTACGAACCGCATGGTCGGCAGTTTGAAACCACCAGCAGCTCCAAGAGAGAATGACTGGGCTTTCTACTCTTGTAAGCAGCTATAGTCTGGGAAACCCACAGGGGGGCTGTGAGTCAGCATTGACTCAATGGCAGTCAGTTTGGCTTTTGAGGGCTTTTGGGTACATAGGATAAAGTCTCAGGTCCTTTAGAAAGTTAAGTAGAAATGGTTCTTTTTGCCTAAACCAGAGGTTCTCAACCCGTGGGGTTGCGACCCCTTTGGGGGTCAATTGACCCTTTCACAGGGGTTTCCAGATTCATAACAGTAGCAAAATGACAGTTATGAAATAGCAACGAAAATAATTTTATGGTTTGGGGGGGGGTCACCAAAACATGAGTGCAGCGGCTGGACCCAGGCGTTGTGGACTTCTCTGTGGGCCGCCTCTCTCCTGGGAGCCCAGAGTCCCACCAGCTGCACTGACCTGCAGGGTAATCCTGTTCTTCACCAGGAGGCCAATCTTGATGTCCATGAGGTTGAGGTCTTTCTCCAGCTGCTGGTTGGCTCTGATCTTGGTCACCACTTCTCCCCTTAGCTGTGCCACCTCCAGCTCCTCTTGGAAATCTAAGTCGCTTTGGTCCAACAGGTGTACGAACTTGCGAATGACGGTCAAGGGTGGGTTTTCAGAACCAACTGCAGGGAACAGAACAGGCACGGTGGAATTAGGCAAGCTGGGAACTGTTTGCCAACAGGAAGGAAAACCAGGTCCGAATAAAAAAGCATTGCCTGGATAATCTATCAATGAGGTTCCTAGGTCTGTGGTGTGAATCAATTTGCCCCACGGAAAATCTGGCTGGAGGGAGAGAGGAATGGACTAGCCTATAAAGACATGCGCCCCATGGACTGTCTAGAACAACTATTTTCTGTGCATGTGATAGGCCCTTAGCTTCGCTCTCTCGAAGTGTTCCTGCGCTGAGACGATAAGATTATCTGGGTCTTACAGCTCTGGGAAAGGAAGTTACCTCTGAGCCAGATGAGAGATTTATGCTCTTGCAGGGAGTCGAAAGTGGGTTTCTCTCATCCAGAAAGGCCTTTGGGAAGGAGCGGGAACTATGAGAAAGTGGAATTATGATAGGTCAAAGGCCAACTAGGTCCCTGGACTGGCAGGTGAACACAGCCTCTGCTCGTCAGCGGGTAGTGAGATGGAAACCCGAGCCTTGTCCCTTCACCACTGACCAAGGCAGGGTGCTCAGAATCTAGCTTTGCCCCAGTTATCTGCCTGGGTATTTTTACACACCTTCTCCATTTCATAGCAATGTCTACAGTTCGTGTACCACATATACTCGAGTATAAGCCAACCCGAATATCAGCCAAGGCATCTAATTTTACCAAAAAACGATATTAAAAGTGTGCTGAACAACTCTGCTTATACACAAGTATATATGGTAAGTTCTAGCTCTCTTTGCTCTGACTGTTAGATGTCAATTCCCTAGCATGGTGGCAATTGAAAAAGTAAACTTAGAAAATATTTTTTTAAATGTGTTTAATGCGATCAACTCTGGGTAAACTGTGAGATGAAACTTGCTGGGCCTTCAAAGGATGAACGAATATGCATGGAGAACTTAAAAAGGGAGCCCAGTCCAGTCAGGGCGATCTTGGTAACTTCCCTCTGCTTTACATGGAAGTCTCATCTGACGTCCAGCTTGGTGCTCGTGTTCGGATGCTCATGGGACACAGACAGCAACCATAAAGGCATGCACCCAGCAGGAACAACCAACTACGGACGTGTATGTATTACGAGTTTGCAATTTCTGATAGCCTGCACTGGAAACGTTTCCTTGGATCACAAGCTCTTTAATTTCCTGATCACTGACTTAAACTCACTGCCATCGAGTTGACTCCGGCTCATGGGGACCCTTAAGGACAGGGTAGAACTTCCCCTGTGGGTTTCCACGGCTGTAATTCTTTATGGGAATAGAAAGCCCTGTCTTTCTCCGGTGGAGTGGCTGGTGGTTTTGAACTGCTCATCTTGCAGTGAACAGCCATTATACCACCAGGGCTCTGGATCACTGAAGCCCATATGAATTTATTTTCCTTCCATTCCTAGCAAAGCTGCTGCTGCAGCTGTGACCATTTCAGAATGTCCAAAGGAAGCAATGTAGTTATGGTGATAGAATCATAGCCATCTCCTTTGTGTCCGAAGCTGACGGGTCACTCTTCTTGCCTCTAGGGATGGTAATCTTTGTATGTGCCGACAGTCCTTAGAACAACCTAACACAGTGGGTTACTCGTGGGGCTGCAAACCCCAACTGTAAGGTCAGTGGTTTGAAAACATGGGATGCTCTTTGGGAAAAAAAAAAAAGATGATGCATTCTACAACCATAATGACTTATAGTGTCTGAAACCCAGTTTACTCTGTTCTACTGGGTCGCTATGAGTCTAAATTGACTTGATGGCGGTGAGGGAGGGGATTTAAACTACGGAAATTTAATATCTCCCCTCTTAACTCCAGGCTTTTTGGACACCTTATTGCTGGGGTTCATTTTGTAGTACTTCTGTTTCAGGAAACCACACAACTTCACACTCAACACATATGAACCTGCCACAATACAGCGCCAACACCTTCCCACTGTCTGAGCAGCGTGAATATGCATCCAGTGCCTTTCCAAAGGGCAAGGGTGGTAACAGATGACGATAGGCTAAGGGCTATTATAACTTTTTCTCGGATTACAAAAAGACCTTGTTTTACCAAGATGCTGAATTAAGAAACGACAACTTAGACAGTTCCCTTTCCACAAACTTCCTATTTGCCGAAGCCCAGAGACGCTGGGATCTAACTTCTTCATGAACAAAGTTTTGTCTACCATTTATACGTGAAAGTATGTTTTAAGATGCTCTAGAATTTTGTACACGCTAATCTCTTTATAATCAAAAAAGGAAACCCAGCACGTGTAAGTTAAGACATCTTCAGAACTACAACACAGACACTGCCGAGAACAAAACAGAAACTGGCCCGTGTTCATTGGACAATGCAGTCTCTCCACTGTCTCTCGTCTCTCATGCGCACAGAAAACCGCATGCCTATTTTAGTGCCGTAGGGCCCAGCCAACAAATCCCTGTTTAGACTTCTTGTAGATAACATAAACATGTCTATCGACTGAGAGACGAACCTCAGCAATTCCAAAGTGCAGACCCTGTGGCACTGCAAGACTAGCTGCCCTTTCTTCATTTAGTCTGCTTATTAACGTCTGGAATCTAGGTTGGTGGGGGGGGCGGGTAACGGTGGTCTCAAGCAGCTTTTTTCAGGTTGGAAGCAGAACCTGGGCCCTCAAGCTATTGTAGGCATTCCCTGAAGAGCTTCATGGGAACCCAAAGATCTTCCTTCGGCCATGTACGTCATCCCAGAATTCACACAGACTCGGCAATAAAGGGTGCTGGCTATTCAGAAGGCTATGAAAATTACAAGACAATGCTTAATTTCTGAACCCCCTACATCCTACCAAAGAACATACTTTGAGTACACCTTAATGGCTCTTTTCATTAGTAAGTGATTCAAATAATGATTTGTTTTAACTTAAAAAAAAACCCCAACTTTGAATGACCTGGACACACTTAAAAAGGGGGTGGGAGTGGAGCAGGGCAATCAAGGTACCTTGGTTGCATAATGGTTAGAAAGGCTGGGAGTTTGAAACCAGCCAGCAGTTCCACAGGAGAAAGCCCTAGTCATCTGCTCTGGTAGAAATTCTAGCCTAGAAACTGCTCCCGGCAGTTCTATCCTGATCTGTGGAGTCGGGAGTCAAAATCAGTTCCACGGCACCTGATTCCAGCAACAACGACCACTTTATCAGCCAGCTCTTATGAACGGTGTCGAAGGGATCAGGGATCAGGGATCAAAGAACAAAAAAATCACATTACTGTGAATGAGGGGGAGTGAGGAGTGGAGGCCCAAAGTCCATCTGTAGGCAACTGGACATCCTCTTATAGAAGGGTCACAGGGAGGAGACGAGCCAGTCAAGGTGCAGTGTAGCAATGATGAAACATACAACTTTCCTCTAGTTCCTCTAGTTCCCGCCCCCCCCCCACTATCATGATCCCCATTCTACCTTACAAATCCGACTAGACCAGAGCATGTACACTGGTACAGATAAGAGCTGGAAACACAGGGAATCCAGGACAGATAAACCTCTCAGGGCCAATCATGAGAGCAGTGATACCAGGAGGGGAAGGGGAAGGTGGGGGAGAAAGGATGAACTGATCACAATGATCTACATATAACCCCCTCCCAGAAGGACGGACAACAGAAAAGTGGGTGAAGGGAGACATCAGACAGGGTCAGACATAAATAATAATAATTTCTAAATTATCAAGGGCTCATGAGGGAGGGAGGGTGTGGAGGGAGGGGGAAAATGAGGCGCTGATACCAAGGGCTCAAGTAAAAAGAAAATGTTTTGAGAAAGATGATGGCAACAAATGTACAAATGTGCTTGACACCATGGATGGATGTATGGATTGTGATAGGAGTTGTATGAGCCTCCGATAAAATGATAAAAAGTAGAAATTATATATGAACAGGAAACGAGCTGTGACTGAGTGGATTCTAACTCACAGTGACCCTAAGGAGCGGTGGTGGCACAGTTATATGTTTGGCTGTTATCTGCAAGGCCCGCAGTTCCAACCCACCAGTCCCACCATGGGAGAAAGCGAGCTTTCAGGTTCAGTACAGATTGATAGCATTGGAGACCCAAGCGAGCAGGACTTCTATAGATACCGTCACTACAAGTTAGACTGGGCTCAATAGTGGGTTTTGTGACAATTAGAATGTTAAAATTCAGCATATAAGGGATAATATTCCCTACGTTAAAAAAAGTAATTCAGTACTTCTAAGTAAGTTTTATTTTCTCTTTCGGATATTTGGCTATTTTCAAACTCCCTACAGATGGTCTATGACGGGGCTTCCAAAAGTCTCTGGAAAAATTCCATTACTTTTAATTCCATTTTCCCACTAACTTTTAGAAGGCCCCTTAAATACTAGTATATAAGGCAAAATATTTTAAAACTATAGTTTCTATGAAATGTCCTTAATTAAATTACAAAAAGGATGATTTGTAGTTAGCATGGGGAGGGGAAAACATCTATTTCCATTTTTCTTATTCATACTTCTATAATTCCTTATATGAACAAGTTAAATGGGGGTGAGGGGACTCATTGGCCAATGGAGCAGTTCAAATGTAATCAAACTGTTTTGTTAACTTGTTGGCTTGTCCTTGTTGCTTGCTTCGTGTTTGTGTTTTTGTCCGATTTTCCGTATATGGAATCCAGGCCAGGTAAATCTGTAGACAGTACTGGAGGATGACCACCTCGGGGCATCGTGGCAGGGGAGGCCGGGGGAAGCAGGAGCTAACAGCGATGAGGACAGGAAGAGAATGTTCTGAAATTGATTGTGATGGTGAGTGCAGGACTCCTTTTAAAATGACTGAACGATTACATTGTATGATATGCGAAGTATCTATGCCAATGAAACAATCTTTAAAAAAAGATTCCTGACTCTAGCTTAAATGTAATGTAAAAATATCTTCATAGAAGCAACTCCATTGTGTGTGTATGTGTGTGTGAAGAACTTCTATCTACCCGTACCTACCCCTCTGCTTGCAACAAGAAGGCGCCCTCTCCTGGCACCACACGTTCTCGGTGGACCAGTGCGGATCCGGGGCTGGAGACCACCACCATCACCTAGAAGCCAAGCATCCCCTGCATATCCTTGGGGCGGCTCAGATGGAACCAGTGTGCCTGGGTCCGGCTCACAAGGCATCTATGTACGCTCTGCTTCAGAACAGTTCCACTTACCCAGCGTTTTGTAGTCATCTCTAGCTTTGTTTGCTCTCAGCAGAGACTGAATTTTCACAATTTCATTTTTCTGTAAAAGATTGAGACAAGGCATCACATCCCCGCGTCCCATCGTCCCCTCAGTGGAATCCCACCAGTATGACACCACTACTTTAGAATGGACGGTAATCAGATGTGGTGGACACAACGTTTGCTTTGCCATTCGCCTTAGATGGAAAGATCAGTTAAGCTACTGCAAAGTCTGAAAAAGACTGTCGGGAGGCTGCTTACATAATCTAAGAAGGGAAAACAATTTTAGCATAAAATTAGATGATCCGAGCTACATTCACAGATCTATGAAGATGTTGGGGTGAGGGGGTGGGGTGCTCCTGTGGACTTCTACTTGAAAACCTGGACACACAATGTTAGATACGATTTCTCTAGAATCTTCTTCCTTAGGCATAACTAGCTATTTCAGACCCAGTCTTGACTGACACAGTCTCACCCCAAAATGATTTCCAAACAAAGATTAAGCCTTTAAAGAAAATTGTTGTCTTGAGTTTGATTTTTTTTCCCTTATGGCATCTATGTCCACCATTTAATTATTGAATAAAATTATTCAATGACAACACAAAACCAAGTGTTCATGTAGTCCATTAATTGTTTTTTGGGGGGGGGGCTGGTGATGGTGGTTCACGAGATGCATGTATATACGTATGGGGTTTATTTTATTTATTTTTCCCAAATCATCTTATTAGGAGCTAATCCAGATATCCTACCATCCCATAGGTCAATCACATCACATTCAGCTTACTCTTAACCAGGGTAAAAAAAACAAAAAACCACGCATGGTTTCTCTTACATGGTCCTCGAAATACTGTAGTCGTGAAAGGTAGCTCTTTCTTGCTGTTAACATTCGGAACCAGGACTGAATCTAAAAATAAGTTAGATAAATAAATAAAGATCATTACCAATCTTTAATATGCATATTTTAATGTAGTTTTTAAAAAACATTTGATAAAAATAAAAAATTAACATTTCAGTAGATAATAAGCCTGGTGGCATAGTGGTTACAAGGTCAGTAGTTCAGAACCCCTGGCTGCTGTGCAGAAGACGGATAAGGCTTTCTATTCCTAGAAAGAGTTACCACTTAGAAACCCACAGGGGAAGTTCGACCCTGTCCTAGAGAGATGCGATGGCAGAGTTTGGTTTTGGCTTCAGAAATAATAACCATCTAATGCCTCCTCCTTGTCTTCTCTTTCTTTCAGCGCCTCTTCTCTTAAGGAACTCAGCAACACTAACTACCGAAGACTCTTAATCGTATGGCTTTCTGACACAGTACTCTACTCGCTGCCTGCATAGGAGAGAGCTGGAAAAGGTCATGTAGCTTCGTACTGTCTGGCTTTTATCTCAACAGATGGAACGAAAAGGTATGGCATTTTGCGGAGAGCTGCGACGAGTTAGGGATCAGGGTAAAAGGAGGCTCTCCCCGACTCCAGGGTTTCCTCAGTACCTTTAATGGCAATCAAGACCCTTTAGGTTTTTCCAGAAAATTACCCAAAGAGATCTCAAGAGAGACTAGGCAGGCCAAGGCTTCGCTGAGCACAGGGTCTTGTTCGTTGAAGAGTGAACGGGCAACGAACCTAGCTCATGCCCTCTTCTTACCTCCCAGCGTAAGAGGCCTTTATGACTGGACGAGTGTGGTTCGATTGGCACCATCTGTGAGAGCCGGTGCGGCCCCTCCCTTCCTTGCTCCGACCCAGGGCAGTCAGCCCGGGTGGCAAGCGGGGTGAGCCCAGCACCCACGCACAGGTCTTGAGCGAGCTTCACTTGCTCTGCCATTGGTTTGCATGCTTTGCCTCACAGTTCAGGTGTTGTTCTGTGAAGGTTGAGCAATCTAAGGACCACTAGCTATTGCGACAAGAGGAACATGAAATAAACCCGGCGCTTCCCCAGACTTCCTAGACAAGAAGCAATCATTGGGCACTGAGCCCTTTGCCTCTAAGGGGTAAACCTTGCACCCCTCATGTACGTTGGCCATGTTATCTGGAGAGACAAGCCCTTGGAGAAGAACTTGGTAAACAGACGGGCCGCAAAAGGAGGAAGGCCCTCGAACAAGATGGGCTGATAGAGCAGCTGCAGCCGTGGGCTCAGACATAACACCTGTGGAGATGGCCCAGGCCCGGGGCGGGGTTCGTTCTGTTCGACACAGGGTGGCTATGGATCGGAGCGGGCAGCACTGCCTCTGACAACAGCAACAACTGGATTCTCATCCCACGACCTGGGCTCAGTTCCAAGCAGTTTGATCGACTGGCTTGAAGATGACCAGCCAAATGAGCAGTGCAGCAAAAACTCAAGGCCAGGACTGCCTTCCGACGTCAAGGTCAGTACCATTTCCCAGAATCAAAATGAGGGGCAAGTTTAAACCAAACCGCTGGTAAAGCAGAAAAGAACGCTTACCTTCACAACAGAATCAAGATTATCAGCAAACATTCTCTTCATTTCAGTATATGCTTTGTGTTGTTTATAACCCCTCCAAAAAGCCTGTGGAAATAATCACAGAATGACTTGTGAGCAACACGCCCCGGGATTTAGTTAGAAAGGACAGGGTAAATCTCAGGAGGCACCGAGTCTCAGGAGACACTGCTTTAGACTCTCCCTCCAAAGTTCATCTGGACATCAACTCTGGGGGTGACGACTGAAGCAGGCAGAAAGTGGGCAGCTTCCAGGGAAGGTTAATCCCCACACTCAGGAAAGCTCGTGAGTGGGAGGTAACAGGTCTTATACCTTCGCTCTCCCAATTGAAGGCTTGACTTTACCAAGGCCCTGGGCGACGAGAAGGAATAGGATAGAATTGCCCCGAGAGACAAAAAGGTTAACGCAACGCTGAGATCATTTAGTAATAATGATAGATGACTTGTAACTGGTAGCAATGAAAAAGTGTAAGTTCAAAATCGTGAGTAATCAGCATCTTTTATCTACGTAAGGGCTACATGGCCAAGACTGGAAACAAATCAGTAACCTTGAATCCCTCGACTCTGAAAATGGGAGTGCATGCTTATTTTATAATAATTTTATTATCTTAAAATGTATTAGTAATGTATAATTTTATAATAGTACTTTAAAATTCCACAACTGCTCTACCTTTATCAGACAGTTACTACTAACATTTTTAAATGAAAAAAATTTACAAAACTATCTCTAGAGGAAGTAATGAATTATCCATTCAAGCATAGTTCTGAGTGCGGTTTTTATTGAGATACATAGTTGAATCTTGCTTTTTGGAGTAGTGATGATACAACATTGCTATGAAAACCGAATTAGTGAATGCTGTAACATGGTTTTCGGAAGGAAAATAAGGTCACACTCCTGGGAACTTCTGATGACACATTTTCTTCAGTCAATCAGTCCATCCATCACCTCATTTTATAGGTGCTGCCGTCTAAAGACTGCTTGAAATAAAAAAATGGATTCATTAGCATTGAAATCACGGTCAACAACGTAGAACTGTGATTCATGTTAACTCTAATTATCGATCTGTTTGGGCTCACGTTGCCCATTTTAGCTGCTCTCTTTCTCCCAGCCTTCCCGTGGTCTTCACAAAGGCTTTGTCACATGGTATATTGATTTACTCATAGTATTTTTATTTCATCTCTCTGCTATCATTTCTGCTTCAACTACTTCATATAATCTTAAAGAGGGTTAGGAAAATCTATTGTATATACCAATATTTTTACTTGTGTTGTTCTTCCTATTTTGAAAATTTCCTTTAGGCTTTTTTTCTTTTAAGCAGTGGTGGTGGAGATAGTTATGGTGGAGATGGAGGTGGTGGAGGTGGTGCTGGTTGTGGTTGTGGTGGTCATGGAGGTGGTGGTGGTGGAGATGGTGGCAGTGGTGGTGGTGGTGGTGGTGGTGGTGGTGGTGGAGGTGGTGGTGGAGGTGGTGGTGGTGGTGGTGGAGGTGGTGGTGGTGGTGGAGGAGGTGGTGGTGGAGGTGGTGGTGGTGGTGGAGGAGGTGGTGGTGGAGGTGGTGGTGGTGGTGGTGGAGGTGGTGGTGGTGGTGGAGGAGGTGGTGGTGGAGGTGGTGGTGGTGGAGGTGGTGGAGGTGGTGGTGGTGGAGGTGCTGGTAGTGGTGGTGGAGATGGTGGCAGTGGTAGTGGTGGTGGTGGTGGTGGTGGAGGTGGTGGTGGTGGTGGAGGAGGTGGTGGTGGAGGTGGTGGTGGTGGTGGTGGAGGTGGTGGAGGTGGTGGTGGTGGAGGTGGTGGTGGTGGTGGAGGAGGTGGTGGTGGAGGTGGTGGTGGTGGTGGTGGAGGTGGTGGTGGTGGTGGTGGTGGTGGTGGTGGAGGTGGTGGAGGTGGTGGTGGTGGAGATGGTGGCAGTGGTAGTGGTGGTGGTGGAGGTGGTGGTGGTGGTGGTGGTGGAGGTGGTGGTGGTGGTGGAGGAGGTGGTGGTGGAGGTGGTGGTGGTGGTGGTGGAGGTGGTGGAGGTGGTGGTGGTGGAGGTGCTGGTAGTGGTGGTGGAGATGGTGGCAGTGGTGGTGGTGGAAGTGGAGGTGATGGTGGTGGTGGAAAATCCTTCGTTTTCCTGGATCTGAGATTGACTTGATTTGAGAATTTTCCTTTCATGTAAGGAGGATTATTTTTTCCAGAATATATAATTCTGGGTTGACGATTTTCTTTCAGCATTTGAACAATGCTGTGTTACTTTTGTCTGATGAGAAATCCAGTCAAGTGAACGGGTTTTAAGCCTATCAGTAAGTTTTGAATTCTTTCTAAGTGTTTGGAAGATTTTCTGTTTTTTACTTTCATGGGCTTGACTATAGTATGCCTTCATGTGGATTTATTAGGTTTTGTGATTTTGGGGGGGTTACCCAGCTTCTTGACTGTGTGATTTTATGTCTTTTGCTAAAAATGGTAACTTTTCAGCCATTATATGAGTACGTGTTGTTTTTTTTTTTAGCTCCATTTCTTTCTCTTCTTCATCTGGCACTTTGATGACAAATGTTAAATGTTGTGGTACCTCATAGGTTCTTGTCCTATCTGTTCTTTTTCAGTTATTGATTTTGCAGTCAACCGTGTGGGGCAAACCTGACCTCCTCTGAGTTTCCTGTTGCTAAGCAGCCGGGATCACACATGCCTCCAGCTCCATCCTGCGTTCCCTCTGCTGACACCAACCACTGCTGCCATGGCCCTCTCCTTCTATGCTGGGTCAACCATTGTGGCAGCCACAATGGCCACACAGAATCACAGGTAATACTCATTCTTCGGGAAGTTTACTTTGTAAGTTAATGCATCATCACAAGTCAGGACCAGTAAACAGTATGAATATAGCCATCAGCCCACAGCTACACCTCAGCCAACAACCAAGTGTCTCTCTCTTCCCTTCTCAGCCTCTCAGTCAGGTATGTGGTCCATTGGCCTCTGCGTCAGTGGACCAGGAAGGCAGCCTGCCAGTGTCTCACACTCCCATCATCTTGGCGAGAATCCTTTTGCTCTGACCAGAGTCTCCATGCCAGTCTCTGGGGCCTCTGCTCTCGGCCTCCGCCACTTGAGAGAGAGAGCTGGGACATGCTCCTCAGCTGGTGCTAAGCTTTCTCCTGTGTCTGAGGGGGTTCCCACACTGAGGAATGGCTTTGATAGACGTGCGGTTTTTTTCTCTTTTAGCTGACCACACGCCCAAGGAAAACAAAGGACGGCATCTTAAGTCACACCCATTAGTAAATTAATCATCAAGACACAGCCCATCTACACCTGCAGAATTCACCCTCTAAAACATGAGTATAGCTGCAGGCTTAGTCCAGAAATTTCCTACATCCCTAAGAAATTATGGCTAGAAGGGCCACAATTGACTGTAGGTCAATTTTCTCTCTGTTGTTCAGATCATGTAATTTCTATATTATACTTCTATAATTCTTTCCCTAGATTACTCTATCCTGCTGTTGAGCTCATCCACTGAGATTAAAAACAAAAACAAAAAAACACATCTATTATTATAGCTCCGTTCTAAAATTTCATTTTGGCTCTCTTGTACCTCCTCTTCTATTTCTATGGTGTGACTTTTTCATTTTTCTCTTTGTTTCAAGTGTGATTATTATTGCTTACTTTAACATTTTAATGTCTGCTTTCAAATCCTTGTCAGAGAATTTTAACATTTGGTCAGTGGTTAAACCAGGAGCCCCGGTGACATATGGTTAAATGTGTGACTGCTAGGTTGCTGGTTTGGATCTCCCAGCTCTGCTCTGTGGCAAAATAGACGGGTGTCTCCTTCCGTAAAGATTCAGGGCTTTGGAAACACCGCAGGCAGTTCTGGTCAGTGACTCAAGGCTGGCTCGACATCCATGGAACGTGCTGCATGCTGGACTTTGTTGACTTTTTAAAACTGAACTTAAGGTTTTCCTAATTCTTGGGGAGACAAATAAATTTTGATAAATGCGTATGTAATCTGGGCATTAGAAACCTGTGGATCTTAATTCATCCTTCCATTCTAGAGGCTTTCCCAGCAAGGGAAGGGGGGTACCACCTAATAACTAGCACTTGAGGAGAGAAGTATGTGATCCCTACTTAACCCCCCCATTGATACCCAAGGTGGGGGTGATTACTGCTGGGTGGAGGGTTGGGGGCTGGCTTCCCAATATGCCTTTGCTATTACCACCCTGGCAAGGTCCATTCCAGTCTTGGTGTGGCCTCCACTGACACCAAGGCTCTTGTTTTAACCGCTGGGTGGTCCAGGAAGCCTTGCTCTGCTGTCCGGTCTCCTTTGACACCAGCCCGTGGAGGAAGAGACTGCACGCACTGCTCCGTGGGGGAGGAATCCCAGACACCGGACATGGCATCCATCCACACCAAGAATGAGAAGTTCAGCTTCCCATCATATCGCCTTCTCTGCGGCACCCTGACCTGGGTGTCTGTGTACCGCCTGAGAGCTCAGGGGCCCCCTTTAGCCTTCCCTGGTTGGCGGGTGTGTGTGTGTGTGTGTGTGTGTGTGTGTGTTCGTTCCAGGTCCTTTTGCTCGTGTTTGGCTAGAGTGGGGCAGTTATTGTCAAAGACTTTTCCTTCGTGCTAGATTGCCTTTCCTCGTCCTTTGGAGAGAGGTAGCTGGCTTCATCTGTTGTTTGTACAGGTCTGTACCCATTGGCTTTTCCAGGTCAGCAGCTTCTGAAGCTCCGTGCCTGGGATCTGAGCTCCAAAGAGGACTCGGCATCACGTGACTCCTTGGCCGCGGGGCTTCTTGAGCAAGTGTGACAATTTCCCTAACGCTCTGCATGTCCTGTGCGCCTGGATTCACTTTACAGCAAGGCGGCTGTAGGGACTTCTGTGGAGCCCACAGTTTTGTAAGTGACCCTCTGGGTCATACTGACGCCTGTGGTTTTGTTTTCCTTTAAAACGTGCACTGCAACAAGAAATAAGTTGGTACGGCCTTAGTGATACAGAAAATGGCACAACTTTGAGGACTGAAACACTACTTGGGTTTGAGTTCCACTTCAGAACAATGGGACAGATACACTTGTCTTTAATACCTTCCACTGCGCCATCAGTTCCCAAACCTACCGTATATACTGGAATATAAGCCGACCCGAGTATAAGCCGAGGTACCTAATTATGACCTGGGAAACCAGAAAAACTGATTGACTCAAGTATAAGCCTAGGGTGGGACATGTAGGATGTGAATTCACCCAGAGACCAGAGGGGAGAGACAGAGCGCAGCCACGGACACATCCTTACCAGTTCAGTTGCCGGTGTAAGTGAATCACTACAAGTGCTTCTGCGAAGTGGAGCCGTCCACGTCATAGGATGGCTCTGATTGGTTAGATGTGAGTAAACAAACATTCAAAGCCCAGCAGTGTCAGCGGGGCTTTGACTGAACAGTGGAGGAAGGGGAATCACCCATGAGATGTTACACCTTGCTGGGGTACCACTGACCTGTGTATAAGTTGAACCTCAGTTTTTCAGCACATTTATTGTGCGAAAAACTTGGCTTATACATGAGTATATACGGTATTTGGCCAAACGCCTTCTTTTTAGGGAAAACAACAAATACAATTCAATGTATCCCTGGCAATGAAAAAATCTTTGTACTATTTACACATAAACCACACACACAAACAACTCACTGCTATCAAGTCGATTCTGACTCATAGCAACCCTACAAGACAGACGAGAACTGTCTGCCTGTTCTTGGCAAAAGGGACTCCATTTTGAATCCGGTGCCTTCAGCTTGACTTTCAGAATTCACCTCTCATAGACCTCCCTTTCACTGACCTCCCTCTCTCACTGATCTCCACCTCCCCTGCTCAACTTTCAAATTCCTGGAGCCAGCTCCTCCCTGAGCCAGAATGTTTTCTGAAGATATGCACACTCCACTCTAGCCGTCCTTGGCATATAGATAAGGTCAAAGACCTTCTCCCTTCTGAAGCACCTGTGTGCACAGATTCTCCCCAGCTTGGACCCTTCCCAGCTGTGCCTGCCAGCAGGGGTATAAAAACCGCAGCCTAAATTTCCCGAAGTGCGGTTTCAAAGGCTCAATCCCCTGAGTTGCTGAATCCGCCCGCAAGCCTCTCAATAAAGCCTGCTTCTAAATTTGGCCGATTGGATCTTTGGTTCTGTTTCGCGCCCCAAAATTCCTTACACTGTTCCTGTGGGCTCCTGGGATGGTGGCTCTTTATGGCAGTGGAAAGCCTAGTCTTTTCTCCTACAGGGTGGCCAGTGGTTTTGAAGTGTTGACCTTGCAGCTGGCAGTCCAATGTATCACCAGCACACCACCAGACTCCTCATCCAGGATGAAGTGTCGGTATCTGCTTTTGTAGCCTCCTAGGATCATTCCAGTACAGGTATCGCCCCTTTTGGACACGCTGCACCAAGCAGATTAATTAGCCTGCACATAAGTCAAATGGTCTTGGTACAAAATCAAAGACATCATCATTCAACAAAAATATCAAAACGTGAAGCTTCTGTTTCTTGACATGTCCTCCATCGAGGGCTGCACGCTTCTGAGGGCCGTGTCTCTCTAACTCTTCTCCAAAGGAGTTGGTGCTTTTCAGTGGGTTGCTGCTGTGACAGCCTGGAGGGACTCAAATCAAGCTCCTTTCCACGGTTTGAGTGTGGAGGAAAAAAGAGGGTAGATGGGGTAAGCTTCCCCCATACAACTCTCACAGGATGGCCCTTGCTTCCCTCGAAGAACAAGCAGATCAACCGTCTTGATAGAAATACATGGTTTTCTCAATGCAACTTCCCTGCCTTTTCCTCATCAATCCAGTTTTCCAAAAACTTCTTCTGAACAAGTTCTTGTGATCTTCCAGAATCCTTTAAAAGTTTTTTTTAAATCAATATTTTAAAAAATCTTGGAATTTGGAATCTCTTTGGAATTCCAAAAGAACTGACCTCTCTCCCTTGAATGTAACTGCCCCAGCAGAACCCTTGGAAGCCACTCTTTGGTGCGGACCTTTTCTTGTGAAGGTCCTCTAAAGAGATGAAGACAAGTATGTTATGGGAACACTTGTCTGCAGCCATCCACCAATGGCAGAGATGTATGTGTTTAAACATGTTTTGTTGGGAATAAACCCATGCATGTATGAACTAGAATTCTAGTAGCAATACTTTTTTACTTACCCGTGTATATGCAGTTCTGGACTGGTCAATTCATTATGTGAAGATCCCAATGTCACATTAAAAAAAAATCTACTGACTCACATTAAAAAGAACAGCAATAGATTTGGAATTTTACCAAATGTTTTTTCACTCCCTGTCGAGGTGAGGGTTTTCCCTTTTAGCTATTCCAGTGACACAGAATAGCACCCAGGAAAATAAACTGCTGAGGGGTTTAAAATTGGACTGATCTTAACAGAGCTTCCCCAACTTACCCTGCACACACCACCACCGGGGATCTGGTAACAAGCGTCTCGGTAGGTCTGGGTTGGGACTTGCTATTCTGCATTACCACAAGCTTTCAGGCAATGGCAGTGCTGGTCTGTGGCCCGCTGTCGGTAATAAAGTCTAAGCAATGAAAGCTAAATGGTTTTCAATGGATGATCTGTGGCAATTACATAATCTCCTGTGAACTTGAGTGACGGGGTGGAGTCTAGCCTATCAATCTGGCCGCAGCTTGATGACCTCATTTGGAGACTTAAAGGAGATAAATAGCTCACTGGAAGCCAGACCCACTCTCTCTGCCTTCCATTGCCTGCTGTGGAGACACTCAGCTGGAGGAGACACGTGGAGACCGTGCCAACTTTGAGATGCTTCCATTGCCACTGGATAAAAAAGACCTCTACCCACTGGCCTGCGATCTTCCTGCACTCGGCATCATTGCATGTGCTGCATGAGTCTAAAGAGGAATTTTTGGACTAGTATCAGACATGTGGGCTAATATCAGACTTATAGACTTGATCTGGAGCGGGATGGGATGTTTTCTTAATATACATTTGCTCTGTGGTAGAAAGCTCTCTCTGACACACACAAGTGTCTCTGAATTTTCCTAAGCAGTCAACCCGGACTAACACATCATCTAGTTGGATCCCCTCCCCCAGGGGAAATTGTTGCAGTCTGCCATCTGTGAGTTAATGGGAGAATCTGGTCTTTGACATCACCAGTAGAGAGTGCACAAAAGTGGCCGAAGAGAGATTATAAAAAGTGGTTTCTATTGCTGGATCTACTCACATAATGAGCCTCAGAAATTCACAGAGGCAGTTCTATCCCATCCCATAAGGCCACCGTGGGGCACCATCGACTCTATGGCAGGGTGCTTGTTCTTGTTTTTTGTTTATTGGTGGGTCACTGGAATTTCGTGAACATTAATCCATATACACTTGCTGGGGTGGTTCTTGGTGTTATTTTTGTGGAATGAAACCCACTTATCTATTCTGCACATCTCTTTTAATGTAATAAAAATGTAATGTTCACTGCTATCCCCCCCCCCATGATTTCATTATTGCATTGTAGTTCTTTGTTAATAGGTCACCTAGATTTTTCTAGGATGCACTTAAATCTGTGAACATTTTATTTTTATCTTTCCAACTTAACATCAAACTCAGTGCCATCAAATAGATGATTAACGACCCTCAAAACAAAGTAGAATTGCTCCTTTGGGTTTGAGATTTTTAAAATCTTCATAGGCGCAGATAGCCTCATCTTTCTGCTGGAGAGCAACTAGTGGGTTCAAACTGATGACTTGGTGGTTATCAGCTCAAGGTATAACCCACTCTGCCACCAGGGTTCCTTAAAGACAACTTGGCTAGGTATAAAACTTTGGGCCTACAGGAACCCAAAGTAGCATGCCTCAGTATTTCATTTGTCAAAATTCTATACTTTTCCATTTTGTGCAATTAAGTTTTATTAGGACTAGAGTTTTTATTCAGTGGTAATAATAGCACTTCTAGGCATAGCCATGATGAGATGGAAGGCTCTTCTAATTAGAAGCTGTTGATTGAAAGCAACTACAGGCACATAATTGGGAGGAAGGGATCATTGGTGGAGATGCAAAGAAGTTAAAATTCTAAACCATACGCTATTCAGAAGCAGCCTTTTATAGAAAAAGACATTTACAAAAACCTCTGTGTTTTTCTCTTTCCTGCCATGAGAACGTATATGAAAAAATGTGGAGTAGCATCTTTTTTTGCTTTGCTACCATATAATTCCTCTGTCGTGCACACCTATACCAAGGGAAACTTCCCAATAGGTCACTGCTGTTTTACAGATTCTATCTGGCGACCTTTAGAACATCTGGCTTGCTACATTGGTTGCCTTGTTTGCTGACTAGCAGCCAGGAGAGTGATATTCAAATCAGAGCACAATTTCTTGGATGACATTTGCTAGTTAAAAACAAGCCCCCCCAAAGTCCCAAACATTTATATCTCCCTATGTGTAATGGTAAAATGAAGCCACCAGTGTGAATTAGGCTTGTTGTGTGCCATCCAGTCAATTCTGACTTACAGAAGTTTGACGCCAAGTAGAACATGCCCAGGCGTTGCAATCTTTAGAGGAAGAGATTGCTACATCTTTTCTCCTACAGAGCTGCTGTAAGCTTGGACTACTAACCTACTGATTAGCAGTGGAATGTGTAGCCACTCTCTCTGCTACCAGGGCTCCTCCAAAACAAGCTAAAACTAAAACAAAACCAAAACACCCACAGTCGATTTGAAGCACAGCAACCCTATAGGACAGGGTAGAGACTATACTTTTTCACAAAGAAGTAGACAGCTTCCTCTTTCTTCCGCATTGCTGCCGGCAGCCCTTGCTGTTAGAAGCCTACCACGTAACGATCTAGGGCACCAGGGATTCTCTCAACCCAAGTAGCCAGTCACATTCAAACAACCGGGTGATCTCCTCCTTCCTACCAGGAGCAACCCTGCCACTGTTCCTGGTCACCTGACCTTGTGGCAGAGAAGCTTCTCTTTGCCAGGTTGCCTGGGACATGCACTGGAGTTCGGTCACCCAGTAATTTTCAGTTCTAAGGTTTGATGTTTGCCACTGTAGTGGTTTCAACTGTAATCTCTGCCTGGGGCATTTGAATTATGGTGCTGGTGAAGGTTTCAAGTACCATGCACTGCCAAGAGAACAAATGTCTCGGAAGATGTACAGCCAGAATGCTCCTTAGAGGTCAGGACAACAAGACTTCTCCTCACGTACCGTGGACATGTTGTCAGCAGAGACCCGACCCCGGAGATGGACATGATGTTTGGTAACATAGAGGGGCAGCAAAAAGGAGGAGGACCTTCAATGAGATGGACAGACAGTGGCCACCTGGGTGGGCTCCACCCTCAGAACCACTGTGAGGATGACCCAGGAAGGAGCGGCGTTTCATTCTGTTGGACACGAGGTCATCACAGAAAGGATGGCACCTAACAACTACAACACCATGCCTATTGCTGGAGTCGCAACTGGGAGTGGATTGTCTTTGCTATGTTAACGAGTCAGATTTAACGTAGGGTACATTTTGATTCATTCTCTTCTGAGAGAAAAGGGAGATTAAAACAAATAGGCTAAGGAAGGTGTGTGTGTGTGTATGTGTGTGTGTGTGTGATAGAGGCACAAGAGGACTAAGAGAGCCACTGTTTCTACTTTTTCCTACAAAGTGGCATTCCAGCTTGACAAGAGGAGACTTTTTCTCTACCATCCCTCCCTTTATTTGACCTCTTCCCGTCCACACCAAGTTCTACAGGGGTCCCAGTCATATGTCGGTAAGCCATCATCTCGATCGCTTTTCATGGAGCCTAACATTTCTTGAGGCCCATGGTGGGAAGAGCCTGTTGGAAGAATTATTTCACTGAACCCGCACAACCCTGTAATGAAATGGGTATTAGGATTTCTACGGGAGACATGTTTGGTTTTCCTCAAGTCCATGTAAACGGTCTTAGCGTCTCCTCTGATTATATTCGACACGCTCATTAGTCCCCTTCTCTTCCGGAGACCCGCCTTTCCATTTGGTGGTTTTCATTTCGTGTTCTCTGACGTGCCTTTCCCGAAACCCAGGCTGTCTTCAAGAGACCACTTTCACTTTTCTTCTATCTCTTGGAAGAAGAGTCTCTTTAAATGTTTACTTCATTTATATTTCACAAGTCATTCCATTAAAAAAAAGCTATAAATATTTCCAGAAGATTTACCCTCAGCTCAAGCATTCCAAAATTTAGGCAATTTTATAAGGATCTCAGGGTCATCTGATTGCTCCAACATAATGTGGTTAACAGATTCGCTCCGACTTCATGCCAGGACTACCCGGACATCTTCTGAGTTATTTTATGAGCACGGGACGGGGTTGGATATTGCACACACACACTCTCTGCACCACGACCAGTCGTCAGTATTTCCACGGAGACTGCGTTGAGGGTGGTGTCGGTGGTAAGTGAAAGTATGATTTGGCTGAGGCTAGAAGCTTTGACTGTCTCTTGCTCTGAATGTAACACTGACATGTCCAGGGCCGGCTGAGCCAGGGAAGAAATGTTTGCTATCCTACTTGACGGCAGCCTGTATGGTGAGAGATGAGATCAGTGGGTACCCTTTGGTTCAAGGTCTTCTGGTTTTGTGGGGTCAGCGGGTTTCTTCTGACGGTATTTGCCGCTCTGGCCTGTCACCGAGACGCAGCCTCGTCCTTCACATTTCATGGCTACCTTGTGAGCAAACTTCAAAATGATCGCATAAGAGGCTCGGTGGGGATGGCGTCACGTGAGGTCAATCACTGCTATCAGTCCTGCTGCCTCTGCAGAGGAGGACAGAGGCACAGTGACGGCTCCTGCTCTTCCCCAGCCTCGTCATCGCTCCGCCCGGCCCTGTAGCAGTGGCCACTGCACTAACAGGCTCTTCGGGTCTTCCACTGCAGCGGCTCTGTGTATTCTGAGGCTGGAGACGTGGCCTCGTCACAGCTGCTGTCACTCTATGTGCCAGCCAGAGCCTTGGAAGGAGGGCAGATGATGGCCCTTTCTATGTTGGGAGGCTTCTGCTCACGGTCCTAAAAGGTGCTTACCTTATTTTTACTTCACATGCGCCTTGCCTAGAAAATGCGTTGAGTGACAGCAGTAAGGGAAAATGTCCATAAAAAGTGAATAATTCCAGTGTTGTTATCATTGTGAGCTCTGGGAAAGGCCGAACACTTGCGCGTGGACCATGTTCACAACAGGCGACGAGAACAGACGAAGAGAAATGCCCTTAAACTCACTTCTGTGGCGGGCACTCCTGCAGCCAGGTAGGGGTGGCAGGCATGTCCGTGGCTGCTGACCAAAGGGCAGCTCTGTCACGTCAATGTACTCCACTTAGAAAATCTCATAGGTGGGGGGGAGGAAGGGGGGCAATCCCAAGGGTCTACATATAACCCCCTCCCTGGGGGACAGACAACAGAATAGTGGGTGAAGGGAGATATCAGTCAATGTAAGACATGAAAATATAATAACAATTTATAAATTATCAAGGGTTCGTGAGGGAGGGAGGGGAAAATGAGGAGCTGATACCAAGGGCTCAAGTAGAAAGAACATATTTTGAAAACGACAATGACAACAAATGTACAAATGAGCTTGACACATGAATGGATGGATGGATTGTGATAAGAGGTGTATGAGCCCCAATAAAATGATTTTAAACATCATAATTATTGGCCAAAGCAACAGCCCACCAAACACAGCCACTCGGTCATGGTCCTGTTTGGACTCACACATGGATAAACCGCGATCCTCTGACACCCAGTACGCCGTGAAGTTCAGGATGCTACGAGAAGGACAGAGGAGAAACAGCTCCATCCAGCAAGATGGCTCTGTGGCCAGCCAGCAAGCTCAGACAAGTCACACGCACCCAACAACAACTTAAATGAAACGAACCCAAACCAACAGAATAGGTAAGTGATACGCAACTTCAAACGAACCAATCAACAAAATAACTGAACACTGAGAATGGGGATTTCTTGAGCCTCAACAGAGAATGAGAGATCACGGAAAGGAGAAAGAGCCCCTTGGAGACACTAAGTATGTTTGTATTTCATTAGCTGCACTGTTCTTTCTGGCTGGAGAGTACAGCAATTCAGCTAGGACTCCGTAGCACTAACCGAGCTAAAAACCACCTATAAAAAGCCTGACTCAGAAAGGAGGAGATGCCTGGAGCCCCAGTTTTTAGGGACGTGATCGGAGGTGTCTCTCTGGCTTCACCTACGTTGGTGGCAAGTGGGCCTGCAGCCCCTCTGATGGCCTCAGGGTAAAAGCCACCCACCAGCAAGATCCCTCCTGTCACAGCAAGAGGGTGGCAGACTGAGCGGCACGGACGGGGTGAAAACCAGCAGTCAGAGTGGTCTGTCCGCCACCTAATGCAATGAAATCTGTGAGAGCAGGAACCTGGCGGGACTGCCTTGTCTTTCTGGGTCTCACAGATTTTCCTCCCTTGCCAGGGCGCGGCCTCTATGTGGGAAAGGTTTGCATTTTCCTTCTCTGAGAGATGTCTGCCTCACACAGGTTCTGGCATTTGCAGATGCTTACTGTCCTCCCACAGAACGCGGCCCGCGGACAGGAGCGTCTGCCGTCATCAGTGGTGGATGATTCACATACCTGTATTTTGATCACAGACGCTTCTTGATCGTACAAAAACAGTTTCCTCACTTCAAACTCTTCACTGAGGCGGGGTCCGACATTTGTGTCCTTAAACCGAAGAATCAAGTCTTCTGGGGCAGACCATATCTTCTCACGGATATAATTTGCTGTGATTTCCGAAATAATGTCCTGGCAAGAGAGGATTCTTAAGGTTAGACTTCACATACCAGGTGAAAGGAGACTAGCTACATTGTTTTCTGAGGGCTTTGGACTTTTTTTTTTCTTTTTTAAATCTTGAGAAAGTGACAAGGCTACCATTTTTTGGCCGGAGCTGAGGGATGGCCTGGCTTATAGCATCTTTCTAGTGCCAATCACAGGATCCCCTACACTAGTGGTTCTCAACCTTCTGCATGCCACGCCCCTCTAAAACAGTACCTCATGTGGTGGGGACCTCCCACCCATAAAGTTATTTTCATTGCTACTTCACTGTCATTTTGCTACTGTGATGAATCAGGCAACCCCTGTGAAAGGGTCGTTTAACCCCCAAAGGGGTCAAGACCCACAGGTTGAGAACCGCTGCTCTACCTGTGCTGAGATGGCAGAGGACTGTGGGTAAATCATGTCAAGATTCGGAGTCAGGATGGAATAGACGATGCCCCGAGGACTCGGTGTGAGGCCTGAGCTCCAGGGACCAGGGCAGCCACAGTGAGAATAGGGTTCCTCCCCGCTGCCCAGAAGGCTTCCCAAGAAGACTGCAAGCCTGTGAAGTCCCAGGCTTCCCCTTCCTCCCTGGGCTGGTGCATGGAGATCCCTGCAAGCAGTCGGGGAGAGCCCCAGTGATCTTCTGGGAACCACAGAATGTTTTTGGAGGGATAGAGAGGGCAGATGAGAACTGCTGCTGGGAGGAGGGAAGAAACCAGAGGAGAGAGAAGAATGGTACTCAGTCCCAGATTTTTTTATATATAAAAACTGGAAATAGGACAAAAATAGATGAGATTTAGAGGGAAGTGAAATCAGTAGGTGCCCGAGACTTATAAATAATAAAAAAGTGATTTTTGAAGAAAAGAGAATTTTAACACCAACCCTTCTAAATGGGCTTCTTTCTCCTTTTTTCAATATTCAACACCCATGCCAGTGAAAGCATTGTTTCTTCTAAAATCTCCCGTAAGAACTATTTACAAGTCTTTGGTTTAAAAGGATATCAGAGAGAATATGGAGCCTTTGAGTAAAAACTAATGAACAAAGCTATCAAATATGGGTCAAGGATTAAATGGGATCGCTAATGTTAAGACAGCAATTCTCATCCTATAGGTCATGACCCCCTTTGGGGGTCGAACCACCCTTTCACAATGTTGCCTGATTCATAACAGTAGCAAAATTACAGTTATAAAGTAGCAAAGAAAATAACATTATGGTTAGGGGGGGGTCACCACAACATGAGGAATGTCTTAAAGGGTCACAGCATTAGGATGATTGAGAACCACTGGGTTAAGGGAAAAAAAGATACCTTGTATCATGGTTAACTTTTATTTGCATGTAGGTAACTGGATACTGCTTACCAGGTAGGTTCATTCAAAACCAGGTATAAAATGCACCACCCCCCGCCCCCCTTGGGTTGTTAGAATCACGTTTAGACTGGGACACGTCCAAAGCTCTAGAAGACCTCGTGTTGACTCAATAAAAACAGCTGGGGTGACCTTCTTGGAAGATATTGCCTTGAGGTGCAGTGGTATGGATTTTGATTCACCGGGACCCCATGTGATGGAGGTGCACACGCCACGGGCTTTTCTTTGCCGCCACCTTTACAGATGGCAGGTGGGTGGGCTTGAGCTGGCAGCCTTCCAGGTGGCAGCAGAGCATGCCCCTGCTTGTGCCAGGAGGGCTCCTTCTTGAGAAGCACACCATTCTTTGTTCAGTGCTGCCCTTGCTTCTCAAACCACCTGGAGCACCCTCTCCAGCACAAACTCTGGAGAAACCACATCTCGGTTGGAAATCTATCATGTCCAATGGTAGGTTAGGGTGGGAGGAATAAAATTATGATTTAAAAAAAATCTACATCCAAAATAAGTTGCCAAAAGCTTTCTGTTTTTGGTTTTGTTATGCTAAAACAAAACAAACCCCCAAATACACCCAAACTCCCTGCCATTGAATCCATGCGGACTCACAGTGACCCTCTAGGGCAGGGCAGGACTGCCCCCGTGGGTTCCTGAGACTGTAACTGCTTACAGGAGGAGAAAGGCTCATCTTTCTCCTGAGGACTTGTTCATGGCTTCAAACTGCTGACCTTGGAACCACTCTGCCACCGGGGTCCATGGAAAAAAATTCCAAAAGGACAGTAATCACACAGTCATGTCCAACTGCTGTTCATGGAGATTTCACTCTGAACGTAGTCTTTGAGGAGATGAATGAATTCCTTACACAACTCAAGAACACATAAGCAACCACACTGATGTTGGTCTAATACTCTCTCAAATAGCATCTTCCTACCTCAATCTCCTGTCCCGTGAGCCATGATTCTTTAAGGGAGCATGCTTCAGGCATTTCCCAGGAACTCTGCTTCGAATCCAGGTTGTAATAAAACTCATATTTGTCCTGCAGGAGGAATTTGAGCCACGGGCCTTCTTCAGACACTGATGAGAGAAAAGCATATTCAATTTTACAAAGGAACACCAAATCTATAACGACCTGTGTCATTATGTACAGTAATCCAGTGTTTACCATATGTTTCTCACAAAATATCTAGATGGTGGCCATTGGAGCCATTGGAAATGATCCATGACGGGGGCGGAGTTCTATGTAGTCAATGGCAGTTCCTGGCTAGGCCCAGGAAAAGGAGAGAAGGGTGTCTCGTGCTTGTATCGAATCCCAGTTTTTTTCACGAGAATGACAGGCATCTACACTGGCTGAGGAGATGGGAGAGGAAACAAGAGCATACCAGTATGGCCCAGGGAGGCAGGAATACTGCCACAAACAGCCTAGAAGCCCACTGAACAAAATCCTCTTTGCTTAGAAAGTCTTTTCGTATCTGAATTAATAGCTTCTTTGACAGGACCCACATTTAAGGGGAGGTGGGAGGGTGGGGGGAGGTGGACAACGATCCATGTTAAAGCAAACCCACAGCACCGCATCTTGGTGACAAATTCTTCTGCAAAAGAATGGCCTGTGCCCAACCTCGAAGTCACTCAATCAGGGGAAAAGACTTGGCATGATTCCCGTGATTCATGGTGCTCCACACCATCACATAAAATGAGGAGAACGTGGAGGTGGAAAAATGCAAACAGTGCACGTGTCATGAGCGCTATCTATGTGTCCTGCATGTAGGTGCACATTGACTTGGCATGTTATACATGAAAATATGGTAAGCAATGTTCTGGCAGGGGTTTGGAAAATCTATGGTAGCCATGAGTTAAACTGGTCAAGAAGAAGACCACTTCCTCATGAAACCATGGGTCTCATTTCCTTCTTTATAAATACCTTTGTTTTGTCATCTGGTCACGACTCCTGAGCCCAACAACAACAACAACAACAACAACAACAACAATGAAAGTCCTGACTTAGGTCACCCTAGGTCAACGGTTGCCAAGTGAGCATTAGACTCAATGGCTTTCCAGGTGACCAGTGCGCATGTGAATGTCTGCATCAGTGTACAGGGACTCAAATAACTAACCAGAGACAACCTGAAAGCCCTTCAAGTACGCTGATACTTTATGTGGTTTTAAATATCTCTCAGCCATTTGTTCTAGATGCTTACTGTCTTGGAAGGGAGAGTTCTCTCGCTCCAAATGGACTGTTAGCAGCTGTTCATCTCTATGGAAATGTTGCACTACTCGAAAATATACTGTTATCCTCAACTAGGATGTCCACAAAAACTAATTTTATTTTGGGTCACCAGTAGATCAGAGTCATAAATGCTTTTGCACGAGCACTCAAACTTCGTATGGCCACTCTCTGTGGGGAGGAAAGGAGGTCCGTCACGATGGTGAAACCGTATCTATTGGATTAGAAACCAGCAGCGGAAGTTTTTATTCAGTTGGTGGTCAACTGGATTGACATTACAAGGCTTCCTTTGGGCTGGATGGCAGTGGGGAATAGCCGAGAGGAAATTCTATTGTTTTCATGAGAGGAGAGCTTGTTACTAGCATGGCGTCTACGTGTTCCCAAGACATGTCGTTAGCTTGTTCTGGAAAAAGGCTTCACAGGGGTATTTGGGGGAAACATAAAAGAAAGATCCCTGCGAATTGAGGTGAGCACGCTAAAAGGAAGTATACGTTTGAGACGGTTAAGGAAAAGCCATACCTCTATTTAAGAGCTAAGTTGAAGAAGAAGGAGGAATGAGCCACATAAGGACGAACATTTCAGCTGGGAAGAGAGGAGACATCTTAGAACCAGAGGCTTGAGAGGTAAGAATAAACATCCTCTCCTTTCCAAGACACAAGGTGCACAGGCTTGGTGGTTACAACCTTTGCCTGGAAAATCTCTCTTCTTTGCAGCGTAAGGATTGGAAATATTTTTTTTTTTGTTAAAGGCCTTCCGAAGACATTAGAAAGCTTCAGTAATGAAAACAATGTGGTGTTGGCATAAAGACAAAAGCACAGACTAGAGGAACAGAATCGAGTAGTTTTTGTCTTAAAATCAAGAAACTCTAGCATTACAGAAACCATCCTGTTCAAAATGATATCTAGCCTTCCCAAGTAAGAAAGAAAGAAGGCTTACCGTTTTTAGATTTGTGTTCTTTGGCCTTCAGAAGAGCATCGTAGTACTTGTCAGCGCACTCGGGGATTATGTCATTTGGATTTTGACTGGAAGATGTCAACACAGATAAAATATCCCTTGCTCTTTCTCCCTCCAAAAACTGGTTAACATCAATGACCAGACTAACCCCTGGACAATGAAAAGAAGCCTTCTGTTAGTGGTTCCCTTCGACTTTCCCTGACGGGCGCGGCATTTCACCTTCTAGGAAAGGAATACACCAAACCCAACCCACGCACCGCGTTGATTCCAGCTCACAGCGAACCCAAAGGGCAGAGGAGAACTGCCCCTGTGGGTTTCTGACGCTGTAAATCTTGATAGGAGTAGGAAGCCTCAATGTTCTCCTGAGGAGCAGGTGGTAGTTTTGAACTGCTAACCTTGTGCTGAATAGCCCAGCATATAACGTCCTCCACAAGCAGGGCATGGCATCTTTTGTGTGCATCTACGTTGCTGTTTCTGTGCTTTTTGAAGACCCTGTGGGTTACAGACTAGAGCTGCCCCATACGCTTTTTTTGACCGTAATCTACAGAAGCTGATCATCAAGACCCATTTCTTCGGCAAACTGTACAGGCCGTAAAAACAGAGGACGGTGGCCGCCTGCAGCCCAATGCATGACCCACGGCACCAGCAGGGCTGCTTCCGTAGGAAAGAAAGGAGCCGTTCTTTTAACTCTTTGAGAGAATGTCCCCAATCCAGCCACCAATTTGCCTACCAGCTTGGGTTGTAAGAACAGAACCATCTGACAGAACCAGGTGGGCTAACATTGCGTTATTGCCTTCCGCACTATTGGTTCCTCTCTTTGATGGGCTTTGCTCACAGCTGTAATCAGCTCTGAAGTGGGGTGAACGCACGCCTACAGGGGACAGGCAGCCTTATGCTGGTAATCAATCTTTGAGAACCAGCTTTAGGAAGACATTTATTTTAGAACAAGCAAAAGGCGGGTAAGTCTGATATCCCCTTGTAGAGTGGTGGTCCACTTCGTGGGCTTGTCTGACAATCTACACAGCTGTTCCAGGAAGGCGCATCTGGAAGCTCTGTAACCATGGAGTCTAGAAACGCCTTTCTGGAACCAATTTACACCCAGAGCACACGCATTTTATCCTGTTTCTAATGTCTGTCTCTCCTCACGAGAAGACCACCCTGAACTCTAGACAGTGTCTAGACACAGCTAACTTGGTGACTTCTTTATAACTCATGAAAGAATCTTCTGGCCCAACCAACGCAATTCCCTTTCCACAACGTGTGCATGCACTGAGTTGGAGATAGAGAAAACAAAAAAGTGAAAGAAGCTAGGTTAAACAGTTTTACAGACAGAGAACGATCTTGGTGAAAAGAAATGAGAGTGAGAGGCATGTGTTTATATATATATAAAACATGATATATATAACATGATATATATATATATATATATATATATATATATATATATATATATATATACACATACACATGCATTCCATGGCAAGTCATTTTGTTATTGTCATGAAGACATATTCCCAACAGGAGGAGCCGTGGTGTCAGAAGTTCCAACCCACAGGCCACTCTGAGCGATCAAGATAAGGCTTTCTACTCCCACAAAGGTTTACAGTCTGAGAAACCCAAAGTGGGTAATTCCACTCAGTCCTGTAGGGTCGCTGTGAGCCAGAACGGACTTGATGGTAGGGAGTTTGCATATTATGACTATGGAGGGGTGAGAGTGCGGATGGGCAAGAGGAACCGAGTGCTCACTAGCAACAGCTGGAAAATGAAATCTTACAAATGTGGAAGCAGCCACTCAGCCTACAGAAGAGTTTTCATGACAAAGCCCAGGTTTCCGAACAAAGGTCTGACCGTGCTTCTAGAGGGTGACAGACATGAGTCAACCACTGCTCCCTCTTCTCCTTCAGGAAGGCTTCGTAGCCAGGGGGAAATGGGAGGGTTGCCATTTGAGAAGTCATGGGGTTGAGAGATCTATGGCCAAGAAGAATTCCCACAGGAATTACATCCTATAGTTTGACCCGTCTCACTCAGTAAAAGGCAGCTTACCTTAAAAAGGAATCTTTTAGTGCTCTTTATCATCAGATACTGATGCAGAAGGAGCGGGGTCCCAGGTGAGCTTACTGGCTAACTGACGTGTACTCTATGTATGAAAACTCATTTTGGTAGAAGCACTTTCTCCCAAATCTAAAGTGTGCCTAGGAAATGACCTTAAGGCCAGAAGGGTCTCTAGCCTGCCTATCTTTTTAACCACAATCCCCAGTGCAAAGAAAGCGGTTGGCGCTTTGCTCAGAGCTGTCAGTAGAATTCTTTATGTCACTAAAATGATACATGTTCTAATACAAGGAGTGAAACCTTCTAGGACTCTGGTGCTATGCTGACTTATTTGCTCCTGGATAACCTCTTGCCATTAAGTTGACTCCAAGCTGCTCGGTCTTCATAAGAATACATAGGAAGTCCTGTTTGAGAGGCCATGCTGGGGAAGTCCCAGTCCATCCGAGGAGCATGTGCATGGCTTCCAACCTTGACGTCAGACAGCCCAGTGTCAGTTCTGTGACGCTGACACTACCGTCGGAAACACCAGCAGTAACCTGAGAAACAGCTGAAGTTCAAAGTGGTCCTAGGACATGGGAGACTGAGGCCACTGCAGCCCGGAGGGGTTGGCCCTGCTGGTGGGTTTGGCTGGCACCTCTGCAGGGACTCATTTTCGTAGGGAGCCTCGTGGCCCAAAGGGAGTCAGACATCCTGCTTCTCGTCAAACCTGCACTTGCTAGTTTCCTCATCCACTCTTTTGGAAATGATCGCTAGGATTTGTCACATGACCTTCTAATGCCATCCTTCCTTCGACGGTGATTTTTGGTCATCTTACGGAAGGGACTGTCCTCCATGCCCATCTATTCATTGACTCTTGGGTTCACAGCTGCTCATTGAACGTCAGGGTCACAAACTGTTTCCACCATCAGTTACCTGGTGTCTGTTTCCACCATCAGTTACCTGGTGTCTGTTTCCACCATCAGTTACCTGGTGTGAGGAGTGCTGCCATCTTCATGGATATGGGGCACAGGGAGGCTTCAAATTGCCCCTGCTCACTTGGAAGACAAGGGCAAAGGGCATCATTCTGGAACCTGCTCCTGCCCAATAAGGCTTCACGTGCCCTACGATTTTCCGTTTCCCTGGTCTTCCTTCACTATCAGCTAGCTCTCCTGGCTGCTTTTTGTGCACCCCGATGGGTTTCTCATGGACTTCAAGCGGGAAGAACCAGCAGCAAGCATATTAGAGACTTGCCTAAGAGAGGAACAACAGGCCCGGTGTATGCCGAGGAGTTCACAATGAGTAGAGCAGGCTGGCTCCTGTGTGTAGGTTTAGAGATAGCCATTTTCACTGCTCTTGTGTTTAGTCCAGGAGCCCTGGTGGTACAGTGGGTTATGTGTTGGGTTGCTAACCCACAAGGTCAGTAGTTCAAAACCACCAGCCACTCAGATGAGGTTTTCTGCCCGAAAGATTTAGTCTTGAAAACCCGTAAGCGCAGTTCTACTTTGTGGGATAGGGTCTGGTTTTTTTTTCTTTCTTTCTTCTTTCATACTGGCTTTTTCTCAGATGTATTTTGTTACTGGGGGTAATCCTCTTGAATTTTTATTACATGTTTTTCTGGGTTTTTTTTTTTTTTTTGAGTATATGAAACCCAGGATTGGTGAACCTATAGAGACAGCAAAAGAATAAGGGTTCCTGGGGGGCGGTACCTTGGTGTGTGTGTGTGTGTGTGTGTGTAAAAGGGAGCCGATATCAAGGAGTTCCAAAGGAAGAGAATGTCTTGAAACGATGGTGGCAGCAACTGCACAATCCTACTTGATGTGCCTGAACTATGGAAGGATATCTGTATTAGCTCCAAATGACATGGTTTGGAAAAAAGAAAAAGCCAGGTGGGTTCCTACTAAGGAACAAACAAGGCACCTTCTGCACCTCTCCCTCCATTGCCAGCAGGCCAGTTCTGCTTCACAGAGACCGGGGTTTGGAGACTGTGAACCTCTACAGGACCCGGTGGTCTGATTTCATCTTTCTCCCTACGAAGTGGCTGGTGCACTCGAAACCTTAGCGGTCCAATGCTTAACCTACCATGTCGCATGTCTGCTGTGTGTCCGAAGCCACATACCAGCAAGCTCGAAGGAATGCGTTCTCTATGTGGTTAATATCAACCCAACAGAGCAAACATTGGGTCTTGGGGTGGGTGTGAAAAACATGGTTATACAGAAAGCACATGACCAGAGACACAGCGGGGCCTCAAAAGGTCTGTGGGAAAAATTCTACTCTCTACATTGTCCTTGAACTGTTTTTGATGCTCCCTTGTACGATGCATGTTGGTAATATAAGTTAACGGTGGGGGCTCTTCAGGGGCGGGGGATCTCAAAGACTTCCCAGGGGGAATAATGAAAAGGGCTTGAGCAATCCTGATCCAAGGAGTCAAACGGCCTCCCCACAAACAAGATGCTCCAGTGAACATGAGTCAGTCCTGCGCTTTGTGCGGTACCGCCCCCGAACTAGCCTGGGTGAGCGTATGTGGCCAAACACAGTTCCTCTTACCACATTATCTGGAAGTGCACTTGATGCTGAGCACATGGAACCAGAATCTGTTTCAAGTGTTTAGAAGAAAGGATGTACAATGTGTTTCAAATTAAGATGAAAATCCTTGCTGAAAAATGGGGAAATTCTCATCTTAATGTCACAATGTTGGTTTCTTTTCAAGCCCTGGCCCAGCCAAACCTCAGGATATTTCTGTTGTTACACGTTGTGGAAGAAAGTGTATCAACTCTCCCAGGGGCAGGGCAGAGCAAGAGTTAGGATTTTCAATGTGCACAAGTGTGTGTTACAAAATCACATGTGTGGAGGAAAATCTCTTGTTGTTTAGTCAACAGGCCTTGAGTCTCAACATAACAATGTAACATTTGCAGGCTAAATAGAAGCAGAATCCAGACTAGAACAATGCAATACCTCCTTAAATGGATTGGAGCACGATGGGGGTGGGGATGGGGGATCATTCACCATTGGAATGATTTGAGGCTATTTGAATATCTATAGGAGATGGTTCAGGAACCTGGGTGGCAAAGTGTTGGACTGGTAACAGCTAGTTCAGCAGTTCAAATGTACCAACTGCTCCACATGAGAAAGAGGCTCTTAACTCCTGGGAAAACCTAGTCTCAGAATCCCACAGGGGCAGCTCTATTCTGCCCTATAAGGTTGCTATGACTCAGACCTGACTCGATGGCAGAGTTTGGTGTATTAATTATTATTCTTATTCTTTAGGGAGCAGTTCCACTTTTCACACTTAGGGTTGCCACAATTTGAAAACCAAGCACCACAGTGACGAGCTGCTTTCTTAAACGGGTTCTTCATCTTCAGGTGATGGCAGCCTTCATTTCTATCTTCAAACTGAAGTATATGTGTCTCAACTTTAATTTTTCTTTCCTTCAGAACTAGGCTGCCAGAAAGGGAACACTTCACGGTTTCCCAGCGGTCTAAAAGTTCAGGCTGCAGAAATGCAGATATTTCTCCAGGCTCAGGAAACAAAAACCAGATTGCTTCTCCGATGCTTCCAAAGTTTAAGAGCGCATCTGCGGAGCAAGACATCTGCAACGGCATCCTATGGCCGGAGGCAATCGAGCAGATCCTAAATCCTCCCACGGGTACAGCACAGGCCCAAAGACTCTACACTTAGGCTTTTAACCCGTGTAGGTGCCACCATTGTTTGAGTGTCGCTCCTCCCACGGGTACAGCACAGGCCCAAGGACTCTACACTTAGGCTTTTAACCCGTGTAGGTGCCACCATCGTTTGAGTGTCGCTGCGCCCATTCAGAAGCTATCTGAAATGGTCACAGACATTTTTATACCACACTGCCTTGAAAACAGATACTTGGAATGAAAGACAACAATCTGCCTCCCAGAAGACATGCAAGGGCAACCAGTCTCCCTTTCTAAAGGGAGAAATGGCCAGGTTCCGCAGAATCAAGACCCAACAGGGGTTTGAGTCCATTAAGAAACTAGAGCTTAAAAAAATCATATTTTGAATAGTTCCTGGATTTTTGTTCAGCAGCATTCTGAGATCTCAGAGACAGGCTCTAAACTCTGAAAACAGAACCGCTCATTAATCTTATTTATGCACAAATACGCATTCAAGGACTGAAACTTGGTAGGAGGGTGGGAAGCTCCTCACAAAATAAACCCATCACGATCCATGCCTCTTCACAAGATTTTCAAAAGGCAAACTTAGCAGGGAAGGAAGGGGGGTGCTCACATTTTTGCGCTCTGTCCTTGTTCATGTTGGCCTCATCGATCGCTTGCTGTATCTCCTCCAGCCAGAGAATATTGGAGGCCGACTCAGAGTCCTGGAAACAATGTCACAGAGTGAAAGAACAGTGGATGTCTGTCAGAAGCCAGTTAACGTTCCTTTCCACAGTTTTATCTTGCAGCTAGTTCCCCAGCACGGTTACAAAGTGTAAAAGCTGCGTATCAACGATGAAGTAGACCCCAGCCCACTCATCGCCGCTCAGGCAGTCACACTGTTGTCCTGTCTGCCTTGCTCTCCACCACTAGGTCAACCACAGAGAGCCTGATCTCTCCTCCACCTGGGCATCTCTGCACGGCCCTCTGTTTACAACCCCCCAAGGCCTGCCCTCCTCGGTGAGAATAAGAGCGAGACTGACTCCCTGCCCGTGGGCAGTGAGGTTCTACCCGAATACCACCTCTAGCTTCACTTCCTGCCCCTCTGACCATTTTTCTCTTTCCTTTTAGAAATCAACTCAGATGGCCACTCCCCCACAAAAGTCTTCCCTGACTGCTCTGGTTAAATCCTCCCTCACCCACACACCAACACACTCAGTGACTGTGCTTCCCAAACTACGTGCCAACACACCCAGGTTGTCATGTTGCTGTTAGATGCCAACGAGTCAGCTCCGACTCAGAGCGGCCCTAGGGGGTCACAGAACGAAACACTGCTCAGAGCTGGGCCATGGGATACATTCCACTGGGGAGACATGATAGTGATCCTCGACATTTCTTGAACATGGAGACCAAACCCAACCACCCAACCTACAGTGATGGCCTTCAAGGGGTTCACAGTCTAGTAGCAGAGGCGGATGTGTCAAGAAATACAATACAAAGTAATCAGTGCAATCCTACCTGCAGATACTTATCTAGAAACAGCTAAGAAGGAACCGGGTTAGTTTATGGTAAGAGTTCTGTGTTGCAGGAGGAAGAATGAGTAAAAAGATACATATGGCTTCACAGAGGGCATGTTAGCAACCAAAATGAACCCATGTGGTAGTTACATAATCTGGTGTCAATTTGAGGACTAAGAGTGAAGGGGTGGCGTTTATCCTTTCAATCAGATCATAGCCAATGAGGTCTCTGCATGGGCATGGCCATCTCCTGGAGATTTTGGGAAAGCTGATATTCCTCCTTGGAGGTGGGAGACACACACACTCTCTCTCTGCTCACTCCCTCTGAGACATCCCTGAGGAACTTACACGGACCTATCTTGATGCAACCAGAGTACTAGGAGTTGGAGAAGCCACGTGGATACCCCTGCCAGCGCTGAGATACTTACACTGCCACTGGATCCACAAGACTTCCTACCCACTGGTCTGTGATCTTCCTGCATTCAGCATTATCGCATGTGCTTCATGAGTCTGAACAGGACTTTATAGACTGGTATCAGCTATATGGGCTAAATATTGGACTTATGGACTTGATCTGGACCAGCATTTTCTCAATATTCAATTGTTCTTGTATATAAAGCTCTTCTTATACACATATGCGTGTTTATGAATTTGCTTCTCTAGACTATCCAGACTAACACAACTGACTTATTGCCTTGGTGTTGCTTCTGGTGCGCCTACTACCCACACAATGCTGCTAGGTAATTTATTGCATCTCAGTGACTCTGAGTTACAGAAGCTTGTCTAAGACTACACGAACTAGATAATTTATTGCATCTCAGTGACTGAGTTACAGAAGCTTGTCTAAGACTACACGAACTAGATAATTTATTGCATCTCAGTGACTGAGTTACAGAAGCTTGTCTAAGACTGCACACACGGAAGTTTTGCCATCAGGAGGTAGAAAATTACTATGTTTAGGGAGGATGAAGCATTCCATTTGAAAGGGGGAGTATTTGTTTATGTGTTGGAGTAAGTGTCCAGGCTTAAACCCTTAAGCAAGATACCAGTGCGTGGGAAGGAGCCGGCTAGGCTTGGAGCCACAGGGCGAGCTGGGGAACCAGCTCCATCCTTTAGGCCTGAAGATGGATGGGGGCAGGAAGGAAGAATAACAGTCTCTAGTTGGTCTAGCAGCCTCCTCACCTTTCCCCCTCAGAGGCTAAAAGGGGTGGACAGGGTCTAAAAGGGAGACTACGAATCTGTGGCTTTGATTTCTTCCTTCAACATCCAGGCTGCCAGAAACTCTGGGAGAGGATAGCTTGGCCCTGCTTCCACAATCTTCTCTAGCCAGATCTGCCCCATGGGACCCAGCAACTACGAGTAAGATGCTCCATTGTTTCCAACGGTTCAGACAGGGGACAAGACTGAATGAGGTTGTGGTACTATAAACTTTTTCTATTTCACCCCTCCTATATTTCCTGGCCCAAAGATAATTCACTGTTCCTCCTTCTGGTATCTCAAAACTAAGTTCTATACAAGTTCCTTTATGTCTGTCTTTTTTTTTTTAAGGGTATTTAACTATCGCTTTTCATAACATCCCTGTAGAAGATATAAAAGCACAAAGTATCCAGAGGAGGCAACAATAACAATGCTCCATTAAAGCATTTGTTCTACCGGCCAATCTCCAAAGAGACTTTGCAAGTCCAACAAATTCAAGTCAACCGCTGGAACCGTGGTGCAGTCAACTAAAGAGAGCAAATGCGTTAAGAAAAAAAAACCAAGAGTAAATACTGAATTCACAAAAGAAGGGCTCCTTTTCAAAGCGCATTGCCAGAAACTGGAAATAATTTTTTAAAAGATGTATGGATAGCCACACTTCCACCTTCAGCTAAATGGCCAAGTTCAACGTGTAAATTACAGCTGGATGAAATGAACAGAAACAGGTCCCAAACCCAAACCAAACCTGCTGCCATTGAGTTGATTCTGACTCACAGTGACCTTATAAGACAGAGTAGAACTTCCCTTCGATCTTTCTAAGACTTTAAATCAGTGGTTCTCAACCTTCCTCATGCCCAGACACATTCATACAGTTCCTCATGTTGTGGTGACCCCCAACCATAAAATTATGTTCATTGCTACTTCATAACTGTAGTTCGGCTACTGTTATGAATTGGGCAACCTCTGTGAAAGGGTTGTTCAACCCCAAAGGGGTCTCGACCCACAGTTTGAGAGCCGCTGCTTTAAATCTTTATGGGAGCAGCAAGATTCATCCTTCTGTGAAGTGCCTGCTGGGCTCAAACCACTGACCTGCGGTCCTCAGCTCAATGCGCAGCTCACGAAGCCACCACGCTTCTAACAGAAACAAGGTCATGTGCAAATCGAATCGTAAAGGCCTGGACTCAGATGACCCCTAGAAATACTGCAATTAAATACAATATTTTGTGTTGTGTTATAATTTCTGCACAAGCATGTTCCCCAGTGTATGTTCGAGTACATTATGTAGCTGAGAAAACACTAGCTTTTGAAGATAGAAATCTTGGTTTGATGAAGATTTCATTAAAATGCCACGCACATCCGCTCTTCCCTCTCAGTTTTTAAGGCTCATGTGGAATTTGCATTTTCTCGCTCTGGCTGCGTTTTATAAGCAAAAGGCCGTTGGGTTCTCTGGCTTGAAACAGAATCCTAAGTGTCTCTAGTTAGAGGAAAATCTATCAGAATGCAGTTTTCTTTTATGAGTGATCTAGAAAGCGAGCCACATGATCGGCAGTTCAAAACCACCTGCTGCTCTGACGGAGAAAGACTGGGTTTTCTATTCCCATCAACAGTTCCAGTCTGGGAAAGAGGAGTGAGCGTTGACCTGACGGCAGTGAGTGAGAATCTAGGTCGGGCCATGTGAAAGCGTATTGGAGACCTGCTCTTCAAGGCTCACTGAATAAAGGGGCTCCAATGTTGTACTGTGGTTTTAGATTCCTCAATATTGCTGCTTGGTGGCGTCTCTGACCTGGTGCTATGGACTTAGGAGTCTCAGAACACACTGAGCACTGGCACAAACAAACAAACAAACAAACTGAAATCTCTTCAAACAAGGGGGCAAACAATTCCACCAAAGCAACACAAACACTTTATCAAATCAAGGTCTGGTCAAACACAGATGCCCAATTCAGACCAGAGTAGCAGTTACTGGGGAGTTATTTTTTTTTCAAAGTAATGAAGCACGTAAGCACTTTTCACTACTTATAAATATTTGTCTTCTATGGCTAATTTGATTGGTAGCTAGGCAATTAATTCAAGAATTAAGTTGGAAAGAGCTGGGAGGATAAAAGAATGGATCATATCGGCTTAGTTAAGAAGCAGAAACTGCTTTTAAAATGGGTTAAAAAGCCCCAAACCACCCTGCAAGATGGGACAGACTCAAAACTGCAGCTGGTACTGCTTGCCAGCTGCCCCTGGTACTGTTTCTTTAACTACAGAAGAACTCCACTGCGTGGGAATGAGCCTCCATTCAAGAGGGATTGTTGGGGGCGGGTAAGAGTTAAAGCACTTTCTGGGGATAAAGCAGCCTGAGCCTCCTGCCCGCCCCTTGGCCAGAGGCTGGGCCTGAGTCACTGCTCACACAACTTCAGCGCTGTCACACCCTTTCCCGGGAGAGGAGAGGACCCGGGGAACTTCCTGCCTGCAGCGCACAGGGAGCCACTCTCTACCCAGAGGACGCTTTCCATCTGCCGCCAGCACATGGAACTGAGGGGAAACCCTGCTCCGTAAGGTTAAGCACCTGCCAACAGCAGAGACCTGGACTCATTCTTCAAAATGAGAGCGCTCTTCTCTGCAGTTGCCGGGCTCCTGCTCCTGTCATCTTCTTTCTGCCAGAGCGGTATGGTATGCCCTTTTCTTCCCGGGGAGCAGCATGGGGGTGCTGGCTTGAGTTACTCTGTGTTGAGTCAACAGAACCTAACTGGATCCTAATCTACTCTGCATCCCACACAAATGGCAACCCCCCAAAGGCAGGGCTGGACCTTGGTTCCTACCCTGACAGTACCACCGCTTGTCCGCACATTTCAAACCTGGTCAGACTTGACCTTCTAGCCCCTGCCCAGGTCTATAAGGTTGGGCCCGAGGTGAGGTTGTAGACACCTGCAGTTGGGCACCAAAACAGCTCTCTCTGTGAGGCGTTTGCACTGTTTCAGACTTCCCTCGGGTCCTGCGGAGACGGTGCTTTCCCGCCCCTCTTTATGAACTGCTCCTGTCCACAAAGCCGAGGGGCAGGAAGGGGGCCCCGAGTACTGCTGGGGGGAACCAGCTCTCTGCTCTCAAAGGCCAGTGATGCTAAGATGCTCCTAAATACAGATTAGTGTTTCCCCAATGAAACCCACCTTTGTGACTTCAATGAGAAGAGGGGGTTCTCACACCCTATTTTAGAAATGGGGTCGCCCCAAAGGCCATTGTTCACCCGTTAATGAATTTCCAATTTCAGCTAGCATAATGTCAGCCAGTCACTTGCTGGGTCCCAAATCAAAGAAAACTGTGACTGGTCTGTATCCAGAACTTTCTTCTGGCTGGACATCTCCTGTCAATATTGTTAGGAATTGGAAGTGGGGGCATGCTGGATGACTAACCCTCTGCCACTGAGTGAATGCCAACTCACAAAACCAAACCAAACGAACTGCTATGGAGTGAACTCCATTCGGAGAGACCAGGAAAGGATAGGACTCCTCCTGTGCGTTTCCAAGACTGTTAACTCTTTCTCTTGTGGAGCGGCTGGTGGTTTCAAACTGCTGGCCTTGGGGCTTATAGCCTAACATACAACTACTACTCCAGCAGAGTTCTGAATTCATAGTAACCCCGAAACAGGCACTCCAAGACTACAAAGTAGAAATACCACCACTGCCCTGATAAGGGTGGCGGTGGTTGGGAGTGATCGTCGGAATCGCTGAGGCTATAGGAAGGCTCTGGGAGGCTCCAGGGTTAGCTAGCTGCAGCACATGCAGAAGCTCAGAGCAGCCAGGTGGGCACTTCTGGGCATGGATGAACCCAGAGCCCCGCAGCCTAATTGCAAAAGCGCAGAGGCTTGTGGAGGTGGTTCTTTCAAGATAAGATGCTAGTGGGCTTGGGTGAAATGGGAAGGAAGAGAAACTAAAGTTGCAAAACAAAGTAAGTACAAGGCGAGTGAGTGAGTGAGTGAGTGAGTGAGTGAGTGTGTGTGTGTGTGTGTGTGTGTGTGTGTGTGTGTGTTGTGAATGTGAAGCCCTGAGGGAAGAAACCAATATCCTGTGGCTGAATTGTTTGACGAGTCCCTTTCTACAAGCTGGAAGCAGTAATGGCAGTGAGAGCTGATAGTCTTTGGTTTAGTCTGTTGAATTAGCTAGTCTGGGAATTAGTCTTTGAATCAGTTCCCCAGCCAGCCTTGTCTCAAAAATAAATAAGTAAATAAAATTTCAGAAACATCACACCTATCTAAACATGTAACCTATCTACAAAATTCAAATAAGGTTTTCCATTTGAAAACTAAAATGTAACAACTTGAGCCCCTTTCAGGAACACGGGGCTCTAAGGACCCGTAAAGAGCCCTTTTTAAGCAGGACCAGACCTGGCATTTTAGTCGAAAATGGCATCCGGTCAGCTTTTCACCGAACACAGCTGCGGGGTGTCATTTGTTTCTAACTACAGTGTCTTGCTCAATCACAGGGATTTCTGTAAAACTGACAAAACACTTGGTTTCAGGGGTTCTTCTTAATGAGTCATGCAGCATGTCCCTAATTCATCCTCGTCCGCCTGAGTGTCACACCTGGGTGGACAAAGTCAGCGGCCTCACTCAAGCTTTTCCGTGACACGAGGGGGAGTGGCAGGGCCTCTGTGGGGGAACACAAGCTTCACACAGCGTGTCCTCCGAGATGGCACAGAGAATGCCACCTCCCATACTTTCCTGTCCTTTTCTTCCATGGTGCGACCTTTCCTGAGTGACGCCCATCGTCCTGCACATCCCCTCTCTGGTTTCATTCGCTAAATTCCCTTGTGCAATCTCAGGGTGGGGAGAGGCTTCAATTTCATCCTGGGGCTAATGGCCAGAGATTCGAGCAGGAAGAGAAAGGAACACTGAATGAGAAACAGGCCACTAAGCACAAACCTCAAAAATATTCAACCAGGAGGGGTCCAGAGGTCACGTGGAAGGGCAGACCTGGCAGAACCAGGGCATCCTTCACACAGAAGTACCAGGTTATGTGTGGGATCACAGTCCACCTGAAGGTAACGGGAGGAATTGGAGTGAACCTGGTTTCTATTCCTAGTCCCTGGGCATGGGGTGGCACCCCTAAGAGCTCAAGTGCTCGCTGAACCTAAAGGCTGGAGGCTCAAATCCATCCTGAGACCTGGCAGAAAGGCCTGGCAATCTAGTTTTCTGAGCAAACCAGCCATTAAAAACCCTAAGGGGGAGAGTTCTACTCGGATACACATGGGGTCACCATGAATTGGAACTGGCTCTTTGGCAACTGGGATTATTTTCTCTGCATGCCAAAGATTAATCAGTGGGAAAATAATGGAATAAGGATAAGCAGGCTTGAGAAAGGTCAAACTTCTTTTGCTTGCGAAACCAGCATTTCAGAAAGTTGGATCACTCTAACATCCAGGTGCAATGTAATGTCAAGTGCTTATAGTATGTGGTTGATGTGTTTCCATGCTTTTAAAACTCACTCCTCAAGGGGGAACAGATTACAGGGATCTACATATAACCTCCTTCCTGGGGGACAGACAACAGAAAAGTGGGTTTTTGTTGGGAGGGAGACGTTGGGCAGTGTAAGAGATAACAAAATAATAATTTATAAATTATCAAGAGTTCATGAAAGAGGGGGGTATGGGGAGGAAGGGGGAAATGAGGAGCTGATGCCAGGGGTTTAAGCAGAGAGCAAATGTTTTGAGAAAGATGAGGGCAATGAATGTACAAATGTGCTTTACACAACTGATGTATGTATAGATTATATAAGAGTTGGATGAGCCCCCAATAAAATGATTAAAAAAATAAACAAACTTACTCCTCACTTGTAAGGCATCATATCGATTTCACCTTCTGGTATTTCTTTAATTCTCCTTTAAAATCCGGCATTTCCTCTAAAGTTGACCTTCAGCTTCTTACTTCCTGCCTTGCTCCCTGGATCAGGGTAGGGGAGCTTTTCTCTGCCAAGGGTCATTTGGATATTTATAGCACCATTCACGGACCACACTGGCCAAACATTTAATCAACTCATCCTAATGTGATGGCTCAGGGGACAGACAAGGCTTTCTACTCCTGGAGACAGTTGACAGTCTACTCTGTCCTGTAGGATGGCTATGAGTCAGAATCGACTTGATGGCAGGGTTTGGCTCTTGGAATATGATGGCTGGAATGGTTTCTCTTTGGTGAGGTGTGTGATGTTAGCTGGTATTGATGGATTTCTGGGGCCAGATGTTCCCCATCTCTGTACTACACCATCTCAAGGAGTCAACAGATAATGACAATTTTCTGTGTAAGTTAATGAACCGCGCCCTCTACTTTGGGCTCCTGTAGGGCTGGGCTCCGCACTTCCTCGTTCAGCCTGCTGCTGGGTATTCTGTGCACTGCTCTTCCACCGGCAACTCAAACTCTGGGAGATTAACATGGGCCCTTTGACCCCCACTCCACCTCATGTCACGCCAGGTAGACGTCCCCAGTCACCTTGGCCTCCTGCATTCCACCACTGCTGCCATCAGCAGTCAGAGGACAAGCCCTCATCAACGAGTCCTGTGTCTATCTCTTCCTCTCTGCTATGACTGTTCTCATTCACTAACTCACCATCTTCCATTGCCTCAATCAGGAACCCTTGCCTCTAACCTGGCCAATCCAACCTTTACTCTGTCAACCAACAGCATTGAAAAGTCAAAAGCAAAAACCAAAACCAACCTAACTCACTGCCAAGTCAAGTTAACTCATGGAATCAGTATGAGTTGGTTCCGACTCATGGCAAACCCTTCAGGACAGGTAGAACTGCTGCTGTGGGTTTCCGAGACAGACAATCTTTACAGGAGCAAAACGCCTCATCTTCTTCCGCAGAGTGGCTGATGGTTTCTAATTGCGAACTCTGCGGTTAGCGGCCCAACGCCTAACCCAGTACACTATTAGTGTTCCACCAAGTCATGATGAACACACTGGTACCTTGAATTTAGGCATTCTGCCCTCGAGAAATTGTAGGGTCATCCATCTGTGTTGTGTTAGGCTACTCGGCTGTGGTAATGTATTGCAGCAGCAAAAGGACACACTAAGAGACTCGGAATTAGAAGGCATCCTAAGCACATGCCAAACCTGGAGTGTATTCGTGTGGCATTGCGGCCACGACAATTGAGCACAAACACAGTGGCTTACAACACAGACTGGCAGCCGGCATCAAGGGGCTCCAGAGGAGAACCTGATTCCGTTTCTTGATGTGGCCTGCTTTCCTTTGCTCACGAGTGCCCTATTTCACTTTCAAAGTCAGCAGTGTCACATCTTCAAGTCTCTCTCTCTGACCTGGACCCTCCCTGCTCCCTGTTAGGGTCCCTGGTGGCATCGTGATGACATGTTGGGCTGCAACCCAGAAGACCTAAAGTTCAAAAACGGCAGTCAGGGCTTCCCACTCTCATCAAGAGTGACAGTCTCAGAAGCCCCCAGGGGCAGTCTGTCTGTCCTCCAGGGTCAGACTGAGATGGCATCAACTTGACGGCAGTGAGTTTTGTATCCTGTTACTGAGATCCCCTAATCCAGATAATCCAAGACAATTTCCCATCTCAGTTTCCTTAATTTAGTTACATTTGCAAAAGCCCCTTTGCCGTCGATGGTAACCATGTCACAGGTTCTAAGGACGAGAAAGTGCAATCTTTGAGGAGCCTTTACCTGTAACCAGCCTGGTCATCCCTCTGTTGAAAATTGTGGTCTCCAAATTTTATGAAGCAGCACATGTTTTCTAGGAAAGTTCATCAGATGCTTTTTAGAAATTTGGCTGGAATCTACTTGATTAATCTCATATTCCATAAAACAATCTATTTATGCACCTGTCTGCTAGCCTAACCATTATTTAAGGATGAGGATAACACTTATTAAAAACTGTATACTACTGGCACAGAAGTATGGGAGAAAGCATTTTTGGAATCAACTGAGCTGACATTCTGTAATTCCATGCCAACTCATACTATCTTTACCAGAATCCGACTGAACTATTAAATTCCATCTCTACGAACCTTGCTTCCGATTGGTCCTTTCTCTGACATTTTGCTCAAACACCTGCATCTTCTAGCCACCATCTGAATACTTACAGAATTTCCCATCAACCCAGCATTGGTCTCAGGCACGATTTCTGTCTTCCCTACAGTATTACAAAGTCTTTACTTGCAAGGAAGACTGACTAGTTAATACCTCCAGTGGGTGGGCTCACATGGTACTGGGGCCTATGTTCTGTTGATTATCTGACCGATACAACTTAAAAAAAACCAAACCTAAATTGTAGAAGGTACTTGCATTTTCTCCTGAGCCACACACAGGTAAAACTCCCGGCTCACAAGTCAATCCTCACTCACAGGGACCCCTGTAAGAGAGGGATCTTCCCTGTGAGTTTCCATGACTGTAAAGCACTACAGTAGTAAGAAGCCTCATCTTGTTCCAGTGGAACCGCTGGGAGTTTCGAACTGCTGATCTTAGGATCAAGGGTTCCCTCGAGCCAATGGTTAGGTGCTGCAATGACCCCATGCTAACACTTCTTTCCATTACAGGCATGGAAAGTGACGCTGACCACTTGGCAAAGCCAACGTTACCTATTAAGACCTTTCGCGGAGGCCCCCCAAGTTCTTTTGAAAGGTTCCCCGTGTCTGACATCGAAGGCTGGACGGGAGCCACCCACACTGCAAAAGCTCAGTGTCCCGAGGAAAGTGCTTCAGAGCTCCACGTGACCAACGCTACCATGGGGTACCTGAGCAGCTCCCTAAGCACCAGAGTGATACCCGCCATTTACATCCTGGTGTTCCTGGTGGGCGTGTCAGCCAACGCCGTGACCCTGTGGATGCTCATCTTCAGGACCAGGTCCGTCTGTATGGCAGTCTTTTACACCAACCTGGCCATTGCGGATTTTTTGTTTTGCATCACGCTGCCCTTTAAGATCATGTACCATCTCAACGGCAACAACTGGGTGTTTGGCGAGGCCATGTGCCGGGCCACCACGCTCGTCTTCTACGGCAACATGTACTGCTCCATCTTGCTGCTCGCCTGCATCAGCATCAGCCGCTACCTGGCCATCGTGCACCCCTTCACTTACCGGGGGCTGCCCAAGCGCACCTACGCCTTACTGACGTGTGGACTGGTGTGGACAATGGTTTTCTTATACATGCTGCCATTCTTCATCTTGAAGCAAGAGTACCACCTTGTCCAGCCGGACATCACCACCTGCCACGATGTCCACAACACGTGCGAGCCTTCGTCTCCCTTCCAAACCTACTACTTCATCTCCTTGGCATTCTTTGGATTCTTAATTCCCTTTGTGGTCATCATCTTCTGCTACACTGCCATCATCAGGACGCTGAATACCTACGATCACCGATGGCTACGCTCTGTGAAGGCCAGTCTCCTCATCCTGGCCATTTTTACCATCTGCTTCGCTCCAAGCAACATCATACTCATCATCCACCATGCTAACTACTACTACAACACCACCGACGGCTTGTACTTTATCTATCTCATAGCTCTGTGTCTGGGCAGCCTGAATAGTTGCCTCGATCCAGTCCTGTATTTTCTGATGTCAAAGATAAGAGATCACTCTACTTCGTACCTGACGATGGTGAAGTCGTCTTAGATCATGAGGCAGTCAAGCTAGGCCTCTAGCCGCTAGGTACATCTAGGAATTACTACGAAAAAGTGCTTGCCGATCAAACACTGCAAGAAAAGGACTGGCCCTAACAAAACCACTTTCTCATTATTTTAAGACCACACTGTAGGAGAAACTCCGTCATCCACGCTCTTTATGGTGATTTACACATTGCCATGTATCTGCTGGTACCGGACATCCTGACTTCTCCAAATGAAAGTCTTCTGGCTATTTCCCCCTCCTCTCTCCTTTTGTGCACGGCAGTGCCATAACTGTGATCGGGCCTCGTGTTTATAGACGCATTTATTGCCTTTGATTCTATTGCTGGTGGCTGAGTTATTGCCTTGTCTATTCTTTCTGCTTGTCTCGCCTTGTGATCCTGTGTCCTGGTCCCAACCTTCACGCTCGAACCATTCTTCTCATAGGTAAATGCCAGACGAGCCTTCACACACCAACCTGAAACTATCACACACCAACCTGAAACCATCACTCACCAATGCCAGCTGGCGCCCTCGCCCTGACTCCACAGCTTCTGGAGTCCTTGGCGAAGGAGTCAGCCTGGCATTCGGGGCTAGCTCTCCTACCCTGTTCCCTGTGCAACCTTGCACATGATGGAGGCCCGGCCTGAACTTCTTGCTCTGCTGTGGCCCGGACTTCTCCCTCTGTCTCTGCTTCTGAGTAGAGAGCTAATCCTATCATCTTTGCACCCATGCTGCCCAATTCTGGAAGTCTTCCAAAAGCCACCCGTCACTGATTCTCTTGCTTCCCCATGCTTCCCCGCACCTGCCCCTCCTGCCATCTAAAGGGGTTTCTTTTATTTTATTAGAACACGTATGAATAGCTCATTTATAATCAAGCAATCATTCTGTTAACACACACTAGGCACTATGGGCACAGTGCGAAGGTACTTGTCCTCTCCCTTCTTCAAGCCCTGTGGAGACCCCAAGTTCAAGTCTTCCTGGCTTCTGTGGGTCCCTGCACTCCACACTCCATGCATTATGCCACCGAGGAATGAAGGAACCCTCCCCCCGCCCCCAGCATCTAAATAGCCAAAATAAACTCATAAGGTCATTTCTAAGTTTAAAATGACCCGTCCACTGTCACTGGCGTACAAAACTGATTTTTGCTATGAAGGCCCAGTATATTATGGTGGTAGATAATGATGTTTCTCTTCCATGAGGGAACAGACAGCAGGTGGAAGGCGGGATGCCTAAGGGTGTATATGAATGAGCTTAAGGAAGTCTTGAGCGTGAAGGATTGTGGAGATGCATTTACATGTGTAGTAGGAGCTTGCATCGACCATGTACTTTGTAATAACCATTAAAGGAATTTAACAACCCTCTTTAAATGCCTATGTGTGAATGGGCAGGGCTTTCTTAGTTCCTTCCTCGATTAGAATTGGGCAAGAAGCTTGCATATGAAGATGTTATTCCTTAAAGGTGTGCTCACATGAAAACATTAAAACAAGCCACAAAATCTAAAACAAGTTTTAAGGGGATGAAAACCTCCCTGCAAAGAACCGATTTTAAAAAGTTAAAATTAGGGGGTGTGTTATTATCCATCACACACACACGCACACACACACACACACACACACACACGTTATCAACTACAACACCCCCCCACAAGGCCATCAACCAGAATACCATTTTACTGAGGGAAAAAGAACAGTGATGTTTGCTTATTAAAAACACACTTATTTTTTCCTGTTCAGTGTGGAAACAGTTTATTTATCTGTTCATTTATTTTATATCATTTTATTGGGGCACATTTAATTTTTATAGAGTAAACTTACAAAGAGTAAAATAGAATTTTCTTGGAGGGGAGGTGTAATGCATCTACTTTCAAGTAAAGCCTTCAATGTTAAAATAGTTCACAAGAGAATGTCTCATGGGAGCACGGGAGAACGTGTGTTCTTTGCCAAATGTCTGCCAATATCCCTGTCTTGAAGCCCCCAACGCAAGGTTACACTTGAATACTGCTAACGAGGGTTGAGAAGCCACCACAATGTACCTCACTATCCCCAGTCTTTAGTAAAACAGTGTGCAGTCTCTGAGACGCGCCTCACTGCCACCTTTCTGGATGTAGATGTTGCCACAACTTTTACTTTACACAGGCAGTCTGGGAGTTACAAAGGAGACCCATGCCCAAGTGTGTCTTTCAGCCTGATTTGAAAGGAAGCGAGAACAGGTGCATCCAGTTCTTTATCCAGCCCGGTGACGCAGTGGGTTATGCAACACACGGCCCACAGCTTGAAACCAGCAAGGAGAAAGAAGAGGCTTCCCGCTCCTGTACAGACCCACAGCCTCGGAAACCACGGGGGCGTCCTACGCTAGCCTGTAGGATTATGATGAGTCAGAAGCGGTTTGAAGGCTTGAAGTCAGAGATTGGTTGTGGTTGGACAAAAACCAAACCTCAGAGCCGTTTCCGTGACTTAGAGAGAAATCAAGGCGGTTAGTTGTGAGTAGGAGTTGGTTCAATTGTTTCAAAAGCGAGGGCAAAAATCACACAGCACCTGTCCTAAGGGCATAAGTCAGATGCTTGGACCCGGATGGCTTCCTGCGCTAAGGCCATTCACAGACTCTTCTAACCGTGGCAGGCCAGGCTAAAAATACAACCATAAGAGACACAACCGGAAATTACTAGGCATCAAAATAGCAGAGATCAAACAAACAAAAACAGAGACCCTGCCAAACAAATATCACAATCAGATTTTTGTCCAGGAAACTAGAACTGGTTGAGAAAAAGAAAGCTACTGCACAGGAAGCGTATGCTTTATAAAGCACAATTTAAGTAAACGTAATCCACCGCTTGGAATCCCAGGGTGTTAAGGGTGATGGCAAGCTGCCAAGAGAGCCAACCCCGTCCCCCGCGTGTTTAGCACTAAAGCGGTTACATGGATGTAGTGCCCATTCTTGGGCACATGGGAATGGAAGCACACTTTACATATGAAACATCCTTTGGGCAGGTCCACCCATCCTTTTCAATGCTACATAGAATGCCACCATATGGTTATACTATAATTTTTTAAATTAGCCCTCCTCCTGATGGGCATTTAGGCTGCGTCTGGTCTTTTCTGTAACAGCAAATCTCCTTTTCCGTTTGCTTTCGTGCACAGTAACATGTCTTTGAATTCGACACACCGGCTGTAATTAGCACTGAGACGGCTCTGGACAAGTGGGTTAACTACAGTTTCATCGTCTGTAAGGTGGCAACAAGGGGACTTGATGCCTAGGGCTGGTAGGACGAAATACGATAATTATGCATAATATACACATAAACGCTTATTAGGTAAAAGTACTCATCTGTATATTAGGTTAAAGAAAATAGATGAAATATGAATACTTAATATGTGACCAAGAGTAGGTCCTCAGTAAATGTTTGCTGTAGCCAAAAATATTTTTCCTATTTCAGATGAGGCAGCTCCTGGGTCCTGAGTCCTCAGAACAAGGGCGATGCTTGCCCCTCCAAGTTGGCCTTTGTCTGGCGATGTGCCAGGCACATGTAGCTTGGTCCCACATAGCATTGCGTGTGACAGGTCACACACACCTCAGCCCAGTACCTTTTCAATAGTGGGACTCCCGAGCCACATAAAATCCACTCTTCTTCAAGAGAATCCTGGAAAGTTCTTCCCAGGCTTGAAAAAGCAAACCATGCAAGCACACCCCTAGCACTGTGGTTAACTGTCATTATCCCCCTATTTTTGCTAGCAACCAAGGGCTCAAACATAAAGCCAATTGTGAGGCCGGGGTAGGATTGGGCAGCGTTTTGTTCTGTTGTGCACAGTGTTTCTATGGGTCGGAACCGACTGCATGGCACCCCACAACTTTCCTGCCTTATTCTGCTCTCTGTTGACCTCATCAACGCATCCTTATCTTGCAGGTACCGGTTTTATTCTATCCTCGTGCCTACTTCTCTTTGGATTTCAGTCCATGACAATTCCAATCACTGCTAAATCCCTTTGGGCAGCCTCATTTGGACCCTTTGCCACAGGCTAATCTCTACTGTTATAAAACTCTTCTTTTCTGAGAATGGCCACTGCCATGTCTGAGGGGAAGGAGAGAGCATTCCCACGGTGTCATGCTCTGTGCTTTCTCCCCTGCTTCCTCCCAAACGCCATGTACTCTGCTGTGGACACAGTGTGGACTCTGACTATGCAATGAATTCAACTCTGAACCGGAACTAGTTTTACGTTAAAGAATAGAGAGAAGCCATCATCCGTTTGGCAGCTGGGTTCCCCCTAATGTTTGGTACTAGAGAAATAACAGTGCTGTAACTTCCACCCGGGCTCTACAGGTCATCGCTGGGGCAAAGAAATGAGCTTCTAGGGAAAATGGGTCAACTACCTCCCCCACCCGGCCTGCGGGCTGACCAGAAATGAGGAGCATCCTGACTTACCTTGAATTTCTGAAATTTTGCCTGCGACAGGACGTCCTGGTAGTGCCGAGCATAGTCGGGGTTGACGTTTCTAATCTTTGAAGTAGGGAGCAGCAAGGTGTCTAAAGTCTTCAATGGATTCCCCTCATCAATAGCCTCGTTGATGAAGCCCACAGCTACAATTCCTAGAAAATGAAGAACACACTTTCACGTCATAGCTCATTATAAGTAGATTCAATTATTGCAAAAATGTGACAATAAAAGGAGAGACCCCAAACAAACAAACAAACAAACATTGGCTTTAATAAATGAGTACAGCAAGGTTTCAGGACACAATCAGTATATAAAAAAATCAATTGTAGTTTTTCTATGCTAGTGATGAGCAATCTGAAAATGAAGACATCAATTCCACTTACAATCGCACACACACATAAACCAGAAATCCATTCATGAACAAGTGGCAGCCACTGAACACTGTGAAACACAGTTGAAAGAAACAATGAAAGGACTAAACACATAGAGGGCCTACACCCCGTGCTTCTGCTGTGGGGAGATTTAATATTGCTAGGATGCCACCACTCCTCAAGGGATGGACAGATTCCGCGGGAGTCTTTAAAAGCCCCGGCCTCTTCCTTCTGCAGAAGCTGATTCTGAAAGTCATATGGAAATGCAAGGGATCAAAGAAAGTCACTGAGAAACCGCTTCTTACACATTTGGAACTGTAATAGAAAAGGCAGGCAATAGCAAGTTTTGGTGAGGAAGTGGAGAAATCAGCAGCCCGTCCATTGTGGGTGGCATGTAAAATGTGTATATGCGTAGCCTGCATGTGCTCCACATGTGCATCGGTTCATGTCCACAGCGCATCCCGTCAAGCAGGCTATGACTGCAATGCTATTTGAACACAGTGTTACATACAGGAGAGAAGATCACAGAACTGTCATCCCAAGAGCCTGGTCTTGTGTGCTGCCCAGTAGTGCCCAGGTGTGATTGTGAGCCACGGCAAGCAACAGAGTAGGCTTTACAGGGGCTGGCTTGTAACTATGAGTTGTACAAAAGCCAGATGTTTGTAATCCAGGGACTGCCTATGTGTGTGTACACAAAACACACACACACACACACACACACACACACAAGGCCTTGACTTTGAGTGCCCAGGTTAATGCTGATACACAAGAATTGATCAAAGAAACTAAACACCCACAAGCTTGGGAAATAAACACTGTTAAAGCCAAATCATTTTTGATTGTGCTAGTTACGTATTTTTTGTCAAACTAATCAGAAGTCATTTTATAAATACTAAATCCAAAGCAAAAGAGCCATCAAACCTATTGTCATTGTGTCCACGATACCTTCCAGTGAGCAGCTTAATGCCGGACCGACAGCAACACCAGGGTCTCTTTTTAATAAACGCTAGGTGGCATTTTAGAAATACTTCTAATTTTTTAATTAAAAAAATCTCCATTTCAACATTCATAATGCTTAGCTAGTAGTTTCTGCACAGATGAGCCCATAAATACCACCTTCCTAAGATGGAAAGGACCCCTGGTGGTGTACTGATTATGATTTGGCTGCGATCCACATGGTCAGCAGTTCAAAACCACCTGCAGCTCCTTGGGAGAAAGACTGGGCTTTCTACTCACATAAACGGTTACAGCCTTGGAAACCCACGGGGGTCGCTGAGTCATCAAGGAATTGATGGCAGTTTTGTTTTAAGAAGAAGAATGAAAAGGTTTGTTCAGGCAGGCAGTCCCTGGGTTAGAAAAGAATTCCCTCGTTTAAGAATTCGCAGGTAAGTCACTAGAGGTGCCCCTGGTTCTTCTTTAGCCCTACTTAATGCAAGAAAGGTCTCCAATGACTTAAAAGATGCACAGGCAGCACACAAAGGCGATTGTGTGGAGGGACTTTGCTCACCCAGGGTTGGCGCAGTTCTTTCCAAGTAAGGGTGAGTTTACATATCACTAACAAGGCAAATACATGGAAGGGCGCCCTGGTGGCGTAGTGGCCAAGAGTGGGGCTACTAACCAGCTGCTCAATGGGAGAAAGACGGGGCTTTCTACTCCCATAGAGAGTTACATCTGGCAAACTCACAAGGGCAGGTCTACCCTGTCCCATAGACTATGAGTTGGCATCGACTCAAAAGCACTGAGTTTTGGAAAAGGCAAGTAAAAGGGTGTTCATAACCTAGGGGCTTACTGTAAATAGTAAGGGACTATCTAAGTATTTATTATCTGGATTGTAATACTTAAATATGTTTGAAGAATAAGAAAAACATTTCTCTAACATGCAGCTGTATTATAGCTAAACTTTGGGAAAACTCTGGAAATTCAAACTATTATGTGTATGCAAAAAACCAAACTCACTGCCATCAAGTCAATGCTGACTCATACTGCGTCCTTATAGGTTCATGAGACTAACGGTTTACGGGAGTAGAAAGCCCAGTCTTTCTCCTGAGGAGCTAACTGGTGGTTTAAAACTGCCAACTATGTGGATCTCAGCCCAAGTCATAACCACTACACCACCGGGGCAGCTCACTCTCATTTCACCCTGTAGCATTCATATAAAGCATAGATTCCCAGACAACTGATGTGGCCTACATCGCCTTTTCAGGAGGAAAAAAAAAAATTCATTCATGCCTGCTGGCCATTAAAAACAGTTGTACTCTAGCCCCTAATCTAGGGTAAAGTGTAGGCGTCTGTTTTTGCAGTCCCTCCCCTCCACCGGCTGTCCAGTGTCCCCCCAGGAGGTGGCAGGGCCCACTTTGGAAAACCCTGGAATAAAGTGATAAACACAGATACTTCACGTCATTCCCTGGACAACCCCCACCGCCCTGTCACCGTAGAGAGACTGAATCTGTTTAAACATCCCAGCCAAAAAAGGTCCCTACAGAACCAAGTGTGAGAAGAGGAGAAAGTGTGCTCTTAGCGACCGATCACCTGGGAATGAGTGCATTCCAGCTGACTTGATTGAAATCACCTGCTTAAATTTGTATGTGTTGTGTTTCTAAGAACACACACCGCTGAGGTCATAGTCAATGACCTCATAGGAGCTGAAAAGCTTACCCAGAAGTCCCTAGACTCACCGGCACCACTTCCTCTGTTTACAAGGAAAGAGGTAATCCCATTTCAACGCAGATGTCTAACCTTCCTCCCAGGGCCCATGCACACTACTGGGCAATACTAACACCCCAGCCCAGCGAGAACGCGGGATTTCTCTGAGCATCTGTGTACTGGAGAAAACAGGAACCAAAAGAGGGGAAAGTTTCGAAGGTAGTGGAAGAATCAAATGAAAACCAAAAATAACTTCCCAGGGCCTTGGGTACATTGTTAAAAAATGCTCCTCTAATGGGGACAAAAAGAACTTTCCAGTAAAAAATTAATACAGCACCTGAGTTGGGAAATGCACCTTCTAAACGGATCTGTTTCATTGGCCACAGAGCTTCTCAGAGCACTGTTGGTATTGTGGGTCATGAGTGGGGCACCGTCAGCAGGCCCAATCAACCAGCCACTCTTCCAGACCAAGATGAAGCTTTCTGCTCCCCAAAGATTGGCAGCCTTTGAAACTGCAAGGGGTCACCTGTCCTTCAGGGGAGCAGCGAGGGAACTGGACGAGACGGTAGCAGCGGAACTGCTGGAACTTTAGTGCCACGACTCGGGAGAGGAGCGTGGTGTGTGCGGTGGGGGTGTGGAGGGAAGCGAGCAAAGCACTCCAATAGCCACGAAAATCCTCAGCTCTTTCAAAAGATTTAATTACTAAATTGTACAATTCGTGGCTGTTTAAAAAGTGTTATTGTACCTTTTTTCCCCAGCTTTTTAAGCCCTTAACAGAGAAAGATGAGGTGCTTTCTACTCCTGTAAAGAGTTACAGTCTTGGGACAGGAGGAAAGTAAAAGGAAACAGAGGAAAGAAGTAGGAGGCAAATGCATTTATAGAGTTATAAATATGGCAATGTATATATATAAATATATAACAGTAGGGATATTAGGTCTATGTACATATATTTATATATTAAATATCAAGGTAGCAGATGGACACTGGGCCTCCACTCAAGTCCTCCCTCAATGCAAGAACACTTTGTCTAATAACCTGGCATTCTGTGATTCTCACCTCCCCAATAAGATCGTTGACGTCAAAATGGGTGCATAAGCAAGTGTGGTGAAGAAAGCTGATGGTGCCTGGCTATTAGAAGATACAGTGTCTGGGGTCTTAAATGTTTGAAGTTAAACAAGCAGCCATCTAACAGGGAAGCAACAAAGCCCACATGAAAGAAATACGCCAGCCTGTGTGATTAGGAGGTGTTGACAGGAACAGGTATAAATTATCAAAAGACCCCAAACAAATTGTATGGATGGGAACGAAGGGGGTCTGAGTGGAGACCCAAAACCAACTGGACATCCCCTCACAGAAGGGTCACAAGGAAGGGATGAGTGAAGGTGCAGTGTAGTACCGATGAAGCATACAACATTCCTCTAGTTCTTGAATGCTTCCTGTCACCCCCCCCCCCACTAACATGACCCTAGTTCTACCTTACAAATCCAGCTGCAGCACAGCATGTGCACTGGTACTGGTAATAGCTCTCAACACACGGAATCCAGGACAGATACCCCCCCCCGGAACAATAATGGGAGTAGCAATACCACGAGGGTAGGGGGAAGGTGCGAGGAGAAGGGGGATAAAGGAGGAACCAACCAATCACAATGATTGATGACGTATAACACCTCTGCCCCTTGAGGGGCTAAACAACAGAAATGTGGGTGAACGGAGACAGCAGATGATGTAAGATATGAAAATAATAATAATTTATAACTTATCAAGGGCTCACAAGGGTGGGAAGGTGGGGGAGGGAGGGGAAAGGAGCAGATATGAAGGGCTTAAGTACAAAGAAAATGTTTTTAAAATGATGGCAACAAATTAAAAAATGTGCTTGACATAAATGATGTATGGATTGTGATAAGAGCCCCCAATAAAATTATTTATTTAAAAATTAAAAAAGAGTTACCATCTTGGAAACCCACAGGGGCAATTCTACCTTGTGCTGTAGGGTCCTTATAACTCGGCATCGACTGGATGGCAGTGAGTCGGCGGATTTTGGAAGCACTTCACTAGGCATGCGATATCAAATCTATACCTCACTAAGCATGCGATATTAAATCTATACCTCACTAAGCATGCGATATCAAATGTATACCTCACTAAGCATGCGATATCAAATTTATACCTCATTAAGCATGCGATATCAAATTGATAATTCACTAAACATGTGATATTAAATTTATACTTCACTAAGCATATGATATCAAGTTTATACCTCAATAACTTCTAACAAAAATACCTCATCTTGTAAAAAAAAGGAGCCAATACAAATCAGAAATGGAATATATTTGTTTCCCAACCAGTTGCCATCAAGTCACTTCTGACTCCTGATGAGCCGTGTGCGTCAAGACCGGGTTTGTGCACCACACGGTTCCCCCGCTCTTTCCCCTTCCCCGCCAGAAGCAGATCACCAGGGCTTTCTTCCGAGGGGCTTCTGGGTAGCCTTGAATCTCCACCCTCCTGGCTAGCGGCCAAGCGCCCTGATTATTTATTTGCATGGACCATGGACATCAAAATGCCAAATACCAGAGGGGAGCTCGCAGTTTCTGAGACCATTGATAGGGCTACGACATAAGTGCTTCATGACGATGACACACATGCTTAGTGAAATGGGACAGGGCCTGTGTCAATGCCCTTCTGGAGAAGAGCTGAGTAGTGCAATGACTTTGGTGGGTAAATGCCAGTGAAAAGAGATTCTTCTTTTAAAACAAAACAAAGACAAACAAAAAGACTTAACTACAAAAGACCATATTTTTTTTAAGGGCTACAAATGTCACTCGTTTTCCTTTTTTCTGGTAATCGAGGTTGTACCTGGAAGTCTGGGGTAGAGTGGCATTTTTCTCCTTATCAGGGTCCTTGGGAATGGAAGTAAAACCAGGAAGAGTCTGCCTGAGAGAAAATACCCCTTTGCCCACATAAGCAGCACTCAGACAAGACATCAAAGTCTCTGGGCCAGGGGTGCTGCCCAAGGGAATTGGGGAGAAAGTAGGAAAACAAGAGAGGGCATGTCTACCCAAGAGGATGGGTTCTATCTCACCCAAACCGTGACTGCAGAAGGGAGTGGAGCTGGGAACAGGGAGATAGGCAGGGACAGGGCGGGTCTGTGCCCTGTGGCAGTGTATCTGATAGGACTTGCCAGTCTCTGGGCCCCGCCCCCTGCGATGATGCTGGCCACATCTGCTCAAATTAGTGCTTCCTCTTGGCAAAAGCTCCAAGCCCTGTGTCAGAAGAGCACGGAGTGGGCTGTGTGTGCAGGGCATCTGCTGGGGGAGGTTTCCGAGACCCTCGTGGTAAAGAAACAGCGAGGCTGCAGAACGCTGGGCAGATGGAGAACCGGAAGTTTACATTTGCACACACGTGGAAAAGGACGAAGCTAAGAAAGTGCTAGCGAAAGGATACTTGTACTAGGCGACGGTGGTGCCTCCCTGGCAGTGTGCCCGGACCTGGTTTCATTCCAGGAACTTTGGCACAGCGCTCACAGGAAATAGTTTAAAAAAATACAGTGACAAAGAAGAAGAAAACTTACACAAATGCTATGAACTAACAGAGTCAGATGTTTTATCTCACGCACTCCAAACTTTGACACAGTTATGAAAGACCAGATCCAACATTTTACCCCAAACAACATCGAGCAAAACATCTTACACTCGTGAGACAAGTGCCTGCCTAGGCTGTCCTTCGACTGAGTCCACAGTGAGTCAAAGCTAAAAAGTAAACTGGGGGGCAGTGATTTTTGAGATCCTAGTCCAGTGTCAAGGAGCCCTGGGGGTGTCCTGCGTTATGGGTTGGGCTGCTAACCTCAAGGTCAGCAGTGAAATCACCATCACCCCACTGGAGAAAGATGAAGCTTTTGATAAAGATGTACAGCCTCGGACACCCACGGGGGCAGTGCTACTCTGTGCTACAGGGACACTCTGAGTCGGAACTGACTGAATGGCAGTGATGAATGAGTTGAGTGCACAGTGTCACAGATCCCTGGTGGTGTGATGAGTAAGGATTTGGCTGTTAACGGAAAGATCTGCTGTTCAAAACCACCAGTTCTCCCTAAAAGACAAGATCTGACAATCCCCCCTGCCCCTGAAGATTACGGCCGAGTAGAGTCAGAATCAACTATCAGTCAGAACCAATGAAAACACACACACACACACACACACACACACACACACACACAACACCACGGCACAACACAACCCAGTGTTAATGGAAAGTCAAAGAGCTCTGAGAAAACGAAGATTGCGTGTGCTGCTTGAGTATGGACTTTTATGCATCAAGAACAGGAGGGAAAACACTGCAAGCTCACCTTTCAGCCGAACAATAGATGGGCCTCTGACGCGAATGTGAACACCCAGAGGAATGGGCTCCCCAGCCCCAAGCAGCCCGAGGAGACCCAAAGAGCGCCCTTTGCCAGAAAGAAAACTTAGAAGGCAGGAAGGGCAAGGAAGAAGGGCCAATGGCAATGCGGGCCGAGAGGATGTGGTAAGGGTACTATTACAGTAAGACGACAACAACTAATGGCACGAAACAAAACTTGTGTCAACTGTTGAACGGGAAATGAATTTGCTCTGGAAACTTTCGCACAGATCACAATAAATGACAGAGAGAGAGAGAGAGAGAGAGACTGATTGCTGAAGTCACTCGGTTCCTCATTCTCCTCTCTGTATTAGCAAGAGGTTGAAGATAGGGAAAGCGAGGGTCTAAAACCCATCTCAGGACTTAGCTTGGCGTGCTCTACCTGGGTCATTTCAAAAACACACTGCTCACCATGAATTGGGGTCGTAACACACGAGCCTGTGTGTCTTCAGGCCTGTGCTCCCGGGGCAGGAGCATGTGCCTCATGATAGAACAACGCCCGAGTGAAGGGTCGAAATGCAGCTGGGGGTTAAGAAGCCACTACCTAGAGCTGGGTCTCTGAAGTCCATCTCCATATCAAAACCCCAGGACTTCCATTTAAGTTTTTTCATCCCATCTTTTTCTGTGTCTTTGTGTATTCTTTGTAACGTTTACACTATGTGAGTGGAGAAGTAGAATCGTAAAATCTCTATGTACACATTAGGGGCATGTGCAGCTACAGACTTCCATGAGCAAACCCTTGTAGCGCTCTCTAATCCAGAGAACGGAATTGTCCAGCACCTTCTCCTCCTCCCACCCTCCTGGAAAAGGGAATCAGACCCATACTTACTGTCATTTTCTTCCTGTATCTGGAAATTAACCATATCAATACAATTCTGAATTTCGTTCCAGCTTATGCTATCTTGCCCTTGGGCTGAGGCTTCAAGTTTAAGGGCCTGCAGTGCATTTGCATAGCTGCGGAAGAGAAAACAAGCAAGAATTCAACCAGCGGCACGTCAGTCTACGTTTGTTATGCCACCAAAATATCCCACAAGTGCACCAGCGAGGTGTTTTGAGGTCAGGGTATACAAACTGAGAAACCAAACCAGCCCACTGCCCTCTAGTCGATTCCCATAGAGTTTTCCAGACTGAATCCTTATAGGCAAAGACTGCCTCTCCTTTCTCCTGCCAAGTCGCTGACACGCAGTGGTTAGTGACCACCTTGTGGTTAGTGGCCCAAACTCAACCCACAGTGTCACAAGGGTTCCTTAAATAGAACCCCCCCCTCCCTGCAAAATAGACCAAAAAATCACCAAACTCACCACCATCGAGTTGATTCCAACTCATAGTGATTCTACCGGATAGAGTAGAGCTGACCCTGTGGGGTTCTGCCACTGGCATTGTTTATGGGAGTAGAAAGCCTTGTCTTTCAAACTGCTGACCCTGCTCTAGCACCCCAAAGCGCAACCACTAAGTAATTAAAATTCTATCGCAGTTTTGTCAACATGACTCAAACAGAACCAGGAGCTCTCAGCTCTGAGAAATGACTAATTCTCCCCGGTGATCCACTCATTTGACAGACTTTGCCAGTCACGCGGGACCCTGGTGCCTAGCGGGCTATGAGTTAGGCTGCCAGCCGTTCAAAAGCACTAGTAGCCGAGGAGAAAGATGGGCTTTTTCACTCCCGTAAAGACACAGCCTTAGAAACCGAGAGAGGCACTTCTACTCTGGCCCACAGACAGGTCACTATGAGTTGATATCGACGTGATGGCAGTGAGTTTGGTGTAGTTTCCCTCATGTCTTAGGAGGCCTGGTGGCCCTGCCAGGTAAGCACAGGACTGCTACTGTAAGGTTGCAGGTTCAAACCCACCTGTTGCTCCAAGTGAGAAAGGAGGCTTGCACGTATGCAAATGCACACCCGCAGAAACTCTTATGAAAGGCTGCCACAGACCAGTGTTGACGTGGCGGCAGTGGGCTTGGTTTTGGGGGGGGGGAGTTTATGTCTTGGTTCTTCGCACCATCTCTAGCTGATTGCTACCTGAGAGACTGTTAGGTTATTATGGCTGCAGCTTTTCTTTTCACGGCTACAACTTTTCACTCATCAGAGTCCTCTCATTATTTTGTTGTTCCTTCTAAAGCCCCCGCTTTAACAGACCCTGTCTTGGGAGACTTGGTGGCGCAGTGGGATAAGCAGTGGGCTGCGAACTGCATGGTGGGCGGTTGGAATCTGGCAGCTGCCCTGCAGCAGAAAGTTGAGGAGTCTGGTTCTGTAATGACTTACAGTCTTGGCAGCCCTATGGGCCGGGGCTGACTCGATGGTCTTGAGTCCTCATGTGGTACGCACCATTCCACACTCGACTCTTAGCTAAAAGCTGGTGGTTTTTGAGGTCATGGCCTCAAAAAGTGTATGGTGCAGGTCTACCCTGCACACATGGGGTCGCTATGAGTCAGAGCTGACTTAACACCAACCACCACTAGCCCCAACAAGGCCCCCGTCAGAGAGGGGGGCTACTCACTGAGGAACCGGACAAAACGCAGAGGCAGTTCCTGACACCTTGCTGAAAACATAGATCTTCCACTGTGATTCTTCTTCAGTGGAAGTGTGAGTTGAGTCAAATTACCCCAAGTTCCTCTTCACCTGTTCATCTCCCCAAAGTCACAGCAGCTTCCCAAGCTCTCTCTTCTCTCCCACACACCCCACTGGCATCCACCCTTACATCTGGTTTCTGACACTTGACCCTCGTCACTGTGCCCAGTCCTGTGGGAAGTACTGATTTTGGCCAACTATCATTTACCTACTGAGGAGCCCTGGTAGCACTGCTGGGTAGGTGTTCGACTGCTAATCTCAAGGTCAGTGGTTCAAACCCACCAGCCGCTCCAGGGTAGAAAGATGAGGCTCTCTGTTCCTGTAAAGATTTAACGCCTGGGAAATCCTATATAGGGTTGCTGTGAGTCAGAATCGATTCTATGGCAGTGGGCTTGTTTTTTAAATATTGAATCTTTAAAATTTCATTCCTTAATAATCAAATTTCTCATTTAAAAAACACAATAAATTTTGCAACCTAAAACTAATGGTGAACTATTCTAGCCAAATGTGGAGAAGCTCAGCAGTTAAGTTTGCTCATGCATCTTTACCTCTGGGAAAGAGAGAGCAATCCTCTCTGCAGTTATTGATGCCCCTGCGGCCGGAATAGTCCACAGACCCCAGAAACCAATGCCCTGGAGCTGTTTCCAACTCACAGTGACCTTACAAGCTGGAGTAGAACGACTCCCGGAGCAGCTCAGAAGCCCAGGTGGTGTAGTGATCACATGTTGGGCTTCGATCCATAGGTCAGCAGTTCAAAACCACCAGCTGCTCCATGAGAGAGAGGCAGGGCTTTCTACTGCCACAAAACAGTTACTCAAAGGGCTGACTCTGCTCTGTCCTATAGGCCACTTTAAGGCGCCACCGATTCGCTGGCAGTGAATTTGGTTTGGTTTGACTTGGATTTGAGGGCGGCTCCAGGGCAGGTAGTCATAGAAGCAGACAGCCTCATCTCTGTCCCACAGAGGAGTTGGGGGGCTGGTGTATTCGATCATGTGGTCAGCAGCCCAGGGTTGGACTTGCTGCGCCACCAGGCTTCCTCAAAGCAGGAGTCAAAAGCTTCAATGTCAACAATAAGTCTAGCCGGTTTTCTGAGTATGACTAACATAGTCTCAGAGTTCGACACTGATTGTCAAGCTGACATTGAAATGTCTCCCCAAGAAGAAAGCATCATTCAAAAGAGCAGCTCATGGTGACGGGAAGGAAGAGGAGGCATCTCCAAACATGTGCAGCTGGAACGGAACATCACAGGCGTGGTTTTTTATCTTATTTGCAGTCACGGGCCTAAGGACATACTCTGCAACCTTAGTGATGTCCTGAAGTGCCGTCAGGCTGGTTCGAACTCACAGCAAAATGAAGCTCTGCCTGGTCCGGTGCCCTACTCACATGCTGATGTCGGAGCCCGTCCAGGCAGCCGCTGGGTCAGTCCATTGTGTTGAAAGTCTTCCTCGTTTTCGCTGCCCCTCTCCTTTACCAAGCCAGGCGGCCTTCTCCAGGGCCTGCTCTCTCCTGACATGTTCCAAAGCACCGAGACCACGTCTCTCCGGCCTTGCCTCTAAGGAGCACTCTGGCTGTACCTCCTAAGACAGACTTGTTTGTCTTTCGACAGTCCGTGCACTTGGCATAGCCTTTGCCAGCACCACCATTCAAGTGAGTCGATTCTTCCTCGGTCTTCCGTATTCCTGTCCAACTCACAGGCGTGGGAGCCGACGGGACATGCCCCAGCGTGGTTCAGGAGCACCTCAGGCCTCAAGGTAGCCTGCTTGCTTTTCAACAGTTTAAAGACGTCTTGGCAACAGATGGACCTGAGGCAGTACCCGGGATACAGATAACTGATGGTGATCACAACAGCAAAATAGGGACGGGGCCTGGTTGGCCCTGTCTAAGAGATAAATCCCCTTGGATGAGAAAGTGCATACTCCTTAGGGGCATTTCGCCTGGTTAATGGCTCAATGGAGTCCTTGGGTAGTGCAAACAGTTAACACTCTTGGCTGCTAACCAAAAGGCCGGGGGTTAGGTCCACACAGTGGGTGCCTTGGAAAATAGCACTTCTGAGAAACCAGCTACTGGAAACTGTGAGGTACAGTTCTCCCCGAATGTACACACGGAGTTTGCCAGGAGTTGCAGTCGACTCCATAGCAACTGGTTTTACTGGAATGCCTGACTGATGAGCCGACAGGAGAAAATGCAGTCACTTAGGGATGAACACAGAAAACACACACACACACACACACACACACACACACACACACACGCTTCACTGGCACAGACATGGAAAAATGACCAAAGGAAAATATCTGGGGATGAACACAAAAGAGCTCACTCAATGGGCTGGCTTTTCAACACAATGTTAGCTTTTGGAAAAATATTCTTCCGCCTCCTGAAACAAGTCCATGCCCATTCCTCTCCCTCCTTCTTCACTCTTCTGTGGACAGGCCGGTAAAGCTATTTTCATAACAGAATTATAGTGCTTTTAACAGATTAAACACCCAATTTTATTTAGATGTTTATTGAACACGTGCCCTGCTCCGCCCATGAGCAGCTAGTCAATCCTGGGTCATAGCCACCCTCTATAGGGTTTCTGAGACGCTAAATCCTTACTGGAACAGGTAGCCTCAATGGTTACTTATTGGGCTGCTAACCTTAAGGCCAGGAGTTCAAAACCACCAGCTGCTCCTCAAGGAGAAAGATGAGGTTTTGTACTCCCAAAAAGAGTTACAGTCTTGGAACTCCACAGGGGCAGTTCCACCCAGTCCTATATGGTCACTAGGAGTCAGAATTGACTCAATAGAAGTGAGGTTTAAGGTTTTTTGTTTCTCTTGTGGAGCAGCAGATGAGTGTGAACTGCCAACCTTGTGGTTATCAGGCTGACATCTAGCCCAGAGCACCACCTGGGCTCCTTGATTAAGCACTGTGTCTCTGCAGAAGAGTGTGGAAAATATGGGAGGAGGGTTCGGAAGGACAGAACACGGTCCTCTTTAGGGAGCTTCCAGATGAGTGAATACGAAGAAAGACAAAAGCGCCCACAAGGTATAAACGCAGAGCACAATCAAGGCCGACCTTAAACATTACAATGGTGAGGAGGTTCCAAGGGGGAAGAACCAGAAGGACCTTCTTATTGAAGGAGCACCCTTTCTGGGGCAGGCGCTGGACACAGCAGTCAACCCTCAAAACCAGCGCTGCAGAATAGGCCTTTTCCTCATGTTTTGAAGAAGAAAAACAAACAAACATGATGCAGCTCAGAAGGGCCCGTCTCATAGCTCAAATGCAGAGATTTGAACTGAGCGCCTCCAAGCCCACCAGGCTGGCTTCTCAGAAGCCAGGGCACTGGCGGGGGTGGGGAGAAGGGAGACTATTCAAGGAAGCACAATCATGGAGGTGATCTTGGGCGTGGAAGAGTGCCACACACGGATGGATGAGGGATACCGCTTTGTCAGAGGACAAAGGACAGAAAGCATGCAGTGTGTTTGCTGAGATGCACGTGTCCTTCCCTCTGAGTAGGGATGCAGCTGGGGCTAAGGTCAGAACATCATGCTGAGAGAAGAGGGACATTATGCGGATAGTTATCTTTCAGAACAATTCATCTGGGAACAGTGTACAGCCAGCAAATCCACAAATCACGTTTGTAGGCATGAGACAAAAGAAGCTTTCTGGGAGAAAAGTCCCGAAGGGTACAAGCCATCATGAATGAGTAAGTGACACTTTTGGGGAAATGAGTCAACTCAGCCCGCCCTACGCCTGCCTGTAGGTTACGAAGAACCTGTCTGGAGAAGCCCTGGACAAAGCAATGCTTTTCACACATGTGAAGGAGCAAACCTGGCTTTCCAAGAACCTAGCGGGAGAAGGGGGCCTTGAAAGTGAAATGTAGAATAGGGGGCCAGGGTTAGGGAGAGAGGGAGGGATAGGATATGGAGCAGAGAGGGAGGAAGGATGGAGAAAAAAAATCACAGCCATGGAGGCTTAATGAGTTATTGTTATCATTTCTTGAAATGGGAGGTGTAAATATATAGAGTATGCTTCTTCAAAAACATATACATCCATGTATAAGTCCCTCCAAATTCCTTACCTCTTAAAAACTAATATTGGTCTGCATGGTTTAAAAAAAGAGAGGGAGAGGAGGGGAGGGGGAGTAAACCTGAGACGGACTTGGGGTCTTGAATGACAAGTACATTCATTTTAAACCAAAAGAAGAAGAGAAGAAAGTGAGACGCAGTGGATGATTCCTTGGGGCCCATGCCTTTGTCAACCCATAGCAAAAGTGGGCCCTGGGTGGCCCCTTGGTAGTGCGTTATCCAGGTGCTATCTAAGGGATTCAGAAGGTCTCTAAAGAAAGCTATATCAAGATCATAAAAAATAAAAGATGCAGAGAGACACTTGAAAGCAGAGACTGTCTCTGTAGGTCCCAGTTTGAAAACCACGGTTGTCAACTGAAATTATGTCAATTCCCTAATGGGTGTTTGGGAGGAAGGGGTATTATGGGTCATTAAAATGAACGATGATTGGATGCGGAGGAAGGGTTGATGCTGTTGTTTAGAGGTCAGTGTTAGAGGAATGCCCTGAGTTAGAACCGACTTGATGGCAGGTGAGCGTTTGGTTGTTGGGCCAGAATTGCAAACTGCACGTGACAGTCTGGGGGTAATTGTCATCCCAGGTCTGCCTATTGGACTCTTGATTCTGACGTGACCAGCTCTGTCTTCTACTCTGGCACGAAAGAGGTTGTAGCGAAGCCCAGCTGGAGCTGAACGAAGGCAGGAAGAATGCATGTGGACGGAAAACCGGAATAACCATTCTCAGGTCATTACAGAAAAAGAGGTGAGAAATCCAGGCTCGCTGGGGATGCCTCAAACCACCCTGACTGGCTAAAGGAGGATGCCAGCTGGGAAGTGGGATGCTCTGCAGAGGTCTCCTCACACCGAGAGAAGGAAGCAGGATGCAGGCACAGAGCACAGGGCAGCTCGAGCGGAGGTTTGTAAGTCTGGAGTCGAGGGTGGTGCTCTTCTAGGGAACTGGAGGTAGAAATCAGTTACTTTGGAAACTGCCTCTGAGGAGTTGGATAAACATGATGGCAATAGAACAAGAGAGCCTGTTTCCTCAAGAACGATCCACTGTCCGTCTGCTACTTTTTGGCCTTTCTCTATAAAGACAAGGAGTCAAATACACCAGTGCGGTGGATTTGCTTTTTCCTGGACACAACCCAAGAGAAGAACCTGATGAGCCAGCGGTTCCAGAATGAGTAGCTGAGAAGAACTTGCCAAGATGTGTGCAGGCATCGCCCCCTGGTGGTCACAAGAACTCAGGATGGAAACAGGAGCTGGTGTTTCTATTGGGTTGTTCTGCGTTGGGTTCGACTCAAAGGCAATGAGTAATTTTTTTTGTTCCACTTTGGTTTCTTGAATCTCTACTGTAGTTCCTTGAGCAACAACAAAACCCATGGGTCCTATTCATGCCAACCCGGTGTGCTTCAGAGAGCATGGTGCTACCATAGGATTGTCAACGACTATGAAATTCCAGAAGGTCAAGCTGCCTCCGGGGGGATTCAAACAGTTAACTCTTTGGCTAGTGGCTGAGCACGCGACCATCGGCATCACCCGGAGTCTCCAACTCCTTAATATGGGCCCCTTAGTTTTCCTTCCAGATATGCAACCAAGTCTTATGTATGGTACAAGTGCACTAACTAGTAAGTAGCCTATCTTAGAAACATGAAATCGATAGTAATTTGAGGCTGTTCTCTACTGCCGGGTGGTCTCAGGATACTCTGAATTTAGCAACCACAAGAGTGGGGTTTGAGACCCAACTGCTTAACCTCAGCTCCAGACTCCTGCTGCAGATCCTTCATCAGTAAAATGAGAGACCACGCTGAATGGCTAGGAAGGCTGCCCTCACTCTTCCACGTTCTGTCTTCTCCAAAAGATGTGCAATGGAAGTCAGCTGATCAACCTTTATTTTCAACCTACCTACCAAATACATTTTGCTCACGACAGAGCTACTTCTTAATTGTCCGGCATGATGGCCAGTTTTAGCTCTCCTCCTCCTCCAAAAGGACAGTGCGAAGGTGATCTAGTTTAAGAAATACTCCTGAAGCTGCCTAGCTTTCCAAACCCACGGGCATGGGGAATGTGCACCTCTTCCCGAGGGAACAAATCCTGTCGTGCCTGAGATCTGCCAAAGACACAGTTCCCCGTTCCACGGAGACCTGGAAGCCCAGCCCTTCTTTACCGTTCCACACACGCCTCGTCCAGATTGTTGAAGCCGATCGTCGGGCTTCTGAGTTGATTCTGCACTGACACGAGGTCGTTGGTGTCCAAGGCTTGGTTCAGTAAAGCAACAGCGGACAACATTTCCACTGCAATCAACAGCTCTTCATGGGCCAGGTAGTTCTGTTGGAAAAACACAAGGCAATAAAATTTCCCCAAATGACTTATTTCTTAGGTGTGATCGGGCCTCTCAAAATCCCTCAACTCCCTGACATCGAGTCGATGCCCACTCATAGTGACCCTGTAGGACAGGGTAGAACTGCCCTTGTGAGCTTAAGTCTTTCTCCTGAGGAGTGAAGGGTGGTTTTGAACTGCTGACCTTGGCTAGCAGCCTGATACGTAACCATTATGCCACCAGGGCTTAGAAGGGAAAACTTAGAGAACTATGAGAAAGTCTAGGATTCCGAGCTCTCAAAAGAGGGGGCCTAAGCCACTCTGTTGGTCACAGGTGTGAAAGAGCGGGCTTTGGGGTTCTCCTGAGGTGGTCATTTTGGAGACTCAAGTTAATTACAGTCCAAACCAACTCACCGCCATCAAGTCCATTCTGATTCACAGCAACATGATCGCCCTGGTGGGCTTCCGAGAGTATAGCTCTTTATTTTAAATCATGTTCCTGGGGGCTTGTTCAACTCTTATCACAATCCAGACAAACATCCATTGGGTCAAGCACATTTGTATATTTGTGGACATCATCGTTCTCAAAACATTTACTTTCTATGAGACTATAACTCTTTATAGGAGTAGAAAGCCTCATCTCTCTCCCGAGGAGTGGCTGGTGGTTTTGAACTGCTGACCTTACAGCTAGCAGCCAGATGCATTACCCACGACACCACCTCAGCAGAGTCTAATTCCACCAGAATCGGCATTGCCATAGCTGATCCCCACTCCCAGTTATTTGAGGCTGCTCCCAGCCTCAGTCTTACCATCAAATAATTTAGTCAAGGACTAGACGATCCTGGCACTGACTGGGTAAAAATGGTTTGGGCACTTGGTTGCCAACCACAAAGTGAGAGGTTTAAGTGCACCCAGAGGTACCTCAGAAGAGAGACCTGGTGACTGACCTGCAGAAACTCAGCCATGGAAAGCTCCGTGGCACATGGGGTTGCCAGGAACGGGTATCAGCTCCACAGCAACTGGTGGGCAGGGACTGAGAGCGGACTGGACGGTCAGCAACTTGTTGTCAAACTGAATTATGGGCAAAGTAAGGCACTGCCCTGGAGTCCTTTCTGGCTCACTGCGACCCTAGAGGACAGAGTGGAGCTACCCCTGTGAGTAGATATCTCTGACTCGAAGCAACTGTAACTCTTTACAGGAGTAGAAAGCCTCATTGTTCTATCATGGAGCAACTGGTGGATCCGAATTGCGAACCTTGCAGTTAGAAGCCCAATTTGCAATCCACTATACCACCAGGTCTCCTAAGGGTGAAGGAGAGGAAGTCCAAAGTTCACCTACAAGTGGTCGTCCTAGAAAAGTAAACTAAGGTCTTTAGACCAAGAATATTAATTCTCACTCCAAAAAAGGTATTTTAAGTCACATGTTCACAATCTAGGTAGAAGTTTTACAGTACATCACATCGTCTAGATATCTGAATCCATCTGAGATAAATCTGTAAAGAAAATGAGGATCTCTAGTTTGTGTGCGTGTTTTAATCTGGATCTGGCTTATTAGGAAGCAAACCAACAAGCCAACAACTCCTTTAGAGCTTTTCAGAACATCCTACACCGCCAATGTTCTCTTCCACTTAATCATTTTAAACGGTCCTACCTTAGTTCACAAGGAATGCTGCCTTCTTCAAGTTGAGGAAACATTAATGGGAGCAAGACAATCTTATGTACTTGGTAGCACTGTGGGCTAAGCATTGGGTTGCTAACTGTGAGGTCAGTGGTTCAAGCCCACCAGCTTCTCAAGGGGAGAAAGATGAGGCAGGCTGACTGATTTAGAGTCTTGGTGAATCCTAAAGAGTAGGTTAATCCTGTGCCATCAGTAAAGGGCCACTATCAGTTGGAATTGACTCAAGGGCAGTGGGTCTTTACGTCTTACAAGGGTAGGTCTTTACATTTAAGAAACTGCTGCTAATGGGGATAAGAGGAAGGAAAGAAGAACTGACCAGATGGACCATCGTTTGACTAATGACCAGCTAAGAGCATGTCGCCTTGGGCTTCAAGCTAGGTAGGAATCTCAAAACAAAATGTACAAAACTCATTGTCATCTAGTCCATAACGACTCAAAACAGTCCTATAGGACAGGGTTGACCTGCCCCTGGGCGTTTCTGAGGCAGTAATTCTTGTCTTTCTCCCAAGGAGTGGCTGGTGGTCTCAAACTGCTAACTTTGTGGTTGGTAGCCCAATACATAACCCACTACGCCAGAAGGGAACAGAAATTAAAGAAGAGAAAAAAAATACAATTTTAAAAAGAACCTATTTTCCATCCATAACAAAAAACAGCTTATTTCTATTAAAGTATTTTTGAAGCTTTGCAAAGCAAGAAAGCAAATCCCAACACTCAAGTGCTTTATTTAGTGACTATACAGTCTTTAAAAAATACGTTCATGGGTTGTACTGGAGTTTTTTTTTTAAAAAACAGATTTTATTTTTCTTTCCTCATTACCAATAAAAGAGCTGAAGCTCTGTTTTTCACTGCGTCATTCCACTGAGAATTGCTGTGCGCTGCCACTTTTGCTGTGCTCTCGCATTTCCAGCCCAGGGAAATGTCCTCTAGCTCAGCGTGCTCGTTAGGATAGCAGAGGGCTCGCACCGTGTCTCCATCCCATCGACAGCGCCCCTGGCTTCATATTTCAGACTCAGCCTTCAAGCACAGGTGACAGAATCACCGGTAACCAACTGGAAACTTCTGGTATGCATGACTCAGTTTACCTTTCTGAAAAGTGGCCCACCCTACGCTCCATCGGTTGTGGACGAGGGCTGCTGCTTACTCACATGGCTCTGGGTGAATCTCTTTTACGCTCTATCAATGGGCCCTTTATAAATCATTATATTTGAAGCTACATTTATATACTTCCAATCCAATTGGAACTTTCCACCTTTTGGGGGATGGTGTGTGTGTGTGTGTGTGTGTGTGTGTGTGTGTGTGTGTGGGGTGTATCTTGTGTTATGAGCGGCCTGTCCTCTTCCTTTGGGTGGGAAAGTGTGGTTCTGGTTGGTAGGCCCACTGTCCAGTGGCTCCCTTGGAGCTCTAGTCTGCACATCATCATGTGCACTTTGATGCTGGAGGAATTTACTCGGACACTGGAAGCGCATCCTGAGCTCTTACATTTCCTTTCCTAAATGGTCGTCCACTGGCAAGGGTTTGGTGTGTTGGATAATCCTGTTTCCATCTTTTGGAAATAATCGTTCTCAGTTACTGAACTCTTGGCTCTGGGTCCAGCACTTTCGGTCTTGTTCTGTTGTTTGGTTCACTCCTGTACTAGGCAGCATCGGCTGAATTACTGTGGCCTTTCATGAATAGCCATGTCTGGGGCTGGAGAACTTTAACAAAATTCAAAGCCCTGCTGCTAACATTCTTAGTTGCAGGTTTGCTGAAAAGACTCAGGGCCGACTTTCCTAAATCAAGAACATTATGCTTATAAAATCATTTGGGTACCAATGAAAAAATCAGCCAATGTTCTTTAAAAAAAATCACAGAGAATAAGGGAAAACCATTTAGGTGTGTATCTGTATTCACTGATCCATTGCTATGGAGTAGAATTGCCCCATTTGGGTTTCCAAGGCTGTAAATCTATACGGGAGCAGAAAGCCTCATCTTTCTAGCAAAGAGCTGATGGTAGGTTTGAACTGCCGGCCTTGTGGTTAGCAGCCCAACAGGTAACCCACTACTCCGTCTGTGCTCCTCATACACACTGTGTAGAGCTGCAACTGTGCTCTTAGGTTCATTGTATAGACTAAGGGCAAGAGTGAAAAGGGCAGATGGCTGTGGACTCTGTGCAGTTAGAACAACGATGCCAGGGACGGACTGGTACCAGTTAAATACACCCCTCCTCCCCCCCGCCCCCCATCTTAATGCACTTTTCCCAGCCAGTCCTCCTTGTCACTTGGACACAGGCATCATCAGCTGCAGAACTGATGGCTCCGCCAACTTACCATGGCATTCTGACTCTGCAGGTTGAAGAGTTCATGCTGATACATGGCAGCCGCAAAGGGATAGACAGCAGGGAGCTGGGCCTCGGGCTTCTCCAGCGCAAGCAGGGTCTCCTCCGGGTCACCTTTCCTGATGACAGCGTTGATGTGGTCCACGGCAGCTAGCCCTGAGGGTGGGTGCAATGTCAGCGTGCCTCCTCACCACCTCATCCTGCCAGCCCATCTTCCCACGGAGCCAAACCTACGCACGCTCGGGGCCCACAGACTGCAAGAGGTCACTGCAGGGCGGGCAAGGCCGAGAACTGTGAGCTGAGGAATTCAAAGTCAGTCCAGTCCTGGAGTAAGTCCCTACCACAAGCGCAGTCTTGAAAGAGCTCGAGGTAATGAGCTCACCTGCCTGGGATGGATGACTTGCCCAGGAAACCGCTCCTTTCAGGACCAGCTCTGGTCCTGCCTCTTCCACGGAGCCTTCATGACTGCTTTCCTCTCATGGCTCACAATTACCCATCTGTAGAATCCCCCACAACATTTAGAACTGGGCAGTTCCAGCAGGCACTGTTCGCTAATGCTCTGTGTGGGCATCACCCCCAAGAAGACTCTAAGCTCCAAGGAGACCAGAAGCCAGTCTGGCCCTGCTGTAACCATCCCTCTCCATCCGGGCACTCTTACATACGTTACTCCCCCAATGTTGTCCCTCTTACTTGGTTCTCAGGATAGCCTCAACCCTTGTGTTCTATGAAGGTTCTCTTAAAGAAAAAGAAAATTTTAGATTGTGGTAGTTACATAATCTGTCAATTTGAGGGTTCAGAGCGAAGAGGTGGAGTCTAGCCTATCAATCTCATTTGGAGGCGCGAAAAAGATAAATAGCTCGCTGGAGGCAGGACACACACTCACTGCCTGCAAGATATCCCTGTGGAGAAGACACATGGTGAGAGGCTGATGGAACCATACCTCTGGAGCTAGAGAAGCCACATGGAGACCCCTGCCAGCGCTGAGATGCTTACAGTGCCACTGGATCCACAAGACTTTCCACCCACTGGCCTGTGATCTTCCTGCACTCGGTGTCCTTGCATGTGTTTCTTGAGTTTGAAGAGGACTTTATAGATTATTATTGGACATGTGAGCTAATATCGGACTTATGGACTTGATCTGGATTGGGGCTGGGATGTTTTCCCAATATTCAATTGCTCTTGTAAATAAAGCTCTTTCTTAATACACATATGAGTCTCTCTGGATTTGTTTCTCTAGTCTACCCGGACTAACCCATAGATCATTAAAAAAACCCACAACACTTCAAAACATGACAAACAGGCTTCATCTCATGAAACACACCATGTCAAATACATTTGTTGTCACTGTGAGCCAAACAGTCAGTTCTGACTCACAGCGATCCAGAGGACAAGGCAGAGCTACCCCACAGAGTGCCCTAAGCTGAAACCTCTACTGGAGCAGACTGTCACGTCTTTCCTCCCGTGGAGGAGGCAGGTGGGTTCGAACTGCTGACCTTTCAGTTAGTAGCTGTGGGTTTAATCATTGTGCTGCCAAGGGTTCTACTAATACAATTCAATGCCACTCTCCATCACCCAGAACAAAACAAAATTAAAACGAACAAACCCAAAGCCTTCCCCACAGAAACAGCTTTGTCACAGCGTCTTCCGTTACACGGCACGCCCTGAAGCAAGCCTGCGATCTCTTTACCAGCTAGTAAGGTTCCACAGAGCACAAAGAACCCGGACTGGGCCCACCCCACGGAGGGGCTCAGACAGCAGGTTTCATTTTCAGAGCACGGGGATGGAATTGCTGAGCAAGGGGAAGGACGACTGATGGATGAACGCTGCGGCAGGAAACCGCAGACGCAGGAGAACGAGGGACGCTAGCCCATACAGGGGCCTTGAGATCGGAGGACTGGCAGACCCTCAGCTTTTTAGGGCTTTTCAAGCGCTAGTCTGCCATCCTAGTACATGAGCAGGCTGCCCTTCCGAGTATTCTCTGACAGGAGGCGATCTGTCTTCTCTGAATCTGTTCTCAAGCATTCTTCAATAAACGCGTTCTAGGCTCAGACATCATTCAGTAGCAGGAACTATTTAGGACGAACAGAATCCTTTGTGCCACCACACCCCCTAACCCCCCTCCCAAAACAAACATGCACTCAATCCAAAGGTCTCCAAAAATCTTTTCTAGCCTTAGAACGTGGCAAACCAAACATTCCAGAAAGGCAGGCCAGAGGTTATTGGGGGTAGTTCGCAGAGCTGGTGAAATCACGCAAGGCCTCCAGCCGCGTCCGACTCAGCCTCTTGCTTCACCTGTGATAACACTTATTACACGCGTTTCTACCGCTGCATAGTTGAAAGAACAGAACATCGCCGCCTCAAAACATTGCTTAGTAAGCGGTTTCTGCTAAGACCTACGACAAGCTTGTCTTCTCTTTTGCACTTAGCCTTTAGCAAAAACTTTCCATCCTCCCCGCCACAGAATATGCTAGATCAAACTGCAGTTCTCGAGCCACAGGCGGCTCTTTTGGTGCGCACACGAGGGTCTGAAGTAACACGGAGGCGTTTTAAAGAGTATGATTCAGATCATGGCGATTTCGTTTGTAAAAATATATTTACGGCTCTGGAATTATCTCTAAATTGTTCTGAGGGACAGGACTGGCCCCTCCTTCTCCAACGTCTGCCGACACCTGGACTAGACACTGAACAGGACTGCCTGTGTCAGATCTGACAGAACGATATAGGGGGCATCGTTCCAGGACTCCCCTTCTGCGCCGAGAATTTCCTTGCGCCGGGCAGGAATGAATTACAGGAAGAAATGAATATTTCCACGGAAGAAATTCATATTTAATAATGTATGTGGCAGTTCAAGCCGAGCTGAAGCCTTTGGACAAGAAGACCCATGATCGACATGACCGCCAAAGCTGTCACTCCAGCCACTACCCCAGCAACAGTGAAAGTAAATACCTTAACGTCTCATAGCAGTCACTGATGGGGCTGGGCAAAGCCGTGCAAGGAGCTACGCTCACATAAGCTGAAGTGGCAATTAACTTACTGTCACGTCACTGGCTTGGGTATGCTTTACAGAAAGGGGCCTTTTGAGGCTACTTTCTGTTGTCCTGGATTCCACAATTCCAGACGCGGAGAAGCCCCGACCTTCAGGGCCAGCGAGCATGACAATGCCTGTCACCAGCGCTGGCTGGCTTTGCCATTACTGCGAACCACTCCACGCCTTGTGCTGCAAAATGGAAAGAAAAGGTCTAGCCAATGAGGTATTAGCGCTGTGGTTGGGAATTTATGGCACTGAGAGACGTCCTCCAACAGCTACATTTGGGCGTTGTCCCCAGCACGAACACGAAATCTGCTTCAGCAGCCACAGACTTCAAAACCAAGGATGGGAGAAAGCTGGGGGAGCATCCCCTCCCCGTCTCCGTGGAAATATTCATTTCTTCCAGTAAGACATTCCTGCCCGACACCATGAAACTCTCAGGTTACAAACAGAGCAGCCGGGGGAGACCTGAAGTGATACCCCATACATCAGTGCTAAGGTATTCACCATATTCAACATGGGAATAAAGGGACAGGCACACGCTCCCCCCAAATGTGAAGGTGCTATTTTTAGGGGGGAAATTACACTACAGCTCGCAACAGTTACACACGTTTCTTTATGTATGTGGGTAAAGTCTCATCATGCCTAGTAAGTAACATGAACCTGCGCTGGGCTGCCTCAGTTGGTGTGTGACCCATTTAAGGTACGTCTCTGGCAGCTACTTAGGAGCGGCTTCTGAGTAACACCTGCAGGTGCTATGTTTACGGGAAGCAATTTAGCACAATAAGACTTCGCCTTGCATCCTTTGGACGTGTTTTCTATCAGGAGGAACCAGCCCTGTGAGAGGACACCATGAGGGTCAGTGAAAAGGGGGAAGGCCCTCAAGGAGCTGGACTGACTCACGGCTGTAACAATGGACTCAGACATAACAACAGCAGCGAGGCTAGCAAAGCGCTAGGCAGTGCTTGTTGTGGAGTATGGAGGGTCATGATGCGTTGGAACGAACTTGAGGGCACAACAACAGCAGCAACAACAACAACAGCAACAACAACAGCAACCACAGAGCAGTGCTCACCCTTCAAGATGGCAAACTCATCTGGGCTAAGCAGAGGACAAAGCTGAGAGCTGCTGGCATTACAGGACAATCCAACTGTCCTTCTGAAAAAGGTCCCGTCGCTTTATTAAATGGGCTGAGTGCTTGTTCACTGAGGAGTGTGTTTTGGATATTTTGATTGAGTTGGGAGTAAGAAACATCAAACAATAGCCCTTACTCCCTCGTCTAGTGCTCAAGTGGAATTCTATTAAAGGGGAGGGGACGAGAAGACTAGCAAAGAGCTGGTGTTATTTAAAATTGCATGTAGCTATTTGAATTCAGCTGATGCTTGCGGCTGGACTATGGACCCAGAGGAATTTGGTGGTGTGACTCCAGAGAGGCTCAGGGGCATAAAGCTCAGACGTGCCTTCATGTGTTTTCATCTCGCCTTACAACCGTCTCACCAGCTTAGACAAAGTTACCCAAGGCTCATTCACTTGGCCTACAGCTAATGAATCTTACAAACTGCAGACTAGAGACTGAGTAGTAGTGAAAAAGAAAAAAACGTAAATACCTCTCACCACTCTAATGGAACACCATCAGATTATCATGGGCAAGGACCTATATAATCTCTTATCAGGTACCTTTCAATATCAGCCCAACAAAGGACATGGGCAAAGTATAAGAGGCACTGTCCCATCAGGAAGCGAAGGTAGGAACCAGCATCGGGATCCCTGGAGACCGTCTGCACGGGCTCCGGGGCAGGAACCCAGGAACGCTCAAGGAGACACTGTCAGAAAAGCGCCACAGTTTGGAGCAGTACCGGCAGTTAGTTGAGTCCTTTCATTGCACAGGCAGGTTTCACAAGGAGGGTTCAGAGCTGTGCCGGGGCTGCGGCGAAGAGGGTTTGCATCTCGCCCAAGTATCCGTTTCCTTTAGACAAGCCGTTACTTACTGTTGACTGCATTGATGGTGCCTTGGATTTCTGCTTGAGTCAGCAGTTCTTCATACACATCTCGTTCTTCTTCCGAAATACAGTTATTCTGCAAAACAAAGTGTCTGTTGACGCCCCCAAATAATAGTAGGTTTCCAAGGCTCAATAATTGGATATACAAACACAAAAAAACACAGTGACAAAACTTGTCATTGAAACCAATACAAACATTTAAGGAATCCAATCGATGACCATGGGTTTAGTTTGGGTTTTGCTTCAACCAGGGCACAGGGGCTAAATGTGCTCCGCAAGGGTAACACAGACGCGCAGCACACCAAGTGCCTCCCCAAAACAAACAGATCATCCAAGGGTGAAAACAACACTGTTTGAATATTAGATGGGAACACAGCCATTTGGGGGGGGGGTGGTAAGATCAAAACCAGTTGGGTAGTGACAGCTTCATTTGATTTAACCTAATACAACCAAGGATGTAAATATGGCTAGAGATAGAACAGGCCAGATGCTATCTTCTCTAAACATTTAAAAAAGGACTCACCGTCAGTAAGAAGGAAGGTTCACACAGAGGCAATGTTTGAGGAGGGCTTGGAGGAAGAACACAATGGCCAAGGATGCAGAGAACAGACCTAGTGGGAAAGTTAGCACGCTGGCCACATTGTGGGTGCCTGGCCTGGGTCAGCCAAATGGATGGGGAAGTCAGTCGGTGTCAAGGAGGTCTTTGAAGGCTAAGCTAAGGACCTGTACTTAATTTTGTAAGAAAAGGGGAAACGGAGGTTGGGGGTGGGGTGACACAAACCCACACTTAAAAGATTCATTGTTCTGGAACATGACCGGACACAGGGAGAGCTGTGAGAAGGTGCTGTAAGAATCCCCAGGTGGAGGTCGTGGGGTGGTGGTCCAGTTGGGGTGGGGAAAAAAAAATCCCCAGGTGAGGGTTGGGGGGAAGGACAGGAAGGGTGGTCACAGGAGGGGAGGGCAGGCAGACTCCTGAGCTGAGACAGGAAAGCAGGCAATGGATTGAAGGGAAGAAAAATTTGACAGAATATAGCGAAGGACAGCAGAGCCCAACTCTGACTAGGAGACGCCATGTGCGTCAGGAGAGAACTGGGCTCCCCAGAACTTTCAACAGCTGATTTTTGGAAGTAGATCATTAGGGCTTCCCCCCAGCCCGCCCCCCAAATGGCACCTCTGCGTCATCTTGAACTTGTAATTTTTGTTAGCACTTGATTGTATTAACTATTCTACACCACAGGGACTCTGGATAAAACAGTGTTGTTCATTGCTATGCAGTTAATCCAGACTTGGGGTGACCCCATGTGCAGGGTACAATGTTCTGTAGGGTCTTCAGGGCTTTGGCTTTTTGAAGAACGTCAGTGCTAACTCCCAGGGCCACCCATCTTAACAGCCAATAATGGAATGTTTAGACATTTACACCATCCAGGAATTCTAGACCAGGCACATGGTTGTTACAGTCCGTTCCAAGTGAGAGCGACAGATGTACCGCAGACCAGAACACCCAGCACCGCCTGCGCACTGTTACGCTGGAGCCGCTGCTGCAGCCACGGGGTCAACCCCCCTCACGACCGTCCTGAGAACAAGTCCAAAATATGTGAGAAGTCTCTTCAGCTTGCCTTCTAAGAAACACTCCGGGTCTCCTTCCTGGACAGACTTGCTTCTCCTTCGGACAGTTCACAGAGTGCTCAATATTCCTGATGGCCACCACCATCCAAAAGGTACCCGATCTTCTTCGGTCTTCCTCACTGGCCATCCAGGTTCACATGCCCATGAGGGGATGGAAACAGCATGGCTTTTATCGTGGGCCCCTTCGTCCTCACCGTGACATCTCGCTTCAGACCACTTCTCAGAGGGCTTTGCAAATTGGCCCCATGCAATTCATCAATGGATCTTTCCATTGCTCCTTCCATGGACGTTGATGGTGGATCCAAGCAAGAGCACCTCCTTGACGACTTCAGTCTTCTCTCTGGAGCGCGTGATGCTGCTTTGTGGTCCAGTTGAGAAGACTTCGTTTGTTCGTGTGAAGGGCAAGATAGAAAGGGTACAAGACAAGTCCTGAGACAAGGCTGTTCCTGACCAGGGAAGCCAGACAGAGAGAGGCACAGGTATGAGAAGGGCAGGGCAGAAGTATCCAATCTTCTGATATGGCGGGTTCAGGGCTTGTGGGGCATCAGGGTGAAGGTATCTGGATGGGCAGTCATAAGCACATTTCTGAAAGCTAATAGCACTGGTGGCATAGTGGGTAATGCAGTGGGCCGCTAACCACAAGGTCAGCAGTTCAACACCGCTAGCCACAGCTTTTACTCCTGCAAAGAGTTACAGCCTCGGAAACCCACAGGGGTGGTTCTATCCTATAAGGTTGCTATGAGTCAGAATCAAGTCCGTGGCATTGAATTTGGGTTTTGGAATAAAACTGACTGCAAGTTGATCTGATCAGTTTAGGAGGAACAAAGGCAGAGAGATCTCACACCCTGAAGAAGCTCCAAGCTTGGAGAGAGGAGGAGGAGGAAGAAGGGACACGGCGGCTAAGGCAGCACCGAGCATATGCCGGCCTGGATGCTGGGAAAGCCAAAACCCGAGAAAGACCACGAGACAAAGTGGTGGGTCTTGGCGATGGAGTTGGCATTCCCGTGGCAAGAACTTAAGGAGAGAGATGTCAGCGAGGAAGAAGTTCTGAGTCTACACAGGTTTTCAGGAACGGACTTGGCAGGAAGATGTCAAGAACGGAGTTAGGAGGTCCTAGGCAGCGCAGCCTGCTCCAGCTCCTCCAATATAGAGGGCTAACACTCTCGGGAAAATACAAAAAACAAATACATGAAGAAACCATTCTCTCTCTGAGTCATCGCACTAAATGATGGACCTCTGCAGTTGGTAGCAGTGGGTGCCACGGTGTCCGTTCCGACCCGTAGCGACCCCGTGTGAAGCAGAACCATGGATCAGGCTTTCTGGGCTGTACTGGTTTTGGAAGCAGATCACCAAGTTTTCCTGCTGCGGAGCTGCTGGATGGTTTGAATCACCAGCCTTTCTGTCGGCCTTGGACAGCGCAACCGCTGCATCACAATGGCTCCATTAACCGTTACCAATAAATTCAAGCTAATATATATAATCTATTATATTGACTGCGAATTAGTGATACTTAACAATGAAAAATCGTTAAGTTGCTACTTACCCACTTTCTGGGTAAGTCATAAGCTTAACCTATAATTTTCATCATAAAAGGGAACCGAATCTCCTTACACCAAAACCAAACCCAAACAAAAAAGTCAACTCACTGCCACAGAGCGACTGGCGGCTTTGAACTGCTGACCTTGTGGTTAGCAGCCCAATGCACAGCCCACTACACCAGCAAGGCTCCGGTTTTCTTATACAGTGCCTGCTTTTCTTGTACACTCACAGATCACCCACACCAGCTGCCCACCGCAGTGGATACCAGCGTCATTCCTGAGCTATTAATATAAAAGTTCCCTCGCACCACGCTGTTTTTCTCTTTCAAACTAGCAATAGCTGAATATCTTGATTCTTCACAATGTATGGGGTACCTTCAGCTTTGCATTTTCCTCTTTTCTCTTCTTGGCTTCCCAGAGTTCCTTCTGATAATCCTGTGCCAGGTCGTCATCCACAAGAGTTAAAACGGCGTTTGGGTTTCGGAGCGTTACGATGGTCTGGTCGGGGATTCCTTTCTCGATGGCTTCATTAATGGCTATCACGGCGGCATGCACTGCAAAGCAGAGAGAGAGTTCTCAGCACAAAGCGACGCTAGCAACTGCATTGACTCTGCCTACACGCAAACAGCCGTAATGTCCTCCCTTGGCTTTCGGCAAGTGTACTGAGAGATCTCAGCTATATCGTGGAGTGCGTCTCTGAACTACCTCGCCCAAAACTGCAACCAAACTCACTGCCACTGGGCCCATTCTGGCTCAAAGAAACCCAGTAGGACAGGGCAGAACTGCCCCTGTGGGTTTCCATGGCTGCAATTCTTCACAGGAGTAGAAAGTCCCACCTTTCTCCCTTGAAGCAATTGGTGGTTTGGAACCGCTGACCTGAGGTTCGCAGCCCAATTTGTAGCTCGCTGCGCCACCAGGCCTCCTTTGTACCTCTCAGCGTTTGTTAGTAGTCTTTTCAGGTGCTGTGGAGTCGGTTCCAAGTCATAGTGACTCTGTGTACAACAGGAGCCACCACTGGCCGCCCTGTGGCACCCGCACTCTCGGTGTGTCTGAGCCCCTGCCAGGCCACTGTTCATCTCATCCCCGGCCTCCTGTTTGGCTGGCCCTCCCCTTTACCAGGCACCTTGGTAAGTCGGCCCTGTGAATGTATCCAACTTGCACCCAAAGCCTGAAATGAAGCAAGCGCCATACCAATCATTGGCACGTGCAGATAAGTCCTGATCTCTTTGTCAAGATGGCACACACAGAGCCATGTTCCTGCCAAGAGCTACCTGTGAGCCAGCCTCCAGCCCTAAAAGACCCAGAGCAATGCACACGCGTGGGACACAGAAGGTTTCTCCCAGGTTGTCACGCCGGCAGTGTGACAACCTTCCAGGTATTTTCCCTGAGGGCATCAGCCAGATAGAGCGCACACCCTGCTATAGGGATAGTGGATAGGGCGCACACCCTGCTATAGGGATAGTGGATAGGGCGCATACTCTGCTATAGGGATAGTGGATAGGGCGCATACTCTGCTATAGGGATAGTGGATAGGGCGCATACTCTGCTATAGGGATAGTGGATAGGGCGCATACTCTGCTATAGGGATAGTGGATAGGGCGCATACTCTGCTACAGGGATAGTGGATAGGGCGCATACTCTGCTACAGGGATAGTGGATAGGGCGCATACTCTGCTATAGGGATAGTGGATAGGGCGCATACTCTGCTATAGGGATAGTGGATTGTTTCCTTGAAGGAGAGCCTGAAGACAAGGTCGTGCCAACTCAAGGAGGACCAAGGTTAGGCTGCCATCTTGAACCTAGAATTTGCCCATCTTGTCACATGTGTACCCCTAGTCCCTCCCCTTCCTATTGCTTGTACACCCCAAGATCATCTCCTTCCCATTGCTTGTATTGCCTATGGCACAACCCCTACCTGTTACATATGTGGTTACCTATAATCCAGGGGGGTTGCATGCCCCTGAAGATATATAACCTTTGTTTAGAAATATATCGCCTCCCTGCTCCTCCTATCTCCCACCTCCACGTGGACCACCAAGAGGGGCTGAGGTGGCATGTTACCATGAAATGTGCCTGACTCCTTTATCTTCTCTCCTACCTCTCCTGTCATCTATGGCTTTACTACATATAATCTTATTATCTCCATACAATTGCACCTATGGACCCCGTGATTTTATTAGGGGCTGGTTTACTCTAACACACATGAGCCTTCATGTTTTAAAATTCATATTTTATTGTGCTCATTAAAATTGAAGATGGCAGAAAGTAAAGCACTATTTTGGAGAATGACGTAATTCCCACTGGGTGGGTGGAGACATCTTCACATCAAATGCACATGAGGCGTGGGGGTGTCTTCAAAAAAGGTAGTGGAAAAAATTCCATTATCTTTTGATTCTATTCTGCATGCACTTTTTAAAGCTCCACTCGCACAATAAAAGATGTCAGGGTGCTTAACAACATTTTAAAGAACAATCTTATTTCATTTCACGTTGGAGCCCTGGTGGAGTAGTAGCTTACGGCACTCGGCTGCTAATCCAAGGTTAGCAGTTTGAAGCCACCAGCCACTCCCGTCAGATGGAAAGCTTGCCACTCCCATCAGATGTCTCTGGAGCCCGCGGGGCAGTTTTACCTGCTACCCTGTCTGATAGGGTCACTGTGAGCGGGCAGGACTGGATGGCAGCAAGTTTGGTGTTTGTTTTTATTTCATGTCAACAAAAGCAACAACTAAAGTCTAGGTGAGTCTCAAGAGAAAGGCAAGCTTGGATTTTTTTTTTTTAATTAACTATCTGAGCAGAGTTTTTTAAGTTTGGGGTTTTAAACAGACTTACAAGCAGCTTCATCCACAGAGAGTTCCTTGGCCAGAATGCCCCCTATTTTGCTGAAAGACGGCATCTGTATTCCATATTTCTCAAGCTCCTTTCCCATATTACTGATTTCTTCCTCTGCAAGCAAACACCAAGAACAGTATGGATCTCAAAGCAAACCAGACAGAGGTGGAGATGAGAATGGTGATATTCACGCCCAGAAAGGAGAAGGCGGGGCCACTGAGGAGCAAGAGCTTTAAGAAGGAACCAGCTGTAGTTTCTCATTTCCCAAATGTGGGGGAAGGGAGCGTAGTTAAACATAAGTACGCTTTCTCCTCTTCGTTCAAGCTGAGGAAGAAAGGGGGCCCACAAATAACTGGTGAGTTTTCTTAATAAGCGTATAAAACAGTTGTAAATATATAACGAGCAGTACCTGTGAAGTCTACTTTGCCCAACAAATCCTGGATCTGGGGGGCAATTCCCAGTTTGAACAGATACAAACTGAAAGACAGAATGAACAATTATTATAAGCTTTATCATCATATATGTTTAAGGGTTTTGTTGTTCATTAGTTTGCTTTTATCTGAGAAGGATCTCATGGATCATCTCATCTAAACCATTCATTTTATGGATGAAGAACTGGAGGCCCCAGGTAAGTGCCTGTGGAGCCAGGACTAGACCCCTCGAAGCCTCAGAGATGGGTCTTCTGCAGTGCACAGTTCTTCTACAGAGCCAAGTAGCTCTCCAGCCACCCAACCAAGTACTATACAGTCTTTGGGAAAACATTTGTTCAACCTTTTTGGAACACTAATTTGATCGGTGAGACAATTATTGGTGGATAAGTGATGGTGAGGATAAATCATAACATGGCATATTGCTAAGTGGAAGATGGCAAGTTAACGGTATAGGTCAAAACAGGGAAGTCCCTTAGGCAGTAACAATGGTGTGGCAGTTACATAATCTCCTGTCAAATTGAGCGAAGGGGTGGAGTGCAGCCTGTCAATCAGGTCATAGTTTCTGTGTGGGCTTGATCTTCTCATGAGGATTTTGGGAATTCCTGTCTTCCTCCCTGGAGATGGGACACATGCTCTCTCTGCTACACAATCCTGATGACAAGTCACATTGAGTCACGCTGATGGCAGCCAGAGCCCTAGAAATGCTTCCACTGCCACTGGATCCACAAGACATTTCACCCACAGGCCTGTGATCTTCCTGCATTTGGCATCATTGCATGTGTTGCATGAGTCTGAAGAGGAATTTATAGACTGGTATCAGATATGTGGACTTACAGACTTGATCTGGACTGGGATTTTTTTTAATATAGAATTATTCTTTGATATAAAACTCTCTCTTGTATACATATGCCTGTCTCTGGATTTATTTCTCTAGTCTACCCAGACTAGCACAAATGACTAGTGTTCCCTACCTATAACCTGAAGCAATGGGGGCTAGCATCTCAAGTTACCAAAGAAGATGAACATATGTGGTCAAGTGGCCTTTTCTATGGAACTACTAAATCATAATTTCTGTCTTATATTTCCAATAGTCTTCCCTGTGTCATCCCCAAGATTCCTTCTAGATGTCCAGTTAAAAATTCTGTGTTCACTATTAACAATTTTGCACTGAGGTTTAGAATTTATGAAATTTTAATTAGAAGGTAAAATTTACCCAACAGCGCATGTTGGGTGGAGTCTCTAGGTGAAACAAACAGTTGCACGCTTGGTTACTAGCCTGAGGGTTCGATGTCTGAGTCCACCCTGTGGTGCCTGGGAAGAAAGGGCTGGTGACCTGCTTCTAAAATCCCAGCTATTGAAAGCTATGGAGACAGGTCTAAGCTGAAGCTCATGGGGTCGCCACGAGTCACACAGCGCTGACAGCAGTTGTTACATGCGGGAAAGTGAACCCAGGATGACTGTGATGACCTGAAATCACTCACTTCGGACGGTGAAATGACAGAATCGGAGGACCTGACTTGAGAAATGAAATCTCATTAGGCCACATTAAACGAACTTAACAGCTAGACTTTTGATGCTATTCAAAAAAGTTCTTAAATTGTCTAGTCAATGGAAGTAGCATACTTTCACTTTCTCTGATAATTTCTGTTTAAAAAATCAGAAAATTTAAATGATCAAATTTAAAAATCAAAGAGTCACAAAAAAGCATGAAATGGCTGCTAATATTACATTGAAAATCATTACCTAGATACCCAGAATTCAATATAAAACATTTAAAATATAATTTCTAATTGTATTTCTGGACACATCTTTTCTATAAGCTTACTGGCATTCTTTTTTTGGCATACTATACCACAAATATACTATAAATTACTTAATTAGTTGCTAAAAATTATATTATCACTAATTATTCATTACTGCAAATTATGCTGTATTGAACCTAATTATATATAGATACAAACACATTCCTATAAACTAAATTGTCAGGTTTTACGAATATACAAACAGTGAAAACTTTACTTCTAATATATATGTTGAAAATTGTATTCTTAAAAAGAGATGGTCTTTTGATGGGATCAGGTATCAGGCATCTACGACCCAGAACAAAATCACACCTAATGTGATAGCGCCCATGGAGTGGAGACCCAGTGCCCATCTGTGGACCATTGAACATCTCCTCACAGAGGGGTCACAGGGAAGAGATGAGCCAGTCAGGGTGCAGTATAGCACTGATGAAACACACAACTTTCCTCTAGTTCTTTGGTGCTTCCTTCCCCCACTATCATGACCTCGATTCTACCTTACAAATCAGATTAGACCAGAGCATGCACACTGCTACAGTCTATCCACGAGAGACAAACCCCTCAGTGCCAACACTGAGAAGAGTAGAGACACCAGGAGTTTTAGGGGCGGGTGGGGAGAAAGGGGGAATCGATTACAAGGATCAATCTATAAGCCCTTCCCAGGGGGACAAATAATGGAAAAGTGGGTGAGGGGCGATGGAAGACAATTGTAAGATCTAGAAATAATAATCTATAACTTATCAAGGTTTTTTGGGGGGGGCGGACGGAGGAGGGAAGAGGAAGAAATGGGGAGCTGATATCAGGGGCTCAAGTGGGAAGAGAATGCTTTGAAAATGATGAGGAAGCAAATGTGTTTGACACACTGGATGAACGTATGGATTGGGATAAGAGATGTATGTAAGAGCCCCCACTAAAAGTATTTGGGGGTAAAAAAAGACAGTTATCTAGTGATGCTATAACAAAAATAACACCGTTACTGGCTATAACAAACAGATATGAACAAATTACAGCATCACATAACTGCCAAACCACAGGAGGCCACGGCCTAGCCAAAGCTAGAGAACTGGAGCAGGGGACACAACTCAATCCTTAACGCTTCACTCTGGCTCCCCAATTCATGTCCTTGCCACATGCAACACATTTCATCCCACCATCGCCCCCTTTTTTGACCCCATGCAGTGAATTTGGATGTTGCTTTTAGGGGTTTTTTGGTTGGGGTCTAAATATCTAGATTATCTCAGCACTGTATAGGAAAGAGGGTAGAGATATACTAAGGATATGAATACTGATTAGCTTAGACTTTGATAAAAAAATACAAGTCTAAAAGTTGGTTAAAATTTTGGCAAGAAATTTAAATAATACAGGGGGGTTTCTGCAAAGTTCATGGATAAATTACATTTTAATTCTATTTTCCCATGAAGTTTTTGACATCTTCTTATGCATATTAAAAAGAGCCCAGCTGGTGTAGTGATTAAAGCACTTGGCTGCTAACAAAAAGGTGGGTGGTTCGCACCCTAGCCACTCCACGAGAACAAGATGTGGGTATCTGTTTTTGTGAAGATTTACAGCATGGACACTTCATGAGGCAGTCCTACTCTGTCCAGAGGATGCTATGATTTGGAATTGGCTAAAAGGCAGTTGGTTTGGAATATACATTCAAGGTCCCAAAAGACGTATAATCACTCCATATTGGGTTTCCAAGACTGTAAAACTTCACCGGAGCAGAGAACCTCATCTTTGTCCTTTGGTGGGACTAGTGGATTTGAGACACCAACTCTGTGGTTAACAGTCCAACGCTTTCCTGAAGGCGCCACTAGGCCTCCGCCTTAAATACTTGGGAAAAAACTTGCCATTAAAGACGTTCTATGGTTATCTCCTACTTAAGTGTTACTGCCACATTTGTAAAGTTTCTCACACTCAATTAGCTTTATAATTTACTTTCTAAAATAGTTTAGGTATGTTTTTAAATTTAGCTGTAAAATGGGAAAAAGAAGAAGTAAATCATGTATTATGAAAGTAATTGAAGTAGAAAGCAAATGTTTTGAGAATGATGATGGCAACATATGTACAAATGTGCTTGACACAATGGATGGATACATGGATTTTGATGAGTTGCGTGAGCCCCAAATAAAACGATTCAATTAAGAAAAATTAATTGAAGTGATACAATAATAAACATTTGATCACTCATGGATGCATGATCATTTTTAAACATCAAGCATATTTGCACATATGCTGCCATCATCATTTTCAAAACATTTTCTTTCTACTTGAGCTCCTGGTATCAGCTCTTGTTTTCCTCCCTCCCCCTCCTCATGAACCCTTGATAAATTATAAATTAATATTATTTTCATATCTTACACCGCCTGCTGTCTCCCTTCACCCACGTTTCTGTTGTTTGTCTCCTTCAAGGGGCAGGGGTGGTGGTGGTATTACATCTATCATTGCAATCAGTACCTCCTTTCTCCCCCTGCTCCCCTCACCTTCCCCCTAGCCTCATGGCATTGTCACTCCCATTACTGTACCAGTGGGGGTTTTCTGTCTTGGATTCCATGTGTCAAGGACTCTTATCTGTACAGTGTACATAAGGTAGAACTGGGCTCATGATAGGGGTGGGGGTGGTGGGAGAAGCATTAAAAAACTAGAGGAATGTTGTTTCATTGGTGGTGTGCTGCACCCTGGCTGACTCGTCCCTTCCTTGTGACCTTTCTGTGAGAGGATGTCCAATTGTCTATAGATGGGCTTTGAGTCTCCAGCATTATCATGTCTTAAATGACATCACTTTATTAGAATTAATCTATAGATTTACATGAACTATTTTAATTCTGCGCTATTTGTAGTTCCTATTACTTGTAAAGAGGTGCCCAGGTGCCACAGTGATTACATGTTGGGCTACCAACCAAAGGTTAGCAGTTCAAAACCACCAGCTGCTTCTCAGGAGAAAGATGAGGCTTTCTACTTCTGTTAAGAGTTTTATAGTCTTGGAAATCCACAGGGTCAATTTTAAGCTGTCCTTTAGGGTTGCTGAGTCGGAATGGACTGAGCAGATCAGTTATTCCTTCTTACCCTTCAATTCCTCCCATTTGTCGACCTTGTGTTTTTTCCACTATGGTACTCTGGCAGCAGGGAGTTTGTATGCTAGTGACAGCTGGAGAAGGATTGTGCTGTGCCTTCTTAGGTTCAAGGCTCCTTAGCCCTTGTTGAGGTCTTTGGCTCTCTTGAGTGCTGATTTGTCACCTGGCACGGTGGGGAACAAGCAGGAGATCATGTGCCTTGTGGTCTCCTTCTCCTTTGCTGTCTTGCTTGGAGAAATCCTTTGGACACCGAAGCTTTCTTGAATTCACTGGTGGGTTTTTTTGTTTTTATTTTTTGGGGACTATGGTCTTTCCTGCCTATTTTCCAACCAATTCAATCCCATCTGCTCCTCAGTCAGGGGTTGCTCCAATTTCTCGTTACAGGATGGCATTTTCATTAGAAAGACTTTGAAAAAAACTGATCACGTTAACTTCGCAGCCTTTTTGGATAGCAGGTGTGACAGCTGTGTTCAATCAATGATCTTGATGCAAATGTTTTCACAGTATCACCGCTTCATTCATTCATCCAGTTAACTGCCGTGTGGAGACACTGCTCCAATGCTGTCCCTAAAGGAAAGGTATGTCGGCTGCCACAAGGCATAGGTGTATTTGTAACGTGAATGGAAAGCTAGAGCACTAAAGTTTCCATCACTGCCCTCTTTGATGCTGAAGAAATTATAATGCTCTCTGTCTGCTTAACAAGACGATTAACATCAGACAGAGCATTGCAAAATTAATTCTGGCAGACATGTTAGGTTATAAAGTAATAATATTATCATTTGATCTCACTTTTGACCCATTTTAAAGTTATTTCAGTAAAAAAAACAAACAGAGGAGGAAGAAAAGGAAAAATAGATGGATTACACCTCTGACCACAGGGCAGGGGTGTGAGTAGCCTTCTATCATGCAGAGTGCCCTGGAAAGTGGGTTAGAACAGGTGCAGTTAGGTTAAAATTTTAACACTTTACAATTGGTCTCTCTTTTGACCTACTTAAAATTTGTTTTTAATATTTTCTGCCTTCTTTACTATTGAGGTTTTTCTGTTTTACTTTGTTAGTTTTTTTTGTTGTTGTTGTTTTAATGTTTTCTGTATGAAATCCAGGATAGGTAAATCGATAGAGACAGTAACTGGATTAATGGTTCCATGGGTCTATGACAGGGAAGTTTGGGGGAGCTAATAACAAGTACAAGAATGAAGACAATTCAAAAATTGATTGTAATTGTACAACTCTTCTTGATACGATTGAACTATCAAGCTGAATGGTTTGTGAATTATGTGCCAATAAAGCTGTTAAAAACAGGAAATTAGATTGCTATTTCCAACTTCACCTTTGGCTACCCCACTGCCCACTGTAAGATGAATATAAATCTCAGCAACAAACCTCTTGGTCTAACTAGAAGCTACCACAAGATGGTGCTAAGAAGTCATTTTTGTTTTGTTTTTTTTCCAATTGGGAGGACAACTGATCTCCCAACAGTAACAGATCAGGAGTCCACATTTAAATTTAATTTAAATCACGATCTACTTATGCTAATATGCAGGGTGGACTCTCAGTTGCTAATACATATTTTTGCCATGAAATGTTTATTTATTTTTAGTGCACAATTTCTATTTGGCATCAATGTTCAAATGGTTATTGATTTTTATGCCGAAGCTTAAACTATCGGCTTAAATAGGTCACTTTGTAAAGTGTGAGCATTTCACAATTACTCCCTATGAGGCAGTGCCATCCAAGCAGATTACTCATCAAAAGGGCAAATGTTTCCTATCAGGACCAGTTGCTGTTGAGTCTCAGAGTGGAAATGTGCACTCCCCAGGCTCACAATGGCCCATCTCTCAGAAGCAGAGTGCCAGGCTGCGGGATATAAAAAGCTTGTTCCTCAGCTTGTCTCCCCCAAATATATGTCAGACCTAAGACAATGCTTGCAACTAATGGTGAATGATTGTCCAGTTATCTCCCTGAAGGCCTCAGCCATCCAGAGTAAGCAGATCCATTTGTCTGTCCCACCATAGGTGGGGCTCACTCCCTACTATTAAGAGCAGTGGGTCGCTTTCCCTGGAAAGCTTAGAACAAATCAAGGCTCCAGATTAAAGTCAATCAAGGTTAGGTTGCCATCATGAATCAAGGATCCACAGATCTTATCACATGTGTACCCTTAATCCCTCCTCTTCCTGTAGCATGTACACCCCTAGATTGTTCCCCTCCCATCACTGTATTATCTAGGGTACAACCCTTTCCTGTGACATAGGTCGTTATCTGGAATGAGGGCGCTTGCACGCCCCCAAAGATATATAAGCCTTGGTTAGAAATAAATCGCTCTCTCCTCTGGTTTTCCTTCCCTCTCCCTCCTTCCCCACTCCCTCTCCCTCTCTCTCCGGTCCTCTCCCCCTGCTCTCTGCATGGACTGGCTGCTGAGATCATGGCTGTCCTGGAGGTGAGCATGGTACTGTAAAATGTGTCTGACTCCTTTATTTTACTTTCTCTCCTGTCTTCTATGTCTTTACTATGACCTTTCTATATTATAACCATACAATTGCTCCTATGGACCCCTATGGATGTTAGGAGCTGGTGTGCTCTAACGCCAGGCCTTTCTTCTGCAGCCCCATGTGGGTGGACTCAAACCACCAATGTGTTAGTAAGCAGACGTGTGTATCCACCCTTCGACCACCCAGGGCTTCCAAATGTTTAGGAAACCATATATATACCCAGGAGTCCCACTCTGGGAAGACTCAGCAATAGCAACCCATTCTTTCTGAAACATTCAAAATTCAAATGAGGCTATTCAGTGTCTAGAACACATACGGCATAACTAGAGTCTTGGTCTGTTTTTAAGGGTCCAGTATAAAACATACAGATTCCACGCAGGCTCTTCTAAGGTGACCAGACGTCCCGATTTTTAACAATCTGTCCCGCGTCCCACGGCATTTTAAAAAAAGTCCCAATTTTTGGAAAGAATGCACGACAAGCTAGGGAACGGCGAGAGAACGGGAAGGGAATCTACATAATCCATAACACCATTCAAACAGCTGCTGATTTGTTGCCCATAGATGTGGAAAATATTGTTATTAAAATATATTCTTATTTCTATATATACACCGTGCATGTTGAAATGCTTAAAGAATTTTGTGAAACTATGGAAGTCAAATATCAGAAAATACTTGGATATACGGTAAAATGCGCTGGTTAGCTCTTTTGCCAGCTGTCGAAAGAATTTTGAAAGTATATGATCCTTTGAAATCTTACTTTCTATCACACACAGGATAAATGTCCTAGAATTTTAGAAGAGGTTTTTGAAAAAGAATCTTCAAAAATTTGGCTAGAGTTTGTACACAATCAAGCAGCTCTTTTTCAAAATGCTATAAAACTTATTGAAGGTGACAAAATGTCGGTAATCGAAGTAGCAAATGAAGTTAATCATTTAAAATTTCAGTGTCAAGAGTGGGTAGAAAATAATTTTCTTCCATTAACTATCCATAATAGTAATAAGCCAGCTAGAACAAGGTGCAATAAATCGTGCAGCTATCATGAATCACGTTAGAAAGTTTTATAGTAACTGCATAGGTTATTTAGAAGAGTGGGCGGTACATTACAATGATATTGAACATTTTCATTGGGTTACATTAAAACAAGAACTTAATTGGAATGATTTTCAAAAATCATTTGATCATATTACTAAAATTTTCCCATAAAGTAATATTTCCAAAAATGATATTTTAATGAGGTATCATTATTTAAAATATTGATAAGGAAAAGGCTAAATCTTGGGCATCAGCAAAAATCACAATAGAGAGCAAATGGTTAGAACTATTTCATTATTTTGAAACAAACCATGTTCCATACAATAATGCACTAAAAATTGTGGAATACACGCTGTCCTTACCAGGAACTAATGCTGCGACTGAACGTGTTTTTTTTCTATGGTAAATAAAGTATGGACATCAGAAAAATCACAAGTGTAGAGACTTAAAAAGGCATTTTATGTGTGAAATATAATTTAACAAATTCATGTGAAAAATTTCATGACCTTTTATACGACAGCAATCTACTAAAAAAATCCACTCCAATGAGAAATATGCCAAAGAATAAACTACTATACATACTTTTTAATGTATTATATTTGTAAATTTTACTTATGTTGAAATTTTAAAAATATATATTACAATACTATTTTTGCGTTCTATGAAAATTTTTGTTGCTCCATATAGGCCAAATTTTTAATCAAGAACCCCCACACACACACCCACGGCCCCCGGTCAATGGTGTTCCGCTTTACCAATGTTAAAATCTGGTCACCTTATTCAAGACTAAATGTATTAAGCATGCTGAGTGCCTAGTAGTTAACACAAAGGACTGAAAGCATTCCCAAGGAAGCTGTGGAATTAATGTCATCATCATTTCCCACACACAAGCAAGCACTTTGTGTGAAGTAGCCTGCCTGTTATCACACACAAACAGTCAAGCACACTTCTGCTGCTGAGGGAGCTAAAGCCTCGGGGCCTGTGTGTGCTTGTTTGTAAAAGCAATGTTGAAAAATGGAAAATCAGTGGCCAATACAGCAAAGGGAAAGAAGGAAGAGGGTGCAAATAATGCCATAAGAAATGAAATGAGCTATAGCACAAGAGTGTGTCTGAAATGAAAGGGACAGATAATAACAGAGAATACTCCACAACATTTGAAAACCTTTAAGAAACAGCCAATTTTTAGAAACCATACTATCTACCAACATCAAAGCAGACTGAAGAATCTTTTCAGATTATCTGAAAAGATACATTAAGCAAAAAGAAATTGATTCCGTCATTTAACAACCTCCCCCCCCCCGCCCCAAAAGTATATCCCAAGCAGTTTTAGTCATGAATTCTACTATGTACATTCAGTGAGGAACTGAAACCAATTCTACTCAAAATATTCTGGAGTGTAGAAAATGGTGGAATATTTCAAAATTCATTTTATGAAGTGAGCATAACATTGATAGCAAAACTAAGGCAAATACATCATGAAAAAGGAGAATTATAGACCAGTATCTTTATGAACATAGATGCCAAAATTACCAACAAAATCCTAGTCAAGAGAAAATCTAACAACATATTAAAAAAACACCCCAAAACAACCCAAAAACATCATGACTAAGTGGGATTCATACCAGGTATTCAAGGATTGTTCAACATTGGAAAAATGATCGATGTAACTCATCACAGAAATAAAACAAAGGAAAATCATCGGCTTATCATATCAATTGATGCAGAAAAGTTACTTGACAAAATCCAACACCAATTCCTAATGAAAACACTCGACAAAATTGGAATTGAAGGGAAATTCTACAACATCATTAAGGGTATTGATACAAAATCAACAGGCAACATGAGTCTCGATAGAGAATGAAAGGGTTCTCCTGGTGCATGGGAACCAGACAAGAATGTCTTTTGTCACCATTCTTATTCAATAGTGTGCTAAAATTCTTAGCCAGGGCTATAAGGCAAAAAGGAAATTAAGCAACAACAACAAAAAAAACCCTTTATTTTCAGATGATATGATCCTATGCATAAAAGTTCCAATGATTCAGCAAGAAAATTATTAGATTTAATAGACTTATCAAAGTGTCAGGGTACATGACTGGTATACAAAAAGCGGTAAGTGTACTTTTCACTAACACAGAGAAATCAGGAAAACAGTACCACTTACAAGAGCCACCCAAAAGATGAACTAAGAATAAATGTCATCAGAAAAACAAAAGTTCTGTACAAAATACTTCTATCAGAAACCAAAAGAATGTTTTGTCTAGTTATTGCTGGTTTTTGTTTGTTTGTGTCTTGTATATTTTCTGTATATGAAATCCAGAATCAGTAGAGACGGTCCCTGGACTGATGATGGCCTAGAGGTGTTGCCGGGGAGAGAGGGTGGAAATGGGGCACTAACAACAACAAGCACAAGAGGAAAATATTCTAAACTGGGCTGGGGTGATGATTACACAAATCTTGTCAATATGATTGAAAGACTAACTTGTGTGACATGTGAAACATATCCCAATTAACTATTAAAAACATTTGACCATCCATTACGATAGCACTCTGAGTAGTTAAAAAAGAAGAGTTTCCTTGCAATTTTTAAAATAATTTTCTCTTTTATAGAATAAACTCTTTTCATTAAAAAAAAAGAAATCAAAAGAGACTAACATAAATGGGAAAACAGACTGTGCTCATGGATAAGAAGATTCAACATTGTGAAAATGTCAAAAATACCCAAAGCTAGCTACAGATACAATGCAATCCTAACCCAAATTCTGACATCATTTTTCAAAGAGATGGAAAAATTCATCTCCAACTTATGTAGAAAGAGACCTTGAATAAGCAAAGCACAACTAACGAAAAAAGAACAAAGCCGGAGGCTTATAATTTCCTGATCTTACAACAGATCCAAGGACCAATGACAGGCACATAGACTATTTCTATACAGAACTGGGAACCCAGATGTAAATCCACTCACCTATGGATAGCTGATTTTTTAAAAAACATCATTTGACTGGGGGCGCCCACAGCTCTTAGGTATCAAGCATATTCGCACACATGTTGCCATCATCATTTCTAAAACATCATCATTGAGCCCTCGGTATGAGCTCCTCCCCACCCTCCCATTCTCATGCATCTTTGATCAACCATACATTGTTGTTATTATTTCATGTCTTGCACTGTCCATTAGCTCCCTTCACCCACATTTCTGCCATCATCCCCTTCGGGGTGGGGGGATGTGGGAGGGTTAGGGGGTGGGTCATTGATCTCTGACAAAGGCTGACACTCTTTAAATGGGGAAGAGCGAGAGTGTCTTTTGAATATTGATGGGGGGCTTTTCCTTCTTCCACATTATTTGTATTTTTGCCTTTATACTATTACGATTTTATCATGTTAGGGTTATTTTACTATTTACTGTTTTCTGTTGGGCCTCCCAGCTGTGAAGCACAGGAAGAGTGGATGCATAATAATGATAATAACTGATACAGGGGCTATAGGAAATGCAGAGGCAGGTGAGAGGGAGGGAAAGGGGATTGGGGGAGTAAATAAGGAAGACAAAAGCGGGAGGGGGCACTAGAATGGATTGTGATTGCACAACTCCTTTTAAAGGCAATGTAACCATGGCGGGTGTGCATGTGTACGTGTGTGTGCGCTCTAAAGTTGATGTAGTAATGATTGCACAATTCTCCTTGATATGACTGAATGATTGAACTATTGAATCATATGATATGCAAATTATGTGCCAATGAAACTTTGGGGGGGAAATCAACAAAACAGCAACAAGTCAGAAAAAACAAATTGTGTTGGCAAAAATGGATATCCATATGAAATTTTATAAGAGCCCCAAATAAAATGATTTATGGGGGGGGGGAATGATATCCATTTGACGAAGAATGAAACAGGGCCATATCTCAAACTTAAGAGGCCTCATACATCCATAAATAGTCTAAGAAGCATAGTGAAAAACACAAAATAAATGACTAGGACTTCATTAAAATTAAACTCTTATTAAATCAAAAGATTTCACCCCAAAATTGATAAAGAGAACCCACATAGGAGGAAATTGCTTTATTTTTGGCAATGACATTGGATAAAGGTAATCTCTGAAATGTATAGAAAATTTCAACATCTCAACAGCAAAATGACAAACAATTCCATTTAAAAATGGGTGGGACTACACTGAAGCCAGCCCCTGGGGGCGTGCAGCAGAGGAGCAGCAGGAGCAGAGCAATGAAGTCCCCAGGGAATGCCAGGGATAGATGTGGGGCCAGGACATGGCACCCCATCAGACTCGACTGGAAAACATTCGTAAAGGACAACAAATAGACCCTGAACTATTTACAGGGTTGTTATGGTTGTAGCTATTGCTTTATTTTCTATTGTTGCTTCCTTGTACTCAGTCTTGTGATGGTACATATATATTGTTGTCGCTGCATGTCTACCTGGAAGGGAGAGGCGGGATAAACAAGCCAGAAGAGAGAACAAAGGGATGACAGTTCTAGGGGGACATAGGAGAGGGAGAGGCGGGGGAAAGGAAGTGGGTGTTAACAAACCTAGGGACAAGGGAACAACAAGTGATCCAAAATCAGTGGCAAGGAGGGTGTAGGAGGTCTGGCAGGGCTGGATCAAGGACAATGTAACCGAAAGAAATTCCTAAAACTCAAATGAAGGCTGAACATGATAGTGGGACAAGAGGAAAGTACAAAGAAATAGAGGAAAGAATTAAGAGGCAAAGGGCAGTTATAGAGATCTAAATACAGGCATAAACAGATGTAAATATATTTATATATGACGAGGGGGAAATAGATCTATGTACATATATTTATAGGTTTAGTATTAAGGAAACAGATGGACAGTTGTCCTAACAATTCGGCAGTCTGAGATGCTCACCTTCCTGGCACGATCGCTGAAGACAACGGGTGTACAAGCAAATGTGGTGAAGAAAGCTGATGGTGCCCGGCTATCAAAAGATATAGCATCTGAGGTCTTACAGGCCTGAAGATAAAGTGGCCATCTAACTGAGAAACAACAAAGCCCACAGGGAAGAAGCACACCAGCCTGTGAGATCACAATGCATCGAACGGATCAGGTATCAGGCATCAAAGACCCCCCAAAAATCATAGCATTGTGAATGAGGGGGAGTGAGGGGTGGGGACCCAAGGCCTAGCCCTGGGAAATTGGACATCCCTAGCCAGAAGAGCTGTGGGGAGGAGATGAGCTAGTCAGGGTGCAGTGTAGCAACGATGAAAAATAAAATTTTCCTCTAGATTTAGAATGCTTCCTCCCCCCGACAATCTGTCATGATCCCAACTCTACCTTACAAATACGGCTAGCCCGGAGGATGTACATGGGTACAGATAGGAACTGGAAACACAAGGGATCCTGGACAGATGAACCCCTCAGGGCCAGTGGTGAGAGTGGCGATACCAGGAGGGTGGAGGGAAGGTGAGGGGGAAAGGGGGAACCGATTACAAGGATCTACATATAACCTCTTCCCTGGGGGATGGACAGCAGAGAAGTGGGTAAAGGGTGATGTCAGACAGTGTAAGATATGACAAAATAATAATAATTTATAAATTATCAAGGGTTCTTGGGAGAAGGGGGAGCGGGGATGGAGGGAAAAAATGAGGAGCTAAGACCAAGGGCTCAAGTAGAAAGCAAAGGTTTTGAGAATGATGAGGGAAACAAATGTACAAAAGTGCTTGACACAATGGATGGATGTATGGATTATGGTAAGAGTTGTACAATCCCCCAATAAAATGATTTCAAAACAAAACAAAACAAAAATGGGTGGGAAACATGACTAAAAAAATAGCAAGGAAAAATTCAGGTGAGAAATGAGCATATGAAGAAATTTGCCATTCCTCCCTCATTGCCACTGAGTTGATTCTGATCGAAAGAGATGCAAATCAATAAAGCAGTAAGTTTTCATCTTGCCCCAACATTAATAGCAAGAATAGCAACAGAACTGAAATCAAATGTGGTGAGGCTGTGGAGGCGCCGGGTCCTTCATACACCGCTGGTGGGACTATAAAGGGTGCGACCGCTGTGGGAAACGAGTGTAGCAACCCCATTCGTTGGTTCATATCCTAGAGAGATAAGAGCCACAGCAAAAATACCCAAGTTCATCAAAGCACCATTCACATTAGGAAAAAGATACAAACAACTTAAATGTCCATCAATGGAAGAATAAACAAACCAGGGTACGTATACACATGGAATACTATGCAATGCTCAATAATAACCATGAATCTGTGAAACACCTCATCTCACAGATAAGTATGGGGGACATTATGCGGCACGAAATCAGTCAATCACCAAAGCACAAATCTTGCATGTGGTCCCTTATCAAAGGCAAGAAAGGCTTTTACATGACCAGAATCGTTGTTTGATGAGTAACGTAAGTGGAAGCGGAAAAGAGGTACATTACCCAACTACAGGGTTGATAGACATGAACTGGGTAAGAGAGGTCAGTAAAAATGATGGAGGAAGACCAGGGGAGGGGTGTAAGAGCTCAAGGTAATGGGGTAATAAATACTTTATACACTTTATGTGCTGTGATAATGATGTTCTCTGAGTAGATGCATGGACTGACATGCAGGTTGAACGGGTGTGGGGGAACAAGGCTAAGGACTACATGGGTTTGGTAGGCTATTGCTACATGGGCATTTATCTATGCTGCAAATATATCCATGAATGTGGAGGAGCATGCAACAATAAGGGTAAAGTTATAAAAATGTACTTGACATAATAAAAACACCTAGAGATAAGCATTATGGAGGCGAGGGACTCAGGAACACAGTATGGGGTGGGGTGGGGTGGGGTGGGGCATGAAGGTCATCTGGCATCAAAGTATCTAAAACATGATGTTGGTGAGCAGGGACTGGAGTCTTCTATGAGTGGCCATCAAAGGTACAATTATTGGTCTCTCCCTGCCTTAAATAAAGAAGGGAAAAGAAAATTGAAGACACACGGAAACTATTAGTCCACTGGACTAACGGTTAACTGGAACCTCAGCCTCCATGACCCTGTGTCCAGAAGGACTAGAGTGCCTTGCAATCAGTATGAACTGCTCTGAAAGGGCTAACATTAGAAGGTCCTGGACAGAATGGGAAAAAACTGTGGAACAATCCCCCCCCCAAAAAAATCTTAAAAAGACCAGGCTTACTGGTTGAAAATGAGAGTTGGAACCCCTGAGACTATGGTTACTCAGCCTTCAGGAATTCACCCTCATGGCTCAATGTTCAGCCAAACAATAGACAGGTCTGTAAAAGGGACATTGGGAGGGAGGTATGCACATCTTAAAATCATCAAACATTTGAGATCAAAAGGGCAGCATTTACCCAAGGACAACGTTCCCAAAGGAAGAAGGAAGAACAGCATGGGAAAATCAGGAAGGAAGTGGGGTAAGTGGAGTTGCACGGTGGGGGATTGCAATCAGTGACATGAAACACAACACAACGTGTATGAATTGCTGAACGGGAAACCATTGTCCTTTGAAAGCCCCCACCCAAGTCACAATAGAAAAAAACATTGAAAGAGTGTTAGTTACCGTCCAAGAAGGACTAATAAATGTTTTCTTAAATTCCATTACTATTAAGGACTTTTTCTACTGATTCCAGGATATACCTGTACCTTACAAAGTGGAGCTGTAAGAACAAAAGGCAAATTGGAAAGGCAGGCTATGGATCAAGTTCAGCCTTTCTGGATCACATCAAGTGCAGCTCGTTTCGTGCCACAGAGTGTGTGGGATGCATGTTTATAAATCAGAGCCTCGTGGCAGACCAGCAAGACCACTCATCTAGCACCAGAGCCCTGGGCTGGCTCCAAGGCTGGCAACTGCCAGACACAGGACTCCGAGCGACCCAGAATCTATGTCGTCAGCCCCTCTACTGCGCAACGAACAATCAGGACTGAAGGAACTTTCCAAAGTCCTCCCAGCTCTAAAGTTCACACGTCCTAATTGTAGACACCCGAACTATAAAAACTTGGAGGCCTGAGAAATTCAAGTCTGTTGCCGCTGATTTTTAGTTTTCCTGTGGTCGGTGCTGGCTGCCCCTGAGCTGGTGACCTAGGCACAGTGGGACCACACGCTTCTCAGACCTGCACTCTCTTCACGCTGGGCTGTGATGCACGGGGCTTCCGTGGCTGGTTTTTGTCCCGGATTTCCAGGTCTTTGCTTCCAAGTCCGGAAGCTCTGCAGGAACCTGTTCAACATCTCACTCAGCTCCAGGGAAGCCTCCACGGACGGGCAGGAGGGGGCCGCTCCAGAGGCACACTGTCTGGGAATGAAACTTGAATGGAAGCCGAGAATTCGACCGCTGAGCCACCACGGCGTCCCCTCGTCTATGGGTCACTGCTTCCCAGTCTATTCCAACGATGGCCACTGGACGCTGCGTTACGAGCAGCTCAGCCGGCCATGGGCTTCCAGAGGGAATCCCATGCTGCCCGGCTACGGCTGCTCACGAGGCAGTGCGCCAGACCATGGCTTGGTTCAGGCACAGCTTCGTGCTCAGAGCAACCTGCTGCTTTTCAATGCGTTCAAGAGGTCTTGTGCAGCAGATTTACCCAACGTGATAGTCAGTATAACAGAGTCTTCTGGCTCGAATTAACTTTAAGGGCAGGGCTGCAAAAAGTTCACGGGAAACTTCGAATGAGACACTTTGAAGCCCGCTCGTACAGTGAGAAAGGAGAAATCCAGGACCCTGATACGTTAAACTTGGAAACTCATTTGAACGCCCGACTTCAAAAGGGTTCCTTGCAAAGAGTAGGTGGCAATGTTCTAGAGCAAGACTACTCTGGACAGGTGTAGACAGTGCTGGTGACAATAGAGTGAGACGTGTTAGAGACTGTCAGGCAGTGCTGCAAGCCCCAAACAGCTGGCCAGCCGGGCTCCCACTGACCACAGGGGGACAATCTGCTCTGCTGGAAAAGCAACCGCTCGTCTCTGTAAAGTCCGCGACAGGCTAACTGCTCACAATAACCATACACAGATAACCCATTAAAATGCGCACAAACGTTGCAGTGAGTAACGGGGATGCAGCGGGACATGCAGAATTATGCCCACTGATCCAGGAAGCTGGGGGGTGCTATTAAAACATGGGTTCTATTGACAGAGACCAGTCCCTGGAAAAGGACCCCATGCCTGGCACGGGGTCAGCGGAAAATGAAATGGACAGGGGAGCGCTCTGCCACAGTGGGCTCCAGTGCAGCCACTGCTGGGAGATGGCACAGAGCCCCCGGGTGGGGGGCTCACTCTGTTGCACGTGCGGGGTCCTGCGCCGGAACTGACTGGATAGCACCTAACGTCAGCAACATTTACAGACTAGACATATGTCATACCTGTTTACATGCTACAGGGAGAAGAAAGACCAGGACAGGAAACAAAGGAAGTGACCCAACACAAGGCAGTGCCGAGGAGCACAGGTGCTCGTGAGAATAACCAGGTGGAAAAGGGAGTTTAACACGATGGGTCACACTCCGTCATCAAGCAGAGACGATCCAGAGGCGCACACACCCTGGGTGATAAATCAGCAAAATGGCCTACCAAGCTCTGAACAGTGCAAATCCCCCTTCTCCTGACGGATGGAAATCTCTACGGAGCCCGACTAATTTCAAGAAAATATCAAAAAGGCATGCAGAAGCTTTTAAGAATGCTAACAGATCAAACCAATACGTCGTCATGACAGGCAGTGGGCTGTGCAACACTGGCCCAGCGAGAATCTGGAAGCCAAGCATTTCGGGGTGTTGGGGGTGCGGAGACATGTGGAGAGAGAAGATTTGCAAATAAAAACCTACTTGAAAGTTATGCATTTAAAAAAGGTTTGATTTAGCAAGTAAAGTTCACCCTCCCCAAAGGAAACCCAGTCTGATGTCCTGCGGCAAGGATCTGAATTGTGTTAGGAAAAGAATCCCAAACCAGTTAGAACCTTGCACGTTCTGATCATCAGCTGATCAGTCAGAAACTAGACCTGTAACTGCGGCAGACATGAAGAGGTGTTCTTCTGCTTACCATGTTAATTCTCTGACAGTGTCAGAATATTATTAAATGCAAAGTCAGTAGTTTGGAACCACTAGCCACTCCAAGGGGAAACGATGGAGTTTTCTACTCCCATAACGAGTTACAGTCACCAAGGGCTCAAGTAGAAAGAAAATGTTTTGAAAATGACGATGGTGACATATGTACAAATGTGCTTGACACAATGGATGGATTGTGACAGACTTTTAAATGATTAAAATATATAAAAATAAAAAGAGTTACAGTCTCAGAAACCCACAGCGGCAGCTCTACACTGTCCTGTAGGGTTGCCATGAGTCCGCATCAACTCAATGGCAGTGAGTGAAACCAACCACCAAATTACACTCAGTGCTGGCAAGTGGACTCCGACACCCAGCAGTTGTGAATCTTTGCGGGAGTTCTGGAGGAGCGGTTGGTGGGTTTGAACTGCTGACCTTTCAGTGGGCAGTTCAATGTCTCACCCACAGCACCATCCAAGGGTGAGTCAAAATGAAGTGTATGAATCATGAAACAATGAGGGAAACCCCCAGGTGGGTCTTTCTGCATAGGGTCAAGAAGGCGTGGGACGGGGACCCAAAAATTAGTTCTGTTAAATCTGTTGAAGAGAATTCAGCTTTATAAATCACATTAAAGTACTTAAGAACTCTTTTAATATTGATTCTAAATGTAAAATTGGACATCACATAAAATACAAGAAATATTCTTCTCTATCAGACAAGGCCTCCAGACATGAAAGGAAAAGCAACCACAATGAGTAGTTACATCTTGTGAGTAAGGCCCTTTAGGGGACTGAGCTAGTTCTCTTTCATTGCCCAGGCTTTGTAACATTCCGAATGAAGTCACACAAGGAAAATATGTCAAACACGCATATTAAGTCCAACCCCAACTCCAAGCCAAACCTCACTGCTGTCAATTCCAACTCATAGCAACTTTATAAGCCAAGAACTATCCCATAGGGATTCCCAGTCTTTTCAAAAGCAACCTGCGACATCTTCTTCCTCTCAAACGCCAGGACTCCTTGCACACAGTCCAAAGACATCAAAATAGCGACCATGGCTTTCCCTGGCTGTAGAGATCCAAAACAAAACGCACTGCTATGGCGTCGATGCCCACTTGCAGCGCCCCCACAGGGCAGGGGAGAAATGTCCCCTGTGGGTTTCCGAGACTACATCTTTATGGGAGTAGAAAGTCTCGTGTTTCTCCTATGGAGGGGCTGGAGGTTTTGAACTGCTGACCTTGCAGCTAGCAGAAGCGTAACCACTATGTTGCCAGCACTATGTTATCAGGACTGTGCTGCTGAGATACAGATATCGGGTGGTCTTTTTTTCTGACACTCTTTCTGAATTGTCCAAGGTTTTTTTGTTTATTTGTTTGAATGAGTAAAGTATGATAAGCATTTCTTTGCAAAAGAACGAGGTCCCCTCATTATTAAGGTGTGTCTGCCTACCTTAGGTACAGCTTGGGAATTTCCCATGGGGCTGCTGTGGTGACAGGAATTGGAGTCTGGGTTGAACTTAAGCTGACAAAGGGAGCAATCAAAGTCAGGCCAGGGGCCTGGGGCCTGGAGACTGTGACAGGGGGAGGGCCCGGCCCGGAGAAGGGGAATGCAGGGACCAGGAGGACCCAAGGGGGCAGCCCAGGGGCTCTTTCTTCATCAGCTAGTTCAACCCAAGGCCAGAAGGGAGAGCCCAGGAGACCACTTGGCAGGGCCCCTGGCAGGGGCGATCTTGACCTCTGTAGATTGGGTCAGGCCCACAGGCAGGGGGCAGCAAGAAGGTGACCCCTGGTAGGTAAGCTTAACTCCCTGGGAGACCACCCCCTCCTGGCTTCTGAGCTGCCTAATTCCCTACCAGGTACTGACAAGTTTCCACAGCGGCCAGGTGGCTGTGTGTGCAGGCAAGAAAAAATGGCTAGAGACATGCTGTGCAGTTCTAACCATGCAGGGGAGCTCTCCACGATTCCTGCTACCCCGCTGCCACCGGGGCCTGCCCAACACAAGACTGGCTCATTTCAGTGACTGGCTGCCTCATTTCAACATCATAGCAGGAAAACTCCTTCATAAATATATGTAAAACGCTTATAAAACTTTATAGACACCCAAGCACGTCACAGTTCCCTACTGAGAGGCAAACCCAAACACCTGAACTCACTGCCGCCGAGTTGATGCCGATGCAGGGCACGGTAAAACGGCCTCTCCGGGTTCGCCGAGGCTGGAAGCCTCGTCTTGCGACCGGCTGACTTTGGGTTTGGCAGCCCGGTAACGCACTACACCACCAGGCCTCCTCGGTCACTGAGAGGCCGCCAGGCAACGCATCTCACCCAACTGAAGGCCAACGTTGAGAAGAGGGAGGAGCGAGGGGCTCTTGGAGGGAACGCTGTTCACCAGAAGGCAGTCCTTCCTGCTTTCAAAGATGGGGTCACGCTTAAAGACCGGCGCTGGGCAATGGTGTGACCCAAGGGCTGTCGAATGGGGTGGTGGGGGTGGTGGAGAGCAGTGGAGACTTCCCTGGGGAGAGACTGAATAACAGGGAAAACAACCCCCTGCCCCTGGCAATAACAAACAAGAAGGTGCTTTTTCCTGTTTTACCAAGCTCTGCAAGCCAAAGGAGACCCATGGCAGACACCCGCTGGATTCGTGGTTTCCCCAGAAAGGAACGCAGCACGCTGCTTTTACGTAAGCAGTTTAACATGCAGTCCCAGGTGCCCACTTCAGGAAATCAATGGAAACTAATACAAGACGCCCTCTGATGAGCATGATGGAGATTAGCAAGGTGATGCATGGATAGGATAAGGGCACTAATAAGGGGGTGGGGTGGGGGGGCTGGCTTAGCAGATCACAAGCACGGTAGTGGTTTCAGCCTTAAGGGACACTTCTAAGTCCTTGCAGAAAAGTTGGTAAAGAATGTTGGGCAACACATTTAAAAACACGGCTCAAAATAAGCACTTTTGCACAAGCAGCGTGCAAACAGCCTGCTGGCGTTAATGCTGCTCGTTGATGAGAGGGGTGCCACAGAGGCAGGTCCCCACCACCCCCAGTTCTAAATCATCTGAATTAAAAATAAAATAGAAACATTGAAAGGCAAACTCCATTTGGACTACATTTCTGGCAACTTTCATTTGTCAAAGTAATCTCCAAAGAACAGACTGGAGGGAAAATGTCCAATTATGTGACATAACCCAAATCTTTCTCCAGAAGACCTGTACTGCAATGAATTATTGGAGAAACCCTTTTCCTTTGGAGAGGAAAAGGGCCAGGAAGAAGTTAAAATAAACCTCGAGGCAGAGGGAGCTGCCAGCAAAATGCTGTGAGTGATACAAACACAAGGCAGATGTTCTCAAGCGAATTTAACATGGAATTAAGCTTGAAGCCTTCCAGTCATTACCTGCGTCCACACGAGAGGGACGCACTGGACTTCTAGAATCCTTTCATACCATCAGACGAGTCACATTCTTCTGAACCAAAAGTAAAAAAAATTGTGAACTAGCAAGATTTGAACATTTTCAAAAATGCAATTCTTCACCGATTACCTTGACACATGAAGGTGCCTTGAGATGACCGATTAAAAATAGCTTCTGCCCTTCTCGGGACACAAATTCTATTGGTCAAAAGAAGCCACCCTTCTCTTCAATTTCCTTAATCATCGGACAAGTATCAAACTGACGTTAACCACTAAAGCTGCTCATCTGAGGCATTTCAGCTATAATGGCAAACTAGATTAAACTCAAGAATATGATCATTATTAGAATTGGATTCCTAGAAGCTGCTGCTTAAAACTTTCGTTAGCACACTTTAAGGCTTTCTCAGCTATTTCCTGGTTTTCTACGTCTGGTGTTTTTTTTTTTTTTTGAAAATCAGAAAAGCAGTTTCCAAGTTCAAGAAGGATTTCTCTGTGGCAACTTAGTCCAATAAAAAAAATTCTTCAGATTATTAAAGTAAAGCGGGAGATCTGTTTGAAAGCTGGAGTGTAGTGATGCTCGACTCTACCTCCTGGGGGGTTTGCGGTTCTCCTACCTCAGTGCGTGAATGCAATAGATCATTCTTGGTATGTTTTTCCGATCATAGACATCTGTGGTTTCGGGATAAAATATCTGGGAAACAAAAGAAACGATAAGTTCATTATGGTTTGCTTTGCACCGTTATTTTAATTTCCCCCAAGAACCCCTCCTTTGACAGTCTTTGTGACGAAGCCCCCAGTACATGTCTCATCTTGCTCTATGGACGGTCCACTCACTGTGTCCTCTGCCTGCCAGCATCCTTCCTGGCGGCTCAGAGGAGAGTGGCGGGCTGCATGGCCTGCCAGCCCAAGAAGACTGACTCGGCAAGACAGGCTAGCTTAGCTTCAGGCCACATGGTGAGAGTCCCGGAAGGGGGGAGGGGTGGGGGGGGAGATGGGAAGAAGTGAAGGAGTTTCCAGAGGGGTTAGCAGAGCTGTCTCACTCATGTGACTGCTTAGAGGCCCGGTGAGCCTGAGAAGGGTATCTTTATTGGGCCCCTCTATTACACTGTTGAACAATAAAAACGTGGCTACATAGTTGTATAAATTTTGTGGGTGTGCACGCACACTGACACCCTCGGCTTCCCCCTTCCTGATTGAGGCAAGACATCCTCACTAAACGAAATCTGGAAAGCATGGAAAGTACAAAGGGAAAAAACGACTTATAATCCCACCTCCCAGACAGGCACTTTTTATTAGCATTTTTGGTCTATTATATTCTTCCAGGTTTTTTTTTTCCTCTTTCCTACACAAGCCTCTGTTTATTCATGCCTGTGTATAAAAACAAAACTTTATATATTCTAAACATGCTTTAAAAGTGAAACAGGACACAGTTATGCTCCATCACCTTCACAAAGACATCCTTTCTAAAGGATGCCTATAAATGGTTCTTTCATATTTCTGAACCACAATTTAACCAGTTCCCCAATATCTGAATATGTATTTCATGCCTGATTCCCACCCACCCCCCCGCGCTCCGTATTTCAAATCACCATAATGCACATCCCTGAACTTTGGGAACACTTGATTATTTCTTTTGGATAAATGCCTAAATATGGAATTATGAAATTGAAAAATATGAACATTGAGAGTTTTTTTTAAATAAGCATTTCCATATTCTTGGTAAACTTAAAAGAAAAAGCCTGATAAGAAAGAGATCATAAGGTGAGGCACCAAGCTTCTCTAACCCTAAACACCACGAAACGGACCATCAAGCTGGCAGCTTCAAAGAATAAGATACGCATATCAGCATTACTCACTTTCAACCCATATTTTATAAAACTTAACATAAAAAAAACAAGAACAAATCATGTGCCATATGGTAGTAGTTGATATTCGGACACAATTTTCTATTGGAAATGGCAAAACAAAACAGCAAGAAATAAGCCAAGTTTCCTAAGCTATCAATGGGAGCAATACAATTAACTATAGGAAGAATGCCAGCAAAACTGATGGCGGCCTGAGAAGGCACTAAGAGTACAAGGGAGGCAAAAAGATGGCACCCAAGGTGGGCTCAAACCCACAACCCTGGGATTAAAAGTATCAAGCTCCACCAGCTTAGCTAGCCCGGCAGGCAGGTGATGATATTGGATACTGCATAACCAACTAGCATCACCCCTCTCTTGGAGGCACGGTATCGGTCATAGTACACGCTCCCTTGGGGTTTTTGTAGGTGCAAAGCAGTGACTGGAATGTTTCATCTGTATTGGCTGATTTGCTGCTGCCTTCTTAGGGATGAAAAAGGTTCAAACATTTTGTACCTTAGGGGATTTCTCTTGGGACTAACTTGCTAGTTCTTTAACCAAAAAAACCCTGCAAACTCACTGCCATCAAGCCAAGTCTGACTAAAGCGATCCAATAGGACTGTCCTACAGAGTTGCTGTGAGTTAGAATTGCCTCGATGGCAGTGAGTGAGATGTCACTGCAGCATAATTCACAATAGCAAAAAGGTAGAAGCAGCCTTACTGCTCATCAACAGACGAATGGATAAACACGCTGAGTGTACACACACAAAGGATTACTATGCAGGCGTAAGAAGTAATGATGAATTCTCAAGATACCTTATAACATGAATGAATCTGGAGAGGATTATGCAGGGTGAACTGTCTGTCAATCACAAAAGCGGGACTATAGGATGACCGCAGGATTCCCAGACCTGGACCAGGCTAGCGCGACATCCAGAAGCAGCATTCTTTGGTGGTGGTTAGGGGAGGAGGGAGGTGGGTGGGAAGCACTATCACTGCGCATGCTTGAGTTTTCAGTTCTTCCGTTGAGGATTCTGAAGAGGCCCTTTCATGTTTTTTGTTCAGTTCTTGTGTTTCTCCTTCCTCGGGCAAGAAGGCGTGCTACTACATGAACAGACTCCAGTCTGCCAGATCCTTGTCCATGGCGAGGTGTCTGCACCCCAGCCCTTTGGCTGCCCTGTTTAGGTGATGGTACAAGAAGGCTTACCTTAGGCAGACCAATAGACTCCATCGCTCTTAACCACTGGACAGTATTATCCGTGTGTCGGAAATGAAGGCCGGACCGCTAAGAGAAAGGGAAAAGGACATCACACAAAAATCCAAGCCAGTTGTTATAGCTGTTTCTTTTTACTCCCCATTACCAGGATCCTCTCCCATGGCGCTTCTCCTGGCATAGAATTGTTTATGTTCACATAAAACAGCTAGAGACAACAAGAAGACGGGACTAACTTCAGCAACACCCGACCTCTTCAGATGGATGGACCGAGCAGTTTCCACAAGTACACTCATCCGAAATGATTCTCATTAGAATTCTCAGAGAAACCCCGTAAAGCCAATCACATGCCTAAGGACGGTTCATGAGGCATGTGTGCAGATGTGCATGTACGTGTGCCTGCATGAGCAAAGGCTCAAAGCTGTCACGATTTTGGCAATTAGGGCTGAGTTGCCTATCCACTCCTGAAGAAAACACAGAATTAAAAAAAAACACGAATTTTTTTCTTTTTACAAATGTAATAAGATTGGTCCTGAAAATAAGACAAATAAAGACGAAGACAAAAACCTTCCCACAATCTCAAGCTATTATTAAAAACTATCCTCCTACAAGTTAACCCTCGCCTCGGCCTGTGGAAGAGAGGATCCTTCGATGAACACACCCCAAAGAACATCTTTTTACTCATTAAATAAAAATGTTTCTATAGCTTTCATCTTTGTTCTCATTAGACAGTGGTTTTTTTTGGGGGGGGGAGGCAGTCTATAAATATAGGATTCTTGCCTGTACCTCACTCAGTCATATCATGCAATGAACCATTAATATAGTTAAAGGGATATTGCATTTGCACTTAGTTACCTGTCCAGCCCAATGTTGGCTCTTTATTTTAATAAGGGCACACAGAAGAAAGCAAGGTCAAATTCTATCACATAATTAACTTCCGTCGGTAGAATGTCAGGCGCTGTCCACCCTCTGAGAGCTTCTACAGCTAACATTTCATTGAACAAAAAGTAGGTTTGCTGCTGCCAGCTCTTGTGAAGTACAAGCAAGTGAACATTTGGCAGATTCTTATGCCATTTAACAAAGCCCGTGCCCTGCCTACCACCTCTGTCATAACACTCTTTCCCCCCTTCTTCTTATACTGTGCACAATCCATAATTATACATGCCCTTACAGTCTGTGTCTCCAACTGTAAGCGCCATGAGAGCAGGGCCACGTCTGTTCTGCTGACCACATGCCTTTAGTGCTTGGAGCAGAGCCTGGCACACAGCAGGCGCTGGCAAGTACCGTATATACTCGTGTATAAGCCAAGTTTTTCAGCACATTTTAAATGCAGTTTTTGTGTTAAAATTAGGTGCCTCAGTTGATATTCGACCCGGCTTATACTAGAGTATATATGCTATTTGTTAGACAGATTAACAGTTTACCCTACAGGTGTTTCTGTCTCAGAGTAATTCTGCCTTCATCCCCTGTAACTCCTATGAAGTCCTTGGTGGAGAAAAGAGTCGACACACTCGGCTGCTGCCCCACAGGGGGTGGGGGTGGGGGGGTCAATCTACTTCCCAAACAGTCACAGCCACTGAAAACCCATGGAGTACACTTCTAGCCCAACACAGATGAAGTCATCATGAGTCGAAATCGGCTCAACCACCATTCCTTTTATTGGTGCAACGGTTGCCAAATCTCACTGCTCCTAAGGGGAGGGGGGGTCCCCTGTAGGTGATGATTAAGTGTGCTGCTTTGGGGATCCCAGCTAAGAGATTCTGACTCAGTAATCTTGGATGGGATCTAGGAATGCACACAGTGTACATGCATCCTGTCAGGGAGGTTTGCAGGTTTGACCATCACTCTTCGGAGTCTGGGCACACTGTTAGACCCCAAGCACGCTGGATAAGTATTGAATAAAACAAGGAAGCAAGGGAGACCTACCATTCCTTTGTACACCCAATGCCTTTTTGCCAGGCACCTACTATATAAAGGGGTGTAGAGGGCTATGCATTGTGTTAGCCACAAGGTCAGCAGTTTAAAACCACCAGTTGCTTTATGGGAAAAAGAGACTTTCACTCCCCTAAAGAGTGACAGTCTCAGAGACCCACAGGGGCAGTTCTAGTCTGTCCTATAGGGTCTCTATGAGTCGGAATCAACTCAATAGCAGTGAGTTTGGAGTTTATGGAGTTTGTTTTTTTTAACTAAGGGCCAGACTCGACACTGTTCACTGAGGCACTGGTAAGGAAGGGGTCAACCCTGTTCCTCTGCAGCTTGCTGAGATACATCGAAGACAGGCATCAGCACCAACTGCAGACCTGGGGTGAGCGGCAGAGGCAGCCAGGGGAGGATCCTCACAATTAGGAGGCTGACCCAACTTCACCAAGGTGTCCCATGGGATGGGACAGCACAAAAGCTCCCCTTGGCTTCAATGATGGTTGCCAAAGCCATCCGCGCCAGGACTGAGCCTGTCGGGGCTCCGGGGCCGAGCTTCACTGTGGGGACAAGCTGCCCAAGAGACGGGTACTATGTTACGGCCTTGGCAGCCTTGGCAGATGCTGTGACGAGAGCCCAAGTCGACAGGATTCATGGTTTCCAGATGGCACGTTAGGAGGGTCGGCCTGGGCTCTGGGCTCGTGAGTGAGCGTTCCCTTGTGTCCCACAGCCCCATGATTTAGGGCTCTTTGGAAAGGACCACATGGTGGGCTTTCGTCCTAAAGAACAGGAAGTTAAGGTGCCTGCTCATGAAGACAATCTCTCTTCATTTCTGTAGAAGAAGGCTTTAAAACAAAGACACAAGAAGACCTGGAAAATCACGGGGAAATTTCCATCAAGGGCACTGAGTACTCTCAGGGATTTAATAAAACATAACACAAACCCCACTTTTTCTTTCTTTCTTTCTTTTTTTAATAATGTAGTGAATTAATGGCAGGGTAGTTCCCATGTGTCCTGTGTTCCCACGCCACGGCTGGCATCAACCCCCCTCCTTCTGCCACTTCCCTTCGCCTGGTATCGCTTCTTCTGCTCACCCGGCTCACCAGCGGCCTTGCGGGCTGCCACACAACACCGTTTCCCCTCTCACCATCTGCTCCGCTCGGCTCCTTGCTGGGGCCCGACAGGAATTTCATTTTGTAACACAATGCTGGCAATTTGGTTGCCCTGCTCCTATCTCAAACGTGACCCAAACCAAACACCAGTTGCTATGGAATCAGCTCTGCTCAGGGAGACCTCAGGGGTGTCCCAGAAGTGTGCTCTAGAGGATTTTCCATGGCTGATTCCTTAGAAATCTTAGACACCTGTGGGTGGACTTGAACTACCGACCTGGCGGTTAACATATGACCTGTTTCTACCATTAAGGGGCTCTTCCCAAATAGTACTCCCGGCCGCCAGGTTGATTCTCACTCACAGGGACCCTACAGGGCAGCGTAGAACTGTCCCTGTGGTTTTCTGGGACTGTGTAACTCTTGAAGGGAGGAAGAAGCCTCATTTTTCTCCCGCAGTGCAGTTGGTGGTTTCGAACTACTAACCGTGTGGTTAGCAGCTCCAATGCATAACCCATTCTACCACCAGGACTCCCTACCAAAAATCATAGGTTGGTTTAAACAGTGTGGGCGGGGGTGGGGGGGTGTGTCTCTGAAAACAAGAGGAAAGAGTACTGTTTACATTGCCAAGAGGGAGTCCAGATGGGGACTAGGAAGCATTTGCATGTAAGGTGTGTGCTGTGTCAAGAAGAGAAAAGAATCAGCCCAGGCGGCTCATCAAATTCTGTGCCAAGGTCCAAGACTCCCAAGAGGTCTCTCTTTCTGGGACTGTTTCTTTCTTTCTTTTTTAATGCTTTATTAGGGGCTCATACAACTCTGATCACAATCCATACATATACATACATCAATTATGTAAAGCACATCTGTATATTCTTTGCCCTTATCATGTTCAAAGCATTTGCTCTCCACCTTAAGCCCTTGGCATCAAGTCCTCTTTTTGCCCCTCCCTCCCCGCTCCCCCATCCCTCATGAGCCCTTGATAATTAAAAAAAAAGTTTTTTTAGCTTTTATTTTTTTAATAAATCATTTTATTGGGGCTCATACAACTCTTATCACAATCCATACATACATCAATCAATTGAGTAAAGCACCCTTATACATTCGCTGCCCTCATCATTCTCAAAATTCGTGTTCCATTTGGGTTCCTGGAATCAGCTCATTTTCCTTTTTTTCCCCTCCCCCTCTCTTGCTGTTCCCCCCTCCCTCACAGACCCTTAATAACTTATAAATTATTACTCTATCCTATCTCACACTGCCTGCGTCTCCCCTCACCCACTTTCCTGTTGCCCATCTCCCAGAGAAGAGGTTACACGTAGATCCCCGAGATCAATTCCCCCTTTCTATACCCCCTTCCCTCCCGGCGTCGCCACTCTCACCGCTGGTCCTGAGGGGTTCATCCATCCTAGATTCCCTGTGTTTTCTGGGACTGTTTCTTACTGTCCACAATTCCACACAGAATCCCACCAACCCCCTTTGCAGAGCTGGCTGCGGCCCAGCCAAACTGGCCCTTCTCGCTGCTGAGAGTTGGAAGAGGGGAAGGGACCGTGGGACATTCTACAATTCTCCTCTGAAGACAAATCTAGTGCAGAGGGAAGAGGTGTCACTAACGTTCTCGGTCCTCCATTCTTACATAGGAAAATTACAAATATGCAAGTAAGGAGGCTGAAGGGCAAAAGGAAAGGCTATGGTCTCATCACACAACCTTAATGAAGAGGAGCTGGCCAGTCTGATCTCCCCGCTCCCCTGATTTTGCAGCAACCCCCCCCCCCCACACCGTCATTTCCCCCCATCCTTACTTCCACGAGCACCTCTGAAAGGCCAGGATGTGAAAACCCAGGTAGGACTGGTGTTTGTTTTAGCTCCATCTCCCTCGTGTTCTTCCTCCTCTTCAGCCCCAAACCCTATCGTGGCTTCTAAATGTGGTGCTATTGCTTTATTCACTCATTATTTATTCATTATGTCTTTCTGTCTGTCTGTCTGTCTGTCTGAAGGGATTTTAAGAGTCTTATTTGTCAGTCTTTTCCAAATTTGCCTGGAAACAATTCTTGGAACACAAGAAGAAAGTTCGTCTCATTTTACTTAAGACCAAACAGAAAGGCGTTCCTACCTATCTTACCACTGCTTTTTATGACCTTGGGCCTAACTCTTTAGGGCCCCCAGTTCGAGTCCCAGCTGGGTATCTGATGCCTTGATGAGAACACAGAAATAAAGCATCTTGGTGGTGGGAACAAGGAGAGCTAAAGAGTGCCCCCTTCTCCACTGACCCACCCAGGACCCCAAGGAAGTGGGAGGGAGCGGGAGGGCCAGCAAACCAGAGGTCTCCCCACCTCAGCCACAGACAGAAACCCTTGGCCTTTAAAGGGGTTGCAGCCTCAGGAATGATTATTATAGGCTCCAAAGGCCAAGGACACACCGCCCCTGTCCCGCCTCTCCCCTCTCCCCAAGTCTACCAGAAATATCAAGGGTAAAAGGAGGGAGAGGAAGTAGAGGACCAAACGTTCACTTTCGGCTGAAAACCCAAATCAACGGATCCCAGTTACCTTATATCGTGTCTGCTCGACATCATAGATCTTTTTGTCCGATACCATTTTGGGGGCAAAGAACTTGGCCAATTTCGCGAGGTACACTCCATTCCTGAGTCCTTCTTCCAGTTCCGTGGTCGGGGGCAACTCTTCCACTAGGCAGACCTCCATCCACCTGAAAGGATTTAAGCAGACGAAAGGTGACTCCCCTGGCTGGATGACTGTGAATAAGGAGAGGGAACACTTCACTGTGTGTGTGTGGGGGGGGGGGGGGAGGGCATCCATGGAGCAGGACGGTCAGACACCTCCAGGTGTCTCCAGGTGTCTCAGGTGAGAGGTGAAGGCTTCCTGGGTGGGTCCAGGGTGCAGAATACAGATAAATGCACCCAAGTGTTTAACTCCCTCCCATCCAGGGGCCTGTGTCAGCCTCACCCCTATCTGAGTCCTTACCAGTTCTCTCATGCCAAAGAGGAAAACAAGCCAAATTCTTTTGCATGGGTAGAATGAGTCCTACTGACACACACGCGCGCTCGCTCGCTCTCTCTCTCCCCGCCCCCCCCAGTGAAAACTTCTCTTAGCAGCTGTGCTGTGGGAAGAGCACAGTCCAGGTACTGCCTCCATCCAGAAATGAGTCAGGAAAAAGGGGCCCCAAACACCAGGAAGCCAGCGCAATCTTCTCAGAGTAACACCCTTTTCCCTTTGTCAATACCAAGTACTCTGTATCTTCTGGGAAAGATACAGTTCTTACCAGGTCCTGAACAAAGATTTTAGAAAACTGTCAGATTACATTTTAGGACCTGGTGCCAGTTCTGCGATTAAAGGGCACCAAGCTATGCCTGGTTCAAGGGCACACAGTGGGTAGGTGGCCAAGCGAGTCCCTATTCCACACTGGTGTGCCCAGAGGGGGCGAGGCTGAGGATAATGCTCGTCCAATGCCTGCTCTCAGGGTGTGTGTAGGGGGAGGAGGGGAGTTCCCAGTAACCCCCTGCCTCCAAGCCATCAATCCAAAAGCAAATCATCAAGTTCTGGTGAGCACTGGACATGTACAGCAAATGCCTCAGAAGGTCATTAGTGCAGTAGCCCCTGGTCCTACCAACCCCTTAGATTCTAAGACAGCAGAGCAGGTTCTGCACCATCGACTGACCCGGACACAGCTGGAAGCGCCGTAAAAATGCCTGAACTGCGTGTAACTCTGGGTAATGTAGTTTGCAGGGCAGCTGGTGGCTGTGTCTGAGGTATACCGGCTAAGGCTCAAGTCTGGGTGTTCGGCACCAAAGGGGAGAATCTCCTCTGGAACCCTCAATTCCCCTGACCGTGGACCAGGCACCTCCAACCCCAGACCTATGAGAGAAGTAAACTCAGGTGCTTTGTCTTCAACTGCATGGAATACAATCGAGAAGGCAGCCTCATTCCAAAGAAGCCCCAGAGAGCAGTACCAGAGAGGTCACTGTGTCCAGTGCTGCTGGGCAGCACAGAAAAGGAACGTTTGTGAGCCAAAGGGAGCTAGTGGGTTCACACTGGAGGAACCAGGGTGGTGGGAGCTGGAGGTGACGTAGAAAAGAGAGTACTTGGAAAGGTAGGGAGAGCATGGGGGAGTGGGGGTGGGGGTTGGAGGAGGTGGTACAGGGCACAATAAAAGCATAAAAGAGGCATGGCTGACTTGTGTTGGAAACCTGGGCCCAAGGGACTCGGGCTGGGACACTGAAACAAACAACACTGACTTGACACATGAGGTGCAAAACTAAACCAAACCAACCCAACCACTCACTCACTGCCATTGAGCACTGAGTCAATCCCAACTCTCGGCAACTCTACAGGCTAGAGTGGAACTGCCTCTGTGGGTTTCTGAGGCTGTAGATCTTTACAGGGAAGGGAGCCTCCTCTTTCTCCCATGGAACGACTTGTGGGTTCAAACTAAAGACCTTGAGCTTAGCAGCCCAGTTCGTCACCCACTTCGCCACCACGGTGGAGAAGCGCTGATGTCTTTGCCACAGGAACCAGGGAACTCCTGGTGGCTTCACATCAGAGGCGTGACATGCTGGACAACGCGCTAAGTCAGGGTTTACCTGGCCTGAGAGAATGAAGGCCTGGACTAGGCGGGAAGAAATGAAGACGGGGAAAACCCAAGTGACATTTCGAGGAAACAGTGCCAGGGAGTTGGTGTGAATTTAGAAACAGAGATTGAGGAGGTATGTGGTGAGCCAGAGAACCACAGCCTGGGGGGCTCCCTGCGCCTGGACTTAGTCCCCTGCCTGCATGGGCCTCAGGCAAGCCCCTCACCTCTCTCGTCCTCCGTGTTCTCCTCTGAAAGGGGAGAAATTGGACGAGTCCTGCCCAGACCTAACATTCTAGAAGACTCTGCAGCTGGAAGCATGCTGGTTTTGTAAAGAGAACAGGCACAAGGAGGTGGTTAGCTTTGATCACATGATGTACAGGCGACTAGGAGAGATTTGGGTTATATATAAAACCAGTTGCCCCTGTCCATTTAAAAAATAGTTTTATATAATCTACATGTCTTACAATTCAATTGTCAGTCCTATCAAGAAGAGACGGGTAATCCTTTCCACAATCAATGTTAGAATACTTTCTTCTCTTTTGTATACATTGTTTTTAGCTCTCCATCTCTCCCAAGCCCCCGTTCCAAGCCCCCAAGAAACCATTAATCCAGTTTCTGTCTCTACAGATTTACCTACCCTGGATCTCATAGATAGAGAAACACGGGCAGCAACAACAACAAACTTACTAAAAAACCCCAAACACCCTAACAACTCTAACAATGTAAAACAGGAAAAGCTCAGTTGAAAAGCAAACAGAAAATACTCAAAACTAGAACAAATTTAAAATGGATTAAAAGGGAGACCAAATGGTAAAGCGTTCATTCCATGTTAACCTAACTCCACCTGCAATGAGCCACTCGCCCAAGGACTGTGCATGACAGCAAGGCTGTTCCCATCCCTGGTCATGGCCAGAGGGGCGTCACAGGAGCCTGAATCCAGGTGTACTTCCCCCCTTCCTCTTTTTTCAATTGAAACAACTTTTAAATGGGTCAAAATGGAGATCAAATGATAAAATATTACATTTTAACCTAACGATATCTGCCACAATCGACTTTACAGTGCAGTCTGCTAACCAGGCTTTTCAATGTTGTAATTTCACAACAGCAGGCATCTCCTTTCTCATCGGCTGGAAAAAACCAAAGATAATGTCAGTTATCATCAATGATAAGGAAGAGTTATTATCATTGCTGATATCCAGCACGATTCTGTGCGATTCCCGGATTTAACACTAGATGGGGTCTCACGTTTAATCCTCACAACCTCCCCATGACAAGGAAGCTGTAGGGTCACGAAGTGCTGGTGGAAACAGCGGAGGCTTTGAAAAGCCTGAGGCTGCACAGCGAGTCCATGAAAGAACCGGGTAGGAAACTGGTCTGAGCGCTGGCTCCTTTAATACCGACTCTTACGTACCCAGAGCTCACCAAACCGGAAAATGCATCCTTCGGTCTAGGTCCACAACCTAGCGTTGGACAAGAGAGCAAGGTTCCCTAGACTACTTCCCAGCAGGAGTGCGCATCCAGGGTTGGGTACCACACATGCCACCATCTTTCTATCACACCCTCAGCCAACTCATAGCAACTCTATACAGGGCTCCCAAGGCTGTACATCTTTTTTTGGGGGGTGGGGAGGGGAATGTTCAAAGGTTGCTTTTTTTTTTTTATTAAATGATCACTTTATTGGGGGCTCTTACAACTCTTATAATAATCCATACATCAATCATATCAGGCATATTTGTACATATTTGCATCAATCTTTTCTAAATGATGACTTTCTATTAAACCCTTGGTACCAGCTCCTCTTTTTTCCCTCTCTCCCCAGCCTTGTGACCCCTTGATATTTTATAAATTACTATAATATATCCATATCTCACAAGGACAGTTGTCTCCCTTCTTCCATGGGTTCTGTCATTCTTCCCCCTGGAGTGGGGTTGTCGCTGTGTGTCAATCATTACCATTAGTTTCCCCTTCCTCACCACACCGCCCCCCCCCTACTTTCTTCCTACCTTTTTGATATTGCTATTCCCATTCCTGCTCCTCGATTCTGTGTCATGAGCTCTTATCTCCCATCTATACCTGTGCACATGTGCCGGTCGAAGTGAGAGGCAAGCACTGGGGTCATGACAATGGGGGGTGAAGCAGCCTCAAGGAACCAGAGGGATATAATGTGTTTCATGAGTGCTTTACTGCACCCTGATTGACTCTTCCCTTCCCTGTGACCCCTGTGAGGGGATCTCCCATTGTCTACAGATGGGCGTTGGGTCTCTGCTCTGATGCCCCTCATTCTCCACCATATGGTTTTGTTTGTTTATTATGGGTCTTCTGGTGCCTGTAACTCGGTCCGATGGCAACGCATGATGGCACAGCCTGGTGTTCTTCCTCCATGTGGGTTTGTTGCTTCTCTGCTGGATGGCCGCTTGTTTATCTTCAAGCCTTTAAGACCCCAAACGCTCTGTCTTTTAATAGCCGGGAGCCATCTGCCTTCTTCACCACCTGTGCTCTTGCACCCATTTTGTTTTCAGTGATTGTTACATGGAGGGTGGGCATCACAGAATGAGTTTGTTAGAACAAAACGTTCTTGTATTGAGGGAGGGTATGAGAAGGGGCTCAAAGTCGGTCCACTGCCTCAGTGTATTGTCATATAAATATAAGTACATAGGCCAATGCCTCTATTTTTATGGATTAATGGATTTACATATGGACACACCTATGCTTATACCTCTATCCATAGCTTTGCTTCCTAGATCATTCCTCTGTTTCCTTTTAAAGGAATAAACAACCTCAACTTTCTTCTTTGGAGCAGCTAGTGGGTTTGAAACCACCAACTTTGTACTTCAGGTCCAACGCTTACCCAACAGTACCCCCAGAGATCCTTCTGTCAGTATTTAATAAACATCCAGGAGATATCCTTGGCCTCCTAGACTCTTTCTTTGTTATATCAACAACACACGGTGAAAGTCTAGGTGCCTTTTACAGGCCCTTATCTATTACTTTAACTAGTGCTGGGAGCCCTGGTGGCATATGGGGGTATATATTGGGCTGCTAACTGCAAGGTTAGCAGTTCGAAACCTCCAGCTGCATCTTGGTGGGATAAAGAAGGGGCTTTCTACTCCTGTTAATGAGTTACATTCTAGGAAATCCGTAGGGGCAGCTCTACCCTTACAGACGCACTATGAGGCAGAATCTACTTGAGGGTAGTCAGTTTGGTTTATCCAATTGTTCCAGCACTATTTTTAAAGAAAGACTATTCTTTCCTCCATTGAACTGTCTCAGCACCCTGTCACAAATCAACTGACTAATGTGGGGGCTTCTTTCTAGATTCTCAGCTCTATCCAGTAATCTATATAGCTCTCATTTTGTTTTTACTATCTTTTAAGCGCATGACTAGTGAACAAAGTTTGTATCCATGAACCCAAACTGTCATCAAGATCCTGTCCTTAGATTTGTCCTGAAAAGTCACAGAAGTGGAAGACAGAATCTCTGTCCCACCCGTGGTGCCACCCCCAACCCTGCCCCCACACCCTTCCTGCTACCCTTGTAGCTTCTTATTGCTTCTTTCCTCTTCCTTCTATGCCACCCCCCTCTGCCCCCCCCACGCACACGCAGCCCACAGCATGGCTTTGAGAGTCACCCCAAAGCAAACGGCAGAAGCATTTCTCAGGAGAACGGCCCGGGCCGTGGGAGAGCCCCAGCTTCCTCTCCTGACGCAGGGACCACTCTGCTATCTCAGAAATGCTTGTTTCCTCTTCTCTTTGCAGGGAAAACCGGAATCATTTACAGTCACCGAAATAACAAAGCAAAAAGGAATTCCCTTTCCTTTTTCTCCGTCCAGTGGTCTCCAACTTCTGTTTTGAAGCTCGCTGGTTTCCATAAGTAGCTCTATGAACTGCGTGGGGTGTCATCCAAGTGTGAGAAGTGGGGGGCAGGGAAGAGGGAGAAGGCGCGAAGGACAACAGAGGGGCAGAAAGGAGAAAATGGCCCGAATCTTAGGTTAAAGGGGGGTGGGGTGGGGTGGGAGGGGATCAATGTTAGTTTTTCTCATAAGAGACAAAAAGTCAAATAAATAAGTAAATGGATCCCTGCGCCAAATGCCCTGTTCTAGTCTGTTCCTCTGTGCCTGGCCTGGCGGATGGAGCAGATGAATGATAGGCATTTGCTATCCAACTGGTTATTCAGGAAATGACCCACTGTAAATCTTGGTCTCTCGAGTACAGCGCTATATGGCATCAATGCACCCAAAGCAGAACTGAGAAAAAGTGCTTTGACTGCTGGAACACAGTTGTAAGTAGTGTCTTGTTCCATTATCTTTTTCCAGGGGTCAGAAGCCAGTTTCTTTCCCTAATGCTCTGTCAATAAGCATGCGAACTTTGTTGTAAAGGAAATAAATTTAAATATCTAGTCTTTATTGCAGCTTATAGTGCAAATAGTTCCCAACGTTCTGTGCCAACAGGAAGTCAATAAGTCAGAAGGGTTCAGCTAAATTCACGTTAAACCTTCGCCTTCAGTTTGGGGTTGATGCAGCACGTTGGCCACGATGGTGTCCATCAGTGGAATTAGCGCAGGGCCATATGGATGCAGAGAAACACACTGAGCATCTGAGTGGGCATCCAAGGCAAGGCACCCTTCTCTCACTACTTATTTAACAAGAAGAAGAATACTGGAAGTAACATTGACTGCCGAACGAATAAACGTTCCTATCTTGGAAGTGGTACAGTCAGAATGCTTGGAAGCAAGGATGGCAAGACTTCATCTCACGTACTTTGGACATGTTGTCAGGAGAGACCAGTCCCTGAAGATGGACATCATGCTTGCCAAAGCAGAGGAAGACCTTTAACAAGATGGACGGACACAGTGGCTGCAACAATGGGCTCAAACCCGAGAACAATTGTGAGGATGGTGCAGGACCGGGCTGTGTTTTGCTCAGGTGTCCACGGGGTCACTGTGAATCAGAACCATCTCAATGGCAGCTAAGAACCACACCAGCATAAACAAGTGACAGGGAGTGCTCAAATAGTGCTAATTCTTTTCGTCAAAATATCCACACAGCACCATGGGAAGGTTCATCTGAGACCGCCAAACCTAAAAAGAAGGAAGCAAAGATTTCGAAGGATGGAGTCTCTGGGTGTTCAACGCTCTAACCAAAATGCCTGGTGACTTATTTCCCAGCCTCTCACTGAAAAGCCCGTGGGACACAGTTCTAATCTGACACAACAAACCAGAATGTACTAGAAGGCAAATTAAAAACAAACAAAACACCCCGAACCAAACTCACTGCCATCGCGTCGATTCTGGACCAGGCAGAACCACCCCTGTGGGGTTTCCAAGACTGTAACTCTTTGTGGGCGGAGAAAGCCTCATCTTTCTCCCAGTGGGTGGCTTCTGGTTTCAAACTGCTGACCGTGTAAGTTAGCAACCCACCCTGTAACCACTATACCACCAGGATTCCTCACAAGCAACTAGGGTCTACTCAGCCAAAGTAAACTCACTGCCATCGAATCAATGGACTCACACTGCCTACAGGACAAGGAAGAATGCCCCTGCGGGCCTCGAGACTAGAATTCTTTAAAGGAGTAGATGGCCTCATTTTCTCACCAGATACTGTCCTTGGCTCCGTAAAATGCTAATCGTGCCCTGGGAAGTAAAAAGGTTTTGTGACCAATTCAGTTTGGGAAATGTTGCATTTGATAACCTCCCTCAAAGACCCTGAAAGTTGTCTTAGCGACCTGAAAGTTCCAAGAATTCTGAATGTTAAGGCACCAAACTTAATGTCTTTTACCCCAACATTTACCATTTTTTAACCACCTCTTTTTTTCAGAGCACTTGATGGCCTTTCGTATAAGGAAATATGTAACAGAAACAAGTCGGTGGCGGAAATCATGAGCTCTAGGACTGCCTTTGTGGGTTCAAACCTTAGTTCTGGACCACTTGCTAATGTTTTCTCGGTAAGATGAGAACCTTTAACGTCCTCGGAGGGCTACTGTGAGGAGTAAATGGGATTCTGAACATGCTTGGCACTGCGTCTGAAACATAGTGAGAGCCCAGCAAGCACCACTGGGCTTCCCAGACCCCACTGCTCTCACTGGTGAATCGGGTGAAGCCCCTCCAGTTATCGAGTATTTGCACTCAAGTTCACCTGGGTGCTAGGACACCACGCAACTCAGAGCGGCAGCTGTGAGGAGTAAATGAAATGGCAGCAGTAGGCACAGTGCCTGGCACAGTGTATTGGCACCCTGAATGATCCCACATGTCGTGCCCTTTCTCTTAAAAGGCGCCTCTCAGCGGTAAAAGTCATTCAGCCGCTAACCTCAAGGGTTGAAAGTTCACTTCGAAGCATCCTGGAATAAAGGCCTGCTGGTCTACTACTGCATAAAAACCAGCCATGAAAACCCCATAGGGCCCCATTCTACCCTCGCACACACACAGGACTGCCATGAGCAGACACTGACTTAAGGACAGGGGGTTTTGATCTTAAAACAAAGAAGCAAACGCCTTTTGAGAGGATCTTTATGGAAAGCTCACTCAGAAAGTTTCTCTGTTCCCTTAAACACAAGGTAAGACTCAACAGTACCTGAGGCACTAATAACTAACCGTCAAAGCCCCAAAATGCTAGTCAACTTCATAGCAGGTTTCACTAACGCTTGAAACATACTTTGCCGGATTCTACATGTATGCACGGTTGCTCCCGTGCTCATCTTACTGACAATTATTCCTAATTCAAGGTACCATCAGTGACAGGGCCCCGTCTGGTGTCACTATACGGCGGAATCAACTCCATGGCAGTGAGTCTGGTTTCACATTTATCCCGGGCCCCTTAACCATCTATGATGCATCATGCCAACGTGGCAACATGCCTGGCGAGAGGGCACGACTGGCACATACAGACACAACACATAAAGGACGGTGACTGTGCTATGACACTGCATAAAACAACAAGCCCTTAAAGTGAACGAGGATGTATATTTGCATGTGCTCGTTTTCAATTTCTTTGTGCACATGACTAAAATCTGGTCTTAAGCTTCAACACATGCCTGGATTCGGTTTTAATGCATGAGAAGAGACAATAGTTAATATGTTCAAGACTAGGGTTTGGGGGCTGATGTCTGAGATTAATTAGATTCAAGGGTTTAGTAATGCTCTGATTTAAACACTAAAAAATACCACTTTTAAAACTGGGGGGGGGGGGCTTAAAGCTAAGTATACAGGGATATTTGGCACCTCAGGGAGAATTAAAAGTAAGATGATAGGTTTCTAAAGAGATGTTTAAACAGAAAAACTAGAGAACCAGAGATCCAGGGTGAAAGGAAGAGGCATCACGTGCCACACCTTGCTGGAAACTTCCAATCTCTTAGAACCTTTACAAGTGTCCAAAATGTGTGTCTGCAGACCTTATAGTATTCCAGTGTGACAATCTTCACCCCATTGTATGTGACCCCTGTGTACACACAGGACCCTCTCACAAGACTGAAAACCCAAACAACATTTTGTGGCCGGACAGAAGAAAACAGACACACGTGGAAATGACAACAGTACATGGCATAGTTAGGCTTTATGGACTTCCATTTGTTCTTCTCACAACCCTATAAATATGATCCTCAGATTTATAGGAATCAAGACAGATTAAATATCTTACCCAAGATGACTTTTAAGGAAAAACTACACTGAATTAAAAATATCACCTCAAAATCTATAGATTGACCACTATACTACATTGCTTCTTAAGAGACTATTATCAAGAAATTTAATAATACAATCCAGATTTTCCACTCTGTGAATATAATTTAATAAAATCCATCAGCCAAATTTGCATGCAACAAAATTATATTTGGATATTTGTAGATTACATTAAATAGAATAGAATATATAAACAATTTTTAGCATTCATAAAGATAATATGAAAGTGCAGAAAAATTTTGATGAATTAAGGGAAAGGGCAGGATAAAATTCTACAATGAAGTGACTTGGATTCTAACTCATATATATTCAAATAAATGTATACAGATTACAATATACATAGGAAAATATTTTCTAAAGCATTTTATGGTGCTCTAGGTGGAAACTACTGTACAAAAACTACTGTACAAAACAATATTCATACATAATTGTTCTATGATGTTGGTTGAAATTCTCACAATGTATTGTCCTCTTTTTCCTTCCTGGGTTCCCCATTTCCCCTCTTACGGTTTCCTGTCCTCATCTATCTTGTCATCTTTGGTTTGGGGCAAATGTCCACACATTTCTCAAATGTCATAAACGTAGAAGTGGTTGAATTGCAGAATGTTTAGTTGTGCATGTGTATTTGTTTTTTTGTTTTCTGGATCACTTATTTTGAGGGAAAACCAGAGTGTAGCCAGCATCGTAAATCTTCATGTCATTCAGTCTATTACGTCCTAAGGAATGACAGATTCAGACAAATTTAGAAAGGGGTTCTTCTATATTAGCGACAAGAACACCATAATAAAGTTAATAAAATCATAAAAATAATTCTATTTGTTAGAAATTTCTGTTTCCATCCATGTTCGGATGTTGATGACAAATAATGAGATTGGAAGATTCAATTTGCCAATTTTTTTAATGCGTTGGGACTGAATACCTACATCATATCATACCACAGTTTAATCACATCAAGTAGAATCGTGCAACTGATACCACAATCAGTTTCCAAACATTCCTTTTCTACACGGGTTCCTTGATATCGTCTCCCTTTTATACCCCCCTCCCCACCACTGTACCCCCCTCCCCCCAAACCCCTTATTCTGTTTGCTGTCCTATATAGCTGGGTATATTTTTGCCACACAAATAACAGTGAGCACAAGGAAAAAGAAAACGTCCTAAAATCAATTGTAGTAACGATTGCACAACTCTTCTTGGTCTGACTGAACTATTGAATTGTTTGATATGTAGATGAAGTGCCAATACAACGGTTTAAAAAGTGTAAATTGGAACAGCTTGCTCTGATGCTACTGTCCATTACTTTCAGCATAAAACCCAAAGTCCCGACTTTGGCCAAGGACGCGTGTGTGGCTGGACCTCTCTCTCCTCCTCAAGGGTGTCCTACTCCTCTCCCGGCCCCAGCCAGCCCTCCCCTCAGCTCTCCAAGCTCATTGCCTCCTCACGGCTTCACTCCAGCTGTTCTAACTGCCTGGAAGGGTCTCTCCCCAGATTTCCCCAGGGCTTGTTTCTTCCCATGAAGGCTTCAGTAGATGAGCGTTTCAAAGAGAATGATTCTACCCAATGAAAGCATCCATCTCAATCATCCTTTTCTAACCCCCCGTATCTAATTCCAGTCCTCACTGCGGTCATTGCAACCTGGCAGATTATATCATATTGGATTGACTGACTGTCCTACCTACAGTATAACCTCTATCACAGCAACGCTCTGTATGTCTTAGGAGGCACACGGCACAGTGTTGAAAAGCACACCGAGCCAGATGCCGCAGGCTGAATCCAACCAAGCTCTGCCCTTCCGAGCTGGGCGCCTTAACTTCCTGTGCCAGTTTCTGAATCTGTAAAACGGGGAAACCAGTAACACTGCCTCCACTAAGCCCCAGACCAGTGCCCAGCGTACAGCAAGCACTGTCAGTGGCAGCTACCACAGTTTTCATTGGTTACTGACTATATCCCTAGTCCCTCCATTGCCTAGCTGCCAGCGCGGTCCACCATCCCATCTGTCCTTCCGCACGATTTGCTTAGCTGTCCCCGCCATTCAGATTTCTTCGGGGAAGTAACTGTGCCAACATTTTATAAGGTCAACCGTGACCTTCTCCTCTTGTCACAGTCTGTAGAGCGCCCTTAGTTCATCCACTCTTCTCCCTACACATGCTGTTCCGGTGCCTTCTACAAGGTCCAGGGTCCAAAGGTCTGTCGTTGCTGTTAGCTGCCTTCAAGTCAAAGCAGACCTTAGTATGAACGCACCCTGGGTCTTGTGTCAATGTCATGATCGTGGGCATGTGTGAGCTCACTGCTGTAGCTAAGTGTAAAGCCAGGGCACAGAGGGTTTCCCCCATGTCTACTGGTCCTCCACTTTGTGGGGGGTGCTGGTGTCATGGAACCTGTCCTGACTCCTAGCGACGTGTGTGCAACAGTACACAACACTGCACAGTCCTGTGCCAGCCTCACACTGGTTCTTACGTTTGAGGCCATCGTTGCAGCTGCTGTGTCAATCCACCTATTGAAGGCCTTCCTCTGCCCTTGCTCCGCTAGATGTCCTCCAGGTAAGTTCCTCCACTCGACCCAGCAGGACTTCTCTTCCAGTGATGGGTCTTTCCCAATGACATGGCCAAAGCAAAGGGGCTGAAGTCAGGCTGAGAATGGACTCAACCCGCAGTGGGTTAGGTTCTTTGGTAGATGAGTATTTAGGTATGTAAATGACAGCCAGATTTCCACTGCAGTGGGGGCTCCGGAGATGCTGATAGTAACAGAAACCACAGCTTAGCATACTGGTCAGCACATGGCAGCTGTGGAGCTCAGTGCGCAATCTCCCACCGACCTGAGGAAAGCAATGCTATCTCAACAGCAGGGAAGAAACAGAGGCTCGTTTGCCCGAGTTACATAGCTAGGAAGTGCCTGAAAAGTGATTTTTTTTTCCAGAGGTATTCTCCATAGTTTTATGAGAATTTCTTTTTTTTTTTAACCTTTTTATTGGGGCTCATAAGGCTCTTATCACAATCCGTACATACATCAATTGAGCAAAGCACCCTTATACATTCGTTGCACTCGTCATTCTCAAAATTTGCCTTCCACTTGGGTTCCTGGAATCAGCTCGGTTTCCCTTTTTTTCCCCCATCCCCCTCCCTCCCCGATCCCACCCCTGGTCCCTTGATAGTTTAGAAATAATTATTATATCTTATCTTACACTCCCCGGCATCTCCCCTCACCCGCCTCCCCATTGCCCATCTCCCAGAGAGGAGGTTACACATAGATCTCCGAGATCGGTTCTCCCTGCCTACACCCCCTTCCCTCCTGGTGTCGCCACTCCTACCGTGGGTGTTGAGGGGTTTGTCCGTCCTAGATTCCCTGTGCCTCCAGATCCCCACTGCACCGCTGTACATCCTCTGGTACAACCAGGTACGCAAGGTAAGGTAGAATTGGGGTCATGATGATTGGGAGGGAAGGAAGCATTCAGGAACTAGAGGAAGGTTTTTAGTTTCATTGTTGCTACACTGAACCCCGAGTGGCCCCTCTCCTCCACACTACCCCTCTGGAAGGGGTGTCCAGCTTTCTATAGATGGGCATTGGGTTCCCATCACGCACTCCCCCTCTTTCACGGTGATGTGATTCTCACCACCACCCCACCTTTGTTGTTGGAGACCTGGTCTCCTCTGCCCTTCAAGATCACCTATGTTGGTTTAAATCCAGATTACTAACCCAGCACGCTGCTCAACCAAAACGCTTGATTGATTCAGTGCGTAGGGTCTCTGCTCACTCCCCAGGCATGCCCACTTCCTAAATGTTGCTGCACAGAGAAATAAAAGCGACCAGTCCCGATCCGCCAGCATGCTTCCCTAAAGCTAAGCGAACTTGCACTTCAACGCCAGACACAGCGGAGCACACTCTCCTGGACCCGAGCAGGAGGCGGCTGTGACGTCAGAAATCAGCGAGGCCGCAGCTGTGCGCTGGCCTTTGAATCCCCGAGAAGCTGGCTTCAGACTCGGTTGTGCAACTTCTTAGCTGTGATGGCCTTGGCCTGCAACCATCTCCCTGAGACGCAATTTCCTCGGGCACACCAGTGGGGCGGCACCAGCGACCTCACAAAGGCGTCATGAGCATGGAAACAGGCACCCTGTGTGAAATCGTGGACGAAAAGTGAGCCAACGTGCAACGGGTGCTTGAGAAACAACTGTTCCCACACAAAACCCCAAGGACCAGGCTGGTGAGCGCCGGCTGAAAACCTCAGGCTCCCAGGGACTCCTCCGAGACCACTCTGTTCTCCACAGAACTTGTTCTCCACACATCGAAACAGCTAGGACACAGGTACCTGCATACACAAGTCCCAGAGTCCTCTGGGTTCAGGCTGCTGGGGGCTATGTCCCACCTCCACCCTCAGCCTGTGGGGAGAACCAGCCAGCCAAGGTACTTTGGAGTAAATTGGGGCTCTGCCGTTTCTAGAACTTGCTGTGGCAGAGACGAGGCTGGACCATCCATTTGCAGGGCAAAGCTCCCATTTTGCAAGAGAATCGTGTGCTGACGACAGAATTGGAATGTAACGATGAAAGAACCCAAATTACTGGGCAGCCGTCCTCCCAGGCCCATGGTCACGGTGCATCGGAGGCTTTAGCATACAATGAAAGACGGATGAAGCAGTCTCCTTCCTGTGCACAGACCTGATCACAAAACAGCCACTTTTACAAGTTTCCTTGCTTCACGCTGGGCAAAAAACTAAAAGCAGTAAGCCGAAGCAGATGGTGTACCTTGACCTACGCTGCCACATCTCCTTCCTGCCCATTCAACTCTCCTTGTTAGAGTCCTTCGCTACTCCCCAAATATTCAATAAGGAGTACTGCTAAGTAACAGACCTTCTAGAACACAAGAGAACCCCGGGCCACGTTTCAAAATACAGGAGCGGGAATTGGCCAAAGCTGTGTCCAGTATAGGTTTACTTACTCCCCTTAAAGGACAAGCACCTCACGTTCAAAGTGAAAGTTAACCCTTCCATGGAGGTGAGGAGAGGGGTGATATTTCTATAGAGTCTAAAAAGACTAAAGGAGGGCGGATTTTAACAGCACCAGGAGATGCCACTCAAGAGCGCATGTGTCCTCGCAGAGCCAATGTTAAGAGCCCTTCCTTCTCTGGCTGCATTTGTCACCCAGTCCGGATCAATTTCCCCACCCCATAACCAGATCGATGCCCATGGAAGGGACAAACGGACGCACTAGCTGCCATCGATCGCTGTTCCGAACAGGTGACTGGGAAGAATCCAACATATGTTCTTAAAAATAGCTCCTCCTCCTCCTCCATGCACAACCTTTTAAAGCAGGGACCCACTTTTTACTACCCCTTCAGTGGAAATGTCTGCGGAGCAGATAGGCAAAGCACCCCACACACAAGTCTCCCCATCTACAGCTCCACATTCCCGGGAGACCCCCAAGCAGGGCTGTACACCAACCAGCTGCTGGCAACTCATATCGCAGCAAGCAGAAGGGCTGCTGATTACACACGAAACTGCCCATGTGCCAAACAGGCTGGCCCAACAGAATCGCAGGTTCTCGTTGCAATTCATTGTGCAGACGGGGAACCCAGAGTTTCTTGCTTCTTGGCTGACCAGTTCTGACTCACGGCAGCCCGTGCACCACCGACGGAAACACTGCCTGGGCCTGCGCCATCCTCACGACGATGGTGGTCATGTCTGAGCTCACCGGGATGGCCACCGTGCCAATTTCATCTTGTGGAGGGTCTTCCTTGTCCCGCTGGTCCTCCACTTCATCAAGAGACTGGTCTCTCCCAATAACGTGTCCAAAGCATGTGACCGCTATTACAAGCTGCATGAGATCGACACCAATGGAAACAGCAGGGGTGTTTCCGGTGGAAGACAGACGCTGCGTGTATTTCTGGGAGTGGGTCAAGCAGCAGGACGGGGCAACAGGCATCACAAGTCACGGGAGCGTTGCTCTGTTCCACCTCGTAACCCACTACTGGGCGCCTATTCTGACTGCTATGAACTGCATTGGGTCACACACCCTCCCCAAATTCTGGGCTAAAATCTGACTCCTTCTATTTTCTCTATGCTACCAATAATAAGGGTCAGCAGTTCGAATCAGCAGCCACTCTATGGGAGAAAGGCGAAGCTTTCAATGACGGAAACCTACAACGCCATTGTCTTTCACCCTGTCCTACAGTGAGGGTCACTATGAATTGGAACAGATCCAATCACACTGAGTTTGGGGTTTGAGCAAAATACCACTCTGAGAATATTGGAGCACACAGGAGGCAAAGTTATGACCACTTCTTAGACATAATTAAACATGTCTAATGGGTTGATGGGGGCGCAGGACCATGGTTTCAGGGTACACCAAGGTCCACTGGCATAACGCAGTCCACAAAAACCAAAATCCTATTTTGGTACGTGGTGAGCGAAGTCTGTCATTGTTCATGAGCAGCCATCTAGGGTACAACTTTTGAACCCTAGACTAATGAGCTACACAACCACCAGCCTCCATGGCCCTGAGACCAGAGGAATTAGATGGTGCCCTGCTTCCATATGAATCACTCTGAACCTGTTCTATTCCAAGCAGAAGGTCCAGGAGAGAGTTGGGGGAAAATGTGACCCCAAACTCAAAATCCTAAAAACACTAGGTTTACTGGTGTTTGGACAGAGAACCAGTGGATGCCCCAAGACCATGATCCTCAGTCTTCCTTCACGCTCAAACTAAACTCATTCTCATGGCTCAACTTCTGGTCAAATGACACCTATGTCTGTAACATTGGTGGATCAGGTGGGGGTGGGTGTTGGTTTGGTTTGGGTTGCTGGGGTTCTGTTTTGCTTTGTATTTGAGATCAAAAGGGCAGAGTTGCTCAAGCTTTAAAAGGGTTAGGCAAGAAGGCAGAGGATTGGAGATAGAAAATCCTGGGAGGCTGGGAGCGACATGATTTACAATTGGGGGGTGGGGGGTACAACGAGAGAGAAGGAAAGCTCAGGCACAGGACCTGCTGAATGCTCTTTTGCTGAGAGCTGATTTGCTCTCTCAGCCTTCAGTCAATGTACAATAAAAAGTTAAAAAGTAAATAGAAAGGCCACCATTCATATGACCAACACTTTAGAACAGGACAGACGCTGGCACGAAGCCCCCTGACTGAGACAAAGGAGCCCGGCGGTGCAGGGGTTTATGTGCTGGGCTGTGAGCTGCTCCATGGGAGAAAGACTGGGCTTCTGACCCCCTAAAAAGATACGGTCTGAGAAACCCACAAAGGGGGGGTTGCTATGAGTCAGCACGGACTTGATGGCAGTGAATTTTAAGCCTAAGACAAGACACATTGCAAGAATATAGACAAACCCAAACGTGACACTTGATCTTTTCCGTAAGGTATTAAAGGACTGGAGATAAAAGGAGGTCACTCTTAAGGGCCCCCCCCGCCCCCAAAGCATTGTGTGACCAGTGAGACCCTTTGCCATGAATCGAGGTCAATGCCATGCGCCTGAGGCTCTCCAGGAGGGCAACCCTGACCTGCGGATAAGCGACAGTCCTGCCAGCCAGCCAGCAATTTCTCCTCTGCGACATGTTTCTCTTTCCAAAAAAAGCAGTGGCCTTCGACGAGACAGGCGCCTCTGTATGAATCCTCGGGTTCTAAGTCTCCTTCTGCAGGAAATTTTAATTCCAAAAAAATGCATGTTGCCAATTGTATGAAAAAGAAATCTAACTCTGTTGCTGTTTGGTGTCATGGAGTCTATTCCGACTCCTAGCCACCCCCGAGTAGTACAGAAGAAACACGGCCCAGGCCTGCGCAAGGCTCGCGATCCTTCTGACGTCTGCGTGCGTGGCTGCAGCCACGGTGTCGCCCATCTCATTGAGTCTTCCCTTTCGCTGCCCTGCTACTGTACCTAGTCCTGTGCTAGGGGTGGACTCTCCTAAGAGCACGTCCAAAGTATTGCAGAGAAAATGTCAAACTATTACAGGAATCTTTAGTAGATAGAAAGTATCACAAAGGAAACTACACTTTCTCAACATAGCTTCCATCCAGGTCTATCCGCTTCTCAGGGTGGTGTTTCCATCTCTCCAGGGATTCCCTGGGAAATGCTGCAGGCTTTGATTTATACATCAAAATGGCAGTGTGGCATCCTTCCCGGATCCAAATCGTGTTCCCTTTAAACCAGCGGTTCTCAACCTGTGGGTTGTGACCCCTGGGGGGGGGGGGATGTCAAACAATCCTTTCACAGGGGTCACCCGATTCATAACAGTAGCAAAGTTACAGTTATGAAGTAGCAACAAAAATAATGGTATGGCAGGGGGGGGGGGTCACCACAGCATGAGGAGCTGTACTAAAGGGTCGCAGCATCAGGAAGGTTGACACCAGCGCTGTAAAGCTTCTGTGGGTTTGAGGAACAAAAAGAAATCTGAAAGGTCAAGAAGAGAGGTCTTGGAGATAGATAGAATAGATTTCCCCAACAAAACTCTCATGGGGCAAACCTCGCTACCTTTGAAGAATGAACAGATACTGGTTGTGACGGCAGCTACCTAGCCTATTCCTCACCAACGCGGTTTTCAATTTCCTTAAAACCTCCTTGTGACCATCTGGCTCCCTGGGTCCTTCCACAGAGGGTCTTCAGATGACCCCTTGGGCGCCGCAAACACAGTCAGGGCTCATTTCCCTGCCCTGACTGAACGGGCCCAGCAGATCCTACGGGGGCCCCTTTAATTGGATCATTTTTGTGTTTGTTTTGAAGGCACCCTAAGAAAATGAGGGGTGTTACTTAGAAAACCTGTCTGCAGTCGTTTACTGATTCCAACGTCCGACTAAAAGATGCTTCGTTTAGTAGGAAGCATCTGTACTTGTGCATGTATAAAGTGACATCCTGGTACCAAAGTACCTTTTGACGTAACTTCATATGCCTACATACACACACACATAGTTTTTGAATATGTAACGATTGCAAAAGTATCTCTGGTCGGCATCAAGAGAAGCTGGGAGAAACTGAGGCTGGGGTGGAAGGCTTACGGTCCCTGTGCACCCTATTCCATCTTGTGGATTATGTTCCAGGTGTATATAAAATTTAAATACATAGTTAAGCAACCATCCACACAAAACTCATGAAATAGACTTAAGGATGGAAAATTTCCAGTTATATCAGCACCGGTTCAAATCCAACTAAGTATTCTTCCCAAGCGGTATCCTACGCCCTTCTCTCACTGACGTCTCACTTCCCACAAGCCCAGCCTGAAAACAGATCACCAGGTGGCAGCACTGGCCCCAGCTTGGTGGTACTTCCTGAACGTTCCAAGGTAAGTTTATAATCAATTAGTTAGAGGCCTGCTACCCACCTTTTCTTCCTAAGCCCCAACTGGGCTGGGGCCGCCATCTCTGTTAAAAGCCCTGCCTGTGGGCTGGGCTCTGAAGGTGGACACTCAGAGGCCTGTCACCTGCTGCAGCAAAGGCAGGAGGGAGCAGCAGCTGCGCCTTCACAATCCACAGACTAAGTCCTTACACGGGAGCAATGAAGGCCTGGAATATGACCCGCTCCTGAGAAGTCAGTTTCTTTACACTCAGCTACCTCCTCCAGCACAAGAGCCGCTGTTACCTGGGTGGGAGAGGCCGCAGGAGTGGAAGACGGAGAGCTGCAGACACGGAGCCTGCAGGGCCAGCCCCGAACAGCAGACTCATCACCTGGGCGTCCTAAATGACCTGACCAGGCCAAGCCAAATCAAAGTCGCTGCCATCAAGTCAATGTCGGCTCACAGTGTCCCACCCCCGTGGGTTTCCCAGACGGTCACTGTTAGAGAAATAGAAAGCCCTGTCTTTTTCCCCATGGAGCGGCTGATGGTTTTGAACTGCCAACCATGCGGCTTGCAGCCCAATGTATCACCACTCCATTACAGGGCTCCCCCGTGAAGTCTCACCAGAAAGCCTTTGCGATTCAGAAGAATCCCCAGGCAGATAATTAGGTACCACTTCACTTCTCGAACAACTCCACCGCAGCGAAGTCCTAGCACAGACGGAAGGGCGCAGCAGCTGCATCAATGGGCTCCAACACGCAACAATTGTGAGGGTGGTCCCGGACTGGGTCGAGGGGTTCACCGGGTGGCTATGCATCAGGATGAATTCAACCGGCACCTGACAACATCATCGATCCTTGACATGGGAAATCTCTTCCTCCATGGGGCACCGTGGCAAGGAGGAAGGGTGCAAGTCTAAACAAAAGAAAAAGCCATCTTGTCCCTCAATTCTTCCCATGTGTTGCGGGGAGAAGGGGCAAGTGGGGTGTGGATTATATCTATATAATAAGAAATTCAGAATTCAAACACCATAGCCTATATGCAATGTCCCACTGCGGGGAGTGGGGGTGGGAAGCAGAGACAGGAAAAAATACAAGGAATGGGCTGGAACACCATCTCGCAGTCAGGAAGCCCCTGGGCCGGGCGGACTGAGTGAGTGACCGGGCTCAGCAGCTTGCAGGACTGGCCAAGAGAAGAAAGTGGATGAGAGGGTGAAGACTGTGAGTCTGCCTAGGGTGCCACCACCTAGAGCGTTTGTCAGGGTCACCGGTACGTTTCGCCTTCCGTGAAGCCATCTGCGACCACACAGAGCGCGCGCTGCGGGGAAACCACCAGGAGAGAGGCGGCGGCCACCTTCCTTCCGGGAGAGGATCAGGTTAGAGGAGAACTCTAGTCTCTGCCCAGTTCTCGGGTTTCAGGAAACAGGGATCAGCCTGGGCGCTGAACAAATCATGCCCGCCGGTGTTGGGGGTGGGACTGGGGGTGGTGGCGGCTTGGATTTCACAGTCCCTCCATCTAGTGGCTGCCAGGCAGCCTCTTCCAGCACCTTCCAGTGCAGCTTATCTGTGAGACACAAGACCTCGAGCTGAGCCAACGATCACCTTCACCATCTCTGGAGTTGCAGAAACTATTCACAGCGTTCCCCGGGACAGACACGAACTACCTTTATTTCCAGAGCCACCTCCAGCACCTGCACGCTATTCTAAGGGTGGGCACACACCCACGGGTGCCAGTCCCAAACTCGCTCTCCTACGCGACAAGCCGATTTCTCCAGACGGTGACTGATGGGCAGGAACAGCGAGCAGGGACATAGAGCTCGGTGGCTGCTAAACCAGTCTATGCAGCACTGGAAAGGAGTACACTCGCACAAGTTATGGTTTCAGGGTGTTCCCGGTCAGAGGGGAACTCTACAACTTAAAGCTGTTTTAACCAGCAAGGGCCAATCTGCAAGCAAGCCTGTCCCCCAAGGGGCTGGGGCAGGCAGGAACAGATAATAAAGGGATTTCAGATTTTATCGGGAGAGAAAGTGTGAGTGGAGGCATTGAGTAGTGAGGCAAAGCAGAGGTATTAGTCACACCTAATCACCTCAATTATTTACATGAATTGGACGCAATCCAGACTAACCTTAGCCTCAGAAAATCCACTTCGGGAGGCTTGCAAATCTACGCCTGCAGGACCGAGGCGGGCCCTGCTGGAGAGCGAAGCTGCCTGGGCAGGGAGCATGCTACCGTTGCCTCCAGGGCCCAGTTTTTGGTATTTCTTCACAAATGAGAAATCCAGATTCTTTAAGAGCTCTCCTTGCCTTCAGACTCAGTCAATGGCACTTAACACCAACATGCTGGACTGCTAGCTGCAAGGTCAGCAGTTTGAAACCACCAGCCACTCCTCAGGGGAAAAAAGACAGGGCTTTCTATGCACCCCAACAGTTACCGACTGGATGGCAGCCAGTTTGGTTTAGGGGTTTTTTTGGTTTGTTTTTCTTTTTTGAGGGGGTGGGGGTAAGTCTTCAGAAGGGCAAAGGCCGGCTCCGCGTTTGCGTGAACACAGGCGCGCTCGCAGCACATTGTTGTCTGATAAGGCGTCCCTCAGTGGCTCAGAGCTCGACGCCTAACCCGAAAGGTTGAAGGTACAGAACCACCAGGAGGATCCTTCCAAGAAAGCCGGGTAGTCGGTCTGCTTCGGAGATCCCAACTGTTAAAACGCTCCCTCAGTGTAATTCTCCATGTCGCGGCCACTGGCTCGCCCTGAAGTGTGTTCTGTTTGGTGCTTGACTATGTTCCCAGGATGATCCGTGGCTTCCATCTCTGAGATGCGCCCCCAGGAGCATCGTGCGAGGCTGCGCCCCCAGGAGCATCATGCGAGGCTGCGCCCCCAGGAGCATCATGCGAGGCTGCGCCCCCAGGAGCATCATGCGAGGCTGTGTAGGGCTGTGCATGGCACACGTGGCCCTGCTCTAGGGGGCTCGTGGGACCGAATTCCTGCTTGTGTGCCACCAGCCAAGCCATCTTCCTAACTGTGTCTCATCTGCCTGGAGGAGCAGGCGTGTTTCCCACCTCACAAAGGCACTTGATGGGCCAGCAATCTGCCTGCCCCTAAAAGGAATCCTCCCTTCTAACGCCCCCACTCCCATTTCTCAGGGATCTGACTGAGGCCCTCGCACATACCCTGTTCTCAGGCTTCTGTCACCTGTGATTCCATCACCCTCTTCTCCACACCCAGGACCACCTACCTGGTCCAAACACCCCAACCAAACTCAGTGCCAGCAAGCCAATTCCCAGACGTGTGGGCTTCCAAGGCAGTAACTCTTTACTGGAGTAGAAAACCTCGTCTTTCAGCCACAGGGCGGCTGGTGGTGTCAAACTTCAGAGAGTGCTGTTGGCAGCACGACAGGTAGCCTACAATGCCACCAGGGCTGCACCACCCGGGCCAGGCCCTTTGCTTCTGGTCTGGACTCTGGTCTCTGCCCGAGTCCTCTATAGCGCTAAGCAACCTCCCCTCCCCCGTCCACAACCCCCGCCCTCCACCCACATTTGGGACGCTGTTTCTCCACTCTTCTCAGATGACTTTTCCCAAAGAGGGCTAGCCACTTCCCTCCCCCGTTCCCGCCCCCCCCCCAAACCGGTTTTCCCTTTCCTCTCTTGTCTGTATCCAACAAGTCCCTGATGATGCAGCTAATGTTCTATCTCAATAATCCTGCTATTGAGAGCGAGACTGTCAGCATCTCTTCTGATAGCCCATTTCTCAAGCCAGTGTGAAGATGAAGCAGACGCTCAATACACCTGACCTGCAGGTCACGCTTTGGGATTTTCAAGTCTCTGGGGAGGAGTCTTGGCAGCGTAGTGGTTACTCATTCAGCCGCTATCCTCAAGGTCAGCATCTCAAAAATGCCAGCTGTTCTGCCAGAGAAAGACCAGGCTTTCCACTCCTGTAAAGAGTTACTGGCTTAGAAATCCACAGGTGCAGTTCTACCCTGTCCTATAGCATGACTATGGAGTTGGAATTGATTAGATGGTGGTGGGTTTGGGCTTCGGGAAAGAGTACTGAAGAAAGCTTGGGGAAACCCAAGCCTCCTACCTATCCCTATTGAAAAACCCACTGCCACCAAGTCCATTCCAACTCACAAGGTCCCCATAAGACACAGTAGAACTGATCCTTACGGTTTCCAAGACAGGAAGTCTACCGGGTGTAGAAAGCCCCGTGTCTCCCATGGAGCCACTGGTGGGTTTGAACTGCTGACCTTGCAGCTAGCAGCCCAACGCTTAAATGACTGCTTCACCAGGGCTTCCTCCAACCTGGACAACCAATGAAAACGATGTCTACGTTGTTTCCTGGAGTACCCTTCCAAAGGGAGAGACCTTTGATGGCGGCCAGAGAAGCCTGCGCAAGGTCCAGCAAGCACTAAACTGGTCTTGCCCTCTGCGGCTGCGAGGGGCGGTTCGCTGTAAGAGCAGGCAGGTATTTACAGGAAGACAATTACTGTCCTTCTGAGGAGGGGGTTGTGGAGTCAATGGTGTTCCCTTGAAATGGATGTCAGATGGCTAGCACATTTGCTCAGCATGGAATTATCCTTTGGTTTGTGATCTGATGTAGTTGTTCTACATGTCGGAAATACTTGCCTCTGTGATGTTAATGAGGCAAGGCTCCAGGCAGTCCTATTAAAGAGAAAGGATGTCACCTACAGGATTAAGTTGTATCTCGAATCAATCCATGTATGTATGTATGTATCTCGACAGGCTAGGGCAGAACTGCCCCTGTGGGTTTTAACTCTTCACAGGAGTAGAAAGTCCCATATTTCTCCCCAGGAGTGGCTGGTGGTTTCAAACTGCAGACCTTCCGGATCACAGCCCAACGTGTAACCCCTACACCAGAGATTAAACAAAGAGTGATGAGCAAAATCTACTCCCACCAAGAAAGAAGAGCCGGGAGCAGGGTCCCAGTGCTGGGAACCTCTACAAGCAGAAGACACAGAAAGAGAATTGGAGCACTAGCCCCTGAAGTACGAGAGAGTCCGCGTCTGTTTGCAGAAGTCATCCGCTTGAGGTTATAGCAGCACTAGATCAGCATGACAGAGAGCATGGTGGAGTAGCAGTGTGTAATTCTTAGCATTGCAGCTGGGCCCCAAACTCCCGACAACAGGCTAAGGAGTCCTCTTAGAAATCCACAGACAAGTAGGGCAGACCTGGTCCCCAATGGCCTACAAGGCAGTCACAAGCAGATCCTACCACCTGACCACAGTCCACCACCCACTCCCTCTGTCATGGCTTGTTCTGGCTGTATAGAGGGGACAGGTTTCTAATGCACGTTGCTTCCTGCCAGCAGCTAAGACTATGGAGGCTCTGGGATTCCTGAGAAGGGAGGCGAGCGTCTGAGTCTTTGTCTGTAGGCTTGTCGAGTTGCGGAATCTTCAGGTCCACCCTGCTCAGGCACTGTAGCAGACGAGAACATAAGCGGAGTGGCGGGGAGAGAGCTTGGCTTCCAACCCTGGGCTGAGCGGGGAGTCGGGGGAGGCACCTATGCACAGGAGATTGGCACCCATTTTTGAGTTAGAGACTTAGGAAGGAGGAGTCCCATTGGTGGTGTTCCATAGTGGCAAGGCTTCAAGGGATGCAGGCGGTGGATTCAGGACTGAGGATGTGATTACGCCCAGTCCACTGAAGTCTCTACAGCCTGTGCACAAGGCGCAGCAGGGCCTGCGCAGCCAGCACAGCTTCTTCGGAAGGAGTACGTGGTTAGTGGGACGAGAGCCCTAAGGCTGCCCAGGCACACTGAGCCAAGCAGCAGGAGACTCAGCCGCAAGGAGGCGCTGGGACATGAGTGGGGCTTGAACAGCAGTGATGGCCAAAGGAGGACACTGCTCCTCTCAGAAAAGGCTCCCTTTCTCCACAGCGGAGAGTTAGATACACGCCGCCTGGGCCGAGATTCCCCAGCAGCAGGTAAGCCAGAGGGAAGCAGGGGAGGGGTGGACGTACCGGCTCCCCACCGGCTAGAACCTTGGCATGCTGCCTGACGACTGGACCGGACTCTTTCTCTTTGGCTTCCTTTCTTCTCCGCCCAGCACCCTGGGGCAGAAGCGAAGAGCAGTGGGGCATAGAATTGGAATCGGATGTGCGATTAGGGGTTTGAGAAAGACCATATGGAGCGAGAAACTGTGCCCACTGAGATCATTCAGAGACTGAAAATGGCAGGGTGGTGGGGCACTTCTATAACTTGGGGTGGGCATCACCCCTACCGTGAAGATGGTGCCTACAACATCCCTGTATTTACATGCCTAAGGGCACCATGACTTGGCCCTGCCTGGGTGTGAACCCACCACCACCACCGCCGCCTGCCTTGTACGATTACTCTGCGAAGGAGCTGGAAGGACGGCCTTCTGGCGTTCGTGGCTGACAAGCTGGTGCTGATTCACGGAGATCCCACGTGTGCAGAGGAAATGCTCCCCCGGGGTTTTCAAGGGTGCGATCCTTTGGAAGCAGATCACCATGCCTGTCTTCCAATGGGGCCACCGGGCAAGTTCAAAGGACCACCTCTTTGGCTGACAGTTGGGCGCTCAGCCTTTTGTCTCACCCAGGGACTCCCATTTCCTGCCTAGAGAAAACCAAGCCACTTCATGCTAGTACTCCCCGTGGATTTAAGTAAGTCTCCTTAAGAAACTGTTTGTAAGGTTTTCACTTCGAGCTAGAGTGCTCTTTAGAGGCAAGAAGGGTGAGACTTTATCTCACGTACTTTGGACGTGTTGTCAGGAGAGACCAGTCCCCGGAGATAGATGCCATGCTTGGTAAAGTAGAGGGACAGGGAAAAAAGAAGACTATCAACAATTGACACAGTGGCTGCAACAAGGGGCTGAAGCATCAGGAAAAAATGGTGAGGACGGCGCAGGACCGGGCAGTGTTTTGTTCTGTTGTACACAGGGTCGCTGTGAGTCTGAACCCACCACCGGCACCATCAGCAGAAACTAGCTACACAGCAAGAGGACGAACAGCACAACCTGTCAAGCCCCACCCCTGAAATAACATGCTGTAGAGTTGAAAACACAAGTCGGATTCTACTTTAGCTTTAAAGAGGCAGGTCAGCTGCGAGCCCTCCCCAGCCTGTGCTAAGGAGATGCCTTCAGCCAAAAGCCTCTGGCAGCTTCCCTGGCCAGAGGAGGTTGAGTATACTCTGCAGACTCACGTGAGTCTACCCTCCAGCCCCCAAACCTTTTTCTAGATGCCGTACGAGGTAAATGAACATTGGTGTCACTCCTAATATGTAGGGTCAGAGGAGGGCATTGGTGAGATGGTGACAGAATTCTTGCCTTCCATTCTGGAGACCTGGTTTCAATTCCTGGACTACGCACCCAAGCGCAGCCATTACCCATCGATCAGCAGACGCGTGTCTGTTGCTATGCTGCTGAACAGCTTATGGTAGAGGTTCCAGGTTCAAGATGGACTAGGGGGGTAAGCCTGACGGCCTGCTTCTCAAAAATCGGACAGTGAAAACCCCGTCTCCTATCGGTCAGATCTGCAACCTGTCATGGGGATAGTGTGGAGCCAGACGGTGATTTGTTCTTCTGTCACAGAGTTGTGACAGCACCTAACACCAAAACTTCGAAACAGGCAACATTCCATGTACTTTATTTCATCTCTGCTTGGTTGAGGGAGAGTCCCGCTGGTGCTGTGTGTCCAGCCCCAGGCTGCTAAGCACGCGAGGCTGGTGGTTCAAACCCACCAGCTATTCTCAGAAAAATAAGGCTCAGTGCTCCTATTTTAGTATATGTGCTGCCGAAGCGAGCACAGAGGCTCAGTGCTCCTATAATGGTTTCCAGTCTTGGAAACTAAGGAGCAGTTCTTCTCAGTCCTATGAAATCCAAGTGTGCTTCGGAATCGAATCCATGGCCGTGTGTTTGGCTTGTGGAGTTTCCGATAGAAGGGAGCACCCTCGTGTTGCAGAAGTTACTCATCCGAACGCTACACGATGGTTCAAATCACGGACCTAGATTTCAACTAACTCCGACTCCAAAGGAAACCCATGCTGGCTCTGCGACACCATGTGGAGCTGAATCCTGAAGGATGGGGAAGGAGTGTGGGAAATCTGCCCGAAGAAAAGCTGTTACAAGCAGCTTTGAAATGCAAGGCTCTAACTGATGCTTCAAAATCTGTAAGATCTCGCCTGGTTAGGGGTTTTTATAAGTATAATTATTAAGTCAATACATCCAGCCCTTTCACTAGTAACTCTCACAAAGGATACCGCCAATACTCCACACGAGTCTGACCTTTAACGGAAAGACAAAAGCACTATTGAAAAACACACACTAGTTCTGAACAGAATGCACCAGAACCCAGACTTGCCAAGCTGTCTGCACTCTGGAATTCTGCAGTGTTTAATGTCAGCTATCCAGGAGTGGCCTTGTGGGTCTCTGGGAAATCATACTTAGGTCCACTGTGACTACCCCGCTCCACAGGCAGCATTACAGAGAATCAAAAGTCCCTGGAAACCACTCCTTCACTAACCTTAAAAAAAAAAACATAAACCAGGGGACTTGTCTTAATCAAATTTTCTCAGCAGCCAACTTCCCCCAGCCTGAATCATGATGCAAATGTCAGGGCTCTGAGTCAGGGACAGTGGCTGCAAAGGACTTGGTTCCTCCCTAGAAATGTAAGGGAGGCTTCCAAAGGTGCCCTCTCACTTTCTCCAGCGTGGAGCTCACTGAGGAAACAAATTACAAACAAAAATGATAGTGTTCAAACCCCAAATTGTCACCTTCCACAGTCACTCGTTTTTTCTCTGTGATATTCCCCAAAACACTGCCATCAAGCCTCAAACCTGCTGTGTAAGGTCTCTGAGGCTGTATTTTGTTGTTGTTGTTGTTGTTTAATAGTTTTGTTCACACATAATTCATGTATCACACAATTCAATAGCTTAAACACACTGAAAAGAATTGTGTAATCATCATCACCATAATCAATTTTTGAATAGTTTCTTCACTCTTGTATCCAATAGTTTTACCTCCCTCTTACCTCTCCCCTCTGAATAGGTAAATAGAGTATACTCCCCCCCAAAAATAGAAAAACCAATGATGACAATAAAATACAGAAAAACTTCAATACAAGCAAAGGCAGGAGATAATTAGAACAAAATAAAAATGGGTCAAATGGGAAAACACAATAATATGTTAAATGTTAAACAACTCTCTCTACAGTAACCCACTTTCCAATGAACTGTTTGAGGGCAAAACTATTCACATCTCTGGCCAATGGTCTGAGAGAGTTCAACAGAGGCTTAATCCACATGCGGACTCGGCAAATAGATTTTGTCATCCATAACCTTCCACAACCAAGGTGCTCAGAATTTAAGTTCTAATACAATTCCTTCCTCTGATCTTGGATTTTAAACTATTCAATCTTGTCGTTAGCTTTTCCAATGCCTCCTCAACAGCGCCATCGGGGGGCTCTGTGATATTCTGAAGAAAAACAAAGCAACCAAAACTCACTGCCCTTGAGCCAATTCTGACTCGAAGCAATTCTATAAGACAGGGTAGAACTGCCCCTGTGAGTGTCTAAGGATGTAAATCTTTAAGGGAGTAGAAAGCTCCATCCGACCTTGTAGTTGGTAGCCAACATATAAACCACTAAGCCACCAGGGCTCCTTCAACTATTAGTTAGAGCTGGTGACATATTTAAACAGAAGATACTCAAGTAAAAATGTTAGCATCTCAGAAAAAATATAGACAATTAAGAATAATTTACCTGTAACATTTTTGTTTTTTAATCAGTTAAATGGTGCAGACACTCAGCGTTAAGTTCTGTTCTTCTTAAAATGCTCTGGCAGCAAACTGGTTGGGGATCTTGGGTCCTGGTCTTACTGGAGTCTTCTCAGAGGGCTCGTGCCTCCATGAAGTTCCCTAAGTCCTAATCATGGGTGTCAGCTGAGAGCTGGCATCCTCCCCCACACCCTCTCCCTTTGACGAGACCTACGATTCCTCCTTTATCACAGTAGCCAATGAACACGCTGCCGGCTTTTCAAGAAAGGCTGTTGAGATCACTGGCTCTCTTTGAAGAAAAAAATTCAGTTAGATGTTTACTGCTCACAAAAAATATTCCAGATGGATTACAGCTGACAACACTTTTTCAAACTGTCAACTGCAAAGGCGATGGAAGGACAGAGAGAGGAATGTGTTTAGAAACGTGGAGAAGGAAGGCCTTCTCAAGGCAGACACAGCAAAGAAGGCAGAGAAAGATGATGTGTGGTACCTTTGATGTAGCTCCATTTCCCAGTTAAAAGACAAGAAAAAACGTAGAGAAAATAGACAGAAAATATAAAAACGTCAAAACTAATAAGAAATAGACAAACCCCCTCCCCCCCCCCAAAAAAAAAAAACTTGGGCAAAGGAAATTACTCGTGTTCCTTCTGTAAAGGGTGCAGCCTAGGAAATTTTTGGAGAGTTTTACTCTCATATAGAGTCACTTTGAGTTGGACATGACTTACTGACACAACAGGAACCATGTCTATATGCTTTACCTATATGGTTCAGGTTCTCAGTTAAAGAGTATTTGCTTATTGAATTTGAAGATCATTTACTCACAATATCCCTGATCTATACTTAAACTACTGATCCAATCAGCTTCAGAATGAGCACCCAAACCAACCAGTCAGAACTCTCCTTCCAACCCAGACCTCAGTGAGCGTCACTCAACAACTGGGCAACAAGGGAGCAAGCCCCTGCCGCTCAAAACTGTGTTCTCCTGGTACTCCTCAGCCACTCCTTAGCTCCCTGATAGCATGAACTTTATCCACAAAACTTCCCTCGGCACCGTCCCTGGCTGTCCTTTAGATAATTCTGTTTGGTAAAACTCTGTGACTGTTCTGCTCTTGTCTAAGTTCTTTTCTCTGCATTCTCAAGCACGCCACGTATGGCCTCGAGAATGCTCCAATGTCAACTTCACAGTCATTCAACTTTTTAAAGATAAGAGCACCCGCCTGTAAGGAAGACACAAAACCATACACATTGAACTTGTCACCGTATTGCTAGGAATATGTCACAGCTCCTCAAATGTAGGACATGGACCATTTATGCTATCAGCTCAGTGGTTCTCAACTTTCCTCATGCCGCAACCCTTTCATACAGTTCCTCATGTTGTGGTGACCCCCAACCATACAATTATTTGTGTTGCTACTTCATAACTGTAGTTTTGTTACTGTTATGAATTGAGCGACCCCTGTGAAAGGGTCGTTCGACGAACAGGTTGAGAATTGTCCTAGAGCAACTTCAGGAAACCCTGCTAAATGGAAAGGAAATGCACTGATTTGCTGCATGGGCACACCAATCATTCTTTCAAACTGGGTTATTAGGAATCAGTTCCCTGGGTCTCAATCAACTCTGAATACAGTAGGGAAAATTTTGTTTTGCTGCTGAAAATAGATGCCCTTGATATTGGAGACCTCATTAAGTAACCGTTTCCTTCTAAGAAACAGTAGTTCTGGACTTATATTGTCTGCCTCTTCTCAGTTTTATTGAGCACTTACTGTCTTCTAGTCAGAACTGTAATATAGAAACTAAAATCCCACTGCCAAGAAATTGAAAAGAGAGCTACCTAGTCAACTGACTGGAAGAGATCTATATTTGTGTTTATTCCAAAAAAAGGTGACCCAATAGAATGTTAAAATGAATGAGCAGTATCAGTATCCTATGCAAGTACAGTTTTGTTTAATTTTTTTTAAACGGTTGCAGTAATACTTTGGCAGGGAGCTGCCAGAAATTCAAGACAGACTCAGAAGAAGACATGGAACAAGGGGCCTATGTCATCGCTGAAAGCAAGAACACCAGAAAGATACGCTTGTGTTTTATTGACTCGGCAAAGGCATTCAACTGTGTGAAGCACAGCAAACTAAGGTTACATTGTCATGAACAGGAATTCCCAAATATTTTACTGTGCTCATGTGAAACCTGTGCACAAAAAAGTTGAGCAGAACCAGGGAGGGCTAACACTGCACGGTTTAGAATCAGGAAAGGTGTGTGTCAGGGATATATCTTTTCACCAGACTTCTTCAGCCTGTGTGCTGAGCAAATGATCAGCGGAGCTGGGTTGTATGAGGCACATGGCACTGGGGTTGGAAGAAGGCACGTTAACCACCTGGGACACAAGACAAGAGCGTGCTTGCTGAAAGCAAACATTTCGGAAGATCAAACAGGACAACTTTTAGCCCAGACGATAGATACATCCAATGTAAAGAAAACAAAAATCCTCACGGCTAGATGAATAATAAAAAACCAGAGAAAAGACTGAAGTTTTAAAGGATTCCACCTTACACGGCTCCAGAATCACTGCTTATGGAAGCAGCTATCAAGAAATCAAATGGCGTATTATACTGGGCTGAGCCGCTGCACAGGACGGCTCCCGAGTGCTAGAGGACAGAGATGCCACTTTGAGACAACAGTGCCCTGACCCAAACCATGGCGTTTCACTCACCGCACAGGCATGAGAAAATGGGGCAATGACTAAGGAAAATCAGCGCTAAATCGCTGCTTTTGAATCACGGTGTTGGCGAGGCACATTCAACGTACTGTGGACGGCCAGAGGAGCAAAGAAACCACAGGCAACGTATGCGTGTGAAAGTGGGACACGGATTCAGGGAGACTGAAGAAGAATTGATGCATTTGAATTACTGTGTTGGTGAAGACTATTCAAAGTACCGTGAACTGCCAGAAGAGCAAACAAATCTGTCTTGGAAGAAGTCCAGCCAGAACGCTCCTTAGAAATGAAGATGGCAAGACTTCCGCGTGAGGAACTTTGGACGTGTTCTCGGGAGGGACCAGCCCCTGCCCCTGGCGGAGGCCCTCAGGCTTGGCAGAGCAGCAGGTGAGTGAAAAAGAAGACCCTCAATGAGATAGACTGACACGGCGACTGACAACAGGTCCAAGCAGCCACGTTCGTGAGAATGGTACAGGACTGGGCTGGGTCTTGCTCTTCTGTAATTGGGTCCCTCTGAATCAGAACTAGCTTAATGACACCTAACAACATCTTCTCCTGAGTAGCTTTCTAGGGCACAAACCATAAGTGCAGTAAGAACATGACCCTAAATATGCCACACAACCGAAGGGTGTGTGAGGGAGCCAGCGAGAGAGCAATACAAGAATGCAGCCGAGAATGAGCAGGCAAAGACAAGGGGGGCCCAGGAAGTAAAGAAAAACAACAAACAACAACAAAACAGCTGAGACTGAAAGGGCAGGAAGGACTCACTTAAGAGAAAACCCCACACGTAGAGCAATGGTGCTGGGCGGGGCTGGTGGGAGAAACTTCTGTCATCTCAATTAATAAACCACGTTAAGGAGGGGACAGTTAGGATCAGCAGAAAGAAAACCAGATGAAGATACTTACTGACTCCATTCTGACCCCCAGCGACCCTCGAAGACAGAGTAGAACTGCCCAGTGGACTTCTGAGTCTAAGAGTCTCATCTTTCACCCAGGGGGCGTCTGGGGAGTTCAAACCGCTGGCCTTGCAGTTAGCAGCTCAACGCGTACCCCCTAGGCCGCCCGGGCTCCTTGTCAAGGAGGCTAGTAACCATTTACTATATGACAAGGCAGGCACTTCTGTCCTCTGCAGTTCAGACTAATGGAAGAGAGGTATAAAAGTGATTGTAAACAACCAGGACATGTGCTCTGGTGACTAAAGAGTCTCTTCCCTTTTGTAGCCCAGAATGTTGACTGATTACAGGAAGTCATCACACTGGTCATTCGTAATAAGTAATCACAGCGATGGCCCTAACGATGACATGAAACCCCTGGAGTCCTTTCTAAGTCTCCAAAGGTTAATGATGGCAATTGTCAACTTGGTCTTTGGAGATTTGAGACATTATTGTATCTTGAGAATGAATGACCTAAGCCTACCATATTTGGTAATCCTCCATAGACCAGAACACCCTTGTTTTCTAACTGCACCTAGCGTTCTTGATACCCCACTAACGTTCTGCACCAAGACATGCCAAGGTCGTACAGGAGAGGCAAAGACAGAAAGGTGAGTACTGTGTGACCCAAATTAAATCAAAATCACCAAAGCAAGCTCATTGCCAATTGAATCCATGCCAACTCAAAGTGACCCTATAGATAGATCCTGTAGGGTGGGGTAGAACTGCCCCTGTGAGTTTCCAAGATTGCCACTCTTTATGGGAGTAGAAATCCATCTTTCTCTCAAGGTAGAACTGCTGACCTTGCAGTTAGCACCCCAACATGTAATCACTACACCACCAGGGCTATGGGCATGAAGTACTCCCTAAAGTGCTCTGTTGAGGAGGAGGTGCACAGGCGGGGGGGGGGGAGGGGGCAGGACTTGCAGATCCCCAAGCGGCTCCCGATTAAAACAGCCCTCAGGAGATTGGCAGCATCTCTGCCAGACACGCTAGTGCACACCTTCTTGATGCTGTTTAGACATTGTCTCCATCTGCTCCTCCGAACAGCTTCCTGCTGCCTGTGAGAAGCTCCCCCGTCTTATCTGGCTTGAGTTACTGCTCGTTTGTTTTCATAAAGATCACTATCTTGGCCAGACACTGGGAAATCAGTGAGACGACAAATCTGGTTTTGATGAAAAGGAGACATTAAATGGGGTGTTAGCTGTGGCCCAGGGGACAGGGAAACCCTGAAACTCCATTGCCTCACTGATTTCACACCCAAGAGAAGGGCTGGATCAAACACAGGGGCATCTTGCCTTTAAAAGTCCTGAGAGAAAGGGCGGCTTGCCTAGCGTCGTGTGCAGACTTACTTTTGGGGCGAGCCAGAGAGAGAGAAAACCATATCCCTGTGCCCTGGAAGGGTGCTTGCTCAGGAAAACAGTCACGTAGCACCAGGGAAGGCCCCCCTCCCACCCCAAGTTTCCCCTTAAGTCAACAAATAACAATAGCGCACCAAGGGGGTTTAAAGTGGACCCCTTCAGAGGACCCTGACTTTTTGCAGGAGTTGGTGTGATCTGGTAACACGGACAAGGCCAGACTAAACCTTGCGACTGATCAGCGACCAGGGGGAAAGCTCATGCCCCTGGGCTGGGTGGCCGGACCACTTCTAGCTACTGTTAAACCCTTTCTGGAAATTCAGAAGTTATTTCTTCACAGGCACAAGCACGCCTCAGAGACCGTGTGGGTTCGGGTCCAAACCAGTGCAGTAAATTGAATACGGCCATAAACAAGTCACATGTTTGTGGTTTCCTGGTGCACATAAAAGTCAAGTTTGCACTCTACTGAGTCTGCTCAGTGTGCAGCAGCACTAGAAAGGAGTTAGGGAGACTGACCAAACGGTGACACAGAGACGTGAAGCCAGCACATGCTGCTGGAAAAACACGGACTGATGGGCTTGCTTGCCGCGAGGCTGCCACAAACCTTCAATTAGTACACAAGACAGTTGCAAAACCAATACAACAGGCCTGGGATCCACAAGCAAGGAGAAAACGCCCCAACAGATTGTTGCTGCTAGTTGCCCTCACATGGATTTCGACTCAGGGTGGCCCCACGGGGGCAGACACCTGCTCCATAGGGTTTGTAAGGCTGTGCTTTAAAAGTTACCTGCTTTTAGGAAGCAGGCAACCAGCGCTGTTTTCCAAGGGACCCCTGGGAAGATGTGACCTCTGCCAACCTTTTGACTTCTCACAGATTTTATGATAGTCTCTCACATGTTTCCACAACCTCATCTCTCAATCCCCTTAGGGGTCAGTGACCCGCAAGAAAATGTAAAGGCCAGAGGAGTCTGTCTGCCCTTGCCTTCCAAAAGCGCATCAAGTACCACCTTCTAACATAACTATCCAAAGAAAGACCGAAGAACTAACGTGCCCCCGTCACCGGGACGAGTGTGAGATTTTCCAGCTGGCTAAGTGTGCTAGCCCAAGCACACACAAAGGCTTAGTTCACACTCAAGCCAAGTTCCTCTAATTTGGAGTGGGGGGTGGGGGGGGGCGGGGGTTTGGGGTTGGGAGGGAGGATCTTAAGCTGCGATCCCTGGGCTCTTGGAATGTGTGATGGGGCGGAAGAAGAATTCCATTTTTCTGCTCATTAGCTTCTCTCTGAAATTTAGGATTTTCCACCAGTTAGGAATGGTGGCAGCCGATCACAGTAGGCACAGTCATACCCATGACTTTGTCACCGACAGAAATCAAAGATTCTCATTTTACTTCCCAGCTGCAGATTTTGAAATCCGGTGCAAGCTCAGCATTACTGAACACCCAGGAAAGTCATTAGCTTCGCTACTAGATCTAGAACGGTCTTCAAGAGGCATACACTGCTAAAGATATCACAAATTTGCCTCCTTAAATATTTCGATGCTTTCATTTTTAATGATTTTTTTCAGTATAATTGGTTTCCTTTGTCGTTATATTTATCTGACTTAATTCATTTAAACACATTATTCTGAGAGGGATCTATGGATTCTTTTCGGCTTGAGAAAAGGGCTCGAACCTAACAATGAGCTTAGGAACCCTTGCCTGAACTCCAGAACTGACATCTCTTCCCAGTGCCCCACCCAGCCTGCCTCGCACCCTTTCCTTCTTCCTGGGTCTCTCCTGTTCTCCACAGGGAACTTTAAAACCACCCCTAAGTCAGCTGATGCACCACCTGCCATTGAGAAGTCACGTTGACTTATTGGAGTCATTAGATTTTATGTCATCTAGAGTTTGTCTGATGGTGTAGGGAGGAGTCTAACCCCTCAGATTATGTCACAACCTCATGAAGCCTCCTTGGGGGCGGGGTGGCCTTTTTATAAGGGACAAACGGGGAACTTCCCTCTCACTTTGCCCCTTTGCCTCCCTGCTTGCTGGGACTCTGTCTTCCTTGCAGGGGTGGCCCCATGTGGGCTGCCTGACTCTCAGAGTTGTTGGCGCCCTGCCACGTTTGTATCCAACCTTGGATCCACGAAACGGCACTCATCAGCCAGCAATCTCCCTGCGTCCCACTTCATCTTTCTTGTCTCCTTGGTCTGCAGGTACATGAGTCGAAGGAGGCCCCAGCTAGTAGCAGACCAATGGACTTGAGTTGGCTTGGGTGGAGTGCTTTCTTGACGTCAAGTTGCTTCTTGATATAAAATTCTGTTTTTGTACATAAATGAGTGCCACCAGGTCGTTGCATTAGAAACCCAGCCTAACACGGTTACGCATTTGCATGGTTCCAGATTTAAGGCCCAACTTCGCTTCAACTGTGTTGGAGGAAACGAGGAAGAGCCCCAGCAAAATGGATCGGCACAGTGACCGCGACAATGGGCTCAAGCCTTAGAACGGCGGTGCTGATGGTGCAGGACTGGATGATTTTCATCCTGTGTACACCGTGTTGCTGTGAGTCAGAACCGACGACAATAGCGAGGGATGAACAAAAGCCCGTTTCTCTTTTTGCTGATGGGCAAAAGGGTGGTCACTCCATTTATCAGATACTCTAGCACTGTCTAATGTTGTGAGGCAGAAAAGCCAACCCAAATTCAAATATAATGTATAGGAGGCACTCATAGAGATACATTTATTACATTGTAAACAGGACAAAGACATGACAATTCATCCAGATGAGGAAGGCCAAATGGTGTCCAAGGATTTGCAGAAATCCTGCCCCTTAAAGAGGACATGGAGAATGTGGGGAACTGTCACAAAAAGTATGATTGGTAGCAGGTTAATATAATCACAGTAATATGTGGGAATGAGACTGGAGGGGCAATGAATTATTTAATACAGCTCTTGTAGTCAAAGTCTCAACTCCCACCAAACGATGTTTTCCAGCATAGGTCTGGTAAGGTGGGGGAAGATATTGATATGATTCACCTGTGAGCTATTGTGAACAGAATTCCCCGGAGTTCCAACTTGTGCAGAAAATGAGCCCTGTGAGAAGCAGGGGGAGGGGATCTCATGACCAGCAAGAGATAGGAGCGGAGGACATCCTCTGGACTCCAGGTCCCTGCGTAGTGAATCTCCTAGATCCAAAAGCCAGCTACACCATCAGAGGAGCTGCAGCGGAACCAGGAGCCAGAGCATGGAGCAGAGTGCTTGATTTCCCAACCCAAAGAGCAAGTAAAGGTGAGTTCTTTTGTGCAGAAGTCTGGCTTGTGGAATGGGGTGTCTTTTGGCCCTTAGTTGGGGAAGTTGGGCTTGCTGACCCACAGAGCTTAAGCTGAATGCCTTCGGATTGAAGTTTCCAGTGGAATGGTGTGTCCCTTTGGGCATTTATTAGTAAACTTGAAAGAACTTTATAGCATGTCTCGATAAACAACCCAACCTTCAGCGTTGCTCACTGGCAGTTCAATTCAGCTTTCTTAATAAACCGTTTTATCATGGATTTTGTCTGTGAGTTCTGTGTAGTCGTTGCAATGGCTATTAGAACCCAGAGAGTAAAACAGAAAGCATTCACTAAAGGAGATAATCACCCCAGGGACCATGATTGGGGTACATACACTACTAGAAAAGCTTGCAAGATGGGCTCAGGGCCCTCCGACAAGGGCTCATGATCACACACACCCAAGGACCCCAAGTTCCATCAAAGACACAGCCAGGCAAGTCCCTAAGGGATATACTGCCCCTCCTTGACTAGACAGGGGAGTGGTAGAACCCCACTTTCAAATGCACTCTGTCTGAGGGCAAAGCCGTTCACAATTCTGGTCAAGGGTCAGAATGACTTCAATGGAGATTTAATCCACAGTGGAGACTCAAAAAGGGATCTGGGACTTTCCCTGGAAACTGCAGCGATCAGCAAGCCTCCTGCTCAGAATTTTTAAGCTCTAATACACTAAGCATCATTGGCAGCAAGCAGGAGACAATTTGCATCCGCAAACAATGGCACAATTGGTTCAAACCAAAAAGGAGGATCATAAAACAACAGTAAACGAATCCAGAGAGGACTGCAAAAATTCAGCCAAGATTCTCCGGGTATCAGGTAACATCCCTCTCTTATATTTGGAACAGCAAAGGCACAGCTCTGCCCCAAATCCAGACGAAGATCAGTCTCCAGGGAGTGAACTTGAACAGCACTGCCAGACTTGCATGCATAATGCACAGGCGTGGGTTTCCCTCAACGAAAAGGAGACGAGGAAAAGGCAGCTTCCTCGCTGAGGACACTGGCGCAAGGCTTGCCTCTGTGATGGGTTACATGGCAACTCCGGGCTATTGTCCTGGTCTTATTACCACCAACACACAGAGGACTGTTAAGAAGAGGAAGAACAACAATACGTGCATCCTAAATTGTGAGTCTTACACTGCAGTTTTCCCTACATCCTTAAAGAAGCCGTTTTCCTGATTTTTTTTTCCTTTTTGGGGGTAGGGTGAGGTGCAAAGGGGGCAGGATGGCACCTCCATTCAACATACCATATATACTCGAGTATAAACCAACCCGAATATCAGCCGAGGCACCTAATTTTACCACAAAAACTACATAAAACGTGCCGAAAATCTCGGCTTATACAGGAGTATATACAGTATTATAAGAGCATGACTGCTCCGATCACAAGGTTAAAGGATTTCTTCAGTAGAAAAATATTTCTTCGTTGATTCAACCGGGCCATGATATCACTTCTTCCTCTGACTTGTTCAGCGGGGTGTTTTCTGATCCTTAACTCACAAAGAAATCCTTTGTGGCTTTGTGTCAAAAGCAAAATGAGACATCGTGGCCAAATCCACCAACCCGGGGCCAAGGTTTGACCCCTCAACGCTGAGTACGATTCGGTTTTTCCATCGTTAAGAGTTTTAGCTGGTGTGTCAGTGAGTCAGTATTTGCTGATGCTCGGACGCGGGGGCTCCTCCGCGGAGCAGCAGCAGGAGCAGCCCTCCCCGGGCCGTTCCTGAAAGACTGACAAAGGGTTTGTCTCAGGCCGAACCAATTAGTAAGAGAAGGATGAGGCTTTCTACTCCAGGAAAAGGCCGAAGTCTCAGAAATCTCAGAAACCCACAGGGTCATTGTGAGCTGGAACTGACTCGATGACAGACCAATCAGCACATCCTTCGTGAGTTTTCAAAAGCTAATGGTGACAGCACATGGCATAAATCATAAAGTTTCAGACACAGGAAATCCAGGACAAGCTGGCAGTGAGGTTTCGCCTAAGGAAGGACACTATTCCACTCCAAAGCCTGCTAGACGGCCCATATTACCAAGAGCAAAATAAACACTGCTGGACTCCAAGGTGAACTTGAGATGCTCTATCCTCAGCCGCAACGTCATCAGTTTGAACCTACCAGCTGCTCCACGCGAGAAAGGTGACATTTTCTCTCCTGCAGAGTTAGAGTTGGAAACCCTCAGCGGCAGTTGCGGACTCTGAGTCTCATGGGCTCCCTGTGAGCCAGCACAGACTTGACGGTAATGAGTGTTTATGCTAAGCCTTACCTACTAGTCAGGGGCTCAGGGCAGCTCGCACTCAGCTCAGAACACCGGAGGCGGATGGCGGTGCAAGAGACGAACTCGGCTACTAACCAGAAGGCTGGAGGTTCAGTCCCCCAATGAGGCCTTGGAAGAAAGGCCTGGCGATTCTCTTCCTCGACAGCAGCCATTGAAAACCCTATCCAGCACGGCTCTGCTCTGCCTCACCGTGGGTCGCAAGGAGGCAGGATCAACTTGATGGCAACTGATTTGTGATTTATTTATTGTAAGAGATTAGCCTGCTTGCAGACTGATCGCTCCTGAGTTTGTACTTTCTTAAGCTAAAAAGAATGTAAGAAGTCTCTGAAATCGCTCACCTACTCGCCACCCCCATCCCCACCCCCTTGGTCCTTCCTAATCATCTAACTTCAACCAATTAAAGGAAAGGTGATCATTAATCATGAGCTCCTCACTGTTACTGGGTGGAATTTTTTCTCTTTAAGGCATTATTTAACAAGTATGTTCCAGGATAGACTGGGTGACACCCCATTCTATTGAGAGCTGGATGAGGAAACCTGAGCTATCACTGCACCACTGATTAGATGGAAATTGATGGGAAACTCCCTCCAGGTACTGTGCTTGCAATGGAGCTGCAGTGTCACGGACCTCTGGAAGGAAAATGCACTGTGCGTGTTGTTGAGAGGGGTGATGCAGAGCCTCACGTGCAGAGAGCGCAGGTCAAGCGTTTCTTCCTTTTCAATTAAACTGAGAGGAAATTCAGGTGTTGGCTAGTGATGTTCCTCTTCTTTTGACATGAAGGCATTGTACCATTATCAAAATGGTGTTCTGTGTATAAAGGGGATGGTGCAGTGGGTCTGGGGGCATGATTTACTTCGTCAGACCTCAACGGGAACATAAAGATAACGAACTCTCAAGTCCAGAGAAGACCCTCAAAGATCATCTAGCCCCCAAAGCTCCTGTGTCTTGACCAAATCAAGGCCCGAGCGCCCAAACCCGCAAGCCCACAGATGTCCTTGGTGAGGTTCCCTCTTCTCGTTCCCCACGTCACCCCATCTGTGCTCTATCAGGAGGATATCTGAGGGGATGTCGCTCTCAGTCAGAATTGCTTCAGCGGCCATGAGATCCATAAACAGCACAAGTCAGAGTTGCTGTATAAATTCTGCTCCCTGAATCCAGTGCAAGTCCGCTTTCAACCTCCGACATTCATATGTAGCAAGATTCCTATTCAAAGTGAATGAAATTTATTCAAACAACTCACACCACCTCCAGGGAGGAGCACTGGAGACCCAATGTTAGGATCATAATCATGATAATGATAATAAACTGCTAAATAAGAATAAGCTGTGGCATTTCTACATGTGTGCCATCCCAGGTTGACACAAAGGAAGGACAGAGAGCAGCATGTCACAGTGGTTTGTCCTCTGTCCAACGAAGCATCAGATAAGGACTCCCTGCTTCAGAAGTTCTCATGCTCCCTGAATAACTCAACGCCTGAAGACGAGTCCATCCTGTCGCTCACAAGAATGATGTCACTGCACCCATGTAAACTCTGAAACTCGTCTTAATGTATTCAACTCATGAATTCTGATATGTGAATTATATGCCAATAAAGCTTTTTTTTTAAGATTCCATATGTGTTTCTTAGCACAATCAATTCTTTTCAGTGATGCAAACAGATAACTAGGGTAATGGATCTTTGGAAGTATGGTCTGTATACCCACACCTCAGCACCTCCAGGGACCTTGTGAGAGATGTCAGTTGCCGCTAACACTGAAATCGGTAACACTGAAATCGGTAACACTGGTGAGTCCAGCAATCTGTGCTTTAGCAAGCCCTCCAGTTCACTCCCAAGCAAACTGAACTCTCACATTCCAAAATGCTACCACCGCTTGTGACGATGGACTGACCACCCTGACACACAGACACGCATGCTCTGTCTGTTCTCGGTTCCTAATGCTTTCTGTTCGGGGGCCCTGACATTTGTCCAAAGTATCAAGCTTATCCAAGTTAGATCACTTTCTGGCAACTATCTATGGCAAATGTTGCCGAAAAGTGACTCATTTTCCAAAAGGATGGAGGAGTTTGATGAAGATAGAATCTATGACTGTTTTCTATTGTTTAAGTGGACAACTCACTCTATCCATTACAAATTAGATTGTACCTGCTTTTCTCCAAAGACAAAAAAAAATGGTTAACTTGAAATGGAGAGGAATAGGAAATTGTGACATGCTTGCTGCAGCTAACAATGAGCCGCCTTGATGAAACTGGTGCACATGGTCACGAGCCTACCAAGGTGGGCGTTCTATCGCTACGCATGGAATATGCAGTGTTCAATAAGACGGGTATCTGGGCAAAAGATGAAGTTTCTTGACGCGTGAAAAACATTTTTCTGGGAAGAAGCATAAAAACTATATACGTCTAAGGTAAGCGAACCAATCAAAGAGAACCTAGGCACTGAACTGCTCACCACAAGGCCGGCCTTTCAACCACCAGCCGCTCCCGGGGGAGAAGGAGAACCAATCTACTCTCAGAGTTCCAGTCTCAGACCCTAGAGGGGCTCTCGGAGTCTGAATCAACTCAATGGAAACGGGTTCACATTCATTGCAGCATTATGCACAATAGTCAAAATATGGCAACAACCCAACTGCCCAGGGCTGGGTGACTGTATAAAGAGCCCATGGGACAGCTACCCAACAGCATACTATGCCACGTTAATAAGTACTGATGGGTCAGCAACACACCTCACCACACGGATGAACCCAGAGGGTATTATGCTGAGTAAAGTGAGTCAATCACAAAAGGGTAAATATTGTCTGAAATGACTACTGTAAATGTCCAGAAAAGGTTTACATACAGAGAGAAAGACCATTTGAAGCTTACCAGGAGGGGTGGGGCGGGCAAATGAATCACTAATGGCAATCTACAATCAGGAGGAGGACAGCCTACTGGGAAAAACACAAGATTTAAGGACCACGGAGGTAAATGTTAGCATCCAATCCTGCAAGAGCAGTCGTAACAATAATTGATGAGATCTGCAGGCAGCCACTCCAAATGAGCAGAGGAAGGAAGGTGAAAGAGACTACATTTGGTTTGGCAGAGGATATGGACATATATGCATGTGTATGTGCTACAAATATATCCATGAAGATAGTTCAGCAGACAGAGGGCAGAGTGAACCATGCATTTCCCATAAAACCTAGCAATCCCACTCTTAGACACCGACTTTAGCAAAATAAAAAAGCTATGTTCATCTATAACTTTGTGCATGAGTGTTTACAGCAGTTCTATTTGTAATGAGAAATAACTCAAAGCATCCTGAATGTCCATCAAGCAAACATTGTGGAGAGAGTGGTAGCTCTCTCCAATGGAGGGACTAGTTCCCTGGATGGAGGTCCCCAACAATAAAAAGGTACAGGCCATTATTACACACCAGCAACATTAACGAATCACAAATGCATTATGCTAAATCAAACAAGCCAGTATGAAAAAGTTACATAAGTTAGAATTCCTTTCATATATTACTCTGGAAGAAAGCAAAACTCTGAGGACACCAGCTATCAGAAAGACTAGCATCTGGGGTCTTACAGGCTTGTCTTAAAACAAGCAGCCATCTGAATGAGTGTCAGCTAAGTCAACACTGAAGAAGCGCATCAACCAGTGTAATCAAATAATTTGTAACAATAAAATCCAAGACCCAACGTGGGAACTGTATCACAGCTTAAGTTCTGAGCCCCCATTGTGCAGAAAGCTATGGATGACAGTGAAAGCCCCAAACCTATGTACAGAGTCCCCTCATGGGCTAAGTCTCCACTGAAAAGTCCCTATGCCCATTGACTAAGGGTATGAATAGTCTTGTCCCCAGAGTGCATCAGAATGTGGAGTACTCAGGGTGAAAATTAAATCTTACCATTTGTTTTTCCATTTAACCACTTTCAACTTACCCTATTTTGTATTACATTCTGCTATCTTTTGAACTGAGGCTCTTCTGTGGTTTATTCTGCGGTAGCAGCTGGTTGTTTTGTTGCTGTTGTTTCTTTTTTCTATTGTTTACTTGAATGGTTTTCCTATGAAACTCAAGACAGGTAAATCTACAGAGACAACAACTAGATTAATAGTTTCTAGGGGCTACGACAGGAGGTCGGGAAAAAATGGAGAGCTAATAATAATGGAGAGAATGAAAAATATGATCTCGAATTGATTCGGAGGATGAAAGCACAACTCTCTTTAATACAGGTTGTGGTAGTTACATAATGTGTTGTCAATTTGAGACTTAAGAGTGAAGGGTGGAGTTTAGTCTGTCAATCAGGTCGCAGCTTGAGGATCTCATTTGGAGGCGCTAAAGAGATAAATAGCTCATTGGAGGTGGAGCCCACGCCCACTCCCTGGGAGACATTGCAGCTGAGAAGACACATGGAGTTATGCTAGTGGAGCCATGTAGGGACCCCTGCGATGAGATGCTTCCACCGCCACTGGATCCACAAGACTTTCCACCCACTGGCCTGTGATCTTCCTGCATTCCGCATCTTGCATGGCTGTGTGATTCTAAAGAGGAATCTATGGAATAGTGTTGGGTATATGGACTAATATTGGACTTAAGGACTTGATCTGGACTGAGCTGGATGTTTTCTTAATGTACAATTACTCTTTTATATAAAGTTATCTCTCACACACATGAGTGCATATGAATTTGCTTCTCAAGTCAACCCAGACTAACACAGGTAAATGTTGAATTGCATGATACCTAAGTTTTATGTCGAGAAAACTGTTTAAACAAGCAAGCAAACAAGTCCAAGAACAGTGGTTGTTAAGGGTTAGGGGCAGCAGGAGGGAGATTGTGGATGTGGTAGGACAGTTCTATGTCTTTCTTGTCATGATGGTCACACAAATATAGTCATGAGTTAAAACTCACAGAAAAATATGCCCCCAAACCTAAATTTTAATGTATGTGCATTTATAAATGATGCATCACTACCAGTTTGCAACAGCCCAGTGTTTGCTTTCGTTTGTTTGCTGGCATTTGGAAGCAAACTGTCAAGGTAAGACAACAACACTTCTTTCTAAAGGAACCACAGAACTAGCAACAAAACGTGAGTGAGTGACCATGTCCTTGCCTTCCTACAAAGCACTATCACTGATCCACGTGTAAATGTTCAAAGAAGGAATTCAAGGATGCCAAACGGTCACTCGGTATCTTCTAGTTACTTTCTGTTCTTCTTTGTCCCTCTAACAACACTTTGTGCAATTCTTCATTCCCATATTCCTCCCTCCCACCTCTTCCACAGAATTAATTGTATGGGGGGATATTTCTGAGCAATTCATAGTCCTGCGATCCTAGAGCACTAGAAAGGATGTTTTAATTTAACTCAAATTCACTATGGACCTGAAAGAATATTCCATCAGTTACTGTTGAGAGAGAATGTTTTGGATTGACTTGAGTTAGAGCTTTCTGCGTTTGCCCCTCAAGTAAATCTAAAAGCTTAAGACTATGGAGCACTTGAAATCCCAATAAGATGCTTACCTCTCCTTAAAACAATGAAACTTCTTAAAGCAATCTAACTGCTAGGTGCCACCATCCACCGCCATCAAGTCGGCCCTTGGGGGGTTTCTGAGGCTGTAAATCTTTGTGGGAGCAGATAGTCCCATCTCTCTCCATCAGAACAGCTGCTGGATTCGAACCACTGACTTTGTGATTAGTAGTCCAATGTCACTAATGCAGCTGCACGAGATCTTTTTAGGGTGTCGAAACAAGGATGCCACTCTGAGGACTAAGGTGGGCCTGACCTAAGCCATGGCATTTTCAACCATCTCTTATGAATGTAGGAGCTGGACAGTGAATACGGGAGACAGGAGAAGAACTGATGTCTTTGGGTTATGGTGTTGGTAGAAAATACTGACCATGCTGTGGACTTGCCAGAACAAATACGCCTAAGTAGAGGTGGTGGAGCAAGGAAGGGAAGCCTCTGTCCCGTGTGCCTTGGACAGGTTATCAAGAGAGATCAGTCCCTGGGAAAGGACAGCAAGCTTCTAAAAGCAGAGGATCAGTAACAAGATGGGCTGACAAAGTGGCTGCAACCATGGGCTCACACATCACAATTCTGAGGAACGGCATCGCACCACGCAATGCTGTGTTCTGCTGCAGTGCAGGTGGCTCTGGGGCGGGACAGGGTTGACAGCACACTGACATTAAGAAACAGTGCACGGGCTCAGTGTTAGGCTGCAAACGGAAAGACCATGATTTGAATCCTCCAGCAGCTCCACAGGATAAGGAGCCTTGTTATCTGCTTCGGTACACATCACAGCGTAAGAACTCTCCTGCTCTGGCAGGCAGTCCTGCTCTGTCCTACGGGGCCCCTGTGGGTCAGAATGGGCTTGAGGGCACACAGGAGCAGTATTACTAAACTATGTCTCCTTCAAAAAAGAAAAAACTAAAGGAACAAGGTTACCCCCTTGTTCTTCAGTGGGGACATTTATATCTCCACATCCACTTCTGTTTGGACTTTCTTGCTGATTTCTCTCTGTTGACCTTTATTTTTAAAGAAACAATAGAAAGTAAAACAAAACCATGACTCTCTGATTCCAAAAGCACAGCACATTCAGTATTTGGAGCACAGCCATGTAACATCTGGACATCTCTCAACTTGAAACTCAACTTGGTGAAATATGCTTTGCTTCAACAATTTTGTAAGCAAATAAAAAACAACTTTGTTCCTATGGATTCTTGCTTCTTTATCTGCTTCTCACTCTGTCTCAAACCATGTTCTTTAAGGTTGGCTATTTTTCCTTAAGTTGGACTCTTTTTATTTTATTTCATTTATTTTTTAAATCATTTTATTGGGGCCTTGTATAGCTCTTATCACAATCCACACACACATCCATTGTGTCAAGCACATTTGCATGTTTGTTGCCATCATCATTCTCAAAACATTTTCTTTCTACTTGAGCCCTTGTATCAGTTCCTTGTTTTTCCCTCCCTCCCCCACGCTCCCACCGTCGTGATAAATTATAAATTATTATGATTTTCTTATCATACGCCGAGCTGGACAATGATGGAACTACAAAACACTTCTAGTGGAGAAAGATAAAGACCTCAGAGATAGATGAAATTGATTTTTACTTAATTGACAATGTTGTACTGGAATTAACTCACAAAAGACTTCTATAAAAACCTTGGAGGAAAAAATGGTCAAAGAAAATAGGCACAAGATACCATAATTCTTAAAGAATGTAAAACAAGTATCTATGCAATAGCATTATTACTATTTTACTATTAGATACTTCTCTCCTCCACCACCCCCACCCATGTGTGTGTGGTGAAAATATACAACCAAACTTAAACACCATCCACAATTTCTCCACGTACAATTCAGAGATAATGATTACATATTTCAAGTTGTACAACCTCTACGATGGATTCTACCACCATTCATATAGACCCAAAGTCTCCTGAGCAAAAATACCCCCTTTCCTGTCTTCCCTCCACCCTTGGTAGCCAGGTCTTTGGTCTTATTTGCGTATTTCATGTAAGTGAGCTCGCACAGTCTTTGTCCTTCTGCAGTGCACTGAGTTCACTGAGCACAATGGTGTGGCACGCACGGACACTTCCTTCCTCTGTGTGGCCGGCCTAGCGTGAGTCCACGGTATCCGTTCATCTGTGGACAAGCATGTGGGTTGCTGCATCTGTGGACAAGCATGTGGTGTGCAGGCTGCTGTGTGCATTCCCGCCTTCATCTCTTGGGGAGTTATGCTGAGGATTGGAAGTTCTTGGTCATAGTACTTCTAAAGAGCCCTGGTGATCTGGAAGGTCAAGAGTTCGAAACCACCAGGCACTCCTCCAGAGAACGACGGGACTTTCTACTTCTGTAAAGAGTTACAGTCTCAGAAAGCCATAGTGGCAGTACCACCCTGTCCTCTAGAGTTGCTGTGAGTCGGCATCGACTCGAGGGCAGTGAGTGGTGGCGTCATTCTGTGCAGTGTGCTCATTGTATGCCTGCACCATGTCGTACTCTCACCAGCAATGCAAGGGGTCCCAAGCAACAGTATTGTTTAAATGTCATTTTCAATCTTCTAAGAACAAAGCTATCCCAGGGCACTCGGTTGTAGGCAATCAGCATTTCTTTCGGAAGTCCAAGGGGAATAGAGCTTAAATCTGTTCAAAATATATTTATAAAAATGTCTTACGATGAATCCAAACTATTAATCCAAGGCATAGCAGAGCATTTAAAGTAGAGGCTACAAACTGCAAAGAAGTCATCGAATACCACTCAAGTGCCACCCTCTAATGTCGGAAGCATCTCAGTGGTCCTACTACGTCACAGGGGCAAGGGTTTGCTCTTCAATTTCCCCTCAGAGTGGAGCCCCTCTATGCGTATGTATTCTTGGAGGGTCGGCTGTATTCAAAGTACCACAGGTGACTCAACCCAAAAGGTGGTGGGAAAGAGTCTTTACCATCAAATAATTTCAGGAGTCCTGGTGGTGCTGTGGCTTAGACTTTGGGCAGCTAACTACAAGGTCACAGGTTCAAACCTGCCAGCCACTCCACAGGGGACAGGTGAGGCTATCCTGCTCCTGTAGAGTTGTGCAGTAGGGGTGCTCCTAGTCGGGGCTCCGTGGCAGCAGGTTTGGGTTTGGTTGGTAGTTCCATTGGGAGGGGCAAGTGTTCAGTGTCCACAAAAGGTGATCGATGGCATGCCCTGTGAAAACCCAGTTCCGATTCAAAAAGCAATCACTTCTAACAAGACTTCACGGAAAGCAGGTCAATGGCCGGGGGTTGGAGAATCAGGAGGTAGTGGGACGCAGACAAAATTTTGCTGTGATAAGAGTTGTATGAGCCCCTAATAAAATGATTTTTAAAAAAAGTTTGCAGTCAGAAAAGTGAGACAATCAGGCCATATTTCAGGAAGAGTAATCTAATGTTTACTATCTAGGGTAGGGGTGAACAGACCAAGTGTAGGCAACTGGCATGACAGCAAGGAGCCCCTAGTGGAACAGTGGGTTAAGGGTTGGGCTGTTAACTTCAAGGTCAGCAGTTCAAACCCACCAGCCGCACCCAGAGAGAAAGATGAGCCTGTCTGCTCCCACAAAGATGTTCAGTCCCTGCATCCCTAAGGAGCAGTTCTAATCTGTCCTATAAGGTTGCCATGAGTCTAAATTGACTCAAAGGCCAAGGGATACCTGGTGGCAGCTGGAAAGAGGGAAGTAAATGGGGGTAAAGCCCAGCTACAGATTAGCCACAGGTCAGGCGTGAGGTGAGGGATGGTAGACTTTTAAGTGTGACGGAGGGTCTAGGTCCCCCGAGGTCATCATTTTTCAGGGAAGAACATCCTGATATTGGAGCGAAGGACTTGCGGCTCCATTTTGTGTTGTGCTGCGCTGTGTGGCCAGTGGGCCAGTAACTTTCGCTGCTTCTTTTGCAGTGTCAGGTCAGTATTCCATGGCTTATCTGAAACCCGTGAAGTCACTGCCCTTCAGTGACACTGGACCAGAGTGTTGCACAAGGAAGGCCAGGCATTTTCAGCATACCTCAAAACAACACCAGTGGTTTTATGTGCGAGGCTTGATCTTCATCCTGTATGACAGGGCTGTTTGGTGGCGGACACTGCTGGCTCAGGTCCAGAGCTTCCACCCTGCTCTGGCTGGGCCGAGGTAACCTCTGAACTCCAGCAGGCTTTAATAATGTGACTGTTTTGCTCAAAGGAGTGCTATGAGGATTACTGAGACACATGCACAACGAAATATTTTTACACAGTGCCTGGTACCAATGAAAGGCTTCATAAGCGGTAACTAGTGGTTACAAATTGGGCCACTAACTGCAAGGTTAGCAGTTTGAGACCACCAGCTGCTCCACGGGAGAAAGTCGGCTTTCTATTCCCATAAAGGATTACAGTCTTGGAAACTCACATTAGGCAATTCTGCCCCATCCTCTGGGGTCACTATGAGTTGGCATTGACTTGATGGCAGTGAGTTCGGTTTGGAGGCACTGTTTCAGAGGAGCCCCCATGGCATAGCGGGTGATGCGTTAGGCTGTTAGCCAGAGGTCAACAGTTCGGAACCACCAGCTGCTCTGTGGGAGACAGAGAAGGCTCTCTTTTCTGTAAAGAGTTACAGTCTAGTTCTACCCTGTCCTATGAGTCGGAATGGCCTCGATGGCAGTGAGTTCAGAGTTTGGGCCGAGTACCGTTTCACCATCTCTGTGCATGTCCTTCCAGTAAAGAGGCATCCCAATGACTGCTCATGGAAAACAGGGAGCGCTCAGAGGTGCCGTGGACTGAACGGTGTCCTCCAAAATTGAGAGCGGGAATCCTTACCCCCACACTGGTGGAAGGAGACGTGGTGGCACAACGGGTTAAGCACTGGACTGAGAATGGAAAGGGCAGCCATTCAAATCCACCAGGCCCTCCCCAGAAAGATAACAAAGCCGCCTGCTTCCGTAACCTCTGGAGCAGTCCGACTCTGGGAAGCAGAGTGAACGCGAGGGCCGGGAACCTGGTTTGAGGTCTTTATTTTTAATTACTGTGGTGGTAAGCCTTTAGAGCTGGGGGTCCTCAAACTACAGCCCACGGGCCACATGCGGCCCGCCAAGGACATTTTCCTGCCCGCCAGGTGTTTTTGCTCCCCCATCTCCTTTAACTTCAAATATATGTGCAGCGTGCACAGGAATTTGTTCATAGTGTTTTTTAAACTATAGTCCGGCCCTCCAACGGGTCTGAGGTACAGTGAACTGGCCCCGTTTAAAAAGTTTGAGGACCCCTGCCTTTGAGACTCGAGTGGCGTGGTGTTAATCATGAGGGTTAGGAAGTGCAGCCCAGACACAGCGAGAAGCAAGTATTAACGGGCAGCAGACAGACACTGCCTGCTCTGACGACCACGAGCCAGCTGAATCCACATGTCCAGAGTTCAAACAGCCGGCCTCCTCAACGGGAGAAAATGACGCTCTGTTTTTGAAAGCCAACCACTTGTGGTACTCCTGTTTACAGCCGCACTTGGAAGCCAAGACAAAATCCAACATGAGAAAAAGCAAAACAAAACCAACACCCATAAATACTCAGTAATCAAAAGACTGCGATCATTGGGGAAATCTTCTTTTCCCTCCTAAGTGGTCATGCTTGGACAGATTCGTAGGAGTCTAAAAAAAAAATCTAGGAGCATCCGTGCCCTCAGCTGCTGCCAGGTCATATTGGAGAAGCACTCCTGTCTCACTGCTGTGCTAATTGGCTTTTCCCTGCCTGAGTCAACCCTGAGATATCAGGTCTCAGGGTTCAGTGTCTTTGGAGGCTGACACCAGCAGGCCCAAGTTATCTCTTAAAGGTCACCAAATAAAGGAAGCAATTAAAAGGTTTCAATTGCACAGAATCAAAGTGTAGTTACCAAAGCCGAAAGGGTGGAGCACGGAGCTGGCCCAGAGGAAGGGGCTCACCAACTGCCAGGTCTCCCAACTGCCTGGATGTTAAGTTTTCCTTCCCATTAGATGCACAGAGTGTCTGGATAATTCATAGCGTCATTCCTCCGCTTGGCAAATACTTGTCTAATGCTTAACTTGTTAACACATCCAGCCATCCAGCTGCTAGTTGACAGGCTGGAGCTTCGAGTCCACCTGACAAACCTGGGAAGAATGGCCTGGAGATCTACTCCTGACAAGTCGACCACTGCAAACCCAGGGGAGCATGGGTCTGCTCTGACACACACAGGTTACCAGGAGTCAGCCCTCTGTTCAGTGGGGTTTGGCTTGTGTTTGTCTTTCAGACTTTTGTTGGGTCCTGTTCTAGACACCAAGCATTTGCTCTCAACAGCATCACAACCCTAGTTCTCGTGGGACTTGGACTCTGGTGGAAGGAGCTGTACGGGTCCCGAGGGAGCTTGCACTGCACAGACTGGCTTTGTCTGAGCAGCCAGGGATGAGGGGCCCTGGGTGAGGGCTCATGACAGGGAGGTTTACCCCAGGGAGAGAGAAAGGGCTGCTCTCACTGGCTGGAAAGTGGGGGTGCGGGAGGCCTTTAAGAAGGTGAAGGGTGAATGGATTAGATGTGGGGACTAGCTATACATGGAGCCCTGGTGGTGTAGTGGTTACCTGTTGGGCTGCAATTCGCAAGGCCAACAATTGGAAGCCACCAGCTGCTCCCTGGAACAGAGACAGGGGGCGGGGGAGGGAGGCTTCTACTCCCGTGAAGCGTTACAGTCGTGGTTAATCGCAGAAGCAGTTCTCCCCTGTCCTGTGGGGTCGCTATGAGTCGGCATTGATTCAGCTGATGGCAGTGAGTCAGTTAGATACAGAAGGTCTGGGAGAGAGGGCAGCGCTGCCTCCTGACCTTCTGGCGTTGACACGTTCCCCAGAGCAGAGTGCCTTTCATATAAAGCGTTCTCGTGCACTGTGCATTCTCATTTAGGAGAGAGCCAACCTGGGCCTGCTGATGTCAGTCTCCACACAAACTCGGCTGTGGTGGAGGGAGCATTTGGTTGGGGCGGCAGGGCGGGGAACAGGCACTACAATAGCATGAACTGAAATGTAATCATCTCGAGTTTGAAATATAAGGGACATGGATGGAACCACAGTCAACTGAAGGGTTGCTGGCTTGAATGCCCCCCACTCCCTGCTCCCCAGAAGAAGGCCATGGAGAGCGGCTCTCCAACAGATTCAACTCAAAGCCCATCAAGGCCATTCCAACTCACAGGAACCCTGCAGGGGAGGGCACACTCACCCCTGGGAGTGTCTGAGACTCTAACCTTGGGTGGGGGGTGGGGAGTAGAACATCCTGCTTTTCTCCTGTGGAGCAGCTGATGGTTTCAAACTGCCGACCTTGTGGTTAGCAGCCCAACTTTGAAGCCACTCCACCACCAGAGCTCCCCTCCAGGACAGTTCTGCTCTGGCTCATGAGATCACTAGGTATTGAAGCCGGGTGGATGACACCTGACACCAAATAGCAAGGGTACAGAGGAGTAGAGAATGCGGCGTTGGCAATGACAGACACAGATCTACGTTCAAGGGCATGCACTGGAGAAAAACATTTGAGGGGCACCAGGAAAGCTCAAGCTCATACCCCCCCCCCGCCCAAAGACAGGGCAGTGAGGAGTGGAGGAGGCCTAGGACCAAGCCTTGATGAGCTCCAGCACTGATAGGTGGGTGACATGGAGTCATGCACACATGGGCAGGGCAGAGTCGTTGTTATTAGGTACCATCGAGTTAAGTGGGTTCTGATCCACAGTGGCCCCTACACAACAGACTCAGACACTGCCTGGTCCTGCCCCACCCTGACAAGTATTCCTATGAGCCCATTGCTGCAGTCACTGTGTCAATCTGTCTAATTGAGGGCCTTCCTCTTTTTTGCTACCCGCCTCTCCGTGCAGAGGGTAGCAGTCATAATACAATCAGGAAGGCCCAAAGGACCTCACAGGGAAAGTAACTAGGACAATGGAGACACCATTTACCAGTCCCCTGACCCTCACTCACTTTGGAGGGACTGAGCTGAGTGGAATCCAAAGATTGAGCCCGCTACCCCATCACCAGTGTAAGAGTTGTCGGGCAGGGTCAGTGGCAGGGTGGAGAGGACTGCGTGGGCAGAATGAGCTCACAGCTCAAAGCCGGACCAGCATTTGGAGTCTGTTTTTGTGAGGCTAGTTCCTCTTGTTCAGCACTCAAGCCCCGAAGTCAGGGCCACTGCCAAAGTCAGGGCCAGCTTGGCTCATCCAGGGCCTCTTGAAATGGAAACAAGAACTTGGCAACCAGGTCAAGCCTTGTGGACCCAGAGATTCTAGGCAGGCATCTCCAAGCAACACTGGCCACACCAGGTGACCGACTGAGTGGTCCTTCTTGAAAGAAAAGCACGTCATGAGGATCTGTGTGGTGACTCCACAACATGGGGAGATTTGGCACCAGGTCAACGAGAAGCCCAGGCTGTCGGTGTTGGCTATTGGCGAGCTGACCCTCAACTCATGTCAACCCCATGGCACAACAGGACAAATTGCTCCCCAGGTTTGCGCAATCCCCGTGACCGAATGCACGCGGGACCAGTGTGATCCGTTCTGTGACTCCACGTGTGGGTGGCCCAAACGGTCTGCCATCGACCACTCACCTGAAGGACGGGGGTTTGAACCCACTGGGAAACACCACGGAAGAACCACCAGGCCATCGGCTTCTGGTAACCAAGACGACCAAGGCAGCCCTGCAGAGGAGCCATTCTACTCTGTACACACGAGGCAGGTCTCCCAGGGCCTGTTTGTTATTTTCAGGAGTGGGTTCTCATGAGGAAATAGTCTGAGTGTCTCCAGCTTCTCTTGAAAGTCCATTATTCCGTACATCTGAGGTGAAATCGGCGGCTTCACACACACTTTTATATGGCAGGATTCCCACAGTCAAAGTCTGGGGAAACCGGTTTCAAATCCAGGCACAATCAATGGAAGGGATTGCAGCCTGATTGAGGATGGACGCCTCTGGGAGGAGAACTGGAACAAGCAGACAAGAGATGGCAGCTTCCCTCGCCTTCTTGTATCCTCCCAGCAAAGTGCTGGCGGCTTAACGGTGTTCCACGGCCATTAGAGGAAGACTAACAAACCTCTAGTGGTGTTTTCCTGCAATTCACAAGCAGGGGAGATGTCACACCTCAGAGCGATGTTACAGCAGATCTGCCCGGTGTTTCCATAGACAGATATTTGATGAGCCGACCCAGGGCCGCCTCGCTCAATTCCATCAGCCTTGCCTTGGGGAACGGAAGACTGTCACGCTGTCTCGCCTACACAAGCCCCGCATTTGTTCACGCTCTCTGCACATCTGGGAGTTCACCAAATGCCACCCAGCATGCCACAGCTGGGAACCGAACAAGCCAAACGCAGTGCCAAATCCAGTCTCCTCTCTTCCCGCAGGGCAGCAGCCGTGCTTTGTAGGCAACTTGAAGCCCGATGTGGTGGCTGCCGCAGCAACCATGGAAACCACTTCATTCTTCCAGCCCCAACAGGGCAAGGGCTCCGTGGGCAGAGCAAAGAGGAGAGCGGCTCCCCCCCAGCACGCACCCTGGTTACAGAAGCACAGGTGTGGACGGCGCCGCGGGAGGGCTACTTAGAACCAAAAAGGCTCAGCCTCCCCGCTGCCGAATCACAGCGCGGGAGCCGTGGGAGCAGCCAACTGACAGGAGAGAGGCTTCGAAATATACAATTAAAAAGGAGCAGACAGTGAACATGTTCTAATTAAGACTGTTTCCACATTTGCTTGCGGACCTTTGCCTTCGTTTGGCTTTTTCTGGCACCGGCACCATCTAAAATCTAGTCACGTGTGTTATGCTGCTCCGAGTAAGGGAGGAAAAAAATCCACGCCCAGCCCATAAAAATGTCGCCGTTTCTTCCACTCGCTGCCTTTGGATGCCGAGTTGCAGCAACCCTCCGGGCAGGGCAGAGCCCCCAGTATGAGTCTCTGAGGCTGCCACTCTGCGCACGTAGAAAGCCCTAGCGCTCTCCTTCGGAATGGCTGGCGGTTTCAAACCGCTGACCTTGAAGTTGGCCATCCAACTTGAACCCCACGAAGCCATCGGGGCTCCTTGAAAAGGCACAGTGCCTGGCATCCAGTATGTTAACAGCGGCTACCTCGTTAGGATGCGGCTAGTCCACGAAGCGTGTTTATGATCATCTGCAAAGGTAAGAAAGCAAGCAACCTAACATGATGCAACTGTGGGACAATGCTTCCGGTCAAGGAGAAACAGACAGCAGAGTGTTGCTAAGCACTGTGGTGTTGGTTCCAACCCATAGCAACCCCATGCACAACAGAACGGGAACAAAGCTGATCTCAATGAAGAAAGCCAGGAATAATGGGACTCATAGGTACTGGTAATGTTCTGACTTTTAATACTAACCCATTTTTCATTCTTTAAGTTATATTTATGTTCTACTTTCAGCTACATAAACTGCCCTCCCGTCTCCCCCTAAAAAAAGTAAACAAACATAAAAAAACCCCTCACTGCCATCAAGTTGATTCTGACTCATGACAACCTTATAGGGCAGGATACAGCTGGCCCAGAGGGTTTCCAAGGCTGTAACCTTTATGGAAGTAAAAAATCTCATCTTTCTCCTGCGGATTGGCCAGTGGTTTCAAACTGCTGACCTTTAGGATCGAGTCCCAACATGTAACCACTATGCCACCAGGGCTCCTTCATGCTGTATTTAGGGGATATGAAAAGTATATGGAAACATCATTATCTTATCACTCCATTTGCCCATGAACTTCCTGAAGACCCCTGGTACTGGACATGCACACACGCAGTTTGAAAGTTAAATACAGAAAGACAAGATGATGCCTACACTGCCCAGCATTTAGCAACAGAGTTCAGCTATCAGACGGTATCCCACGTGGTAGGCCACTACCTTCTCCAATATGCAAATGCAGCTGTTTTAAATGAACATCTATTCCCACCTACAAGTTCATTCCTAGTTGAGGTTCTGAGACTGAAACTATTACAGGAGCAGATAATCTCACCTTTCTCCTGGTGGGGTGGGCCACCCGCCGTGAGGTCAGCAGCCCAATACTTGACCCACAGCACCACGCGTTCACTCTGTGGGCATGCTTCCTTTAAGTTTTATTGACAGGTAATTCACGTGTCATACAATTTAATAGCTCGGTTATATGAAATAGAGTTGTACAATCATCATCACAGCCAATTTTAAAACATTTTTATCTTTCTTGTACTCGTTGTCGATTATTCCCCATTTTCCCCCAACCCACCCTTGCTATTGCCCTTAAGAAACTATTAATCCAGTAATTATCTCTATAGATTTAACCTACCCTGGATTTCATATAAAGAAATACATGCAAAGCAAGAACAAAAGAAAAGAAACCACCCATGACAAAACCAACAAAAACCTCAATCTAAAAGAAAGCTGAAAATATTCAAAACTGGAACAAACTTCAAATGGCCAAAACAGAGATCAAATTATATGGTGTTACATTTTTTTTTTACATTTTTTTTTAACAATTTACTGGGGCTCATACAATTCTTTTCACAGTTCATACATATACATACATCAATTGTATAAAGCACATCCGCACAGTCCTTGCCCTAATCATTTTTTTCTCTTTTCTTCTTTTACATTTTATTAGGGACTCATACAACTCTTACCACCATCCATACATATACATACATCAATTGTATAAAGCACATCCATACATTCCCTGCCCCAATGGTGTTACATTTTAATCAAACTATATCTGCAACAGTCCGTTTTACAATGCACTGTGCCAGTTATCAAGTCTAGTCACCTCCCTTGTCCAAGGTCAAAGGGGATTCACCAGAGACTCAATCCACATGGGGACCCTGCAAGTGGATTCTGGGTTCTCACTGTCATCTGTAGCCCTCTGTAAACCGGTGATCAGAACTTAAGCTCTAATACCATTCCCTCCTCTGGATCTGGATTTTATTATTTGAAGCCCTTGGGTCACACAGGCTGGGGTGCTTCTTTGTGGACTTAGCTAATGCCTCACTTAGATGACTGCTTGTGTTAAGGCAAGTCTTCAAGGTCCGCAGCACTATTTTATCTGACACCGGACACCATCTGATTCCCTCACCACTCGCAGAGCAGCCATATCCTTCATGGTCTCTTCAAAAAGGCAACTATCCGGTCTAGACCTGTCACAGAGGAGGGCTACGAGTAAGAGGGAGACCAGAGCTCATTTAAATGAGCATCTCTGGTCACATTTAATATAGAAGGACATCAACATGCAGGAAGCGGTGGTATGTAACAGAAGAAAGTGAAACGTGTGTGTGTTGGGGGGGGGTGTTCAAGGAAACCAACGTTTGAGTTGTTGCTGTCAGCTTAGCCTTTCAGCAACCATTCTACAGGTATTTCTTCTAATCCCCCTTTGACAGGTAACTCATGAAGTTTACATCACCTGTCCGGGAGGAGCTAGCCTACTAAGCAGACTAAGCTGTTGGTACACCCGGATATTGTTATCCGTCAGATGCTGGTGGGCCTGTGGGGTGGGGGTGTGTGTGATGCCACGCTTTAAGTTTTACTCCTACCTGACCACCCCACAGAAAACAATCTATGGGATGGATATTTTGAAGAACTCCATGATTTCTGAAGGCTCAAGCAGAAATGGAGAGGAACCATTCTTCTTAAAGGAGCTGTTGCTTTTGAATGGAGATAAAAAGGTAGACTAAAATAGGGGTGGTGGTGGTGGTTATATTTTTACTATGGTTTCAGAGTAATTCCACTAAGAAGTCAAGCTTCTCTCTGGTTCACCCAACAGTGTGAGGTCCCAACTGCAGGAGGTCCAGAAGAATCCTTCCAGACTCACCAAATCACAACAGACACCAATCATCACGACGTGAGCGTGGTCCTCAGTACAGGTGAAAGATTTGTGGGTACGTAAGGAGATGGCTTCTTGGATTAAGAGAATTATCCGTGCTGATGGCAAACTAGAATGAAAATCAATTCCACAGTGGAACACTGATCTGACAACGTTCACCCAATTCACAACAAATGACTGAAAATTAGAATCTTCTGTCTGGTGGCCAGAATTCAAATGCCCTTTGATGTCACCGCAATTGAAGTTCATCCTATCTGCCTGATGAGTTTTTTCCTAATCAAATTTCTAATACATCTGAATATTAAAATTCAGGGGTTTTATCCAAGAATTCATCCAAATGCCATCCTCCTCTTTCTACTACGCTTGGACGCAACCTCTTGCCTTCAGAGCCTCTTATTTCACAACACAGCAACCCCATTTGGAGATAAGAGCTAGGACCCCAGAGACCAGGCCCCACCCCTTCTGGGCTTCACCTGTGCTCTTTCTTTCTTCTACGGACTCAGAGTTACAGGGCTAACCTTCCAGCACCCAGAGCCACTGGGCTTCACGGGGAAACAGCAAAGGAGCCCGACTAAGCTGTGAGAATAAGAGTGTGTCACACCCAACACCAATGATATTAGTAGCTTCCATTGCCTGAGTGGTTGGTTTGGACTGCTAAGCTTAAAGGAGCTCTGGCAGCACTTTGGGATCAGTGTTGGGCTGCTAACTGCAAGGTCTGTGGTTCAAAGGTCGCAGCCACTCTGCAGGAACAAGATGAGGTTGTCGACTCCCATAAGGATGTTGAGTCTTGGAAACTGAACAGACATGATGGCAGTGGATTTGGTACCAGGCTTAATGAGCCCCAGTGACACAGGGGATTAAGTAACCAGCTGCTAAATCCTTGGCAGTTCAAACCCACTCGCTGCTTCTCAGTGAGGAAAGAGGAGGCTGTCTGCTCCCATAAAACTGTGCAGTCTTAGAGACCCTGTGGAATAGTCATATTCTGTCCTAGAGTCTTTATGAATTGAAATCCACTCAGTGGCAAATGGGTTTGGTTTGGGTAGACCAGGCTTAGGGACTCTGTGTCCACGAGCCCCTAACAGCCCTCTGAGAAGGTCACCTTCCCATTTCTCACCTGAGCAAACTGAGGCTTTGGAGTTAGGAAGAAGCCAAGGATTCAAACAGACTTTGCTCTTCCTCACAGCTTGCTGGTGAGAGATGTCTGAGGTTTGGAACAAGAAGGCCTGTGCTCTTATTACTGCCTCCACTACAAAGGTGTGACATAACCCTGGGAAAGCCACGTCTTCTGAGCCGCAGTGTTCCATCTGCCACGGATATAAGACCCTCTGCGCCCTCCCCTTCATTTGGACGTACTGAGGAAGACATATGTATACCCTGCAACATAAAGCACTCAGCCAGTGTGCGGCAGTAAGAAGGACGGAAGTGTGTGGAGGTGAGCTCACCCAGCCCCACGGTTGACATTCAAGTGACCCAGAGCCATTCCAAAGCACCTCTCCATTCTGAGAAACACAGCACGCACAGTGCACAGGGTCACGGGGGCACTGCACAGGCTCTCTGGTTAGACAGGTGGGAGGGGTGGGGTTTCCACAAGCAGGACTTCCCACCTGTCAGGTGGTCCATGACTGAGCACTGCTGTGCCTTGTTTGGTCTGTCAGCTAGACCCTTAGGACATCCTGAATAAGCCAAAGTCAGGAATGTCCCAGAGTCTAACTCCCAACGTACAGCAACCAGTGGCACACAGTACCGGCCAGCACACCTGTTCACAGAGAAAGTTCTGGCACTCAGCAGGATCTTTTAGCCCTGGGTGTGGTCATTCGCCCTTCTTCTCTTACTGTTTTGAAACCAGCCTCTGAACACGTCAATCCACTGTGCTCATCTGAGAGAGCAATATTCTGCTCCTTCTGAGCTGCATTATTCATCGCGGTTTCACCCTACCGCCGGGCTCCGATGAGAAAGGAGAACCCAGCAGGGGACATGAAGTTCTCATCTGAACTGCCAGTTTAAGATCCAAAAGTGCGTGTGTGTGCGTGCGTGCGTGTGTGTGTGAGAGAGAGAGAGAGAGAGAGAGAGAGAGAGAGAGAGAGAGAAAGGACATTTTTTTCAATCTAGAAAACAAATGAATGCTTAAACCGAACAATGAAACTAGGGGGAAACAAAGCAATGTTTATTGTCACCGACCCGGGTGCTCATTATAAAGGCTGCCTACATACTAAAAAAGGAAAGTTGGGGGAGGAATCACCTTGGATGTGACACTTCCATTAGGGAGTTGTCTTAGTACTGAACTCTGCAAAGCTCCCTGGGTCGGAGAGCTCAGGTAGCCAGCAGTTCCAGGGAAGCCCTGCCCTCGGTGCAAGATCCAAACCTCAGAAGGCAGCGCACTGGCCCTTAACATGGCATCATCTGGGTTCCCGACGAATGGTTAAAAAAAATAGAAGCCAATACTTGCCTCAGCCAGATCACCTTCGAAAATAGTCCATTTGCTGCTACTGGCTTTCAAACACAAGTGCATACATTTGTTATGAAAGCTCCCTTCCCAGTGTCCACCCCCTTGTCAACTCCCCACCCCTTGACCAGGGCAGGATCCATGGCTTGCTTCTAGTCCACAGACTATGGCTAGTCAGTCACTCACTCACTGCCACCGAGCCAATTCCTATTCCTAGTGACTCTACAAGCCGGCAAACTGCCCCCATTGGGTGTCCAAGGCTGTAAACCTTTACAGGAGCATTCTCATCTCTCTCTCTAGACCAGCAGTTCTCAACCTGTGGGTCGAGACCCCTTTGGGGGTCAAACGACCCTTTCACAGGAGTCGCCTAAGACCTTCGGAAAACACATTACAATTTACATTCCAATTCATAACAGTAGCAAAATTACAGTTAGGTAGAAACAAAAATAATGTCATGGTTGTGAGTCAGCACAACATGAGGAACTGTATGAAAGGGTCACGGCATGAGGAAGGTGGAGAAGCCGTGCTCTGGGCTACGACAAAGGCAATGAAATGACATCTCTTTAGTAGTGCCCACTGAGTACGTGTGGCTCACTGGTGATCCTGTGTGTGCCACGGCAGCTGTGCTTCCATCGCTGATTTTTCAGAACACCACCATGCCGTTCTTCCAAGGCTCCTCTAGGTGGGCTTGACCTTCAATCTTGCAGCAGCAAAGAATGTGAACAATTTACACCACCCAAGGGTGCCTTATCAGATGGCATCCAGGTCAGATGACCCGGTAAGTAAGGTTAAGCATGGGCTTACTTGTCCTTACTCACTAATCTGGAGAGAACGATTTCATATTCTTTTAAATCTCATCTAAGATTCTGCTTCTAGGTATAGCTGGTATCTGTCTGTTCCTAAGCCCACAGTAATTTTCTGCAGAAGCCTATCACCAGTAAGCACACGTTAGTCCATGTTTACCTTGTACCGGGCATTCTGTCCCTGTCAGGGATTAGGAATTGTAAAAAGGCTTTAAGTCCATGGGGAGGAGTCAGGAGAGACAGATGCCAGCCATATCTAGGAGAATCTCAGATGTGGTTTAAACAAACAAACAAACAGGTTAGCGAGTCCAGCATGTAACCACGTCACCATGGCTACTCCAATTCCGAGTGACCATGTACAAGGTCTCCAGGGCTGAAAAGCTTTACCACAGTAGACAGCCTCATCTTTCCCCCTTAGAGAAGCTGGAGGGTTTGAACCCCTGGCCTTGCACTTAGCAGAATAACGCTTACCTGGTGGCACCACCAGGGTCTGCAGACATTATAACTTAATGTCATCAAGCCGATTCTGACTCCTAGCAACCCTGTAGGACAGAGTAGAACTTCCTCTGGATTTCTGAAACGGTGACTCTTTACAGGAGGAGAGAGCCTCATTTTTCTCCCTTGGAGCGGGAGTGGTTTCAATCCGCTGACCTTGTGGCCCAATGTGTAACCACTACACCATCAGAGTTCTGTACACACACACGTACACATGGAGACATAGACATAGCCACCCAGACATTATAGTGATGATTATATTAAGTAACTAAGACTTGCTCCCATTACAATACAGTAAACTTTGTATAGTTAAATAACTTTTCCTGATTCTGGATTTAATATTAGTATAAAACTTTAGGAAATTCTGAGATGGACCAAGAAGAGTTATAAAGCTAATTCTAATAACCACCACAAGGAACATTATGCAAGGGTATAATTCCTATGAATTTTCCTGATGTATTTTTACATAAATAACCATACATTTTGTTTGTTTGCCAGCTGTTTCCTCCCCGCAGGAGGCATTTCAAAAACAAGCTCTAACAATTTTTATGTTTTACAAAACCTTGGCAAAGGGATGCTTGCTGAAATGCCTCTGGCAGGTGGAGGCGGGTGTAGTGGGCAAACGCGTGGAGAAGGTCTCTATTGCTTGTGTAAAAAAGGGCACATGATGAAAAGTACAGAAATCATAAAGTTGCCTTGAAGTTGTGTGTGATTCTTATGAAAAGACTTTCAACTGGCTGCTTAGTTTCTCATTTTTTGTAAATGGCATGTGGCACTAAACATCCTTGTGGAGGAATTTGCTGACTCAAAGGAAACATTTATTGAAAAGCACCCTCCCCAAAGGCTGTAATTTATGCTCCTACATGAAACGCCTGAGTGCCTGTTTTCCTTCACCGTCACAGGGGTGGCTCAGTGGTTACAGGGGAGGGGGGACGGGGAGGTCTACTAAACACAAGGTTGGCAGTTCCGGAAAACTTTCTACTCTCATAAAGGCTTTCTAATCTCATAAAGGCTTTCTACTCTCATAAAGGCTTTCTAATCTCATAAAGGCTTTCTACTCTCATAAAGGCTTAACAGTCTCGGAAACCCACAGGCGCAGTTGGAACTGGTCCGGATGGGTCACCATGCGTTGGAATTGACACAATGGCAGTGAGTTTAACAGTAGCGATCATGCTGTAATCTTGCCAATTTGATAAAGCCCCGTGGGATGTGTTGGTAATCTGCATTTCTTTTGCGTAGTGAGTTTGAATGGTCCACATACTGGGTTTGGCTGTTTGGATTCGCATTGGCTGTTTGGGTTCACGTTGGCTGTTTGGGTTCACGTTGGCTGTTTGGGTTCACGTTGGCTGTTTGGGTTCACGTTGGCTGTCCGGGTTCATAGCAACTAACCAGGACAAGGAGACTTTCAACCTGCTCGTGTCCCTTCCTATCTCCTTGAAAGAGGCTCTTTCGAAGTAGTGAGGACATCACTCTGTCCTACACGTTGCGATCTTCCTCCACTCTTTTTTCCTTTTGCGACCGATGTTCAGATGTTTTTAATAAAGCTGGTTTTTTTGAAGCAACCTAGTAAATATTAAGCTGACGCCCCAAAGTCTTAAAACAGGATCGTTCCCAATGCCTGACTAAAGGTAACATAGAAGAGTATGGCATTTGTCTATGAGGATGTTCACTTTTTAAAAATTACTAAATTCTTCCACCACATGCCGAAGAAACTCGAGATAAAGATAATACAGTCTCTGCTTTGGGGAAATCGTACGGTTTTTCAAAATCCCAGGAAAGAGCTTATTGTCCTTTTGGCATATAATGTGCCAGTGTAAGTAAGATGCACACACACGTCGCGAGAACAATGCTCACAGGAAATGAACTCGGAGCGGAGGGAACCGGCTCTGGGTATGCTAGGTGGCAATGTTTCCCGCCTATAAAATTGCATTTGCCTCTCACTTTCCAGCTCCCAATCCTTCAAGCAGGGTGCTCTGTCCCTGGGCAGCAGCTCAGGCGCTCCGGAAATGGCTTCTCCAGTCAGCCATTTCCTCCTCCTTGTGCACTTAATGCAAAACAGGAGCTTTCTGCTCCCACCTTTTGCCCACATACCTGAGCCCCTCTCAGGGCTAATCTTCCTCATGCTCCGTCACCGCGGCTTATAGAAATCCGACTCATCACCAGGCAAGACTCCTGAGCGCCCTTCCCTGAATCACTCTTGGCCAAGGCCACCAAATCCTTGTCCTTCCCGCCCTGCACTTGGCAGCGGGCAGGAGAGCCACTCGCCACACCCCATTCTCAGGTGAGAGTCAGGGCTAACCAGCCCACAGGCTCACACCACTGACTCACCTTAGGGCCCGCTGACCCCGAGCGCTGCAGCCTTCCTCAGACCAGCACGCCTTCTGCTAGGGCCTGAAATGTGTACACACTCCACCACCCTACCCCTACCCCCAAATAGGTATTTGGAATCTGAACCCCTGTCTGGGGACACCATCTTGTTTGGCAGTAGGGTTTTCTGGGCTGTGTGAATGAGGCCACAGTAGAGCAGGGAATGTCCTGAACCAAATCCCCCCGAGGTGGAAGGTGTGGCGGAGACAAGCAGCACATGGTGAGGAAGAGAAATGCCACCGTGGGAGTATCGGGGCGAGTGTCTCCACAAAGCAGCAAACGACAGGGCAACAGAAGCTGAGACCGCGGTCGGTCTCTGCTCAGCGCCCAGAGAGAGAGAGCCCCTGCCCCTTCCCCTAGAGCCTGGGCTTCAGAAGTCTGGCTTTCTGAAGTAGACATGGCATCTGAAGTGTGGTCCTGCCGAAGAACACTGTCAGGACTACGAGCTGCTGAAAGGACAGACTGATGTGCTTTGGAAGGAGTGGGGCCAGAGTGCTCCTCAGAGGCAAGGAGGGCGAGACTTCTCCTTACCGACTTTGGGCATGCTGCAGGAGAGAGCAGTCCCTGGAGAAGGGGCACACCATGCTTGGTAAAGTGGAGGGACAGCTGAAGAGAGGCAGGCCCTCAAGGAGATGGAAGGACACAGAGGCGGCAACAACGGGCTCAGGCGTAGGGACCGTTGTGAGGATGGCGCAGGACCCGGCAGTGTTTCATTCTGCCATGCACAAGGATGCTATGGGTCAGAATGCACTCAGTGGTGCAGCAACAACAATAACCTAGAAACACATGTGTTTTCTGTAAATAGAATGCACGTGCTCCCTTGTGGTATGTCTCAGGAGAACGATGAGATTCCCTGCTCCCGGAAAGATGTCCCGCCTTGGAACCCCCGGAGGCAGTTCCACTCCATAAGTTGGAATTGACTTGATGGTAGTCAATTTTGTTTTGTGGTATCTCTGTTATACCAGCCCCAGGAGGGGGCTAAGACCAGAAACAAATGACAAACAACCGAAACTGATTGCTGTCAAATCAATGCTGATGTTCGGCAATTCTTTGGATGGAGTAGAAAGCCTATGACTGTAAATCCTTTCGGAAGCAGATGGCCTCGTTCTTCTCCTGAGGAGAGGCTGCTTGGTTTGAACCGCGGATCTTTCGACGAGCTTAACCTCCGTGCCAGCAGGGTTGCTGGAAAACCAGGACACCTACCAGTATTTCCTCGGCCTGGGCACAAGCACTTCTCAAGACTCTCTAATCAGTGGTTCTCAACCTTCGGAAGGCCGTGACCCTTCATACAGCTCCTCATTGTTGTCGTAACCCCCCAACCATAACAGTATTTTCGTTGCTACTTCATAACTGTAATGTTGCTACTGATCTCTGTGAAAGGGTCATTTGATCCTCAAAGGGGTCGCAACCGACAGGTTAAGAACCACTGCTCTAAATCTTTTTCCAAAGCCTCACCAGATTCACACCTTTGGCCAACATCTACTGACAATGTTCTTACCAGGTGAGGAAGCGTGCTGCGTCTGGCTGTAGTCTTGGCTACGCAGGTGTTGGAGGGACCCCAAGTGTGAAAGGGGGTAGATGAGGACCCAACGCTGACTATACAATGCAGTAAGTAACAAGACAGGTACACTAGATGTTCTAAACAAGAATCTTAAACCCAAAGTCACTGCCAATCAGAATTATAGTGACGCTATAGGGCAGAGAACTCCCTAGGAGTTCGGCAGTTGTAAATTTTTATGAGAGTAGACAGCCCCATTTTTCTCCTGAGGATCAGCTCTCACTCCCTTCGAGTCGATGCTGAACTCATAGCAACCCTGTGGGTTTCAGACACTGTAATTGTTTCCTGGAGTAGAAAGTCCCATCTTTCTCCTGAGTAGCTGGCTGGTGATTTCAACTGCTGACCCTGCAGAACACAACCCAATGCAAAACTACTTTGGCGCCTGGCTATCCAAGGACTGGTAAGTTTGAATTGCTGACCTTGCAATCACCATGCCCAGTGCCTAACCCACAGTACCACTAAGATCCCTGTAAGAGTTCTAAACCCACTGCTATAGACTTGCTTCCAACTCAGCGAACAGAACTGTCCCCTTCAGTTTTCAAGACTGTAAATCTTCACAGGAGCGGAGAGCCTCATCTTTCTTCCCAGGCGGGGTTGATGGGTTCCAATTGGTGACCTTGTGGTTAGCAGCCCAACTCATAACCCACTACCCCACCGGGACCCCTGCAAACTCACACCTCAAACTTGCAGCTCTGGAGTCAGGGCTGACTCATAGAAATCCTACAGTTGAGGGTATAACTGTCCTGGGGTTCCCAGACTGTCACTCTTTACTGGGAGTAGGAAGGAGTCCTAGGCGAAAGCACTGCGTGTGTGGGGGCCAGAGAGGTGAGGGGTGAACACCGGGGGGGCCTGCCAGTGGAGAAGGTACAACTCAAATACCCCAAAGGGCGGGCATCAATGAATTATGGAAGAAGGAAGAAGAGGGGTGCTCCAAGCAGCAGGGACAGCATGTTCAGGGGCAGACAAACCAGGCAAGGGGCCATAAGGAGTTCACTCTGGAGGGTAGGAAAAGAGGATGGAGCCCCCTTCAGGAGCCATGTACCTGTTCGTGCCTGTGAAAAGCCAAAGCACATGCCAGGGTGCGAAACGTTAGAAAAGGGCATTGCATCTTGGAAAAACCCTGCAAGAACATTTTTACCCCACTGCCGCTAGTTAGACCTCAAAGAATCATCTGCCAAATCCCAGTTTCCACTTGTTTGTCATAGAGGAGGGAGGAGGGGGAATGCATGCTTCCAGTCTTCCTCATTAGGTCCCCCCAATGAGACGTCTCACGGTTTGAAAAGCAGTTATCTCATGCAGGCGATTCCGCGTGTGAGTACACGCATGTACGAGCACACACACATACACACAGCTGTGTGGACTATGTGGTGACACAGCAACCGCACTGTAAATGGTTTCGTTGTGTCTCTATGAAGGTGACAGAAGACACAGCAAGGACCACGCACAAGAGAGAAAGCCATCTTCACATAAGTATAGGACGTGGGCAATTCTCAGCACCCTGAACCTCCCATACTCACGCCACCGCCCTTCCAACGCAGACCAGCGGCAGTCAAGTCAATTCTGACTCAGAGCGTACCCATTAAGGAATAGCTCCCCATTTGCCACCCCTACCCCCACCCTTGGTAGCTTCTAAATGAGGTTCTGTTTCAGTGTACTGTGTCTTCATGGATTTGCCGAGTCTAGCTATTTCATAAGTGACATCATGCATCGTTTGGCCTTTGGCATCTGGCTTCCTCACTGAGCGCCCTGTGCTGGAGGCTCACTCGTGCCCTTGCATAGACTGCCAGGACTTCGTGGGGTTTGCAGCTGGAACATGCCTGCCTGAAACGGATTTTATTTCTTGTGAAGAAGCTACAGAGCAGACCACGCCCTGATTCAATGTCTACATGGCCGCCAGGGACACTGATTTATTTCTTGAGCGGCACAAACATTCTCTCGCCTTTTCCTCACCATTCTTTCACCATTAGCAGGAACTCGCAGCCCCCAAAATCCCTCTGAGGCGTTTGAGTTGCCACTGTTGATTTCTTTCCATCTAAAGAGTTCTTTAAAGGAGCTCAAGACAGGCATTCTTTCCTAATTAAGCTAAGCTATTGTTTGGTTTAAAGGAGGCTTTGGGAAAAATACGGAAGGGGAAGTACACGTGGATTGAGCCCCTGGTGAACCCCCTCTGACCATGGACCAGGGGCGTGACTAGCCTGCCAAACACGCAGAATGCGCTGCACCGTGGACTACTGCAGATGCAGTCAGGGGAAATCGGAGCACCCTGCCGCTTAATCTCCTTTATGATCCATTTAAATTTGTTCTAGTATTACTGGTTTCTGCCTTTTTAAAATTGAGGTTTTTATCTGTTTTACTTTAGTATTCTTGGTAGTGTTTGCTTGTTTTTAATGGTTTTCTGAATGAAATCCAGGATAAGTAAATTGATAAGAGACAGTAATTGGATTAATGGCTCCTAAGAGGTAGGGCAAGGGGAGCTGGCGAGAAATGGGGAGCTAATAATGATGAGAACAAGAAGAAAGCAAATGAGAAAAAAAGAATAAAGAAAGTGTCCTAAAACTGATTCTGATGAGGACTGCACAATGCTTCTTGATGTGACTGAATTCTTAAATTGTATGATATATGAATTACATGCTAATGAAATTGTTGGGGGGCGGAGAAAAAGAAAGAAGGAAAGCTTTCAAACATATTTTTGGTTTGAGGTTTAGAAACTATCTCAAGCCAGTAGTTTGGAAGCCCAATCACAATTCTGTTCCACATTTCCCTTTTTGATTGGGATTCTCCTAAAGGATCAGGTTTTCTGTATGTGAAATCCAAGATAAGTAAATCTACATGGAGAGAATAGCTTCTTAAGGTTATGGCAGGGGAGGCTGGGGGTCAATTGAAAGCGTAATCATGTCTGGAAGTCCGAACAAAGAAACAATGCTCAGTAGAAAATGAGCGTGTGCGCAAGAACCAGTGGTGCTGTGGGACGAAGTTCAAGTGGTACTGAAAGTAGGAGCCAAGGGACAGATGGCATACCAAATGCAATCTTTCAACAAGTTGATGAAGCACTGGCGGGACTCATCTCTGCCAGGAAATTTGGAAGACAACTACACAGCCGACTGGAAGAGATCATGTCTATAACCATTCCAAAGAAAGGTGACCCAACAGAATGCTAACACTACAAAATAGTATGACTGATATCACATGCACGTAAAATTTTGCTGAAGATCATCCAACAACGGTTGCAGCACTGCCAGCATTAACAGGAAGCTGCAGAAGGTCAGGCTGGACCCCGCGGGGGGGGGGGGGTGGACTAAGTAATATCATTGCTAACATCAGATGGATATTGGCTTAAAGTAGAGAAGATCATTAAGATGTTTCCGAGTGTTTTACTGACTATGCCAACGCATTCGACTGTGACAACAACAAACTGTGGATAACCTTGAGAAGAATGGGATTTCCAGAACAATTCATAGAGCTCACGCAGAACTTGTACATGGATCAAGAGGCAGGTATGCAAACAGAACAAGGGAACACTTCATGGTTTAGAATCAAGAGAGGTGTGTGTCTGGGTTGTAGCCTCTCACCATAGTATTCAATCTGTGTGCGAGGCAAATCATCAGAGAAGCTGGATTACATGAAGAAGAATGTGGCATCAGGATTGGAGGAAGGCTAATTAACCTGAGATATGCAAATACATGACTTTACTTTTTTGAACGTGATCAGGGCTTGAAGTACTTGCTGATGAAGATCAAGGGATTGCAGGCTTCTGTATGGATTACAAGTTACTATAAAGAGCAAAATCCTCACAATTGGACCAATAGGTAACATTATAATAAGCATGGACAATATTGAAGTTGTCATGGATTTGGCTTGCTTGGATCCACAATCTGTATTCATTGAAACAGCAATCAAGAGAACAAATGACCAGTCGCCCTGGATAAATCCGTTGCACAAGACCTCTTTAGAGTGTTGGGAGCAAGGAGATGAACTTGAGGACTAAGGTGCACCCGACCCAAGTGATGGTATTTTCAGTTGCTCCATTTGCACATGAAAGTTGGACACGAATAAGGAAGGTCAACGGAGAATCCATGAGGTTTAGTTATGGCAAAGAATATTGAAAGCACCAAGGACTGTCCAAAGAACCAAAAGTCTGTCTTGGAAGAAGTATGGTCAGAATGCTCTTTAGAGGCAAGGATGGCGAGGCTTCGTTTTGCATATTTTGGACATGTTGTCAGGGCTGAGAAGGACATCATGTTCGATAAAATAGATGGGCAGGGAGGGAAGGGAAGTCCCTCGAGGAGATGAATTGACACCATGGCTGTAACATTGGGCCCAAGCGTAGGTACAACTGGGAGGCCAGAGCAAGGACCGGGCAGTCTTTCTTCTGTCGTGCAGAGGGTCGCTATGGGTGGGAACCAATTTGATGGCAACTAACCATTGAAAACCACTGAAAAAGCTATAATACAGAGTGTGCCTGGTGGCTGTTAGAGCATTTCCTTGTTTCCATATGGCTTTTATTACGTTTCCAGCCACATCTTTGGCCAGGCCACCACCTTGAGTGGTACTCTGAGGTTGTATGAAGTTCTTACGACATCTTTCATTCCCTCTATGTCCACTTCACTGCTCACAAGCCCTGACGTTTTCTCAAAGCGCCACAAACACAAGACAGCAAGTCCTGTGGCATTCGCAGCACTATCAGATTTACATCCTTACTGTATAACGGCCTTAAGGTATCTCACAGGTGACTTAAGGGACAATAACAAGAATGTCAGCACTCCAGAGTGATGGCAGCTTGTTAATTCAGGAGCCAATCCAGATATAAACTCATCTTTCCTCCTCCAGAGGACTGGTAAAATTCCAGGGAACAGTCTATATTGTTGCTAGCTGCGCAGACATCTCAAATTGGAGCCGCATTGTCTAGGTGAATCATTTTCCATTTGGGTTCTGTCTTTTAGAAAAACGTCCCCCCTCAGCCCTTGTGGCAAAGAACCTGTCTCCCTCCAGTGAGGTCTGTAAGGAGAATACTCTGTAAAGAAATTTACATTTCAATGGAAAGCACTACTCAGAGAGAATTGTCGCTCCCACCCAACACACTTCAAGGCTGAAGCACACAGCTGAGACACCCACCCTGGTCGGCTGCCAACCCAGCTCTTCACATGGTACGTCACGAGCTAAGAAATGGCCTGGCAGCCCGATTAAGGAAGTCTCTCTGGAAAGTGACTCATCAGAATGTAGGTGGTGAAGTGTGTGGCGTGCGGCTGTGGAGTGCGGGCGGAGGGATGATAAAGGAAATGAGAAGCAGGAGTCACAATACTCCTCATGAAAATAAGAGTTGAATTTCACTTTCGAATGGGCTCAACCACGTTTTATCAAGATACTGTGTGTGGATGAGTGAGGAGAAAGGGCTGAAAGGAAATCGTAAGTGGAAAAAGATGTGTTCCTTGTTAAAAATGACCTCTTGACCTGAGAAGATACGGGAGTCAGATCTGGAAGACAAAATAATCATTTAGGCCAAAGAGGCAGGCAGGAGACCTGGATCCATTCCCAGCCAGGACCCATCTGTCAGGGATGGAGGTGGAGGGGCTTGTATGTTGCTGGAATGCTGAACGGGTTTCAATAGCGCGTTCAGACTACAATGGAGTGCTGGTGGTACAGGGGTTAAAACGCTCTGCTGCTAACCAAGAGGTTGGTAGTTCGACCCCAGCAGCTGCTCTGTGGGAGAGACAGAAGTGGCAGTCTGGCCCAGCAAATAAGTACAGTCTTGCACACCCAATGGGCCGTTTCCACGCTGGCCTGCAGGGTTGCTATGAATTGGACTTTGATAGCCACAGGTTTAGTGGTGGGGGTGGTGGTTTTCCAGACAAAGATAAACTCTGAAGAAAAGCCTAGTAATGTACTTCCAAAAATGAGATGAACCCAATAAAAACCCTTAGATGACAATGGCTGGCCTCAACAGCGGCTCCCACCACCACGCCACCACTGAGACCAGTGGCAGGTACCGCTGCCAGCAGGGGCTGTGGTGTCAAATGACGGGGCCCGTCTTCTCTGGACAGGCTGGCACTTGTGAGTATGCCAGCTCCTTGCAACTCTGAGACCGCGGCCCGGAGGAAACCATGTGCAAACTTCCTAAGAGATTTTAGATGGAGTGTCTTTGCTCCACTTTAAATGAAAGGAGTTAAATGTCTTGGCTTTGAGCTCTCAGAAAATTCAGGATTGTTCATTTGGGCATAGTACTTACTATGTTTGGGAACTCTGATAACGTAATACTACGTTATCAAACCCAACTAAATTCCCTACACATGATCCACCATCTCTGGTCATTAGAAGTCTGGCCCCGAATCACCTCAGGATAATGACATGTGTTAGTCGCCCATACACCACAGGATGGGTTTTCATGGGCTGCTTTCTGGAAGTGCATTGCCAGGCCTTTCCCCCTAGTTCATCTTACTCTGTAAGGAACACAGAAACCTGTTCATCCTCACAGAAACACAAGCCTCTGCAGGCAGACAGGTGGTATCCTAGCATGAGGTGCTCTGGAGGGGAAATCAAACCCAGTTCTACAATCACCGAACCACTCACTCACTAACTCACTCTCTTTCTATGTATAGATATATAGAATCAATCAGTGAGTCAATAGCAGCCCTATCAGACAGGATCGAGCCACCCCTGTGAGGTCCCAAGAGTAGAAATCCTACAAGTGTAGAATCCTACAAGAGTAGAAAGTTCTGTCTTTCTCTGACAGAGAAGCTGGAGGTTTAGAACAGCTGACCCTGCAGCTCTCAGCCCAATGTGCAACCTCTATGCATACATCCATTTATTGTCCCATCTTTTTTTCTGGTTGTATCGGAATCCTGTTATCTGCCACATGTTTTTGAATCCTGGGATCCGCATGTCTCCCACCTGCGGGCCATCAGTTGAGAACAACTGAGTTGGAAGGAAGGCCCACATTTACTAAGCATGGCATCTGTGGACCATCCTCCACTCTGTCCTTGTGGGAGGCTACCTGGTGGGGCTCTCCATCAGGGGCAGAAGCCCACAGCTGTACTGAAGCAGTGGTTTAGAATACGCATTTGAAGACTCAAGCACGGTACCCAGTGCTTTCAAGATCCAAAAGGATGAAATCATATTAGAAGACCCTGACTTGGAGGAAGTTGGAAGTTGTCTGGCTGACTTCCTCCGGAAGGCCTGGGAGGTCCCTCCATTGTCTGGTCCTCTTGGATCTCTAGTCTTATGGCTCCTGGCCAACCCCACCTCCCAGCCCCCTGACACACACACACACACACACACACACACACACACATCACCCCCATCCCAGTCTCGGCTAGCCCCCTCAGCCTTCTGCCCCCCCACACCCCCAGTCTCGGCTAGCGCTCCCCTCAGCCCCCTGACACACACACACACAAAACCACCCCCACCCCCCACCCCAGTCTCAGCTAGGAGCGTTTTGTATCTCTGTGCCTTCATTCACCCAGCTGGAAAGCCTCTGGAAAGAGGGACCAAATATGGCTGGGTGGAGGAGGAAGTTCCCCAGAGACAAGACACTTGGGCCAGCCACCTGTGGCACAAATGAGCTTCCAATCAGCTTGCTCAATTCGTGCCCTTCTTCTAAGACCAGCTATGGGGCTGCTCTTCCACGGTCTCCCGTACACTCTATAGCACTCTCCCCATTCATTCCCTCTGTGGGGTCCCCAACACTCCTCAACACTTGGCTATGTTCTTAGTCCCTCTGTCCACCTCGGCCACTCACAAGTCTCCAAAGACACAGTGTGCCTCTTTTCAGGACCGCTGCCTACGCCATGGTGCTCAACGCAAAGGAGCTTCACAGTTTGTGGCAACATGGAATTAACAGGTAGTGGAATTTTTTCATGACCATTTTGAAGGCCCTTCCTACAAGCTTGTGAGAAGACTAAAGAGCAGAATTTCTCCAGGAAAAACTAACTTACGATGGGGATTCAAATGCTCCCTAAATTATTAGGATAACTAAGACATTTGATTTCCTCCCCTCACCTAAATATTAAGAACCCTTGTAAATGTACGAAAGAACTGAAAAGTCAAAGTACAGTGAAAATCCAGACAACTTACACCTACATGGAATCATTTAACATCCTGTCAAATACAGATAAACTGTTTTTGGCAATTCCATTTACAGGTGAGTTACAAAAATAATACTTTATATCCTAACTACATCAGGAGGACCCGCTGATGTAAATGCCCACTGCCAAAAGGCAGCAATACAGAAGGAATGTAAGTTACACCTTAAATTCATTTCCTATGTTTGCTGTAATACATCACCATAAATTCCACAGTTTAAGGGAGGCGGGAGCAGGGAGGGAGGGAAAAAAAGAGGACCTGATGCAAAGGGCTTAAGTGAAGAGCAAATGCTTTGAAAATGATTAGGGCAAAGAATGTACAGATGTGCTTTACATAATTGATGTATGTATGGATTGTGATAAGAGTTGTATGAGCCCCTAATAAAATACTTAAAAATAAATAAATAAATAAATAGATAGATAGATGGATAAATAAATAAATAAAAGAAAGCTGTAAAAAAATAAAAGAGGAAAAAAATTCCACAGTTTAACAATATAAACTCATTTTTTTCACTGTTTTTGAGGCCAAAAGCCTGGCATCAGTTACAGCACATGAACAAGATCTGCTCCCCCTGGCGTTTCTAGGGGAGAATCTATTCCTTGCCTCTTTCAGCTTCCAGTAGCTGCCAGTATTCCCTGGCTTGTGGCCTCATCGCCCCTTGTCTCTGCCACTGTAGTCACATTGCCCTCTCTTTCCCTGAAAGCTCCCTATGTCTCCCTATGGTACATGTAGGACCTGCCCAGATATTCCACAACCCTCTCCCATCTTCGTTCTGTAATTTAATCACATCTGCAAAGACCCAGTCCCCCCGCCAAAGGTCACATTGACATGTTCAAGGAACTAGGACAGCCATTTGGAGAGCCACTATCCAGCCCACTACCCACACATGTAGTCAAAATTCAAACTAACTGCCGTTGAGTTGATTCTGACTCATAGCAACCCTATAAGCAAACACCAACCAAAAACTCCATTGCCATTGGGCTAGCTCAATGAGTTGGTATTGACTCTGCAGTAACTGGAGCTACATTCTAACTTAGAGCTTTAAACATGTCCTCCATGTAAACAATGTGGTCCGTGGTTGGTTTGCTGTCTGTGAGTTCTACAAGGCGGGGCTATAATGACTGCTGTTCACGGCAGAGACTCCAGCAACTGACCTGTTGGCAAAGGGGGGCGGGCGTTGGGCAGACGCTGTGAATTGTCTACTCCGCGGTCATCTGTCTGCTTCTTTAGTGACAAGTACTTTGGGTGGGCCAGGATGCTGTCCAGAGGAAGGACTACATTTCCCAGCCAAAGTATCTGTTCGCTCTCTGTCTGCATCACCTGCAGCACCTATGTATATTCATGTAACCTCCGTATCTGTGAACAGATCCTACTTCCAGCCCCATTTTAAGGTGCCTCCTTGTCTTACCTGTGATGCGTTGAATTATTAAAGGCAGCCCTTCTAGCTAGGGTCTTTGTAATGGGTGAAGTCAGGCCCCACACAGACACCCCTTGTACAACAGATTCAACACTGCCCAGTCCTTCACCGTCCTCACAATTGTTCCTATGCTTGAGCCCCAGCGCTGTAGCCACTGTACCCGCCCATCTTGCGGAGGGTCTTCCTCTTGTTCTCTGTCCCTCATGATGTCCTTCCTGACATGTCCAAAGTGTGTAAGATGACTTACTTCTAAGGAACTTTCTGAATGGGCAAAGGGCCATAAAAATGCTGGGCAGTGTTTCATTATGCTGTGCACAGTGTCAGGACTGACTCGAAGGGACCTAACAACAACATGGAGATTGAACGAGCCATCGCAGAAGCAGGAATGTGGGAAGGGGTATGCCTGGTGTTGACAAACCCAGGGACAAGGGAACAACAAGTGATCCAAATCGGTGGTGAGGAGGGTGTGGGAAGCCTGATAGGGTAATGTAACCAAGAGGAATTACTGAAACCCAAATGAAGACTGAGCATGATAGTGGAACAAGAGGAAAGTCAAAGGAAATAGAGGAAAGAGCTAGGAGGCAATGGGCATTTATAGAGGTCTAAATAAAGGCATGTACATATGTAAATATATTTATATATGAGGATGGGGAAATAGGTCTATATGCATATCATATATTTATAGGTTTAGTATTAAGGAAGCAGAAGGACATTGGGCCTCCACTCAAGTACTCCCTCAATGCAAGAATATTTCCTTCTATTAAATTGGCATTCCATGATGCTCACCTTCCTGACACAATCACTGAAGACAAAGCGGGTGAATAAGCAAATGTGGTGAAGAAAGCTGATGGTGCCCAGCTATCAAAAGATACTCCCCCCACTATCATGATCCAATTCTACCTTAAAATTATGGGTAGACCAGAGGATGTACACTGACACAGATAGGAACTGGAAACACAGGGAATCTAGGGCGGATGATCACTTCAGGACCAGTCTATATGTGAGTGGTGATCTTGGGAGGGCAGAGGGAGGGTGGGTTGGAAAGGGGGAACCAATTACAAGGATCTACATATAACCTCCTCCCTGGGGGACAGGCAACAGAAAAGAGGGTGAAAGGAGACATCGGACAGGGCAAGGTATGACAAAATAGTAATTTATCGATTATCAAGGGTTCATGAGGGAGGTGGGAGCGGGGAGGGAGGGGAAAAATGAGGAGCTGATGCCAGGGGCTTAACTGGAGAGCAAATGTTTTGAGAATGATGAGGGTAATGAATGTATAAATGTGCTTTACACAATGGATGTTGGATTGTGATAGGAGTTGTATGAGTTCCTAATATAATGATATAAAATGAAAGAAAGAAAGGAAGGAAGGAAGGAAGGAAGGAAGGAAGGAAGGAAGGAAGGAAGGAAGGAAGAAGAGCCAGGAGTGGAGTCCATCCTCTGGATCCTGAGATTCCCATGTGCTAATCTCGTCAATCTAGGAGGCAGAGCTGTGGCATCAGACTCTGCAGAGACAGACAAGAAGTGGAGGAGAAGCCATGGCATTCAGCAGCAGCATAAGACTGCCTGCCTGTAGGCAGGAGGCTCATTTGCAGAACAAAGTGCACTCAGGCACTTAATGGGGAAAATAGGTTTGCTGGCCCAGTTGGCTAGAACCAGTTTAGGTTGAAACTTATGGTGAAGTAGCATGCCCTCTGGACATTTATTGGAGTGCTAAAAAAAAGCTATACAATACTTGTCCCAGCAGGGTAGAGGTCAAGGATTGCCTGGTTGTGAGAGAGAAGGGGTGGGGGGGGGCATGTCTGCCCACAAGACGGAGAAATGTTTCTGACCGAAAGAACTACATGTTAAGTATTTTTAATCTTGACGTGTACCCAGTTAACTTTCCTAATAAGCTCCGCATCATAAGGATTGTCTGTGAGTGCTGTGTGGACACGGTAGTGATGGTTTGAACCCAGCAGAGAAACAGACACTGCCAATGGAAGAGACACATGTTTGGCCCACGCCTCATGGAAATCAGCCTTCAACTGATGGGGTTGATCCCCTTCCCGCTCTGGTAGCTAGAGAAGGTAAGTCACCACCATTATGCCATTCTTACATCAACATAAACCACAAAGAGGAAGAAATGAGGATTTTTCATTTAATCCCCCTTCAGTCAGTCCCTAATCTTATACACTTTTAGGAACATGAGATTATTTCTGGAAGTATAACAAGAAAAGCCCGGGCCTCCCACTCTCCCTCTCCACCACAGACGGGTCACACACATGGGTGGGCACCTGCGTGTGGGGGCAGAGAGGTGTGCGGGGAGTATGAGCACAGGCACGGACAGGGCATGGGAGAGGAAGGTGTCAGAACTACCAGCTTACAGCATCTCCAACTTCAGGTTGACAGGTCAGGGCCCCAGGAACCACTCCTGTCTATCAGTTGGGGCGTAATGGGTTGGCTTGCATGTTGCTAGGACTCCGGGGTCGCCTGTGGTAGGGAGGTTTGTGGTGGAGATTCCAAAGTAGTGCTGTTCTCTCCCCCAAGTGGATGCTGCTGTCAGGTGCCGTCAAGTCAGTTCTGACACAGCAACAGAACGAAAGAGCGCCCGTGTTTGCTTCGGAGGAATTTTAAATCTGGTCATTTTGTATCTGCTATTCAGAAACACGACTTGTTCTTAAATGGCTGTGGGTCCCTTTGTCACCAGCGGATTGCGAGAATAGCTATTCTATTAAGGGAAGGCTTGTTGCTGGTTTAAAAACCAACACTCAATGGTGATACTCTTCTGTGCTGCCCAGCTCTACAGGGTGCCCAAATTCTACCTAATTGGCAAACTCGCTTCTCTTCAGAAAGCTTCCACCAAACCAGTTAATAGGGCTTTAGGGATTCTTAGCCAAAGGAGCCCGGAGGGCGCAGTGGGCTATGCACTGAACTGCTAACAGCAAAGTCAATGGTTTGAACCCACCAGCTGCTCTGAGGAAGAAAGATGAGACTTTCTAACTTCCCTGAAGAGTTTCAGTCTCAGAAACCCACAGGGGCAGTTCTACCCTGCCCTATAGGGTCACTATGAATCAGAATCGACAGGATGGCAGGGAGTTTGGGGCTTTAGGTAGCTGTGTTAGACCAAGTAGACTAGAGAAGCAAATTCATAGACATTCACATATGTATAAGAAAGAGATTTATATACTAGAGCAATTGAACATTGAGAAAACATCCCAGACCAAGTCCATAAGTCCGATATTAGCCCAGATGTCCAATACCAATCTATAAAATCCTCTTCAGTCTCACAAAACACATGCAATGAACCAAATGCAGGACGATCACAGGCCGGTGGGTGGGAAGTCTTGTGGATCCAGTGGCTTGTAAGTTTCACAGCGCTGGCAGGAGGTCTGCACACGGGCTTCTCCAGCTAGGGGTACTAGAGTACTTCCATGTGCCCTGTTAGCTGCTGAGCCTCACAGGGAGTGGAGAGAGTGGGTGTCGCCTGTCTCCAATGAGGAATACAGAATTCCCAGAATCCTCAGAAGGCCAGGCCCACGCAGAGGCCTCATTGGCTATATCCCAATTGACAAGCCAGACTCCACACCTACGCTCTTAATCCTCAAATTGACAACAGATTATGTAACTACCACAGTAGCCGAAGCCAAACACCATCATCTAATATTCTGATCACTTTGCCTCACAGGCTGAAATTAGTTTATGTTTCAATAAAAAATTAGTTTATTTGAGCATAAAGCACTATATTCCTATAAGACTGAAATAGAGCTAACATTATAAGCGTACCTTCGACAGGTAAGGTTATACTACAGAGAGGCGAAGTATTAAGTAGGTAGATTTTAAATCCATCTTCTGTAGCCCTGAGCAGAACCTAAGCTGATATTAGTCCTGTCTAAGATGAACATGTTGAAAGCAAATGAGACTTGTTTTATATAAAGGATAACTATAAATGTCCACGATAAATGATTCACACTCTAAATCTTTTGTATTTTTAGTTCTTGGCAACTTTCCCCACGAAGGTTCAGTTGCCTATCTTTCTACTAAGCCTAATTCTTCCTCCACATTTAAAACAAACTCTGCTGTTCCAGTGTATTACTCTGCACTAGGATGTACTCCAAATTGCATCGAAGTTACCATAGTAACTCTCAGCTAATTTGCCCTTGGTTGGGTTTTTTAAGAGGGTTTTGTTGTTGTTGTTGTTGTTAAAAGATAAATCTTGCAAGTAAACAAAGTTTCTATGAAAATATTATGCCATCAAATATTAGAACCCCAAAACTATAAGTGTATGTTTGGGGGCATCACTGACAGCCATGATACTAGGCGGTGAAATACTCAAAATTAACATTCCAGGTTAAATGTCCCTTTACACATGTCCAATCTCTGAAACAGAATTGGGGAAAAAAAGCTCTATCCTCCCCAGGCCTGCCCACCTTCCACTCCCATCCAGAATAGAACCGACAGAACAGTGCTCGCCTGCCCTGGTACGGGGCTGAGGGCACACAGTAGGTGCTCAGCTGCTGACCACAAGGTTGCAGGTTCCAGTCCACACAGCGGGAGCCTGGAAGACAGGTCTGGGGAACCTGTTTCTCAAAGATGACTGCCAAGAAAACCCCAAGGAACAGTTCTGCTCCGCAGCACATAGGGTTGCTAGCAGTCAGAATCGATTGGACAGCAACAGGTTTGGGTTTGGCTCTCCTATTGGAAGCACACCTGGGACCTGGGCAGAATGAGGGCCTGGCCGAGGGCGTGAGTGACCTGCCCAGGTCGAATCAGCAGCTCCAGCATCCAGCTCTGGCAGTGGCTACATAGACATCCGAGCTCTGTGTGTAGCTTGGGACGGCAAGGACAGGTGACTTGTATGAAAAAGGAAGGGAGCGAGGAAGGAAGGGAGGAAGGAAGGAAGGAAGGAAGGAAGGAAGGAAGGAAGGAAGGAAGGAAGGAAGGAAGGAAGGAAGGACCCAGCTACTACAACACTACTTAAAAAAACACAGCAACTCACTCCCATGGAGGGATTAGGACACGGAGTGACCCTGAAGGGCAGGGTAGAGCAGCCCCTATTCCAGAGCAGAAAGCTTCATCTTTCTCCCACGGGAAAAGTTGTGGCTCGTGGGTTCGAACAGCAGCCTCCACATGTCTGCAATAGGACACCCCCCAACCCCTTATCCCGGAGAGTTTCCTAGGGGGGTGGAAAAGTCAGGTTGGGCCCTTGATCCCTGCCCATCATGTGGCCCCTCCCAGTGAGCATCAGAGGGCCTACAGGGAGTTGTCCACTTCGAGTCCCCACCCCTATCTCCATATTTCTGCTGGGTTGACATGGAGGAGGGGTGTGGTCGAGGGGTATCAGGCCCAGAGTATAAAAGAACAAACACACCAAACAAGGAACAGTCGCTCTAAGGATCCTCTGACTCTGAGCAGCTGTGTGTCGGCGCAGAACTGTGCTCCACAAGGTTTTCAATGACTGATGTTTGCGGAAGCATGTTGCCAGGTCTTCCTTCAGAGGCACTGCATGGCTAACCTCCAATATCCCGGGACTGGGATTGGCAGCTGATGGCATTTCTCATTAGTGCCACTTGCCTACTGTTTAGCACAATGAGATGGTACTTTAAGACAGGGCATCAGAAGAGCAGGTCCATCCAACAAGAGATGCAAGGTCAAACCCATTGCCATTGGGTCAAACCCAACCCAACCCTCAGCCACTGAATCGAATCTGACTCATTGTGGCCCTCTCTAGGGTTTCTGAAGCTGTAGGAACTGATAGGCTCAACTTTTGTCCTTGAAGCAGCTGGTAGGTTTGAACTAGCAACCTTGAAGCTATAGTTCATGTTTACCCAACAGTCCCACCAGAGCTTCTAAGTGAGCTTTATGTGAGCAGCACCTCAGGTGCTTATAAAAAAATGTACAGCTCAGTTAACCCCCTAAGGGTGTGGGCAAAAGAACTGAAAAGAACCTTCACTGGGGAGGAGGCCCATATGGCCAACAAACATATAAGAAAGTGTTCCAGGTCATTAGCCATAAGAGAAATGCAAATCAAAACAACCATAAGATACCACCTAACACCCCTGAGGCTAGCCCAAATCAGCAAATCAGAGAGCAACAAGTGTTGGAGGGGCTGTGGGGAAGTAGGGACCGTCTTCCACTGCTGATGGTCATGTAGATTTGTACAGCCACTGTGGAAAGCAATCTGGAGATGCTTAGAGAAAATGGAAATTAATCTACCTTATGACCCAGCCATCCCTCTACTGGGCATATACCCAGTGGAAGCAGCAAATAAAACATGACCAGTCATCTGCGCTCCAATGTTTATTGCGGCACAATTCACAATCACAAAGACTTGGAAACAGCCTAAGTTTCCATCGATAGACGAGTGGATTAGTAAACTCTGACACATACATACAATGGAGTACTATGCAGCACTGAAAAGCACAGACGCTCACATGAAACACATCGTTTTGTGGGAAGAGCTGGAAGGAATCATGTTAAGCGAGGTAAGCCAAACTCAAAAGGACAGGTATAACATGAGTCCCCTGAGGTAAGTACAATCAGCATGCCAGGAATAGAAGAATAAACATCTATCTCACAATAAACGGGTAGAAGCATAGATAATTGGAGGGAGGACATGCCACACCTAGGGAGGTACATGAGAGCCCAACATAAAAAAAATGTACAGCCCTTTTTTAAGCACCCCACTCAATTTTCGGCTCACCTGCTGCTTACGGCCCCCTGTATGACAGCACACTAGTGAGAGAATGCCACCCTTGCCCAAGTGAGAGAATGCCACCCTTGCCCAAGTGGCAGGGCAGAGGGGCAACACTTTTTACCACCAGATCTCTTCCCCTATGTCACCATGAGTCAAGGATTTCCTTCTAAGATGCTCACAGTAAAAGAGGTGTGATTTACTGCATCTGTGAATTTCCAGATTTCCAAAGAAAAACAATCCCCTATGCCCTTACTGCGCTAACAGAGGGTCCCCGTGTCTCGCACGGGAAGTACTGTTTACAGAAGGAAGACGCACTTCCAGGTGGCTCCCGACTGCTCCCCCGTCCCCGGCTCCACCTCTGTGGATGCTAGACGGGAGCTAATGTGCAAACAGAACCACGGAAACGCAGCTGAAGGCGCACATTCTTTTACTCTAATTAAGTCGGGACGCTAGATTCACAGCTGTTCCTGCCAGGGAAAGTGTTTTCGGAATAAACAATAGCGTGTAAGAGGTCTCTTGTTCCCTCTTTAAGCTCGACACCAACACCGTGCTCGGTCTGCTTTCCACACCAGGACGCTGGGCAGTAGGTGGGGGCAGGCATTCCGAAGCCCGACTCATGAAGAGGAAGCTGAGGCATAGAGGCTGCCGTAGCTCAAGTCACTCAGACATGACCTTGGCCAGGACCAGGAAGAAGACACCTGCAGGGACCCGTGCACTGGGTGAAGAACAAAGTCAGCAAGTTACCCCCGCTCCTAACTTTCCATCAAGGACAAACCAAAACATGGAGCCTGCTCGTTTTACTTTGAGAATGCCTCTACTCCTACAGAGCCATGGTCCCACAAACCCACGGGGGCGGTGGTGCCTGCCCTATAGGGTTGCCCTAAGTCGGAATCAACTCAATGGCAGCGAATGAATGCCACACCGAGGAGCGCTGGTACAGCAGGGAGTAACATGTGGGTTACTAAACACAAGGTCAGCAGTTTGAAACCACCAGCAGCTCCCAGAGAAAGATGAGGCTTTCTACTGCTCTAAAGAGTTAGGATCTCGGAAACCCACAGGGAGAGTTTTTTACCCTGTTCTGACAGTTTGCCATGAGTAGGAGTCAACTCGATGGCAGTGAGTGTGGTTTGGGATGCTGCTCCAGCAATGAGGCCCTGCACTGGAGCCGCTCCGGTCTGCCGGCGATGAAAATGGAGAAAAAGTTTGCAGGGTAGGACGACCAGATCCTCGCTGGCGTTTGTAACAGAAGAGTCACTGTGTGCAGTCCCAGGGTATTAAAATGTGGATATTGGGTCTACGTCTGGATGTCTATACAACAGTTCACCACCTCCTCCATCACCAGCCTTGTAAAATCGAATAGAATGGGTACGTCTTATTTTAACTCCATTGAGTCTAAAAACAGACTCAGTTTGTCTACCAGGAAGTCCTTTATTAACAAAAAGCCACAGACAAATGCAAGAAGGATTAGCTGTCAACAGAGAGGCTTTGGGGCAAGAGGAGATTTCTGATCAGCACCTTGTCAGTGTCCATCTCATTGTTTAACTTCACAGACAAAGCCAGGCTCTCTTCGGCGCGGGCACCACCAGCCCTCCTCCCCAGCCTCTGCCCAACAATGCTGACCAGTCTCTGCCCACACCGGGTATAGGAGCATGTGGGGATAAGCAGGGAAGAAAAAAACAAAACGAAACACAACTCTCTGCCATTGTGTCGATTCCAGCTCATAGCGACCCACCAGGACAGGGTACAACTGCCCCGCTGGGGTTCTGAGACTGTAACTCTTCCCGGGAGTAGAAGGTCCCATCTCTCTCCTGGCTGGTGGTTTCGAACTGCTGCCCTTGTAGTTAGCAGCCAGCACGTAATCACTATGGCGCCAGGGTGCATTTTCTAGCCGGGGAAGTAGTTTCACAGGGCGGACTATGGCAAGTTCTCCGTTTCTGTTCTAAAGATGAATGTGAGAAGAAAAAAAAAAATCTTAACCCCATCTGTAAATTTCTCACTTTTATTCTCTTAAAGCAGCTCCCTGGTGGCATAATGGATTCCGAGGTGGGCTGCTGACCACAAGATCTAGCTCAATGACTGCAAGCGAGACTGTCTTACAGCTGGAGTCTGCCGTGAACACCCACAGCCTTTGTCTGGCCTGGTCACAGGGTCTTCAGCATCAAGAGCACAGGGCCTGTGCTGTCCACTGGGGCAGCCCCCAGCCCCGCGGGACTAATGCGCACTTGAAGTGTGGCTGGAGGTGCAGCGGGTCACTCGTTGGGCTGCTAACCACGAGGTCAGCAGACGGAAACCACCAGCCAGCCAGCCACTCTGCAGGAGAAAGATAAGTCTCAGAAACCCAAGGGCAATGTGCTGTGGAAAGGAACAGACTCTGTGCAGAGGGTCGCTATGAGTCGGATTGGCTTGATGAAATGGGATTTGAGAGTTGTAAGTATTCATACCAGATTTCCAAGGTTTCATATGAAAAAGAGACATAGCTCACTGATTTATAAGGGATTCCATGTTGGAATGACATTTTAGATAGTCTAGGTTCAATAAACTTTACTGTTCTGTCAGCCGAGGAGCCCGATAGCAGTGGTTTACATGGTGGACTGCTAACCACAAGGCCAGCAGTTCAAAACCACCAGGCCTGAGCGAGAAAGACTAGATGATCCTCTCCTGTAAGGAGTTACAGTGTGTGAAACCCTAAGGGGCAGCTCTACCCAGTCCTGTAGGCTAGCGGTCTGAATGCACTTGAGGACAGTGAATGTGGTGTCTTTGGGTTTTATCTGTCAGTATGCCATTCATCCTGTGGGGGCTTGGAGGGTGTCATCACCTGTTGGTCCCTTCGTCACACTGTGGTGGCATGGATGTTGCTCTGAAGCTGGAAGGTTTGCGACTGGTACTTCAACTATCAGCAGGTTCACCATGGTGGACAGGTTTCGGAAGAGCTTCCAGACTAAGGCAGACTAGGAAGACAGGTCTGGTGGTCTACTTCCTAAAGGTAGCCCAGGAAGACCTCATGGATCAAGGCCTTATGCCTTGTGTGTTTGTATACATCCACAGAAGCTGGAGGAGGAAGCCACGTCCAGTGACACAGAGGGCCGGCGGTGCTGTGGCTTCCCAAAGAGCCAGCCACGGGCTCCAGTGTGCTGGCCATCGTGGGAGTTCGGCAGGAGCAGGCAATGTTTTGTTCTGTTGTACATGAGAGTGCCATGAGCCAGCATCCACTCGATGGCATCGATGCAGCTTAAATATATTAAAATAAGTTTCACTTAAAAATATATATGAGGGGGTACCCCACCAAAAATGGAATTTCTTTTCAAAGCTATGTAATTTTTTTTCACAAAACAACCATATCACCTTCAAAGTCCTCTCCATTACACTTAATAGATGTGTCAAATTTGCTATTCCATTCTTGGAAACACGTTGCAAACTCATCTGTTTGGATGAGCACCTCCTTCGTTTTGCTCTTCACCCCTTCTATATCTTCCAATCACTGTCCTTTCGTGTCCCTCTTCATGCCAGGAAACAAAAAGAAGCTTCACGCAGCTAGGTCAGGTGAGTAAGGTGTGTTGGGCAAGAGAGGTATGCTACTTTTGCCAAAAACTGGCACACTGGGATGGCTATGTGAGCAGGTGCCTTGTTGTGGTGGAAAAACCAGCCCCCCATCTGCCACAAATCCGGCTTTTTTGTCGCACACTGTTACACAATCTTTTCAGAACCTCTAAATGGAAAGCTTAATTAACAGTCTGACCTGGTGGTACAAATGAACTACAAATGCACTAACCCCTCCACATCAAAACAAAAAAACACACAAATGAACATCAGTTTTTGAGGGGTACCCTTCATATTATACATTTTTGTTATATCCACTTGCTCCCAACCAGACTGACATGGACCCGCCACACTGAACGCTCACTACTGAGCAAAATTCTGAGGCAGAGAGGTCAAAGTCTCTGGCAGCTCTCCCTCTCCGACCTTCACCTACACTGACAGTCTCACTCTAGCTGCTCACAAAGGGGAAAGTCTAAGTCTTCCTCCAATTCTTCTTCTCTACACACAAACCACATCACTTCTTCCCTCTGAGCAAAACTGCCTCTCGCTGACTAGACCTGACTACTGTCCTTTGCTCTCTGTCTAAATGCAGACTCGAAGCCCAGTGGAAATTAGAATAGCCACCACAATGGCCACGGCCTCCATTAGCTGGAGACCAGAAAGACTAGATGGTGCCCAGCTACCGCCATGGACGGTTCTGACCAGGGACCTGATAGAAGGCCCAAGATAGAAAGGGGGGAAATGAAAAACAAAAATCAAACTCCTGGTCTGAAAGAGTCTGGCGGGACTCTCAAGAGTACGGTCCTCAGACACCCTTTAAACTTGGAACTGAGCCCACCTCCAGGGAGCACCTTTCAGCCACCAATGCCCAGGCCCATACAGCGAACATGATCCCCGTGAACTAGCCCTGGGGGAGCACCAGGGTGGCCTGTGTCTAAGCACGGAGCTCTGAGGGCAGGAGGAAGAATACTGGGGCGGCAGGCAGTGTTCTCCTCCCCACTGCCACACTGAGGGTTCGTCACCAATGTGTGTGTACACTGTCGAATGGGGCAGTCGTGTGCTCTGAAAACATTCATCTAAACCACAATAAAACCCCTCTGGTTAAAAAGCCCTTTCTACTCATTTCATTCAGGCTTCCCCACACCAACACACACAGGTCTATCCCAAGAAAATGAATTGATTTTATTGGATGTGGTGTAAATACATGCGACAACACACCCACCGGGGCAACCATTCCTACGTGGACAAGTCTCTGACACCGCTTACGTCCTTCGAGTCCTTAGACCATTGCAATGAATTTACTTTGCAATGGATTTACTTTGCTGCTGCTACTGGGCTTAGCCAGACTTCTTAGCGTTGCAATGTATCATTGACGTTGCCGGAGTTGGGCCACATCATCCTGGAGTCTGTCAGACAGCGGGCAGCTCTTATCTACCAAACTCACACCAACACACTGCTGGCAAGTCTGTCCGGCTCACAGCAGCCCGGCAGGCCGGAGCAGAACTGCTCCGCCCCGTTTCCACGGTGTCTGCTTTATGAACGCGACTGCCACATCGCTCTCTTGCAGAGCCGCTGGGAGGTTTAAACTGCTGACCCGCTGAGTCGCAGCCTAGCCCTTAACCTGCTCTGCCAACAACGCTCCTTCTGATCTACAGACGTCTCTCTAAATGCACCTGCACACATCAGCCAGTCAAGGTGGGAGGATGAATCTACGCGTGGCCCTTTAAGAAAGAAAACCCCCAACCTTATTTCATAATGTCAGGACAGCGGTCACTAGACAAACGGCCCATTGAGAGGGCAAGGTAAATTGCACCCAGACCTACTGCTCCCCAAACCACCAGACGCTTGGCATGTGGGCCACTGATTTTGTTGTTGCTGTTGGTGCGGGGAAACCAGTGAAGGCAGTTTTCAATTCCACACTTCACACACATTGTTTTGTCTCGGCCATTTCAATCCCTTCAGCACACTAGCACGTGCCCCTCTTCCTCCCTGTGGCTCCTGTTCCCTTCCTCTTTCTCCCCTAGCCAAGAATGTGTGGACCGGGCATGCACCAGCTTTACAACCACCATCCCCGCACCCTGCAGTCAGGGCCCAAGCAGTCAGGGGTTCTGTATCCCTCCCGCCTTCCTCACCGGCCAAAACAAACAAACAAACAAAGCCAGAGCCAATGGTCCTCAGTCGATTCCTCCTTGAGGCGACAACGTATGTTGCAGAGAAGAGCTGCGCTCCAGAGGGCTGCCGTGGTTGTAATGTTACAGGTGCAATTTCCAGGCCTTTCTTCCACATGCCATCCTAGGAGCCAAGAGAAAACCCTTCGCCGCGCTCTAAGTCCTGTGCCCAATGGGATCCAGGCAATTCAGAGGTGCAAACCACCAATTCCCAGAGAAAACTCACCAAAGGGCTACTCAGCAGAAAGCCTCATGCGCCTTATGAAGCTCTCTGTGCCAATCAAGGCTGGACAGGATGCCTGAGCCAGGCCTGCTGAGGTCCCCCCACACCATTCACTCAGACAAACGATTCTAAGGTCTACTTGGCACGGGTTCCTGTGCACGGCACGGGGAGACAGGAGGCTGGGAAGTTTTCCTGTCACAAGGAGTCACTGATGGTTAGGAAAGTCAACACGTAGGAAAGTTAGCATGGAGCACAATAAGGGAAAGATGGAGGCCAAGTAGAGGGGAGAATGCTGACCTAGGGAAGCCTGCAGAAGTCTATAAGAAGACTTGAACTCGGGGAGATGAGGCTGCATCCTTGTGACAATTCATCACACAGTAGAGGGAGCAGTGAAGCAGGGCAACGACCTGATCAACAATGACCTCCTGTGAGCATTTCAGGAGTAAGCAATGAAGGCGGAGAGGAAGTGAGCACCAGACCTGAAGGTGATTACACAACTCATTTTAAAGGTGATTTACTCGGGGGTTGGGGGGGGAGAGGTGGGGAGAAAGAAAGAAAGAAAATGTTCTGAAATTGATGGTGGTAACAATTGTACAATTCTTGAGATGACAACTTTAGAGTTGTATGGTATGTGGATTAAGTGCCGATAAAACTCTTTTTAAAAAAAGATGACTTCCTGCCTTCTCCCTGCTCATCCAATAGCTTCTACTTGTGAACTCTTACTCAAAATCTCATTGTATGAGGTTGCTTCCGGCACTAACCAACCCTATAGGTCAGGGTATAATCACTACTCGGCCTTTTGGCTAAGCTCAAGTGTAAGGCTGAGCACAATTATCCTGAGTTCCCAAGGCTGTAACTCTTTACAGGAGTAGAAAGTCTCACCTTTCTCTCAAGAGGAGAGGCTGGTGGTTTTGAACCGCTGATCTTGTGTTTAACAGCTGAGCGCATAACCATGTATGAACCAGATATTGAAAATCACCATTCTTCATCCACACAAGGCTCAGGAACTGTCTCTAGATTCACCAAGGCAGCTCCCGATAGTGGGAACACTTTTCCAATTGCAGCTTGGGACACATTAAAAGGTCATGGCATCAGTGCAATAGGTCTGCAAAGCGACCAGTATGTTTTTGTTTTTTTTAAAAAAAAGATATCGAATAGTAAATATCAGCACATACTGCGTAAGTCAAGGTTAAGTATTGCTTTGCAATTCTTTGGTTTAGTTAGATGCGCTCATGTTGCGGCAGTTACATAATCTCCTGTCAACTTGAGTGAAGAGGTGGAATCTAGCCTGTCAATCAAGTCATAGCCAATAATGCATTTGTGGGCATGGCCTTCTCCTGAGGATTCTGGGAACTCCAGAACATGAGGTGGTACAGCACTCGGTCTGCTCCACATTCCTGTCGACAAGCCATGTGGACCCACACTGATGGCAGCCAGAGCCCTGGAGTTGGAGGAGCCACGTGGAGATCCACACCAGTGCTAAGCTATTTCTCCCACCGCTGGATCCACAGGATTTTATACCCACTGGCCTGTGATCTTCCTGCATTCAGCATCCTTGCATGTCTTGCACGAGTCTGAAGAGGACTAGCACTGGAATGTGGGCTAATATCGGACTTAGGAACTTGATTTGGACTGGGCTGGGCTGTTTTCTTTTTTTTTAATTAAACAATTGGGATGTTTTCTTATATGCAATCACTCTTTGATATAAATCTCTCTCTTACACACATATGAGTGTCTCTGGATTTCTCTAGTCAACCCGGACTAACACACATGTACATGAAGACATCATCACACAGATTTTTTGTTTGGGGCCACAAAGTTTGAGAGTCACATGTTTAAAACATGCCACAGGTCATGAATCAACAGTAAATTAGTTAGAGCAGATCTCTAATGACTCCCTCAGAATCGGACTCGCTGCACTGAGGTGATGCCAACTCACACAGAGCCTATAGGGCAGGGGGAGAACTGCCCCTGTGGGCTTCCGAGACTGTAACTCTTTAGGCGAGTAGAAAGCCTCATCTTTCTCCCAATGGCCCCAACCTCAGCAAAATGAATATACCGTATATACTCGAGTATAAGCCAGCCTGAGTATCAGCCGAGGCACCTAATTTTACCACAAAAACAGCATTAAAAATGTGCTGAAAACTCAGCTCATACATGAGTAATATACGGTAAGCTTATTTCTGCCGGGATTTCAGGCTCATAACTGACTCCCATAGACATCTCGGCCACCCTTAGGTACCGCCCATCATCTGTCTCATTCAATCTTCCTAACCAGGCCTCCTCGGACAGGCTCTCCATCTGCCAGGCCATTCCGGCATGCCCTTCTGATCCCCTGGCCTGCCATGAAAGTGTAATTCTCCTGGGTTCTCCACCTGTTCCTTGAACACTTCCCCTACCTGCTTAATGGAAAGCCAGCTTTGAGGAGTCCCTGGGTGGCAAAGTGGTTCAACAATTAACTGAAAGGTGGTGGGGGGGTGGTGGTTTGAAGCCACCTGAGGTGCCTTGGAGGAAAGGTCTGGCAATCTGTTTCCAAAAGGTCACAGCCATGAGAATCATATGGAGGCTGTGGTAGTTACATAATTTTATGTCACACTGAAGATATATAAAAGGGGAGGGGTGGTATTCAACCTGTCGATCAGGTTGTAGGCGTGGCCTTCTCCTCAGCAGGGCCCTGGACTCACCCCCTTCATCTTCCTGTTTGCAGGTCAGCCTTAAGAATTGTGGGAGCCCTGCCACACACTTTCCACCCAGCTTGGATCCACATGGTTCTGCACCCACCAGCCTGTGACCTTCCTGCACAGTCTGTGAGTCTGAAGAGGGACTTGTGGGCTAGCATTGGGCTCATGGACTAGAGTTGACTGGGCTGAGACATTTTCTTAGAATATAACTACTTCTTGATAGAAACCTCTTTCTTACCTAGTTGAGTGTCGCTGGATTTGTTTCTCTAATCAACCCTGCCTAACACAGCAGCAATTCTACTGTGCAACACACAGCGTCACCAGGAATCGCCATCAACTTGATGGCAGCCGGTTATACAATGCCACGATGCTCCTTCCAGGAACTGACTGTTGACACAATAGATGAACCCTGAGTAGTATGAAAATAAGACTACGTCTCATAAACTCACTTCAGGGGTGGCTGGTCTCCCTACTTCCTTGACCCACAGGATCAAAGACGTGTGGGTTGTCATCTGAACTTCCTGTACCCCCCCCCCCCAGCCAACTCCTGTCATCTCTGCTTTGGAATCTTTCCCTATCTCACTCCCTGCTCTGCAGGCCTCCGCCCTGCCACTCTTCCTCCCACCTCCAGGGTTCTTCTCCTTTCTCCCCAAGGTCACTGCATTCCTTCCATTTCCATTCAAATACCCATGAGCTCCGCCACACCTTGGTCCTTATCACTACCTGGAAAGACTCCGCCTTTAAGATTCCAGCCTCTAAATCACTAGCTATAGCTTCTTATTTACCATGTCTCCACTTCCTCATTCTCAAACATCAAGGCTCCATCCTCCTAAACAGGTGGTTCCCATTTACCCCGCCTGGCTTCACTCACCGCCCTAGTCAATGGGCCTCAAGGCCACACAATTCCAAGGCCATTCCTGTTCAAGTCCTAAGGTCCCGGGTTGCTTTGACTTTTCTCTACAGCAGCTGTTTCAAAGCTCCATCCTTTGACCTTCTTCCCTGCAGCACAGGGCCGGCCCTCCACACCCCTACCTCCTCGCTCAGTGCAAAGGGAGAGGGGTCCTCTGTTTTTGCTCAGGTGGGAAAGCCAGGAACTGTGGAGACAGCAGGAATCACAAAATGCTGAGCACTTTCCTCTTGAGATTGTAATTCTCAAATGTCAGTCAGTGTGCATAAAATGTTACCTGAGTGATTTCTTAACATGTAGACTCCTGGACCCCACTTCCAAGAGATGGATTTACAGGGTCTGGAGTGGCACAGTGGGTGACACACTGGACTTCAAAATGCCAGGTCGCCAGTTCAAACCTACTGCCACTCAGGGGGAGAAAAATGAGGCTTTCTGTTCCCATAAAGAGGGACAACCTAGGAACCCAAAGGGCCAGTTCAACTGATTGTTGGATCCTGATGAGTCAGAACTGACTCCATGACTGTGCATGGAGGGATCCTTAGGAATCCCTGGAGGGTGGACCTGGTTCACAGGTTCCATTGATAATGAGAAGGCGGGGCAAAGCCCTTGAGAAGAACTTCTAACAAGCTCCTGCCAATTCTGTGGTGCGCAGTTCTCCTCTGACACCCAAGGGTCCCCAGGAGTCCGGATCGAGGACCATCAGTATGTTTTCTTTTGGTAATTTGGTTCTTTGGCATCATTCCTAGAAACCTGGACTTGCACAGTCACTCTGGTGACTAAAGGCAGGTGGGGCCAGAATTGGAGAATCACTGCCTCAAATCCCTCCCTCCATCAGATAACATAGTTGCTTTAAGTTGTCATTTATTTGAAGAACAAAATATCAAGGACCTTATTTTAGGTCACACAGGCTGAATGAAGATGATATAGATAACTGACATGCTTAATTCTGGAATTCCTATATGAGTTCAAATGTTCTTCCAAAAAAATTGGAATGAAATAGTAACACATATAAGGGGGCTTCATTGAGTTAGAAAATGGAACGGAAAGATAATGTAATTTTCCTTGAACTTTTTGAAGCCCCCATGTATAATGAACTCCCCTACACTGTAAGTTCAGTTTCTCTACCAGCACAATTCAACTGTATTACTAAAGACATCAACCACTTGGTGAGTTTCCTAGATTTTCACTGTTGAGTCATGTACCCACGGTTATCCTTACCATCATGACTGATTCAGGAGGCAAGAGAACACTTGTCAAACAGCCAGGAGACCGGTAGCCTCAGCTCATGTCTATCGCTAACACAAGGCGAAAGTGAATTGGCTCCGCAGAGCCCTGCTGTCCCCATCCATGAAACAGTCATTTGTGTTTGCTAGAGGAAAATAAAAGCATTCAGACTGAAAAGGCATTGTGTAAAGGGAAGACTTGAAGAAGTCACTCTGTGACAACCTTCTACAAATGTTTTCCCCACCAGCCTCCCTGAGTGCCCCTTGAATCAGGTCACTGTTTTAGGAGTCGGAGCTTCACAGCGTGAGGCGGCAGCATCTGGTGGGGCAGTTGGCTGGGGAAGGAAGAGATCTCAGTCCTGTTTGCTATTCCTACCTTTTGATGTTTCTACAATAGAAGGAGAGCATCCTTTGAATCCTGCCATAATGATAACAGAGCCCAAAAGACCACTGATGAATTGAATGCAGGATGCATACTTAACCAAGAACTAAAAAGGCACCAAAGTTATCTAGGGGCAGTGGGGGAGAAGTATGCATCACAGGAAACCACAAACACCTTCTAAAACTAAAAAAAAAAAAAAAACCAACAGAAGAAGAAAAAGAGAAGAAAGAACAAGCAAGGGAGGGATGGGGAGGCGGGAAGAGGGAAAGGATGGGGGTGGGGTGGGGGAAGGGGGAAGAAGGAAACGGTAAATCTCCCCAGAGCAAACTACTCACAAGACTACTAATTACAGCGAAACAAAAAATGACCAAAAATAAACCATAAATGGCTACAATGTGGCAAATCCACCAGAACTCATCTAATGAAGACTGACCAAGAGTGAGAACAGAGGTGGCCCATAAAACAGACAGACACACAGGTCACTGCGTCAAGTCGAACTCCTAGCGACCCTACAGGACAGAGCAGAATTGCCTCCCAAGAGGCTTTAAAACTATAGGAGCAGGAAGCCTCATCTTTCTCCTGGGGAGTGGCTGGTGGCCTCAAACTGCTGGCTTTGCAGTTGGCAGCCCAGCTCATAGTCCACTATGCCACCAGACTCCAAGCTAGTCCATAGGAACCTAAAAAAACAAGAGCACATGGAGACTCACTATGAAGACACACTCGCAAATACATGAAGAAAGCAAGAGTGAGACAACGTATGAAGCACAAAGATGCTGAAGGCACACAGGCTGGGTTGGAATAGTGTTTCTCTTGCCTGTTGGCTAGGGCCTGAGACAAGTTACTTTGCTCCAGACTCGGTTTTTCCACCTACACAACGGGCTGGCCCTCCTCATCCCAGGCTGGTTGTAAGGGTTCGCTGAGATCATGTGTGCTGGGTGCTTAGGGCAGAATGTTTGGCCAGCGGTCCCTGGTGAGCCAACCCTTGTTTCTAAATTACATTTGAGGCCATGGAAAATTCCAAACCCTCCCATAAGCTTTGGGACCAAATAGCCAGTTGCTCAACTTGTTGTTGGCTGGAGATGATCAGTATTGATTATGAGTGTTAAACCCAAACAAGACAAGCCCCGGCCCTCTGTGAAGCGATGGTTTCATCTGTCACAGCAGGACTGTCCAGCATTCACCCAGGCTAGAACACACAACAGGTGAAACTCGAAACAAAAACATCTCCCAACGCTAGGCCCCAACCCAACCCCAGGCACAGCTGAGTCAGGTAAATGATGCCTGGATCCGCCCCAAACCTCCCAGTATCTCCTGTTCCCCCAAATCCAGCCCCCTGCCAAAGCAGACAACTTCTCCTTTTCACGTCCTGAATCTGTCCTTTCCACGCCAGCTCCACAGCCCAATCTTGGACACTGCCCAGCTAGACCTCAGCACCCTCTGGGACCCCAGCTCTAAGCACCACACCCTTCAGGGAAGCGGGCTGGTCTTCGGTTTCTCCTCCTCCCACAGGAGACACCCTCTCTCCACCACACTGCTGCCTCAGGATTACATACCCCACCCAACAGCTCCCTCTCCCTACTGCTGAGATGTGTCTCTAGGTCACATGTCTCGGTCTGTCAATATGGTCCTGGGTCTCTTTGGCATATGTCTCTTGAGGCAAGCCATTAGGGATGTAGTCCCTGAGAGGCCAATCCCTCCACTCATCCCGGAGCCGGACCCTTCCAACCTAGCATGTGGTTTTCACCTCCATGGTCCCCTGCTGCATAGAGCATTCCCTTTGGATGGCAGAGCCAGTGGGGAAACAGAGTAAGAGGGGAGGCGCAGCGTTATCATAAGCCAAACCAAACTCACTGCCACTGAGTCAATGCCGACTCATAGCAAATCTATACAACAGGGTTGAACTGCCCCCCATGAGTTTCTGACACTACGCACATTTTACATGAACAGAAAGCCCTGGTGGGTTGGAATTACATGAAAATGACCTGTAATTTGAAAATGCAATGAAGAATTTCTTTAAATGTCATTAACACATTATACAGAACAGCAAGTCGCTCAATGGGTTGCTTACCAAGAAGGAGATTCCCTTTCCAAATCTAAGCCTAGCTGAGAAGCAATGAGAAACAGCACACCTACGGGTACAGCATCCTAAGGGATAAAGCTGCAGGACATAGGCTTCCACACTTACTTAGCCCACCATCCCCTTTTCAGAAAAGTAAGTTATTCATCAACCCCCGTGGCAGCCCAAAAACTTTTGTACTTTAGCCCATCATCCAGGATAAAGTCTAGGTACCTGCCCCCCACCCCACGGCTGAATACCACCTCCAGGGGGCGGTACGACCCCCTTTGGGAAACACTGAGAGGAAGTACAGAGGATCATTTAGTGTTCCATAGTCATCCTAAAAACGCAGAGTTCTCCACTTGCTTCAACCCGTGGAGCAGTTCTCCTTCCAAACTGGATCTTCTCCCTCGCTCCGACATGAAGCCAGAGCTTGAGACTTGATGTAATCACCGAGGTGTCCTTTTGGTGTCTGAGCTGTAAGCAATAGACACAGAAGGATCACCCAGTGTGTTGTTCCTTTCCAGGGCACACACAAAACTGCCCCGGACTCGCTCGTCCAGGGGAGAGCTTGGCACACATAAAGGGCTCTTTGAAGATAATATTTCTAAACAAGCCCAGCACCAAGGGAGGGGCTTTAGCTTTGTTTATTTTCAGAAGTAGGCCAGAAGAAAGTAAGCACGGAAAGAGATTTGTATGTGCTTTCTCTTTCCTCAAAAATGGATATAGTATTACAGGAACTCTCCTTGGGAGATGCCACAGCAGTCCATTCATAACTACTTGCTCAACTGCAATTCTCAAGCTCCCTCTGCATTTCTTGCCAAAATTCCCTCTCCCATTCCCTGACCTTCACGATGCCCCCAGCTGGACTTTTCCCAACAGGGATTCTCCATCTCAACTCTTTCGAACAGCCGTCGAAAGAAAGAGGACCGAAAGTTCTTAAAGAGCCGCGTCTTCATTTTTGTAAGACATATTTTGCACAGGTGACTACAGAACCACCTCGACTGACCTAGTCTTGGGGGGAAAGACCTCATTTCAATGAAACAGAAGCTTTGGGGCATGAGAGAGCCTTTCCCAGCGGGTCTGCGCAGCAGACTCCCATGGACTGGCATGCAGTGCAGCAAAGGGATGGGGCGGTTCAGAGAGAAGCGGGGAAACAGGCAGAGGCTAGTACCGCAGCCCAACGATGCGAGGGAGCCTGCAGCAGGCTGGTGGGAGCGAGGATGGAGAGGTGAACATAGGAGAGGTGTTTAGGAGGCAGATTTGGAAAGATAACACAGGCATGCACACATACGCACAGAGAAAGAGAACAAAGACAGATGGGGGAGAGAACGTTAAACTCGTGCGTGAACACTTTATCCAAATGGTGACCGCTTTGGAGCACAGGATTGTCATCTGCTTCCTTGATCCATCCCCCAAAGCACCTCGCTGTACCTGTCTGTGCCCGGTAGATACTCAATCCATATCCACACAGTGTATCTTCTGAAAAACAAAAAAACTCACTGCCCTGGAGTTGATGCCGACCCATAGCAACCCTGTAGGACTGGGTAGAACTGACCCTGTGAGTTTCTGTAGGGACCCCAGCCCACCTCATAATCACTACGCCACCAGGGATCCTGGTATGCCTCTTCTGAGGATCTCCTGCAATCAATTGGCTAATCATCAGTGAATCTTTCATCATCGCTTCCCCAAGGACGCTTCAAGTCGGTCTGAGAAAAGGAACGTTTTAAAGGACAGCACTTTGAGAAACCCAGGTTCTGCAGGAGAAAGAACTGGCAATCTGCTCTCATAAACATCACAGCCTCACGAGCCCCGTCGGGCAGTTCGACTCCCTGACAGAAGGTCTCTGGGCAGCAGTCACCCCAAAGGCACAGTGACTAGTCCTGCTCTGCTTCTCCTCGTGCAGCTTATCCTCTTTGGAAAAATATTTATTCGGATTCTTTGCCTTAAACCGTTTTAACCTTTTCATTGTTGAGTTGTAAGAATTCTTGACTTATCCTAGGTAGGAGTCCTTTGTAAGATATTCCCAAGTGTCTCCCCCTTGTTTAATGTTAATTTTCTTGATGTTGACCTTTCAAGGGGAAGGGGGAGGTTTTAATTTGGACATTTTCTCATTTATCTAATTTTCTAATTTGGCTGTTTGTGTCTTTGGTCCCATGTCCAAGAAACCACTGCCCAGCCCGAGGCCACAGGACGGGCTTCGGTGTGTTCATCGGAGTGGCTCCGACGTCCGTCTAGGATCCTTCTAGTTAAATGTTGTGTGTGAGTCGAGGTAAAAGGTGCAAATTCATTCTGCTGCAACATAACTAGATGGGTGCTCCCACGTAACTAGATGGGTGCTCCCACCACCGTTTGTGGAAGAGACTGCCTTTCCACAAGGAAACTGTCTAGATGAGCTTGGTGAGTGTCAGCCGACTGTAAATGATCGCGTTTATTTCTGGACGCTCAAGTTCATTCTGCCCCTCTCTCTGCCCATCTCCACCCGAGTACCACTTTCTTAATGGCTGCGGTGCTGAGTACGTCTAGGGAGCAGGAAGCATGACTCTTCCGTGTTTTCTCCCTTCATTTTCCAGATTGTTTTGGATGCATTAGCCTTCCATGGGGATGTTAAGATGAGCTTGTAACGTTTGGGAAACAAGAAAGAAAAGCGGTAGCTGGAAGCTTTGCTGTGAGTTGTGCTCCATCGATGGAACACGACAGGAAACCAGTCACCCTGACAACTCTGTCTTCCTCGGATCCATGATCATGGACGGCGTTCACTAAAACACGGGTGCGTGCTAAAAGGCCAACAAGGGCTGGTAGTGCTCATGGCTCAGGGCTTAAGCTTCCTTAAATTTAGTTTCATGTGTGTTTTATTCTTTTAGGTGGTATTGCAAACTGAATTGCACTCAATTTCATTCAGATTTTTCATCGTAAATGTACAACAATATCCCGAGCTTTAGCGATCTCCTGCTTCCTGGAACCATAGTAAATTCACTGGCGGTACTAGTAGTCTTTTAGGGATTCCTTAAAGTTTTTCGTAAGCCCAGTCATGCCGCTTATAATTTTACTTCTTCCTTTCTAGTCTGGATATCTTTTCTTTCTTTCTTTTTTAATCCTTTTGTAGGGAGCTTGTACTGATAGCATAATAACCCATCATTCAATTAGGTCAAACAAAATTGTACCATTGCTACTACAATCAGTTTCCAAACATTTTTTTCCTTCTAGAACTCCTTGATATCAGTTCCCCTTTATCCCCTCCCACCCCCATCCTCCTCCCCCACCCCCAAGCCCTGTTGTTGTTGTTATAGAGGCTGTCATGCTGCGTGACGTTAACCAAGCGCTAAAGGTCAAGTACAACCCGAGTCAGTGCACTGAGGTAAGTTCAAACAGCAGAGCGGGCACAAGGGAAGGTGCACAGAACAACACCTAATTCCCGGGCGGAGGACCACATACTTTTCCTTCTTTCTGTGGACGAAGTGCCCTCCTAAGACCTCCAGTGGAACCTGAACGAAAGTGCTGAGAACAGATGGGCTTATCTTGTTTCTGAGCTTAGGGAGAAGGCATTGCGTCTTTCTCCACCAAGAACGACTGAGCTGTGTGCTTCTCGAAGATGCTCTTTATGACGCCGAGGTTGTTTCTATTCTCAGCTTGCTTCACATTTTGGTTAAAAAATTAAATTTTGTTCAATGCTCCTGTTCTGTCTATTGCGATGATTGTTTAGTTTTTGTGCTTTGTTCTATGAATACAAAGGAGCTGCACAAAGTTTCTGGGGGAAAATGAAATTAAAAAATAATCCATTTTCCACAATATTTTGGAAGTCTCTTCATGTATTGTTATATTACATTTCAGATGTTGAAGCAAACTTGAGTTCCTGGGATAAACCTCAGGGTGCAGTACATAATTTTTTTCCTGTATTGCTGGGCTCACTGTGCTAATGTTTGTTTGTTTTCAATTGTATTTACTAATTTTCTTTTTTTAGTCATTTTATTGGGGCATCATACAACTCTTATCACAGTCCATACATACATCCATTGTGTCAAGCACATTTGTTGCCATCATCATTCTCAAAACATTTGCTTTCTACTTGAGCTCATTTTTCCCCGCCTTCCCCACCACCTCCCCTCATGAACCCTCCGACGTCTCCCTTCACCCACTTTTCTGGTGTCTGTCCCCTAGGGAGGGGGTTAGATGTAGATCCTTGTAATCAGTTTCCCCTTTCTACCCCACATTCCCTCCACCCTCCCAGTATGACCACTCTCACCACTGGTCCTGAGGGGTTCATCTGTCCTGGATTCCCTGTGTTTCCAGCTTTTATCTGTACCAATGTGCATCCTCTGGTCTAGCCAGATTTCTAAGGTGGAATTGGGATCATGATAGTGGGGGTGGGGGAGGGAGCATTAAAGAAGTAGAAGGGGGGTGCATTAAAGAAGTAGAGGAAAGTTGTGTTTCATCAGTGCTATACTGCACCCTGACTGGCTCATATCCTCCCCGTAACCCTTCTTTCTGTAAGGGGATGTCCAGTTGCCTACAGATGGGTTTTGGGTCTCCACTCTGCACTCCCCTTCATTCACAATGATTTTTTTGTTCTTTGATGTCTGATACCTAATCAGACACCTCATGGTCACACAGGCTGGTGTGCTTCTACCATGTGGGCGTTGTCACTTTTCAGCTAGATGGCCGCTTGTTTATCTTCAAGCCTTTAAGACCCCAGACGCTATAGCTTTTGATAGTCAGGCTCCATCAGCTTTCTTCCCCACACTTACTTATGCACCAGCTTTGTCTTCAGCGGTCATGTCCGGAAGGTGAGCATGCTGGAATCACTGTGCTAATACTTTACTGATGATATCTGTACTTGGGTTAATAAGGGGTACTGGTCTATAGCTTTCTAATGATATTTATGTGTGATGCTGAGTATCAGGATAAAGCTGGTTGTGATATGGAAGGTTCGGTGTCAACTTGGCTGGGCCAGGGTTTTCAGCAGTTTGGCAGTGAACATCTACTAGTGCCCCATGAAGTGATCTAACACAATGTAATCATCTCCATAATGGGTTGGCTATAAGCAGCCAATCAGCTGCAAGAAGATTACGGTGGGATGTAGCACTGTCACTCAGATCCAATCAAATGAAAAATATCCTTAGGGGTGCAGTGTGCTTCCAATATAAGCCCTGTGGCAAAGCTTGTTTGCCTTTTGCAGGGTCTGGACTTGGATCTGGCTCACGCTCTAACCTTTGGTTCTTAGAATTTGAATTACAGGGTAGCCAGGTTGCCTGCAGTTCCTGGAAGTAACCAGCAGCCTGCCTACCTTCGATTCATTTACCTCCGTAACCAGCAGCCTGCCTACCTTCGATTCATTTACCTCCGTAACCAGAAGCCTGCCATTTGGTCTGCCAGTCTTGGGATCATTAGCCCTTGCAGTTATGAGAGACAAGAGAATCTCCAACCTGGCATCGGCCTTACAGACCTGGAATTTGCCTGCCTCTCCAGCTGTGTGAGACACTTAGAAACATCTCCATACACACATATATACATTCCACTGGTTTTGCTTCCCCATAAAACCCACCTAAGACACTGGTCTAATAAAGTGAGTAGGGAATTCAGTTCCCTCCTATTCTGTTTGTTTGTTTTTTTAAGTCTGTGAAGGATTAGTGTTAATTCTTCTTTAAACATTTGGGTGAAGTCCAAATTATCTGAATTTGGAATTCCTTAAAGAAAGCTTTTTGATGACTAAATCAATGTTCTTACTTATCATAGGCCGATTTATATTTTTTCTTTCCTGGAGTCAATTCTGATAGATTATGTATTCCTAGTAATTTTTCCATTTCATCTAGACCATCTAATGTGTTGGCATATAGTTGATCATATAATTACCTTGTAATTTCTGTAATGTTGGTAGTGGTGTCCCCTCTGAATAAGTTTTTTAGTGATATAATTTTAATTATTATAGAAACTTGAAATCAGGATTACTAAAATTAAGAGACATGAGAATACTATATTTCAGAACATTGAAAACTTTATATTACAAGATATAAAAATAAAATGCCTAATTAGCAGCTCTAGAAAAATAACTTGTACAAAAACAGAACGTGCACATTTTTAGTTAAAATGCACCAAAGTGATTTCATCTGATATAAAATATAAGAAACACTCTCTAGTTGAGTCCATACACTTGCAAGTGTACCTTTTAGTAGAAACTCAACATCCTAAAGTGACTACATCCATAAACAGGTCAGTGGTGAACTATAAAAGACCCAATATAATGAATTACCAAGGAAGTAACTATGTTAAAAAAAATCATGCAATAAACCTCAAAGTAAATAATCTTTTGTAGAACAGACACTAACCCTTTCATTTATTTCTTGAGTTCAAGCATGGTGTCCTTCCCAGAGACTGGTCTCTCCTGATAACATGTCCAAAGGATATGAGACAAAGTCTTTCAATCTCATAACCCTTGCAGTGGAGCTCAAAAACCAAACCGAGCCACAGTCAATTCCAACTCAGCCCTGGCGGTGGAGGGGGTCACATGTTGGGCTGCCAACCACAAGGTCTACAGTTTGAAACCACCAGCTGCTCCAAGGGAGAAAGATGAGGCTTTCTGATCCCAGAAAGATTTACAGTCTTGAAAACCCACAGGAACAATTCTTCCCTGTCCTATAGGGTCAATTGGATGAACTACACCTCTTCTTTGTAAGACACCGATTTCCACGTAGAACGCTAAAAGGCAAACTGTGTCAGTACGAAAAGGCTGAGTGAGAAAGGCACTTAGTTTGAATGCTTGTGAGTCACTCTCTAAAGTTTAAAGCAACGACTTTACCAAAAGCACGTCCTCCATCATCTTAGACTAAGACTGAGTCGTCAACGCAGCGTACCTGAAGACTTCCCAAGCATTCTAAATAACCTTTGAACCTTGGCTACAGCGCATCAACAAAGTTACAGATGCAGTCTTATCATTCGATCTCCCTTATCATCCATTTAAAGTGGTTCTAGTTTGTGGTGGCCTCTGCATTATTTTTGATGGAGGTTTTTATCTGTTTTACTTTGTTATTGCTGTTAGTTTTGTTTGTTGGGGGTGGTGCTTGAATGTTTCTGTATATGAAATCTAGGAGAGGCAAATCTATGGAGACAGTAACCAGATTAATAGTTTCTTGAGGGCATTGGGGCTAGGGAGGTTGGGGAAATGAGGAGCACGTAACAATGAGAACCAGCATGAAAAACCTGTTCTAAAACGGATTGGGGTGATGACTTACAACTCTTGATGCGAATGAACTACTGAATTGCATGAGATGTGAATTACGGGCCAATAAAAACTTCTGGGGGAAAAAAAGAAAGCTCTATGACACTATTAAAATACAATCTTATCAAACCCCGCAAAACACCCTTTTAAGCAATTTTGATGCCAAATTAGCACGAGTGTCATACAAAATGCTGACTTAAAAAAATCTCATTACTCTAGCTTTGTAGATAGCTATTTACCAATGATCAGAGAGTATGAACCTCAATAGCCACTAAGTGTACTGTCCACCTGTCCAAGGAACAATACTGTTGCTTGATCACACACTGCACACAGCACTAAATCAGAACCTGACTCATGGCCAAAGGCACTGAGCTATGGTCCCAGCAAAGGACAAAGTTCTTCTGATAACAAGCAAATACTTTCTCCATTGTCACTTTCTCCTTGGAGAACCCAACTGGGAATTAATCTAAAAAAGTCGCAAGAGTCCATGTGATTTTAGAGACAACACACCCTCAATGGTCACACACACCCATGGGGTAAAACAGAGATAACTGCCATAAACCTACCCTCCTATTTAGTGAGCACTGGGTCAAAGTCCAACACGCTCTTGTCCCTACTGGGCAGTTATGACCCTTGGGGGAGGGGTGATTAAAAGGGTCGAGGGAATTCTGGAGGAAGAGTAATTTAGTTTGAAAACTTAGTTCCCCATATCCAAGCCAGCGAGGTGAAGGTTTGAAATCAACTGCAATTTGGCCAGTGTTCTCCTGGGAGGTTCTGAGGAAGGAAAAGGAACAATTTCCTCCCCAGTGCCTTGACCTTGGCCATGGGAGCCATGATTTCTCCATTCTACCTGATTGTGTGTGAAGAACAAGTTCTCCCACCAGCCCACCATCAACAAGACTGAAAATGGGTTACTCAGAGTTTGGTTACATGGGCAGGGGTTGAATATGGTGCTCACCCAGCTGTAACAGAGAACTAGAGTGGTGGGGAAAGGGGAGTAGTCACCCGCCCCTCTCTCCAGTTCACTGATCTCCTAGTATGGGAAGCTTGACCAAATCTGAATTCCAGAGTGCCAACCAGAGTCTCTGCCCTGGCCACCCACAACATTGGCACTTCTATGGAACTGCTCAGCCACTCAGCTGTCTCTCTTCTGGCCATCACACGCCACACCCTCACCCGGAAGCGGATCTCTGAGAGGAGCTCAGAGAGCTTACCTTTTGGCTTCCTCTAGGTGGCACAAATATTCATAAGCGATGTTCTGCCGCCGCCTCTCATCCATCTCCTCTGCGGAGAGTCTTTCATCATCCACGATAGCTAGAAACAAGAGAGAGTAGCGTGTGACTTCCAAAGCAGTGTCCATCAAGTAAACACCAGAGACATCAACTAGGAACAAAAACACCCACACTCATAGGCAGTTCAACACTGACCATTCAGAGATAGGGCATTAAAACAGCAAACATTGAAAGAGACTGGCCTCTGAATATTGCAATTATTACCAAAAAAATTACAAAAATGTAGGTTAGTCCCAACTCGATAAGAGACTGGTGATAAGCTTTCATGGCCACAATGCCATAGGATTGAGAGCTTCCATTGAATCCGAGTGTGCTCTATTAGCAACAACGTCCCAGAATGGACTTGCGGAAGGAGTCCATTGGCTCCCGAAGCTCCAGGCCTGAACAAAGAAACTACAATGACATACTTTCCCCAGTTCTTAAGGAAATGAAGGCCTCTCGTGCCATCTAAAACACTGATAAACCCTACTATTTGTTGTTTTTAAGAGCCGTCAAATGGGTTCTCAGACCCCGTGGCCCAATGCACAACAGAACAAAGCCTGCCGCTGGGTCCTGTGCCGTCCTACAATTGCTCCTATGCTTGAGCCCGTTGCTGAGCTGCGGTGTCAATCCATCTCAAAAAAGGAAGAAGCCACTGGAAACCCTAGTACAGAAACACCCAAATCTTGAAAGTCCCTCCTCTCCATATTTGGTGTCTTTTACCAGATCTCGTCAACAGGCATTGATGTCTCATCAACAGAGACATCCAGAAGCAAAGTTTGCGGTCCCGTATGCTCTATTCCAATGTGGTTGTTGGGTGCTGTCGAGTCGATTCCAACTCATAGCAACCCTGTGTACAACAGAACAAAACATCAAAGCCACACAAGAGCTACCACAGTACCACAAATGGGCAGACATGCTGATTTATTCCAACACGCACCTAGTTTATAAAGGCCAAAGCTTCAGCCTTGGTCTTCTGTAGAGAATACCAACTGGTCATTTCCCAGTGGCACTTCCTCTGCCGATAGTCTCAACACTGCGCAGGCCTCAGCTGTCCTGATAGTCAACTGTTGGCTTTCTGTTTGCATGTCACTTGTTTCCCATAAAAGGACTTCGTCTCCCTCTTCGATCCTGAATTTCAATTCAGATGGCTGTAAAGTGGATTTGGTTTCTACTTTGTCAGACTGCTCTTTTGTTGATAATAATGTGGGCGTCTAGCAGGGACCTGATCACATGGGGAAAGAATGTCAGGATATGCTTGTTGGCTACCAGCCATTTTAAAAAATGAGACCCTTGACCATAAGCAGAAAAGATAAAGATGTGAAGGTGACCCATCCATTTCAAGGAGAGCCATTTGCTTCCCAGCGCCTTAGCAGACAAAAGAGACACTCAAGAAAACCACACCACTGAGTCAAAGCCAACTCATAGTGACCCTATAAGAAGGGGTAGAATTGCCCCTGTGGCTTTCCAAGACCGTTAACTCTTCAGAGGGGTAGAAAGCCCAGTCCTTTTCTCTCAGAGCAACTGGTGGTTTCGAACTGCGGACATAGTCCAGGCTAAATATTTAACTCCTACTGGAGAAACTACCATGCAAAATACTTAAGATCATACAAAAAATTCATAACAAGAGTTTAAACATCTATCTGTGGGACACAAAGCAGAACAGTCACAAAGAGGCTCTCTCACTGCCTCCATTCCTCTTAGCTGCTGCTTCCTTCCGCCTTCCAGGAAACCCTATAGAGCACAGGAGATCACAAAGCCCAGCATTTGCCTGGGATACGGCTCGGGCGGGAAGGGACACACACACACACACACACACACACACACACACAAGGGCAGGATGGATAGAGGTGGTAAGACACAGGGAGGGGTTGGGAAGTATGCTGTTTTGTGGGGACTGCAATCTATGTCTCAACTTGCCCTGTAAACTTTCACCCGAGCCGCCATAAAAATGAAAATTTTGTTTCCAATCCCATGGGGCGTGCTTTAATGTACCAGGCATGCGTAGAAGGGCAAGGGAAAGAGCAAAACAAACATGGGGTCTCCTTTCACACAGCCTGTCTTTCCTACCCTGACCCATCCTGCTGCCCTCCACCTCCACAGACTTCCGCACATTCCTGCATCTAAGAAATGGCTTACCACCTAGAGAGGGTTTTCCCCTGGGTTATTGTGCAATTCTCACAACAGCCCTGAGGAGCCCGCATTCCTTCTTAACAAATGTAGATGGAGACTCGAAGCCCATCGGTAGCCAACTGGACACCCCCTTCCTTCCCCGCACCCCCCACCCTACTATCATGATCCCAATTCTACCTAACAAATCTGGCTAGACCAGAGGATGTGTATTGGTACAAATAGCAACTGGAAAGGCAGGGAATCCAGGGAAGATGACTCCTTCAGGACCAGTGGTGAGAGTAGAAATACCTAGAGGGTGGAGGGAATGTGGGGTAGAAAGGGGAAACTGATTACAAGAATCTACATATAGCCTCCTCCCTGGGGGAGGGACAGCAGAGAAGACGGCAGGGGGAGATATCCAACAGGGTAACATATGACAAAATAATAACAATTTATGACTTATGAAGGGTTCATGAGGTAGGAGGAATGGGGAGGGAGGGGGGGAAATGAGCAGCTGATATTGAAGGCTCGAGTGGAAGGCAAATGTTTTGAGAATGATGATGGCAACAAATGTACATATGCGCTTGACACAATGGATGTATGTATGGATTGTGATAAGAATTGCATGAGCCTCCAATAAAACGATTTTTTTTTAATGTAGAAACTGAGGCCAAGCAAGGGAGAAGGGATGGCCACTGTTACTCAGTGGCTCACTGGCAGAGCCAGGGCTGGAACTAGGCAGGGTCTTTCAGGCACCCCCGACCTTGCTTTTGTCCTGGGCCATCCTTCCACTCAGATCCAAGTGCGGCTAGGAAAGGGCTCATCACTGTCAAATGCCAGGGGCCATTTGGGGGGGCTTCAACATTCCTTTTGCATATTTTACAGCAGCCTGATTAACTAAAAAGTTTCCTAAAAAGCTTGTTTTTCTTTGCTGCTTTGAACCCTATGAAACAGGAGGACAGGGTGAAGAAGTCAGGTTTCTGAAATGCTCTGAAACCAGTGTCTATCAAGTGAACCGACACCTCAGGTCCCTTGTAGGAATAATGAGAATTGTCCTGTAAGGTTTCCCAGGGTTTCCGAGGCTGAGACCTTCAGAGAAGCAGACTGCAGTATCTTTCTCCCATGGAGCAGCTGGCGGGGTCAAACCAATGACCTCAGGGTAATGGCCACGCAGCACCACCACCTAGGTAGGGCTCCTTCTGAAGTATTAGCTACTCCCCAGATGCCAAGTGCAACCTGCAGTGACGAGACAGCAATGTGGCAATGCAAGCTGAGAGATACCCTTGAAATGTTCCCACGGAAGCCATCCCGCAGGATCCGGCCGCTTTCAGAGAGCAGAGTCATAGGCGCAGAATGAGTGATTCGGTAGTGAAGGTTTCCGACACAGAGCTCTCAGTTAATGTTGAATGACTACGAGGAGTGTCGTCCCCAGAGAAGGCCCATAAAATGCCATGTAAAAAGCAGCCCGACACCTTCCGCATTCATTAAAGAGAAGACGCGCTCAGTTTCACTTTGCCGACCTCCGCGGTGCCCCCTTCGCACCGAGCAGGCACCAAACCCCACATACCCGCCATTGTAAGAGCCATTCGTGCGTTCAACAGATGTTTCAGTGGCTGCTTCCTGCCGGTCTGTCGAAGGGACTGGAGACAGAGTGACACGTCTGCCACACAAGGGCCCTCATATAAAGTTTTTATTACAGTTAAACACCTGGCGGTGTTTCCGGATGCCCAGGTATTTGGGGGGCAGCCTGGGGAGAGGATTGACAGGACTCTATCTATCTATCTATCTATCTATCTATCTATCTATCTATCTATCTATCTATCTATCTCTATCTCACACACACGGGATTTTTGGATTCTTTGTTTAATAAAGTGATTGGTTTTGTTTTGGGTTTTGGGGGTTTTTAGGCTGTGTCCCTTTAAGGAGAAGTAAAAGCGTAGGAGGTATGATATGCATCCTTGCACAGAAATAAGCATACACTTTAGCATTTCTAAGATACACATTCTAATTCTTGTGAATCAAAATGTCTATAAGCAACCCTGAATAGTCCCAGGCATGTTGTTCGGTCCAAATGTGCACTTGGACCACCTTCTAAGAGCTGGGAACAACTTTTCCCTGAGGGAGACTATCTCAGGGGATCTATAACATGCTCTTCCGGAGATTAAAGAACAGTTACCAGATACGGCAAAGACAGCCAAGGCAGGCCATGGAAGGCTGGAACCGACTAACTGATTTCAAAACACTGAACTACACTATGCTGCGTGTAGGGGGAAGGTAATGCAGATTAGAGAGCCCAAAGTCCAGACCAAGATTTCAAGTAAGCTGATAGGCTCAGCAAATTTGACCCATGGCATATTCTGGCTTCACACCAGTTTCCTGAAACCTTTTACACAATCACACTTCCCTGAACCGAGTTTCCCTTCAAAAATAGGCAAACCAGGGGCTGAAGCTGTGAGCAATCTGATACAAATATACAGGCATGCTAAAGAATCTGAATCAGGAACACTGATCAATATGTGCCTCCCTCTATACACACAAACAAACAAAAACCCCATTGCCATCGAGTCAATGCCCACACGTAGTGATGCTGTCGGATAGGTAGAACTGCTCCTGTGGACTTCTGAGATGAACACTTTAGAGCAGTTGAAAGCCTCTTCTTTCGCCAGTGACCTGGCTGATGGTTTCAAGCTGCTGACCTTGTGGTTATTAGTAGCCTAATGCCTCCAGGACTCCACCCATGGATAAGGTTAAAACAAAAGAAGCCTACAGTCATCAACTGGGTGGGACCCTACTTAGGGTTTCTGAGGCTGTCAATCTGTAGGGAAGCAGATAGGCTCGTCTTCCACAAACAGAGCTGTTGGTGGCTTTGAACCACTGACTTTTCCGTTAGTAGTCCAATGCTTACCCAACAGCGCCAACCATATCTACTTTTAAATATGTCATAATTAATTTATAAGATGACCAATGATCAAATAAGCAGATTGAAACATACTTTATTGATAGAAAAGTCAATGGCTAACGATGTCAGCTAGTTTTCCAAAGATAATGGATGACACTAAATGTCCCCTTCAACAGATGGTTTTAACACTACGTCCCACTATTACGATGGTCAGGTGTTGTGGCGAACTGAAAGTTCTTACGGTGGCCCTTCTATCCATGTCTCTGTGATGGAGTGGGACCCTGCAAACAGCATATGTACACTAACAGAGGGGATGGGCCAGTTTTAGTTTCCAGCCCCCTAGCTATACAACATGCCATCTCAGAAGCAGAAAGAGGGAGAAGTCCTCAGGCCATCAAGGAAGAAGAGCCACCAGTGTAGCATTTTGGAAATCTCTGAAGTGGTGGAAGCCAAGACCAGAGGCAACAGCAAGGAGACTGGGGGACAGAACGCTGGAACCAGAAGTTTAGGCAAAGAGACGGTGAGACAGAACAGAGGAACAGCACCAAGACTATGCAAGTGTGAGGCAGAGCAGTGGGCAGGCATCCTGGTCCACAATGAGAGACTTGGCTTCTAGCTGAGGAGAGGTGATGTATATCAATAGTGCTTCTGATCCTGGCTTGTGACCACCTCCTAACATCCCTAATAAAGGCCCTTCGTCGTGAGTTTTGTCCATGAGGTCCGTGTGGCTATTGCAATGACGGTCAAAACGAGCAGAGCGTCACGGGAGGGACAGTTGGCGTGAGAATAAAGATGGATGGAGGGTGGAGGCATGTCTGACCTGTGCCTTATGGCAAGTGGGTGGAGTTGGGTTCTCCCTCTCTTGAGCAGCCAGAGGACGTAAAATATGGTCATGAGGCTTCTTCGGGTGCCATCAAGTCAACTCACAGCGACTCCGTGCACCCAGAGCAAACACTGCTTACTCCCGCTCCATCCTCGCTCGTGTTCTGTTTGACTCAATTGTTGCAGCCACGGTGTCAGTCCGTCTTGTTAAGAAGCTTCCTCGTTTTTGCTGCACCTCAACTTTACCATGCACGACGTCCTTTCCAAGGACTGGTCTCTCCTGATGACATGTCCAATGCATATAAGACGAAGCCTAGCCAGCCTTGCTTCTAAGGGTCACCGACTGTACTTCCTCCAGGAACGTTTGTTTCTTGTCCGAACAGTCCATGACACGATCAGTATTCCTCACGAGCACTGCAACGTCATGCGGCGCGTCTTCTGCAGCATTTCCCACCCCGTATCTAACTTTCACGTGTGCATCAGGCAGGTGCCTTGGGTCAATGCCTTGGGTCAGAGGAACCTTCATCCTCAAAGAGATAGCTTTGCCCTTTTACACCTTAAAAGGTCTCCATGAATTGACTGGCTGTTTTGAAAATCTAGTCTTTGCATGTCTCCAGCATTTTACTTTGCTTTCTGGAGCTGCCCTTTGGATTTTTCTAACCTACTTTTTTACTTCATCATTTCTTTCATTGGTCTTAGCTACTCTAACATCCAAAATAAGGTTCAGAGTCTCTTCTGACATCCACTTTGGTGTGTGTCTCTCTTTCATAATATTCTTAATGTCAACCCACAACTCATCTGAGTCTTCGGTCATTATTATTACTTCATCAAATCATTTCTTGCCATGGTCTTTTAAGTTCAAGTGTGATGCCATCCACGTGGTACTTTGACTCTCGTGGACTTTTCTTTTTTTTCCTTCAGTTTCAAGCTCAACTTGCACAGGAGCAACTGATGGTCTGTTCCACATTTGGCCCCTGGCCTTGTTTGGCTGGTGATATTAAACTTCTCCATCACCTCTTCATGCTGGTACAGTCATTTTGGTTCCTATGTATTCCATCGGGTGAGCCCCACATGAAGAGTCAACTGCTTACGCTGTTGGAAAAAGGTATTTTCATTGAAGAAGTCTTGGGTCTTGCAAACTTCTGGCACGTGATCTCCAGATTCATTTATGTCACCAATGCCATATTTTCCAAATACTGATCCTTCCACTTTTGCATTCCAATCAGATCCCATACAACTTACAAATGCATTTGAATTTATATGGAATAATAAACACATTATCTTTATCTATGTTGGTGCATGGTATGAATAATATATGCATGGAACAGTGATGATTATGTGTATACAGTATGAATTATAATTATATAGTATTACATAATTACATGCTTTCTAATGAAGGGGAGAGCCTGGAAGGAAATACCAAACTGCTGGTAGCATTGCTTTCTAGAAGAAGGCGAGTGAGGTTGCTGTCTTCCTCGTCAACTTTGATTCTAACGTGCTTTCTACATATACTAAGCCAATCGACATGCATTACTAGAATGTATGTTATGTGAGACATCATACATTGTTACATTTGTCTTAATATCCATTTCAGAGAAATAGATTTTAAATAATTTGAAATTAGCATTGATGACAGGTTCACTGTAAAGAATGACACTCCTGGATCTGCTTGGTCTATGTGAATTTCTTAAAAAAGGAAAAAAAAAGCCCCACTGCCACGGAGTCAATTTCCACTCATCGTGACCCTCTAGGCAGAGAAGAACTGCTCCAAGGGATTTCCAAGATGATAAGTCTTTCCAAAAGCAGAAAGTCTCATCTTTCTCCTGGGGAGTGGTTAGTGGATTTGAACCCCTGATTTAAATACAGCCCAATGCTTAAGCCACCATCCCACTAGAGATTGGTCAAGAGAATGACAGTCAAATTGTTCATATAAAAGCAAAACCATAGACGGTCCAACAGCACAGAGGAGAACTGATGCTATGGCATTCTGTCGGAATGCCTCACCTGCCTGAATAAGCCACTTCCGTACGGTAAGCCGATGAGGAAAAACAGGTGGGGTACGCGGTGAATGGGGGAGAACGAACGGAAGGGCATGTGATCTGGAGAATGTCGAGGTCTCCCCAGCCTGTGTCACACGCACCCTTCCGAGTCTGAAGTCGAGACGAGGAGGAAAGGATGCAGAATCTGGTACTAGGATGAACAGGATGAGGAAGAGGAGGGTACGGGGGAAGCAAAAGGAAGTCGGCGTGTAACAGCCAACTCATTTTGTGACTTGAGATAGTGGGCGGAAACTGCACTCGGCTCAGCACCAGAAAGGCACCCCAATCTGCCACTTTACATAAAGACAAGTTTGTCTAATGGAAACGGAGGTGGAGCAGGAAAGCATCCCACTGTTCTGGGGATACAACAAGGCGCTAAGATCAAACGTCTCCATGGAAGAGAAACTTCACTAACAGACCCAATGAGGACAGGCCTATGATGTCAAACAGAGGGGCACAGTACTGCAAGCATATGCTGTTTGTTAGTGAGTGTGAATTACCGCATGATCTAGGCTAGTCAATTATCGAAAGACATATCGCCAAAAACTCGGCTCTCGGGGAGAAGCTGACAGTATAGTCATGGATCAAGAATACATTTCAACTTGCTTATTTCAGACCAACAGATTGGGTAAATTTCCATGAGCAAGAAGCAGCTTTGCATAAAGGTAGGGCATGAAACCAGACATCAGGCAACCAAGCTAATGAGAAATCATACAACACGCGGTATGTTGCCAACAGCGAGCAGTGACACTTGAACCAACCTAGGTGGTCTCTTGAATTTCACTGACTATGTGTTTACAAAGCGAGGAGTCCTGGTGGTATAGTGGTTACACATTGGGCTGCGATTTGCCTGGTTGGCAATTCGAAATTACCCACAGCAATGAAGGACAAAGACCGGGCTTGCTACACCCATAAACAGTCAGTCTAGCAAACAGGCAGGGAATCACTATGAGTCAGCATTGACTCAGTGGCAGTGAGTGAGCCCACATATATGATCACACATGACAAGCTGATGAGATGCATGATATGAGCATTATCATCTCCATTCAGACGAGTGGTTCTCAACCTTCCTAATGCCACGACCCTTTAATACAGTTCCTCATGACCCCCCAACCATAAAATTATTCTCAGTGCTACTTCATAACTGTAATTTTGCTACTGCTATGAATCAGGAGATGCCTGTGAAAGGATTGTTTGACACCCAAAGGGGTCGCAACCCACAGGTTGAGAACCGCTGATTTAGACAAAGACTAAGAGAGTTCAGTGCTTAGGCAAAAGCTCCCCGACCATAGAGCTAATTTATATCTAAATCCCATTCTTGGTTTTTGTTGCATTTTCACAAAATGTAGCGTTTGGGGAGTACCCGCAGATATTTAGAGCAAACACGTTTTTCTTCTTCTCATCCACCAGTCCAGAGGGTAGCAGGTGAAAAAGGAGTGGCCGATGTGGGAAGGGAGCAGAGTGGGTACGAGTGGGTGATCCCAACACAGTTTGCAGGCCAACGAGAATGTGCACAACCCATGATTGGGAAAGTGTACAAAACACACTGGTAAGCTTTCAGGACAGATTTTAGCCCTTAAGAGGAATGAAGCAGAAAATGTTTTTGTTTTGGGGGTATGTGCTTTTTGCTCTAGCACATTGGAAGATGATCCTGCACGATTAAAGACACGAAGGCTATAAGATAATAGCATTCTTTAGTCTAAAGTTGCTGTCACGTGAGAACTTTGTGCACCTGGGCATAACAGAATCCACCTGAAATATAATCTATGTAATTTTGGGTTCACATTTAACCTAAGAACAACTCATTCTTATGATACGGCCCTACTTAATACTCACCCTCATGAAGAGATCACTGGAAATATGGATGCCCTAGCAAAGAAACCAAATAGTTCTGGCTATATTAGGAAGAATGGCATCTGGGATCCTAAAGTCTTGTCTTAAAACAAGCAGCCCTCTAAGTGAGGTGTCAACTAAGTCCACATGGAAGAAACACATCACTTTGTGTGATCCAAGGATTGTAAAGAATAAAAATCTAAATCTGGAGGAGGGAATAGTGACAGTTTAAACTCTGAACACCCAGTTTATGGAAGGTTATGGATAAAAGCGGAAGCCCCAAATCCATTTGTAGGATCTCCAAATGGATTAAGCCTCGGGTGAATTCTTTCTGACCATAATCCAGCGAAGTTAAGAGTCTTGCTATCAAACAGAGAGCATTGTAAAGTCAATTGTGACAGGTGTAGTTAGGTTAAAATGTAAACCTTATCATTTTGGTCTCCCTTTTGACACACTTTACAGTTGTCTTTAGTATTTTCTGCTCTTTGATTGAGGTTTTTCTCAGTTTAGTTTAGCCATTGATGTTGGCTTTGTCAGTTTGTGTCTTCTTTTTGTTTCATACGACTCTCTGTAGGAAATGCATGATGGGTAAATCTATAGAGGCAACAACTGAAGTAGCAATTACCTAGGCATTTAGGGGGACACGGGGAGCCAACAGTGAGCACAAGAAAGAAGAAGATGTTCTGAAACTGACTGTGGCGATGACTGCACAGCTCTTAATATAACTGGTGCATATGTATCCGCATATCCATCTATATGAAATATAGGCCTTTCTATTCTCATCAAGAGTCACAGTCTCGGAAACTCACAGGGGCAGTTCTACCTTGCCCTATAAGGTCGCTATGAGTCGGCATCAACTATTTCATGTATTCTGCTTCCGATTTAAATTAAGAATGGGTTTCCTTCAGGCTTTTCTTTCTTGGCTGAGGACCAGACCACAGTACTGAATGTAAATCCCCGCTCCTCACTTGTCTACTGTCAGAGTAGAGGAGATAGCCAATTTTCCTGCATGTGTCAGCCACAACAAGATCCTTAGGAAATGTGGGGTTGGAGGGGGATGAGGGGGAACGAATTCAACATTAAGTCATTGTGTCGACTCCACATAGGAAGACCGTGCCAGCATTTGTGTCGCAGAAGTGGCCACAGTTACAGAGCCAAACGGGGATGGAAACTGTTCTTCCCAAGAGTCCACTAGGTGCAAAATATGGGCACATAATTACGGACATGCCAATCCTAAGATGCCTTCCCAGGGTCTTGTAATTAAAACATACAAGCGCAATTCAATAAATACAACAACAGAAAGGGCTTTGTCTGGCATGTGGCAGAGTCAGTAACAGTTGTCATTTATGTGGCAAGGTCTTGAATAGTTCAGGAGTCACAGTGAAGGGATGCGAGAGAGTAGCAGCAAGAACGCCGTGCACACAAAGCATTCAGGGCCTTTGGAACTGAAAAGAATGCGACAGCATCCCTCCTTAAAATGACTGGGCACTGAGAGTAAAGGGCATTGGTGGTTCTCTGGTAGAACCCTTGCCTTCCATGTGGGTGACCTGGGTTTGATTCCTCGCCAATACGCTTCATACACAGTCTATCAGAAGAGGCTTGTGTAGTGGCATGATGCTAAACAAGTTTCTGTGCAGCTTCCAGATCTTGACAGACTAGGAAGAAAGGCCTGGTGATCTATTTCTGAAAAACCAGTCATTCAAAACCCTATGGATCACAATGTCCAGTCCACAAGCAATCATTGGGCTAAAGCAGACGGGGCAGTATTTTTTTCCACTGTGCACCAGCTTCATGACAACAGACAGCAACCGTGAATACAGTACAAAGAACAGAAAACCCAAGAGGGTGGAGGAGACTATGGGATGGGGCAGTGAACAGAGATGGTGTTTCTATTCAGAGAGTCTGAGGTCAGGCTATGAAGGGGCAGAGAGAAAGGGAACTGAGTGGAGACACAGGTGCAGGGAAGCGAAGGAGGGAAGAAAACGGCACAGACCCTTCAAGAAATACTTTTGTTCATCGCCTTCTGTCCGTGGCTTTCAGGGCCTTCGTTTAATGGAAACACCCTGCCCAGCCTCTGACTTCTGAAGGGGACCCGGAACAACGGGGCACTTTGCAGCTGCTCCTCTGCAGGGCAACGGAAGGTGCCACTTATTGGGAGACAGCAGCCAGCATACTGGGTGCCAGCCCATAGGGAGCTGGGTGAGTTGGGTAGATTTGCACTAGTAAATAAATGACTTAATTATTAGTCATTTAAAGCCACAAGGCCAGGTTCTCATCTGGTCCTCAATATACGCTCAAGCTGATGCTTTGAAATCTTTGGCGCCCCATCCCTTGTCCCAAGTGCTCCGCCCGCTACCATCCTGACGTCTCGGTTAGTAGGAACGCTCCAAGTAACACGCCACAATGTGTCCTGCCCGCTAAGGTGCACTTCTGGAATGCTACAAGGCTGGCCGGGCAAACCAGGTCAGAGGTCTTCCTATGTGCCAGACCGGTGGTTCTCAACTTTCCTAACGCCGCCACCCTTTCATACAGTTCCTCATGTTGTGGTGACCCCCCCCCCATACAAGTATTTTCATTTTACTTCATAACCATAATTTTGCTACATTATAAATCAGGTGACCCCTGTGAAAGGGTCATTCGACTCCCACCCCAAAGGGGTCTCAACCCACAGGTTGAGAACCATTGGCCTAAGACCATCGGAAAACACATATTTCCGATGGTCTTAGGACACCGCTCCTCTATCCGTCTCCAGGCAGGACCGCCCACATGCAGATTCGCCACATACGAGTACCCGGTGTAAAGACTGTTACCCATGAGACACCAAGCTTCAAGACAAAATTTCATTTGTCATTAGAAATAAGTATTTCACAATATAGAATTACATATTGTCTTTGTGATTAATCCCTATGCTTTAATTATGTTCAATTTGGAAAAATGAAAATACATCTTGCATATCAGATATTTATATTATGATTCATACCAGTAGCAAAATTACAGGTACGAAGTAGCAACAAAAATAATGGTATGGTTGGGGGTCACCACCACATGAGGAACTGTATCAATGGTTCGAGGCATTAGGAAGGTTGAGACCCACTGCTCTACACGCTCCCCCACACCACTTTGTTTCTCCTCTTGATTTCACGTCGGGAGAAATCAGGGGTGCCAAGAGGCTGGAGGCGCAGCTCTACCCATAGGGACCACATGATCAACTTTCCAAACGCCAGTCATGGGACACCTGGCAGTACAATCCTGACTGTCGGAATCGACTCAACGGGAATTGCTTGCTTGAGGGGCAGCCGGTGAGCTGAGAGAAGAGATCCAGCCAGGCAACAAGGGAGCAGCGCTGTGTGTTCTAGTGTCTAGAAGCCTCGTTACAGGAACAAGTTAGGTCCATGACCTGCCAGGAGCAGCAGCCGGTGAGTCTTTGTCTTGGAGACATCCATCGCCACACTCAGAACGAGGCCACAGCCAGGGCCTCTTCCCTGTACAGCTTTCCTCGTGCGTGGCTGGTATTATTCCCACTCTACACACGTGGAAGCAGAGACTCGGGAAAATCACCATTTGTCCAAGACCACAGCTGGCCCAGGCGCAGAGAGCGGCCTTAGGTAAAGCCACTCTGGCTGACTTATCCGCCATGCTTGCCTTTCAAACCAGCCACTGGGATCCCTCCCTTTGCCTCCACCTAGCCTCAGGCTTCCCGAGCGCTCTTAACAAACTTTCCCGGAGAAAAGCAAGCCTACAGAAGAACACAGGAAACCCATGCAAAGAACACAACCCACATTCGCATGAATGTCTACTGTTCAGTCTCACCCTTAAGAAAAATCATCCATTTGTACGCCATGAGCTGTGGTTCAGGAGGTAAAGCATAATGTGTTCCCCACCCCCCAAGCTGAGCAGAACTAGCATTCCAGAATGTGCCGCACACCCTGGGGGCATGGGGGTCGCCCATTGGCCTGGTTAGGCAGTGAGGCACTCTCAGGCAATGTGAGCAGCTGGCTTTCGCTGGGCACCAGACTGTAGCTGAGCTCACACTTGGCTGCCCGTGTGCCAGCCTCACAGAAAAGCCAGCTGGAGGTGTAATTCTTGGGTAGCATCTCCTCTGAAGCATTCTGCCCCCGAGTCCAGGAGCCCTGCACAGGCCGGGCCGACCTCTGTCACCCACGGGGCTCTCTGAAAGTTGCTGACAGAATGAACACATTCCCCCCACTAACTCCCACCCCATACCAAGAGTCCCCCTTGAACTGTGTTCATGGAGTAGCACATCAGATGAAGAAAATGTGGGAAGCAGCAGCCAAATGTCCTTGTTACATCTGTTTTTCCACATCTTGCTCAGGGATGGGCTGGTTTTGCCAGGGATGCCCCCAGGCTGTTCCTCAGTGAAGTTTTGCAACAGGAGGGGAGGACTTATGCTGATGCGGCAGATAAGACTGAGGAGTAAATCCCTCTCTGCCCTTCAGTGAGCACACCAAGAAGCACTATGGTTCTAAACAAGGTCTTGACATGAATGTATTAGTCATGACTTGCTTGCTTCCTTAAAAGTGGATTGAAATGGGAGACCAGGGTAGGGGTAATAACCAAATTCACTGTCACCCAGATTACGGTTCATGGGGACGCTACAGGATCGGGGACAGGAAGCCGGAAACAATAATTAAGGAAGCCCGGTGCAGGTTTTGCTAGCAAACACAGATTAACCAGTGGCTGGTGAATCAGAAAATTTCTCAGTTTTACTCTAAGTCAAACTTCCCAGTGTCCAGGGCAGACAAGCCTGGGGAATTCCCTAACCCATTCACATAGTTTCTAACGCTTACACACTGCGAGAGTCTGAAAAGCCAGCTGGTCCAAGCCTCGAGGTGGAAAGTTTAGGATTATCCAAAGAGCTCACCATAGAGGCAAGAGACCTTGAACCACATTGTGTACCTTTTCCCAATCAGAAACGGCATTCTCTGGTCTAATGCTCATTTCAAGGGAGAAGAATCACTAAATTACCCCAGGCAAGACCCACATTTGCTTTCTTATATTTCCATTTTCTCCTATTTCCAAAAAGTACATAGAATTGATGGTCTATGAAAGAAAGCCATTCTACAAGCCACAGGATTCGCAGGATCTGGGCCTGGAGGCGCCATCTGACGTCATTCTCTGGGTCGTCCATCCTCATACCAGTCGTCTCTTAAATAATATTAGTGGTTAAAATGAGTTCAGTCCTGAGAAGAAGAATTTTTAAAAAGTCAAAGTGTTCTTTTCACAATTCCATCCATTTGGAGAGGTGGTTAAAAAACAAGAGAGGCAGATAAATGGCCTTCAAAGAAGTCAGTAATGGCCTCATTCAGGGCTTTAATATTTTACCTAGGACGCTAAACAGTTCTTCATACGCATCCACACAAGAGACAATCTGACAAGCTTCACAACATTAACAGTACTTCACTTCTGCTCAGAGGACTTGCCTTTCCTGTATTGCATACTGTGATAGTTACCTAACTTCATGTCAACTTGATAAATAGGTATAAAGGTGGAGTCTAGCCTGTCAGTCAGGTCACAGCCTGATGATGCCTCCTTGTGTGTGGCCTTCTCATGAGCATTCTGGAACTTCCTCCTGAGAGATGGGCCACACTCTTTCTCTCTGTCACTTTCCTGCTGTTGAGAGACCCAGAGAGCTGGAGGAGCCACGTGGAAACCTGCCCCAGCACCGAAATGCTTCCTGGATTCACAAGACTTTCCACTGGATTCACAAGACTTTCCACCTACTGGCCTGTGATCTTCCTGCATTCGACATCGCCAGTGGCTATGTGAGTTTCACGTATGGACTAATATGGGACATATGGGCTAATATCGGACTTATGGACTTGATCTGGACTGGGCTGGGATACTTTCTCAATATACACTTGCTCTTTGATATAAAGCCCTCTCTCGCATATATATATATATATGAGTGTCCCTCTATTTGCTTCTCTTGTCAACCTGGCCTAACACACACAAGGAGCACCAAGGGACAAGAACAAAGCCTACTGAAGAACTAAGGACTGAAGACAGTGTACCACATATCCCCAGCTTATACATGAGTAGTTACAGTAAGTTTGTTTAGCCTACGGCTCCTTATGGTTTATTTTATGTGTACTTCCTATGAACAATGCCATTCCATGACTTCCATGCCAGGATCAGAGACTTTAATCCTGATAACACTATTATCCAACCCACGGTCCAAATTCAATTACAGTCCTTCTCCCAGTAAGGGCCGACATAGTTTGGTTTGTCTTTGTTTGGGCCCTTGATTCAGGATCACACATCACATTTAGTCGGTACGTCTCTTTGCTGTCATTGTTATTGTCGGGTGCTGCAGCTCGTGGCAACCTTATGCGTAACAGAACCAAATTCTGCCTGGTCCTGTGCCATCTTCAAGACCCTTAGTGAGACTGAGTCCCTTGCGGGGGCTACCGTGTCAATCTCCCCCATGAAGGGTTTCCCTCATGTGTCACTGGCCCTCTGACTGGGCCAACACGTCACCTTTCCAGCAATCCTTCTTTCTTGAGGACACATCCAAACTCAGCAAGTCGAAGTCCCACCATTCTGACTTCTAAGGATGTACTTCTTCTTTTCTTTTTTATAAATTTAAAAATCATTTTATTGGCTCTTACAGCTCTTTTTTTTAAATGTTTTATTAGGGACTCATACAACTCTTATCACAATCCATACATATACATACATCAATTGTATAAAGCACATCTGTACATTCTTTGCCCCAATCATTCTCAAAGCATTTGCTCTCCACTTAAGCCCTTTGCATCAGGTCTTTTTTTTTTCCCTTCCCTCCCCGCTCCCCCCTCTCTCAAGAGCCCTTGATAATTTATAGATTATTATTTTGTCATATCTTGCCCTATCCAGCGTCTCCCTTCACCCCCTTCTCTGTTGTCTGTCCCCCAGGGAGGAGGTCACATGTAGATCCTTGGAATGGGTTCCCCCTTTCTAACCCACTCACCCTCCACTCTCCCAGTATCGCCCCTCACCCCCTGGTTCTGAAGGTATCATCCACCCTGGATTCCCTGTCCCTCCAGCTCCCGTATGCACCAGTGTACAACCTCTGCTCTATCCAGAATTTCAAGGTAGAATTTGGATCATGGTAGTTGGTGGGGGGTGGATGTACTTCTAGGACTGATTTGCTCTTTCCTCTGGAGTTTTCGATCTTCTTCACCAACACTGCAAGCTGAAGGACTACCTCTAGCCTCCTTGAATCGGGAGCTCTTCCTCAGCTTTGAGCTCTATTGACCAGTTTTGAGGCGTACAGAGCAGGGAGTGGGTAGAATGTCCCTCAATTTAGCTTTGTGTTGTGTTTCCTCGGGATTAGGGTCTGCTTATGCACTTTCAGTAGAAATAACCCAAGCACATGGTGCGTGCTTTGCAGAACATTCTATCAGGAGGAACATGGTGTTGGTTTGTCTCAATGGGCGGCATGCTAATTACAGTCAGTTAGTTAAGGTGATATGTGCCAGGCTTCTCAATACACACTTGCCATTTTCCCCTTTATAACAGATCATTTCAGAGGATTCTGACATTTTCAGAGGATACAATGATCTTTTCCCTCAAACTCGCATCCACTAATCGTAGCCATCGTTGATTATTTTCTAACTTATTTGTAATGTAGTCCATGGTAAGAAAGCGTTTTCCCTTTGGTCGTAATTCATCTAGTGCTGCTAAAAGAGAAAGACCAGTGATTGGCTTTCACAAATAAGAGGATGCTTTCTCCGTTCAGGAAGTTAGAAGTCTGAGTTCAGGCTTGGGCACTAGGGAAAGGCTTTCTTTCTCTGTTGGCTCCCAGAGAGGGTCCTTACTTCTTCAGTTTCTGCTTCCTGGTTCACTGGTGATCTCCATGGAAGTCAGCATCTGCCTCCCCCATCACTGCTTTCTTGTTTAATCTCATCTCTCTTTCAAGACAAGGGTCTCTACTCCTTTAAAGATGTAGCCTCGGAAACCCGCAGGGACAGTGCTGCCCTGTCTTATGGGGTCGCTATGAGTTGGAATCGATTCAAGGGCAGTGAGTTTGCCATTTTTGGGGTGTATTTCAAGAGATGGACTTAAAACTCTCCCTACACACATCCTGTCCATTTAATGTAACAAAGAAGGCCCATTCCACCCCTATCATGACCCCAGTTCTACTTTACAAATCTGGCTACACCAGACCATGTACACTGGTACAGATAAGAGCTCTCCACACAAGGAATCCAGGACAGATAAGCCCTTCACAACAATAATGAGAGTAGTGATACCATGATGGGGTGGGGGAGGGGGAACTGATCACCAATGATCGACATATAACATCCCTCCAAGGTAACGAACAACAGAAACATGGGTGAAGGGAGATAGCATATGGTGTAAGATATGAAAATAATAATATTTTATAATTTATCAAGGGTTCACAAGGGTGGAAGGGTGGGGAAAGGGGGGTATGAAAAGCTGATACCAAGGGCTCAAGTACAAAGAAAATATTTTGAAAAGGATGATGGCAACATGTGTACAAATGTGCTTGACACAATGGATTAGTTTTTAAAGGTAAAAAATAATTTTAAAAAATAAGAAGGCCCATTCCTAATTGGGATTATAGTCACAAATAAAAGGGTAGAATTTACAACACAATTTTGGGGTGAGGGGGACATAGTTCAACCCATAACACCCTTTTTAGCCATGTGTTTACTTTTATTAGTTTAGCGTGGTGGATTTTATGTTTAATCTCTCCCCTGAATTTGAAATACTAGCATATAAGAAAGCACTCAACGTAGTTCTGAAATTGTTTTAAAGGGGGGAGAGCTCAATAAAGGATTACATTTTTATATGAATACCTTGTAAAGCTAGTCTAGAGATTGCCCAATAAATGTGCTGGAACTTCAGCCATAAAATCTACAGCTGAACACCTGCACCGGAACAAACCCTGGACGTGTTTCAGAAACGAAACGCCATGCCCTGTAGCAGCTGCCATTTGCGCAGTTACTAGGTGTGTGTGAGCAGCCTGCCCTGTGTAACTACTGATCTCCCCTGCAAGATCACTTGTCTAGACAGACAGCCCTACCTTACAGAGAAGGGAAACGTGACTCAGAGAGCTAAAGACTTGCCCAAGGCCAAAAGGCCAGGTAGAACCCAGCCAGATGTATGGGATTCTAAAACCCACAATCTTCCCAAATACATAGCCTTGCCCCCTCCAGCCAATGAGACCAGGTTGAATTACATTTATCATCTCTACATCCACCACCACCTTTGCCTCTATCCATGATGTGGAAATGAGGGTCTCAGAGTGGGCAAATGATCTAAAACTCTGACAACTCACCTGTGTGTGCTCTTTCACTGTCGATGCTGTGGCCCTTCACGCTACCTGGGGCAACAAGTATTTCCACTGGCTAGCCCCCGCCAGCAAACATTTCCAACTAGGCCCAATCCAAAAACCAAACCCGCTGCCCTCTAGTCAATGCAGACTCCTCGTGACCCCTGTGGGTTTCTGAGACTGTAGCGGTGTGTTTAGGGGAGTAGAAAGCCCAGTCTTTCTCTCATGGAGCTGCTGGTGGCTTTGAACTGCAGACCATGTGGATCACAGCCCGCGGTGCAACCACTACACAACCAAGGTTCCTTTCAGCCAGGACGGGGCTTATTTAAGCTTCCCTGGCACGTCTCTCTAGAGTTAAGCAGAGTAAAAGTGGTCTTTATGCCTGGCATGGCATTGTTAGAAGATTTTGAAATAAGGAGACAGAAGGAGAGGTGCTACCACTAAGCCGTGACTCGGGTGGGCAGAGAGGTACCCGCATACTCACAACATGCTTGAAGTCTGTCCTCCCAGAAGACAGTGTGCGCGCAGCCAGGAGCGCGCCTATCTACTCTACTCCCTGCAGCTCTCAAATTGCACCACAGTCCAGTGGCTTTGGGTGTCAACGAATATGCGCTCCTTTCTTTCCCCTCCCTACTACACACACCAAACTGAAGCCAAAGCCACTGCCTTCTAATCGATTCCAACTCAAAGCAGCCCCGCAAAGATTTCCCGAGACTGCAAACCTTTACGGGAGCAGACAGCCTCCTCTTTCTCCCAAGGTGCAGCTGGTAGGTTTGAACAGTCGACCTGTGGTTAGCAGTCCAGTGCTAACCCACAGCACCACCAGGGACTCATATTATACACACAAGGCTTCCTTATTTATTCTTAGAACTATTCCCTGCACGAAGTCAGTCCATTGGTTTGTAGGATGGTGAAGACTATAGACGCTACCATCGAGCGACGGTGTTATCTCCTCTTCCCAGGAGGAACTGATATCAGACTCATCTAGAGAAGTTAGAGTTAAAAGATTTCTTGTAGTAAAGCACGCCTTCGTAGATCTTTAATGACTGAGAGGGATGAGAAGAATTGAATTCGGCCGCCCTCCACATCATGGTGCTGGGGAAGAATAGTGAAAACCGTGGACGGCCAAAAGAACCAACAAATCTGTCCAAGAAGTACAGCCAGAACGTTCCTTAAAAACACGGATGACCAGACTGTCTCACGCACTGTGGATATGCCAGGAGAGAGCAGTCCCTGGAAAAGCACGCGTGGGAAAGCAGAGGGACAGCTAGAGAGGGAGACCTTCAGCTGATGGGTTACACCGTAGCTGCAACAATGCGCTCAGATATAGCAACACTGTGCAGGGCCAGGCGGGGCTTCGAACTGTTGTTCACGGGGTCACTAGGAGTTGAAATTGATTCGATGGCACCTAACAATGACAACAGCTACTACTACATTAACAACAAAGGCTGTAGAGGCCGCTATGGCTCCTTTAACCTTTTCGAGAGAAAGAGGATGATCGAATTCTGAAAAACAAAAACAGCCACTGGCAACCAAGGAACACAGCTCTACTCCGAAACTTTCAAGGTCACCATGAATGCGTCAGAGTCAACTTGATGGCAAGTGGCTTCACTTTTTCATTGACTTCTAGACAACCCTGGGCTCATGTGTCAGCCTGGGAGCCTCGGCAGACACACATAAGAATTCACCCACCTTGCCGATGAGTGAAGCAGGCTTTGGGCCTCTTCTGTTTTTTAATTTCAGGTTCATTGTGGGAAAGTACAGCAGACGGCATTGACATCTTTACCACTTCTCAGTGTGCAGTTAATTCAGGGGCACTAACTGCATTCACACCGTTGAGCAACCAGCCTCAGCATCTTTTCCAAAAACGCTCCATCCATCCCCCCCCCACCCACACACACACAGGAACTCTGTCCCCAGGAAGCAACGTTTTCCCTTATCTCCTCACCCCAGGGCCTGGGAGCTTCTAACCTATTTCCGGCCTCTGAGAATTGGCCTATTTCTTGTCGTAGAAATCACATAAAAGTTATCCTTGTGTGTATGGATTATTTCACACAGCATGATGTTTGTATGGCCTAGGCATGTCACAGCCCGTATCAGAATGTCATTTCTCTTTTAGGCCAAATACGATTGCAATGTATGCATATACCCTTTTGTGTGGATGCATTCCACTGTTGATGGATGCTGGGTAGTCCCAACCTTTGGGTTACTGGGATGATGCTGCTGTGCACACTGGCAAAAACCTCTGAGTCCTGCTGTCAAGTCTCTTGGATACACAGGAAGATGCCCGGTCACATGGAGGAAAATGAGACTTTCTACTCCTGTAGAGTTCCAGTCTCGGAAACCCATAGGGGCAGCTCTATTCCTGTCCTCTATTGAGTCAAATCAATGGGATGGCAATGAGCTTGGCTTTGGCTATTGTAGGGTCCTCATGCCTTACCAGCTCCTTTCCTTTCTGCCCTGCCCATTTCTCTGGCCAGAGGACAGTTGAGTTTTTTCCTAGTCCCCATTTTGTGGGCAGAACAGTCTTCTCTGCTTCTGGCTATGCAGGACGCTCAGTGCCCCTCTTCTGCTCCTCACAGACCTGAGTCATCCTGCTTGCGCCACTCTGCGACGACTCCCACTCAGTCCTCGGGCTCCAGATGCCCTCTTGAGTTATGACGCCCGAGGGATTGCTCACGCTTGCTGTTTACAGCGAGGCTAGATTGTTAAGCCTTTAAATATATTTTATTCAGCATTCTAACACGCAATCCACCAAGTCAGCCAGAAGGTGAACAGGAAGCTAGTATGGAAAAGTCATGGAAAACATGACACCGAAAGAACATGCAACTATTCTACAAACCTTTCGGAGCCCCCCGGCCCCCACCCATCCCCTGACCGAGCAGCACATTGCAAATAGAAGGAAGCGATACACAAAAGACAGCGACTGAATGGGGGGTGAAGAGAACCAGAACTGAAAACTGGCCTACCCCTGTGGGCCAAGACTCAGAAGCTCAAGCACTGGCTTTACCATCATCACAAGAGCCAGAACTTCTCTTACCAGCACATTCACACTTTCTCACCAAGTCCTTTTCCTTCCTTTGGTCCATTTACCTCATAGTCCAGGCTTCAGAAACAACATCCTCAAAAGTAAGGACTTCAGGGGCCCTGGCGGCATAGCAATACTGAGTAGTAGTCATACTACTACCTGCAAGGTCAGTAGTTTGAGACTACCACCACTTTGTGGGAGGAAGACTAAGTTTTCTACTGCTGAGAAGGCTTCCAGTCTCAGAAGCCCACGGAGGCAGCTCTATCCCAGTTATGATAGTCCGGGAAGACTAGAGAAACAAATCCAGGGAGACTCATATGTGTTTAAGAAAGAGATTTATATGCAAGAGCAAATGAATATTGAGAAAACATCTCAGCTCAGGCCAGATCAAGTCCATAGTCTGATATTAGCCCTTATGTCCGATAGTAATCTATAAATCCCTCTTCAGACTAACAAAACACATGCACTGATGCCAAATGCAGGAAGATCACAGGCCAATGGGTGAGAAGTCTTGTGGATCCAGTGGCATTGTAAGCATCTCATCACTGGCAGGGGTCTCCATGTGGCTCCTCCAGCTCCCAGGGCTCTCGCTGCACCAGGGTAGCTTCATGTGGCTTCTCTTCAGAAATGTCTCACAGGAGTGAGCGTGTGTCTCACATCAAGCGAGCTATTTATCTCATTAGCGCCTCCAAATGAGGTCCTCAAGATGTCGTCTGATTGACAGGCTAAGCTTCACCCCTTCACTCTTAATCCTCTCAAATTGACAACAGATTTTGTGACTACCACACTGGTCTATAGGATCACTATGAGTTGGAATCAACTTGATGGCAGTGAGCCGTCGTTGAGGCAGAAAGGAAGCCACCCGCCCCCCCAGGAAGGTACAAATGGTTAACACTCAACATAGCAGTTACAAGTTGAACTTTGATCTATAAGGTCAGCCGTTCGAAACCACCAGCAGCTCCTCAGGAGAAAGGCCAGGCTTGCTATTCCAGTAAATAGTGACAGTCTCGGAAACTCACAGGAGGCAGTTCTACCCTGTCATTCAGGGTGGCTGTGATCGGCATTCACTTGATAGCAATGAGCAGTAAGTATTAACCTGAAGGTTAGCAGTTCGGCCCCGTCCAGCAACCCCACACAAGAATAGCCTGGCAATCTGTTTTTGCAAGAATACTGCCAAGAAAGCCCTCTGGAGAAGTCCTACCCAGAAGCACAGGGAGCCACCAGGAGGTGGCATCACGCAACAGAGGTTTAGGTGGGGAAGGAATGGTAGGGGTAAATGAAGAATACCTATGAGAAAATAAGGTCAGGAAAACTAACAAGGAGTGTGGAGTACAGGGAGCTAGCGATACGAGAGGTTTACTGCTCGCCTGACATCCGAGGATATGAGAGCAAGTCGCCAGAATCCAGCAAGACTCGGCTGAAGCTGTAAGCACACCTGCAGGAGAGGGTCTGAAAGGGGCGAGTGGAGGACAGCCGGCCTGCTGTCTCTCACAAAGCTGTGTGAGGAATCCTCTCTGCTCACGCAGTCTATGTCTAAGCCTATCCCACTTTAATGGTATGCGTCAAAGAGCAGGAAGCAGCCTAATTCTCTACCAGGTCTGAGCACAGCTCAGCCCCCGCACAGGGGCACTCAGCCACTCACGCCACTGAGCAGATTCTGACTCATGAGGACCCCACAGGTTATTCTTATCAGCTACTACTTTAATGTTATTTCAAATAATAAATGTAATTATGACTGAAAATTGTGATACAATTAGGTTCTGATACAACATAGGAAATCAGTAGAAGGTCAATAACCTTAAAAGACAGATCGGGATCTTCATTCTTGCTTCAACCCTGTTCTATTAGTTTAGGAATATCTGAAGTTCATACACACACAAAGAAAATATTAGTTCAGAAATACATCCATTTTAATCCGGTTAGATCCATAAAGCCATGACTGTTGTTTTTTGTTGTAAGCCTCCAAGCCTCCTTAGTGGCAATCCATGGACATACATAGGAGACAGTACATAGTACACGCTTAAGCCGTCCAACATGACTAGATCCACCCCTAACTTCTATCAAAGCCATCACCAAAGATCATTTGGAATTACTGCGCATTCTAGGAAGTACCGCTGGCTAGAAGGAGACTAAGAACTCAAATAATAGAGGAAACAGAGCACAACAACAAACTTCCCAGTTTTCTTCTTTCTCTTTAGTAACTAGAGTTTGCCTGTCGTTGAGTCCATACCAACTTACAGCAACCGCACAGGGAGGGGGAGGGAGTTTAAGACTGTAACTTCTTCCCAGAGTAGAAAGGCCTCAGTTTCTTCCCTGGGATCGCCTGATGGTCTCAAACGGCTGACCTTGTGGTCAGTAGCGCAACAAGTCACCCATTTCACTACTAGGGCTTCACAGTGCTGCCACACGCACTGTAGCTAACATGTAAGGAAGGGGTGATGTTCCCAGGAAAAAAAGATATGTTCAGCCCTAACTCTCTGTATCTGCGCACATGACCTTATCTGGGAATCAAGTCTTTAACAATGTTATCAGTTAGGTTCACATGAGGAGCAACTAAGTACGGTGGGCCAGAGATAGAGGGGGTGGGGCACAGAGGGAGACCGCCCCATGATGATGGTGGTGGCAGAGATGGTAGCAATGCAGCTTCGTGTCAGGACCACAAAGGATTGTGGGAAGCCACTTGAAACTAAAAGGAGAGATAGTGATGGTACAGACGATCACTCACAGCTACCAGAAGGAAGCAGGCCTGCTGAGCCCTTGCTTTGGAATTGCTAGCCTCCAGAACTCTGAGACAGTGCATTTCTGTTCTTTGAAACCAGGCAGCCTGTGGTACTTTGTTATGTCAGACCTAGGAAACTAATACAGAAGATAACACTTAGTAAGAGTGCCAACAAGAAGCCTCTCCTGACTTTGTAAAGTTTATCCAGTCAACTTTAATAATCGACATAGCAACTACTGGGAGCAATATGGTAATACTTAATTCGTTAAGAAATTAAACAGTATGGCGCTATACAAAATATTAAGTTCTCCTTCACAGATAACACCTCAGTTGTACTTTCTCCCTGATTTTAGATGTTTGCATTGACAATCTGGCATAATTCTTCAAAATTTAGATTTCCTAAATTTCCTACAAACATCTGTATAAGAGGGCTCGAAGAAGTTAGTGGGATAACTCCGCTATCTTTTCATTTCATTTGTCCACAATCTTCCTGAAGCCTCTTCATGTTGTGGTGGTGGTTGGGTGCCATCAAGTTGATACCAACTCGTAGCAACTCTGTGTACACACAACAGGTAGGCACTGCCCCCTCCCGCACCACCCTCACCACTCTTACATCCCCTCTGCCAGCCCATCTTGCTGAGTCTTCCTCTCTTTTTGCTGACCCAGTTAAGACACACATACATCACGGTACAATCATCTGTAAATAACTTTTGAGTCAAAGCTTGACTATAAGAGGGGGTACCCTGCAAAATGGAAATTTTCTTCAAAGCCACGTATTTAATTTTTTTTTTTTTTTACTAAACCACCTTATCACCTCCAAAGTAGTCTCAACTACACTTAATGCATTTGATAAATCAGCAATTCCATTCATGGAAACATTTTTCAAACTCTTCTCTTTGGATGGCGGACAGCACCTGCCTTGTTTTGTTCTTCACCTCTTCTTTTTTTTCCTTCACCTCTTCTACGTCATCAAATTGCTGTCCTTTCATGTCCCTCTTCACTTAAGGAAACAAAAAACTGCACAGAGTGAGGTCAGGTGAGTAAGGTGTGTGGGGAGAGATGCATACTGGTTTATGTCAAAAACTGGCACACTGAGATGGCTGTGTGAGCAGGTGCGTTGTTATGGTGGCAAAACCAGTCCCGTCTGCTACAAATCAGGCCTTTATTTGTTACACACTCTTATGCAATCTTTTCAGGACCTCTAAATAGAAAGCTTGATTAACAGCCTGACCTGGTGGAACTAACTCCAAATGCACTACAAATCAACATTTTCATCTGTTCGGGAAGTTGGCAGTCTTCAGAACAAGGTTTGTCATCAATAGACATTTCACCTTTTTTGAAATGAGAAAACCACTCATACACTTGAATTTTTCCCGTAGCACTGTCTATGGAAGCTGTGTCCAACATCACAACAGCTTCTGTGGCATCTTTTCAATCAGGAAACAAAATTTCACAGCCACACACTGTTCTCTTAAATCAACCATGACAAAAAATGAGGTTCAAGTGAAACTGCTTTAAAAAAAAAATTCACTGTGACCAGAGAGCACCTTCCCAGGTGATGCCACTGGGTGCACTAACTCAGAGCAAGTTGCTGGAAGCTCACCTAGTGGGAAAAATGTGTACTATGAAAGGTCTGCTCAGCCCTGTGCAAATCTGGGTTTTTGGGGTGTACCTCCTTGTATACCATGTCAGTGCATACAGAGCTAGCTCAGTCTTTTAAAGGCTGCGGTTTCTAAATCCCAATATGACATTGCGTATTTAAACCACTTCAAGTGCTAGGCATCTAAGCTTCTCCAGTTTTCAACTCACTTCACCAATTTAATGAAATCTTTACGTTACTGTTCACAGTGAACACCCACTTGATGCAGCTCTGTTGCCTTCCACTCACGCTAACTCTCCCACGGGATCTGTGCACTTCAACCCACCGTAGGCTACACAGCTTGTGGGGTTTTTTGTTTATGTTTTTATTTTTATGTGGTTGCAAATTCTTCAACTCTTTCTTTGGAGCGGTGTGGTCTGTGTCTCCTCCCCTTGAATTCAGGCTGACTCACAAGGGCATGGACCAATGGTGCAGAAGTGATGTTACCTGACTTTTGACTGGTGGTGGAAGTTCCCACAGTCTGCTGGGGTTTCTTGGAACATGAGCTCTCTCTATTGAAAGGCTCGCTTGGAGCCCTCCACTTGGAAGGCAGCCACCATGCTGAGAGAAGCCCAAGCCACCTGGACAATCTACCTGCTCACGCTCTGGTCCAGTCCTCAACGGGGCACTTACTCAGAACCTACTCGTAAGCGCCTATCGGAATCCAGCCTTCAAGTCATCCCAGCTCAGCGACAGGCACAGGAGTAGAGGCCTCTGGATGTTTCCATCTTTCACAGTTTGTCCATCTCTCACAGTTTGAGTCCTCCCAGCTGAGGGCCAGGACTTATCCAAAGTGCCTAGAGAAGCCATCCCCATGGTAGCGTGTCTGAATTTCCAACCCAGAGACTCTGTGAGCATCATAAAATAAATGGTGGTGGGTTTTATGCCACCAACTTTGGGGCAATTTGACATGCAGTAAAATATAACTGAACAGGGTCCATAACTCAGGCTGGTGACATAGTTCTCTCACTCCAAGTCTTGGCGAGTAGCTCCTGCTGTCAAGACAAGTCCAAAGACGTTGAGGTCTTGGCCAAGACCCCAAATGAGTCTTTAAACCATTCCTATCATCCATCCTGGATTCCCTGTGTTTCCAGTTCCTGTCTGTACCAGTGTACATCCTCTGGTCTAGCCAGACTTGTAAGGTAGAATTGGGATCATGGTAGTGGGGGAGAGGGAAGCATTTAGGAACTAGAAGAAAGTTGTATGTTTCATCGTTGCTACATCGTACCCTGACTGTCTCCCCAAGACCAGTTCTTTGTGGGAATAGAAAGCCTCATTTTTCTTCCTAAGGAGTGCCTGGTAGTTTCAAACTGGTGACCTTGAGGTTATCAGCCCAGTGGCATTACGCCTAGGGCTCCTTTCTTTCTTTCATTTTTTTTTAACAATTTATTAGGGGCTCATACAACTCTTATCACAGTCCATACATATACATACATCAATTGTATAAAGCACATCTGTACATTCTTTGCCCTAACCATTTTCTTTTCTTTTCTTTTTCTCCTCTTTTCTTTTTTTACATTTTATTAGGGACTCATACAACTCTTATCACAATCCATACATATACATACATCAATTGTATAAAGCACATCCATACATTCCCTGCCCCAATCATTCTCAAAGCATTTGCTCTTCACTTAAGCCCTTTGCATCAGGTCCTCTTTTTTTTCCCCTCCCTCCCCGCTCCGCCCTCCCTTATGTGCCCTTGGTAATTTATACATCGTTATTTTGTCATATCTTGCCCTATCCGGAGTCTCCCTTCTCTGCCGTCCCTCTCCCAGGAAGGAGGTCACATGTGGATCCTTGTAATCAGTTCCCCCTTTCCAACCCACTCACCCTCCACTCTCCCAGCATCGCCCCTCACACCCCTGGTCCTGAAGGTATCATCCACCCTGGATTCCCTGTGCCTCCAGCCCTCATATGTACCAGTGTACAACCTCTGCCCTATCCAGCCCTGCAAAGTAGAATTCAGATCATGGTAGTTGGGGGGAGGAAGCATCCAGGATCTGGGGGAAAGCTGTGTTCTTCATCGGTACTACCTCGCACCCTGATTGACCCATCTCCTCTCCTAAACACCTCTATGAGGGGATCTCCATTGGCCGACACTTGGGCCTTGGGTCTCCACTCTGCACTTCCCCCTTCATTCAATATGGTATATATATATATATATATATATATATATATATATATATATATATATACACACACACATATACACATATATATCTTCTTTTTTTTTTTTGCATGATGCCTTATACCTGGTCCCTTTGGGACCTCGTGATCGCACTGGCTGGTGTGCTTCTTCCATGTGGGCTTTTTTGATTCTGAGCTAGATGGCCACTTGTTCACCTTCAAGCCTTTAAGACCCCAGACACTATCTCTTTTGATAGCCTGGCACCATCAGCTTTCTTCACCACATTTGCTTATGCACCCATTTGTCTTCAGCGATCCTATCATGGAGGTGTGCAGCCAATTATATGATTTTTTGTTCTTTGATGCCTGATAACTGATCCCTTCGGGACCACTCGATCACACAGGCTGGTGTGTTCTTCCATGTGGACTTTGTTGCTTCTGAGCTAGATAGCCGCTTGTTTATCTTCAAGCCTTTAAGACCCCAGTCACTATCTCTTTTGATAGCCGGGCATCATCAGCTTTCTTCACCACATTTACTTGCTCACCCACTTTGGCTTCAGCAGTTGTGTCGGGAGAGTGAGCATCATAGAGTTCCAATTTAATAAAAGAAAGTATTCATGCATTGAGGGAGTGTTTGAGTAGAGGCCCAAGGTCCTTCCGCCAGGCTCCTTTCATATATGATGGGTAAATACAAATAAAAGCAAACACAAAAGGTAAGAAAAGCTAGAAAGAAACATGCCTGAGTGGTCTTATCTGTGAGTAACAAGATTAAATATGCTTTTTTTTAATGTTCTTTGCATTTCGGGGCTACCCCACCCCCAACGCACACAGGATGACAATTTCTCAGCCAATTTTGTAGTTTAATAAGCAATGTGAACGCACAATTATACTAGCAGATTGATACCTAAAGGCAACCCCTGGTACAGAACAGAGAGCTGCCTGGCTCTGTATCTTCCTTCCCTTTCGCATCACTTGTTTCAAACGTTTTACTGATTTCACATGGTGTCCAATCCTGCCCACCTGCTTCCCAGGTGCCCAGCAGAGCCTCGGAAACAGCAAGCTTTGGGGTACCCAGAGCATGCCTCAATTGCTTGGAGAGAGGGCCCCTTACTCTACGGTCACTGTATGTGACTGCCTGCCCTTCCTGAAGAACTGAGCAACTAAGAGCTCGTGCGCTCGGGGAGCTGTTTACCCTGTGCAGAACTCTTTGCTCAGATCAGAACCAGGAGTCGAAAAGGGTCCAATCTGCTGCCTCCTTGGAGCTGGCTTGTCCCTGGGTGTCCATCTGGGGAGGAAGGGGCAGCCATTTCCTCCACTGTGCTATTGAAGTGCCCTCTCAGTAGCAGATCAGCAGCTGCAAGCGTGGGTCCTCCTGGGCCCATGTCTTGGGCCTGAGGGCCAGCGAAGCAGAGCTATAGAGCGGCTCCCGCACACAGAAGGTTCTCGGAACAGCACCCCCTCCGCCCCCGCACGACAGATTGCCCAAAGCCTTCCGCTGCCCACACTCAGGGTGTTAGCTACAGCATCATCCTGGGCACATTTACCAAGTTGTCTCTGATGTCAAGGTTTGGTTCTTATGAGAGCCTCACTGCCCAGAGTGTGATCTACAGATTAGCCGGGAACTTCGAAGGCTCGCCTCCCACCCACTGAGGAGCCCGAGCCTCTGACCATCCATCCAACAGGCACATGCTCGGAAAGCGGGAGAAGCCTTGTCCTCGCAGGCCCTCCCCGCCCCCATGGAGCATGCATCGTTCTGTCAGTATAAAACTCGCTGCATTCGTCCTCACAGAACTCTCTAGAAATATTTTTAAGTGGTGGAAAAGAAAAACTTAATCCCCTATCCGGCAGCAAGAACGTATTATTCACGCATTCTTGAAAGGAGTTGGGGATGGATGTGTGTGTGTGTGTGTGTGTGTGTGTGTGTGTGTGTGAAGGGGGGAGGGGAATGTCTCAGCTCACATTCTATCAAAGCCAAGCCCTAGATCCTGAAAGCAGGGCTCTTTCATTTCAAATCACCACTAGCCATCGCCATCTCTAACTGGCCCAGGAAACAGGTGACAAAAGCTTAGATGGGAGCTCAGCCACAGAAACACAAGAGCAGTGGCAGGCCACCAAGTGGTGGGGTAGGGGTGTCCTGCCTGCACAAAGGCGCATGTGGCAGTGACGGGGCCTTTTCCGGTTGCCAGCAGTGCAGAAGGAAACATCCTGAGAGCTTCCTGTTTCCCCACCTCCAGCAGCGATCCTCCTTTGGGGGGACCCACCCACCCTCCACTCCCCCACCAGGGAGTGTGGGGCTACATCTGCAGACATTTTTCAGGGACAGCAGGTGCTCCCAGTCACCAGCAGATAGAGCCAAAGATGCTGCTAAGTATCCTTCTAATCTACAGAAACCACCTTGCCCCCACGCCCACCCAGACACACACATAGCAGAGAATCGTCTACTCCGAACTGTGTCTAGGGTGCGGGAGGTTGAGAAACAGTGCTGGCTGCAGAAGTAACTAGAATCCAATTTTCTCTAATCTACTTCCGTCTTGGGGATCCCCTTCACTGTCACTTAGAACACCCTACCACCACCAACCAAGCCCCTCCCCAGGAAAAGGTTTCTGCTCCTGAAACCCAGTGTTTCTCCCCCCCACCCCCACCCCCCGGGGCTCAGAGAAGAGCTGCCGTGGAGCGTGACAGCCAGGGACAGCGGAGCCTGGGCCTGTTCTTTCATCAGGCAGGGTCCCATATGCCCTCCTCATTAGCCATGCGGCGCAGGCCAGCTACCTTCTAGAAACCCAGGGGCTCTGGGGCTGCACGGGGGCCTTGGCGAGCCTCTAGGCAAGCTCCCGGGGCTGCACCCAGGCCAGCTCCGCACACAGACGGGCCCCTTTAATGAGGGGAAGAGGGGACGAGGAGGGGGCACACAGGGAATGCAGAGGGAAGGAACAAAGCCAGTGCTGGAAGAGCCCAAGTAACTGCTGAATGGCAAGGCTCTATTTTTAGCTCTCCTTTTCCTGAAAAGGCACCTTCTACCCCTCTTCCCACCGCAGGGGCTGCAGCAAAGACTCTAGAAAAGTGAAACTTGTTGATGGTGCAGAGAAAGTCAGTCCCGGGAGCTGGCCCGTTCACGCTGCTCGCTTGGCACTATGCATAAAATCTGCAACTAGCAGGCGTCTTTGGGGAGGGGGGGGTTAGTGAGTAACATGTTGGGCTACTAACTGCAAGGTCAGCAGTTCCGAGCCACCAGCCGCTCCAAAGGAGAGCAAGGGCGTCGTGCGCTCCCGTAAGGGTTTTAGTGGCCTCGCACGCGCACAGCGACAGTTCTCCTCTGCCCTAGAGGCCGCGTGCGGTGAGGAGGAGCTGACTGGGTGGCAGCGAGTGGTAGGTGCTGGGTAGGTTTCAGGTTCGGACAATGAATTACACGGCGGCCCTTCTCATGGAGCAGGGAGCCCTGGTCGTACAGGGGTTAAAGCACTCACCGCTAACCAAAAGGTCAGCAGCTCAAGGCCACCGGCTGCCTCACAGGGGAAACATGAGAACCGCTGCCCTCATACAGACCAGGGGTTCGCAACCTGTGGGTCTCGACTCCTTTGGGGGTCGAACGACCCTTTCACAGGGGTCACCTGATTCATAACAGTAGCAAAATGACAGTTAGGAAGTAGCAACGAAAATAGGTTGGGGGGGGGGGGGTCACCACAACATGAGAACTGTATTAAAGGGTTGCAGCATCAGGAAGGTTGAGACCCGCTGATACAGACTGAGAGCTGTGGGAAGCTTCTGGAACTGGCCTGCTCACTGCTGCAGGATGGCTCTGCACTGGGATAACTGGACAGCAGTGGGTCTGGCTGGTGTGGCTCTCATGGGCATGCTGTGAGGGAGAACAAAGCTGTAGGCCCAGCATGCTTTGCAGAGCACATTAAGGCACAGACCTTAACATTAAGCTGATGGGCAATTATGTTTAATTTGGCCCTCGCTGGTGATGGGCCAGCTGACCGAAATTCAGCTCACCACAAATGACTGGACACAAGCGAGGAGAAATCCAGGACTGAGCCAATGCCTCCTCACCTCGTGATTTGAGGGCATTATTGGCCCCGAGCCATGGGAAAACCTGCGAAGTTCGTTACCCAAGAATTTCCAATGCGAGCTCATTCCATGCTCCCAATTCCAAGCACTGCCATGCAGGGGGAAAAAAATCATTTTATCGGGGGCTTGTACAACTCTCATCACAATACATCTGTCCATCGTGTCAAGCACATTTGTACATTTGTTGCCATCATCATTCTCAAAACATTTCTTTCTACTTGAGCCCTTAGTATCAGCCCCTCATTTCTCCCCTCCCTTTCCCACCCTCTCTCCCTCACAATCCCTTAATTTATAAATTATTATTTTGCCATGTGTTACACTGTGTGATGTCTCCCTTCACCCACTTTTCTGTTGTCTGTCCCATAGGGAGGGAGTTATATATAGATCATTGTGATCGGTTCTCCCTCCCCCCGCCCCCACTTTTCCCTTACCTTCCCGGTATCACTACTCTCATTATGGGTCCTGAGGGGTTTATCTGTCCTGAATTCCCTGTGTTTCCAGCTCTTATCTGTACCCATGTACATGCTCTGGTCTAGCCTGATTTGTAAGGTAGGTATGAGATCATGATAGTGGGGGTAGGGGGAAGAAGCATTAAAGAACTAGAGGTAAATTGTGTGTTTCATCATTGTTATCCTGCACCCTGCCTGGCTCGTCTCCTCCCCGAGACCCTTCTGTAAGGGGATGTCCAGTTGCCTACAGATGGGTTTTGGGTCTCCACTCCGCATGCCCCCTCATTCACAATGATATGATTTTTTGTTCTTGGGTGCCTGATACCTGATCCCATTGACACCTCATGATCGATCACACGCTCACATGGTTTTTATGGCCCTTTCAGGCCCAGATCAAATGCAATAGAAGATGATCATTCGTTTCATCAAAACGATTCCTTAAAAAAAAAAATCATTCCTGCATGCCCCTTCAAAGTCGAAGCGAGGGAGAACCCCACACCTCAAACTGAGAAAGAAGAGAATGGCTGTGCTTACTGGGGTTACCCCACCCTGCTCCATTTTGAGTCCAATGCAGGCCCAGGAATAGACTACAGAACAGGGATCGTTACAAAGAGAAACCAAATCCACATGGTTCACAGTGACCTAAGGAGCCGTTCCACAGCGTCCTGACTGTGATCTTTACAGAACCAAGTCACCAGGCCTCTATCCTGTAATGTTGCCCACTCTCAGGGGAACAGGGTTTACCCCCACCGTCACCCCACAAAGTCCCTGCTGCTGCTGTCCAGTCAAGTCCAACGGATACTGACCCAACTGGATAGGGTGGAACTGCCGTAAGCGGTTTCCATGGCTCTAGCCCTTTTATGGAAGCAGACGACTTCGTCTTTCTCCCTCCGAGTGGCTGGTGGGTTTGAACCACCTCCCTTCAAGTCAACAGTCCAATATTTAATCAACTGTGCCATTAGAGACCTGCTAGTAGAGTCTCTCGCTGCTGTTGAGTGGCTTCTGACTCCTAATGACCCCAGAGTTCGGGGTAGAACTGTCCCTATGGGTTTCCAGGACTAATTTTTTATGGGTGTAGAAAGCCTCATCTTTCTCCCGAGGAGCAGTTGGTGGCTTTGAACGCTAAGCTACCAGGGCCCTAGTAGTGTTTAGCTCTATCTACAAACAGCTGTTAGTCATCTGATGCATTTCCTTCTAGTCTTTTCCTCGAGGCGGGTTTAAGTTCTAACTCCCCTGTATTGGACAGGGTTCTCTAGAGAGACAAACCAGATTGCTAGTAATTATATATAAATATATTTATAAAGATAGATACATAATTCAAGAAATAAACCGTTAAATAATATACAGATAGATAATAAAAAAAATTAACAGTTAAATTATAAAGCAGTGAGACACTAGCAGTCCTTCAAGTTTGAGAGCTGCCAGTTGCCAGTCCCCTTCTGTAGAGAGAGCTGGGCTATATATACCCAGGCAGCAAACAGCAAGGCAGGTCCCCAACTGTCATCAACTGTCAGTCCCCAGCTCCAGAGACGAACATTCCAATCGTGTGGGATTAAAGGGACCTCAACTTGCAGCAACACAGTCCACAGGGTAGGCATCCCACAGGTAGTGTACCCCTTTAAACTGAGGCACAGAACAACCAAGGTGAGGCTCACCGAGCCATTTATCCCTCTGCCCTTCAGTTAATCCTACTTGTGTTTATCGGCCAGGCTAGCACAATAAACTATAGCATCCCCCAAAGTACATCTTATCTTCCCAACTTGATTATATCAGCATCCTCCACCATGTCATTGGAAACCAATCCATTTACTTCTAAGCGGTGTATGCGACTTTCCAAAGGGAACATTAACAGCTGTTTGCGATTGAGACTTCAAACACTTCAAACGCATAGGGTAGTAAATAAAGAGAGCAGGGAAGAAAACGGAAACCAAAGCAGTAAAAATTGAATGACGAATGCACCTTCCCAAAATAGTCTTGGTCACCCGTGTCAGGAGTCTGGGTGCTCCCCTTCCGTTCTGCTGCAGCCAGTGAGCCAATGGGGCAGCCTCCTGACGTCACTGAGCTAGTATATGGTCCAGACGGATCAAGCCAAGCCTGGGTGAGAAACTGCGAGAAAGGCAGGGCTCAAGAGTTCCCGCAGATGCAAAGGAAAGGCGAGAAGGAGGAAGACACGGCAAACGTTGCAGTTGGTGCCGCCCCGGGGCCGACACTCTTTGGCTTCATCTGCCAGGGTGCCACCGCCTGGCTCTCCTTTGCTCCCACCAAAGCTCTTCGCCACATGCTTTCTCCTGCTGCGCCCTCAACCAACAACTCTCCTTATTCTCAGAAGGCATCTTTCTCCATTCCCTGAGCACCTTTCTACCTGCCAGGCACTGGGTTAAGCTTTGCATCGGCCAGCCCGTTTTTGCCCCAATGATACCACCAGGTGGGTACCACCCCTTCATTACCTTCCTGCCACAGGAGAGGGGACCAGGCTGAGTGGTTGTAAGCAACAGGACCAAAACCAAATGCTGGTGTGACCGCAGGCCGAGCCAGTCCCTCCGAGCCACTGTGTCACCTCCCCGACCATAATCTGAGAGCAAAGATCAGCCCAAAGTTTGCAGTACCTAGCAGGTACATGGCTTGCCAACGAGCACAGGACTTCCAGCTCACTTTCTTCCTAAATGTAGTGGGGAAAACTCACAACAATAGATGTGTCCGCTTAAGCTATTTCAGGTTTAAAGCAATTGATTAATCAGGGAAATAAAAAATAGATGAAGGCGGGGGGGACAAAAGCACATGGAAAGCAACGCTTAAGCGTTTCAGAGATTCTAAGGACAGGTCCCAAATTGGCTCTGCTTTCAACTGAAGAAAAAAACAGATATTCATAAACTCGAATTCTGAGTTGATTTCAGAAAGTCCTGTTGCTATGGGAATTAAGCAGGACACTGTATATTTCTGCCATCAGTCCAATCCAAGCCTGTTTTCAGCCTAGCTGTTAGGTAAACGTATAGACCCTGCAACGTCAATGTGATGAAGCTGCTCAAAGAAGAACCATGTTCCTTCCAGATCCCTTATTCAGAAAGGGATGAATCTCCTTAAGAGTCGTCGAGAGGGTTTTACTCGACACGACGAGTCATTCGCCTGCTCCCTAATGGTGATGTTTGCTACCACTGTTCCTCTCTCACCACCTCCGAGTCATTCGCCTGCTCCCTAATGGTGATGTTTGCTACCACTGTTCCTCTCTCACCACCTCCTGTCATCTGCCTCTGGAAGCTCCCAGATCCTTACTCTATTAGCTCTTGCTTTCAGTTCTCTTTTCATTCTTCCTCTTGCCATCCGTTTTTGTTATGTTTGTCCTGATGGCATCTCGGGTTGGGTGATGATCTCACTGCACTGATTCCATAGCTGGCAGAAGCCAGTTAACAGGCTCATCGGCCAAGGGACCAGTCCTACTTACTCACTGCGCCACATGTACATCCTGGTTCGTGACCAGCCAAAGTCACTATGCCAAAAAACTTGTGATATCTGAATCCATCCCCTCCCCAAACATAATGGTTAAATGTCTGACCCATAAGAGGAAGTAGTACGTAACCCAGAGTTAACGTATTAAACTTATACACAGAACATAGAAGGGACAAAGTCTTGAGACACGCCAGAAAACCAAACTCATTCCCATCGAGTCAATGCTGATTCATGCCAGCCCTCTAGGGCAGGGTAGGGCTGCCTGTGAAGTTTCCAGCTCTTTATGGCAGTAGAAATCCACGTCTTTCTCCTGGGGAGCGGCTGGTGGTTTTGAACTGCTGACCTTGCAGTTAGCAGCACAACATACAACTGCTATGTCATCAGGACTCCTGGGAGACACATAACCTGATTCAAATTCTGGCTCTCCTACTTACTAGCGGTGAGACCTTTTCCCAACTGTAAAATGGAAACAGTAACAAACCACAAGGATGAGGATGAGATGGACTGATCCCTATAAAGAACGTAGACCATCTTTGCTTATCCTTTATGTGTGTCTGTTATTCGCAGCATCTTTAGACAGCAAACACATAGAAAGGATAAAAATCAGTGACTCTTTTTCAGAGCTGTGCATACAATGCCCACCTCTGATGGGCCCGTTCCCTCCCAGAATGAAGCGTTGTGGGTGTCTCTCCCTGGGTTTTACAGGAGAGTCAGAGCCAGCCCAATACGAGGGTGGGTTGTAGACAGAGTTGCTGCTGAAGTAAAATTTCGCCTGCAGTTTGAAATTTCCTCGACTGTTCTCCAGAACCAACATGTCTCTGTTGCCATACCCTCTACTGAACACAAGCGCCACACAAATCGCTGAGATGACAGTTGGCTCCAGAGACTCAGACTGTGGATCTTACCGTTCATTCCCTGCTCGCGCGTTTCCACCCAGGCTGTGGAAGGACGGCCAGCCTTTGAAAAGAGCAGGCTGTCTGTCTGTCTGTCTACCCTGACCCCTCCTAAGCTAGGGCACAATGAAGCCCGGGATTCTCGGAACACAATTCTCAGGCTCAGCTCTATGGGCTCAGTAAATCCAGTGGGATATTACTACACAAACACAGGTGGGTGCCACATACAACGCATTTGGATGTGTCTCTGCACTCAACAGGTGGCTGCAGGGACTCTCGGGAAGACACTTGTCTCAGTCTCATTCGAGGGTCTTCAAGAAAGAGGGGGGCCCAATCAAAACAGTGGTTTCTGAGGGGAGTCCCGCTCATGCAGAGAGGGAGGCTCGGAAGGTTCCGGTGATGGCTTTTGCAAGATTCCCGAGGGATACTCGTGACGGGTAGTCTCAAAGGGCATAGGGCAGCAATCGTGGGGATTTATGAGGGAAAAGTGTTTAGGAATAAGTTTTAAGGAAAGTAAAAACTGCATTGGTTAAAAAATAAAAAAGGAAGAAAAGTTCACCTGAGGATTAATTCCCATGATGACAATATCCCCGTTCATTCTGCAAGGGCGGTACGGGCTGGCCTGGGAGGATGTCACTAGCAAACCTTACCTCATCTACCCTACACTCTGATCTTGCCCCTTCAGGCTTGGAGCGTGTCCCCAAATCTCAAAGGAGAATTAAAAGGCCCACAATTAGAATCCCTCAAAGATACCGACGCTGCCGTTCCGACACGGTGCACCTCAAAGAGCACGGCGTTCTTCAGGGGGAGGTAAGGAATATACAGCGCACTGCTGGCAGATGTGGGCAGACTGAGACGGCAGATCTGTGCAGAAACAAGAGCTCCGCATCTTGACAGTTTGTCTAACAGAGTCCGTGTGACTGCACCGCAAAGCCAGCACTCACCCTTAGCAACAGCGTCCCCTCAAGAGGAAAGAGCCAGAGGCCAAGGGCATTTATAGAGGTCTAAACACAGGCATGTACATATGCGAATCTATTTATATATGACGATGGGGAAATAGATCTATGTGTATATATGTATAGGTTTAGTATTAAGGTAGCAGATGGATATTGGGCCTCTACTCAAGGACTCCCTCAGTGCAAGAACACTTTGTTCTATTAAACTGGCACTCCATGATGCTCACCTTCCCAACACGATTACTTAAGACAAAGCAGGTGCATAAGCAAATGTGGTGAAGAAAGCTGATGGTGCCCAGCTATCAAAAGATATAGCGTCTGGGGTCTAAAAAGCTTGAAGATAAACAAGCAGCCATCTAGCTAAGAAGCAACAAAACCCGCATGGAAGAAGCACACCAGCCTGTGTGATCACGAGGTGTCAATAGGATCGGGAATTAGGCATCAAAGAACAAAAAAATCACATTACTGTGAATAAGAGGGAGTGTGGAGACCCAAAGCCCATCTGTAGGCAACTGGACATCCCCTTACAGAAGGGCCTGGGGAAGGAGATGAGCCAGTCAGGGTGCAGTATAGCAACGATGAAACAGACAACTTCCTTCTAGTTCTTTAATGCTTCCTCCCCCCCACTATCATGATCCCAATTCTACAAATCCAGCCAGACCAAAGCATGTACACTGGCACAGATCAGAGCTGGAAACACAGGGAATACAGGACAGATAAACCCCTCAGGACCAATAAGGAGAGTAGTGATACCAGGGGAATAAGAAGAAGGTGGGGGAGAAAGGGTAGAAGCAATCACAATGATCTACATATAAACCCCTCCCTGGGGGACGAACAACAGAAAAGTGGGTGAAGGGAGACATCGGACAGTGCAAGACATGGCAAATTAATAATTATAAATTATCAAGGGTTCATGAGAGAGGGAGCTGGTGGAGAGAGGGGGTAAAATGAGAAGCTGATACCAAGGACTAAAGTAGAAAGCAAATGTTTTGAGAATGATGATGGCAACAAATGTACAAATGTGCTTGACACAATGGATGATGTATGGCTTGTGAGCCCCAATAAAATGGTTTAAAAAAAAGAAAAGAACAAGCGTCTCCTGACTGTAAGGGCACAGCTGTTCCACAACCTTGGCTTTTTAATTTTTTTAGATGCTTCAATTTTTATTTTTTAAGCCAATAAAAATCATGTTGTAATGAAAAATTATGTCATCTCTTACTAAATCATTCAAATTTTTGTGTTCTTGAAATTATGTTAAAATTTTATTGCCAGTTGTAATTTAATCTTTTAATATTTTATTTTATTGGGGGCTCTTATAGCTCTTATCACAATCCATACAAATATCCATTTTGTCAAACACATCTGTGCATCTGTTGTCATCATCTTTTTCAAAGCATTTTCTTTCTACTTGAGCCCCTGTTATCAGTGACTCATATCCCCACCCCCCTCCCCCATTCCCCCTTGATAATTTATAAATTATTCTTTTCATGTCTTATACCGACTGCACAGCCCTGGCTTCTAACCACTCCTGCCGCCTCTCGCTCAGGTAGGAATCTGTATTGGCGAAGCCTGAGACAGTCCAGCAAAAGAGAGCTCAACAAAACAAGGGAAGAAGTCTGCTAACACTGGAGTGGCTGATTTTAAACTGCAGCAGCCTATGGTGGCGCGGTGGTTACATGTTGGGCTGCTAACAGCAAGCAATTCGAGATCACAGCGATCTGAAATCGCAGAGGGGCTTTCTATCCCCTTAAGAGCTACAGTTGGCTCGATGGAAATGAGTTTGTCTTTGGTGTTCTTCCTGGATAAAAGGAATTGAACACGTGGTACTGAGGATGTGGCTGTGGAGAACGCCCTCGTCTATGGGAGTCTGATTAGCATGCTGAAGATGCGGGCCGAGCTGTCCTCCTGTCCACACACGGGATGGTACAGCTAGCCAGCCATCGGCTGCTGAAGCTAAGTGAAAGGAAGGGATGTTCATTGTGCTGATCTTCCGAGTTCTGAGGGTTCAAAACTGCTTTAAAAAAAAAAGAGTAAATCTGACCAGAAATGCCTAGGCTAGCGGCCTACCCTAAAACAAAGTGCACATCTGGGGTGGCATGCGGGGAATAGGGTTTCCTTTGCAAAGCTTCCCTGGAGAGTCTCATGGTTGACAACTGTGAATTAGAAGACCTCTCAACAAAGGTGTGGTGTTATGGCCCATGTAACAGGGATGCGCAAGGACTCTGGGAAATCACCCGTCGTTGACACCCAGAACCACGGGAAAACCTTCACAAGGGCTCTCAACATCCCACGTCTCCTTTGCTTTGCCTTTTTCTCTCTTTTATCTTTGGAGGACCTCGGTCGGCATCAACTCCGATGGCAGTGTGCAGTGGCCAAACAGAACAGGCCATGTTCCATTTTACCCATTTTTAAGTGTAGAATCCAGTGACATTCTGGCGGGGTAAATGATTCCCACTGACGACTAACCAGTGGATGGTTCTAATCCAGCCCAGTAGTGCTGCAAAAGGGAGGCCTGGAGAGAGGCTTGCACAAGGACTACAACCAAGAAAACCTTCTGTAGCTCTCAAGGAGTCAATTCTGCCCACAAACGAATCTTGCTTTGCCTAAACACCAGTCATATATGTTTGCTAGGAAATTGGAGAAACCTGGGTAACAAATGCATGATCCAATTGAGAGGCATTCCAAAGCATCCTATCATTGTATATTAAGTTTCTGATCCCGTTTGACCTCCAAAGCATTTTAGTGAAAGCCTGGATCAGTGTCCCTGAATACTCAGCCTCCGTTGCGGAGCTCTGTAGCATCTTGTAAAATGAAGGGGCAAAGAGGAATGGTTCACCCCTTTACAGACTCTGGAGAGCTCTCCCTCAGTCATGAGACAAATCCCTGCTTTCACATCAGTAACCTTTAACTTCACCTTGAGGACTGCTTCTTGACTCATGATGGTCCTCTGCAGATCACCTCTCTCCACACAAGTTCAACCTAGCTCAAACGACCCTAATAGGAACCGGGCTAATCTGGTTGACTCCAAAGCTTCCTTCTCAAGAAGTAGAAGGGTTAATAAGACACATTTAGTTAAGACAGGAAAGTTTGACAGAAAGGGGAAGGAGGGAGCAGGAAGAAGAAATTCTACATGGCAAGCAAGAAGCAACCCAGCCTCTTAATTTCTAATGGCGCCAACATCCCAATTATTCATGGGTTCTGCTTCATTAGGCCCAATGGCCAATCGCTTCACTAACTTTCTAGAAGTGGCAAAGCCTGAGGGAGATCCAATGAACACACTGTACTTCCTCCTTCCCCTTCTGAACTCAGCCTCACCCACAGTCTGAGGCTGACCAGAAGGTTGAGTGGCTGGTCAGCAAAGTCAAACTCTACTACTGGAACCCAGAATAAAAATTACAACTTTTTCAAATAGCACCTTCCCATCTAGATAACACCATCGACCCCTGGCCTCTCAAACCAGCCGCAGCAACGACTAACTTGACCTTATATGTCAAAAGAAGGAAACAGAATGAATACTTGGTAACTTCAGAGGCACAATTCTCACTCAAGTCTGCGGGGGACAACCCCAAGACCATTTCTAAAAGGACAACATAGCCTGTGCAGAAGCCCACCTTATTTGAAAACCATCAACCACAGCATATGCTGGCATTTTTTAAAGCGTATTAAGGAAATATTCGCTTGAACTCCATTTCTATATAAATAAATAAATAATTTTCCCATGCGCCTATGTTCCCATGAAGAATGGGACACCAAGACTTCAAATCCACTGTTAACACTGGAAAGAAAGGGCCAGGGGTAGGGAGACAGACAAAGGCCAGGGCACAGGAATGATGCAATGCGACCCTCCCCCACCATTAGAGTGCTCCACAGCGGCACAATCTGAGCACGGGTTTCTACTATATCCAATCACTTAGCCCTTTAAGAGTATACTTTCTTACCTGAAGCTTACGGGTTATGCAAACTTAGGGGGCACAGAAAAATTAAAATAACTTGCCCAAGTTTGAGAGAGGATGAAAAAACTCCCTGCTATTGAGTCTAGGCTGATTCGTAGCAACCCCCTGTGGGTTTCCGAGACTGTAGCTATTTACAAGAGGGGAAAGTCTAGTCTTTTTCCCAAGGAGCTGCTGGTGGTTTTGAACTGTCGACCATGCAGATTGCAGCCCACATGTAACCACTATACAACCATTGAAAGCAATATCTAAATTCAACTGGTTAAATGTTTACCTGGCACTTGAAAGCTCTTGAGGTCATCTTTGATTTGATAGCTAATGGAAATCACTCCTCATTCAGACCAACTGCGGCCTTTGAAAGACACTTGAAGCTAAACTCATAATAACAGCAAATATTTCCTGAGCATTTTCTATGAACCGGGCTAGGGACTAGACTTAAGTATTATTTAAGTATTGGAAACATAGGACTAATTATATGTTTGGAGATGACCATAAAGGAAAGGCATCCACCTTCCTTTGCAGGAAGTGAAATGAGGAGAGGGGACTTCCACTTGCTTGCTCTGGGCACATGTTCAGGAGAGACCAACTGCTAGCAAGGCTGTCATGTTTCATAGAAGGTCGCTGTAAACAAGGGAAGTGCTCCAGGAGACGGGGTGACACAAAAGCCACAACAGTAAGCTCAAACATGCCAACCGTCATGAAGATGGTACGAGATTGGGCAACATGCCACTCTGTTCCACATGGGGGCACGGTGAGTCAGGACCAGTGACGACCAACAACAACAACATAGAACCTCTCTTAACTTCTTTAAAATAAAAGAACTGGTTCAGGAATTTCTTTCTTCAGTGATGTCGTAATCATGGAAAAGAGGCGGGGGGGGGGGGTGGAGGGAGGGGAAGGGCGGGAAAACTGAAGTCTTCTTGTGGAACACCAAAAGTATCAGAGCCATGTCCTCCACATTTTGATCAATAACAAGATAAACAAATGCGTAGTGTCCAGCCATGAGGAAGGACCTGGGTAGACTATGCCTATCAAAGTCGCTCTCTTCAAACCCCACTCAACAGCGCAATGCACTGCAAATGAACAAATGAAGTGTGACTAACACTTGGCTGTCCCTGGGAAGAACAGGGAATTGAAATGTCCTTTTGTCCAGGCATCGCCTTCAAAGAAGCCCAGAAATGTCCTTGCTTTTGGGAGCCCCTTGTGCAAAAAACGGTCCCCAACTCACTCGACTCTCCAAACTGTTCCTAAAAGCACCACCGGACTAGAAATTCTTGATCACAGTTAAGTGCACTGTCAGTGAAGTTTTTAAACTTTATCTTTCAAATCACACGCATTTCCTAGAAAAGATAAAAATCAAGGCCACACCAAAAGGAGCTCCACGAATAAACGTGTAGCGGAATATAAAAACGTCGGCCTGGGTTCGCAGAGGGTGCATGTACAAATAAAATACACCGGGAATCCTGAGCAGTTTCGGTTACGTGCCTGTGTGTTCTCATGCGTTGTTGTACTGAGGGGCTGTCAAGTTGATTCCGATCGCAGCAACCCGTACTTAGAGCAGGACGAAAGACTGCCCGGTCCGGTGTCAGTCACACCTCGCTACTACACTGGAGCCACTGGGTCAGTCCCTCTCATTGCGGGTCTTTTTGCCAACGCTCTAGCTTTCCCAGTGTGGTGTCCTGATAAGATGTCCACAGGACGTGAGCCAGAGTCTTGCTAGCTTTGCTTCAGAGGAGCGTTCTGGTTGTTCTGCAGAGACGGGTGTGTGTGTTCTTCTGGTGGTCCGTGGGACATTCACGATTCCTCAGCAGTATCATCATTCGGATGCACAGTTCTTCCGTATCCGCTGTCCAGCAGCTGTACATCCTCACTTGAGGGGGTTGAAAATGCCACGGCCTGGATCGGCCTCATCTTAGTTCTCAACGTGGCATTTTGACGTTTTAACACTTAAAAGAGTGGTGCTCGTGGCGGCTATTGAAAAGGTTGCCAGTTCCAAACCACCAGCCACGGAAGGGAGGTGTGGCAGTTCGCTCCCATACAGATTACACCCTTAGAAAAAGCCTGTGAGGCAGTTCCACTCCGTCTTACAAGGTTGCTGTGGGGCCGAGTTGACTTCATAGCAACAAGTACAGGCATGCGAGTTGTCCAGGTCCTGGCCTGCCGTGAGCTTCTATTTCTGAAGTGATCTGACCCACTCCTACCGGGGAATGTCAGTGTGCGGCAGGGTCTGTGACTCTCTCTGTGTTGAACGCCATCAGCTCCTCAAGCCTGTGCATTATGCAGTAGCTACTATACTGAGTAAAACCCGCCTACAATCCTACTCAGAGCATGCTCTAAAGCCCAGAAGCGCACCCGAGACCCCTGGGCACTAAATGCTCTCCCCTCCATCCCCTGCAGTGCCCAGCACTGTGCATTTCCACCACACCACTCCCACCTCACAGGGATGCAAGGCATCCCCGAAGGGCACCAGGACACGACAGTGAAGAGTCAGCTGAAACTACTCTCAGATCTGCTCTATTTGCCTTAGTGGCACAGTGGTTATTCGTTGGGCCGCGAGCCACAAGGTCAGCTGTTCGAAATCATCAGCTGTTCTGTGGACGAAAAGATGGGACTTTCGACTCCCGTAAATAGCTGCAGTCTCTGACACCCATAGAGGCAGTTCTACCCTGCCCTAAAGGGTTGCTATGAGTGGATATCCACTTGATAGCAGTGAATTTGGTTTGGGTTGATCTAGGAACAAAGAAGTCTGTGAAACAGCCCCTTCCAGTTGCTCCTCTCTTCACAGCATCTTTTCCTACATCTTATGTTTCGATCCCACCAAATCATCCACGCAAGAAACATCCTACCTTACAAATCCTGATAGACCAGAGCATGGACACTGGTGCAGAAAATCATGGACACTGGTGCAGTGGATTCAGACTCACAGAAATCCTCTATCTAGGTTCCAGAGGCTGCAAATCTTTATGGAAACAGATTGCTTCACATTCTCCCAAAGAATATCCAGAAGGTTTGAACCACTGACCTCTCCGTTAGCAGCCCAACCGTTAGTTTAGGGGAGTGGGTGTCCAAATACTTGGCATCAACTCTAGAGGAAGGCTTTTCACTCTGTCAGCATGCAGTGGGAGTGGGGCTCTTGTCTTTTTCTCAGCTTGTTTTCCTTGGCTTCTTGGTGATCTTCATGGGGGGTGGCATCTATCTCCTCATTTTCTGTTGCCTGTTTCATCTGCCCTCTAATCTCCTAACCAAGACGGATTCAAAACATGCCCCACACAAATAAACAAAAAGGACCGTGGGCTGCCCGAGGAACAAAAACATCCATCTTGAAAGAGGTAAGAGTCAGAATACTCCTGGGAAGCAAGTATGGGGAACCATCCGCTCATGGACTTCAGACATGCCGTCTGGAGAGCCAAGTCCCTGGAACAGGTGAAGCAGAAGGTCGCCCACAAAGAGGATGGGCTTCAAGGAGAGGGACTGGTACAGTGGCTACAGCGATGGGCTCAGAGCAGGTGTGAGGCTGGCACGGAGCTGGTCAGTGTTTCGTTCTGTTGCACGCAGAGTCGCCGTGAGTCAAAACCAACTTGACAGCTCTTCACAAGGACAACGACCCAAATACTGCCTCATGGACATAATGAAGAAATCCCTATTCCCAAATGGATCACAACTAGAAATATCATAGGATTTACAATACCTATTTTGGGGTGGGGTGGGGAAACGACACAATCACATAACACACACCAACAAAAGAATGGGGTGGGGGCACTAGTGGTTCGGTGGTAGAATTCTTACTTCCCAGACCAGAGACCCAGACTCCCTCCTGGCTGACGCATCTCATGCCCAACCATCACCCAGCTGTCAGTGAGACCTGTGTGCTGCTTGATGCTGAGCAGGTTCCAGTGGTGTCTAGACTACCAGAGACCAGGAAAAACGGCTGGTAGTCTACTCCCCAAAGTCAGCTGATGACAGCTCTATGGATCTCACCAGTTTGATCCACCCTGACTAGTGGGTGGTGCCGGGCCAGGTGGCATTTTGCTCTCCAGTGCCCAGAGTTCCCCTGAGCCAGGAGCCGGCTCTACAGGAACTGTCGACAGTGAAGGACAAGCATCATTCATTAGCTCCCAGAATCTCTGGTGAGCTGTCACCATCAAGATCATTGTAAAAACAGTTTTACTGACACATCATACAATCCAATGGTTGAACCATTAATTTAAAAGTTACACAGTCATCACCACAAACAATTTTTTTTCCACAAACAATTTTTATAACATCTTCTCCTTCACTGTACTCCTTGGTATTAACACCCTGTTTCCATCTGTCATAACTCTAAAAAACTATTAATCTAGGTACTGTCTCTATAGACTTACCTATCCTGGATTTCACACACAGAGAAACATTAAAAACAAAAACAAAAAACCCGACCATAATAACAAAACAAAGGAAAAGCCCCAATTGCAAGGAAAGCAGAAAATATTTTAAAAACTAGAACAAATTAAAACTGACTCAAAGGGAGAAACAAATGGTAAGATGTTAGTTTTAACCTAACGATGTTCTGCAACATTTTTGCATTCTCTACAATACTGAACTTTGTTATTAAGTACTCAATTTATAGGTGTAACAACAATGTCTTTAGCCGCATAGGCCAGGAAACATGTCAACCTTCTTTCTTGCAGTTGCTAATGTTGTGTGTAGCCTTGAGTTGATTCCAACCCACATCAATTCTACAGGACAGAGAAAAACTCTCCCAAGGTACTACTCACAATGGGAGCTGACAGTCTGGCTTTGTCTTCTGTAGAGCAGCTGATTGCTTGGAATTGCCGGCCTTTTCGTTACTTGGCCATCTTTAGAGGTGTATCATTTCCATACACTCTCAAAATACAGGAGAAAATGCCACAACTAATGCAGTCCATGGCCAAGTCAGGCTTCGCATGTATGCCTGCCCAACCCCACAGCATTTCCCTCATGCCCACGCTGCCTCTAAGGGGAGGAGAAGCCTTGGTGAAATCATGGTGACAAGTTGAGCTGCTGAGATATCAGCAGTTCAAAACCATCAGCTGCTCCGTAGGAGAAAGATGAGACTTTCTTTGCCCATAAAGAGGTACCATCTCAGAAACCCACCGGGGTAATTCTACTCTGTCCTATAGGGTCACCATGAGTTACAAGTGACTCGCTAGCAGCAAGTTTTAGTTTCTGGAACCTCTCAAAGGAGAAAAACAAATAGGAAATATAAAAAGTTAAAAAAATCAGTTCCTGGGTTTTTGCCTGATTTCTTATCTATTCTGGACTGTAAGCCATGGCTGATGTGTGCAATTAAGTCTCGTTTACAACCATTCCGATTGGGAAGAACCGGAGTACGCTACTCGGTCACTGCAGCAAAATCTTTCTTTCGCTTTAGTGCTTCACAGGGAGGTGGGTGCTCTGTAGAAAGTCAATATACTCCTCTGTGCTACTCCTTAGGAGAGAAAAAGAAAGGGGTGGGGGAGTATGAAGGGATAGCCAACTTTAAAGAAGACTATGCATCTAGTTGTATGTCTTTATTTATTATCTTTTAATTACATGTGTCTTTGCATCTACTTTTAAAAGGATACAGGATACAACTGGCTACACGTGGCTGGCATTGCCAGCCATGACAGAGAGCGAGGGGCAGCACTGAAGGGTTGGCTCGCCTAGGAAGAAAGGCTGAGGTCTCGTGGGCATCGTTGATGAGGAAGGGCCACCGCCTCCGGGCTTCGTTGCGAAGGGAGGGCACCACGGGTCCTCTCTCCTTGGCAAAAATGAGCAGCAGGTTCCAACGGCAAGGCGCCTTAGCAGCACAATGGTAGCAGAAATATTTGCCTAACCCAAAGCTGCTAAGCAGAGGGTGGAGAGTCTGGACCACCGGCCATCCCTTGGGAGGAATATGTGGCATTCTGCTTCGGAAAAGATGCCCTCCTTGGCAGTTCTAATCTGTCCTACTTCCAGGGTGGCCAGGAGTCCGCACCGGGTGCAGGAATCACTGGTGCACAAGACTTGCACCCAGCCCCTACTAAGGGCACCGGAAGCTTGCCTTCCTTGTCTGCCCCATGCTGAGCTGCCCGACCCCTGGCTCTCAGCTGACTTCATCACATCAGAGGTTGAGTGGCATTTTTTTCTCTTCAGGTTTTGAGGGAAGAGTTGGTTGACATTAGCTGGGCACCCTGGTGGCGTCGTGGCTGTATGTTGGACTGAGAGCCACAAGGTTGGCAGTTCTAAACCACCCACCACTCCAAGGAAGAAAGGTGAGGTTCTCCATTCCTGTAAAGAGGAACCGGCTTAGAAAGCCACATGGGCAGTTCTACCCTGTCCCAAAGGGTGGCTACAAGTTTGGCACCAACACAGTGCTGGTGAGTTTGGTTTGGGAGCTCTGTCTGCATGCCACCTTTCGAGTCCGATGAGCTGACAGAAAGCTTGTAGAGAAAGGGGGGGGGGGGCTGCAAAGCAGCGCTCCCTAGAGAAAGAAAGAGCCAGCGAACACCCTAAATAGCACTAAGTTCTGAAGCAAACTGGATATTACAAGCTTAAGCACTCCCAGGCGGGTCATCTTGGCCAACAGCACGTGTAATTAAAGTTAAAAGCATGCTAAAATAACACTCTAGCTGTTGACCTTAAAGATCCTTTTAAGAAACTCAACCAAAACATTAACAGGGGAAGGACTTGTCCCTTGACAAAGGGACGTTTTCTAGGCATTCACGCGAAAGCACGCTGGAGCCCGGCGAAGCCAGGTGCAGATGGATTCGATCCTGCCGTCCACCGCTGCCTTCTGCATCGCAGAGGGTAATGGGACAGGGACGAAAAGGTTTCCTTTCACCAAACACCCAGCTACTTCCGTTACATCATCCAGAACGGAGTAGTCAAAGTCTCAGCATCAGCCAGAACCCTCCCTCTCAACACAAAGACACACACGCGCGTGCACACACACACGCACACACATGCAGAGTAGGCTGCATTTTTCAAAGGCAAACAGTTTAACGCCGATGACTCTGGTTATTACACGGCAGCGCGTGAGAGGAAGGAAGTCTCTTGCATTTTGCAGAAGTCAGAAAAACCGCAGTTTCTGCCATGTGCCCCCATCTTACTGCCCCAGAGGAGGCGCCTAAACGTTGACTGACTAATCACTGAGGACTGAAATCCTGTCGGCCTAATCACCAAAGTCCTCTTCATTTTCAGTGGTCTCTTTTCGCTCATCGCTGAAAGCAGGCACAACCACACACCGCAATTCGTCCACCGACAAATGGTGCTTTAAGGTGTCCAACCACTGTGACCGTCCTTTTGCAAAGTGCTCGCCCACCAGCAACATCAACTCCTTAGCCACCCCCAAAAGCTCACAGAGTCCCTCTGTGGCGATGTGAACCGTGCGCTGTCTCTGTAGGGCAGCCTAATACAAGAGGGTCTGATAGAACACACCCCCCCTCCGTTGGCTCTAGTTGGCCTTTTTCACTTTCAAGTCCCCTGAACAGAACTTTCGACAGACCATGGCAGCAAGAGGTCAGGCAAAGATATCAGAGTTCATTAAGGATTTCTGGTGGCATATGGGTAATGCGTTGGGCTGCTAACCACAAGGTCAGCATTTCGAAACTACCAGCTGCTCCTCAAGAGAAAGAGGAGGCTGTCTACTCCGTAAACACTCTCAGAACTACCTCTGTCCCATCCCCCCACCCACCCACTGACCCAGGGCAGTTCCACTCTATCCTACTGGGTCACTAGGAGTCAAATTGACTGGAGGGCCATGAGGCTTTGGTGGTAAAGTGGCCAAGCACTCAGCAATGAAGCAACGACGTGGGCAGTTCAAGCCCACCAGCTGCCCTGTGGGAGCAAGATGTGACTGACAGTCTGCCTCTGTAAAGGAGCCTTGGAAACCCTGCGGGGCAGCTCTACTCTGTGTACTCTATAAGTGTGTTTTGTGTTTTCATTACAACAGCACGAAAGTTATTTTCAAATCATACCCAATCATAAATACCACTGAAACTTGGTCCTGACTATACAGATATTCTGGATTTAAAATGTAATACATCCGTTCCTACCTCCCCTTCACGCGATCCCTCTCCTGTGACGCTCGGGCCTTGTTCTGTGGGTATCACTAGCACGTGAGAGAGCTTCACCGACTGCAGGAAGACGGGGCGAGCAGCAAAGCAGCAGGCACTGAACAGAAAGCCATCTGCGTCATGTGAATCCAGCGCTCCAGTGTGCAGATCGAGACGACAGCTGCATCTCTCACCTGCCCAGAATGTGAAGAGGGAGGCTGCCTGGGGACCACAATGCTTTACAGACAAGTGCGGGGCTTTACAGACAGGTGCAGGGGAGCGACGGCCGCAATCACACAGGCCTGAGGTCCTGTCATTCAAGGTGGAGACGAACGCAATAACAGAAGCTCCAGCACAAGCCACATCAGCCCCATTCACTGAATTCAGACTCCCAAAAAGTTGAGTTGAAGCCCCACCTGAAGCAGTTTCCACTCGGGTGTCTGGCACTGGGATGGACGTGACAATGGCATCTGGGAAATGCACTGAGTGAGCTAATTAAGACTACGAGTATAAGGGTATACTCATGAAAGTGAAGAAGTTCTTCCATATGGGGGGAGTAGGGGGAGCCGAGGCACCTTGACATCCTAAATGAAATGGATGAGCCGTAGAGGTAGATAGGGCTTAACCTATACTTGAACGGTAGTGATTCTACTAAGACCTCTAATAAAGAGGTTTGTTTGTAAAGGTTTCAGATTGTTTTTAAATGTTGGAGATGAAGTCTGGTTGGTATAATTAGAGGTTTGTTTGAACTTGAACTTACCAAACCAGCAAGGACGAGGAAGCACAGCCCTGTCACAACAGAACAAAGACAACACTGTCACCCTTCCCAGGCTTTCCAAGAAAAGCTACTAACACTATTTCCCGCTCATGTGGACAGGCAGCCTGGAACGCCACCAAACTCCAAACCAAACCAAACCCAACTCACTGCCATCAAGTCAACTCCTGCCCATGGCAACCCTAGAGGACAGAGTAGAACTAACTGCCTCTGTGGAAAGCCGCATCTTTCTCCCATTCGCAGCTGGTGGCTTCGAACATCTGACCTTGTGGTTAGCAGCCCAACTCATGCTCACTATGCTACCAAGTCTCAAGAAATTACACTCAGACTCCGAACGGTCCCCTTTTGCATCAATCATCAGTGTCAGGCAATGCTGACTAGCGCGAAGGCATATTCTTGTGGATACCTTTTTCAAAGACATTCTTCATGGTAGCAAGATTATAGAAATGGTCATCGAAAGGACATAACAGGTTGTGCATCTTTCAGGGCGGTCATAAAGTCCAGAGACACAGGCGCACATTGCCCATGTTCGACTGTGGTAAGTGACCAGGTAATGCCAGCACTGGATGAACTGGGGGAAGGCACCTGGGAGGATGCCAACAACAGGGCACATGGCGTACCGTCCCATCACGCAAGACTGGTGAGGCAAGGCTGGAGGATGGTGGCCAACACTGTGGCCCTGGAGAAGGGGGCGCCATGCTTAGCAGATCTGAGTCTCCCTGGCTGCTTCTTCCTGAAACGTGCTAGAAGCCCAGGTTCATTCAGCGGCCATGAGCCACCATCACGGAGGCACAGGTAGAAGATGGAAGCACTACATGAGCCCGCCGAACTGTGAGCAATTTTGCCCCCCACGCTGCACTGTGCATGGCAAATGAGGGGTAACATCCTGAACAGATTATGATTTCAAATGTGATACCAACAAACCCTCTTTGCTGCCTGATTTTGTGGCCATGTTATAATTGGGCACAGTGAAGATACCATATGTTCTGGGAGCTTATCATCAAATAAAGTACTTCAGCCCACTCAAGGTTAACACCCGAGCACTGGACACACAGAACCTGCCTCCTGGGGTTCAAGAAGCCCGCTGTATGGTTCACCAAGGTCTAGGCTAATGAAGGGTGCAAAAAAACTGGGTCTTGGGCCAAGTTCTGAGTGGTGCCCGTGGAGGACAGGCAAACAGGGGTTGTAGTGGACTTCTCAGCCCGCTCCATACTACTCAACCCACAAAGTCCCAGCAGGAAAGCTCTGCCCTTCGAAGACACTCCTTGGACCACTGGGGAGGGAAGAGGGGAGGATTTTCACAAGTTGACACTAACACTTTTAAAACAAGTCCCGTTTGCAATGGGCTGTTTAATCTTTTATATCTCTAAAGAGATTGGCTCAGGTTAGACGGGACTTCAAAAAGTTTGTGGGGAAAATGGAATTGAAAAGATAATAGAATTTTCCCATGCACTGAATCCAATCTTAAAGTTGGCTTTTAGGTCCCAAATAGCAGATAGGAGGTCTGGCGATCTGCTTCTGCAAAGTTTACTAGTAAAAAAAACCTGTGTGGTGCGAATGTTCTGTTACCTGAGGGTGTGCAGTGAGTTAGAACAGACTCTCAGACAAAAAACATACCCTGCTGCAAATGGCGGTGACAATTATGGAGTGAATTGTGTCCCGCCAAAACACGTCCTGTAACCCTAACATCTGGTGGCATAGCAGATGACAAGCTGGCTGCTAACAACAAGGTCAGCAGTTCAAAACCCCCAGCTACCCTTGAGTGTGAAAGGCAGCGCTTTCTGCTCCCATCAAGATTTACAGCCTACCTGTCTATGGGGTCACTGTGAGTGGGAATCCACCAGACGGCAGTGAGTCTGGCTGGGAGGGGGGAGAGAGGGGAGGGGGGTGTCCCTGCTTATGGTTATAATCTCATTTGGGAATACTCTGCCTTTGTTGTGCTAACGAGGCAGCATTACTGTGTTCAGGGAGGGCTTCAAAAAGTGCAGGAGGAAAATTCTATTATCTTTTCAATTCTATTTTCCCACAGACTTTTTGAAGTCCCCTCTATCCTGAGCCAATCTCTTTAGAGATATAAAAGGAGATTAAGCAGGTCACTGGGGAGGAGATGGGGGTGGAGCTGAAATCCCAGAGAGAATGCTTTCCCTGGACTGCCTGTGCAGACTTCCAGCCTCCTGAGCTGCCCCTGCCGTTCTATGAGACAGGGTGGAACTGCCTCTGAGTTTCTGAGATTAACTTTTCACAGGAGTAGGAAGCCCTGCCTTTTTCTCGTGGGGCAGTTGGTGGCTTAGAACTGCTGACTTTGCAGTTAGCAGCCCAACGCGTTACCACCCAGTTTGCTCGTCAGTGCCACCCATCTGTGGCATTTCTGTTTGAGCAGCGCTCGGCAGCTTAAGACAATCGCCAAGGCCAGCCTGGGCAAAAGATTAACCTGGTCTTCGGCCATGGGTTCACTGCCATGGCCAACGCAGGAGAGACTCCGGAGCCAACTTTCTGTTTGTTTTCAGGGAAATGCTTCCTGACACAGGTTTAGGACTCTGAACCCCATACGCGAAGCCACGTGGTTGGATCTCAGCTGGCGCCAGACATTCATGGTCCGCTAGAGTCACCTTTCCCAGGGCTGCCTAAGGGGCACGACTGTATTCAAGTCACGCGAGCTGGGCCCGGATCCCCCAGCGGGTCCTCTCCCTACAGGCAACCCGGGGCGCGCGGCGCGGCCCCGGCAAAGCCATAGAGGAGCAGGGGGGAGGCGCTGTGGACGGACGGGGCTCCTTCCGCCGACAGCAGGAAGGGACTCATACCTAGGGCCAAAATTAGCTCGCGCGGCGCAGGTGAGGTCCGAGGGAGCAGGCTCGGAGGTGGCGCCCGCCCTTCCCCGCAGCCGCTCTGCCCCCGCGCGGAGCCGTTGGCCCACGCGCCACCGTGCCCACCTGTGGCCTCCGCAAACAAACTTTCCTCCCCTGCGGGAGGCGGCCGGGAGCCCGGACGCCACCCGCTGGCCTGAGCCGGCAGCGGCCCGGAGCCCCGCGGGCTCCTCACCTGATGCGCCTCCTAAAAGCCCCGTGTCGTCGGTCCCCGTGACGCGCACCCGGCGCGCTTCGCTGGGGGGCCTCGGGTTGCCAGGCTGGGTGGCCAGCCAGCGACTAGGAATCGGGGGGCGGGGGGCGAGTGGGAAGGCGCCCTTTGCAACTGCAGCTCCCAACTCGGCCGGGCACGCCGCCGCCGCTGCCCTCCCAGCCCACCCCGCCGCGGCGCGCGTCCGGGCCCCTCGGCTCCGCCGCCGCGGCTTGGGGAGGGGGCGCCGCCCGGCCCACGGCAGCGTCCGGCGCACTTACAGCCATAGCGGGGCCTCTGCAGCGACGGCAGCTCCTCGTGGGGCATCCTGCGCGACTCGGGGGGCCGGCCCGGGGCGCGCCCCCCGCGGGTCCCCTCGCTGGCCAGGCTCGCCGGCTCCGCGCGCGACGCGCTCCGTCGCCCGCCCGCCCGCCTCTCCGCCGGGATCCGGCTTCTCGCCGCCTTCCCCTGGCCGCCGGGCGATGGGCCACCCGCTCCGTCGCCAGCTCCCGCCGGCAGCCGCCGCGCGCCGCGATTACTCAGCGCTGCAGGCTGACACTCGGAGGCAAAGTGAACTCTCCTCCCTCGCGCCCTCTCCCGCCGCCGCCGCCGCCTCCCTCGGCAGGTTTCCTTTCTCCTCCCGCCCAGCCCCGTTATTCCCCCCGCGCGAGCGCGCCGCGGCGCAGCGACCCCTAGCGCGCGCGCCCCGCAGCGCAGGCCAGCCCGGCGCCGCGCGGCGCCCCGGCCGGTAGGCCAGCCCCCGGCCGGACCCCAGCTGGGAGGAAGGCGCGGAACGGCCCGGCGGGCCTGGACCCCCGGGCCTGGCCCCGCGCACAGCTGGCCGACTGAGGGCGACCGCCTGGGCCTCCCCGCCTGGGTTTCCCATTTCTGGAGCGTTCCGAGGGTGGACGTGAACACACACGGAGTGCAGGCAGAGCCACTGCAGAAGACAGTTGCAGATGGACTAATGGCGCGGTTCCTTTTCCTCTAGGGGAGATTGTGCGTTCACCATTTTTTTGTGGGGGTGGGGGGCTGGGGGACTTTTTCGTTTTAGACTTCGAAACTAGCTGCGGTGACGTTTTTGTCTACAAGGTTCCCCACAGAGGATAAGTTGTGTGTGTGTGTGTGTGTGTGTGTGTGTGTGTGTGTGTGTGTGTGTGTCTCGCTAACCATCACCCAAGCAACCATGCCAAACCCCAGATTGTGCTGCATCAACCTCTGCTCCCCGGAAAGCGCAGAACTGTGGGCAGGCCCAGCTGGGTCTCACACCATGAAAACCTCTTCCGGTGGGTGCTTTGAGGAAACTAAACTGCAAGTAGAGGCCCTGGGTGATGCAAACAGTTCATCTTGATCACTAGCCCAAAGGTGGCGATTGGAAGCCGCCCAGAGGGGCCTCCGAAGAGAAGCCTTGTGATGTGATTTGGAGAAGCCACTGCCTTGAACCCTGTGCACACATGGGGGCGGGCGGTCTGGATTGGAATCCACTTTAACTGGCGACTGACAACCTGGCCGGCCCCCGGGAGCTGGTTTTCTGGGTGTGTCAGCAGAATCTGACCTGGAGAAATGTGGGGCCATTCTATTCCTGTGGAGCCTTGGTGGCGACTGGTTTCGCACTGGGCTGCTAACCTCTAGGTCTGCAGTTGGAAACCAGCAGTCACTCAGTGGGGGTGCGTTCTCAAGCACCCACCCATAGGACTCCCCTGCCTTATCGGGTCACGTGAGTAGGAATCGGCAGGATGGCAGTGGGCTTCGGTGGAGGCACTATGAGTTAGGCAGTGGGCTGACATTGGGTTTTTCTCTGCTTGTGCCTGCCTCACCACCATCGCCTGAGTCAGTGGGACAGAATAGGAAGTTGGCATTGGTGAGTGGGAAAATTAATCGCAAGCATCTTACTTTGATTCTAAAGCTTTTCTTACCCAGAAAATCCAATATTAACCATAAAAGTCCTGGCCTAAATGGCAAAAAGCCTGCCAGGAAACACAGCACAACAATGTAAATCTGTCTTGTGCTACTAGAAAACCCTAACTGTCCCACCAACCCATTACCCTGGAATAGATTCCCACTCGTATTGCCCCTGTGCAGGGTTTCCCAGATTAAACCTTCCCAGGAGCAGACAGCCTCACCTGTTTCTCCTGCAGGAACTGGTGGTTTTGAACCACTGACCTTGTGGTTAGCCATCCAGTGCCTAACTCACAACGCCACCAGGACTTCATAGTCTTCATACCAACTAAAACTTACTGCCATCGAGTCAATCCAGACTCAGTGAAGAACTGCCCTCTGAGTTTTCAAGACAGTATCTGCTTACAGGAGCAGAAAGCTTCATCTTTGTCCGCAGAGCACTGGTTGTTTCAAACTGCTGAATTGGTGGTTAGCAGCCCAACACTTAACCATTGCTGCCAGGGTGCCTTTTGTCACTACATTACCACCTGGTTTAAAATCAAAACCTCCAAACTCAAAAAGTCTCATGGCTGCAGGTGGGTGGAGGGCCAAATCATAAAAAGGACCACAACTTGATTAGAAAGCGCCCTGGTAGGACGGGGTAAGGGCTGGGCTGTGATCTGCAGGCTCGGCAGTATGAAACCACGAGCAACTCCAAGGGAAAAAGACTGGGCATTCTGCTCCCGTAAACAGTTACAGTCTCGGAATCCCACAGGGGATGCAGGGAGCCCACATTGACTCGATGGCAGTGAGGGGAGTCGCCCCCAGGGTGGCGATGCAAATCCATCAGCTGCCCCTTAAGGAGAAAGGCCAGGATGCCTGCCCTAACAGATGGACAAGTACAGGAGCAGTGCTGCTCCACCCTACAGAGCTGCTCTGACTCAAAATCAACTCGATGGCTGTGGGTTGCTTATTAGGCCAGAAGTAGCCTGGTTATCAAGTGATCTCAGTCAAGGAAGGAAGGCAGGTTCCATCAATCGCATTAAGATTAGCCAATGGCTGCACACCTCCATGATACGATCGCCGAAGACAAACAGGTGCATAAGCAAATGTGGCGAAGAAAGCTGATGGTGCCCGGCTATCGAATGAGATAGTGTCTGGGTCTTAAAGGCTTGAAGGTGAACAAGCGGCCATCTAGCTCAGAAGCAATAAAGCCCACATGGAAGAAGCACACCAGCCGGTGCGATCATGAGGTGTCGAAGGGACCAGGTATAAGGCATCATGCAAAAAAAAGAATATGTGTGTGTGTGTGTATATGCCATAGTGAATGAAGGGGGAAGTGCAGAGTGGAGACTCAAGGCCCATTTGTCAGCCACTGGAGATCCCCTCATAGAGGGGTTTAGGAGAGGAGATGGGTCAGTCAGGGTGCGATGTAGTACCGATGAAGAACACAGCTTTCCCCCAGATCCTGGATGCTTCCTCCCCCCCAACTACCATGATCCGAATTCTACCTTGCAGGGCTGGATAGGGCAGAGGTTGTATACACTGGTGCACACGGGAGCTGGAGGCACAAGGAATCCAGGGTGGACGATACCTTCAGGACCAGGGGTGTGAGGGGCGATGTTGGGAGAGTGGAGGGTGAGTGGGTTGGAAAAGGGGAACTGATTACAAGGATCGACATGTGACCTCCTCCCTGGGAGATGGACAGCAGAGAAGGGGGGGGAGGGAGACTCCGGATAGGGCAAGATATGACAAAATAACAATCTGTGGATTATCAAGGGCTCATGAGGGAGGGGGGAGGGGGGAGGGGAGAGGGAGGGGATAAAAAAAAGAGGACCTGATGCAAAGGGCTTAAGTGGAGAGCAAATGCTTTGAAAATGATCAGGGCAAAGAATGTACGGATGTGCTTTATACAATTGATGTATGTATATGCATGCATTGTGATAAGAGTTGTATGAGCCCCTAATAAAATGTAAAAAAAAAAGATTAGCCAATGGTTGGTCAAGTTCCCTCCTTATAAGCCTCATTGTACCTAGTTTTTACCAGCCTTGAGCTTTTGTCTGGGAGGATGTCTCCCTAGACACATGTACAGAACCCCTGGAGACAACGTGGATCACACATTAGGCCGCTGTTAACCAAAAGGTCAGCATTTTGAAACCACCAGTCATTCCACAGGAGAAAGATGGAGATCTCTGCTCCTTAACTGGTAGCCTCAAAAACCCAGCGAGGGGCAGTTCTACTCCGTCCTACAGGGCTGCCGCGGATTGGAGTCAACTCGATGACGCTGAATTGGGGGTGGAGGTGGGTTGATTCGGTCTTCTTGAGAGTTACTATAGACGTTTAAAAAATGCCTCGAGTTGCAATCTTGACATTCATATGGGCAAAATCTCAACCGAGGCAGGAAGCACCCCGGAGGAACTAGTTGACGGTCCTCCGGTTCCGGAGGTAGCACATGAAGAAGAACTAATGGCGCTGAAAGAAGAAGTTCAGGCTGCGCGGAAAGAATTAGCTAAAACAGGGCACCAGGAATTGATGGAATACTCACTGTATTGTTTCAGCACGCTGATGAAGGAACTTTAGAAGACGGCTACTTGGCAAACTGACTGGAAGAGATCAATATTTGTGCCATTCCAAAGAAAATGAGACAAAAGAATGCTCAAATTATAATATCATTGATATCAGATGCAAGTTAAATTTTTCTGAAGATCATCCAACAATGGTTACAATAGTGCATTGATTAGCAGCGGTTCTCAACCTGTGGGGGTCAAACGACCCTTTCACAGGGGTCGCTCGATTCATAGCAGTTGCAAAATTACAGTTATGAAGTAGCAATGAAAATAATTTTATGGTTTGGGAGGTCACCGCCACATGAGGAACAGAATTAAAGGGTTCTGGCATTAGGAAGGTTGAGAACCACTGTGCTAGAGGGTCAGACCAAATTCAGAAAAGGATTTGGAACAAAGGATATCATTGCTGATTTCAAATGGGTCTTGACTGGAAGCAAAGAATACCAGAAAAATGTGTTTTACTGGCATTTGACGGTGTAGCTCGTAACAACGGATCACCTTGAGAAGAATGGGAATTTCTGAACACTCCATTGTGCTCATGCGGAACGTGTACACGGATCAAGAAGCAATTGTGTGAACAGAACAAGGGAATACTGCATGGTTTAAAGTCAGAAAAGGAGTGCAACCGTGTCTGATCCTCTCTCCATACTTATTCAATCAGTATGCTGAGCAAATAAGCAGACAACCTGGTTCATATAAAGAAGAATGTGGCATCATGATTGGAAGAAAGTTTCTTAACAACCTATGATATGCAGATGAAACAGCCTTGCTTGCTGAAAGTGAGGAGGAATTGAAGCACTTGCTGATGGAGAGCAAGGATTGCAGCCTTCTGGATAGATTGCAACTCCATGTAAAGAAAATCCAAATCCTCACAACTAGATCAATAGGTGACATCATGATAAGTGGAGAAAAGGTTGAAATGGTGAAGGATTTTGCCTTGCTTGGATCCACAATCAATGCTCATGGAAGCAGCAGTCAAGAGATCAAAAGGCATGATGCAGTAAGTAAATCTGCTGCACAAGATCTCGTTAGTGTTGAAAAGCGAGCCTATTTTTTTTGAGGACTAAAGTGCACCTGACCCAAACCATGGTATTCTCCATTGCCTCATATGCATATGAAAGTTGACATTGAATAAAGAAGAACAAAGAATAATTGGTGCATATGGATTGTGGTGCTGGAGAAGAATAAACCAAGTACTGCTAAAAGGACAAACGGATCTGTCTGGTAGAAGAAGTTGTGGTTAGCAACTCAATGTGGAGCCACTGCTACCAAGACTCCTTTTGTCACACCGTTACCTCCTGATTTAAAATGAAAGCTTTCCATCTCAAAAAGTCTCATGGCTTCAGATAGGTGGAGAGCCAAATCATAAGAATTATAACAAGAAATGTAGAGTCTCACCTAGAGAGTGTGCCTTAGAGGCATGGATGGCAAGACTTCATCTTACATACTGTGACATGTTGTCAGGAGAGAGCTGTGCCTGGAGAAGGACATCATGTTTGGTAAAGTAGAGGCACAGCGAAAAAGAGGAAGGCCTTAAGGCTATGATTGACATTGGCTGCAACAGTGGGCTCAGGCATGGGAATAATTATAAGGATGGTGCAGGGCCACTCAGCGTTTCCTTCTGCTGTGCATACGGTGCTGTGGGTTGGAACCAGCTCCAGGGAGCGCAATGGTTGAGCGCTCAACTGCTGGCCAGAAGGGCAGCTTGAACCCACCAGCTGCTCCAAGCAAGAGGAAGATAGAGTGGTCTGCTTCCAAAAGAATCTGTCAGATTTCATTCAATGACAATGGGTTTGGTTTGATTTTATAGGAATCTGGAATAAGAGCTCCAAAAATTTGTACCAGTTCCAGAGAAAACAGTATCCTTCACATGACACGCAAATAGAATTTTGCTGAAGATTATTCTAAAACCAGTGACAACAGTATTCAGACAGGGAGCTGCCAGATATTCAAGCAGGATCCCATAGAGAACACGAACTAGTGATTCCTACCATTACTCATGTCATATGGATCTTGGCTGAACACAGAATGTCAGAAAGATTTGCCTGTGTTTTACTGACTATGCAAGGGTGATTGGTTGTATAGATTATAACCAACTATGGATAACTATGGGTAAGCATGAGGCCTCCAGAGCACTGTAAGTGTGCTCATGCAGCATCTGTACATAGGACAAGAGGCAGACATTTGAATAAAACAAGGATACACTGCATGGTTGACAATCAAGTAAGTGTGAGTTGAGTGTCAGGAGTGTATCCTTTTCCTATACTTGTTCATTCAGTAGGCCGAACAACCCACTGGAGAAGATGGACAACATGAAGAGGAATGCAGCATCAGGAGTGGAGCTATATGAGACTGGCATGGCTCGCTATGGGGAGGCAGGTGGTGTTAGCTGGAGCTGATGGTTTCTCAGGCCTTACCAACCCCTCAGGCTGGATATTCCCCACCCCTGATTAAGAGCAGGTCACCAGCCTGGGAAGTGTTTGCTTCTGTTGCACATCGGGTCTCTGAGTTGGATCCAACTTCATGGCACTTAATAATACAGTAACTGCTCAGAATAAGCCTTACATTTAAATTTCAGTGCATTTTGATTATTTTTAGCAGGACCCACCTGACCCTACCAGATCCTATCTTGAGAGAGGTGGGGAGCCGTTTGGAATATTATTTTATGTTGGAAAATGATATGACATGGAAGTTGAAGAGTGACTACTTGTGGTGTTTGGATTTCAACAATTGGAAGACCTTTGAAGGGCGGATAACTAAAAGGCAGACATTTTTTTCTTTCCAGGTTGTTCAGAAAGTTTAAAACCAAGAACGTTTCAAATGTCTGGAATACAACATAGTTGAGATAAAATCACATGAGATTAGTTAGCTGAACAATGAGTGTCACAGTGACCCTAAGCATTTTTAAGAATTAAGAACTGTCTTCCATTTCCATTGTGGCATGCAGTTCTTCTCTAACCTGTTGAAACGGTGATTGTTGAAAACTCAGGACTCCACCCCACGACTTTCAAAGGAAGTTGGTCTGGCCTTGGATGCCTAAATTTGCATTTCTAACAGGACCCCAGGTGATACTGACATTGCCATCTGCAGATCACAACAGGAGTGACTGTTAGTGAATAGTTATTGCTATTCAGTTGATCCCCATGATGTGGTTGATGATATTGCTGTTGTTGATGTTGTTGTAAGGCACTGTTGAGTCAATTCTGACTCAAAGGACAGAAAAAAACCTTGCCCCATGGCCTTTCCAAGGCTGTGATCTTTGTGGAAGCAGATTGCTACACCTTTCCCTTGGGAAGTGACTGGTATATTGCAACCACTCACCTTTCAGTTGGCAGTTGAGTGCTTACACACTGTGCCACTAGGGATGCTCTGTAGGTGACTCAGTGATTTAAATTTGACTCGGAAATTTCAGACAGAATAATAAGAGAATCCTTTGTCTCTGGAGTTATTAAAAATTTATTGATTCTCGCCTGGTTGTACTAGATTAACTGAGATTTCTCTTCCACAAAGCAGAAGTCTCTGATTATAGGAACAATTCAAAAGCGAAGCAGTCACTTTTGGAGGCATGGACCTTGTCAATTAACACCTAAAGGGACATGTAGAAAGAGATTTTCTTGTGTTTCAGGAGAAGCTAAATTGAATAATATCTAAAGCTAATCTCATCTCTACATTTTCATGAAGAACTAAGCCCTTACACACACATATCAATTTTCAATATATATTATTTAGAGCCCAAATAAATGCGCAGACTATGTAATCAGCAGTGGATAAAAAAATTACTGCGAACTAGAATGGTCAAGGAAGGTTTTGGATTTGGAAGAATACTTGAGATGGATCTTGGAGAACAGAGTTGGATGGAGAGAACATCCATATGGCCGAACAGAGAAAGGCATGGAACATTGAGGGCAGAGGCGTGAGACGGGGCAGGGGCAGGAGCTGCAAAGCTCATCTCAGATCGTGCAGGTTCTTGAGTGTCAGGCAAAGAGAACGTGAATTTAAGAGCTCTTCAAAGGTTTTCAGCATGGGAGTTGCCTGAAGTAAGGGACTTAGTTGTCGTTAGTAGCCATCAAATTGGTTCTGACTCAACAATTCTATTTGTAACGGAGCAAATCACCGTGCCGTCCTCACAATCGTTCCTGGGTTTCAGCCCAGGGTTGCAGCCACCACGGCAATCTAGCTCACTGAGGGTCTTGTTCCTTTTGGCTGGCACTCTACCTTACTGGTAGATCATGATCTCTTTCTCCAGCAACCCTCCCTTCTGATAACATGTCCAAAGGATATGAAAAAAAAGTCTGGCTGTGCTGCTTCCAAGTCAGATTTGTTCATTCTTCTGGTAGCCTATGGTGTATTCAATACCCTTTGTGAACCCCTTAATTCAACAGCATACCTTCTCTGATCTTCCTTACTCATTGTCCCAGCTTCCACATGGCCATTAAAAATGCCATGGCTCCGGTCAGGCCCGCTCTAGTTTTCACAGGGACATCTTTGCTTTTGAACACTTTATAGAGATCTTTCACGGTACAGTTACTCATTGGAATGTGTTCTTTGAGTTCCTGGTTGCTGCTTCCATGGACGTTCACTATGTATCCAAGGAAAGTGAAATCCTGGACAACTCTCAATCTTTTCTCCGTTTCTTTTGTGGTTGAAGTGATGCGGATTTCTGTTTTCTTACTATTGAGGTACAATCCATAGCAAAAGTTGTAGTCTTTGATCTTCATCAGCAAGTGCTTCCAGGTCGGTCCACTTTCAGCAAGCAAGATAGTGTCAAGGATTTCACTTCATTGCAGGTGTTGATGAGTCTTCCTCTAATCCTGGTACTGCAGGATTCTTTATACTGTCCAGCTTCTTCCTCAGATTATTCGGTTAGCATACTGACTGAAGAAGTATTGGGAACGGATTCAACACTGGCTAACACGTTTTCTGACTGTAAACCCTGCAATTTCCCTTTGTTCTGTTTAAGCAACTGACTCTTGACCTATATCATGCTCTGAGTGAGCACATCTAAGTGCGGAATCTCCCATTCTTTCCGATGTTAGGACCCACATACAGTTAGCTCAAGAAGAAAAAAATAAAATGCTATGATGAAGTGAGCAAAGACGTGGAGTGAGAAAACCAAAAGGGAAGAATAGGCTTGGCATTTCTCAAGCTGAAGAAAAGGGTAAGCCTTGAGTGGTGATGTTGAAGGAGTCTATGGGCAAATAATTAAATAAAAAAATACGCAGAGTCACTGTTCCGAAAATAATTGGTTGACATTCACCCATTTCCCACCAATTGTTAGTTTTGAAGGAAGAAGTTCAAGCTGTTCTGAAGTCATTAGTGAAAGCCAAGGCTCTAGGAACTGATGGAAACCACGTGAGGTGTTTGAACAAATGGGTGCAACATGGAAGCGCTCACTCATCGATGGTAAGAAATTTGGAAGACAGCCCAACTGACTGGAAGAGTTCCATATATATAACTATTCCAAAGAAAAGTGATTCAAGGGAATTCAGAGCTTATTGAATAATAGTACTAATATTACAGGGACATTTTACTGAAGATAAGTTTAAAATGGTTCCAGCAATATGTTGATGGACAGCTGCCAGAAATTCAAGCCTGAGTCACAAGAGGATGTGAAATGAGTGCTATCACTGCTGATGTCAGGTAGATCTTGTCTAAAATAAAAGCAGAAAGTGCTAGAAAGATGTTTACTTTGGCTATGCAAAGGCACTTGACTGTGTGGATCATAACAAATTATAGATAACATTTCAACAGGGAAGATGAACCTGGGGGCAGGTTGCAGGAGGGTTGTAATGGGGCATCTTGGAGTTGCTGACATCTGGTGTAAGGGACTATGACAGAACTTGAGAGCTTCAATGAGGTAATAATGATACCCCATTAGTCATTGCCATCAGTTTGATTCTAACTCATAGGGACCCCACAGGACAGAGTAGAACAGCCTCACAGGGTTTCCAAGTATATACTTGTGTTAGACAGGGTGCTCTAGAGAAACAAAACCAGAATACTTATGATTATAGATAGATAGGTAGATACAGCATGACAGATTATAACAGCTAATAGTTCACACAGTAGTACAGAGGGTTCAGTTCAACTCACTTCTGTGAAACAATTAATATATTAGAAGCTCTTCAACTCACGAGGGCTGCTGGGTCCAAGGTCAAGGAAACAGACAGCTGAGTCTTCTGTAGAGCAATGCAGGCAATCTGGCCATAGGCAACAAACAGCAGGGCGGGTCACCAACAGTCAGGCAGATGACAGGATCCAACAGTCGCCAGTTCAAGCAGTGTGGAAAAGCAAGTCTCAAAGGAACCTCAAGCTCTAGCAACACAATCCACAGGTTGGGTATCCCACAGGTAGAGTAGCTCACAAGTTGAGGTAGAGAACCAGCTAAGGCAGTCTCACACTGGTCCGATCACCAGAGAGCAAGAGAGAGAAAGGCAGGGTTCACGGAGCCATTGATTTCTTTGCCCCCTAATCAAACTGCCACCTTATTAATTCCACATGTTCTTATTGGCCAGGTTGGCACAGTAAACCTACCTATCACTGTCCACCCCTTGCCAACTTGGCACCTGTTCACAATTTTTTTAGCCATGTATAATTTCCAGACATTAATGAAATCACACTTATACCTAACATCAAACATCTGTCATATATATAAATGAAAAGACACGGAATCTAATTGTATCTGGTACATCATGCATGAACAAAGGAAAGATATTCAGTAAGTACATATAAAGAAAATAAACTTACAATCACAAACCTCACTTTTGCAATTGATCACATAGTCATAACTGAATAGGTATTAACTACCTTCTCCTACTACCCATTCTGTATTACCTTTGTCCTCGGCCAGCACCTCAGCTGGTCATGGTTCTTTGCCTGGTGGGGTGACCCAGACCTTCATTCCTGAGGGGTTTGGGTTATTAGATGTCCTGTCAGGATTGGGTTGCTGTAATTTACCATTTACTTTAATCACAGGGCATGGTAGTACTAAGAGATGGGTTGAATCTCACCACTGACACCCGAGGACCTGGTTTACAGGAACTAAAGGAAAGATGAGAGCGGTTGACTGAGCTGAAGTTCATGACCTAGCCCAAGGGGGCTAGAGTTATTGAGAATTTGTGATGGGGCCATGGTCTGGTCTAAAGGCAAGGTGACCAATGGGCACCCTATTGAGGCTAAGTAAGGCAGCCCACATTGAGTTGATCAGAACCCAACCAGATGAAGAGAAGATATTTGAGCCTGTGGACTGGTATATATTGCTACGGACTTCATGGATTGCCTGTCCTGATTTGACTTTGTTTATAGATGCGGACTTACAAGGTTCCAACAGGAATGAAGAATCTTCATATCAAAGAATGCGATTGTCTTCTCAGAGCACTGGGTTGATGTAAGTGGGCAGTATAGTCATTGGATACCCAAAATAGGGGGATAAAGGCATGCAGTGGTTGGCTTACAAACTTTCATAGGTGGGGGAATATATTCATAAGATTGAGACGTAGGTGTTACTTAACTGTAATTGTTAGGCATAGTATATATTTTTCTTTTTTTATAAATCATCTTATTGGGGGCTCATACAACTCTTATGACAATCCATACATACATCAATTGTATAAAGCACATTTGTATATTTGTTACCCTGATCATTCTCAAAACATTTGCTCTCCACGTAAGTTCTTGGCATCAGCTCCTCGTTTTGCCTCCTGCCTCCTGCCTCCCCACTCCCTCCTCCCTCACGAACACTTGATCATTTATAAATTATTATTTTGTCATATCTTGCCCTGTCCAACGTTTCCCTTCACCCACATTTCTGTTCCCCAGGGAGGAGGTTATATGTAGATCCCTGTAATTGGCATAGGATATTTTTGTTTTGTTCACTTAAGAATGTTACATTTAAATGAGGGTGGCACATATTGAAGTGTATGCATTTTAGTTTTATCCTGTTAGGTGCAGACATGATTTAATTATTGTTTGTTTGAAAATTACATATGGCTGAAGAGTTCTGTGAAAGGGTCAAATTGACAAGAGTGGTCTGTGGTAGTGACATAATTTGGTGTCAATTTGGGACTTGAGAAATAAGAGTGAAGGATGGAGTCTAGGCTGTCACTCAGGATGTAGCTAATGAGACCTCTCTGTGAGCATTGCCTTCCCCTAAGAATTCTGGGAACTCCTCTATTTTCCTCCTTGGAGGCTGGAGACACCTCTCTCTCTGATTACTCCCTTGGAGATGCTCACAGACAGGACACGTGGCACTACGCTGATAGCCCCATGCCCAGGAAACTGGAGGAGCCACGTGGAGACCTCTGTCAGCACTGAGATGCTTAAAATGCCACTGGATCCAAAGACTTTATACCGACTGGCCTGTGATCATCCTGCATTCGGCGTCATTGCATGTGTTTCCTGAGTCTGAAGAGGACTTTATAGATTGGTATCAAACATATGGGTTAATATTGGACCCATGGGCTTGGACTACACTGGGTTGGGATGCTTTCTCAATGTTCAGTTGCTCTTGTATATAAATATCTTTCTTATACACATGAGTCTCTATGGATTTATTTCTCTATCTACCCGGACTGACACAATATTGTACAGAAGACTGACACTTCTTTCATCTGTGGAGTGGCTAGTAAGTTTGAACTGACAACCTTTAGGTTAGTAGCCAAGTGCTTTACCACAGCACCACCAGGACTCCTTAAGAATGACAATGGGGGTGTTTTAATACAAGCAAGCTGATGCCATCAACACTATATAGATGAAACACCTAATAATAATTAGATTGAGTATCTTAGAGGTAGACTGTGCTAGAGCTACAGGAGAACAATCCTAAATTCATGTTCTCACTGGTCAGCCCTTGGAGGGTGCTCTTTCATGACTAATGTTTCTGTTACGAGCGACATATAATGGTAAACATCCCTGGTTTTTTAATTGGTACTATCTCACAGATCATATGCGATGGTTAGAGTTTATGCCAACTAGACATACCTGGATGAAGGAAGGGAGGGGTGCAGCCTAAACTATCAATTAGGTCAGAGCCGGATCACACTTCTTGTTCCCTTGCCTTCTGCTGGATGTGGATCCTACATTTGGTTCCTTGATCTCCCATGGTGTTGCCTGCCAATCCCAGGAGCCATCAGTGGACTGCCAACCATGGATTCATTCAGAAGACCTGGGATTCATTGGCCTCTGCGTCCACCAGCCTGTGGGCGCCTACTTCATCATCCTGATTCTTGTTCATCAGTTTCCACAACTACACAAGTCAGGAGAGGCCTTCAGCCTACATTTGACCTATAGAATTCAAGCAGACTGGACCTACTCTTCGATAACTGTGTAAGTCATTTCTTGATATAAATCTCTTTCTGTGTATATACATACACAGACGTCACTGGGTTTTCTTCTCTAGGGAATCCGACCTAACACATCATTTCACCTCAGCATCTTGGAAAAGAAACATGTCTGCTGTATGCTGGACTGTTCTCTTAGTGTCTGGCATTGTGGAGTGATTCAAGTAAACACAAGGCAATGTGCCAACTTATCCTGCCATCTGACTGTGTTTGCAAGAATATTAAAAACAAAAACCGAGGTCATCTAGTGAGAACGGTTTTTCTGAATAATGCAAGAAAAATGTCTTACTCGAACATAAAACAAAAGATGATCTTGGAAAACCACTAGACCTGCTCAAACAACTTCTCAAAGTAATGCTGCTGTAAATGATTGTTTTCGGAGGCCCACGACTGTCCTTTTGACAGGTTAAAATGGGCATGAAGGTGTTTGAAAGAAAGTGTAATTTTACTCTAATAACAATCAAAGAATCTTTATATCCAGGCACCAAAACCTATATTTAAGAAGCACACACGTTAACATTCCATTTTACCTTTGAAGTGATTTTGTTGTTTTTTCGATATTATCACATGACAAATCCTTTGAACAATATGTAACCACACAGTGACTAATGTGCCCTCAGTGTCACTGTAAGCGAGGCCTGCGGCCATCACGGTAAGGAATTTATTCAGCGCTTTCTCAAAGTGCTGGCGGTCTCGGGAATGGGAACCTTGTCCGGCTCATTCTCTGTCCCAGAGAAAGAGAGACGCCGAGGAAGCACAGCAACTATGCTTTATTGCAAAGGAAAATTCCACATTTGGAAAACAAAAAAATAAAGGAAGCTATGAAGAGCCCAACATCAGAGATTTACTTTTTTAATACATCAGAGCAGAAATGAAGCAATCCAAGTTTCACTTCTCAAAAACAAAGTCACGGGTAGCATGGTGCGAGAGGAATGAAAAACGAACGTGGAATGGCTTCTTGGAGAGGGCCATGTCCCTGCCAGGACAACCGAGACACCACGTGACTCTATGGTTCTACTGCTGCTCGAGAACCAAGCTGAAACACAGCCCTCGTCATTCCACTCAGCCAGCATGTCTCCTGGCGACTGCGTGTGTTTCAGGCTCTAATTCAGGCTTTGGCGGCTGCCACCTTTCAGAAGGAGGTCACCAAGTCGTTCTTCTGAGACATTTCTGGGTCAGTTCAAACTTCCACCCTTTCTATTGACCGCTGAGCATTTAACTGTTTGTCTCACCCAGTAACTCAGTACACTGTCTGTTGGAAGGTGCCACTGAGCCGGTTCCGGCTCATAACAACCCTGTGTTGACAGACGAAACCCAGCCTGGTCCTGTGTCATCCTCATTCCTGTGTGTGAGCCCATGACTGCAGGCACCCTGTCGGTCCATCTCCTCCAGGGCCTTCCTCTTTTTCACTGACCCGCAACTCTCCCAAGCATGATGTCCCTCTGCTGAGAGTTGACTGTCAATCCCTTGCAGATTCTCATCGTTCTTGTGCTTGGGGATGAGATGCTACCCGAACAGTGCTCAACAAAGGGCTTGGCCACCAATCTGGAAAGTGCTTCTGAATCAACTTTTTCAGAAATCATTCCTGCCTTCCACCGACTCTAACTTCGGGCATGCTTTATCTTCCTCTGAGGTTGATTTGCCCGTGGCAGTAGCTCCCAGTCCAAATTGCTTTTCCCTGCCTTTCGCTCCCATTCTGGAAGACTCTGTCTCAGAGATAATAGAAACAAACTCACGTCTAACAGATATAAGAGAGCTTGGATACTCTAAAGCAGTGTTACCATTTGCCTTGGAATAGAAATGAAAACGCCTGTTAGGTTGGCAAAAATTAAACTGGTTAGCAACAAGCCTTGGCAAGGATGAGGATGTAGGGGCATCAGGAACTCTCCCAAGGTGGTGGAGGGATTACACGTTCAATGAACCACTTCCAGGAATAAATTGGTGATTTCTCGTTGAGGTGAAAATGTGTGTTTCCCAAAATCCAGCAGCTTCATATTTACTTAAATCCACTGCCTTTACTTACAGGAAGCACACACAAAGGAAAAGCCAGCAGCAGCCCGGGTGTGCTTCGGGGCAGAATGGAGAAATACCTGACGCTCATTTGGTGCATCATTCTGTTGCTGTGCAATGGACTGCCTTAATGTTGACCTTTCTAGTTATGTGATGGTCTTGTAACACCACAAATAAGGTGCGTGCGGCCCCCCAGGAGACTGCACTCAAAACTCTCACACTTGACACCTCAAGTCCATTCCAACTCCTGGTTATCCTACAGCACAGAGTAGAACTGCCCTGTGCGTTTTCTGAGACTATAACTCTTTAGGAGATAAAAAGCTGATCTCTCTCCTATGTCACCAGAGCTCTTTGGGGATTGGATAGCTTTTTAATAATGAAAGTAAAGTGCATGGCACCCTTTTGGGGACTGGGGTTATGCAAACAATGTCCATGGCACTCTCGTGAGGGGAGTGGCCAGTTTTCCAATCCCAGCAGGCTTAACATGAGCTGTTCCAGAGGCAGGAAGGAGAGACTCCTGCCACCAAAAACTAGAGATAAGCGCAGAGTACACGTCCTCTGAACTCAGAGGCCCTGCACTGGGAAGGTCCACGGTCTGGAAGACAGCGAACGACCTGAGATGGCATAAGATGGCAGGGATCGGCAGCAGAGCAATGGCAGGGGCAGGGCTGGGAGACGGGTGTGAGATGGCACAGTAGGCCTCCCCGCTCAGGGAACCAGGCAGTTAGCGTGGGTGTGAAGACCACAGAGCCGAAGCGCTGGGCACCTTCAGGCAGGAGGGTGCCCCGGCTACTGATTGGTGGGGCTAAAGAGCTTCTGACACTTGTTTGAGCAGGGCAGAGGTTGAGCCAAGAGGCCTAAAAGGACAGAGGGGCCAAGGACCAAGGATCAGGAAGAGGCCTGTCTATAGTTTTGATTGATAAGGGGCTTTCCTAATCAAAGGATGATCTCCTGAGTCCTCATTAATGCTGAATTGTAACCTATTACTTCCGGAATAAACTCTCTAATTCTGAGGATGGCCTGTGAGCTTGTTGTGGCTATCGCAAAAACATCCTCGAAGTCAGCGAATGGTGGAGCGGGCTGGGCTGGGGTGGGGGGTAGGGGGTGGGGTGGAGATGATTGGTGTAAGAAGTGATTTTAAAAAATAGGTTGGAGGATGGAAGCGTGTTAGACCCCTGCCTCACCGGAATCTGATTTGGGTACTGGTCTTACATCTCCTCTCCTGCTGCAGAGTTAGAGGAGGTCAATACCCTGCACTAACATTGTCCAACCGTTTTCATAGAAGGACGGTGCTGTAGTTACGTCCATAAGAGCTGTTACTAGTTTTATGATACCCACTACATGAGTGGGTGTGGCTATACGATGCGATGGTTGAGCTATGGAAACGAAATTTGGCTAGTTTCCCGATCATGTGAATAAGGTGCATGGCACCCTCGTGGAGAGTGGTACCATGTGAATAAGGTGTGTGGAATAGGTCGGTTTTGCCATTCAACAAGGTTTAAAAGGAGTCATCTCAGAGACCGAATAGAGGTGTCTCATGACCACCAAGAAGAGATTGCATCGAAGCCCATCCTTTCGACCCGGGGTCCCCGCCCTGAGAGTCTCCTTGACACAGCAGATGGGGAGCAAGCAGCAACATCAGAGACAGCGAGAACCACGGCAGAGAAATGGTGGCAATGGAGCCAGAAGGTCATCAAGAAACTGGCAGGAGACAGTGCGTTGGTCTCCCCAGCCCACTGAGCTGCAGAGCTGAGTGCCTTCAGACGGGGCTGCTGGTGGAGTGGGAAGCGTCTGGTCACTCGCTGGCAGAACGAAGAGCGCTTTGTAACACTTTCTCAAGCTAAGTAGACATGGGACTGAGTGGCCAAAGACCAGAGGAAGACTTGCCTGCTGGCATGACAGGGAGAAGCTGTTCTGAGTGTCCCTGAATTTGAACTGTAACCTGTTACCTCCCTAAGAAACCCAACCACTGTGAAATGGTTCGAGTTTTGTATGGCCACTGCACTGAATCCTAGAGCTCCACAGAGAATTAGAGAATGCTGCGGGAGGGGTGCCTGGCATTAGAATGGATAAACTGTTCGGAAGGTGAAAGTAGGTGTGAATTTTCAGTCTTAGGGCGCTGATCTCAATTCCCCTCCCCATTGTAAAGTGAGAGGAACCCTTCTATGACATTTTCACAATGAAATATTAGAGGGCAGTGAAAATGAACTGACGAGGACCAGGCTCCCATGTCCTCAGTGCCCGGAAAGGAGCAGGGCCTCCAAGAGGCAGGACCGGCCCAATACAACCTGCCACGGGCTTGTCATGCTGTCCTGCGGCCCTGGGGGGAAGAGGCGCGACCTGTGAGGGCCCCCCCTCAGCCCCACGCCCGTGGCCAGAAAGCCCTCTGATGGTACTGCTGGGTAAACAATGGACTACTAACCACACAGCTGACGGTTCAAGCCCCTAGCTATTCCTCAGGACGAAGATGAGACTACTCCTGTAAAGATTTCTAGCTTGGGAAACCAACTCAGTGGCAGTGGGTTTCTCCCCTAGCACACAATCGAGATGTCTAGAAGTGAGAAATGGTAGACAAGCTCAAACTGGAAAGAAAACATTCTGTGTTGGTTCAAATGAAAATCCAGAAAGAATAAATTTCTCAGTGGTAATTTACTATATAAACGGCAGTTCCTACCAAAATAAACTAAAATAAGATAAGATAAAAAGAATGTAAGACTGTAAGGCAGTTTAGAGTTTTTGTTTGCACATATCATTGTAGATAAACCAGGAATACATAGTACTGAATGAAAAACATAAGTCAGAGAATAATCAATGTGTGATAACATTTACATAAAGTTTACAAACACAGAATGTTATTAAATAGTACATGTATGTAGTAAAAGTATGAAAACCATAGACAGTAGGAATTTACCAGTTATGCAAAGCAATACTTCCTGAGTAAATAGGAAAGAGAATGAGTAGTTCCTGGAAAGAGACATAAGGACATCAAATACATAGCGTTTTAATTCTTTTCGAAACACTGAAGCAACTATGTTACATCTGTTGTGTCCAGGTGGTGGATACTTGAGTTTTTGATATTTTATCTCAAGGTGCCCTGAGTCAGAATCCTTCTGAAGAGGGAGGTTGCCCAAAATGATGGAAGCCAGGAAAGCTACTAATAGGTTTGCAGGCATAAAAGACAACAGAATTGTGTGTCCTGTTATATACACAGCCCTTCAGTGGCGACGGTCTACAAGTAGATGCTTAAAAAGGCATACTGGCAGGACAGTTTTGAGGGATGAGATAGGAGCATAACCACAACTTATAACCATAGAGTATCACGACGGAATATAACCATAGATTTGAGAGAAGATACTTGCATATAAGTGTTGTATATTTGCTACAAATCTATCCATGAATGTGGTGGAACATACAAGGGGAAAACTTAGGAGAAATTCTCAAGCAGTAGCAACTACCAGAGGAAATTAGCTGCTGGGTTTGGGGGATGAGGATCATAGTCTTGGAGGACACCAAGGTTAACTGACATAGCATACTTCACCAAGACATGTCTCCATCCTACCTTGGTGAGTAGCAACTAGAGTCCTAAAACCTCATCTTCAACTGTCTGGGGCACAACTAATGGTCTCTCCCTACCCAAGGACAGAAAGTGACGAAAACTGAAAGACAAGTGGGAACATTTAGTCCAGGGGACTATTGGACCACACAAACATCAGTCTCCACAACCCAGAGGCCGGAAGAACCAGATGGTGCTGCTCTGAAAAGGATCCAATTAGAAGGTTCTGGATAGAGTGGGAGAAAAAACGTGGAACATGAAAGAGGCCACGCTTCCTGGTTGGAGAGACTGATGGGGCCACCAAGACTAAGGCCTTTAGTCACTTTTCAGATCTGGACCTGAACTCACCCCCAAGTTAGAATAATCAACATTAAGATCAAAAGGGTGGGAGGGCAAAGTTGAAAGGGGTAATGAAGAAGGCAGGACTGGGAAACCCTGGGAGGTAGTGGGAGGAGTGACAGAGTGTGAAGAGGGCTGTGATGGATGAGTTGGAACAAAGGGCTTAGGAATTTATGACCTGCTCTGTACATCTTCACCTAATTCACAACAAATAAAAATTAAAAAAACAAAACAGACTTATCAGGTCACACCTCCTCCATCCCTCCATCAATAAGTCTTTTCTCCTGGTTTCCCTATCCTTATGCTAATACAACCATTTCTTATCATGTAGGTTCAAAACCTCAGTCACTGTGGATTCATCCTAAATCATCCTAGCACCCAACCAGCCACTGAGACAGGGCAATGTTTAGTCAACATAGATCTGCACTTGCCTCTTCTTTGTTATTTGTTCTTACCATGACTACCACCCACCAACTTCAAGTTCCTGTCATCTCCTTACTGCCATCGAGTCGATGCTGACTCATAACTGAACGATTCTAGTGACTATTATTGTAGTTTCTTTTCTTCTTCCAGTTTTGTTTGCTGACTTCCTTCCCCAAAATATTGTACCAAATATGGTTCCTGGTGACCCTTCATTGGGCATTTAGCAAATACTACTTTAATTGCTATTTATGTTCCCAGTATCCCCTTAACATTGGAGTACTAAGACTTTGCCCTGTATTTCCCACAATAGAAGACAAAAACAGTGGTACTTCTTGGACAAAGGGGTTATTGATCTTAGCATGACTATTTTGTATAGTTGTTGAAACCTCCTGATCTCCAATGTTTAGAACTCCAAGTTAGCATTACTTCCTTTCTTCATAGAAGACACGTTTGAAGGTTTATAAATGGATACTTACTTGGGATCTGAACTTTGTGCAGCATATGATTGACTAGCTCGACAATCGTGGCAGAGATCTACTGGGTTCTTGGCAGTGAGGACAATAACCAAGAAGGCCTATCCACTGCATACAAAGGGCCTGGTTGGAGATCTACGGTTTCTATCATTTCTGAGCCAAGTCGCTGAAGCCAGCTGGCTCGTAATGGCTTCTCTGCACTATCACAATGTGTCTGTGCTCTAATGTCACAGGTGTCGTTTGACCAGGCACTGCATGTTGCATGTGTGTGTGAGAGTTTAATATGGACAAAGACTACACATACAGAGGAAGGCGGGCATTGCTGGCTTAAAGACAGGGACCTCCTACTGGTCAGCCACCAGGCCCCATTGAGAGAGAGACAGGGCCACCCTGTACTAAAACAAAGCTGAGAAGTGTTCTGTCATTTTAAATCCTTAATGTTTGCTGCTTGCCTTCACAAAACTCCCAGCCCTTCTCTCCACTCCAGGTGTTTTGCGTCATTTTGTAGTGTGTATTTACATGATTCTAAAATGAGTTCATATGGTTTCCACTTTGAAAATAAATTCTATGGTGTTTTTTTTTTTGGTGGGGGGTGGGGACAAAAACTAAGGACACTCCAGGAGAAAGACAAAATAGAACAGAGTTAGGAATGTCTCTTTTGTGAACACTAATGCTAACGGCAAGTGTCCTTTCATAAGGAGGTGAATTCTGCTACCCCGAGTGTCTGGAGTTTATGTCTTCTCATAAAATCTGCGAAATAGTCTAAAGTTGAGGGCTAAGATCAAGCTTCATTGAAATCATATGAGGCGTTCTTTAAAGGGGGGTTAAAAGGCATTTGGCTGGAAAATGCGATAGAAAGGATTTATGGGTTGGGTGCAAAGTCCTTTTTAATAAGCCACAAAACCTTTGATCTCAATTTGAAAATCTGGCCCCAATTCATACGCAATATCTTTTCAAACTCACCAGAGAAGCAGGTAGCATTCCAAGCCCCCTGTGGACCCCAATGTTCAGAGCTCTCTCTTATTTTATTTCTACGTTTAAACCAACTGGTTTATAAACAAATTGATAAAGAACGCTTTAAAATCTTATATAGCTGTTTGCTCCTTCACTCTTCTGTAGCACTATCAGGAGGGGCTGTTGGCTAAGAGGTGACCTGCTAGCCATCTGGTTGGTGAATCAAACCCACCAACTTCTCCAGAGGTGTCTATGAGGCTGACTGCTCCCATAAAGATTTACAGCCTTAGAATGGGCTCTGCGGCGGTGGGGTTTGGGCTAACTCTTTTACTGAAGTTAGTGGGGCACCTAAGTCTGCAGTAATGGAATAGTCAACGAACTCTGGAATGCTGTAATGGTCAACGGAGCCAGCTAACCCTGGGGATGTACTCTCGGTTGGCTCTTGGTCAGTTTTATAGTTCTTGGCTTCAACAATTAGGTTTTGGAATTCCATTCGTATTTATTTTTCTTGCTTAAATTTCTCAATTCCTTAAAACTCCCCAGGATCTGGTGACAAAAGAGAAGAGGTCCCATTCCCTGTCTTCTCCAAGTCATCCATCCTTGTAAGCACACACCAGCAGCGCCTTCCTCCTTGTGCAATGCCTCTGTGAGGGTCCATAGACACCTCCTGATGGAAAGGCCCCTTTCAACATATTTGGAAGAGAAACAACAACAAAAAAGGAAGAGGCAGGGGTGGGGGAAAGATGGATATTGACTGGGATATACGATGGCGTACCCCACCCCTACCCCCAAATGTTTTTTTTAAAACTATGTATTTAAAATTTCTTTTAAAAACAACCTTATCACCCTCAAAGTACTCTCCATTACACTTAATATGTTTCTCAAATCTGAAATTCCATTTTGAAAACATTTTGTACACTCATCTGTCTGGATGGCTGACAGCACCTCTCTCGTTTTTTCCTTCAACTCTTCTATGTCATCAAATTGCTGTCCTTTCATGTCCCTCTGCAGTCACAGAAACAAATGAAGTCGCATGGAGCGAGGTCAGGTTAGTAAGGTGCATGGGGCAAGAGAGGCATGCTGTTTTTTGCCCAAAACTGGCACATTGAACAGATGCATTGCTGTGGTGACAAAACCAGTCCCCCATCTGCCACAAATCAGGCCTTTTTTGTCGCACACTGATATGCAATCTTTTCAGAACCTCTAACTAGAAAGCTTGATTAACAGCCTGACCTGGTACACTATGAATTGTTATTTTCATCTGCTCGGAAGTTGACAGACACCAGAATGAGGTTTGTCATCAATCGACATTTCACCTTTTTTGAAACAAGTAAACCACTCATACACTTGAGTTTTCCCCATAGCACTGGCCTTGTAAGCTGTGTTCAGAATCACAACAGTAACCCACTACGCCCTATACATTAACTAACAAGTGCCTACAATGCAGTATCTCACCCCAGCAGCAGCAAAGGAGGACCATGTTGAAATATCAGCGTGGCATCTGGGGGGCCAATTGCGGCACCCCTGAGAAAGGAAAGCATTATACAGCCTACATGTTTTCAAGGTTGTTCGTTGCAGGCAGCCAACCAGTTCAATCTGCAGGAACAATCACATGAAAGATGAAATCATGGTTGTGACTTTCCTCGAAGCCGCACCTTGTGGGCGGGATCACATGGTGAGCATGGCCCCAGCAGAGAAACACCCTCGTGGTAACAGCAGGTCCTGCTGCAGCCACTCCAGCTCCAGACAGACACCAATGAGCAAAAGTTACAGCAACACGATCTCTTGATCAGGTTGATCTAGAGACCGAGGTAAACGGAAAAGGTCAGGAAAAACATAAGCAGTCAAAATAAAGGTGGAAGAATGACAGGTTATGCCTAAAAATAGAACACAAAATACCCGAGGGGGTCACAGGAGTCACTGATCTGAACGTATCAGCGGCAAGACACTGTCACCGGGCAGTGTGTCATGCGGGCTTCCACGCATTGACCCAGAGGAGGGCTTTGAGAAATTCACTGGGCCATATCCTTTCTCGACTGGCCTTGTCTGAATCATTGAAACAAGGCTGCGAGTATGGGGGGGGCGTGTGGGGGAGCACAGAGGGCAGGGACCAAGTTAATTGCCTGGTCCTGCTTTGGAGAAAGAAAATGGACAGTGGACGGGATTTCAGAATTGTTCGGTGTCTAAGCATGGGGGTGGGGGAGCTGAGTGTCCCCTTGGAGGGGAGAAGGTGGAGGGGAGATGGTGAGACTGGGCCGTGGAAGACTCTGAGAAAAGGCGGTCCAGTAAAACACATGACACTGGGGTGAAACAGGGAGAGTTCCCATGTCCTCTGCCCGGAGCCCAGGCTGGAAAAGCAGGTTGTTCAGCTTGCAGACAGCCTTTCGGCCTTCCCATGGTTCCATTTGATCTCGCAGGCACCAAGTAATTAAGCAGCTGCTGGACTTTTTAGCGTGGAAGTTTTCTGGATATCCAACCAATTAGCTGATACCTCCTTAATGTGGGGTGCTGGGTTAGGTGGTGAGGAGGGTTAAAGACAAACCAAACTCACTGCCATCGAGTCAATTCTGACTTCTAGCAACTGTAGTAGAACTGCCCTTGTGGGCTTCAGAGCCTGTAACTCCTGATAGTGGGAGTAGAAAGTCTCATTTTTCTGCTGTGGTTTCGAACCGCTGGTTTGTGGTTAGCAGCCCAACACACAACCACGAAGCAGCCAGGGCTTAGAAAGAAAGGGAACTCAGGCACTACGCCTGCTAGCAGCTGTTATTCCGTGTTGTTCTTGCTCTAATTTGTATGTAAATCTATCATTCCAAAAGGCCAACCAGGTCTAAATGTCCTAGGCAAAATACTAAGAGTGGGATGAGGACAATGTCCCCTTCCTCTAGGCAATATTGTGAGTACCCATAAAGGTAGTAGTTATAGATTACATTTTTGTCAAAAGAGAGATTCAAACCTATCTAACTGAATGAAGACAGAAGGGACTTTTAGATTAAAAGGCTTGGTGGCATAGTGGTTGCAAGTCGGCTGCGATCCCCATGGTCGGCGGTTTGAAGTCACCAGCAGCAGTTTGGGAGAAAGACTGGGCTTTCTACTCCTGTAAACAGTTACAGTCTCAGACACCCACAGGGGAGGCTGTGCATCAGCATGGACTTGATAGCAGGCACTGAGTTTAGTTTATATGTCCTCTAACTTTTATTAACTGCAAGAACTAGAATCCGTGAACCTTTTCTTTCTTTCAGTTTATTTTTATTTATTTATTTGAATTTTAATCATTTTATTGGGAGCTCTTTCATATATCATACAAACCATAGTTCAATCACACCAAGCAGATTTGTATAATTGCTACCACAATCCATTTCAATACATTTTCTTTCTTCTTGAACTCCTTGCTGTCAGCTCCCCTTTTCCCCCTCTGTCCTCCACCCCAGCCCCCAGGAACCATTTTTTCCTCGGGATAATAGTGTTTTCAATATTTTACATGATCCAATATATCCATTCCCATATAAGTTTGTTGTTAAATCCCATAGAGTGGGTTATACAATCATCAGTACTGTCAGCTCCTTATTCCCCTCCCCCACCTTCCTTTACCCCAGGGAACCATTACTCCTGTTACAGTTATTGAAGGGTTCTCTATCTTGGCTTTCATATACCCAGTGACCTTATATATACAAATGAACATATGCAAATCGAACATGATTAATGAGGTAAAACAAATAACCATATAGTAAGGGGAGGTAATATTAAAGAACTAGAGGATAGTTATGGGGTTCATCAGTGCTATACAGCACCCTGGACTTTTCAATCCTGTGTGGCCCTTCTGAGAGGGACTGCCAAATTAACCTACAGGTGGGTTTGGGATCTCCACTACATCCACACCCCTTCACATCAATTTGGTTGCTTGTTTTTGAACTTCTGATACCTGTTCCCATTGACACCTCATGATCACCCAGGCTGGTGTGCTTCTTCCATGTGGGATCTGTTGCTTCCCTGCTAGATGACCACTTGTTTATCTTCAAGCCTTTAAGACCCCAGGCACTATATCTTTAGTAGCTGGCACCATCAGCTTTCTTCACCACATTTGCTTTTGTACCCATTTTGTCTTCAGCGATTGTGTCAGGAAGGTGAGTATCATGACCTTTGTTAATGTGGTGCCTACACAGTGGTTAATTGTCTGGTTAAGATCGAAAGACGGTATTCCAAGCAGAGAGATCTTGCTTCTTGTCCCCGAAGTGGTTGGTCCAGTCCTCCTGCTTTTCAGTCTTGCAGAGAATCACATTGAAGTGATTGCGTTTAAAACAACTTCCTTTCGTGCTAAGTAAATAAATTTGCTTCCAAGTCAGGATAAGCAGATAACTCTAAACACTACTTACCTTCTGTGTGCTTTACATGTGGCTGCAAAAAAAGAAAGAAAAAAAGAAGAAGAAGAAGAAAAAGGAAAATTAAAAAGAAAGCACCGTGTAGCTACAAAACTCCTAGGGCTATGTGGAGGGGGTGGGGGATGTGGTCGCCAGAGCAGAAGCCACGTGGTGCTGCTCGTGTTCAACAAGAGAAATCTGGATGAGGTGGTTAAAACAAGGAAGGTAAAAAAAGTATGTTTTTCATTAGTTTTAATTTTTACAAATGATATCACCTACATAAAATATTCTCTCTTTTTATGTATATAGCATACATTGGTACCTTGCTATCACTTTAAAAATTACCAGTGATTTTTTTAAACTCCATTTAAGTTATTCAGAGTTCTGTTCAAGGACATCAGGTAGTTGGAAGTAGGATGATGCTCAACGAATTCAAAAGACCCTCATGTCACACAAATAGTCAGAGCTCATGATTCCTGGGTTCTAAGGAGGGAAGTCCTCCACGTAGAACCGAGTTGTGAAAGAATGTAAGTCTTCAAGGATCTTAGACACATCCCATTTGTTGTGTGTGTTTTTTTTCATCCAATTAGTTTTATGGAGGAAGAAACAGAGGCAAAAAACACCTGGAAGATAATGGATTAGGCCCTTTTGATTTTGTGCTTCCCCCTCACTCCCACCCCCATGCAATATTTTTTCTTAATGAGCAAAGAAAGGGTACCAGATAGTCCCATGGAGTACTGATGCCAAGGTCATTTGGAGCCTTTGTCTAAGTACAAGGCATCACTGGTGTGAGGACCACCTTGGGGTATTCTGAGGAATAATCACGAGGCAAGTGTCCCCACTACAAAGAATTCAGTGCTTTCACTTCAGGGGAATGTCCTTGGAGAAGCTGGAGAAAGGTCTGCTTGATTGCCTTCCCTTCTTGTCAACGAGGAAAAGAGGAAAGGTAAGTTGGACGGTTTTCAGTGTTGAAACAGTAGTCTAGACTATGAAGATGTTGAGAATACTGTAGCTGGTTTTTGGAATGAATGGGTTTGATTGTAAAGAAGAACTCTCCTGCTGGTTATAAGTAATGCCTATAACATATAAGCAGATTATAAGTAACAGGTCAATGTTATTTATTAGTATTTGTTCAGCAAAGGTTATATTTTAGCTGCCTCTGGAAGAAGTGCTGGCCCTGAGTAAGATCCTTCTTCACTATTCCCAAATTAGGCCACAATAGGTAGGTTTTTGGTTAACTTGGATGGGCCAGGATTCTCCTACGAGATGATGTAACATAATGTGGTCAACTCCATGTTGGGATCTTCTGTGAAGCAGAAGTCATAGTCTTGATACAATTGGTGGATGTGTGTGTGTGTGGGGGGGGGGGGTTCACTTGGGGCGTGGTTTATTCTTGGTATCGACTGACAGTGTATGGAAGCTAGCTAACTTCTGTTGGTAATCCTATATCTGTTGGTAATCCTATATCTGTTGGTAATCCTATATCTGGTTTGTTGAACCTCCTGCCAATATTGCCAGAGCCATCAAATGACTGCTGACCTTGGATTCATTCAGCCTACCACAGAAGCACATAGGTAGTTCATTTAGTTTGTTCAGAGCAGGTCCTGGATTGCTAACTAGAAGGTTGGCAGTTCAAACCCACTAGCCACTCCTCAGGAAAAAGACGAGGCAGTCAGAAACTCTAGGGAGCAATTTTACTCTGCACTACAGGATCAATACGCGTCAGACATATGATATGGCAGTGGGTTAGACTCACTCATACTTAAAAATAATTGAATTAGTTGCCAGCATGTGAAAACTTTGGTTCTACCTTTTCTTAAACAAAAAACAAAACCCGGCAAGCTAGACCCAAATTCCCAGGTAACAACGATGAGCTGATGTGATCATTGCTTGTCCTAGCCTTACATGTTTTTCCCCTCCTACTTTCACCTGCCCCGATGTCTGTTCCAAAACCAAACCCATTGACCCAATGTCGCTGAGTCCTGTTCAGACTCATCGTGATTTTGTAGGACCGAGTAGAATTGTCCCTGTGGATTTCTGAGCCTGCAAATCTTTACAGGAGCAGAAAGGCTCATCTTTCTCCCAAGGAGTGGCTGGTAGATTTGAACCACCAATACTGTGGTTAACAGCAGGATGTGTAACCCGTTATGCCAGCAGAGTTTCCTCTGCACCAATACCACCTCCTCTCCTACTCCCACCCCACCCAATATTACTTGGACAACCCAAACCTCAAAAAAAGACCCATTGCCATTGATCTGTGTGTTAATCTGGGTTCTCTAGAGAAGTGTATCCAATGATGCTCGTGTGTAGGTATATAAAAAGGCACTGCTGTCAAGAAATGGCTCACACAGTGGTAGGTATTTGTAATCCAGTCTGGTTCAAATCTGCAGGATTCTCCTGACTTCTGTAACTGCAGGGGCTGATGAACAGGAAGCAAGAAGATGAAGCAGGAAGACCACAGGTTGATGGATGCTGGGCTGACTGAATCCGAGATTAGCTCAAAGAATCCAAGGTCCGCAGTCTGCTAATGGCTCCTGGGATTGGCAGGCAGTAGAGCAGGAGGTTGATGAACCAGATGCAGGATCCAAATCCAGCAGAAGTGAACTAGCCTCCACACACTGTCAATTTATATTAAGAGTAGGCCACACTCTGAGTGGTTATATCCAGCATGGGACCAGATGAAGAAGGTTTGTTCTCCCCACAAGTGCTTGGCTACTTCACAGAAGATCCCATCATAGAGGTGACCACACTAAGTGAGGTCATTTTGTGGAAGAACCTTGATGCACCCAACTAGATGTAAAACCTAATTGTCACAAGTTGATTCTGATTCATAAATGCCCTATGTATTATAGAGCAGAATTGTCCCATAGGGTTTTCTTTGCTATAATCTTTGTGCAAAAAGATGATCAAGTGCAAAAATGGCAGAGGCCACATCTGACCTCCTCTGGCGACACAAGGGAGGAAGAGAATCTGACCCCACCCCCGCCCAAGTTGATAACCACCAGGGAGAGGTTAGGCATGCCTCTACCCGCAATCCTCCTGCTGCCCTTTCTTTTTTTTTCTTTTCATTTTGTTGGGAGCTCTTAGAGCTATTATAACAGCCCAAAATTCAAATAGATCAAGCATAATTGTACATTTGCTACCACCATCAGTTTCAAAACACTTTCTTTCTTCTTGAACTCTTTGATATCAGCTCTCCTTTATCCCCTCCCCTACCTGCCCTACTCCCCAGGAACCCTTATTATTATAATATTATATTATATATTATTATTGTAACTATATATATATATATGAATCTTACACTGTCCAATGTATCCATTTACCTACAATTCCCCTCAAATGGGGCTGTAAAGTCATCATTGCTATCAGCTGCCTCTCCCCCTTCCCCCTTTTCCCATACCCTCTGGGAATCATTACTCCCATTACTGTTGCTAAAGGGTTATCTATCTTGGCTTTCCTGCATCAAATGATCTTAATTATACAAATGAACATACACAGGTCTTGCAAGATTAGTGAGTTAAAACAAAAACCATAATAGTAAGGGGAGGAAACATTCATCTACAATGGGTCAGGATAACAGTTAGACTTGGAACTATCTGTAGGGTCTATCTATCTATCTATCTATCTATCTATCTATCTATCTATCTATCTATCTTTTCTAGCCCTTTCTGATGCCAACCATTCCTCCCATGGAACTCTACCTTTCTGCTGGGTTTGATAATCATTGCATCGGCCACACAGAACTCACCAGCAACACTCAAAATTATAGGGGTTTATTAGGGTTCCACAATGAATAGGTTGCCATAAGCCAGAATCAGAAAACATGATACAGTCATGGGATCACGACAATGACTATAGCCAAGTCTTTCTATCTATCCTTAGCCTCTCAGCCACATGGTCTCTTGGCTTCTGCCTCCATGCCTGCCCACTGCTCTGCCTCAGTCTCCTAGTCTCTCTGCTGCTCCTGTGCTCTGTCTCACAGTCTCCTTGTCTTAGCCTTTGGTTTTGGTGTGACATGACACGACTTTGAGCGGGGCTTTCCAACATGCTCCACTGGTGGCCTTTCTTTCTTAATGATCCTGAGATTTCTTATAGCCAGAGGGTGGCAAATAAAACTGACCAATCTCTCTGGTAGTCTTCACACACTCTATTTGCGTGGTCCCAACCAATCATTTGGTTGGAGTTACAGAGATATGGATAGAAGAGCCATACTGTGAATTTTCACTTCACCCCGTCAGACCTTTCCTCTGAGGTACTGCCAACCTTCAGGTTCACAGTTAAGCACAAACCATTTGTATCACTAGGGGCCATCTGAGCACCTAGTGCTGTAAAATTTCCAAAGTGGTAAAGCTGCTGTAAAGTTGACTCAACTATGCTGAGTCATGCTCTATCTCTCAAAGCCTTGCTTTATTCTAGGTGGCGTCCAGCAGTCTGTACAACCTCATGGGGCAGTGATTCCAGGGAAAGGATCTTACACTCTCAAATGATACCCAGTTCATTTCTAGGGGCTTTCGTATGCACTATCAAGAATATGGTGGTGGGAATTTTAGACAAGGTGGCAGACCAGGTGGAGAGAACTCTGGGGACAGATGAATCTGTCTGGGAATTGTGCCATTTCTTCTGGAGAGGGGGCTACTCTAAGATTTACCACTGCAATCTGGGAGTAGTGCAGCTACACCCACCCCCAGAAGTATCTCGGAAAGAGAAGGCCTTTAACCTAGTCTCGTCCCTACCTCCAGGCGTTTCCTTTACAGAACTCTCCTCTGGGCCTGGCATCTTGACCGGCCTTATGCTGGGGCTAAGCCAACCATGACCGGGAACTGAGCAGGAGAGGAGCTGTCCCTGCCACCTGTGTGCCAGCAGGGCACTGAGCCTCCTGGCAAAGTTCTGGGCATTGCTTAAGGACACAAAAGGCTCCTACATCGCCCTGCAGGTACAGCTCCAAGGTCAAACAAACCTGGACGGAGGCCAGGCTGATGTCCGTGCAGAAGGGGGAAGGGAGTCTGCTATGGAAGGCTTGTTTTTTCTTTTTGACACAGTAACTTTAGACACTTGACTTAGTTTTTCTCCCCTTCATTATTGTGGCACATTTATGTGTCACAGAACAGCTGCCATTCCAATCATCTTGTAAAGATTATTCAGTGATATTCCTTAGGTTCATTGTGGTGTACTTAGGATGTTGCTCCTGCCCTTTCCCTCCCGAAAGGAGCCTTGGTGGTGTAGTGGGTTATGAGTTGAGCTGCTAAATGCAAGGTCAGCAGTTTGGAGCCACCAGTTGAAAGACAGGCCTTTCTACTCCAGTAGAGGTACAGTCTTGGAAACTTAGAGGGGCAGTTCTACCCTGCCCTGCGGGGTCACCATGACTTGGCAGTGAATTTGGCTTGGTTTTTGTCTTTTTCCCCTCTCCCTCATGGCTGAGCGCCCATTGGCTTGTACTATGATCCCCAGATGGGAGCAGCTGGTTTGGTTCCTCCAGCTTTGCTTCTCTCCTGCCGTAAACTGGTAGAGCTGTCTGGTTTTATGATGCACTTAGCACATCTTGTATCTAAATGAAAACATGGCAGAACCCCGAGAATTTTCAGAAAATGCAGGCAGAAAGGAACAACCTCCCTCTCCATCCCCCGATTTTGCTGACAACTGAGAGGGCTCTGTATGAATTTTGACAGTCAGACGATGATCGCCGAAACGCCAAGGAAAGGGGAAGTAGTCAGAGGAAAAAAGAAAGTATGTAGAGTTAGGAAATGAATCCTTAAAGCTAGTGTGTCCCTGGCAACCATTTCTAATTTCCTTATAAACATTTCTAATTTTCCTGGGTTTGCTGGACCTTAGGATTGAAAAGGATAAATTTCTTTTTCTCCCCTTATTTTATTTATTTAAAAAATAATTTCATTGGGTCTCATACAACTCTTATCACAATCCATACATACATCAATTGTATAAAGCACATTCGCACATTTGTTACCCTCATCACTTTCAAAACATTTGCTCTCCACCTAAGCCCCTGGCATCACTCCTCATTTTTCCCCTTCCCTCCCGACTCCCCCTCCCTCATGAACCCTCAATAATTTATAAATTCTTATTTTGTCATATCTTACACTGTCCAAGATCTCCCTTCACCCACTTTTGTGCTCTCCATCCCCCAGGGAGGGGTGATATGTAGATCCGTATAATCGGTTCCCCTGTCCACCCCACCCTCCCGAAAGAGATAAATTTCAAGCTAATATCATGTACATGTTCATTTCTGGATTTAGATAAAAAGGAAACTGAGAAAAACAAGAGAATGCAAAAAAAAAAGTGCTATCCAATGCTTAAAAACAAAGTTGGAGAAATGCTTAAGTGTGGACATTTTTATTCAATAGGGAAATTTTTCTATATCAGAAGTTATGTGCATATGTTGCTGTTATTAAGTGCCACCAAGTCAGGTCTAAGTCACGGTAACGCTGTACAACAGAGCAACACACTACCCAGTCCTGCCACCTCCTCACGATTGTGGGTGTTGAGCCAGTTGTCGCAGCTGTGCATCTTCCTTTGGGAGCCATTCCTCTTTTTCAGGGCCTTCTCTGTCACCCTGGGGCTCACGTTCCCTTCCCCGGAAGTTCGTTCTTCCTGATAGCATTCCAAAATATGTGAGAAGTCTCGCCGTCTTGGTTTCTGAGGAGCATTCTGGTTATAATTCCTCCATGATCAATTTATTTGTTCTCAGATTCAATATTCTTTGTCAATAGCATAAATCAAACGTGTCCATTCTTCTGCATCTTCCTTATTTGCTGTCCAGCTATTGCATGCACAGGGAAAACAAACCCCAAACTCACTGCCATTCAGTTGATCTTGGCTCATGACGGCCTGAGAGCACAGCATAGAACCACCCAGGCGGCTTCTCGAACTGTGGATGTGTAGGCGGCTCTGTCTCCTCCAGAGTAGAGCCTGCATCCTTTGGGTTAGCAGCCCAACACGTAACCAACCGCATAACTAGGGATCTGTGTTAGTCTGGGTACTTTAGAGAAACAAATCCACAGACACTCATGTATAAGAGAAAGTTCTATAAAAAGGTTAAGTGCGGATCAAAAAAACATCCCAACCCAGTGCTGCCCAAGCCCACAAGTCCAACATTAACCCATATGTCCAACACCAACCCACCAAGTCCTCCTCCAGCTCACATGACACACACTATGACACCGACTGCAGGAGGAAAGCTGAGTCAGTGAATGTGTAAGCATCTCAGTGCTAGCAAGGGTCTCCACACGGCTGCTCCAGCACCCAGGGATGCATCAAGGTAGGTCCATGTGGCTTCTCCTTGGGGATGTCTTGTAGGAAGTGAGCCTTGCAAGCTGAAGCAGGGAATTGCCCAAGGCAACTGCACCCTGGTCCGACCATCAGAAAGCAAGAGACCTGAGAACTCTAAAGGCGAGGCTCATGGAGCCCTTCAATTAATCCCACATGTGTTTATCGGCCAGGTTGGCACAATAAACTAACTACCTCAGGATCCTTGTATGTATGAGGTGATTGAAAAGACCATGTACGGCTTGCGTTAGACCCATCTTAGTCCTCAACGTAATATCTTTTCTTTTTAACACTTTAAGTGGATCTTTTCAACAGATTTGTTCAATGAAATTGGTCTGTTTGTCTCTTGACTGCTTCCTCCAAGGGTTTTGATTATGGATCCAAGTAAATGAAATCCTGGGCAATGTCCACCCCCAACCCCCACCCACATTTATCATGATGTTGTGTATTGGTTGATTGTGAGGAAGTTTCTTTTCTCTGTGTTAGGTGCAATCTATACTGTAGTCTTGTTATTAGTAAGTGTTTCAAGTCATCTTTATTTTCAATAAACAAGGTTGTGCCATCTCTACAATGCAGACTCTTAATGAGTTTTCCTCATGAACATATCTGCATACAATCAGCACACATTTATTGAATGACTGAATTCATAGACACTTCTGCCAAAGATTTCAGTCTAACTGAAGACAAGGATTTTAGAAAGGTTTGCGAAAGGCCATAAGGTCATAGGGATAAGGACACTTTTTGGAGAGTACCATCAATGTGAGTTGATGAGTTCCTAGGACAGAGAAAGTTGGTACCAGCAGAAAAGGTGCTGCAGCATTTGGCATTTATGACATTTACCTTCTGCACATGAATATGCAAACATTTAACATGTTTGGCTGCTAACTGAAAGGTTGGAGTTTCAAATCCACCCAGAGGCATCTCTGAAGAAAGACGTAGAGATCTACTTTTAGCAAATCAGTGACTATAAACTCGTTTAGCAAAGTTCTACTCTGACACGCATGAGGCCGTGATGGGCTGGGACTGACCCCATGACAACTGGAACTGGTACTTGTTTACACAACAGCAATTTGAGGGTTGGCTAGACAGGAACAGGTCCGATTCGAAGCATCTAGAACAGCCCTGAGCTCTTCTATCCTCTCTCCATACTTAATCTGCATGCCGAGCTGGTAATCAGAGAGGCGGGGTTGCATGAAGAATGCTGCATCGGGATTGGAGAAAGGTTTACTGACAACCCGAGGTATGTACACGACACACCTTCCTTGTTGAAAGTGAGACTTGAAGCTCTTGTTGATGAAGATCAAGGATTGCAGCCTCCAGGATGGATCACAACTCAATGTCAGGAAGGCCCAAATCCTCACTGATGGACCAATAGGTACCATCATGATAAAGGGAGAAAAGTTGAAGTTGTCAAGGATTTTGTCTTGCTTGGATACTCAATCAATGCTCATGGAAGCACCCATCAAGAAATCAAACAACAAATTGCACAGGGGAAATCTGCTGCACAAGATCTCTTTATAATGTTGACAAGCAGCTGAATTTATGTCTGTACTTTCTTATCCCTCTGGTCTATGTGTCTATCATTGGCCCATTGCCAGGGTGTTTTCATTACAGTGGCTGCCTTTGATATTGGGGAGTGTAAGGCGACCTGCTTGGATTTCTCAATATTGCTTTGACTATTCAGGATGTCTTTCCTTTTCATATGAAGTCCATCATTGCATTTCCATTAAAGAGTGTCGTTGAAATTTCAATAAAGAGTGCTGTTGGAATTTGAAACAAAACAAACCATGTTGACAAGCAAGGATTTTATTTTGCGGATTAAGGTGTATCTGATCAAAGCCATGGTATTTTCCATCACCTCATATGTGTGTGAAAGTTGCATACTGTATAAGCAAGACCGGATGCATTTGAATGATGGTTCTGGCAAGAAATATTGAAAGTGCCGTGGCCTGCCAAAAGAACACACAAGCTGTCTTGGAAGAAGTGCATCTAGAATGCCCCGTAGAGGCAAGGATGGGGAAATTTAGACTCATGCACTTTGGACATCGTGTCAGGAGAGACCAGTCCCTGGGAAAGGACATCAGCGTGGAAAAGTGGAGGGGCGGCGAGACAGAGGAAGACCCCCCTCCCACAAGACAGAGGGATACAGTGGCTGCACCAATGGGCTCAGACATAAGCACTGCTCTTAGGCCGGCGCAGGAGCAGGCGGTGTTTTGTTCTGTTGTACACAGGGTTGCTATGAGTCGGAACCGACTCGATGGCACCTCACAACAACAAGAACAAGTCTGGCATACAGTTCAAATGCTCAATTCATGCTTATTGAGTGAATGAGAGAGTGAATGAATGAAGCCAGATTAAAAAAACGAAAGCATGTTTCATGATTTTTAGGCATTCCTTTCAGGCATACTTCCCAGCAGACCAGGGGGACTATCAGAGTTACAAACCCTCCCTGTATTTGCCGGGACATCACACTCAGAGATCAGTCTCTGCCGACAGAAGTCTCAAATCGCAACTTTGCTATTTACTCTGAAAGGCATCACAATAGAAAGTACTGGGTAGAGTGGGAGAAAACATGTGGAACAAGACTCAACTCATAAAAAAGACCAGGCTGACTGGTTGGACAGAGATTGGTAGAATCCTCCTTAAGTACCCTTCAAGCCGGTAACTGAGTCTACCTCTGGGATCCCCTTGCCGCTAAACAATGGCTAGACCATGAGAAGCACATTTCACCAGCTGCATCCAACATTACAATGCAGTTTACAACCAGTTTGCTTCCACAACAGTAGAAATCTGATTCTTTTGAAATAAAAAAATGTGAAGAGGGCTTAAAGCACTAGTTGGCAAAGATCAAAGACTACTGCCGTCATTCTGGCTGACTCTTCCACATAAAGAAAACAAACGTGCTTGAAACCGGAGCGATCACACGATGAATAGAGGAAACATTGAGATTGTCAATACTTTTGTTTTACTTGATCCACGAGATCTGCAGAAGCTACATGCAATAAATCAAATGAGAGAGTGGATTGGGCAAAGCTGCTGTAAAAGACCCCCTAAAGGTAGCAAAGAGCAAAGAACACAGATGGCTCTTGGAGGACTGCAGTGAGCCTGACCCAAGCCATGGGATTTCCAGTATCCTCTGAGGCATGTGATAGCCGGATATCCAGTGGAACAGAGAGGAACTGACGCAGACATATTGTGTGTTGGTGAAGGATATTGAATATACTGATTGCTAGAAGGACAAAGGGCTCTGTGTTGGAAGAAGTATAGTCAGAAGGCTTAAAGGAGGATGGTGAACCTTTCTCTTACATACTTGGTACATGCTATTCGGAGAGACCAGCCCCTGCGACAGGGACAGAGTGCTCAGTAAAGTAGAGGATCAGTGAAAAAGAGGAAGCCCTCACTTCGATGCATTGACACAATGGTCGTACCATTGGGCTCAAGGATAGCCATTGTGACGCTAGTTCGGGACTGTGCAGTGTTCTGTTCTACTGTACAAAGAATCCCTACCAGTGGGGATTGACTCCATGGCACTGAACAACGACCACACACAGACCTGACATTTGAAAGCTACAAAAGAAGAACACACTTGATATTTGTCAAGCTGGAAAAACAAGGAAAATTAAACATCAAGTTCCAATACTGAAGGATTCTATGGTAGGAGGGGGTGGATAGTAAATGACTCAGGAAGCATAAAAAAGAACTGCTTGATTTTCAGTCATTCCAGGAGGTAGCACATGATCAAGAATGAAAAGTACTGAAGGAAGAAGTCAAAGCTGCACTAAAAGTATTAGGGCTCTAGGGACCTGATAGAATATCACATGGGAGCAGATGAAGGGGAGGAGGAGAGAGCGGAGCACAACCTGGCCCACCAGGCCGTGAGGACGATGTCCCCAGTTAGAGCAGCCAGTCCACAGAGAGGACCACATGGCCAGCCCCACTATGAGACATGACGCCTTGCACTGATCCATAGCCCTACAGGGGACAACATCGGAGACAAAGTGTGGGAATTGCACCCAATCTGATCTCGCCACACCGAGGCAAAGCATTAAGGAGGCGCAACAGAACAGCAAGGGAACAAAGTGGCGAGGTCCCCAGGAAATGCTGAAGGTGGACTTTGGGGCCAGGGCATGGTGCCCCAACAGATTGGATTGGAAAACACTCCTAAAGGTCAACAAACAATCCTTGGACTAACTACAAGCTTTTTTTTTTTCTTTTGCTCTGTCTTGTTTTTGTGCATGTTATTATCTCCACAGGTCTGTCTAAATAAGATAGGCTGGATGAATAATCTGCCGGAGAAAATCATGGAACTCACAGTTCCAGGGGGACATGGGAGAGAGGGAGGTGGGTGGAAAGGTAGTGGTGTTAACAAACCCAGGGAAAAGGTAACAGCAAGTGATCCAAATCGGTGGTGAGGAGGGTGTGGGAGGCCTGGTAGGGCATGATCAAGGGTAATGTAACAAACAGGAATTGCTGAAACCCTGGTAGGGACTGAGCATGATAGTGGGACAGGAGGACAGTCAAAGGAAATAGAGGAAAGAGCTGGGAGGCAAAGGGCATTTATAGAGGTCTAGATAAAGACATGTATATATGAAAATATATTTATATATGAGGATGGGGAGATAGATCTATGTGCATATATTTATTGGTTTAGTATTAAGGTAGCAGAAGAACATTGGGCCTCCACTCATGTACTCCCTCAATACAATAACCCTTTGTTCTACTAACCTGGCAATCCATGATGCTCACCTTCCTGATGTGATTGTTAAAGACAAAGTGGGTGCATAAGCAAATGTGGTGAAGAAAGCTGATGGTGCCGGCTATCAAAAGATATAGTGTCTTGGGTCTTAAAGGCTTGAAGGTAAACAAGTGGCCATCTAGCTGAGAAGCAACAAAGCCCACATGGAAGAAGCACACTAGCCTGTGTGATCACAAGGTGATGAGGGGATCAGTTATCAGGCATCAAAGATCAAAATATCATATCATTGTATGCTCAGCTCCATGGTACAATCGCAGAAGACAAATGGGTGCATAGGCAAATGTGAAGAAAGCTGATGGTGCCCAGCTATCAAAAGATATAGGAACTGGGGTCTTAAAGGCTTGAGGTAAATAAGCAGCCATCTAGCTCAGAAGCAACAAAGCCCACATGGAAGAAGCACACCAGCCTGTGTGATCACGAGGTGTTGAAGGATCAGGTATCAGGCATCATCAGAACAAAAAAAATCTTACCATAGTGAATGAGGGGGGCAGTGCGGAGTGGAGACCCAAAGCCCATTTGTAGGCCACTGGACATCCCCTTATAGAAGGGTCTTGGGGAGGAGACGAGCCAGTCAGGGTGCGATGTAGCAATGATGAAAAATACAACTTTCCTCTAGTTCCTAAATGCTTCCTTTCCCACCCACTATCATGATTGGAATTCTACCTTGCAAGTCTGGCTAGACCAGAGGATGTACACTGGTACAGATAGGAACTGGAAACACAGGGAATCCATGATGGATAATCCCTTCAGGACCAGGGGTGTGAGTGGTGATACTGGGAGGGTAGAGTGAGGGTGGGTTGGAAGAGGGGAACCAATTACAAGGATCTACATGTGACCTCCTCTCTGGGGAACGGACAACAGAAAAGTGGGTGAAGGGAGACATTGAACAGGGCAAGATATGACAAAATAATAATTTATAAATTATCAAGGGTTCATGAGGGAGGGGGGAGCAGGGAGGGAAGGGAAAAATGAGGACTTGATGCCAGGGGCTTAAGTGGAGAGCAAATGTTTTGAGAATGATGAGGGCAATGAATGTACAAATTGATGTATGTATGAATTGTGATAAGAGTTGTATGAGCCCTTTATAAAACGATTTTTAAAAAAGGAATACCATATGTAATAGTTCAATGAACTGGTATAGGGGCTCATTAGTCTATACCAATAAATTTGGAAGAAGCCTTCTTGGACATTTATTGGAAATGATTCCTATATGATCCAATAGAATTTGGAAATTTTTGGAAACAGACCATGCTAAGAGGAAGGAGTGCAGCATTGCTTGGGAGAGTCACAGAAGGCTTCCCAGAAGAAGGTTCCTAAGCTGGGTCTTGAGTAAAGTAATAGGGAGAAGAGAAAAATTTCCACAAAGAGGAAGGGAGCAAAAGCTCACTTGGCGGGGCTGTGTGGCATTGTGTAACTGAGTGGTGGCAGCATCAGCACCACCTGGGACAGTGTGAGAAATGACTATATTGGCCCATCTTTGACCGACTGAATGAGAATTGCTGGGTGTAAGCCCAGCGGTATGACATCACAGCTCAGCGGATGATTCCAAGGTTAAGGCCCACTGTGTCAGAGTATTCGGAATTGGGGGACTGGGGCACCTTGCATAGTAAGGCTTTGAGACTGCAGTTACAGGCACAGACAGAATGACTGTCTGCATTCTCATTCCTTCTTCAACTCAGAGAGTGCACTGTGTGCTTACTGGACATCCCTTACCCTCTTGTCTGTGAGGTCCCGGGGGGCAGGGGCAACCACACTGGCCTCGCTGGGGCCATGTCAGAACCAGCAGCTTTATCATGTTCACCAGGGCCAGCGTGCCCACACGGAGGGTTTTCATCTTGGTCTTCTCCCCTTCTTTGTAACCACACTCCAATATTCCTCTCTTCTGTGCGTCTTTGCAGACACCTTATTTAATCCCTGCCCAAGACAGTCCATATACCTCTCTCCAGCTTTGTTTTCCTCCATCACAGCCATCCACATCTACTTATTTGTGTCTTGTTGCTCTCTCTACCCCACCCCTCTTAACCTTGGCAGCCATGAAGGCAGATGCTTGTGTTGTTTTTATTTATTATTTTTAAGGGAACATTTATTAATGTCTCCAATGGGCAGTAAGTAATAAGACAAAGACGTGTGTTAGTTTGGGGAGATTAGAGAAACAAATTCATAGACACTCATATGTGTATAGCAAAGAGCAGGAAGATCACAGGCCAGTGGGTGGAAAGTCGTGTGGGCCAGTGGTGGTAGAAGCCTCTCAGCGCTGGCATGGGTCTCCACGTGACTCCTCAGCTCCAGGGCTATGGCTCCATTAGTCTGTCTCCATGTGGCTTGTCAACAGCAATGTCCCAAAGGGAGTGAGCCTGTGTCCCACTTCCAGGGAGCTGTTTATCTCCTTATCCGCTCCAAATGAGGTCATCAAGCTGCAACCTGATGGACAGGCTAAACTCCACCCCTTCACCCTTCAGTTTCAAATTGATAACGGATTATGTAACTACCACAACATGCTATCCAGATGAGAGAGATCATTAGCATGAAGTCGTAATGGTGTCCAAGGGTTTGCTGATATACAGCACTTCAAAAAGACATGGGAAGCCAAAGAAAACTGTCATAAATGTATGGTTGGTGGTATGTTGCTTTTATCTTATTACTGTATTTTTCATTGTAGGATAAAACTTGGCCTATACGAGGGGCCTATATACCAAGTGAATGAATGGTTTATAGTCTGGAGCTCCATTTGTGGCTTCAGTTAATATGACTTGATAGAGCCAGACACTGATCTCGAGCCCAGTCAGTCTGCCATTGGTTGACTAGTGCTCTATGCAGGGATCGGGCATGAGAGATCTGTCAACGGTAACAGGCTAAACCCATCAGCTCTAGTGTCAAGAGAGTTTGAATGTGAGACCCTAAAAGGGAAGCAGACAGTAGGCTGGGTTAGGGCAGTGGAAGGATGGGGCAGAAAGGAAGGCCGCTGAGAAACATTTGTCAGTGGGGACTAAACAAACAGAACAAACTCACTACCGTCGAGTGGCTGCTGACTCGTGACCCTGTAGGACAGAGAAGAACTGCCTTTAGGAGTTTCTGAGACTGCAACTCTTTACGGAAGTAGACAGCCCTGTCTCTCTCCCAAGGAGAGTCTGGTGGTTTCGAACTGCTGGCCTTGCAGTTAGCAGCCCCATGCATAACCAGTATGCACCAGGACTCCCCCAGTGGGGGGCAAAGGTCATCAAAGAACCGCTGAATCATAGCCGTGGTGGAGCCATGCCAGTCTAACAAGGCCAGAGAATGAGTCTAGAAACTGCAAGGGAGGCAAAAGATTTGCTGAGGGCCGACTGTGACTCCTAGCAAGCCCACGTGACTGAGTGGAACTGCCCAGGGTTGCTAGGCTGGAATCTTTCCAGGGACAGATCGCCATGCCTTTTTGACCCTGAACATCCTACAGTTGCCCTTTGGGTTAGTTGTTGAGCACTTGGCCCCTGTGCCACCCAGGCTCCTTGTGGGACTAGAGCAGCTGGGATACCCCAGTGAGCTCAAGGGTCCAGCCTGGGCCTGGCTCCTCTCCCTGACGTCTCGCTGCACCCTGAACACAGCTCAGCCCAGATAACCAAGGGTCTCCTTCCCTCCGATGGAAGGAGCCTGTCAACCGCAGCCTCTGGTGCAAGGTGGGCCTGCAGGTGCCCACGGGGCCGGGCTGGTGGCGTGGGAGTTGGTGTGCTCACCCATTCCCAGCAGCGGACGAGGTTCCCTTTAAATCCATGACTCCGCTCAAGGGAAACCTGTGCGATCCTGCCTTCCTGCTTTACACGTGCCCTTGATCGCTGCGCAGGGAAAAGGTCAGCAAGAGGCCTTGTTCCGAAGCCAAGTCAGCAAACAAAATCCTGTGTTTGCTGTTCCAGGGAAGCCGGTCCCAGGCGGCTCCTCTGAGGCAGGCTGGAGGGGTGGGGTGGGGGTGGAGTCAGAAGGTGGAGCGTTTGCAGGGGGATGAAAGTCACTCTGTTCCCTTGGGGACCTCCTCACTGGTGGGTCCATCACAGGGCCTAACTCCCTCCCTGCCTAGCTGCCAGCCATTCACTCTCCTAACTCCTTTCTCAAGCACATGCCTGGACCGCTGGCAGGCTGCCCAGAGCGCAGGGTGGCTTCTCTACTCCCCGTGCGCCTCCAGAGCCTAAGCCCCACTATCGCCCCTTTCCACCCCTTTCTTTGGCGCTGCGCAGCACTGCGAGGGCTGGGGTCATACAGCCTTCTTACCCGAAGCAGGTTCTGTCCAGAGAGCCTGCTTACAAAAGCACATTCACCCCATGAATATCTAGGAAGCTCGGGTGAATGTCAGAGGGAACAGGAGTGAGGAGCCAGTTTCTGCACTCCCAGAGCTGAAGTCAGGAGGAAAGACATATTCAATCATTTTAACTGCAAGGGCTGTTAGGAAAGAGGGAGTGCAAAGTACTACCGGATGTTTAAGGCAAAGGCAGCTACCAGTCTGAAGTTCCAGGGGAGGAGAGAGAGGTTGGAGAAAACATGGTGGGAATGGAGAATGTTGTCTAGTCTATTCGGACTCAGGTCACTTTCATGTGTGTCAGCGTAGAGCTAACTCACCGCCTTCGAGCCGATTCTGGCTCACAGCGACCCTGAAGGACAGGGTGGAATCGTCCTTGCGAGTTCCCGAGACTAACTGTGTAAGGGAGTAGAAAACCTTGTCTTTCTCCTGGGGAGCTGCTGGTGGTTTCAACTGCTGGCATTGTAGCTAGCAGCTGGGGCCGTTACATAATCTCCTGTCAACTTGAGGAAGGGATGAAGTCTAGCCTATCACCTAGGTGGCAGCCTGATGACCTCAACAGAGAAAAATAGCTCACCGGAGGCAAGAGACACTCTGTCCCTGCGAGACATTCTTGTTGACAAGCCACATGGAGCTATGCTGATGGAGTCAGGGGCCTGGAGCTAGAGGAGCCACATGGAGACCCACGGCAGCACTGAGATGCTTCTATCACCACTGGATCCATAGGCTTTCCATCCACTGGTCTGTGATCTTCCTGCATTCAGTGTCATTGCATGTGTTGTGTGAGTCTGAAGAGGAATTTATAGACTGATATCAGACATATGGGCTAATACCAGACTAATGGACTTGATCTGAACTGGGCTGGGATGCTTTCTTAATATACAATTGTTCTTTACATAAATCTCTTTCTCTTTTTTTAAAAATATTTTATTAGGGGCGCATACAACTCTTATCACAATCCATACATATACATACATCAATTGTATAAAGCACATCTGCACATCCTTTGCCCTAATCATTTTCAAAGCATTTGCTCTCCACTTAAGCCCTTTGCATCAGGTCCTCTTTTTTCCCTCCCTCCCCGCTCCCCCCTCCCTCATGAGCCCTTGATAATTTAGAAATTATTATTTTGTCATATCTTGCCCTGTCCGGCGTCTCCCTTCACCCCCTTTTCTGTTGTCCGTCTTCCAGGGAGGAGGTTACATGTAGATCCTTGTAATCGGTCCCCTCTTTCAAACCCACTCACCCTCCACCCTTCCAGTATCGTCCCTCACACCCCTGGTCTTGAAGGTATCATCCACCCTGGATTCCCTGTGCCTCCAGCTCCTATATGCACCAGTGTACAAGCTCTGCTCTATCCAGACTTGCAAGGTAGAATTCGGATCATGGTAGTGGTGGTGGTGGTGGGGTGGGGGGAGCATTTTGGAACTGGAGGAAAGCTGTATTCTTCATCAGTGCTACGTCGCACCCTGACTTACTCATCTCCTCCCCTAGACCCCTCTGTGAGGGGATCTCCAGTGGCCGACAAATGGGATTTGAGTCTCCACTCTGCACTTCCCCCTTCATTCACTATGGTAAGATTTTTTTTTTTGGATGATGCCTTATACCTGATCCCTTTGACACCTCATGATCGCACAGGCTGGTGTGCTTCTTCCATGTGGGATTTCTTGCTTCTGAGCTTGTTCACCTTCAAGCCTTTAAGACCCCAGACACTATCTCTTTTGATAGCCGGGCACCATCAGCTTTCTTCGCCACATTTGCTTATGCACCCGTTTGTCTTCGGCAATCATACCATGGAGGTGTGCAGCCAATGATATGAGTTTTTGTTCTTTGATGCCTGATAACTGATCCCTTCGGAACCACAGGATCACACAGGCTGGTGTGTTCTTCCATGTGGGCCTTGTTGATATAAAGCTCTTTCTTATACACAGACGAGTGTCTATGAATTTGTTTCTCTAGTCCACCAGGACAAACATAGCAGCCCAAAGAGTCACCATGATGCCAGCGCCAGGGCTCCTGCACAATTTTCCGTATTTCCGGAAGTAGGTTGCCATGTCTTTCTTTCAAAGTGCTTCTGGGCAGACTTGCACCTCTATCATCTAGGTAAGCAGTTGAGCTCCTGAACTCTGCGCCACTCAGGGACTCCCCAGTGAGGAGAGGAAGGTGAAGCTGCTGAAAGATATTTAAATAAAAACATTTTGAAGGGAAATGAAACAGACTTTTCTATCCATAAGCTCCCAAATCGAGAACTTGACAGACAAATGTCTCCCCTCCACCTCTCCATGATTGATAGTCCCACCAATTCATGAAGCAGACACACCCTGCCCTTGGAGTGCCTTTCACAGTCCAATTTCAGAAAAAGTGAGCATCTAGCCTCTCACGTAGGCCAAGCAGATTTGTCTCAAGTGGGCACCTGCCCCCAGAGAAGCCAGACTATAGGCTAGTCAGTGGCCTATGAACTGGCCTGTTACCAAGTTTTGTGAAACAGAAACAGTCTATACTGCAAGCACAGCATTGGGCAAGCCACTAAGGATGTCTCTCACAGGGCACTTGATGCCGACCAGTCAGGAGCAGGAGCAAAGCAGGCAGAGGTTTGCCAAGGCAAAGTCAGGGGGAAATGCTCCAGGAGAAACCACTAAAATCATGAAAAGACCCGTGAGCCTGGTCTTTTGCCCTTGGGGGTAGAGCTCTGTTTGCAGGAGACCTGGCATCTCTGGACTCCTGTGGAGGTGATAATCTCATCTAGTGGATGAGGACTTTTGTGTCGCTTCTTCCCATGTGAGAGCTCAGCTCCACCAAGTGGGCTCCATCTTATGTATAGTGTTAGAAACAATGGTTTTTGGGCTTTTGTTCACCCGTTTCTTACCAATTTTCTTTTCACATTTTTGCACAACAGAAAAGTGGGTGAAGGGAGACATTGGACAGTGCAAGATTTGACAAAATAATAATTTATAAATTATCAAGGGTTCATGAGGGGGGAGCAGGGATGGAGGGGGAAAATGAGGAGCTGATATCAATGGCTCAAGTAGAAAGCAAGTGTTTTGAGAATGATGATGGTAACAAATGTACAAATGTGCTTGACACAATGGATGTATATATGGATTGTGATAAGAGTTGTATGAGCCCCCAATAAAATTATTTTTTTAAATTGCTTCTTAGGGAATTCTGGGGCAATTCTACTTTGTCCTACAGGTGACAAATTGACTCAGGGGAGCGCCACCACCACCATAATCATAAAGATGGATGTGGGGTAGAATTGGCAGGTGAAAATACAGGATTCTCAGTTTAATTTGAATTTCAACAAGTGATCTTCTAATATGAGCGTGTCCCATGTAAATTTAATTGGTGGCCTGTGTTTTTGTTTGCTAACTCTGGCAACCGCCCATGTGTTGAAGAGTGGCAGAAAATAAGACTGAGGCAGGCAGAGGCCAGCCCTGGAGGCTCCAGTGCCTTTGGTAAATGACTTAAACTTAATCTTGAAGATTAAGAGTCATCCAAGCACTTGCAATGGAGTGTTGGGATTGGAGAAGAGGTATTTGAATGAGATGTATAGGCCAGAAACCAGTTAGGATATATGGCGCTTCAATTCATTCTCCCTTCTTCCATAGAAAGAACGAAATGGCCTGCCTTTCATAGCTGGCTATTAGACCTTGGCCTTCCACTAAAGGCCACTCTTCCAGTCTTCCAGAAGTGACATCTTTGAATTTAGTCCTTGAAACATGCCATGCCATGCCCTCTTCCCTGTTACCCTCCCCTTTCCTGCATTTGCCCTTGGATGTGTGGGAAGTCCGTCTTAACCACTGCATAGGGATCAGGGCTAGGGACTGGTGAATGGCCTGCCGCCTGGATGGTCTTGTGAGGCAGGCAGCTGTACTACTCTGCACCACCCAACTTTCTTAGACTGTGACCTTACAGAGGCAAGCAGCACTGGTACCTTCTGTGACTCTTACATTTTGGTATCTCTGTCGTTTGGCAATTTTGTTTGTATTCCAACCCTTACAGAAGGCAATTAGCAAGAAGCGAGTGCAAAAAAAGAAAATATGTTTTCATTTAGATTCAGAAGCCTCACAGAGATTCTGAAAGTCTGGGATTTTTTTTGTTGCTTTGTCATGTTTTAATTATGTATATTTGTTATAATATGAGGTCATAGTGTCTTTAATAATTCACGAAGAGAATTGAAACTGGTCATTCAAAACAGGGTGGGACAGATGGAATTTACTTCAAAACTTTTCATGCTATGATTCCTGTTAGCCTTGTGACTCTGTGTATGTTGTTTGGGGTTCATCTATACAAGATATCCAGGAGGGGACGCCTTATGGAGACAGCTGGTTCCTGGGGGGATGGGAGGTGCGGAGGGGGAAGGGGGGCAGGGAGCCAAGAATGACAGGTACAAGAGAACAGTAAGTGTCCTAAAATTGACAAGCAGGAGTGAGTAGCTTTTCTTGTCCTGTTTGAACAATTGAATCATATCTGAGAGGAATTACTGAGAAATGAAAGATGGGTAAATATAACAGTGGGGTCTGGTGGAGGGAATGTATATAAATATATGAGTATTTGTTTAAATATGTATATTACATATATACATATGTAACAGGGAAGTAGATGGACTTTGGGTTTCTACGTAAAACTTGCCTCAGTTCAAGAACAGGTTGTTCTACTAATGTGGTACTGTATGATGCTCACCTTCCTGACACGATTGCTGAAGATAAAATGGGTGCATAAGCAAATGTGGTGAAGAAAGCTGGTGATGCCCAGCTTTGTCAGCCCAGGTTGGCTACAGAAACAAATCCAGAGACCATCACGTGTGTGCAAAAGAAAATTTTATATCAAGAAGCATTATATTAAGAAAACATCCCAGCCCAGTCAGATCAAGTCCGTCAGTTCAATATTAGCCCATATGTCTCATACTGGCCCCTGAATTCCTCTCAGACGCACGCAGCACATGCAATGAGGCAGAATGCAGGACAATCATGGGCCAGAGGGTGGAGAGTCTTGTGGATGCACTGGAGGAGCCACGTGGAGACCAACACCAGTGCTGAGATGCTCCTCCAGCTTTCCAAGTGTCTCCTCCACAGGAAAGTGAAGAGTGTGTGTGTGCACCACCTCCAGGGAGGAAGAGAGGAAAACTCCCAGAATCCTCATGAGAGGCATCACAAGGAGGCATCACAATCGGGTTGTGACCTGATTGACAGGCTAGACTCCACCCTATCACCTATTTAAGAAGTTGACATGAAATTATGTAGCTACCATACCAGCGATCTAAAAAGATAGCAGCTGGCATTTTAACGCCTTGTTATTAAACAAATGACTATCTAGCGGGGAAGCAACAAAGCCCACCTGGAAGAAGCACATAGGCCTGTGTGATCATGAGGTGTCAATGGGAAGAGGCATCAAAAGTTCAAAACCACGCAACCAAACCGATGTGAATGGGGCGTGGATGCAATAGAAACCCCAAATCCACCTGTAAGACAATTGGCCAGTCCCTCTCAGAAGGGCCACATGGAAAGGATGATAAATCCAGGGTGCAGTATGGCACTGATAAACCATATCATTATCCTCTAGCTCTTCAAGATTTTCTCCCCTTCCTATGAAGGGCTTTATGCATTTTACTGCATTAATTAGGTTAGATTTGTGTATGCTCACTAGTATATTTAAGATCATTCAGTACATGGAAGTCAAGATAGATAACCCCTCAGAGATGGTGATAGGAGTGGGAAGTGGTGGGTAGGGAGGGGAGCTGATAGCAATGGTGAGTGTAGAACCCCACACAGTGGGATTGAGCAACAGAATTGTATGTGAATGGATGTACAGGATTGTATAAGATATGCCAGTAAAAATAGCATTAAAAAACTTTCATGATAAAATGGAAAGCAACATATGCGACTCCACCTTATCATAACATGGTTTCAGCATAGCCTGGGGAAGACCAGTGTGTCTGACAAGGTCTACCTGCCCCTCTCCAAATGAACAGGTGAAAATCCTAGGATTGAGTCTGTGTGTGGTTAATATGTTCACAGTAACTAAGCATAAGAATTTGGAGTCTGGGTAACTCCACCTCATACATGTAGAAATAGTGTTTTTTAATCACTCCTCATACATATTAAATTAAAAATGAAAACACAGCAAACAAACACACAGCTTCCACATCATTTTATGAAGTGTGCCAGGTTGGGTTCTCTAGAGAAGCAAATACCAGTGACTCTTGTAACTGATTTATAGCCAGAAATGGCTTACACAGCTCTGGAAATATGTAAGTCCATTCCCTTCAAGTCAGGTTTCTCCTGACTCATGGATACTGGGGAACAGAAAGCAGGATGACCAAGCAGAGACAGCATGAGGCACAGACTGGTGGAGGCAGAGATCCGAAATCCATCCAGTGAATTCACCATCAGTCTGTTGATGGATCATGGGATTGGCAGGAGATGCAACAGGAGATGGGGAACCAGACACAAGAACCAGCTCTGGCAGAAGGCCAAGGACCAAATAGAATTGGCCCTCTACTCACCCACCCTCTCTGTGTATGTGCGTGTTAGTCTGGGTTGACTAGAGAAACAAATTCATAGATACTCATAAGAGAGAGCCCTATATCAAAGAGTAATTGTATATTAAGAAAACATCCCAGCCCAGCCCAGTTCAAGCCCATAAGTCCTATAGTGGGCCATATGTCCCATACCAATCTATAAATTCCTCTTCAGACTCACGCAACATATGCCATGATGCCAAATACAGGAAGATCACAGGCCAGTGGGTGGAAAGTCTTGTGGATCCAGTAGCAGTGGAAGCATCTCAGCTCTGGCACGGGTCTCTCTGCAGCTCCTCTACTTCCAGTGCTCTGGCTCCATTAGTGTTGTTCCATGTGTCCTCTCAGCAGGAAGACCAAGCAGAGAGTGTGGGTCTGGCCTCCAGTGAGCTATCTATCTCCTTAGCGCCTTCAAGTGAGGTCATTGAGCTGCGACCTGATTGACGGGCTAAAACCCAACCTCTTTGCAAGTTGACAGGAGGTTATGTAACTGCCATGGTGTCTTATACAAAAAGGCTTATGTCATCAAGGAGGTGTCACCAGGCAACGATGCTTGGCTGATCTCCACCTCTCTCCTTACCCAGCAGTGTCTAGTTGACATACTTCATAATCATCACAGTAGAGTGAGGGGTATTTCTCTGAAGAATATCTAAGGTATATTTGAGCCATGTGTCAACAATGACTTATGATTTTAAGAGCATTTGCTTATAAAGAAAGAGGAGCCTCCATTGTTACATATCCTTGAACAGACATGACAGTCTCTGGTTGGGAAGGGAGGAAAATGGTTTTATCATTTGATCTTTAACACCATTAAACACCAACGTTTCAAAAATGCCTTCCTGTTTCTTTGCCCAACTTTTAGTTACATTAGGCTCCACGGCAAATGACAGGCAAGCTCAATTTTGGTGTCAACAAAGGATTTTATTTCTCTATCACCTAAATGCAATTGGGAGATGAGCAACTGCAGAATTGGTGCAGCAGTCCCACAACCATGAGGAAGTAAGCTACCTCTCCCTCTTTGCTCAATCTGATTTCCACTCTGTGGTGCAAAATGGCTGCTTTAGATCTAGCCATCACATCCATGTTCCAGGAAGACTGGCCTTTCTGGAAGTGATAGATACAATTCTTGGCTAGAACTTGGAAACTCAATCACTCCTGTTTCCAAGGGAAGCTGGGGACTGTGGTACATATTTTGCTGCTGCGTATCCAGCTAAATATGGAGGCTATTTCTAGAGAAGAAGAGGAAAGCAGACACAGGGGCAGTACGAGTGCCTGTGGGAGTCAGTGTTCTTCGGGTGTAGCAGTTACATAATCTATCAACTTGAGTAAGGCGGGGTGGGGGGGAGTTTAGCCTATCCATCAGGTCATAAGGTAACACACACCAGGAGGATTCTGGGAACTTCCTCTTTTTCTCCTGGGAAGAGGAACACACACTCTCGCTGAGATACATTCCCATCGAAAATCCACATGGGAGCTATGCTGATGGAGCTAGAGCCCTGGAGCCGGAGGAGCCACATGGAGATCCACACCAGCGCTGAGATGCTTCCACTGCCACTGGATCTACAAGACTGTCCACCCACTGGCCTGTGATCTTCCTGCATGGAGTGTCATTGCATGTGTTGTGTGAGTCTGAAGAGGAAATTAAAGACTGTTAATGGACATATGGGCTACTGGGCTTATGGACTTGATTTGGATGGGGCTGGGATGTTTTCTCAATATTCAATTGCTCTTTTATATAGAGCTCTGTCTTATACACATATGAGTGTCTATGAATCTGTTTCTCTAGTCTACCCAGACTAACACCAGGGTTGGGTGATATAAATATTTAGGAAGGAAGTGTTTAGTGTTTTAAATTGAGCGGTAATAATGATAATGACTTGCCTCCGAGGAGCAGGTGACTCTCACTATTACTGTGGGGCCCCACACTGTCCCTGAGCAGAGTGGAGAGAGTCCCCAGAGGTGACTGCTCAGCTGGAGACAGAGAGGACGGGGTTTTCTGAACAGAAGCAGGCCTGGGCTGGCTGGTGCCCACGGGCAGAAAGAAGAAACACAGCCTCCTAGGCAGTGCCAGTTCCCAGCAGCAGCGGCTCAGGTCACCTGCTGCTTATCTCTTGGTATCAGGCCCAACCATGAGTTCTGATGACTTGAAATTTGAGCCATGTGGAATTTAAAGGAACCCGCAGTGCTCTAAAATCCAGTGGGCACAAAGCCCACATGGAAGAAACACAGCAACCTGTGTGATCATGAGTTGTTGATGGGATCAGGTATCAGGCATCAGAAGACCCAAAACAAACAACTATTTTGATGTAAATGAAGGGGGTCAGAATGGAGACCTAAAGCCTATCTGTAGATAATTGGACATCACCTCACAGAAGGGCCACAAGGAAGGGACAAGCCAGCCAGAGTGCAGTAGAGCACAGAACATTCCTCTACTTCTTTAATGCTTCCTCCCACCACTATCACGACCCAGTTCTATCTTATGGCGAGGCTGGAGCATGTACACTGGTATAGGTAAGAAAGGTAAGAATCCAGGACAGATAAACCCCTCAGGACCAATAATGAGAGTAGAGATACCATGAAGGTAGGGGAAAGGTGGGGGAGAAGGGGGTGAAAAGGGGAACCAATCATAATCCCCCACCAGGGAGGTGAACAACAGAAACGTGGGTGAAGGGAGACAGCAGGTGGTGTAAAATATGAAAATAAAAATAATTTATAAATTATCAAGGGTTCACAAGGGAAGGAGGGTGGGGAACGGAGAGGAAAAACAAGGACCTGATACCAAAGGCTCAAGTAGAAAGAAAATGGTTACAAACAAAAACAAACACACACACACACACAAGAAAGAAAGAAAATGGTTTGGGAATGATGATGGCAACATATGTACAAATGTGCTTGATACAACTGATGAGTGGATTATTATAAGAGTTGTAAGAGCCCCCAATAAAATGATTTTATTTTTTAAAATCCAGTGGATAGTTGGGTATCAAAACACTTCTGTGTCCTCAGAGATGGCAGGCGTAACCCTCCCGCAGTTAGGGTTAGGCTGGTGTCTGTGAGTCAATGCTGACTCACACTGACCCCACGAGACAGAATAAAACTGCTCCATAGGAGCTTCTTGGCTGGAATCTTTGGAGACACAGATCTGCAGGCCTTTCTCCCTCGGAGTTCAAACCATGTGAGTTATGAGTTCAAACCATAATCTTTCCGTTCGCAGCCAAGTGTGACCGTGGAACCGCCAGGGCTGCAGATGTCATGTGGTACAATGGCACCTCTGTAGATAAGCAGGGGTGGCCAGACATAAAATGATACTTTCTGTTGTTTGTGAAATGTGGTTTTTATTTTTTATAAAATCATTTTATTGGGAGCTCTTACAAATATTGTAACAATCCATAATTCAATTAGATCAAGCATAATTGTACAATCGCTGCCACCATCATTTTCAAAACATTTTCTTTCTTCCTGAACTCTTTGATAACAGCTCCCTTTATCCCTCCCTCCCCCACCCTACCCCCAGAAACGCATATTATTATTATATATCGTTTATTTATTTGCCATATTGTAACCCTTCCACTGTATTCGTTCACCTAGAATTCTGTTATTCATTTCCCTCGAGTGGGGTTATACAGTGATCATTGCTATCAGCTCCCCTTTCCCCTCCCCCCCCCTCTTTCCATATCATCAGGGAATCATTACTCCTGTTATTCTTTCAGAAGGGTTTACCTATATTAGATTTCATGCATTGAATGGTCTTAATTATACAAATGAGCATAAGTAGGTCTAACAAGATTAGTGAGGTAAAACTAAGACCACAATAATGAGAGGAAATATCAAAGAACTAGAGGATAGTTATGTGCTGTACTGCACCCTGACTTTTTCATCCCTTCCCGGTGGACCCTTCTGTCCAATTTTATTACAGGTGGGTTTTGAGTCTCCACTTTGTCTTTGCTCCATCACGTCAATTTGATTGCTAACTTTTGCACATCTGATCCCTATTCCCATCGGTAACTCATGATCACACAGCTTGGTGTGCTTCTTTCCTGTGGGCTTTGTTGCTTCCCCACTACATGGGCGATCACTTAACGTCAAGCCTGTCAAGCAGAAGTGGGAGTTAGCAGGGCAGGCGGGCTAGGAGACAGAGCTGGTGAAAAGGCTCCAAGGACACTACGAGAGGCCAGAACCTCTTCCCTTCTCCTCCTCCTCCCCTTAGGTAGCCTTCAGGCCCAGGTGCAGAAGACTAACCGTTACAGAGAACTTTGAACGCGGTTGCTTAGCTCCGGACCTGCAGACAACAAAGATAGTGGAAAATTCCCCAGCTACTCCCTGCCCACAGACCTGGGCTATAAAACTCTCCACCTCTTGTCTGGACAGTGTGACTTTACAGGCCCCAACTGGGCGCCTGTGAACTTCACCCAGGAGCTCAGGATGCTCCTGTCTCTTCTGTCCCCGGAGCTCTGAACAAACCACTGAAATGGTTTCTCTCTCTCTCTCTCTCTCTCTCTCTTTCTTTCTTCCCATCGCCAAATCAACCTGACAAAGCCTTTAATCAGGCACCATCAGTTTTCTTTACCACATATGCTTGTGCAACCATTTTGTCTCCAGCAATCATGTTGGGAAGGTGGGTGTCACACATTGCCACGTTGTTAGAACAAGCCATTCTTGTACTGATGCAAAATTCATGTAGAAGCTGAAGTCCATCTGCATCCTTGTTGTATTTTCACACACACATATGTATAGACAAATATACCTATCTTTATATAGGTAAATATTTACATATATGCATATTTATACCTATATATAATTGTTACTTACTTGTATTTTCCTATTTTTCTTTTCTCCTGCCCCACTGTCGTGTTTACTGATCATTCACCTCTCAGTAATTCCTCTTGAATACATTTCAATTTTTAAAACAAGACCAGGAAAGCTACACCCTCCTCACTATCAGTTTTACATCCCTTGCTATTCCCCATTCCATGTCATTATTGGCTCAGCCCTCCCTCCCCTCACCCCCTTCCTCCTCCTTTCCAATGCACCTAGTCCTCCCCACCCCAACCATTGGTCCCACTGCTGTCTCCTTGGGATTTCTTATTCTGCCTATCTTGTATAGAAAGACACCAAAAGGGTAAAAAACAACAACAACACGTATATGTAGTTCCCAGTGTAACTGTGTCCTGACCCACAGGTGCTGAGTATCCCTCTGTTAAACAGCAAGCAGGCCCTGTTCTAACCCTTCGGTCCAATCCCCGTTTCTTTCACGGTCCATATCCCAGGACCCACTACCTAATAGCTCTTACACCCTTTTAGTTCTCAGCGTTCGTGTCTAAGGGGTGTGCCTTCTATAAGACCCCACTGCTCTTCCTGCTGCCAAGGATGGCGCCGTCTAGTACCCCACCACCACCCCATTGCACCTTTAGATTTTCAGTGTGGCCCCTTGTGAATGTCCCCAAACAGGTTAGATGAGGTGCCACTCACTGCCCCCGAGTCAGAAGACTACAATCGAGATTCCTCAGGGACTTCGTGGCTTTGCTCCCATTGCTGGTCTGTTGCACTCCCCTTGGTCTGCCTCCATGTGGGCGGGTCAGACCGGTCACACTCCCTGAACTGTCCTCTGCAGCGCTGTCATCTATGGAGGGGACGCTGTGTCTTGGACTGAGGCTGGTTCTGCACTCCTCTCTGTGAACGTGCTGTTCTGAGCAGGAACATTTGCCTTGAGGCTTGGCGTCCCAGAATGAGGTCTCCTCTCTCTGCCTTTGCTGTGGACACACAAACAATAGCCCCCCCCCCGCCCCTTGGGGTGGATTCATGCCCTGTTCCCCCATTGCCATCTTTTACCTTCCTTTCCCCACCGCTCTGTGGGCCAGAAAGGCATCTGAAAGGTGGGGGGAGAGGGTCTTTCCGAACAGGTGTGATCTGCATTTTAAAAGGGTTTTCTTGATGTGTACGTCATTGTGTTTAGACAGGCTCTTTCCAGAGTCTCTGGTCCTCCACCCCAGACTGTGTGATTAGTACATTTTCCCCTACGCCCATGCTGCTGCTGTTTGAACTTACCTCAGTGGCCTCGTGTCCTTTTGTGCTTGGCTAACTTCACTCGGCATAATGCCCTCCAGCTCTCTCCACGAAACGAGGTCACTCATCGTTCCATCACTGTGTTCTAGGGATGTGTAGTAGTCCTTGTGCGTATTTACCATAGTTTTGTAATCCATTCTTCTTTTGCTGGAAATTTAGGCTGTTTCAAATTTTTTGAAATTGTGAACTGCACAGCAATGAGCACTGGCACGCAGATGTCTGGTCTTGGCTTCTTTCTTATTTCTTCTGGGTATATGCCCACTAGTGGGATTGCTGGGTCGTAAGGTAATTTGATTTCCATCTGTTTTAGCTATCGCTAAATCCCTTTCCACAGTGGCTGGACGTATCTACAAGACCACCGGCAGTGAATGCGTGTTCCTATCTCACCACACCCGCGCTAATATTTGTCGCTTTCTTTTTTTAAAAAATTGGGCTATATTTGTGGGTGTTCCATGGTAACTCGTGGTTGTTTTAATTTGCATCTCATGGATGGCTAATGATGGGTAACGTTTTCTCATGTGTTTATTGATCATTCATGGTTCATCCTTTGTGAATCCTCTGTTCAGGTCTTTTGTCCACCTCCTCAGTGGACTATGTGTTTTTCTCTGATGGTAAGGTTGCAGGGTTCTGTAGGGTTTAGAAATAAGACCTTTGTCCAATATGTCGTTACAAAATATCCTTTCCCAGTCTGTGGGCTCTCTCACTATTCTCTTGATGAAATCTTTCGATGAACACAGTGTTTTATCTTTAGTGTCCCACACATCTAGTCTATCTCCCTCTGGGTGCGTATCCTTCATTGCTGCTGATAGCCATGTACTCCCTGCAGTAAGCCTCTTAGCTTTCTCCCAATTTTTTCATTGATGATCCTGATAGTTCGGAGTTTTACCACGAGGTCTGTGATCCACCTTGAATTTGTCCTGTGTATGGGGTGATGTAGGGTTTTCGGTCATTCTCCTGAAGGTTGATATGCAGTTTTTCCAGCACCATTTCTTAAAAAGGGCATCTGCTCCCCATTTGATTTTTTTTTGGGGGGGGACGCTGATCAAAGATCAGTTGTCTGTATTCTGCTGTTTTGATTTCTTGATTTTCTGTTCTTATTCATTGGTCCGAGTACCTATCTTTATACCAGCACCATGCTGTTTTGACAACTGTGGCTGTGGAGTAAGTTTTAAAGCCAGGTAATGAAGCCCACCCACTTTATTCTTCTTGGGGAGCTTTTTTTTTTTTTTTTTGCCAACGCCACGTTTCTTTCCTTCCATATGAAGCTGGTAAGCAGTTTTCCCTTTTTTTTTTTTGAAAAATGGTGCTGGTATTTGTATCAGTATTGCATTGAACCTATATAGGTCCTTAGGTAGGATTGATATCTTTACAATATTGAGTCTACCAATCAATGAGCATGGGATGGTTTTCATTTGTGAAGGTCCCTTTTGGTTTCCTGTAATAATATTCTTTGGTTTTTCTCATAAAGATGTTTTGGTTTTTGGTTCTCATAAAGATGTTTTGTATATCCCTAGATATACAAAGGTATATCCCTAGATATTTCCGTTTATGCTTGGTTATTGTGAAGGGTAGTACCTTCTTGATCTCGTTTTCTGTAACCCCATCAGTTGTATATAGCAATCCAATTCTGTTTGTTGATGTTGTATTCTATCACACTACCATATTCCTCCATCACTTCCAGCATTTCTACTGTGGAGTCTTTGGGGTTCTCAATATATAAAATCACATCATTTGCAAATAATGATAATTTCACTCTTCTTTCCCCTGATCTATGCCTTTGATATCCTTTTGTTGTCTTATATTATTAGATAGGACCTCCAGGATGATGTTGAATAAAAGTGGGAACAAGGGACATCCTTATCTGGTTTCCTTTCTCAGTAGGAATGCTTTTTATCTTTTCTTCATTGATGGCTGTTGGATTTTCATATATAGCTTTAAATATATTGAGGTAATTTCCTTCCTGCCCTATCTTCTTGAATGTCTTGATTAGGAATGGGTGTTGAATGTTGTTGAATGCTTTTTCTGAGTCTATATTTTATTATCATGTGGTTCTTGTTCTTTTTATTCTCAATAAGATTTATAATGTTGATGGATTTTCAAATGCTGAAGCACCCCTGCATCCCTAGAACGAATCCCACTTGATAATGATGAATTATTCTTTACATATACTTTTGTATTTTATTTTCCAAGATTTAGTTAAGGACTTTTGCATCTATGTCCATTAGAGCTATAGGCCCGTTGTTCTCTATTCTTGTCGGATCCTTGCCCAGTTTTGGTATCAGTGTTATATTAGGTTCATAGAATGCGTTTGGGGTTTACCTTCCTTTCTATGCTCTTGAAAAGCTTGTGTAGAATTGGTGTCAGTTCTTCCCTGAATGCTTGGTAGAATTTTCCTGTGAAGACATCTGGTCTGGGGCTTTTTTTAGTTGGTAGTTTCTTGATAACCTTACCTATTTCTTCTTTTGCTATAGGTTTGTTCAAGTGCTTGAAGTTCAATTGAGATGATCTGGAAAGGGTTGGTTTTTCTAGGTGCTTGTCCGTGTCTTCCAAGGTGTTCTATTCCTTGGAGTATAGTCCTCCATAGTCCTGTGCAATTAGTCTTTTAATTGTGTTGGGCTCCACTGTAATTTCCCCTGTTTCATCCCTCAACCTTCATATTGACATCTTCTCCTTCCTATCTTTTGTTAGGCTTTCCAACGGTTTCTTGAAAATGTTAATCCGTTTGAAGCACCAACTTTTTTTATATCATGCTTTATTGATTGATTGATTTTTAAACATTTTATTAGGGACTCATACAACTCTTATCACAATCCATACATATACATACATCACTTGTGTAAAGCACATCTGTACATTCTTTGACCTCATCATTTTCAAAGCATTTGCTCTCCACTTAAGCCCTTGGCATCAGGTCCTCTTTTTTCCCCCTCCCTCCCCGCTCCCCCCTCCCTCATTAGCCCTTGATAATTTAGAAATTATTATTTTGTCCTATCTTGCCCTTTCCAATGTCTCCTTTCACCCCCTTTTCTGTTGTCCATCCCCCAGGGAGGAAGTCACATGTAGATCCTTGTAATCGGTTCCCTCTTTCCAACCCACTCACCCTCTACTCTCCCAGTATCGCCCCTCACACCCCTGATCCTGAAGGTATCATTCACCCTGGATTCCCTGTGCTTCCAGTTCCTATCTGCACCAGTGTACATCCTCTGCTCTATCCAGACCTGCAAGGTAGAATTAGGATCATGGTAGTGGGGGTGGAGGGTGGGAGGGAGAGGAAGCATTTAGGAACTGGAAGAAAGCTGAATTCTTCATTGGTGCTACATCGCACCCTAACTGACTCATCTCCTCCCCTAGACCCCTCTGTGAGGGGATCTCCAGTGGCCGACAAATGGGCTTTGGGTCTCCACTCTGCACTCCCCCTTTCATTCACTATGGTAAGATTTTCTTTTTCTGCTGATGCCTTATACCTGATCCCTTTGACACCTTGTGATCGCACAGGCTGGTGTGCTTCTTCCATGTGGGCTTTGTTGCTTCTGAGCTAGATGGTTGCTTGTTTACCTTCAAGCCTTTAAGACCCCAGACACTATCTCTTTTGATAGCAGGCACCATCAGCTTTCTTTGCCACATTTGCTTATGCACCCATTTGTCTTCAGTGATCATATCATGGAGGTGTGCACTCAATTATATGATTTTTTGTTCTTCGATGCCTGATAACTGATCCTGAAGAACCAACTTTTTACTGAGTTGATATTCTCCGTAGTTTTTGGTTTTCCATTCATTTATCTTCACCCTGATTTTAATAATTTCTTTCCTTTTGCTATTAGAAGGGTTATTCTGTTGACTCTGTTTCAACTGCTGAAAGGTTTTGTGTGAGAGTATCCACCATAAGTCTCTCTTCCTTCTTTATGTGTGTGCTTGTCACTATCAAGCATTCTCTGATGACTGCCTTTATTGTATCCCAGAGATTTTGGTATTGAGAAACTTTCTAATTTTGTCTTTAATTTTGGCCAATACACACTTCTCTGGAAGAAATAAGTTATTCATCCTCCAAGTATGCTATTCGTCCTCATTACCCTTGCTTTTGGGATCTTTCTTTTGTTGATTTCCAGCTTTATGGTGTAGTTGCTTGAGAAGGACATCTGAGTGACCTCTATGTTTGAATTTGCTCACACTTGACTGTGGCCTAGCATGTGATCTGTTTTCGATTATGTGCCGTGTGAACTTGAAAAGAATGTGAATTATTTTCAGTTGTGTGGAGAGCTCTGATTATGTCTATCAGATCGAGTTGTATAATTGTAGAGTTTAGTTCTGTGGCCTCCTTGTTCAACTTCTTTCCCACTGATCTATCCTTCTTGGAGAACAGTATATTGAAGTATCCTACTGTGATTGTTGATCTCAGGATTTCTTTTTTCATCTTTTGAAGGATTTGATTGACATTTTGCAGGTCTCTTGTGGGGTGCATATGTTTATTCTGCTCACTGACTCTTAGTCTATTCATCCCTTAAGCATTGTATAATGCCCATACTTATCTCTTGTTATATCTGATACCTTGAAATAGATTTTTCCAGAGATTAGAATTGTAACTCCTACTTTTTAAAGATTGTCATTAGCTTGATATACCTTCTGCCAGCCTTTGAGCCTCAACTTGTTTTTGTCTGTGAGCTTGAGATGTGTCTCTTGCAGACAGATTGTTGGGTTTTGTTTCTTAATACAGTCTACTAGCCTTTGTCTTTTTATGGGGGAATTCAGACCATTGATGTTTAGAGTTATATCTATCTGTGGATTCTGTGCTGCCATCTCATATCTTTTGTGATAGACAGTCCCTCCCTCCTTCTTTAGCTAATGTGTTATGTATGTGTGAGGGGATTCATTCTTGCCTTCTTTCCTCCATTTATTCAAAGACATCTTGAGCATTGATTTAGTGCTTTGACTCCCAGATACTATTACATTGTACAATATGTGGTGGTCTCATGTTTCTGCTCTGTGAATGTTGGTTTTTTTTGGTCAAAGTGGGTTGGAAAGTAATTTTTGTAGTGCTGTTTTTCGTTTTGGTTTGTTGTTTTTTTTTTTTTTTTGGCATATTCTCTAAATGTTTCTTGATCTGGGAAAATCCTTACCTCTCTATCTATTTTGATGGAAAGTTTGGTAGAAGAGGATTCTTGGGGTACTGTTATTCTCCTTCAACCTTTGGAAGATGCTATTTCATTATTTCCTCTTTTCCATGGTTTCTGTTGATAGGTTTGAGCATATTCTTATGTGATTACCCTTATAGGTGACTCCCTTTTTTTTCATTAGCTGCTCTTATGATTTTCTATTTTTCAAAGTTGGATAATTTGATTACTATATGCCTAGATGTGTTCTTCTTTGGGTTCAGTTTACTTGGCTTCCTCTCTACTTCCGGGATGATTGTCTGATTCTCCTTCATTAATTTGGGGAAGTTTTCTTCCTGGAATTCCCTTGTTATCTTGGCTGTTTTGGGTTTTTTTAAATTATGTCTTGCTCTGGTAACCCAATTATTCAAATATTTTTTCTTTTCATAGCATCACTAATTGTCCTCAGATTTTCTTCAGCTTCTTTGATTATCTTGTTTGATTGTATTTCACATTTGTTGAGTTTTACTTGTCTATCTTCAAGATCGCTGATAGGATTTTCCACCTCTTCCAGTCCGTTGATATGGTCTTTAACTGTTTGCTTTGCTTCTGATGCATTTTCCCTCAATTCTTGTATTTCCCTTCAATATGCGGACTCTATCTTCTCTATTTCATCCATTTTCTGTACTGGTTCCCTCATATCCTGTATGACTCTAAGCAGCATTCTGAAAAATTTATTTTTGTAGTGGTTCAAAGTCTGTTTCTTTTGTGTGCATCACTAGATTCAGATCCTCCCCAGATATTGCATTTTGTTTCCCTTGCTTTCTTGTAATAGTTGCTGATGTGGGTTGTTGCCTGTGTGCCATTTTAGTGGAGGTTGGTGCCATTTTCCCAAGAGTTCATGAGTCCTGAATCATCTCTCTTGGAGGCTAGTAAGAATGGCTCTAAGAACTACATGAGATCATTGTGCTGCCGAATCTGGCTGTGTCTATCACACTGGGGTTTTACTATATCCCTAGTCAGCCAGGCTTACCTGTTTGGAGGGCAACTTGGGTGGCCCTCTCAGGCAACAAGGGCAATTTAGTAATGGGCTTTGAGGGTGGAACTGGGGAGGTTGATCACATGGGAAGCCGAGGTAGTGGTGGACCAGCAGTGGCAGGAAGAAGCTGCAGGTGGGCAGGTGGGCAGTAATGGCAGGGGAAACGTCCTACCCGGTGGCAGTAGCAACAACAACAAAAATATCCTGGTTGACAGTGGAAGCGAGAGAAAAGACCCAGGCCAGCAGCAGCAACTTTGGGGGATAAAAAAAAGCCCCAGTCTGGAAAAGTGGTTTTTAAAGAATCTTATTTTCTCACAAACTAAATGGTGACTTGAAAACAGGTCCATTCATTATGTTGGGCTGCTCTGACGTGTTCCATGGATTCTCAGGACACTGTATGTTTCCTGGTTTTGTTTTTTAATGCAGCTGAGAAGACAGTGTGTTGAAAAGAACATTGACCTAGAGACCAAGAAGGCTTAATTCAAGATAGCCTCTCATGTGACCTTGGGTAAGTCTCCTAGCCTCTTTTTTTTTTTTTTTAACAATTTAAAATATGATTTAGTTTTAAATCATTTTTAAAATAAACCATTTTATTGGGGGCTTGTACAACTCTTATCATAAGCCATCCATCCATCCATTGTGTCAAGCCCATTTGTACATTTGTTGCCATCATCATTCTCAAAACATTTTTTTGTACTTGAACCCTTGTTTCAGATCCTCATTTTTTCTTCTCCCTCTCTCCCTCCCTCCCTCACCCTTGATAATTTATAAATTATTATTATTTTGTCATGTCTTACATTGTTTGATGTCTCCCTTCACCCACTTTTCTGTTGTCCGTCCCCAGGGAGGGGTTTATATGAAAATCATTGTGATAAGTTCCTACTTTCTACTCCACCTTCCCCTTCCTCTCCTGGTATCTCCACTCTCATTATTGGTCCTGAGGGGTTTATCTGTCCTGGATTCCCTGTGTTTCCAGCTTTTATCTTTACCAGTGTACATCCTCTGGTCTGGCCAGATTTGTGAAGCAGAATTGGGATCATGACAGCACAGGGAGGAAGCATTAAAAAACTAGAGGAAATTGTATGTTTCATCCATACTATACATCACTCTAACTGGCTCATTTCCTCTCTGTGACCATTCTGTAAGGGGATGCCCAGTTGCCTGCAGATGGACTTTGGATCTCCACTCGGCACTTCCCCTCATTCACAATGATATGATTTTGTTCTTTGATGCCTGATAATTGATCCTATTGCCACCTCATGATCACACAGGCTAATCTACTTCTTCCATGTGGGCTTTGTTGCTTGTTTATCTTCAAGCTTTTAAGACCCAGATGCTATATATTTTGATAGCTGGGCACCATCAGCTTTCTTCACCGCATTTGCTTATGCACCTGCTTTATCTTCAGAGATTGTGTAGGGAAGGTGAGCATCATGGAACACCAGTTTAATAGAACAACGTGTTCTTGCATGGAGGGATACTTGAGTAGAGACCCAATGCCCATCTGCTACCTTAATACTAAACTTTATAAATATATGCACCTAGATCTATTTCCCCATCATTGTATATAACTAAATTTACATATACATATGTACACACCTGTATTTAGACCTCCAAAAATACCTTTTGCTTCCTAGTTCTTTCCTCTATTTTCTTTTACTTTCCTTTTGTCCCACTATCATGTTCGGCCTTCATTCGAGTTTCAGGAATCACAGTAATTCCTCTCAGTTACATTGCCCTTGATCAAGCCTTACCAGGTCTCTTACACCCTCTTCAGCATTGATTTTGGATCGCTTGTTGTTCCCTTGTCTCTGGGTGTGCTAACACCCACTTCCTTTCCCCTGCCTCCCCTTCTGCCATGCCCCTCTGGAACCCTTGGTCCCATTGTTTTCTCCTCAAGATTGTTTATCCCATCTACCTTATCTATATAGACCTGCAGAGATAATAATATGCACAAAAAAACAAGATAGAGCAAAACAAAGCAACAAAAGAAAAGCAAACAAAAACAAACAACAAAAACCAATGGCAAAAAATGAGAAAAGCCTGTAAATAGTTCAAGGTCTGTTTGTTGACCTTTAGGAGTGTTTTCTGATTGTGTCTAATGGGGTGCCATGCCCCGGTTCCAAAGTCTATTTTTGGTATTACCTGGAGACTTCTTTGCTCTGTTCCTCTTGCTGTTTTGTTGCACACCCTTAGTGTTTCTCCTTGGTGTGGTGGGGTCAGATTGGGTGCACTGGTTTCCAGTGTTGTCCCCGTAGTGCTATGGGTCAGTGAGGGACATTGTGTTTCGTGGTCCTCTCTGTGGATTGGCTACTCTGAGCAGGAATATTGTCCGTGGCTTGGTGGGCCAGTATGTGCTCCACTTTCTCTTCCTCTCCCTTCATTTGCTCCTGTGTGATCTGATCAGACATGTCCCTCTCCCTGAGCTGTAGCTTCAGTGCTGTCCTCTGAAGTGAATTCTTCTGTGGGGAGGGGAGGCTGTCCACGTAGTTTGGATTGGGGCCAGCCCCTCTCCCAACCTTTCTGAATTAGTAAGAGGTCCAAAGGCAAATGGTTGCATTGGCTCGGCATGTAAGTAGAAATAAGTGAAGTAAGGAATGGAGCATAAGGGCATTCAAAACAGAGGTTTGTTTTGTTTTCCTCTTTGTCCTAGTTCGAGTAAAGCCACAGTGAAAGCCCAGTAATAAATGCTCACCAACCATCAGCTTCAACAACAGAGAAGCCATAGGGAGGAGTACGGACTGGGGTCAAGGGCTGAAAACAGGCCACTTCCAGGCAGGGCCTCCATTGCTACGCTCATATAGGGAGCAAGTACTGTTACATTATGGAGTCAGTGAGCGTATGTACTGCCAGATTTTCTGAATTTTCACACAAACTGAAGGATGTTGTTAGGTGGTGTTGAGTCAGCTGGGACCAAGAGCAACCCTATGCACAACAAAACAGAACTCTGTCCAGTCCCACGTCATCCTCACGATTGTCCCTATGCTCAAACCCATTTATGTAGCCATTGTGTCAAGCTCCTTTCGAAGCCCTTCCGTATTTTCACCGCCTCTATTCCTTACCGAGCATGGTGTCCTCCTTCAGGAATTGGTCTCTCCTGACAACATGTGTGATAACATTAGTGGAATGAAGTTTTGCCATCCTTGCCTCTATGGAGCATTCTGGTTGTAGTTCTTCCAAAATAGATATGTTTTGGGTTTTTTTTTTTATTTTGCCAGTCCACGGTACTTTTGATATTCTTCACCAGCAGTATAACTCAAATAGAGTCCTAGAGTCAACCATGACCAGAAATTGTTTAAAGATCCACCTTACTAGCCTAATTTCCAGCAATAACTTTTCAGCAAGGTTGATAGCTTTTTAATGATCATGCAATCAGAACATTCATTCATTCATTCATTCCTCTTCCATTGAACAATAGCTACTGAACATTTATTGTGCACTGAATACTTTCCAAGCACTGGAAACTTAACAGAGACTTAAGGAAGTAAAAACCTGTTCTCATGAAGTTCTCATGCCAGTGGGTGGTGGGTTGGGGAAGCATAGGGCATAGCTCAGATGGAATTTATAAAAGCAGAAAGATCAACTCATAGTGACCCTATAGGACAAAGCAGCACTGTCCCTGTAGGTTTCTGAGACTGTAACTCTTAATGGTAAGGATGATGTCGGGGGAGAATGAGTTAAGGAGGGGAGTGACATGGGGTTGACATACCGGGGGAAGTCTGCTTCCGCCCTCCCTCTCCTGTGGAGATACAGACAATTCCCTCCATTTGGGTGGTTTAGGGCCCTGTTGATGATTATACAACTCTTCTTAACCTGATCGAATTATTGAATTATATGATTTGTGAGTTATGTGCCAAGAAAAGTGTTTTCAAAAGAGAGAGAGGGAGAGGAAAGGCTGCTGTGTTTTGTGTTTACTTGGACAGGGATGTAACTGAAGAAAGCAATGAAGCCCTGCAATGACCCACCGAGGAAGGTGAGCTGCAGACAAAGCCCCAAGGCAAGCAGGTAAGTGGGCCTGGGGGCAGCAGGGGCTTAACTGTTTGTTCCAAGGCAGGGAACGTCCTGACACTGAGTTGATTCTGATCCGTAGCTACTCTGTAGCTATACGCTATAGGACAGAGGAGAACTGCCCCTGCGGCTTCCAAGACTGTAACTCTTCATGGGAGAAGAAAGCCTCACTTTCTCCCACAGAGCTGCTGGTGGTTGGAATTGCTGACCTGGCTCTTAGCTGCCCAATGCATTATGCCACCAGGACTCCAATACTCTTAAAAACAATGGCTTCCACCAGCAAGGTTAAATCCACCCACTAGTGGATTTATAGGAGAGCTGGGGCAGCTTTTACAAATAAGCACATGCTTCAAAGGATATCCATCCATTTTTATTTGTCTCAGTTGAGAAGCAGGTAGAGGAGGAGTATGCTCACTCTAAATTGGCTCTATCTTTCCCCAGAGCTGTTTAGAAAGGTAACCAGACCTAGAAAATGGTTCACACCCCTGGATGTGGTCACTTCACTGTGTGGATTATTTCTCAAAGCCACAAACCAAAAGGTGGCGATGAGGGAATCTGCAACAGCTATCAACATGTCTTAGCAGGGCCACCCATTAGGCATGTAAACAGTTTCAAACCATTTTAATCATCAAAAAATGCCACGACATAAGCAAATAAGAGTATAAACAGTGGTTCCAACATGGTGTAGTGGTTATGTGTGGGGACTGCTAACAGTAAGTCAGAAGTTCAAAACCACCAGCCACTCCTTGGGAGACAGACAGGGCTTTCTACACCCTTCAAGAGTTAGAGTCTTGGAAATCCCCAGGGAAGTTCCACTTTGTCCTGTGTGGTCACTATGAGTCAGAATTGACTCGAGGGCAAGGTGTTTGTTTTTGTAAGACTTCATAAAGCTATTGAAACAACACGTGGAGAACAGTATTTATTAAGTGGGAATGTATTGTATCAGGAAAAAAACTAAGCTGGAAAAACAACATACCTAACCAAATCCAACCTCTCTGACATCATGCCAATCTTGATCTGTCCCTTTGGGTTTCCAAGTCTGCAAATAATTCCATGAGCCAAAAAGCTCATCTTTCTCCTTTTGAATGGTGGTCAATAGCCCTGAAACACAACTAGGACTCTTTAAGACAAGACACAGATTTTAGCATGTATGCCATCAAAATTATGGAAAAGGTAGTGATTTATATTAGCAAAACCCAGAAGAGAATTGGAAAGGGCGTGAAGCATCTAATTCTCGGAAGCTCGCTTTTCAGGGAGAGTCGCTTCTGCTCAGAACACTCACCGTCGTGTTGTCCCAGGGCTGCTGAGGCTGCAGCTCTCTCAGGGAGCAGCCAGCCTCTCCTTTCTCCCACACAGGCTGGTGGGCTTGAACCACCAAGCTTACACAGTAGATTTTGAATTCGATTGTGTTGTTGGGTTACTTGTGAAAGTTCTCTGAGGGATTTCACCTTGAGATATGAGACCAGCAAGTTTGACTACTGTTTCAGGTTTGGTTTTTCTGGTTTGTGTTCAGTAGATTCTCATGTGATCTGGGGCCCCAGGAAAAGAGTTGTTCTGGGGAGGAGTGGGTGGGGCGTGCTTTGCTTCCTGTTCTTGTGTGACACACATGACCCTGATCTCCTATCTCCTGGCTCTTCTCTGTGCTTCCCCTGGTGAGTGACAACACAGCAGGCTGATAAGCAATGGGATTCAGGCAGGATCTAAGTCTCTCTCCTCGTCCTTTCCGTTGTGCCTTCAGGGCCCCTGCAGAAGCAACCTGTGTGTCCAGAGAGGGAGCCTGGGACATGATCACTCAGGAATGCACGTTTGTGGTTGTTTAGAATTCTTGCATCATTTTAATCTAACGTCTTATGAAATAACTCAGGACCAAATGGGTAATGTGTTTCCTTTATTCCACAGAATTGGAACCTTGCTCCAGAACATTAGCGGGAAGTTCAGTCTGTTGTACATGCCATTATCAGCATGAAGTTGGTTTTCCTGTTAGGTGGGTGTGCAATGCTGTCTTACTTTGATGCGCTAGAGCAAGTCAAGGGACTACCTGGGATGGCTGCACTAGGATGCTTCAGACACCGCATCACAGGGAGTGAGAACAAGATCACGGGGACCTGGCAACAAAGGCTTAGCTCTCACGTCTTTCTGTGTGTTCTTGTTGGGAGTCAGTCACTTTCTGGCCAAAGACATATAGCTTTTTGGCTATAATTGTTCACATTTATTATGAGATTACTCCATGCCTGGAGTCAACTCTGTGCTTGCTTCATCTTGACTGAACAAACTTCTATGGCAGGTCTTTTTTTTTTTTTTTTTTTTACATTTTATTAGGGACTCATACAACTCTTATCACAATCCATACATATACATACATCAATTGTATAAAGCACATCTGCACATCCTTTGCCCTAATCATTTTCAAAGCATTTGCTCTCCACTTAAGCCCTTTGCATCAAGTCCTCTTTTTTTCTCTCCCTCCCCACTCCCCCTTTCCTCATGAGTCCTTGATAATTTATAAATTATTATTTTGTCATATCTTACACTGTTCTACTTCTCCCTCCACCCACTTTTCTGTTGTCCGTCCCCCAGGGAGGAGGTCACATGTAGATTCTTGTAATTGGTTCCCCCTTTCCAACCCACTCACCCTCTACCCTCCCAGTATCGCCCCTCACACCCCTGGTCCTGAAGGTATCATCCACCCTGGATTCCTTGTGCCTCCAGTTCCTATCTGCACCAGTGTTCAACCTCTGCTCTATCCAGACTTGCAAGGTAGAATTCGGATCATGGTAGTGGGGGTGGGGTGGGGTGGGGGAAGGAAGCATTTAAGCATTTAGGAACTGGAGGAAAGCTGTATTCTTCATTGGTGATGATGCCTTATACCTGAACCCTTTGATACCTCATGATTGCACAGGCTGGTGTGCTTCTTCCATGTGGGCTTTGTTGCTTCTGAGCTAGATGGCTGCTTGTTCACCTTCACGCCTTTAAGACCCCAGACACTATCTCTTTTGATAGCCGGGCACCATCAGCTTTCTTCACCACATTTGCTTGTTCACCTGCTTTGGCTTCAGCGGTTGTGTTAGGAGGGTGAGCATCATAGAATGCCAATTTAATAGAAGGAAGTATTCATGCATTGAGGGAGTGCTTGAGTAGAGGCCCAAGTTCCTTCTGTATGGCAGGTCTTATGGTTCTTTTTAATGATCCAATAGCTGAGACACACAGTAGGTGATCCAGTCACATGTGACAGAGTGGTGGAATGGTCCCAGATGACACCAACATCCATGCCGGTAAGCATTACTGCCATGCTGCCTATATTTAGAAATAGAAACACCTAAAGATTTGGTGTTCTTGGGTAGTGCCAAAGTACTAATAAATGAGGATAGCAGTGATCTATGGGAGAATTCTCAACGTCATGCTGGAGACTTGAGTTCCACTCCTGGTCAATGCCCCTCATGTATAGCCCCCACTTCTCAGTCAGTGGACACTTGCACGGGACTACGATGCAGAGCAGGTTTCAGCAGAGCTGCCAGACTCGCGTAGACTAGGAAGAAAGGCCTGGTGACATGTTTTAGAAAATTAGCCAGTGAAAACCCCGTAGACCCCAGCAGTCCGATCCTGTTGCCCATGGGGGCGGCCCACGTTGTGGGCAGACTTGAAGAGAGCTCACAACAGCTGTAGCGCTAATGATGGCCTCCTCCGGTGGAGCGAGGCACAGGGCTAATTGTGTGAGGGAGATGGAGCGGACTCCGATGTAGACCTTCAGCTTTATAGTCTGGTGGAGGGGACGCCACACAGGCACCTCGAACAGAGTGCGGTTAGTGTGTCCTGTGTGCTCTGTGGCTGGTGTGGGAGGTTAGAGGGGGCTTTCTAGAGCAGGCCAGACTTGCATGGGAGCTGCAAGGATGACTGGGCATGGGTAGGAAACACAGAGGTTCAGCGTATGCTGTGAGGTGCTCCCTGGGAGGCCCTTTAGAACCGAGGCGCTCACTCCCCAATCAGCTGGGACACTTATCTGCTGATGACTCCCTTCAGGCCTTCTCCTTGTCAGAGGGTGCTGCTTCTCCCAGGCTAAATCTCCCTCCCCTCACATGGCCTTCATCCAATGATGAGTCATGGAGGTGGGTGGTGACAAAGGCCTGGGCCCTTCGCCACAATTCGGAACAACCCTGAATACCATCCCAGACGTAGACTCTCCTCTGGGATCTGTCGGCACAGTTGAAATGGGACAGACAGCTGAGTCCCTCTGTTGTTCAAGTTAGGAGCTGTTGAGTTGGTTCCAACGCATCATGACCCTATATTCAACAGGGTGAAACACTGCCCAATCCTCCACCATCCTCCTCCTCTCGATTGCTGCTATGCTTCAGCTGCTAACTGCAAGGTCAGCAAGTCTAAATCATAAAGAGTTACAGTCTTGGAAACCTACAGGGGCAGTTTCACCCTGCCCTTCAGGGTTGCCACAAGTCAGAATTGACTCGATAACAATGAGGTTGGTTTTGGGTCTCTAACCTAGAGGTTCTGACAGTGGGCTGCAGAAACAGCTGAAGGTAGGTTTGCATTTTGCTGGTTACATCCTAGCTGTCCTTAAAACACAGCCTCGGGTTATAAAATAATGATTACAAATTATAAATTAATTATGAAATACAATGAGCTACATTGAAATAATTTACTCTTAATTGAAGGAGTCAACTGGAGAGGGATCCCACATCATTAGCTATGCCTGTCTCCTGCTTCAGCAGGTACTTCCAAACATTTCCCCAAAGCAGTAGTACCAACTACGTCTCCCACTAGCTGTGGATGGGAGTTTCTTGCCAACACTTGCTATTTTCGGTCTTAGAAATTATAGCTATCCTGGTGGCCAACTAGAAACACCGGTGGCATAGTGGTTATGTGTTGGGCCGCAGTTCAAATGTCAGCAGTTCGAAACCACCAGCAGCTCTGCGGGAGAAAGATGGGGTTTCTGCCCACGCGCATAGTCAGTCTTGGAAACTCACCGCGGTGGTCCTACCCCGTGCTCCAGGGTTGCTATGAGTCAGGACTGACTTGATGGCACTGAGTTTGCTGGGCAACCAGTGGTGTCTATCGTGGTTTCATTTGCATTCCCTTGGTGACTAATCAGACTGCACACCTTTTCCTACGTGTACTGGCCACACTCTTTCTGGAGCTCTTTGTGAAATGTCCCTGCAAGTCTTTTGTTCCTTCTCCGGATGGGGTTTCTATCTCTTTCTCAAGGCGCTCTGGTGGCACAAGTGGCTGAGTGCTTGACTGCAAATCAGAAGGTGACGGGTTCAAGCCCCCCGGTGCTCCATGGGCAAAAGCGCTGGCAGTCTCCTTTCTTCAATGTTCTAGCCGAGAAAGCCCCACGGGACAGTTCTCCTCTGTCCTGTAGGGCCGCCACGTGTTGAAAGGTTTACTACAACAGCCTTGTTTTCCTGTTGATTTTAGGGGTTTCCTTTCATCTGTTCTTGGGAAAAGTCCTCTGCTGCCAGTATGTGCTCTGTGATATGCCTTTTAATTCCTCAAATGAAGTCTTTGAATTTTTGATAAATATTAACAGTCCCCAAACTCCATTTTCGCTAGACATGGGGCAAAAACAAGGACGCTGCTCGGCACAGGATACTGGGATAGACAATGATTTTTTTCTTGCAAAGTACTGATGTCGATGGAAAAGCGAATCTCTTAGGCTATGTTACAATGAGGAACATTTGTGCATCCTAAGACACCATTAAGAGACCTCCCTCACTGCCACCGAGTCCGTACTGACTCACAGCAACCCTGGAAGTCAGAGTAGACCTGTCCCCGTGGCTTCTGAAAACGTGACTCTTTACCGAAGTCGACTGAGCTGTATCGAGCTTGTGCAGCTTATCCGTGTTGACCGGGGGCGGCTGGGAGCAGGCGCCCTTGTTCAGGAAGCCGTGAGTGTCTGGTTGTGGTGATGGGGAGGGAGTTTGACCGTGCTGAGAGGTGACAGTTGCACACTCGCTTAATGGAATTGATATCCCTAAATTGTACACCTGAATAGTGTAGAATTGGCAAAAGTTGTGAGCTAGGTCTATCTATAGGACAGCAATCACAGAACCAGGGCATACTAAACCCTTGTATCAGCACCAAGAAGTCTCTCCAGGTGTTCTCATTTCACAGATGAGGAAACAAGTGTCAGAGACGCTCCTGACCTTGGCCTGGTCACCCGGCTCCCAGCAGGAGGGCTGGAGTGTGAACCCAGGTCTGACTACCTGCAAAGCATCTGTGTGGGGTCCAGCACACTGCGGGGCTCCTGACGTGTGTCACTGCCGGCTTCCCAGGGTGGCTTGTTGCGTGCAAGATCACTTACACTTCCTCCCTGTCAATTATTCATTTCCCCAGTCTCGTTTTGTTAGCTTGACCTGCTGTGAGCAATTGCCAATTGCTTTTTTTCGTAGGATTCTTTCTCTGGGCCCAGTTCACCAAAGCAGGTCCTGGGAGTGCCGGGAGCCGGGGACAAACACACTTTGCTTGGAACGTCTCTGCTCCGAGGCAGGGGGAATGACAAAGACTCAGTGACAAGTGAAAAGAAAGCTCCTGACAGGTAGTGCCAGGGTCTGCCAAGCCCTGTGCCAAGCCTCTTGGGAACTCCGCAGACCGTGAGGCCCTGGCGTGAATGCCACCATGTCTTCCTTGCCTCCTGCCTTGCTGTGTGGCTGCCAGAGGCCCTCGTGGTGCTGGGTACCTGGGGTCAGGAAGCCACTGCACAAGCTGCTCCTGTGGGAAGTAGGGGCACCGGCAGGGTTTGGGGGCTGTGAGGAAGTCCCTTGGAGTTGTTGGCAGAGTCACCCCCGGCTGTTCATACCTATGATAACAGAGGCTCCACTGAGAAAATCTGGTCCTTCAAGAGGCTTTGTGGAGATAGAGAATGAATGCCAGTACCACAACCCCCACCCATGCCAATGGGTCTGGCACCCATGATCACCGAATCCCAACATGTTCACAGTAAAGGGAAGGGCACGCCTGCCTCCAGAGCAGACTGGCCCCAGTAATGCTAGCAACAGTGACAATGGTTTACTGAGGGCCTAGAGGCCAGGCTAGGCTTTTTACATATTTTCTCAATTCTTAATAACCCCATTAGGGACAGACAACAGAAAACTGGGTGAAGGGAGACGTCGAACAGTATAAGATATGACAAAATAATAATTTATAAATTATCAAGGGTTCATGAAGGACTGGGGAGCGGGGAGGGAGGGGAAAAAATGAGGAGCTGATGCCAGGGGCTTATGTGGAGAGCAAATGTCTTGAGAATGATGAGAGTAACGAATGTACAAATGTGCTTTACACAAGTGATGCATGTATGGATTATGACAAGAGTTGTATGAGCCCCCAATAAAATGATAAAAAAAAACCCAGTGAAGAAACTTCCTGTGGTGAAGTGAAAGTTCTTAACATGATTCTTAGTGATTGCATGTTGGTACGCAAACCAAAGAGGTTGGTTCAGCAGTTCGAAACGTCAGCCACAACCTGGGAAAAAAGGGGCATTCTTCTCCCATAAAGAATAACACTCTTGGAACCCAGAGGGACAGGTCTGCCCTGTCATTATGGGTTGGAATAAACACTAGAATAAAATCCCAGTGGATTAAAAAAAAATCCATGTCTTTATAACTCCCACCAAGTGATTGAGTGAGATCATGCAAATAAGGTGTGTGGAACATTAATAGAGGGACCGGTCAGTTGGGATTGCCATTCCTCTGTGTCTAGGACAGCCGTTTCAGAAGCAGGAACAGAGAGAAGCCCCAGGCCCATCAAAGATGAAGAGCTACCAGTGGCACCTGTTTAAGATCCTTGCCTGAATGGCGAAGGCAGCAGAGGCCAGGCCGCTCTGAGACTAGAAGATGAGGCAAAGAGGCCATGGTGCAGAGCACAGAAGCAGCACTGAGACTCGAGACTGTGAGGCAGAGCAGCAGGCAGGCTTGCTGGTCCATGAAGAGCAGGGCCCCAGGGACCACGTGGCTGAGGGGCTGAGGACCAGAGAGAAAGGCCTGGCTGCTGGCTGAAGAGAGCAGGTGCTGTGGACCAGTGACTGTGTCCACACTGGTCGCCGATCCTGGCTTTAGCATCCTTAATAAATCCCCACGACTGTGAGCAGGGGGTGTGAGCGCGGTGCAGTCACTGCAACGAGTAAGTGAACCCAGCAGAGGAGTAGCACGTCGCGGGAGAAACAGCTGGAATCAGAAGGGGGTCAAGAAGGGTGGAGGGTGGAGGCACGTCTGACCTCGACTTCACCAAGGTAGTCGGCCTTGGCTGGCTTGTAGATGGATTCTCCTCCCCCTGTCTGTAGTCAGAAGAGGTCAGCTGTGGCCTCTGTACTGTTTTCTCCCATGCTTTCTCTGTCATCATGGACATGTGGAAATGGGCGCTCGGCGAGGCGCATGTTAGCTTCATTGCCCGCATGATTGTCAAGTGGCAGATTCAGGATTCAACCCCATGTCTGCCTGACTCCAGGACTCGGAAGGGCCTACCCTGGAGCTAACGAAGCTTACGCTTCAGGGTTCCCCATTAGCCACGCTCTCTTCCACGGCAATGTATTCACGTTGTTGGATACATTTTATTTTATCAAAAACTTTTCCCACCCACCGGTCCTCTTTTGCCATGTACCTTGTAGCATCTGCTTAAAACGACCCCTCAGTGTTGCTGGGGAATGCTTTGCGGGTCCTATGCATTGCAATGGGAGGGAGATGAAGCTTTCTGTTGCTGTAAACATTTAGAGCCGAGGAAACCAGAGGGGGGCATTCTACTCTGCCCTGTGGGGTAGCTAGGAATCACACTCAACTCAACGAGACTGAGTATGGCATGACCTCAATTAACAGGCTCTGCTTCACAGGTCTACACAAGATCTCCCTGGGTTCTAATATACCGTGTGATGTCTCCACAGACAAGACTCGTGATTAAAGGAGTTATGAAGGAAGTTAGTAAGTTGCCATGCCAGGGAGAACGGCTCAGGGTAGTTGCTGACCAGGACATGTTACCAAGCTTCAGGTCTGTGAATCAATGCTCCTAAAGGGCCGACCACTCTGCTGGAAGTCTCCATCGGAAGGAATTCGCCCTGTGGCTCAGCAAACCCAGCTCCCTGAATTCAGAGCCCAGGGACAACCTCTCCAGAAAGCCTCAGCCCAAAGGCAATCAGCGCCACTTCCACTGGTCAGCAAGTCCAACTTCCCTAATGAAGTGTCCAGAGGCTCCCCGCTCACCAGCCAGCCTGCTGCACAAACACACTCAGCTTTACTTGTGCTCGTGCACTGCTTCCTGATGTGCTTGAAGGATGGAACTGTATGATATGGGGCTGGTGCGCCAGTGACATGATTTTAAAATAATATAAATCTCATGTGATTTAAAAATAAATTTGTCATGGGTGGTAATATTTTTCAGCTTTAAAAAAACCCTTAAGTTGTGGGGGAACTTTTTGCATTCTAAAAAGTGTGTGTTTAATTTTGTATTTCATATATTGAGGTAGTTAGTTTATTGTGCCAACCTGGCCAATAAACACATGTGGGGTTAATTGAAGGGCGGAGGGATAAATGGCTTAGTGAGTCTCACCTTTCTAGTTCTCTGGTCTCTTGCTTTCTGATGGTCGCACCAGGGTGCAGCTGCCTTAGCAGTTCTCTGCTTCAGCTTGCAAGGCTGACTTCCTACAAGACATCCCCAAGGAGGAGCCACATGGACCTACCCCGATGCAGCCCTGGGTGCTGGAGCAGCCGTGTGGAGAGCCCTGCCAGCACTGAGATACTTACATACTCACTGACTCAGCCTTCCTCCTTCAGTCAGCATCATTGCCTCTGCTTTGTGAGATGGAGGAGGACTTTGTGGACTGGTATTGGACATATGGGTTAATGGGCTAATGTTGGACTTGTGGGCTTGGGCAGCACTGGGTTGGGATGTTTTCTTGATGTGCACTTAACCTTCATATAAAACTCTCTCTTATACATGAGTTTCTGTGGATTTGTTTCTCTAAAGTACACACACACACACACACACACACACACACACACACAAGACCCCTGCCATCACTTCCCACACCCACAGAATGGAATTGGGCTCTTAAGCATGGTGACATCTACCTCCTGCATGTGAAGGTTCCCCAGTCCCCAGAGCGGATGTGTTAGAACCTGCAGGTGCCCTCTAACATAGGTGGGAGGCGGGAGCCAGGGCAACAACACAGTAAAGTGCTCCCAGGGAGGGACAACCGGAAACCTGCACTGAGGTGGTCCATAGGCAGTGCTTCTAGGGCTCAAAAAAGGGGTGTGAGTAGCCGATACATCGCTTACTGTTGTCGTTGTTGTTGTTAGGTGCCGTGAGTCCATTCCTCCTCATAGTGACCCTGCAGATAGCGGAACAAAACCCCGCATGGTCCCGTGCCATCCTCACAATCGCTGCTGTGGCTGCACCCGTTGCTGCAGCCACTGTGTCATCCATCTCATTAAGGATCTTCCTCATTTCTGTTGCCCCGCTCCCAAACAGGAGGTCCCTTTCCAGGGCCTGGTCTCTCCTGATAACATGTCCAAGGTATAGGAGACAAAGGCTCGCCCACCTCACTTCTCAGGAGCATGTGCTGTACTTCCAAGATTGATTGGTCTGTTCTCTTGGCAGTTTGCTGACTGGTAGTACCTTTCCAACGTTTGGTGGCAACTTTGCGCAAGCCCCACCCATACCTGAATCTGCTGGTAAAATTTCCCTCCAAATTTTCATCAAAGGGCAATTGCGGTGTCACCTTTGAGAATGAGAATGGGATAGGAACAGATAGGTGGGAACTGCACCTGTGGGTCCCAGAACTCGGGCTGCTGCCTGCATGTGTGGGCCTGTTTTACCACCCGTGGGACACCGAGCACTGGGTACAGACATACAGCTAAAGGTTACGGATGCATTCGGAATTCGGGTCCGAGATAGGGTATCTTCTGTGATCCCCGAACATGCAACCTCATCTGCTGAGGGGCTGGAGTACAGCTTCCCTATGGGATTCAGCTCCTTTGTGCTTTTCACTTCTCCACCTGGTGTCGGGATTTCAAATTACAGGAGATGCAACGCGCCTGCTCAGCCTCCTGAACAAAGAGCACTGTACTGCAAGCTGGCAGTGCAGCGGACCCAGGCATCAGCAGTGCTCCTCCTAGGTCACCCCCCGGGCCCCAGCTGGTCGCACCGTATGCTGTCCTAGAGGAAGTGTCCTGGGGAAAAGTTTACATAGAGGTTGTTTTCTCAGGAGTTGTGGTGCAGGGAACAGAGATAATAGATCCATCAACTCTGGGATTGCAGGCAAACATTGTGCAGAGAGAGAGAGCAAGTCTCATTTGGAATTCTAATTAGCAGAGTGGATGACAGAGGCAAGTGCAGCGCGGCCTCCAGTCTTGGACAGCCAGACACAGCCCCCACCCTTGGGTTTCCACGAGTTGCCTCTGGTTTATGAGCAATATACGCACGCGTGTATGAGCACACACGCAGCTTGTTACCTTTCCATGGGACCATAAGCAACATCAGATATATTCTCTACATCACACACACACACACACACACACACACACGACATTCTACGTATAGTGTAGATACACCATCAACAAGAAGCTCACTGCTATCCAGTCAATTCTGACTCATAGGGATCCTGTATAGGGTTTCTGAGACTGTAAATCTTTACAGGGCCAGATAACCGCATCTTTCTCCCTTGTAGCAACTAGTGGGTGTGAACTGGGTAGCTACCCAACCACTAACCTCTACATCCACAATAAGGTAAACAGTATTTGGTGAGATGATAAAACCTCATTGTATCAGGCTGACATCAGGAAAAGCTACCCCTTCAAGACCTACACTGCCCTGTTTCCACACTCACTGTTTGGGATCTCACATTCCCAGTCTGGTCCCATGGCCATTTCTCTCAGCCCTCACCATGACCCTCACCAAACTCACCTGCATCACAGTATCTTTTAGGGAGCTCCTATTTCTGCCAACAGTCCCTGAAATGATTAAGTTTTTTTTAAGTCTTCTTTTCCACGCCCCTATGTAAGAGCCTCATCATAAATCAGCAAAGAGAGGAAAGTGAACAGATTCTGTAATTTTGTAAATCCTCACTAGGGATCTGGTGGACTGGGGCACAGGAGAAATGGTTCAGACCTGTGTGCGGTGATGGGGGGCACTAAGGGATGTGGGAAAGCAAGGTGGGGACAAAGTTGCTACAGCAGAAAGGGAGGAAGTGAGGGCAGGTCCCAGGATAAGGAACTGCCTGCAGATGGGAGTGAGTGCCCGATTTCCAGACTGGTGTTGTCTACTAGACCTTCGTGTGATGATGACATCTTATACACCTGTGCTGCCCAAGTGGGTCGCTACTGGTCACCTGTGCCATGGAGCAGGTTAAAGTGTAGCGAGTGTCACTAAGCAACTGAATTCTTAATTTAAGTGTAGACAGCTCCATATTAGAACTCGTGGCTCACTATTGTTTATCAGCCCTCTGCCTTCTCTTTGCTCATGAAACCCCAGTTTTGCTGTGGCATTTGGAAGCCAAGTGCTTTATTAAAGAGAATACTGAACTCCTTCCAAGTTCTGTGGGCTGAGGGTAGGTGAATCTAGATATGCCTAAGTCTGTTATGGTAATTCTATTCCCCTTAACTAGTGATTGGCTTAGGAGTGGGAAAAATTATGCAAATCAGAACTATGGACTCCAGGAGGAAGTCTGTGGGAGGATGCCGAGTGTTCTTTTTAAACTTACAAAGAAAGGTTCATAAAGAGGGATGGTCTTTCTTTTGATCCTGAAATGTTTATGTGAGGCTACGATTCCCGGAGTTGATAACGTCATCTTACACTTAGGAGGCAACAAAGACCAGGTGCTGAAGATGGTTGATCTAAAAGACAGAATGAACCTGGGTCTTCAACGGCATTGTCAAATCACATCATCAGCAACCTTGGGATTTCCCACTTTTGTTGCTATATAAAATAAGAATTTGCTTATTAGGAAAGATATATTGAGCTTGGTATTTGGTTAAATGCAATAAAAACAAACAAACAAACAAACCCAACTTTCTGTTTGAGGAGGGGACTAGCAAGTGTTGGCATGCAGTCCATGTTTCTGCTTCCCACGCCGACGTGAAGCTCCCCACCCCCTCCCATACTTGTTCTCAAGCCAGTGTTCCAAGAAGCTCCTGAAAAACTATTGGAGATAGCGTGCTAGATAAAAAAATCAATTCGCTATTTCAGCGCAGGGGCAAAATAATACAAATATCTACTTTGCCACCCACTAACCACCCACCAACATTTCTTCCCTATGGTCTCGTTGGAAAAGGTTTCTGTAAAATCAACACTACATCACTACCATGGCACCAACAGACACAAACCGTTCCAATATGCCTGAATAATCAGGGGAAAGAGGCTGGCCTTGGACCAAGGGCAGAAAATGAGTTCTTTCTCAAAAGTTGATTAACGCTTGGAAGGGAAGTCACTTACACAGGAATCCTTATTTGAATATAATGGAGCAAAAATGCTCTTTTTATTAATCTGATGTACATTAACTAGCTTTGCAGTTGTTACATGTTAGGTATCTGGCATATAAATGTATACACACGTCCACACTTGATAGGTTTATGCTGTACACAGAGTCACCCCACACAGAGCATGCCCTTTCACAAGGATACAATGGCTGTCTCAGGACATTTGTTAAAACACACTCGGTCAAACATTTTGGCAAATCGGGAATCTGACAAAGAGGAGCATACCAGAAAGATGAGTTCACAACGGGACCAGCTGTACTTAAGATGAAAATCCAGAAAACTGGAACAGAATTTATTGGGGTTCACACATGCAGCACATATATACATACAGTACACCAGGGCAAGTGGAACATACGCAGCAGGATATTGCACAGAGCAGTACCAACAGAAAACAAACAAACATATCCAAACACTAAAACCAGGACAGAACCACTGCCCAGGTCTCGTTGCAGAAGAGAATGGAGTGCAGGCTTAGTGTGTGTGCACATTGGAAGCTCCTTTGAAGGAAAGACAAAAAGACCTCTTCTAGGATTTTATTTACAGTATCTTGACGTTAGCAAAGGACATGTGATGTGTTCAATGTGGTCCTGGGTCAGGGGAAAGAGACAGAACTCTATTTTTGGATGCTAACAAAGCATCGATCAAGAAAGAACATTTCTTTTCTTCTCCTGTGTGATTTAGACCATCAATTAGGTGCCATAAATGGACATGTAAAACAATAGTGCTGGAAACGACACAAAACCAAGCTGTCATTGTATAGAGGCAGCCCTGTCGAGGGTCAAAGGCAAGGATAGAGTTTTGAACTTCTCCTTGGGCTTTACTGTAATAAGATTTCACAACTTCAATCCGGTTTTAGATTTTCAGTTTAGTTTGCAAAGCAATATAAATAACCAATCATCTGTACAGACCCCTGAGAGAATAAGACTCATAGATTGATGGATTCTCTGCCCTGTGGGTCCTGTTATATAGCAATACAAGTGTAGAAAGAAACCCTGTGTTGAAATGAGGCTATGCCTGGTGTTTCCTTCCCTTATGGGCAATGCTGACCTTGAGACTTGTGGGGCTCAGTTCAAGGACAAATGTGGCCTGGTTCTATAGCTGCGGCAGGGCTTTCGAGAGGGGAATGCTGGTAACTGTTTAGTACTTGGCTGCAGGAGGAGTGGGTGGATTCATAGCCACTGTCCATTTCGGTGGTGTAAATACTCCCACGATAGCTGATTTCAGGCTACATATCTGATTCCACTGAACTTGTAGCGGAGAAGATATGTACCGTAATACATCATTATATAGTATTTCAACCACACAGATACATAGAGACCAAGGAAACATTACTTCAAGATAATAGTAAAATATAATAGTTGGCAAGTTTGGGTGAGTTCTGAATAGGTATTACTTTAATTTTAAAACATATTTTGTTAATTTACTTTTTAGCAATGGCTACGTTGAACAACTTACTCCCTAAATTCCTGACATCTTAGCCATTGCTCTGATGAGCTACACTGAACTTGTTCCAGAATACCACTGGACTTTGATGACCGTAGCCTTGGAGAGCCAGCTGGGCCAACCACTCTCCCAGGCGGCACGGGAAAGCTGCATAGGAATCTGCCCCCCTGCTTTCAGGATAGGTCACTAGCGTGATGTTAAACTCTGCTTGAATGTGAATCGAGGGCCCAGGGCTGCGTTCTCTTTGTTCAAACTCGGTGCCGTCTTGGCTTTAAGGAGAGCCTAAACATCATAGGGCAGGCAGAGAATGGGCCACCTCTGCAATGTCCACGTCTGCAGGCATGAAGACATGGGGTTGACATCGGCTGCTCAATGAATCCTGAGAACCAAGCTGAGGCTAACCTGTCCTTCGAGAGTTGACCTAACCTCCAGGAGCCAACGGCTGAACCCACAGGCTTCTACCCCACAGATGGGCCCCTTTGGTATTTCTTGCCAACCGTGCCTATCCCATCGTGCCCCAGGAGCGGATAAACAGCTGGGTAGGACTGTGTGCCCAGTCCCTGCTCCATTCTTGTTCTGCATCCTCCCCGCATCTTCTGGGGCCCCAGAAGCAGCAGTAGAGCTTAGCTTGGCTCCTGTGCAGTGCTAGACTCAAGAGCAGGCCAGAGCAGAGAAGGAGAGAGGAATTGCACATACCCTGCTGGGAGGAGGGAACAAAGCGATCAGTAGTGGGTAGGTGAGGAGGTTTGGGTGAGGGGTGGAAACTGAAGCTGCGAGAGGATAGAGGGTCCCTAAAAACCACCCTCTCAGCTCCGCCTCTCGTCAGGGCCCTGAGGTGCAGTGGTCCTCTGGAGCTTTCAGACTTTGTAATGACTATGCACTGCTTTTGAATTGAACTCTGGAAACGCCTGGGCCACTTGCTGTCAGAGCTTGTTTTCTGGGTGGCTTATCTGCTGAGAGGAGAGGGGAAGAGCTGCTTTAGGATATCTGACTCAGTCACGAAGCTTCCAAATCAGAAAGGAAACACGCCAGGAAGCCAGGGGAAGGGGCAACAGCTGCGGGATTCGCTGACTCTGCTCTGGAGGGAAAAGTCCAGCACTTCCCACTCGCTGGGGAAGAGACTCAGGCAGGCTGGCACTCACCCTCCAGCTCTGGGCCCCGCAGAGCACCTTCAAGAAAAGGGGGCTGCTTCTGACCGCGCATCTCTGAAAAGGTTAGGCTATCTTTCCCTAGAATAATCCTGCAACTTCCCGCGGACGCATTTAAAGTGGTAGCAGATGTGTGGTTTTGTCTGTTCTCTTTTCCCAAATATTGGTTTATTTGTCTTCCTATGAAAAGCCCGATACTTGCGGGGCTTTCTTTGTCGGTCAAAGCTTTTTATATCTGTGTACGGAATATTTTCTGTACTGCCCGCTTTATTGGTGGTAAGTTGTTTTAAGTTGGGAAAAGTCATGCCGGTGCGTTGGGTCGGGGGTTGGTTTGAGTGTATTAGGGATCACCAGGCAACCCTTTAGTCTTCTTCCTTCACCCTTTCCCAGCCACTCACACCGTTTTCCCTAACCTCATTTGAAGCCGGCAACTAGTTCCTTATCCCCATGCAGCACGCTGCGTCCCTTCCTAGAGCTCAGCACATATTTACTGAATAATCATGTGACATGGCAACAAATCAGAGTATGTTCTACCTGGCTTTCCCTCAACCTTACTGAAACTGGGGCCTAAACAGATGCTTGGACTAGGTCCTTGTATCCCAAATCCCGGGGTTCCTAAATGGGATCTCAGGTCGTTGGACAAAGTGGAGGAGGATTGAAAGAAGCGGTGGCAGTGGCTCTGTGACTGGTTGGTGAGAGACTGTTGACAAGAGGGATAGTCAATATTTAGAGTAAAAGAACATTACACAGAAAACCACTCCATCCCTGGCCAGCACAGTGAAGGGACACCCAACAGCTCCAGGAGAGAACGGACACTTTCCTTGCAGCTCCATGACACAGATCACAAGAGGGGCATTGCTCAAAGCACAGGCTTTGCCCCCAACCAAACCAAACTCACTGCCATCAAGTCCCTGCTGACTCATGGTGACCCCTGTGGCTTTCCAAAACTCTGATTGTTCATGGGAGTAGAAAGTCCAATTTTTCCCCCGAGGAGCTGTTAGTGGTTTTGAACTGCCGACCATTCAGGTTGAAGTCCAATGTGTAACCACAAACCCCCTGAGATGTACAGTCCATTTCAGAGTACCCTACAGTGCAGATTTCTCTTTGCTGCTGCAACATGATTGGTATTTGTGTGGGTTTGATAGCTGGGTTACATTTGGCATGGTGTGGGGGTTAAAGGGAAGTCAGAAATATAGCCAGAGTGCCCTTGACAACCACTCAGTTCTCCTTCTACGATTCCACGTGAAGGCCAAATTCAGACCTTCTTGGCTTTAGAGCCTTTGATACCTGAGCAGGTGAGGTGCTTGATCGGCGGGAGAGGGAAAGGCCATTTTAACAGAACAAAGTGAGAGACTTTGTATTCTATTTTGGTTGGCAGAAGAAACCAAAAGGTATTTTCACGGGATGCTTCTTAAACGAGTCCCAAGTTTAGAACATTTCAACCATGCCCAAATCTCTTCACTGGAAACTTCTCAGACATATGTAACTCACTACTGGGGATTGGGGAGATTCTAGATGGATTCCCAAGAGTTGTGGAGAAATTCTGGATAGGAGTGAGACATACACCCACTCGTCATTTATGGACACGGTTAAGCTCCAAAGAGCAGGATCTTTTGCAAATATGGGGAAGAGCCCTGTCGGATCACAGCAAGGAGGATGACTACCTCCTCTCATAACTGCCAAATAGCATGCTGACCTAACTGCCAACGCACAGAGATTTATAGCCCAGCCAAGTTAGCATAGAAACTTAATCATCAGGGCCAGTGTCATTCCTGCCAGACATACGCCGTTCACGCGCAACATAACGGGACAATCAGTGCTTCACGATTGTCGTCAGCTTGAAACATCAGACCACGGTGAGTGAGGAGCTGGTGCACTGGAGCAAGGGGGCGTGACTGGTGTCCAGCTTTCATCCTTCTTTTGAATCGAGATGGGAGGAGATTATAGTTGCCCGCAGCCTGCTCCACGGCCAGAACTGAGAGCTTCTGTTTATTTCATGCTGGATCTTAATCGCCTGCTGAATCCAGAACAAGCCAGACAGGCCACACCGCATACTTTGGTTGCCACTTGAGCTCTCTCAGAAAACACGAGAAGGGAACAATGTGAGGGAGGCAGAGAAAACTGCACGTCAGGTGGAAAGGGAGATAGCCAAGAAGGTCTGTGACCACAGACTGCCCAGGAGATTAGAATATTCCTGTTGGGCCACCATGGCAGCTTGGATGATTAGGTCAGAAATGGTCCTTCGGAAGGGGATACATGGTGGCAGGTCCTGGGAAGGTGGGTCCCACCGTTTCTTTTTATTTCTATGCTGTCCCAACCTCACCTCCAGATAAAATTCTGCTGCGTGGGAGATACTTTCTGCATTTGAATCTACAACAGACATTTCTGCGAGGAATGACAGTCCAGCGAGCCAAACCAACTGGGAAAGCGAGTGTGTCGCGCCTCTGCACGCTTCCATTACTCCCTTTCAGGGTTGGTGGAAATACGCGTCTTAACGTTTGCACATCGTATGGTCAACTGAAAACCCAGCTCAGGTCCCTACAGGTGTCTTTTGAAAGAAGCCAAATCAAGGAGGAGTGAGGCGGGAAGAGCAGTACATAAAAGAGCAGGATGCTGGGTACTTTCTTGGGTGCTGAGACCCCTGGCTGCTCTCCGATAATGTGGCCGGAGGCAGAAAAGAGAGGGGCTTCAGGAATCACCTGCCTGTTGGTTGCTATCTTGTCACTAGGCTTTGTCTAGGCTTGATGGAGTTCCCTTCTCCCTGTTCCTGTGTAGTTTTGAGGTCGAGCTTTCCTGCTGTTTCAGGCCTTGAGCATCTATCCCAGGGGAACGGTCTTCTTCCTGTTACCCCCCCCCTTCCCCCGCCCCAGCGACAGCAGGCTGACCCGGCTCTGCTTATAGACATGAATTACTGCAAGGGGGAGTCAATTAACGACTTACAATAATGAAAGGAGTTTTTCAGAGACTCAACTCTGCAGCCAGGAGCCTTAGGAGGGGCCCGGAGTTGAGCCTGCTCTGAATGTCCTATTGGAAACAAAGGTTCTCCCATCCTGGAGGCCCCAGGCTGCCACCCTGCTGGAAATGCCAATCATGCGTAACAAGGGTCACCCTCTAGGAAAACAGAGAGAGAGAGAGTTAAAGAAGGAATAGTGTTTAACTGTGGGCTTTTTGCTCCCAGCTGCTGGTCCTCACAGCAAGTCCACATGAGGCTTGGATTTCAAAGCCGGCATGTGAAAGCAGGCGCTTGTGGGAGGAGCCAGCTGGAGAGGTGAGAAGGTCATGTCCCTGATAACTGACCCTGCTGACCCCCCTCTTCCAGAGCCAGGAAGATTCCAGAGGTAAACTGCACAGCCAGCCAGCCACCAGGAGAGGTTGTCCCTCCAGGACAACAGGCAGGCTGTGACTTTCCCAGACCTAGCCAGGAGAAGCCAGTGGAGAGGAGCTGGAGTCAGGTGCCATCTAGCTGGGACGCTGTGTCTCCACCACGGGAAGGAGGGACTCATGGGACCATCTTGCTTTTCTCAATAGCTGTAGGTGTGACTTTCTTCCCAGCTTGCTTGACTAGATGCCAATGTTATTTATTTATATACCTTTTTTTTTTCAGGTTCCTGGGTGGCACAAACGGTCAGCGCTGGGAGGCACACCCCAACGTTGGTGGTTCGAGCCCACCCAGCCCTCTGTGAAAGAAAAGTCCGGAGATCTATAAAGCTTACTCTTAAGACACCCTTCGGGGCAGTTCTGCTTTGCCACACAGGATGTCGCCGGAAGTTGGGATCAATTCACAGGCAATGGGTTCGTGGCGTTGGGTTCGTAAGGGTTTTGTAGAGATTGGCCGGCCAGTTCTAGCCTCGAGTTGCGCTGGTCCAATTGGCAGAATCAGGGAAGCAGCAACGGTTTTTAGGAAATGGCTCCCCCCCCCCCCTATCTAGAAATCGGCTATCTGGCCATATCAGGGGAGCTTCCGAGTGGCAGCCCCTCTCCGGTTGCCACCCATCCTGAACCTCTCACCCGCAGGCACGGATACTCCCTCATCACTTCCAGCCATTGAAGGGGCTTCCCCATAGAAACCCCGCAGCCCACTCTGATCTCGGCCGGCGCTCTGGGCAGAGCCTTTCCTTGGCGCTGCTGTCGCCCTCAGCAGTTACCGTCACCGGCCCCACAGAGCCCCACCCAGCGTCAGCGGCTGGGTGTCCTTTGCTAAGAAAACAGGAAGTATCACTGAGTTTGGGGACAGAGAGAGAGAGAGAGAGAGAGAGAGAGAGAGAGAGAGAGAGAGAGAGAGAGAGAGAGAGAGAGAGAGAGAGAGAGAGAGAGAGAGAGAGAGAGAGAGAGAGAGAGAGAGAATATCCCTCTCATCAGCACAGATGCAGCAGCCTGCCTCTTGTCTTGGCGGTTAGTGGTGAATAGCAGGTGGGACCATTTCTTCCACCAGCACAGACCTCTTATTTTTCAGCCCTCAGCCCCTTGGGACGGCTGGGCTGCCTTCAGAACCTTAGGAAACCCACAATGTCTACAGAGGCAGGGACATCACAGCTAGGAAACACATGGAAAAGGGAGATGGGGCGAAGTCACCTCAGGGGCAAGATTGTATGCATCCAGAGTCTCGTCACAGCCCAGGAGTTTGCATTCTGACACCTGCCCACCTTCCCAGGTATGAAAAGCCTGAAGCCTTGAGCCGGCCGGCAGGATTGGCACAGGGCGGAGGAAGATGCAGGCGGCATGGCTTTGCTCCCGGTTACATCAGGACCTGGGTTCGTGTGTCGGGCAGGCGCAGCCCCACGAGTCCGCCACACACGAGCACAGTGGACGCCAGCAGGATGGGGATGGCTTTGGTGATGCCGACCAGGGAGCCGAATATTAGGTTTCCGAGGACGGCTGCCGCTTTGCACAGAGCATTCAGGAAGCCGAAGCCTGTAGCCCTGCAAAGCAAAGAGACAGACAAGGTTGGGGAAGAGACCTCCAGGATTCCAGCCGCAAACCTACGGCCAGGGTGGGATGTTGTCAGTGACCAGGTAGATTGCATTGCTTAGAATCTGAACGGGAGACGGGCTAGATAGACTGTTGCCAGCAGGCCTGGAAGTGGACTTGCTATTTTGTTTAGAGCAGTGGTTCTCAACCTTCCTAATGTCGTGACCCTTTAATACAGTTCCTCGTGTTGTGGTGATCCCCCGACCATAAAAGTAATTTCATTGTTACTTCATCACTGTAATTTTGATACTGTTATGAATCATAATGTAAAAATCTGATATGCAGGATGTATTTTCATTGTTAGAAATGAACATAATTAAACATAATTAAAGCATAATGATTAATCATAAAATAGTATGTAATTATATATTGTGAGATCTTTATGTGTTTTTTTATGATCTTAGGTGACCCCTGTGAAAGGGTCGTTCAACCCCCAAAGGGATCTTGACCCACAGGTGGAGAACCACTGGTTTAGGGGACACTCAGAATTTCAGAAACATCCCTATTTAATAAAGAAAATTCAAAATTTATTTCTTAAGTGAAAAAATGTATGAAAACACACTCCTTACAGAAATTCTTTTACCAGGGTTGGAAACAGACATGCTAATTCCACATTTGTGAGACTGGTTATAGTCATCATCTGTTCAACTGTCATGGTCATGACTCTTCATGCCGAAATTATTCCACCACTGCTCATAGAAGCTCAGTATCCCTTAAAGGAATACCCCCCACTCCCACTTAGAGCCCTCCTATCTACTTCTGTCTCTGACTTACTTCCCTAAGCACAATGTTTTCAAAGTTCATCTATGTCACAATGTGTTTTAGGAATTCATTTGTCATCATGGTAGAGTAATAGTCTAGTGTATGTATAGACCACATTTTGTTCTTAAATTATTTTTAACCGCTGTCTTCCCATAAGAGTAAATGAGTAAATGCTGGATTTCTAACCAGAAGGCAAGCAGTTCAAATCCACCAGCTGCTACAAGAGGCAGATGAGGCAGTTCATTCTGTATAGAGTTACAGACTCGGAAATCGCACGGGCACGTCTACCCTGCCCCACAGGGCCAAGATTTGTACTCTATGGCTGTGGATTTGATTTGGGGTCTTATCAATTCTCTTTAGCTTGATTAATGGATCAGCTTTTAACTACATTAAAACCCCAACCAATTGAGCCAATTCCAACTTGGTTATAGATTTGGCTTTGAATTGCATCAGCAAAGAGTCACTAAGTCCACATAGGAGAAGTACAAAAACATCAGTGACTGAAGGATTGTAAATCATATAATCTGAAGTCAAAGGAGGGAATAGTGTCACAGCCTTACTTGTGAGACTCTGGTGTCCAGAAGGCTATGAAGGACAGTGGGAGCCCAAGATACATTGGTGGGATCTACACAGGAAAGAAGTTTCTGGTGATTTCCCTGTATCCATAATAGAGGGATGGGAGGAAAGAGTCCATTGGAGAGATGACTATAAAAGATCAAAATGATAAGCCGGACTTGAACGGTTAAAACCTTGTCATTTGACATGCCCCACTGATAAGCATTAGGCCTGATCTGGTTTTCAACATTTTCTGTATTTGTTTGTTCCTATTGGGCTTGACCTCAGATGTGCTTTGTCATTGGGGGTCACCCTCTTGAATTTTTGTTATGTTTTTCAGTATATGAAACCCAGGATTGATGAGCCTATAGGGACAGCAAGTAGAAGAGGAAGTTTCAGTGGGGGTATCGTGGCGGGGGCAGGTAAAAGGGAGCTGATGTCAAGGAGTTCAAGAAGGAAAAATGATGTTTTGAAACTGATTGTGGTAGCAATTGTACAATTCTGCTTGATGTGATTGAACTATGGAATGATATGATATCAGTTCTACCTTGTCCTATAAGGTCACTGTGAGTTGGCATTGACTTGATGGCAATGAGTTTTGTTGCTTGGAGGCTGTAAATTCAGGCTGGATTCAGAAGAAGACATGGAATAGGGATATCATTGCCGACATCCAATGGATCTTGGCGAAAACAGAGACTACCAGAAAGATGTTTACTTTTGTTTCAGTGACTCCGGCAAAGCACTTGACAGTGTGGTTCATAATAAACTATGGATCGCTTTGAGAAGAATGAGAATGCCAGAACACTTCATTGTGCTCATGGAGTATTTGTACATGGATTAAGAGACCGTTGTGTAAACAGAGCAAGGACTACCGCATAGTTTAAAATCAGAAAAGATCTGCATCAGGCTGTCGGCTCTCATTATACTGTGTGCTGAGCAAATATCAATCTGAATGTGGGGCGAATCACCAGAGAAGCTGGGTTATATGAAGAAGAATGTGGCATCAGGAATGGACGAAGGTCATTTCCAACCAGCAGTATGCAGACGACACAACCGCGCTTGGTGAATGAGAGGAGGACCTGGAGCATTTAGTGATGAAGGTCAAGGATCACAACATCCAGTATAGATTACAACCCTAAAGAAGAGCAACATTCTCACCACTGGACCAGTAGGTAACAAACATGACGACGAATGGATAAAAGATTGAAGTTGTCAAGGATTTTGTCTTCCTTGGATCCACAACCAATGCTCATGGAAGCAGCAGTCAAGAGAGCAAAAGACATTGCATTGGGCAAATCTGCCGCACGAGTCCTCTTTAGAGTGTTGAAAAGCAGAGATGTTACTTTGAGGACTAAGGTGAGCCCTGCCTAAGCCATGGTATTTTCAATTGCCTCGTCCGCATGTGTAAACTGGATATTAATAAGGAAGACCCCTATAAAGAACGGATGCATTTGAATTGAACTGAGGTCTAGAGAAGAATATTGAAAGCACCACAGACTTCCCAAAGGACAAACAGATCTGTCTTGGCAGAAGTGTGGCCTGAGTGACTCTTAGAGGCCAGGATGGCGAGACTTTATCTGATATACTTTGGACATGTTGTTAGGAGAGTCCAGTCCCCGGAGAAGGACAGCATGCTTGGTAACATACAGATAATCCGTTCAGTGAAAAAGAATAAGTCTCTCAGTGAGATGGATGGACACAGTGGCTGCAACACTGGGCTCAAGCACAAGAAATGTGAGGATGGCGCAGGACTGGGCAGGGTTTTGTTCAGTTGTGCAGGAGTCATTAGTCAACAGGACCTAACAACAATAGGTTGTCAATTGTGTATGGGAACAGACAGCTTCATCTTTCTCCCTTGGAAACCAGGGATGGCCGAGCAGGAGCCCTCATCTTTGAGACATCAGGGAAGTAAGCTGTGATGCTCTCTTCCCACATGTGTCTTGCTGGCTGGCCCCAGGCTGGATGGGCTCCCAATGAACCAATATAACATATCTGTATAGTCTCATCCCAGTTCTGTGCTGGAAATCAAGTCTAAGCACAGGAAAGAGTCAGATTGTGGCCCAAAGAAGCTCTTACTTATTATCTCCGCTGGGATTAGAAATGTGCCAGTATACAAGTAAAGCATACCTTGTTTATTTTCTCTCTTTTTTTAACCATTGTACTGGGAGCTCTTACAGATATTATAATAATCCATCATTCAATTCAAACAAGCATAATTGTACAATTGCTCCCACCATCAGTTACAACACACTTTCTTGCTTCCCACACCTTACCCCCCAGGAACCCTTATTATTATACGTTATTGTTTTTATGTAAATCTGCATCTTATACCAACTAGTGAATCCGTTCACCTACAATTCTGTTATTCATTCCTCTCAAGTGAGGTTATACTGACCTCATTGCTATCAGCTACTCCCCACCCTCGCACCCCTGCTTCCTGTACCCTCAGGGAATCATTACTCCCATTACTGTTTCTGAAGGGTTATCTATCTTGGCTTTCATACAACAAACAATCTTAATTATACACACGTACATAGGCAGGTCTAACAAGGTAAATGAGGTAAAACAAAGGCCATAATAATAAGTGAAAGAAATATTAAAGAACTAGAGGATAGTTATGTGGTTCATCAGTGCTATACTGCACCCTGGATATATTATCCTTCTGTGTGGCCCAACTGTGAGGGACTGTCCAACTTTCTTACAGGTGGGTTTTGGGTCTCCACTTCGTCCATGATGCTTCACATCAATTTGACTGCTTTACTTTGAACTTCTGATACCTATTCCCATTGACACTTTGTGGTTACACAAGTTGGTGTTCTTCTTCCATGTTGACTGTATTGCTTCCCTGCTCAATGGCCACTTGTTTAATTTCAAGCCTCTAAGTCCCCAGATGATATGCCCTTCCATAGCTGGGCACCATCAGCTTTCTTCACCACATTTGCTTATGCACACATTTTGTCTTCAGCAATCATGTTGAGGAGGTGAGTATCATACAGGTAGGATTTAAATAGAGGCCTTATATTTGCACACACACACAGACAAATATACCTATTTATATAAATTTATATAATTACATACCTTGCTTCATAAGCATACTTTTGGGGGGAAATGAACTGTTTCCTCTTATTGCACTAAACATGATTTTGAGAAAGGAAACATACTTCTGTTCATATGAGTGCAGTAGGACCTTATACTAGGCGAGGGCATGCGTTTTCTTCTGCCCCTATGCCAGTTCTGCTTTTTGCCTGCCAGTCAGTATCTGAATGTTTTCCAGGCGCATCAGATGCAGAGTAGTTTTCTGATACCTTTCTTCCCCTATAAGGAAATGCATCTTGTAGGCTGTAAAATGTAGCATTTAATACATACCCTTCTCCAATTGAAAAATCAAAGCTTTCTTTGAACAAGCCATAACTCTTACTTATCATTACTATGCTCTTCCTAGTGTGTTTCCTGTGTGCTTCTCATGAATGAAGAAATGTATCAGTGTTACCGGCAGCCCTCACTCTTTGTGTCCTAAGAAGGAGCACTCTTGCCTGGCCCCGTGGCTGAGTGCAGGGCTTGTGATGTCACTGATTAGAAGAGACCAAGTAAAGATCAAGACATGCACCAAACTGAAAAACCCAAACCAAACTCTCTGCCACTGAGCCAATGCTGACTCATAGTAACCTGCATATTACAGGGCAGAACTGCCCCTGTGAGTTTCCTGGAACTGCCCCTGTGAGTTTCCTGGACTATAATTCTTTACAAGAACAGAAGGCCCTGTCTTTCTCCTCAAGAGTGGCTGGTGGTTTTGAACTGCTGATCTTTTGGCTAGCAGCCTAATCTGTAATCCCTATGTCACCGGGGTTCCTCAGACATCTACAGAGAAGAGTAAATAAGTAAGTAAATCCATGAAGTTGCCAGAGTAGGCGGATGCTTGGAATGGAGAGAGGGTGCAATGGATTGAATTGTGCCCTCCATGCATTGAAATCCTGGCCATAGGCTGCTACAATTCAATTATATAACCAAATCAGTTGGCTTGGGTCAAGCGGATCACCCACCATAATGTCGTCTAGTATGACACAATCATTTTCCATGATGCAATACGACCAGTCAGTCAGTTGAAGCCATACTGAAGTAAGGCAGATCCTAAAACTAATCATTTCTGGTTCTAAAATGAGCAGGGCGGACACATCCACATGAATCCTCACGTACACAGGGGAAGGTAGGAGTGAATGAGTGCCTGGGGCTGCCTATGAAGACATAATCGACATAGTTGAGTCCCTGACTTGGACTTTGAGCCTTCTGAACCATGAGAGAATAGGTCTTTGTCCCTTAATGCCCTCTACATGCATACTCTTTATGGCATCACCAGGAAACTACCATGGAGGATGGGATGGAATCTCTGATTGTGAGACACGGGAACTTCCTGACATGACTGTTCTTGTCTGTTTGCTTCAAAAAGAGTAACAATGGTAAATACCCCACAACATATAAGGAAACTTAATATATTGGGAACTATTTTAACAAGAAATTGTTTTAGGTTGCATTGCTGGACATCAAAGTGTCCTCAAGGACAATGATGGCATCTACCTTCCCCCATTTCCCCACCACCCCAAAGCCAATTGGGTTTAGGGTCTGTCTTACATTGCATAGCCTCCACCGATGGATCACATTACATACGGATGCCGGAAAGGCCTTCGGCTGTGTGGGTCATATCAGACTATGGAGAGCCTTGAGCAGAGTGAGAATTAAAGAATCTTTCATGGCACTCATGCAGAGCTTGTTCCTGGATCAACAGGTAGTTGTGAAAACAGTACCAAGGCATACTGCCTGGTTTCGTATCAGGAAAGTTGTGCGACAGGGTGGTGTCCTCTCGCGATACTTTGTTCAATCTGTATGCTGAGCAGATCATCAGGGAAACTGGATTATATGAAGGAGGCGATGTCAGGATTGGGGGAAGGCTTATTGACAACCTTCACTATGCAGATGGCACACCCAGCGTGCTGAAGTTGAGGACTTGCAGCACTGGCTGATGAAGGTCAAGGACTACAGCCTTCGGTTTGGATTACAACTCAATGCCAAGAAGACCCAAGTCCTTACAACGGGACCAAGTGGAGAAAAGACGGAAGTTGTCGAGGGTCTACAATCAATGCTCATGGAAGCATCAATCAAGAGATCAAAAGACATACTTCATTAGGTAAATTTGCTTCCAAATTGGGGATAAGAAAGGAGACTACAATGACCAACAACCTCCTTTTCATGGTTGGGTTCATGAGGAAACATCAGGCAGTAAGACAGACAAGAGAAACGTTTAGCAGGAGGAAGGCACACGGTTAGAACGTATTATATAGACTGGGTGCAAGTTTTCTGCGCTGTGAGATTTTCAAAACGTCCAGGTGTTGAGCAGAGTAAAGAAGGACCGGATGCAGCAGCCTGGCGGGAGCACCACACGATGGGAGTGGAGAGGAAATGTCCAGATCGCAAAAGGACCTGAGACACCACTCATTCCAACGGCCGCGTTTTCCCATCCCAAACACCGGAGGTGCGGTTATCCTGTCTGGTTTTCTTGATGTGTGAAGAGATGCAGGGGTGCAGACCTTTAGGATGGAGCGCGGGAACCTCTCTGTCTAAACAGGCCTCAGGGGAGAGGCGTGGGCTGGTTAATTCCAGGCAGATGTTCTGATTTTTAACTCCTCCGGAAAAGCTCCTCATCACACAGCGCTGGGTGACAGCCACAGCTGCTGCGGACTAGCAGAGACTAGCAGGTGTAAATAATCAGGGTTTCAGACTCAAATCCTTTCTGAGATCATGTCTGCAATCGTGCCTACACAGGGGAAGGAGAAAGGGGGTCACCGACCAGGGGAAGGCAGGAACATACTGTTGGATGTACACCCACCAGATCCCCCCGCCAGGCTGAGGGTTTCCTTGCTGAGCTGGAGGGAGAGCCTGTGTCTCATCACTCACCAGTCACGGGGCTTCTCGCTCTGAGCTTCAGGCAGGAGGGGAAGAGAATGTTCACTGTAGGAGTCACAGTTGACTCAATGGCAGTGAGTTTGGATCTGGATCATCCCTAGTGCAGGAAGTATGCGTGGTGAGCTCCCTCAGGTCCACAAGGTGGCAACAGGGAGTCACGGCCTGGAGGAAGGACACGCAGGCACAGGCGGGTAGCCTCCATGACTGGATAACCCCAACTAGAGGGGACCAAACTGCAGAATTGCGTGTGAATGGATAGACTGGAATGTGGAAGGTATGGCAAAAATCAAACAGGGTTCCTGGGGGAGTAGGATGGGGGAGGGAGGGGATAAAGGAGAGCCGCTATCAAGGAGTTCAAGAAGAATGCTTTGAAACGGATTGTGGTAACAGTTATACAACAGTTTGCTGTGATTGAATGATGCAATGTTCTGATATCTGTAAGAGCTCCCAATAAAATGATTAAAATTAAATTTTTTTTACATCACCTGGGTTATGGGTAGAAGAGGCTGGGTGGTGCTGCATGGGAGAAGGACGGGCTTTCTATTCTAAACAGTTACAGTGCTGGAAACTCATAGCGAAAGTCTTCCCTGTCCTGCCGGGTCGTTATGAGTCGGCATTGGCTTGATGGTGGCGAGTGGGGGAGGGGTGCTGTGTGAGTTGCTGGGCTCACTGGTCACAAGCGGGCTTGAACTCCATCCCGAGGCGCGCTGGAGGAAAAGCTCATCATCTCCTGGGTGAAACCCTCTGGGACACAGCTTTGCTCTGATACGAAAGGGGTCACCATGGCTTAGAATAAACTTGAAGGCAGATGCTTTGCTTGGTGAATTTGGGGCTATGCTGATGGCTTTGAGTAGGGTCACAACTTTGGTTAAAAAGGGTGACAAACAGTCCTCCCTCAATGCAAGAACACTTGGCTCTAATAACCTGGCATTCTGTGATGCTTACCTTCCCGACACAATCGCTGAGCACAAAATGGGTGCAAAAGTCAATGTGGTGAAGAAGCTGATGGTGCCCAGCTATCAAAAAATACCATGTCTGGGGTCTTAAAGGCTTGAAGATAAACAAATGGCCATCTGCTGAGAAGCAACAAAGTCCACATGGAAGAAGCACAGCAGCCTGGGTGATCACGAGGCGTCAATGAGATCAGATATCAGGTAGCAGAAGACCCAGAATAAGCAATCATATCAATGGGAATGGAGTGGGGGGTAGAGTGGAGACCATCTATAGATAGTTGGACATCCCCTTACAGAAGGGTCACAAGAAAGGGATGAGCCAGCCAGGGTGCAATAAAGCACTGATGAAACACACAACATTCCTCTAGTTCTTTAATGCTTCTGCCCCACCCACTATCATGACCCCAATTCTACCTTACAAATAGGGATAGACCAGAGAATGTACACTGGTACAGATAAATGCTCTCAACACATGGAAACCAGGACAAAGAAACCCTTCAGGACCAATAATGGGAGTAGTGATACTGTGAGGGTCGGGGGAAGGTGGGGAGTGGGAGAGAAAGAGGGAACCAATCACAATGATTTATGTATAACCCGACCCTATGTCAGAGGACAAAAGATATGAAAATAATAATAATTTATAAATGATCAAGGGTTCATGAGGGAGGAGGGGAAATGAGGAGCTGATACCAAGGGCTCAAGTAGAAAGAAAATGTTTTGAAAAGGATGATGGCAACATATGTACAAATGTGCTTGACACAATGGATGCATGGATTGTTATAAGAGCTGTAAGAGCCCCCACTAAAATGATTTTTAAAAAGCGAGAGAAAGTAGAGAGGTGAAAGATGGGGCCCGTGAGCAGTGGGCAAGGACAGTTCAATCTTTCATGACCTTATTTTCTTTTCTCATCAAAGCTTCTAAGAGGTGAGGGGAAAATGTGCAGTTTCTTTTCCAATTTAGGGAACAGAGCTAGACCTTTGACTAGACCTAAGAATAATCTTCTGTAAGGATTATACCTCAACAAAAAGAAAACAAAAAGTCCTCCCAACTGGATAAAAAAAAAGTAAGTAACATCATGATAAACAGAGAAAAGCTGATGTTGTCAAGGATTCCATTTTACTTCACTCCACCAGCAACGCTTCTGGAAGCATCAGTCAGGAAATCAAATGGTGTACAGCAATGGCCAAGCCTACTGCAAAAGTCCTCTGGAAAGTATTCAAAAACAAAGATGTTCCTTTGAGGACTAAGGTGCGCCGGACCCAAGCCATAACCTTTTTAATGGCCTCATGTGCATGTACAAGGAGGACAATGAACATGGAAGCCCACAGAACAGATGGCCTTTGAATTATGATCTCGGTGTGGAATCTTGAATATGCCATGGACTTCCAGAGGAACAAATCTGTCTGGGCTGAAGTATAGTCACAGCGTTCCACCGAGGTGAGGATGGCAAGACATTGTCTTGGGTACTTTGGACAGGTTATCAGGTGGGATTAGCCCTGGAGATGGGCATGATGCTCTTGGTAGAGAGGCAGCAAGAAAGAAGACCCTCAAGGAGATAGGTTGATACAGTGGCTGCTACCATGGGTTCAAACTCGGGAATGACTGTGAGGATGTCACAGGACCAGTCACAGTTGTACATAGGGTCTCTATGAGTAGGAGGTCACTCAGCAGGACCTACGAACAAGAACGACTGAACCTAACCAATGGGATGGATCTATTCCTGCTAGTGTCTCCCTGTCCTATTGACAAGATGTTTGAAATCAAAGTAGGTGGCAGCAAGGCCTGGGGGTGGAGAAATTATGAAAAAATGAAGTGTCTCTGGATCAATGTGTCTGATAGGACTGAAATATCGGTTCTATATTCAGTCACATTGACATCTCCCCTGTTTATCTCACACTATATCAACTGCCTGCTACATTAGCTATACCATATTTAAGAGGCTCAATAATTATCTTTTCACATGAGAGACCAGTGTGATGAAGTCATACTGAAATCCATATGAAATGAGCACAAGCAAGCCCATGCTTTCTTTGCTTATTAGCTAATCCACCCTTGCTTTCTCACAATCCAGGACAAATACTCAAGCAACCACGTGAGTTTTCCATGCAACAGAGAAGCCCTGGTGACACAGTGGTTAAAAACTGGGCTACTAACAGAAAGTCAGCAGGTCGCCACCACCAGGCACTCCGTGGGCGAAAACTGAGGCTTGCTACTCCCATAAAGAATGACAATCCCAGCAACCCCAGGGGCAGTTCCGCCCTGCCCCAGACGGCAGCTCTGAGTTGTCGCTACTAGATGGCAGTCAGTTCCTTCTCCTCACTGATCCTTGCAGAATTAGAAATAGTCCTTGCCTCTTCATGGACATGGCTCAGAACAAAGGGTGGGAGGGAGAAACGGGCTCCATGGATAGGTGGTTCTCAACTGGGGTGTCAGATGCTTTCTGACATTGGAAAGTTGTCCTTTGAAAGAATCCTAAAATACAATGACAGAGTTTTAAAAAGATTAGGATGGGGGTGGGTGGCCAAGGTGAGTGCATGGACAGAGATGTTCCTTGCTCACTCACCCTTCCCAGCGCAGTGTGGTCTGCGATGCTGCCATATGACTACAGCCATGCATTGGAGATATTGTGGAACCAAACCTACAATAGCTCCAAAGTCTCTCTCTCTCTCTCTCTCTCTCTCTCTCTCTCTCTCTCACTCTCTCTCTCTCTCTCTCTCTCTCTCTCTCTCTCTCTACTTTTTTATTGTGGCTTAAGTAGGAAATTAATTTCAGATCAACATTGCAAAATGAATATTATTAATTATATAAAATATTGGTGACTGCTGAGCATTTTCTAATTGATAACAACTCTTAATAGGACAATGTAGAACAACCTTATAGAGTTTCTAAGACTATTAGTTTTACAAGGAGTCCCCATGGTGTCGTGGGTTAATCATTTGGCTGTTAATCAGAAGGTTGGTGGTTCAAACCCACTAGCTACGCCATGGGACAAAGATGAGGCAGTCTCCTGATCTCAAGGTCATGGAGACTGATGTTCCCATGGTCCATCAGCCTATTGGACTAATTGTTTCCATATGTCTTTGAGTTTCATTACTCTTCTTTCCTCTGAAGAGAGAGAGAGAGAGAGAGAGAGAGAGAGAGAGAGACCAACAGCTGTATCTTACATGACTACTCACATGCTTTTAAGTCCTCAGTCCATACTCACCAAAGTAGGATGTAGAATATTGATTTTAGAGGTTATGTGTTGGCCTGTAATCTGCATGGTCGGCAGTTTGAAACCACCACCAGCTCTGTGGGATAAAGACTGGACTTTCTACTCCTGAAAACAGTTACAATCTCAAAAACCCACAGAGAGTTGTTACGAGTCAGCAGTGACTCGATGGCAGTGAATTTGGTTTGGTTCGGTTATGCTCCACCCCATTCAGGACTATATTTGCAGCAATGGTAAATACCATGTACAGATGTTGTCAGGTACCATCTAGTCAGTGTTTGACCCACAATATTTGAATGACGGTGCTGGTGGACATTATTGCAAGTCCCATGGGCTGCCAAAAGGACAAACAAATCTGTGCTGGAAGAAGTACGACCAGAGTGCTCCTTAGAGGAAAGGACGGTCCTCCTTATTTAATGTCCAACTTCCACGTAAATATGAGGCAATTAAAAATACCATGGCCTTGGCCCTGCTTGATTCTCACCCTCATGAAGAGATCACTTCAGATATGGGCACTCTGGCAAAGTGAAGTAAAGAAACTAGATGGTGCCCAGCTATCAGAAAGAACAGCATCTGGGGTCTCAAAGGCTTGTCTTCAAACAAACAGCCATCTAAGTGAGGTATCAACTAAGTCCACATGGAAGAAGCACACTAGACTGTGTGGTCCAAGGATTGGAAATAATAAAATCCAAATCTCAAGGAGGGAATGATATTAGAGCTTAAATTGTGAAAATCGGATTTGCAGAAGGCTATGGATAACAGTGGAAGCCAAAAAATCATTTGCTGGGTCCACACCTGGATTAAACCCTTGGTGAATGCCCCGATCATAGTTGAGGGATGTGAATAGTCTTATTGTCAGACAGAGAACATTATAAAGTCAATTATGGCAGATGTAGCTAGGTTAAAATGTAATATAATTGGATATCACTTTGATCCATTTTAAAGTTGTTTCCACTGAAAAAAGTAAAGGGGAAAAAACATAAATTAAACCTCTGGTGAATTCCTTCTTCCCATAGAGCAGGGACGTAAATGGCTTTGGTACCATGCAGAGTGCACTGGGAAGTGGATTATTGTGTATGCAGTTATGTTAAAATTGAACACCTTATCATCTGATCTGCCTTTTGGCCAATTTTAAATGTGTTCAAGTTTTAATATTTTCTGCTCTCTTTTTGATTACAGTAGGTCATGTTACTCTTTAGGGTCCTACTCTGTCCTTTTTGTGTCCCTCAAAGTACGATGTGCAAGCCACTAGGGATGACCCTCTCACCTGGGGGAGATGCTGAAAGGCCACTGTCTGTTTAGCACTCCCTGTCCTTGTGCTCTGCTCCCCTTGGTGCCGAGACGTGGACGACGTGGACGATAGGAGCAGGGGAGGCGCGTTTACAAACGCGAAGAGCTGTGGTGGTCATTGCTTTGTTTCCCGTTTAGCCAGAGCCGAGTGCTGCTTTGATTTGACACGCACTTAAAAAATACAGATGCCTATCATTCTCATCGCAAAACTTCCTGCCTCTTGGTGAAGGACCTCAGGTAGCTTAGCAAATTAATCCCACGGGAATAAAAGAAGGCAAACAGGGAGAGAGCGGAGGAAAGCACCATCTGAGCCATTCAGATTCAGCAAAGAGAAGGGAAGGTGAATAATGACAATCTCTATCAATGAAGGGAAGAGGCAGAGTAACTATTGGGGTGTGTGTGTGTGTGTGTGTGTGTGGTAGAATATAAACTGGTCTCTGGAGCTAAGTACTGGATGATTCCCTCTTTCTGGGGGAAACTGCACAGAGGAAATGGGCATGACAATGGAAAATGCCTTCTTTGTGTTTGCAGAAACTGGTCCCACAAAGACTTAGACCCTTGGAACCCCTGTACAGGGTCACTATGAGTCAGAATTGACTCAGTGGCAGCGGATTTGGTTTGTTTGCTTATTTGTTTTCCCCCCAATATAATGACTATGAAAACTAAAGGCAAAAAAAAAAAAAAGAAAACTAAAGGCATAACATTTTAAATTCATATCTGAAATGTGGTAAATGTGGCTTCCAAATTTTATCCTTTATATAGCACTTAGAATGAACCTTAAATAATGTTTCTGAAATATACAATTTTGGGATTTTGATTGGTGTTACCCTTTAAAGGTTTAAGGGACTACTTTTTTTTAGCTTGGGCCAAGAATCAGAGTTTTCTATTTTGATGATTAAGGACAGGTTACTAGTCTAGAACCTTAGTATGAAGTTGGCAGTACTCAAACTCTGTTCTGAAAATCATGGCCTTTAATTAGTCTGCCTCCATTTGAAAACAGGTTATAAGGCATCTGCCCCTCAAACAGCTTGGTCATTCTCTACCAGCTACGCAGATATAAAGACCTCCTAATCTGACACACAGGAACATGTACAGTTGGAAGAGACATTTTACCTGGACTCTTCTGGAGCAGGTGGTATTAGCTCATTCTCTTTGGCCATCCATCCACTACAATGGAAGACGGGCTGGCAATAGATCACGGAGGGAAATGACTTCCTGCAAATGATCAGGTACCATCTGCTTACGGGCTCGAGAATGTCTGCCAGCAACAGTGTGGTCACTGGGAGAGAGCGCCCGTAAGCTCTCCAAGTCACAGCCCCAGTCGACGGGCTCTGGAATTCACTGTTGGGTGCTGCTCCCAGTCATGATTGAGTAGGAAAGCACTCCTGGGGCCTGGGCATTGCCGGCGCTCCTGGGACTCCTTGGAGGCTGATTTTATTGCAAGACCACCTTGGCCTTGCTGAACCGCCCCCGAATGTTGGTGGGGTAGGGAGCTTCTAGCCAACCCTCTCTTCCTTTCTCCTAGTCTTGGACTCAGCGCAGGACTACTCCACCAGGAAGGTGGGCGGTGGGGGGCACGGGCTCATTTGTTCTTACTGACTGATCTGTCGTGGACAGTTTCACCCATCTTTCATGACACCCTTTTTTATCGTAGTTAATTGTTTAACCTTCCTGACAACGGAACCAGAGCAGGTCCAGGTTGCTCAGAGGAAGGACTCATGTAATTCAGGAGTTTGTCTTTTTTGGTAAAGCCAAACTAGTCACTTTAGGAGAGTATCCATCCTTCCATCCCTTCAGCAAAGGAATAAGTTGTTGATTTATCTTAAAATATAGTGTCAAAGTCTTACAATGGAAAATGAAAACAAGCCTATGACACAGCCTTGCTATAACACGTTGGAATATATGTTCAAGGTGTGTCTACACTACCTGTTTACAGAACTAGAAGTCGATGGAACAAAGCTCAGCGAAAGCTGCCGAGTTTTAATATTTCATTTGTCAACATCCTCACTCCAAGCATTCCATGAATACCCCCATAGACCAAAACCAAGCACCAAACTCACTGTCACTGAGTTGATGCCAACTCATAACAACCCTATAGGACAGGGCGGTTTACAAGAGTAGAAAGCCTCATCTTTCTCCCACAGAGAAACTGATGGTTTCGAACTGCTGACCTTGTGGTTAACATCCCAATGCATAACTCCTATATTACCAGGTCTCCCTACCCAAAATATAGGACACTATTAAATGCTGAATGAAGGAATGAAGGAGATGCCACATTAAGATTATACAGTTCCTTTTAGATTATGTTAATAGGAGGCCCACTGATGTCTGGGATGAGAGCATTTGATAAGCAGATGTCAAGGGTTCTTGAGACTGGGATGTTCTGCAGGGGGTGGTTCTGCCAGTAATGAGATGTTTCTGAACACAAATTGTAAGTTGGCATTTGAACCTACTAGAAATGGGCCCAAATGTGGTTACTAGACCCAAGGAATGAGACCAGCGGGGGTCTTATGATGAAGGAATTGCAAATTAATATCCCAGCTGTCTCAGCAAAATCACAGAAAAACACTTGACCTCCATTTGGACACACCGGATCCAAGTTTAGGGTGTACTGTCTCCCTGCAGAGAGACACAGACGGCCTCGAGAGAGACAAAGCCCAAGAGTCATCCAGTCCTACATGAAGGAAAAGAATGCGAAGGCCACTAGAGTCAGGTCACATCCAATGGCAAGACAGAGTTTCTATCCCGACACAAGTGTCCAATGGCTGAAGCTTTGACTTCTAGCCCTGTTTCTCGTTCACAGGAAAATGACTCTTTGGCTCCGTTCCTGGACTGAACGAGCGATTTTCCTCTAAGAGCATTTTTTTTGGGTGGAAATAGAAATATGTATGAGTTGGAATCAACTCAATGGCAGTGGGTTTTTTGGTGAGTCCCTCTAATGGACAAGGAGGGTCAAGAGATACGTTCTAGAGCAGTGGTTCTCAACCTTCCTCATGCTGCGACCCTTTCATACACTTCCTCATATTGTGGTGACTGCCAACCATAATGTTATTTTCATTGCTACTTCATAACTGTCATTTTGCTACTGTTGTGAATCGGGCTACCCCTGTGAAAGGGTCATTCAACCCCCAAAGGGGTCTCGGCCCACAGGTCGAGAACCACTGCTCTAGTGAGTTCTTTGTGGTTGCTTAATACAGAGTTCTTACAGACACCTGAAAACATGATATAACAAACCTTCTCAAATGAACTTCATTGAATAAAGAAATCACTCACTTTCAAGGGACCAGCTATCCTCTGATTTCCTAGAGTTGGCCATTGCTAATTTTGACTAGCCGCTCAAAAAGTGGGCCAATAAAGACGATTCAATCCTCAGCCTTGTGCTTCCATACATCTCCCTCGTTGTTAGCCAGCGGACTATGTCAGGGACCCAATGAAACACCTTCACTTGTTTCACTGCCCCATTAATTCCTGCTAGCAACTATATCCATTTACATTTTCTTTGATTTAAAACAAAAAAAGATAGTAAGATAATATTTTTGATCAACCAGATTTTTCCCCCCACTTCATTTTTGGGAAGTGCTGGCTTGAGTTGATTTCCACAATTTTCAGCGATCCCGTGGGGCTCAGCGGGTGTCTTCCTGGGTGGCCAGTTCCACCTACCTCCGGTCTGTGGGGTACAGCTCCACAGTGACCACGTCAAGGGAGTTCCAGGCGGAGATGGTCAAGCCGTTGTAGAGACACAGCATGCCTATCATCATGGACTCACTGGTGCCGAACCAAAGGAAGAAGCAGCTGATTCCCGAAAGCACCATAGAGCCACCTGCCAGGCAAAGCAGACAACGCTGGAATGATTCCCATTGTCTTAGTAGAGCTGGTGCGCGGCGTCTTTTAGATCTCGCAGCGAGTGACTTGTGAGGCCAAGCTGCTTCTAAGGGCAGCGGCAGGCTCGACTTCATAAAGCACAAGGACAGGTGACCTTTCCGACATGCAAGGCTCACTCTCTAACCGCCTTCTGAACACAGCAAGTAGGAAATGCACATCACCAATGATTCGACTGGTGAAGTGGAAAAATATATGTTAGCTACACCTCATTAGCTTTTCAGTGCGTTCATTCATGGGGGCAGCCTAACTGTAATGTTATTAGACACAGTTTTCCCTCAAATTGGCCCTAATGAAAGGTTTTAAGGGATTTCTCCTCATTTCTGAGAGATGCATATCCCCAAGGTGGAGAGGAGAAGTTTGGTGGGAAGCAGTCTCCTCCAGACAGCAGGAGCGGCTCCTTCATTTTACAGAAAGCCCAGTACATACCGAGCATCGTTAACCGCCCAATCCTGTCCATTAGGAGTGCAGACACGATGTTCCCGGGCAACACTGCCAGTGTGCCCAAGAAGTTGACAAAGTAAATCCAGTAGGCACTGTAGTCATCATCGAAGGTGATCTGGCATCCCGTCTTGTTGTGTGAAAAGGAGCAGTTTTGAAAGGTACTGTCAATGAATTTATACGGCTCAAAATCTGCAGAAACAAAACCAGACAAGTCACCAACCCTTCGCAGACCTACATCTGTGTGTGCACACCTCTTAAGAATTCAGGAGACAGCATGGTTTTGTACACCCTGGATGGCCCCAGGACCTGGGTCAGTTGGACTGTTGGTGTTTTCTCTTGGTTTCTCAAGGGGTGGAGAACATCTGGCTCTCGGGCTGTGCAAGGCTCTCACAATCACCAATACCAGCTAACATCACATGCTTCCCTCAAGAGAAGCAGGCCTCGCCATTGACCATAAACTAAAAAGCCAAACTCACTGCCACTGAGTCCATGCTGACTCATAGTGACCCCACAGGACTAGGTAGAACTGGCCCCTGTGGATTTCTGAGTCGAAAACTTCCTCTTTCTCCCAGGAAGCAGCTGGTGATTTTGAAGCACTGACCTTGTAGTTAGCAGCCCAATGCATAGCCACGCCACCACCAAGTGTCCTTCACATGACGGGTGAGTTAATTTAATGGTTGACCAAATATAGTAGGCACATTTTCAAGTTGATAATTTTTCATGTCCCTCAAATGTTGTTATATAAATATCCAAATGGCCCATGGCAGAAAAAGGTTCCCACCCCTCATTTAGTAAGACCAAACACTTGCAAAGCAGCCAAATGAAGAACTGTGTCACGCAATGAAATAGCTCGCTTTCAAGGGTCCGCCTATCATGTGATTCCTATAGTTGGCCATTGCTAATTTTGTTACTTGCTTACTTCATGACAATGCTACTTTCTTCCGGTTATCTTGTTACATAAGGACTATCATTTTCGTACTAATAGCTTCCATACTACAATTATCAAAGGCAATTTGCTTGCAAGTGCGCAGGGAATGCGCCTTATCAAGGCCATTTCATGGGACACTGAGGCATGGCGAAGGAACACAGCTTTCCTTTAGTCTTGGAAGCTGACCTGAAAATTTAAGGTTGAAGAGGGTGGATCCATGGAAGACCGAAAGTCTCATTTTAAGGCCATGGGGATACACAGCTGATTTTATCTTGAACTTGGATTTCTCCAACAAGGGGCTGACGCGGACAGCGAACACTGTTAAAGGAAGCCCCTGCGCAGCAGACTCATGACCTCATCCTCCGTGCTGATCAAAGTCTGCCGGAGAAACAGCTCTCCTGAGGCGAAGAGGTTAGATAGCACCGTTTCAAAACGAAAGCACCCAAACTCAGGGACCTTGGGAGCTGGCCCTGTCTGAGCCCCAAGAGGGTGAATTTCCTGATGGTGTTGGATGCTGACACTGGACTGGCAGTTTAGGATCGACCCATGTGCAGGCGTGGACAAAGCACAGGCTTTGATTTTGGAAAACCTGAGTTCAAAGCCAGCTCTGTTATGAGTTTTATGGCGGTGGCCAAACAACTTATGTTTCATTAGCCTCAGCTACTGTGAACATTCACTGAGCTTGAGTAGGAATCAGCATATAGAATATGTTCAATCAATTCCTCCCCAATGCTTTTTAAATCCTGGGTAGTTTTCCAGACTCCACTAGATAGATAGATTAGATAGGCTAAAGGAAATGGAATCTGATGAGGACAGCTATGTTTTGCTCATCTCTATGGGTCATGGATGCCAGGTCTCTTCATTTCTCACACTTCTGTGTCTCCCATCTTATCTCTAATCGTGGTGAACTATATGCAGTGTCCATGGGAGAAAGATGGGGCTTTCCACTCCTGAACAGAGTTGCAGTCTTGGGAACCCACAGGGACAGTTCCACCCTGTCCTGTAGAGGTGCTAACAGTTGGCATCAACTTGATGGTGGCAAGTTTGGTTTTTGGTTTCTATACAATGTCACAGTGCACAGTTTGCTGGTGTCATATCAGTAATGTTATATGTCATATTTCTAACCCCCAAAGACAAATAAAGATCAGATTTCCAAGGATATTGATAATAAAGGGCAATAATGAAATTATTAAAAATGAGTTATTCAACATATATCAGAACTGATTTATAATCACTTCTCAGCCTTTTAGCTAAGATCAAGTATAGAGCTGATTTATAATGGAGTCGTTGTAACTAACCCCATTGTAAACTGGGGCCATACCTGTACCAGATTCTGAAACCAAGATCATCAAAATAAATATATTACAAGTTAAGTCTTTAAGAAATATGAATCAAAGGATCTTTATTCAACTTTGAACTTTAGCAAACAATACAACCATCACTTTGATCCCACCTGATTCAGGATCTTGTTCCTTTGCCCTTTAATCTCCACTTCCCACATGAGTCTCTGCCCAGAAGATCACATGGGTATCACGTTTCTGCCAAGAGCAGGGCCCTTTGACGAGGTGGAGGCAAGCCTGAGGAGCACACCTACCTGTGTTGTCGAAAACAGTATCCAAAAAGGTGCAGTTCTTGAAGTAAGTGTTGAGCGAAGTCACATCCTCAAATGTGCAGGTCTTAAAAGTGGAATCTTTGAAAGTTACAGATTTGAACTTGACCCCTAGGAATCTGGCCAATATCATAAAGGAAAAAGAGAACAAAGTCTTTGTCAATGACTTATGTCCCTCAGGGTTTGACTCTAAATCACAGAGGTCGGAGATGTGATGCCTCTCAGAGACGTTCGTAACTACAGGGGTACAGGTGTGTTCATTTTCTACACGGTGCTTCCTGGGGGTGGGGTGTTGGAACGAGCCAGAGGGGTGGGGGGCTGCAAAAGCAGATACCCACACTTTATCCTGTAAGATGGGCTGTAGCACAGACATTTTTAATTGCCCGGGAGGCACTGAGTAATTTTTTTCTCTGAAAATGATGAGCCAAGTAAGTTTGGGGACCTACGATGTATAGTCTGACCATCGCAATGCACCACAGCCTCGCTTTGAACTAGCAGAAAAGAGGAAACTGAACATGACTCCATCGACCTCGTCTACCATGTTGATGAAAGGCTTTGAGGGTTACCTGATCCTTTATTTTGCGATCCCACCCTCTTGTTCCTTCACATATGTTTGAGAACTCTCTCTTTGGGGTGAATGGCCCCAACTTGAGGGCCATTTTAATGAAGATGAAGTGATGTTTAATGGGGTCCCTGGGAGGTGCACTGGGCTGTTAACAGAATGAAGAGGGGTTCTGGTCCATCACAGGCAGGCCGGAAGAGAGCCCTGACACTCAACCTCTGAGAATCAGCACCCCAAACCCTGAGGGGCACAGTTCTACTGCAATACCCCAGGGGATGCCAGGAGTCTGAGGAGAAAGCCCTCTGCAGTCCAGTCGGTTCTGAGTCCGGCTAACCCACAGACACAGTGCAACCGGCCTACAGAGTTTCCACGCGGCCTGCCGCCAAGAAAGCACACTGCTGTGCTTTTCTTTCTTGGAGTGGCTGGTGGGTTCTGTTGACAGTGGAGTGCTTTAACCACAGTGCCACCCGGGCTCCTGGTGCTGTTATGAACCCCAGACCCACTACCGGAGTGCCACTTTTAACTCACAGTGACGCCTCTCTTTCCCCCTACTCTCTTTATTCTTCCCCTTAACTTATATTTGCTGCATCAGCTATGCCACTTCACAAACACAAAGACATCCCACTTCAGAAGCAGTTTCACGTGAAGTGACCGAAATGCAGCTACAGAGTTTATTTTTAAAGTTCGTTTGGAAATATCCAAACTCAGCCTGAAAATGACTAACTGTACAAACTGAAAACAAGAATACATTTCCGTGCAGGGGAGGCTGAGAAATAACCCTCAGTGTTGGGGACTGGGTAGCCAAGTCCAGTGATTTCAAAGTTTCTTGACCTGCCATTCTCGTATTCCACACCGGTATGAATCTGATTTTCCATGGTGAAGTTAATACTGAAATTTGCATATTTCTCTCGATCCACTTTTTTGATTTGCAATGCATATTCATCTGACTGTAGGTGTTTGATGACATCAGGGAACCAAACAGATAATCCATAGTACCTGCAAAGATAAAGCAAAAGGGATTTGGAAAAGTCTTAGCACACCAGTGGGACCCCAACACTTTGCGAGAAGCACCTCCAGTGTTGGCTGGCTCCCTGTAATATCATGAACACAGTAACCTACCCCTGGTCCATCCCCTGGCCCCCATACCTCACAGTTTTGACTCTGCATATATCAAGCTAGAGAACTGGCCTGGGGCTTGGGGCTTGGCTGGGATCTGCAGCAGGCTTGTCATGCCCAGACCCTCTTGGAGAATAGAGCTGCAGAAACAATCTGCTCGTGTCCTCCCACCTGGCATCTTGGCTCTGATGCCTTTCTGCCGTCTGAGGCTGCACCAAGCTACCTCTCCCCTCATTCGCATCCTCGGCCCTGTGAGGGTTGGTGGGGCATTCCTGCTTGGCGAGAATACAATATCTTTCTTGGTTTTTATGCTTCTGTGCTGGTGCTAGCCTGAGGGTAGAGCCCACTCCCCCAAATTGATCAGGGCTGTGAACGGGAACATTCAGGTGATTATCTGAGAATACAGGCTATTCCCACACTCTGCCCTTCTGACAGCGAATGCCACTCTAACAGGAACTGCTAGTCACACTGCTGCCCTGCCCAGCATAGTAGCCGCTGACCATGCACACGCAGCTCCTGGACAGTGGAAATGGGGTGGATCTCAATTGAGATTTGATGCTCAGTGTAAACATACATCTAGAGTTTTGAAGACTTAATAGGAAAAAGGAATATAAAAACCCTTATTGATCATTTTTCCTTTTATGTCGAGGTGATAATACTTTGGACGTCTTGAAGGGGAATGGGATGGAGGCAGGAAGCACCAGGAGGAAGCCAAGTACACGCTCGTATAGGAAGGAGCCTGCGATGGGTGAGCTGGAACAACATGTGTAGGAAGGATTGCATGTAAAACTGATGATCTGCTCTGGAAGCCTTGATCTAATTCACAATAAACAGTTTAAAATGTATTGAATTTAGTTGCACTTGTTTCTTTCACTTGTTTCAAATGATAGATGGAGCTCCTTCCTACTCAATTTCTATTAGATGGTGTTGTTGCCGGGGCTTGTTGGGCACCCACGATTGGTTCTAACTCACTGAGACCCCACGTGCAGCAGAATGAAGCAGTGCCCGGTCCTTGCCCCTTCTCACACCAGTGGCTATCCTCGGGCCCATTGTTGTTGCCACTGTATCAAACCGCATGAGGATCTTCCTCTTTTTCACTAACCCTCTCTTTTACTAAGGGAGCCCTGGTAGTGTGGAGGGTGATGCCTTTGGGTGCTAATCACAAGTTCAGCAGTTCAAATCTACTAGTTGCTGCACAGAAGAAAGGTGAGACTTCCAGCTTGCATAAATATTTACAGCCCAGGAAACCCAAAGAGGGTAGTTCTACTGCGCCCTCGAAGGTCTCTATGAGTCAGACTCTGCTTGATGGCAATCAGTTTGGTTTTTGAATGTTGTCCCGATTCTCCTAACAACATGTCCATAGTACATGAGACCTAGTGCTCTATCTTCACCTCTAGAAGAGTAATAGGCCATACTTCTTCCAGGACAGATTTGCTCTTTCCTCTTTCATTCTCTGGTCCCTTTAATGGTCCTCACTTGCAGCATTATTGAAAGGCCTCCGGTCTTCTCCGGTCTGCCGTACTCATCGTCAGCGTCTGCACGCCTAGGAGGCGACTGAACGCACTGCAGCTTGAGTCGGGCGCACGTTCCCCCTCAAAGTGGCGTCTGTGCTGTCGAACACTTTAAACAGGCCTTTTGCAGCAGGTTTGCTTGAGGCGATGATGCATCACTTGATTTCTTGACTGCTGCTTCCAGGGTGCGGATGGTGGAGCCAAGAAAACGAAAATCTCTGGCAACGTGAATCCTTTCTCCGTGGATCGTGATGCTACTTACGGTCCGGTTGTGAGGACTTTGGTTCTGTTTTGGTGGCGTAGTGGTTATGCATTGGACCGAGATCTACATGGTCAGCAGTTCCAAACCCCCAGCCCTTCTGAGGGGAAAAGACCTTCTTTCAATTCCTGCCAACAATTACAGTCTTGGAAACTCATCCAGGCAGTTCTATGTGGTCCCATAGGATCTTATGAGTTGGCTTCAACTCAATCAATCAAATTAAAAAAAATTATTATTGTTTTCTTTATCATGAGGTGTAATCCATGCCAAATGTAGCTTTAGAAGTTCAACAGTAAGGAAGGTTGTTACAGATGCAAATTATGAGGCTTTTCCCTAGACCAGAAATTTGGGGTTTGGAGCCCCCAAATCTTTGTTTTCAAGAGCCCTGTAGGTGATTAGAGTGCAAATTCAAGTTTGAGGACAACGGCTCTAATTTATTCTCAGTTACAATAAAAGACTTTATCATCTGCAGGTGCTGTCGGAGCGCTGACTTTGCCACAGAACTAGTTTTGGGTTCTGCACATGCTGTCTAAGCCTCAGTTAACCCATCTTTAATTTGGGCCCAACGTGGCTGTCTAAGCCTCAGTTAACCCATCTTTAATTTGGGCCCAACCTAATGGAATGCAAAGTGCTTAGTATATAGCAAGTATGCAAAACAGTATCTGGACTCCGCCCCTCCCCCCCAAAACCCCCAAAATAAATAGAAGCCATTTTATTAGGAGATAATGCAGTCATCACACCATTCAATCGTGCGGTTATATCAAGCAGTGTTGTACAATCCCTCCCACAATCATTTTCAAACCATTTTCTTCCTTTTCGTACTCCTTGATACCAGCTCTCGATTAATGCCCCCCATCTCCCCGCCAGACCTCCCAGAACCCTTATCCTAGTCACTGTTTCCACAGATTCACCCAATCTGGGCTTCTCAGACTAGAAAGCATAAAAGAACACAAAACACAGAGTCAAGAAGGCTACCACCAATAACCAAATGCAATTGTGATTTTTTTTCTCAATTTGAGAAAAATATGAAAAACTAGATCACGCACAAAGTGTATCAAAAGGGAGATCTAATGACAAGATCTTAACCAGCCAGGCCGGATTTATCATTTAAATCTATTACAATCGTCTCTCCAATACTCTCTGTCTGATCACCAGGCAATTCCCATCCCCCAATTATGGTCAGAGGAAAATCACTAGAGCGTTAGTCCATGTGTAGACACCGTGAAGGTATTTGGGGTGTACACTGCCATCTATAGCCTTCTGCAAACTAGAATTTCACAATTTAAGCTCTGATACCATTCCTTCCTTCGTATTTGGATGATTTAATTTACAATCCTTGGATCGTGGATGTTGGTGTGCTTCTTCCCTGTGGGCTTAGCTGACGTCTCACTTAGATGGCTGCTTGTTTGAAAATGGTGTTTCTAACCATCATTGTTTTCACAAGGATTCCAGAGACATCTTTTGGTTCAAGATCCCAAAGATTTCAGCCTCTTCTCTTCATGGGTCATGAGTTGGTCACTGCAGAGCATGTTTGGAGGAACAGTGGGATTCTGCCCAACCTAGAATCCTGCAGTTGAACAATGCTTTACACGGGCAGGTAAACAGTATGTTACTAGTGGGCAGTAGAGTAAGAAATGACTCAGACACAATATTCCCCTGCCATAGACGTCTGGCTAAAATGAAAAAACAAAAACAGTAATGTGGGCAGTGCACTATTCTGGGATGTCCATCACCAATGATTCAGCAGATATTTAGGGAACTTCCACTAAATGCAAGAAACAGGTTCTGGGAATTTTTCAGTAAAGAAACAATAAAGCTCATCAAAAATCACTAAGTATAGCACCCCCTGCCCCCAAATAAACAAATGAGATAATTACCATGTGACCCTAGACTCCTTGAAAATCGGACTTCCGTCCTGCTTGTCTTTGTCGTCTTTATACCTAACCCAGTGCTCAATACACCAAGCCCCAAACCAAACTCACTGCCACCGAGTCCATGCCAACTCATAGTAACTCTACAGGACAGAGTGGACCTGCCCTTTGATTTTCTGAGACTGAGCTGGGTAACACAGCTACTGGTTTCTAACTGCTGACCCTGAGGATCAAAGCCCCAGGCAATAACCACTACATCACCAGGTGCCTTGCGAAGCTCCCAGTAGTAGGTCTTTAACATATGCTAGTTTTCAGCCTTCTATTCGTTCTTAGAGACATGGATTTTTCAGAACGTGAGTGGGAGTTACATTGCTAGTATTTTAAATCCACTCTCTCAATTTAGAAATGAGGAAGCGGAAGCTAAGGTAATATGCGCGTGTCACATAGCTGACATGTCACATGAAGCCCAGAGCAGAGTTAAATGCTCGGTCCCCTGGCCCCCAGCTTCCTTGTCTTTCCATCTATTTTTCCTCAGCTAGCACTCACGAGGTTGAATTTAGGGGTGAGGAGGAGGAGTAAAGGAGCTTTGGTGGCCCAGTGGTTCCACGTGGGGCTGCTAATTGCAAGGTCAGGGGTTCAAACCACCTCCTCCTGTAAAAAGTTACAGCTTTGGAAACCCAAAGACACAGCTTGACTGCCCTGCAGGGGTATTATGAGTCAGAAGTGACTCGACATGGGTTTGGTTTGGGTTGAAAGTGTAAAGTTTTATTTAACCGCAGTTTTTCTAAACATTAAAAATGGCAAAAATAGATTGTGGATATTTTAAAATAATAAATATTCAGCTATTTTTTCACACTGCTTCCTGCTTTATTTTTTGGGGGGTGGGGGGAACACATCTATGATGGTTCTGTGCATTTATTGAACACCTATTATGTGCCAGAAAAAACCTTGTCTTACTGGAGCTCCAGAAGGGGAAGAAGACGCTCCAGACCCAAGGAGTCGTTCAGGTAGGCAAAGGTGGGAAGATGAGCAATGGCAAAGTTGAAGATGGAACCGGGAGACAGGAGGGAGGAGACGCCATTTTCAGAAGGAGGTACGCGGGGAAGGAGTTACTGAGAAGGTGCTCTCTGAGGAACGAAGGTCAGGGAACGAGCTGTGTATTGTCTGGGAGAAGACAGTCCACAGCAGTGGCAAGCTCAGAGGTCCGAGAGAGAACATTCCAGCCTGTCCAAGGTACAGGGAGAGAGGGCAGTGGGGCAGGGGCTGAGAGACTAGGGGAGGAAGGTGGCGAACTCCTGAGGGACTAATCATCTAGAGCTTTCCTGGAATGTTCAAATACTATTAGTCTTGTCAACTTGGCTTTATAAGTAAAATCACTGGTTCATGAGAAGGATACTCGTCAGCTGACTTACGCTAACACATTTGTCTCACAGCAGGCTACTAAGCAAAGTGAAAAAAGACGCAATGGCACCATATGAAAATGTAAGATTTCTCCTGAAAATGTAATATGTGAGACTTCTCCCGCCACAAGTCAGCCAGGGTGCAGCCCAACACTGCAGGAACACACATTCCTCTAGTTCTTTAATGCGTCCTCCCCCCCACTAGCATGACCCCAGTTCTACCATACACAACCAGCTGGTACAGATAAGAGCTCTTGACACATGGAATCCAGAACAGATAATCCCTTCAGGAACAGCAATGGGAGGATCAATACCATGAAGGTAGGGGGGAAGTTGGGGGACAAAGGGGAGAAACGGGAAACCGACTACAATGATGGATGTATTAACCGCCGCCGCCACCTCCCAACTCCCAGGGAGATGAACAACAGAAACATAGGCAAAGGGAGACAGCAGATGGTGTAAGATATGAAAATAATAATAACTGATCATTTATCAGGGGTCCATGAGGGTGGGATGGTGGAGGAGAGAGGGAAAAAGGAGGAGCTGATACCAAGGGCCCAAGCAGAAAGAAAACGTTTTAAAAATGATGATGGCGACAGCTGTACAAATGTGTTTGATATAATTGATGTATGATTGTTATAAGAGCTGCAAGAGCCCCCCAATAAAATGATTTATTAATTAAAAAAAAAGATTTCTCTTGGTAAGAGTTCCAATATTACTTACCCAAAGGACAGGGTGAACCAAACAATCGTAAGCTTGATCGTATTTTCCCTTACTGGGTAGTTGAAACATCTCATAAAAGTCAGCCAAATCTGTGAAATATTAGAGAACTTTGTTTTCTTAGGCCGTTTTGTCAACCCCATTCCCAACCCACTCCACCAAATTATAAAGGCTTTTTTTTCTTCTTGGCCATGAATTCATTTGAATGGAATGAGAGCTGTAACACATAATGCAAAAGCTGAAGGACATCAAATACTGGAATTTCCATTTTTCTGTGTTTTTTCTTTTTTGGAGGTCAATGATAAAGTAACACAAGATTTCAATTCACCTGGTCACTGCCAAGCTTCCTGGCCTAGCACCTTCCCTTCATTCCTCCACCCTGGAACGTACTGGCTGCCCAGCTGACCGCAAGGGGCTTCTATTCCCTGGCCCTGGTCCAGGAGGTAGGTGGCCCAGGCAGCAGGGACTGGCACAGCTCTGCCCGCCTCCCGTCTACTCACAAATCCAACGCGACTGGGCCAGTCAGCGCGGGGCCTGTCACTTACGCCGTGCAATTCGGTGCGGATTCGAACAAAACACCTCTTGTACCACGTTCCTGTGTCGCTCTCGATTTCAATCAGCTCGTCTAGTTGCTTTGGGGTTTTGATCCTGTTTACCTGTAAAGAGCAGCAGAGCGTAAAGAGCCGAGTCCTCCCCCCCACCCCACCCCCACCCCGTGGAAGTTGCTGTGTTTAGGTTGACAGTTCTGAAAGAAATGAAAGCTGACTCCAAGAAAAAAGCTGGTTATTTGATAGCACAGCCCAACAACAACAACAACACAATTTTTTTGGTGTCTTGGTTTTTAGCCCTGTTCCTGGGTTAGTGGAGTCACTGAGTCAGAACACTGCATTGGATGGACCGCAGCAGCTTTAGGGTCTTAGTGATGGGGTTCGATGGTATTTTCAGCTATTAAACCAACCAACCAGCCAACCAACCAACCAACCAACCAACCAACCAACCAACCAACCAACCAACCAACCAACCAACCAGCCAGCCAGCCAGCCAGCCAAACAACCAACCAACAAAGAGGCTCACTGCCGGCTAGCCAATGCCGCCTCATAGTGACCCCACAGACAGGGCAGGGTTGCACTGGCCCGGAGAGTTTCTGAGGTTGGTTATGGAAGTAGAAAGCCTCATCTTTCTCGCTCAGAGCAGCTGGTGGTTTTGAACTGCACACCTTGTGATTCGCTGTCCAATGCATAACCAATACCCGGGGCTTCGAGTTTTGCCACAAGGGCTCCTATTTTTAGCTATTAGGTTATACTAATTTTAAGTTTTTCATCCCAATTTTCAATAGATGAAGACTTCGGACCCACAAATTAGAAGACAAAACAGGTCAGAAATATTTGAAAGAGAATTAGGTATGAAGGGACTTCCCAGCGAAGCTGTGTATGGACTCACGGTAACTAATTGGCTGCTATTGAAATGCCAATCATAAGGTCAGTGGTTCAAACCCATCGGCCGCTGTGCAGCCTTTAAAAGGCGTACAGGTTTGGAAACCTCGAGGGGCAGTTCTTCTCTGTCCTATGCACAGGGTCACTGTGAACCAGAGTCACGAATGGCTGTGGGCTTTGCTCTTTGGTCAGGGAAGCTGCGCAGTACATACAGAGACTGTAAGTGGGATTACTGCAACGCACAGACCACAGCTTGAGTGGTGTGAAGAATAAACATGCAAATTGAAAAGGCACATATGTGGAAGCTGTGAGGGCAGTTGAGAGTGTCCAAAATGTAAGACTTCATAGCAATGTTCATCAATATTTTGAAGATCTAAATTTTTCTCAAATGATGCAGTAAACATTTCAGAACACATGCTAATAGACGGAAGTTTGTGGATAATTTACGTTAAATGTTTCAGAGGTGAGGTTGATGCCAAGTTTCTTTATAAGATAAATCCTGTTTTTAAAGAGGTTCGGTGCACGGATGGGGAAGTGGTGCCATATTAGAAAAAGGAGTGGTACATTATATTTTTAATAGAGGAGTTTGAACTCTGATGAATTCATCTTGGATTTCAGTACTTTTGACTCTATTGTACCAAATCCACTCTCAGTCAACCGATTGTGGTTCATAGTAACTGTATGGGACAGCATGGGACTTTGCCTGTGGGTTTGTGAGGCTGTAAATCTTTATGGAAACAGAAAGTCTCACCTAGCTCACTAGGTGATGAGGGTTCCCTATTTAGTGTTCAGTAACTTATTTCTGGCCTGGAACGACTTGCTATTCCGTTAATAAAGGTGATTTTGTATGTGGGGAAAATTTCATGTTCACCTTGTTGTGTTCTTTGCATCAAAGGACACCATGTGAAGAATAACTTGGCTCTAAACATTTAGCACAGCACAGACTCCTTTAAATAAAGCCAGCATGCATGTCCTTTCCCCCAGGCTAGTTCACACCGCTCCACAGCCTCTTGATTGATGGGGAGGCGCAGTGAAGAGAGGTGTATGGTATCTGCGCTGTATCTCCAAAACTAGAGCTGATAGAGGGAAACTGGTGGCATTTTTTTTTTATGACTCAAAAGGTCAAATATACCCAGAAACAAATCTAACACCTGAGGCACCAAAATACATATTGGGCAATGTAACCAGTCCATATACACTTGAAACCAAGGACATACAGTGGTTTCAGTCGACAGGATACAGAGCCCAACAAAACCTCAAGAAAACCATGGAGTGAGGAATCAGTCGAAGGAAATACAGAGAGAGAGAGGAAGAGTGAACGGTGATGGGATAATATGAAGCAACAATACCCCCCTCGGAGTAAATGCTCCACAGACACACAGTAGCAGACAACATCCAGAGAGATTGCCTTCTGGATTATTAAACTATCTTCCTTAGACTCAAGTGATTAAACATGCTTTCCTCTGGAATCTGCTTATGTGGTAAACATGGCTCCTGAAAAACACTTCCTTAATGATCTCATGATCTAATGAGCGATGCCTGTCCTTTGTTTCTGTGATATTTTACGAATGTCTTTCTGCAAGTTTGTGGATTTTTAAAAAACCTTTCATCTTAATCTCACATTGCAGATGTTTTTAATCCCTGTGTCATTTGAGAAGTTTGGCCTTGTCCAAAGTCACACCAAAAAATTCACTTACATTTTTTTCCTAGAAATTCTGTAATTGTTTTCTTTTTACATTTGCTTTCTGGACAATTGTGTGTGTCTTTTTACATGCATGGCGTGCAGCAGAGATTAAAGTGTACTGATGTTTGAACGTCCACGTGCCAGCACAACTGGTTGGAAAAGCTACCTGTCTGCTATTGAATTGCCTTTGCACGCTAATAAACTCAACTGACCCTAAAACCAAACTAAGCCTTCCTAACGCTTTCCCCAGAGAACCCACGGAGTGCAGTGGGTTAGCCGTTGGGCTGCGAACAAGGTCAGTAGTTTGAAATCGGCCGCCACTCTGGGGGCAGAAGAGGAAGCTTTCTACCCCCATAAAGATCTACAGCGTCGGAAACCCATAGACATGGCACGACTCTGCCCTCTAGGGCGGCTATGAATTAATTGACTGATGGCAGGGCGGGGATGGCGGCTGGGGTTTATTTTGGAATGCTTCCCCATCAAACTTCTATCCTTCGAGGGTCCCTGTGAGAGACCGGCCCTGATCTCCTGTCTCCCATAATGAGAGGTCAGCAAATGCTCACAGGTGACCATGATCCAAGGTCAAGGGAACCAGTTTCAATTTCAGGCACCAACACCGATTCTTAATGAGAGTAAACAACAACAACAAATAAAACCAATTGTCATCCAGGTGACTGAGACTCTTGATGCCTCCCCCCCCCCCCCATATATCAGAACAGAGGTGTCCTCTACAGGCGTTCAATGGCTGGTCTCCCAAAAGTGGAACTCCGGCCCCTTAAACAGGATGCCTCTGGGTGGTCCTACCCCCCTTTCATATCACAGTGGTCTTCTGAGCACTCAACATACTACTTTTAGGGGTCTCCTCTCTTCTCAGTAGTGTTCGTTCATTCACTCACTGGAGACATGATGTAAAACCTCAGACCTTCTAAGAAGTTACCACATAAAGTTGAAGTACTCTCATATACGCCTATACACGATGACAGGGAAACAGTGTACAGAACACTTGACTTCAGGGCCAGGGGGAAGGCTTCATGGACTGGGAAATTTGAGTGGCGGCTTCTGGGAAAAAATATAATCTTCCATGTATGTCAACTGCTCGGAGGACATCCCAAGTGGGGGGACTAGAAGCTGCAAACACCCAGGAGTGTGAGGAAAATCAGCATCTTGTGCAACTACGAAGAGAGACTACCTGAAGACAAACACAAGGTGGAAGGGGCTTCAGTGATGAAGGCTGAGCCAGAGCAGAAGTAAGACAGGCGGTGACAGCCAATGGCTGCGTGTGTCCAATTTGCATTAATGTAGACCGGCTTTTCTCACAGAGAATAACCTCATTTTTACAATATGGAAAAGCACCTCATTCAGATGGAATAGCAATGCCAGATCATCTGGTAAAATAGCAGGTACTAGTAGCCTAGTAGTTTTGTGTTGGGCTGTGATCTGAAAGGTCAGCAGTTTGAAACCATCAGCAGGTCCATGGGAGAAAGACAGGGCTTTCTACTCCCATACACAGTCACAGTCTCATAAACTCACAGGGGCAAGTCTACCCTGTCCTATCGGGTCTCTAGGAGTCGGCATCCCCTCGATGGCAGTGAGTTTGGTTCTGGTTTGAGGAGCTGAATGACATGTGTGACTGAGAAAGCAGAACTGGGAAATAAACAGGAGTCAGACAGGCAGGGCCTTGTTGGCCTCTGAGGATTTTTGTCTTTATACTCAGAGCAATGAGAAGCCAATAAAGTGTGGGTTGTGATGTGAGTTATGCACATGCATGTGCAATCTAATGAGATAGTAATGTTGTCAAACTAGATCATGTTGAAACTACAAACTTGGATCACCTTTCTCTGGCTTCCCATATAACTGCCTTCCTTTATTAAATTCTGATTTAATATTAATTGTTGATCTAAGAAATGACCACACATAAAAAAGCAGTCGTGCATGTAGAGAACTATTATAGAAGACAATGTACATTGTCCTCTTTAACCAGGTCTATGAATAAACTCTTCTCAATTTAGAACTTGAGTAAAGTTTATCTTTCCATAAAAATTGATACTTTGCATAAAATTTGTGTTGAAGTGCATAAAATTTGTATTGAAAGCAATGTACCATATGTACTCATGTATAAGCTGAGTTTTTCAGCACATTTTAATGCAATTTTTGTGATAAAATTAGGTGCCTCAGCTGATATCTGGGTAGGCCTATACTTGAGTATATGCGGTAATTAGAAGTCATTACATTGATCTTTCAGCCTTTGTTATCCAGAAAGCTAGAGTTCCTGAGCTGGGACAAAAGATGTAGGCTTGACTACTAGTCTAACTGCTGGCAGCTGGAAGCCCCTCAGCAGTGCCACGGCAGAGGCGTCTGCGGACCTGCTAATTCTGTAAAGACACAGACACCAAGCCCTTCGGCTCGGTTCTGCTCTGTACCACAGGGGCTCGCCGGGAGTGGGATCACCTTGCTGCAGTGAGCCTTTGGGGTCTGGAGCTGCAGAGCTGTGTCAGGCTCAGTTACTTTGCTTTGATCTTTTAATAAAATTGTTAAACCCAGGAAATCATTTTACCATTTTACCAAGTTTCCCACAGTCTGTGGAGGCCTCAGAGTTAGAAAGGAGAATGCCTGGCATCGCAGAGAAAAGGGGTGGGGTGGCCATGACGGAGGCCTTTGGTGGGAGTAGGGAAGGGCGGGTGGAAGAGGTGGAGGAGGACTCCCTCTCGGTCATCCATGTGGGACCCCGGAGAGCAGGATGCCCCCTAATGCGGGCTCAGAATTTTGTGCCGCTCAGTCTCATGTAAAATACACATCATTGACTTGGGCTTTTGTTTCAATGTGATAAAGTTTATCTTTCAACAGAGTGTTTGTACATTTTCATTCATTTAATAAACTACTGCATGTATTTTCACTTTGGACTTGCTTTAAGACTTCTTTTGTTTGTAAAATTCCTTTACTACTTGTCTCCTTATAAATGAACTACATTTTCCCTCTTCTTCTAATCTTTAATGCTTTTCAAAATTATAGAACTCATAGCTAATCTCAAGTGGTTATTTTTATATTTTTCCAAAAGCCTACATTTTCATAAGAGGAATTTTTGTATATTTATCCCCTTGAGTGCATAAAATGGTTATAGAGTAATAAAAAAGAGAAAATTTCATATTTAATATTCACATCAGATGTTACTATATTTAAACCATTATACTACTCCTTACTTATCAACATGCCTATTTCCCAAAGGCTAGGTCATTACGTCACAATAGCTGTGATGTGACAATGGAGGAGGATTATTACATCAGATCACAAAAGGGAGGATGACTATATCACTACATAATGGCCAAATTACATCATTACATAATTGCCAGTTCCATAATTGTATAACTACAAAATTACACCATTAACATACTGCCAAACCACTGAGAATCAGGGCCACTAGACACATTCACTTAACTATCGCTGCCAGTGTTCTCTTACCACCCACCCTGGCACATGTTACTGTCTGATGTTATCTCGTTCATAGGCAAATGCGATGGAGCTTTGATGATTGCCATAAATGTGCAATGTCAGATAACAAGACGGTCGATACGTGAGGAGGTGTACATAGAAATCCACGTGCTCATAACGTGTTTCTTGCGTGTTTAACTTTGTGTCATGTTGGTTTGAATACTCAAGTCACTTTTGCAAGAGAGGTACCTGGTGATATTTTGGGGTGGTGGTGGGGGTGGCAGAGTTCTTCCACTTATCAACTCAAGGGCAGCAAGTTTCCATTTATGAGAACATCTTTCTATTTCTTTAAGTGAACGAATGATCTGGTTTTCAAGTTGGAAGGATCTTCTTGCTAGGAATATGATAGATCTCTATAGGCTCATGTAGGAGCCCTGGTGGTGTAGTGGTTACTTGTTGGGCTGCTAACCATAAGGTCAGCCATTCAAAACCACCAGCAGCTCCTCAGGAGAAAGATGAGGCTCTCTACTCCTATCAGGAGTTACAATCTTGGAGACTCTGAGGGACAGTTCTACCCTGTCCTATAGGGTCACTATGAGCCAGCACTGACTCGATAGGCGAGAGTTTGGTTTTTCATTTATATACTTTCCTACTCTTTTAATTAAGGAGACATTTTAAATAGGATCTGGTGTGACATTTAGTCCTTTAGGAAACCCAGATTTCAGGCATTGCTCTGCGCTTTAGACCAAGGTTGTTGAGTTAGTTAATTGTGCCAACCTGGCTGATAAACACAGGTGGGGTTAATTGAAGGGCGGAAGAGATAAATGGCTCAATGAGCCTCACCTTTCTAGTTCTCGGGTCTCTTGCTTTCTGAAGGTTGGACCAGGGTGCAGCTGCCTTAGCCAGTTCCCTGTTTTAACTTGCAAGGCTCACTTCCTGCAAGACATCCCTGAGGAGAAACCATGTGGACCTACCCCGATGCAGTCCTGGGTGCTGGAGCAACCGTGTGGAGACCCCTGCCAGCACTGAGATGCTTACACTTTCACTGATTCAGCTTTCCTCCTGCAGTCAGCATCATTGTGTCTGTCTTGTGAGATGGAGGAGGGCTTTGTGGATTGACGTCAGACATATAGGCTAATGTTGGATTTGGGGGCTTGGGCAGCACTGGGTTGGGATGTTTTCTTGATGTGCACTTACCCTTTATATAAAACTCTCTCTTGTACATGAGTTCCTGTGGATTTGTTTCTCTAAAGTACCCAGACTAACACAGTTGTCAATGAGAACTCACATTGGATCCCCCAACAAACTCAATGAAACCCGATACAATCCATGGGAGGCCTGACGAGGAACGAAGTAGGACGCACCTGGAGAAGGCTAGCCAACTAGCCAGTCATGAGTCCTCAGGGTGCTACCACAGAGCACAGCTTTATCATGCTATCTCTGTTTGCTGACTCCCCCTCTCCCAATATACATATACACGCATACTCACGTGTGCCTGTGTGCATATATTAATAAACGTGTGCAAATACAAACAACTGGTTCTGGAACAAAGTGTGGCTGATATGATGTTAACTACTCTCATATATCTTCTCACTTAACAGTCTCTAAAATTCCATCTGTTAGGGGGTAGGATAGCTCTTTTGGAAATTAGGAAAACAAGCTCAGAACATTGATGTTATTTGTCCAAGTCACACAGCAAGTCAGTGACCTAGATAGACTTCTGGGCCCAGATCCTTTTACCACAAGGCTTAGGCTCTCAACCAGGCTCAGAGACCCTCGGAACACTCAGAAGTACTGATTGAGCAGCATGTGGAAATATGAGGAGGTTTACAAAAGTCTGCGGGGGAAAGTCCTTCATCTGTTCATTCTATTTTTTCACGAACTTATGGAAACCCCTCTGTATGTTTCAGAGAACGGTCACGTCAAGAGCGGTGGGTTTGTCAGAGCACCCGAGGGGGTATAAGAGAAACCAGAGCTCTCTTTCTAGCAAGTGGAGAAGAATCAACCCGGGAGCCCTACACTGAGAGCCTCCTGTCTCTTGTTGAAGCCAGGGGTCAGAGTCTCTGAGATTACAATGGGGCCTCTCTTTCTTCACCCCATAAATCAGCTTCGTGTTATCCTAAATAGGGTAAGTCCCAGGTTGACAAATTAAGGCCTGTGAGCCACATCTGGCACCTGGCCTGTTTCTGTAAATAAAGTTTTATTGGAACACAGCCGCATAGATTCACTTATATCTTGTCTTTGGCTGCTTTTGCGCTAGTGTGGCAGAGCCGGTGGTACAATCGAGACCACAGGCCTGCAGGGCACAAACTATTCATGATCTAGCCCTTTGGACAGCGGGTTCTGAGCGCGGTACCGAGATTCCCCAGGAGCACTCACCGTGAAGACCTTCTCAGGCTGGCCCCGTGCTCTCATGTTTGTGTCATGAATTAACTTCAGAATCATCCAAGCTTCGTCATGTTTCCCGACCTAAGAAATACAAGTAGACAGCAAAGGGCTAAGAGGCGAGTCGCCTCGGTTTCCTGACTTTCCCATAACTGTCTCCTCCTCCTGCCGGGCCGAACTGAACGTGCTCGCGCAGCGGAGTTTATGCAGTCTCATCGGAACTGGCAGCCCCCCGGGCCATTATTGAGTACACTGCCAGCTGAATGGATGGGTCGAGAACAAGGCATAGCACATCTGGATGGTATAAACTAATTTATCGAACATAAGCCAGGCCCTCCTCATTGAGAGAAAAGCTACTTGCTTAGGGAGGACCATGGCTTTCTGGCGCCGAGGCAGCTTGTTGATGCGCCGTCATGTAAAGCACAGCTGCTTGAAACCCAGCCTGCCCTCCACCCTAGGGAAAGAAGTAGATCCCCGAAGAGGCGAAAAGCCTTTCCTAGAAGTCACATGGGGCTCTTTCCCGTGCAGGGTACTTGAGTATTTCGAATAATAAGCATTACCTCCAACAAGAAGCGGGGGCTTTCCGGCATGAAGGTGAGGGCCACCACGGCGCAGACGCACGGGAGCGCGCAGACGATGACGAACACGCGCCAGCTGTGGAACTGGTAGGCCGACCCCATGCTGAAGCTCCAGCCTGGAAAAAGAGGGCAGGACGCATGAGGGCAGGCTCCTTCCTCCCGGGCTGCCTCCTGGGAAATGAGGGCTCCACCGTCAGTGGAGCAGTGGGGCCTCCCCCACCATGCCCTGCTCCCCTGGAGGACACTGAGAGCATCCCCAAGAAGGAAAGTATGTGAACCTGACAATGGCCTTCAGGAGCAGGTGCAACGTGTGTTTATGCACCACCGGATTGCAATTCCACTGTGGGTTGTTCTGAGACAATGCTTATTTCTACCGAGTGACCATGCCGGATCTTCTGTTTGTTCTTCCAGATCATCCTCCATCCCACGGTGGCGGGACAGGAGACCGCCCTCTGGGTACTGTGTGCACTGTGGGCTCTTGCTCACTACTTTTCCATCTGACTTACCAGCGGTAGAACACAGGGTGGCAGGGTTGAGGTACTCCCCCCCCCCTCCTGATGGGGATGGCACACCCCACCCCCAGGATTTTCTCCGCATGCACACAGAGTGCAACTGACCAAGAGGACTGTAAATCTGTTAGAGGTATTTTTATTATAACAAGAAAAGCATACTGCCCTGGGATGGCAAGAGAAATCCCTGCAAGACCTGCAAGGAAGCCTCTGTGGGACTGGCTCCCCCATGGCTGCAGGCTGCAGGAGCCCACAGTTCTCAGTGAGAAATGAGGAGGAGCATCCAGTAGAACGGACAATGCAGAGTCGATTTATGGAGGCATAGATGAATTGTATGAGGTGGCCTTTTATTCTAATAGTGATTGGTACCGGGAAGGCTTGATAGGAACAAAAGTCGGGTAGTCTACATCCCATCCCAAGAGAGAGTCGTATAATTATTCATTGTAAACACAGGAGCCAACTGAGAGTCGTAGAGGTCATTTCTGGAGGTGACATAACTTCCTCATGGCCACAAAGCCCAAGTTACACGTCAGAATCATCTCCATCGGGATTCAAGGCAGAATCTTCTACATCGGCACACAGCTTCAAGGGTAAACCAGAAAGCATCGCGACAGAACCATAGAAAACTGGCTGAACAGTGTCATAGTCACACAAGTTCATGTCAACTTGATAAATAAAAACTAAGGGGTGGAGTCGAGCCTGTCAATCAGGTCACAGCCTGGTGATCCCTCCTTGTGGACATGGCTTTCTCACGAGGATTCTGGGACTTCATCTCTCCCTCCCTGGAGATGGGACACACTCTCTCTCTGCTGCACATTCCACATGGAGCCATGCTGATGGCAGTCAGAGCCCTGAAAATGCTTCCACTGCCATTGGACCCCCACAACTTTCTACCACCGGCCTGTGATCTTCCTGCATTTAGCATCATTGATGCACTGCGTGAGTCTGAAGAGGAATTCATGGGCTAATATGGTACTAATGGGCTAATACTGAACTTATGGACTTTATCTGGACTGAACTGGAATTTTTTAATATTAACTTTATTTGGGGTGGAGGCTCTTAGAGCTTTTATTACAATCCATACATATATCCATTGTGTCAAACACATCTGAATATATGTTGACATCATCTTTTTCAAAACATCTCCTTTCAAATTGAGCCCTTGCTGCCAGCTCCTCATTTTTTACTTCTCCTTCTTCCCCACCACTCCCTCCCCCATGTCCCCTTGAATTCTACCAGGACAGCCCTGCTGCCTTTGAAGAAAGAGTACGTGCATGTTGTGATGGAAAAATAATTCCTTGGCACAACTTACCTGACCTTTGTCTCACTGAATTTCCAGCTTTCTTAAAACTTCTTAATAATAAACTCCCATGATTTTCCTGTATCCTTTGAGAAAATCCATCACAATTACCCCTTGGAAATAACCCCAAACAGTCCTATAACCTTCTGAGCTGACCTCTCTGCCTTACATTTCACTGACCCAGTAGGACACCCCAGAAGCCACGGTTTTGGTTGGCTCTGTAACTTAAGGCTACTTAACAAGACGAAAGGAAATGAGAAAACTTGCCTGCGGCTGTCACTGATGACAGATACGTTTAAACACTTTTGGGGGTGGGAGGTGGGGTGAACAGATCTGTTTTGTATGAACCGGAACCTTACTAGTAATACTTTTTGACACATTCTGATACACTTGTTTAACCATCAGATGTGTTTACAAATGATGTTAACTTGAATGACATGCTATTTCAATCTTAGATTAATAAAAACATCACGGACATATGTGGATTCGGTGGATTACCGGTTTAACTATATTGTTAACATTCAAACCCACTGCCATCGAGTTGATTCCGACTTATAGTGACCTTACAGGACAGAATGGAATGGCCCCTGCTGGTTTCCAAGACTGTCCAGCTATGGGAGTGGAAAGCCTCATTTTCATTCTATAGAGCAGCTGGTGGTTTTGAGCTGCTGACCTTGTAGTGACTAGCCCAAGAGACAACCTACTATGCCACCAGGGCTTAATCTCTTATGTAGCAGAATTCAAATGTCTCAAGTTTCTAAACAGTAGGAGACATCCTATGATGGAACGAAGAAAACCTGTCTTGTTCACTTCACATCTGATCTTCCTGCTTCCTTACAAAGAACTTGTTTTTTATTTTTTAAAACTCATTGTATTAAGGGCTCTTACAGCTCTTATCACAATCCATCCATCCATCCTTTGTGTCAAGCACATTTGTACATATGTTGCCACCATCCTTTTCAAAACATTCTCTTTCTACTTAAGCACTTGGTATCAGCTCATGCCCCTCCCCAACCAAATCATGAACCCTTGATATTTATAAAAATTTTGTTTTCATGTCTCACACTGACCGCTGACTCCCTTCACCCACTTTTCTGTTGTTCATCCCCCCTGGAAGGGGATTATATGTATATTATATGTAGATTATTGTGATTCGTTCCCCCTTTCTGCCCCCACCTTCCCCTTCCCCTCCTGGTATCCCTACTCTCATTATTGGTCCCGAGGGGGTTTATCTGTCCTGGATTCCCTGTGTTGCGAGCTCTTATCTGTAGCAGTGTACATGCTCTGGTCTAGCCAGATCTGAAAAGTAGAATTGGGGTCATGGTAGTGGGTGAGGGAGGGTAAGGAAGCATTAAAGAACTAGAGGAAAGTTGTATGTTTCATTGGTGCTATAGATCACCCTGACTGGCTCATCTCCTCCCTGTGATGTTTCTGTAAGGGGATGTCCAATTGTCTATAGATTGACTTTGGGTCTCCACTCTGCCCACCCCCTCATTCACATTGATATGCTTTTTTGTTCTGGTTGTTTGATGCCTGATACCTGGTCCCATCGACACCTCAAGACCCCACTGGCTGGTGTGCTTCTTCCATGTGGGCTTTGTTCTTACCTAGATAGCTGCTTGTTTATCGTTAATCCTTTAAAACCCCAACGCTATATCTTTTGATAGCAGCGCACCATCAGCTTTCTTCACCACATTGGCTTATGCACCCATTTTGCCTCCAGCGATCGTGTCAGGAAGATGAACATCATGGAATACTAGGTTATTAGAACAAAATGTTCTTGAGTTGAGGGAATACTTGTCCAAGAACTTGTTTTGTAAAGACTTTAAATCTTATTCTTTTAAGCACTGGCTAAACAATAAAAGCCTGCATTGGTTTAGCTGAGCAAACACAACGTTTTCATTGTCAGACCAGAGGACAGTCTGCAGTCACACACTGAAGACACACTAAAGCACAAGGACAAAGGGGCAAGTCAACTGATAAGTAAGTTTCTGGTTCTTCTGTTAACATAAGTTGGTTCAGAAGATGTAATTTTACAAACTAGAATAGGATGGTGTCCTCTCGCCTTGATATTTCCAGATGCCTCTCCAAAGGTTTCAGGGCTCCCCCTGGACAGCTGGGGGTAGGAATATCTCCCTTCTCCTTCCTGCACAGCTCATCAGCGGGTAGAAAGACGGATAGATTCCAGCCTATAGAGGAAGTTGGACTACAAATAACAATCCGAGCCCAGGGGAGTCCAGCTCTGCTCAGTTCCGGCTGCAGCTTCTTTGGGTATCGAGTCTCATCTCTAGCAGTTGAAGTGAGGACAGTCTTTGCTGCTCAGCCCCTTCTCTACTAGGTGAGCTGTGAAGCCAATCTTCTGGCCCCTAGCTTGATGAGGGTGTGCGTGCATGTGTGAGCGTGCATGCACCCATCGTCTTCCTCTACCCTTCCCTCTCTACATTTTCTTAAAAATATGATTTTCCTCTTAGTCTTCAAAACGGGTTTGTATCCTTTTTGGGGGTGCGTGGAGTCTCCAACTGACCACTCCCTCTTTGTACTTGAGCCCACTTTGTAGTACTTCAGAAATAAACGCAGAGAGAATTTCATGCCTCTGCTTTCTCATTCTTAACCCTACACACCCATCTAAATCCAGGCCTTCCTTGTGCTTACAGCAGGTGCACTGTTTGTGCTCTCATTGAAGGCTGACCTTTCCACTTGGGTTCTGGGTCCCATTCTGTGATAGTTTCATAATCTGGTGTCAATTTGAGGATTCAGAGTGAAGGGGTGGAGTCTAGCCTGTCAATCAGGTAGTAGCTTGATGACCTCATTTGTAGGCGCTAAGGAGATAATAACTCACTGGAGGTGGGACACATGCTCACTCCCTGCAAGACATCCCTGTGGAGAAGACGCATGGAGGGAGGCTGATGGAGCCAGATCTCTGGAGCTGGAGAAGCCACTCAGATAACTCTGCCAGTGCTGAGATGCTTCCAAATCCACTGATCCACAAGACTCCCCACCCACTGGCCTGTGATCTTCCTGCATTCAGCATCATTGCATGTGTTTCATGAGTCTGAAGAAGATGATGAATTGGTAGCAGACATATGGGCTAATATCGAACTTGTGGATTTGATCTGGACTGGTGGATGGGCACAGTGGCTGAAACGATGGGCTCCCACGTAGGGACACCTGTGAGGATGGCGCAGGGCCGGGCGGTGTGCTGCTCTGTAGTTCCCAGAATTCCTATGGGTCAGAACTGACTCGATGGTCCCTAACACCAACCACACTCTATTATCCTGAAAGCAAACCAATCAGGCCAGTGGAAGATGCCATTGTCACCTTGCCACCCTCCCCCCCCAAAGCTCATCAAATGAAATCAAAGATCAAGATGATGCTCATTTGCTTTTTTGATGTGAGGGGGACAGTGTATTTGGAGTTTGTTCCATCAGGTCAGACTGTTAATCAAGTTTTCTATTTAGAGGTTCTGAAAAGATGGCATAACAGTGTGTGACCAAAAAGACCTGATTTGTGGTGCACGAGGGACTGGTTTTGCTACCATGACAATGCACCTGCTCATTCAGCCTTCTCAGTGCACTGGTGTATGGCAAACAACAGCATGCCTCTCTTGCACCACACACCTTACTCACCCGACCTCACACCATGCAACTTCTTTTGGTTTCCATGAATAAAAAGGGACATGAAAGAACAGCAATTTGACAATGTAGAAGAGTTGAAGGGAAAAAAAATGAGGGAGGCGCTGCCATCCATCCAAACAGATGAGTTTGAAAAATGTTTCCAAGAATGGAATTGCAAGTTTGACAAATGTATTAAGTGTAATGGAAAGTACTTTGAAGGTGATAAGGTTGTTTTGTAAAGAAATTTAAATACGTAGCTTTGGAAAAAATCCATTTTAATTTTGGGTATCCCCTCATCTATATCTGGCTCATGTTAGAGACATCATTGCTATTTTATGATAGGGAGTATTATAAATCATCCCCACAAGGAATACGGTAATTCTATTGATGGCATCATTAATTAAGCTAATTGTATAGAATATAAAACACTGTTAAGAAAAGGAAATTGCATATATATACACACACCAGCTTTTCAGACTACAATACGTGAATTTTTCACTCATATAGAATGAAAGCTTAAGTTACTGGACACTGTTTACATGAACTAGGAGGGTTGGGGTAACATTCATTGACAAAGGCTAAACCATGCCTGCCAGAGTAATACAAACCATCAAAAAGCCAAGAAAGCATTAAAGTAACAAATATATGATCTGTAATAGGGCCCTTGAGTTTGTCCCAATTTTCTTGTTGATGATTCTTAGAGTTTTGGAGTTTGCATTTAAGTCTCCAGTCCATCTCGAGTCATATTTTTGAATCACTTTTTATCCTTTTTCTAAAAAAATTTTATTGGGGGCTCCTACAGCTCTTATCACAACCCATCTACCCATCCATTGTGTCAAGTGCATTTGTACATATGTTGTCCTCATTTTCAAGACATTTTCTTTCTATCTGAGCCCTTGATATCAGCTCATTTTTCCCTCCCTCATGAACACTGTGTGGTAGTCACCTAATCTGGTGTCAATTTGAGGATTAAGAGTGTAGGGGTGGAGTCTAGCCTGTCAATCTGGAGGTAGCCAATGCGACATCTGTGTGGGCATGGCCTTCTCCTGAGAATCCTGGGAAATCCAGTACTGCCTCCTTGGAGGTGGGAGACCCTTCTCTCTCTGATACACGCTGGGAGCCACAGCAGCTGACAAGACACATGGACCCACCCTGATGCAGAGACCCCTGCCAGCGCTGAGATGTTTCCAACACCACTGGATCCAAAGACTTTCTACACACTGGCCTGTGATCTACATTCGGTGTCGTTGCGTGCGTTTTGTGATTCTGAAGAGGACTTTATAGATTGATATCGGACATATGGGCTAATATTGGACTTATGGACTTGATCTGGACTGGGCTGGGATATTTTCACAATGCTTAATTCCTCTTGTATATAAATCTTTTCTTATACACATATGTGTGTTCATGAATTTGTTTCTCTGGCCTACCCAGACTAACACAAATGGATAATTTATAAATTATCATTATTTTTTCATGTTTTACACTGACCAATGTCTCCCTTCACCCACTTTTCTGTTGTCTGTCCCCACGAGAGGGAGCTATATGTAGATTCTTGTATTTGGTTCCCTCTTTCACCCCCACCTTACCCTTTCCCTCCTGGTATTGCTACTCTCATTTTTAGGTCCTGAGGAATTTATGTGTCCTGGATTCCCTGTGTTTCCAGCTCTTATCTGTACCAGTGTACAGACTCTGGTCTAGCCGGATTTGTAAGGTCACACAGGAGCGTGGGGGAGGAAGCATTAAAGAACTAGAGTGGGGGGAGGAAGCATTAAAGAATATTGGGGGGAGGAAGCATTAAATAATTAGAGAGGAAAGTTGTATGTTTCATCAGTGCTATAGTACACCCTGACTGCCTTGTCTTTTCCTTGTGACACTTCTGTAAGGGATGTCCAATTGTCTACAGATGGGCTTTGGGTCTCCACTCTGCCCACCCCCTCATTCACATTGATATGATTCTTTTGTTCTGGTTCTTTGATGCCTGATACTTGATCCTATCACCAGCGCATGATCACACAGGCTGGTGTGCTTCTTCCATGTGGCCTTTGTTGCTTCTCAGCTAGATGGCTGCATGTTTATCTTCAAGCCTTTAAGACCTCAGACTCTATGTCTTTTGATAGCCAGGCACCATCAGCTTTCTTCACCACATTTGCTTATGCACCCGCTTTGTCTTCTGTGATCATGTCAGGGAGGTGAACATCATGGAATGCCAGTTTAATAAACAAAATGTTCTTGTGTTGAGGGAGAACTTGAGTAGAGACCCAATGTCTGTCTGCCACCTTAACAGTTAACATATAAATATAGGTACATAGATCTATTTCCATATAGTTATATAAAAATATATTTACATATGTCTACGCCCATATTTAGACCTCTATAAATGTTCTTTGCCCCCTAGTTCTTTCCTCTATTTCCTTTTACTTTCCTCTTGTCCCACTATCATGTTCGGTCTTCTTTCACGTTTCAGTAATTCCTCTCGATTACGTTGCCCTTGATCAAGCCCTACACCCTCATCAGATTGATTTTAGATCACTTGTTGTTCCCTTGTTCCTGGGTTTGTTGGCCCCCACGCTTTCTTCCCTCTGCCTCCTCCTCTCCTGGGTCCTCCCCAAACCATCAGTCCCATTGTTTTCTCCACTCAATTGTTTATCCTGCCTATCTTATCTAACATATACATGCAGAGACAATAATAAGCACAAAAACAAGACAGAGCAAAACAAAACAACAAAACAAAGCAACAGCAGCAACAACAAAAAAACCATTGACCCCCCAAAACAAAAGCCTAGTTCCAGGTCTGTTTACCTGACTCTTAGGAGATTTTTCTGGTGGAGTATGATGGGGTGCCATGCAAGGTCTATTTTTGGTATTCCCGGGAGGACTTCATTGCTGCTCTGTTGCGCTCCCTTAGCGTTTCACCCTAGTGCGGTGGGGTCAGGTTGGGCAAAGTCTCTATACTGTGCCTCCAGCATCACTTTTTATCTTACAAAAATAAATTGAGAAGTGAACAGGAGAGACCTCAGAACTACTGAGACCCAAGACGATTGGTCATCACACATGCACAGGATATATACAACTCTTTTTAGAAGCGACTTAATTCTGGAAGTGTATGGTATGTGAATTTTAAATCTATGAAATTATTGAAACAACAACAAAAACACATGTAGATGCCCAAGGAAAACTGCACCCACAGATGGAAAATGGAAATACGGACCTTCCTCTAAAGCTGACAGAGAGAGTGTGCCTTCCCCTAGGGTTAGTGCCCTGAACTTGGATTTCTAGCCTCCTAAATCTGAGAGAAGAAATTCCTTTTTGTTCAGGCCATCTGGTTGTGGTATTTCTGGGAAAGCAGCAGTAGATATCTAAGATAGTCATTTGAAGAATTCTATTTTGCATATTTTTAAAATGAGTTACATGGCTTACCAAAAAATATCAGTATGACAGGTGTTAAGAATTGAACTGTCTCCCACAAATGGAGATTGAATTTCCACCCCTGTTGCCTGTGGAAGTGCTGTTGTTTGAAGATAGTGTCTTTGAAGAGATTGTGAGTTAAGATGAAGTAACAGGTTGGGAGGGGCCTAATCCAGTCATTGTGGGATCCTTATAAAAACACGGGAAGAGACACAGAGGGAAATAAACCATCATGGGAAGACACAGCTATAAGCCACGAAACACCAAGGATTCCCCGCCAACCCCAGAAGCTAAGCGAGAAGCATGCGATCGATTCTCTCCCAAGGTCCTGAGAACTCAGCTGCTGACCTCAGTAACGGGGACACATACTTCCCACACTTATCCGCCCCAAACAAACAGACAAAACCCCCAGACTGACCTAAAAGAACACTTTCTGAATTAAAAACGCACGAAGGAGTGAAGAACAAAGCTCTGACTACTGCACAGCTCAGTCACGACGTCTCTAAGTGTCTCCCCAGCTCCACTTTAAGATGCTTACATTTGTGTTCAAGAGCTCCACAAAGGTCAAAGCACAGACGTCGGGGCGGGGAGCCATGCCATAGGGAGGGAAGGACAGACAGCAAGGTGAAGCCAAGCTACCCTCAGCTGGGGAAGTGGCTTGTTGTCTTCAGAGGCTCACCCTCTTGAAAGGATGGCACCATGCCTTCTTGGTCTTGAAAAAGCATAAGGTTCCTGGGTGGCTGATGGTGCTAATTGTCCTTGGGACTTGGTTAAAATATTCATTAAAATGTCACACTATGGGATTTATCTACAGATAATGGAAATTCCATGCAGGGAAGGACCTCAATTAGAGTATCACAGAAAGGAATTACTGCACAGTACTAATCAGCGTGGCACTAATAAGAGTGTTACGTGTCTCGAATAATTAACGAAGCCATTTACCAACATCAAGCTGAGGCATGTCTGGGATGGCAGAAACCAGCTACCTCTCTGGTTGTCCATTTGTCTGACTCATTCAAGGTGCCGAGGCAGAAATACATGGCACATGGTGAAGGATAATGCTTTCTGCTGCCCAAGGGATCCGGTCCACAGATTATCAATCTCTATTTGATGGTCAGGCATGGGACGTTATCAATGAAACAGCTTTTGGTGAGAAAATAAAAATGTTTAGGTACAGGACACAGATCCTGTGTCATAAAAAAAGTCTTGAATATCATATGGGGGACCATCCACCCCCTCCATTTCTGGGGCCTCCCATCACGAGAAACAGGGCCACCTAAAATTACCTTTGGAACAATGGCTCAAAATTCTATTTCCTCAAGTGGAAAATTCCATTTTATCCATATGTCCCTTCATTTGATGATTTTTGGATTTTATTCTTACAAGAGTGAAGTTGTATCCCACCCACACGTTACACACAGCGGTTCTCAAACTTCCTCATGTTGTCTCCTCACATGTGGTGACCCACCCCCCCACCATAAAATTATTTTTGTTGCTACTTCAAAACTGTAATTTTTCTACTGTTATGAACACAGGTGACCTCTGTGAAAGGGTTGTTCAACCCCCAAAGGGGTCATGATCCACAGGTTGGGAAGGTGAGTACCGCCTAAGCAGCAGGGAGCGTCAGTCCCTGAGTAGAGAGACTCAGGCTGCCCGTACATCCAGTATCACCCATCATCCATCACTGACGGTGTGAGATGGAACCAGGAGAAGCTGAGCGCGCCCTCTGCATGATTTCTGCGGAGATCTTCCACTGCCTCCACAGTGTGTTTAAAAAGAAGGAGGAGGAGGCGGAGGTAGTGAAACACACACTACGGCACAACTGACTGCAGAATGGAACACTATGGAGAGTGATTGGAAATGGATGAAATAGATCTTTTTGAATAGACCTGGGGTATGCATGTTATATTGCTCAGTGGGGGGGGCGCATTTCAGAATGCTGTAAATCGCATTTATTTTTATATAAACCCAAAGCCTATCACCAGACAGAGAAAGCAAGTGAGTGGTCACACAGGGTGTGAGAGGGAGTGGCTAGGGGGCATCACTCTTCTCATTAGCGCTTCAATTTCTGAAGGTCATGGCACTTTATATTATTTTCTCCTCAAAAAGAAAAGAAAAACTAAAAAAAGAAAGAGTTGCGCATCTTATATATTTATTGAGACCCAGAAGGAGAAGGAAATGACAGTGTAACTGGAACATGATTCATTGTCCATGCACTTGCCTGAGTCAGACTAGTTCTGACTGTGATGCAGAAACCAGCATGGACACTGTGGGAATCCCTATGCAAGGAGAAAGGGCTGGAGCAGTGGTTCTCAACCTTCCCAACGCCATGGCATTTAGTTCAGTTCCTCATGTGTGGTGACCCCAACCATGGAATTATTTTTGCTGCTACATCATAACTGCAATCTTGCTCCTGCTAGGAATCATAATGTAAATATCTCACATGCAGGATGTATTTTCATGGTTAAAAAGTGAATATAATTAAAGCATAGTGATTAATCACAAAACAGTATGTAATTATATATTGTGAAATATTTATTTCTAATGACAAATAAATGAAATTTTGTCTTGGAGCATGGTGTAGCATGGGTAAAAGTCTTCATACCGGATACTTGTGTGTGGGCGTATCTGCATGTGGGCGGACTCGCCTGGAGACGGATAGAGGTGCTGCGGTATCTGAGTTCCTAAAACTATCGGAAATATGTGTTTTCTGATGGTCTTAGGTGACCCCTGTAAAAGGGCCGTTTGACCTCCCAATGGGTTGAGACCCACAGGTTGAGAACTGCTGGACTAGAGACTACCCTGGGTGGGAACCAGAATCATGTTTACACACCTTTATTATTTCAACCCATCCTCCCCCCTCTCCCCGCCATACTCTAGTGTTGGACTCTTGGGAGAAAGGCCATTTGCTCCTTGAGCCACAGTAGTGTGCGCTCTGCTGACAACAGTGATGTACAAAGCAGTCACGGCCAGTGGAATTGGCAGGGATCTGCCCACAGCACACAATCATGCTTCCAGGAAGTGAGAGCCAGTACAATCAGAATTATCCCTCCCAGGGAGCGAGTGCAAGGGTTAAATTCCAGCTCACCACAGTATCGTGTGTCACGAGGCCCAGCAACAAGATGCTCTTTCTTGTTAGGCTCTTTGGGAACGCACAGAGCAGAGGTCAACAGAGGACGGAAGTCATGTTACGCTGCTAATTCCTTGGTCTGTCTTGTGACCCTGACCATACTCACAAGAAGCAAATTTCCTGGTGGCTTTGTAACTCACAACCCTTGGGCTTATTTTTCAGGGGAATTTATTCTGGAACATATTCTGTGAATCTTTCAAATGGGAAAAGTGCGAATGCGGTGACCTTTGCAGAGCAAGTTGCTGGTATCAGCATTGAAGATTGATTCCAGCCTGGCAATTCCCAAGCTCGACTGAGACAAATAATGAGTCTGAATGTTCAGCAAACAGCTGATAGTGTAAACTGTATCTGTGTTGTATAGTCTAAACAGAGATCCCTTGGGATTTTCTTTTATAGAAAGGCAATAATAAAGTATTAGTATATAATATAGGTCCGTTGAAAGTTTATCAAGAATATTTTGATACAAACACAAGCCATTACAACAGTCTATAGGACAGTCAAATTCTGAACCGACGCAAAAGAAGCTTGGATCATAAATGCGTACAACTGCAGTCCATTGCTCTATAGGTGCACATTGCATATATAGCCTCTGCCATAGACTCAACTGACTCATAGCAGCCCTGGAGGACAGAGCAGAACAGCCCCCGTGGGTTCCTGAGACAGTCAGTCTTTATGGGATTGGAAAGTCTCATCTTTTGCCCAAAGAGCACTGGTGAGTTTAAACTTCTAACCCCGTGGCTAGCTGCCCAGTGGCGCATATTTTCCTACTTGCTATCTGATGGCATGTGGAAGTGCAAATTAAATTTCCTTCTCTTTTATTCACATAGATATCATTTAAAATGAAATGCATCTGCTTCTAGATTTATATTTATATATAAGTTCTTACATAAGTTGATGCCCATGGATAAGTAATAGTACATTATTTATGTTCATGTTGGGAAGAAATATGGTTTGACGAATTGGCGGTTCAAGAGTAGAATTCTTACTTGCTGAGCATGAGAACTGTGTTAATTTCCTAGCCAATCCAGCTCATGTGAGGGAGTCTCATGGTTCCATGAACTTTCTGTTGTTATTATTATTAATCACTTTATTGGGGGGGATTCTTACGAATCTTATAACAATCCATCATTCACTTGTATTAAGCACACTTGTACATATGTTGTCATCAGCATTTCCAGAACATTTTCTTTCTGTTTGAGCCCTTGGTATCAGCTCCTCTTTTTCCCCTCCCTCCGTCCCCCTCCCACCTCGTGAAACCTTGATCAATTATATATTGTTGTTATTTCATGTCTCACACTGTCCGTTGTTTCCCTTCGCCCACACTTCTGTTATTCATCCCCTCCCATGAACTTTTTGAAGCCCCCTTGGACACAGCCACCACCTGTATGTCAGTGAAGGTTTGCACATTGCTATCATGCTGAACAGATTTCTGTTGAAATTCCAGATGACAGCCAACTTGGAAGAAAGATGTGCTGATCTACCTCTGAAAAACAGCCAATGGAACTGGATGGATACCTACTTTGGTGACCCTTAAAAGCTTTCAAGTGGCGATCTGAGATGCAGCCCTTTGTCTCTCCTCTTCCATAGTAAAGAAGAGTGAAGAAAACCAAAGGAAACAATTAGTCCAAAGGTTTGATGGACCATATAAACCAGTGCCTCCACTACCCTGAGATCAGAAGAACTAGATGGTGCCTGGCTACCACTCCTGAAGTTCCTGATGAGGATCACAGTCTAAGATCCTGGACACAGAGAAAAAGTAAGACAAAATTCAAAATCATGAAGAAGCCCAGACTTAGAGACTGGTGGAGCCTTGGAGACCATAGCCCAGGGGTCCTCAGACTTTTTAAACAGGGGGCCAGTTCACTGTCCCTCAGACCTATTGGAGGGCCAGACTATAGTTAAAAAAAAAAACAACTATGAACAAATCCCTATGCACAGTGCACATATCTTATTTTGAAATAAAAAACAAAAGGGGGAAAAACACTCAGCAGGCCACATGTGGCCCGTGGGCTGTAATTTGAGGACCCCTGCCATAGCCTTTAGACACCCTTCAAGTCTGATGTGGCCATTAGATTTTATGTCACCTTGCCCCTATGTGACAGTGTAGGGATGGAGTCTAGTCTGTCAGCCAGGTCTCAGCCTGATGATACCTCCTCGGGAAGGTGGTCTTTTCATAAGAGCGACAGAGATAACTTCTCTCCTCTTTCCCTCTGCCTGCATCCTTCTGGGTGTGTCTGTCTGGGTAGACTAGAGTAACAAGTTCATAAACACACATATGTATATAAGAGAGTTTTATATAAAGGGTAACTGTATATTAAGAAAACATCCCAACCCAGTGTAGTCCAAGGCCATAAGTCTGATATTAACCCATATTTCTGATAATAATCTATAAAATCCTCTTCAGACTCACGAAAGGCATGCAATGAAGCCAAATGCAGGACAATCACAAGCCAGTGGGTAGAAAGTTTTTGAATTCAGTGGCGTTGTAAGCATCTCAGCGCTGGCAGGGTCTGTGGCTTCTCCGGCTTCAGAGGTCTGGTTGCATCCATGTGACTTCTCTGGCTCAGGGCACTAGGGTAGTTCCATGTGTTTTGTCAGCTGCAATGTCTCCCAGGGAGTGAAGTAGTGATACAGAGTCCTGCCTCCAAGGAGGAAATGCCGGATTTCCCAGAATTCTCAGGAGAAGTCCACGCCCACACAGAGGACTCCTTGGCTATGATCTGATTGACAGGCTAGACGCCACCCCTACATTCTTAATCCTCAAATTGACAATGATTATATAATCACCACATTGGAATTCTGTTAGCCTCCAGGGGGGCCCTATGTGGGTCCCTCATTCTGAGAGCTACTCTCTGAGTTGTTAGTGCCTGCCCTGTTCTCACCAACCTTGGATGCAGGAAACTCTGCACCTACTGGCCCGTGCCCTCCCTGCTTCCAGATTCACCTTTCTGCACCATGGGCCCGAAGTTATGGGAGTCTAGAGAGGGCTCCGGCTAGCACCGGACTCAGGGACTGGCGTTCCACTAGGCTGGGATGCTTTCTTGATAGGACGTTTGTTCTTATCCACATATGTGTGCCACTGGGTTTTGTTTCTCGAGACACCAGCTTAAAACGTTCTGAATTGAACCCATCCCCATTGTTGTCATTGAGGTGCCATTGAGTCAGCTCTGACGACCCGCACAACCCTGTGAACCACAGAAACACGGCCGGCCCGGTAGCACCTCACCATGACTCCTACGCCTGAGCCCATAATTCCAGCCACCGGGTCACTCCGTCTTGTCAGGACCTTCCTCTCGTTTGCAGCCCCCGTACTGTACCAAGCATGGTGTCTTTCTTCTCCAGGGGCTGGTCTCTCCAGGCAACATGTCCAAAGTATGTAGGAGGAAGTCTTGCCATCTCTGCCTCTCAGGAGCACTCTGGCTCCACTTTCTCCAAGACCGGTCTGTTTGTCCTTTCAACAGTGCATGTTACTTTCAATATTCTTCGGCGGCACCACATTCAGATGCAGCGAGTCTTCCTTCATCAATGCGCCACTCTCACACGCGAATAGGAGACAGGTCTGTGACGTGAACACTAACAGTCGGCAGGGGGCGCATGCTTCTCAGTGCAGTCAACTACATGGGACCTAAAGGGCACCTCTTGCCTAAAAACAAAGCTCAGAAGACAGGAAGGGGCAAGAAAGAAAGATGACTAGAAACAGGGTCCCGAGGAGGGAGTGATGAGAGTGCTGCGACTTTGAGAGGGTTGCAAACCACGGCCCGAAACAAAATACATGCAAACAAAGGGATGGCACGCTAATTTGCCTTGCTAACTTTCACCTAAACTGTAAGAAGAAAAAAGCTACATAAAAAAATAAAAGGAAGAAAGGAAGAGTAAAAAAAATAGCCCTGTGGTTCACAGTGGAACATTGTCTGATCATGGGGCTGGTTCAAGGCCAAGCAGGGTTTCGTTGCCTTGTGCACAGGGGTTACTACGGGTCAGGCCAACGTGTCAGGAACCAACCACAGCTCCCAGTAGTCTAAGAGGCTAAAAAGAAAGCAAACTAAATATGGAGACCGCTCACATCAGTCAGAACAGTGATTCCATAGACTCTACGCCTCATCCCAGAACTAATATTCTCTCAGATCGCGTGCCCTCACCCGATAAGACCACAGGAAATCTCTCCCGAGGATCGCGGCATGGTGAGAAACAGAGCACTTTCCAAATGAAAACCACCAAACAGACGTTTTACAAAGTGCAGCTGGCTCTTTTGAGACCAAAAGAGGGACTTTTGACAAAATAATGTGGTGATTTTCATATACTGGCCACTCGGTCAGTTTGCTTTCAGGTGGCTGTGTTTAAAGGACTCCTTTTAAAAATTAAAAAAGAATCAATGCAAACAACCTCTTGATCCCCATTCTATTTCAAGTTTGCTTTTTGCTGTTTACACAGTTGCAGAGAAATCTGGCAACAAAAGCTTTCTGCCCACCCCCTCAACAGGTTGAGTGTTGTATCGAATGGCACCCATTCTCAGGGTAAGCTCGTTTTTCTGGGGATGCGGAGCATGATGGGAAGGGGACTCTAATACTCCCGATGTTATGACGGCATCCCAGTGCCCTTCCTTGCTGATGCCTAGAGCGTTCACCCTGAGCACCTCCACTAGCTTCTGACCTAGCTGACCTGCTTGTCTTTTTAGACCCCATTTCTTCCTGTGTGCCTCTGATCCAGAACCAATCAGTTAACACGTGACAAGTGTTACAGCTGCTTAGCTCATAGCTCAGGCGCCCCATGACCCTTACTTAGAGTGCAGTCATTATGTCAAGGAAATCTCATCCCAACAGTCCAAACAGGCAACCCCAGTTACCTGGGAACTCTCGTTTCTGGTCCCTGTGCTTCAAGCAAGGGGACCCACATCCTCCTTCCCAGAACTGCATGGACCAACTGTCTTGCATCTGAGCCACGGGGCTTTCAAGTCTGAGATCTTGTCAAAGTGAATGGCCAGACCTGTCTTTTGAAGGATGGCTGGATCCAAACCACCCACCTCTTGGTTAACAGCCATGTGTTTCATCTTTCATGTCGCCCAGGGTATCATCCTACTGCAAGAAGAGTCGATAGAATTATGACTCTGGGAGGTCTGATCTACAAGCCCATAGCCAGGTATCGCTCACGTGGGTCTAACCTAGCTCTGAAAAGAGAAAGTCCTCCAGCCCAGCTCTAGTTTCTGAAAGTCGTTCAAAGGCCTATTGACTGGATGGCGGAGTCCAAACCAGAAATGTGAGAGTCAGCCTCTGCTGGCCCCATTCCCTGACGTTAGTCTATCAGAAAGGAACACCATTCTCTTTTCCATACTGCACCTAGATCTTTCTTCTCTTCTTCCCAGCTTTTGAAGCCCTCATCATCCCTTTCCTGGGCCCCCTAAGAGGGATGGCATGCACCTGAATATGCGTGGCTACCCCCACTGTTGAAATACTAAAGGATGCCTGACATGGTTCGTGCCTTATGCCCCGGAGCCTAAATCTCCCCATGATCCAGCAAAGCAAGGGTTAACGCCTGGCCCAGCAGGGAGTTTCTAGGATCTGACTTCTTTTCTGATTGGTCACTGCCCGGTTGTTAAAGGATTTGAGCATCATCTCTCTTTAATAGAGCTCCCGATCTATCTCCCATACCCATTCGTGAGCTCTTTTTATAATACCAATCTGATAACATCACGCATTAGCCTAAGCTCTTTCCTGGTGTCTTCCACTGTCCCTTCACGGGAGAATACAGATTCTTTAGTATGGTCCCAGGCTCTCCAAGACCTGGCTCCCACCTGTCTCTCCTGCCTCATCCTTCACCAAGACCCTCCCTCAACCCTTTGCTAACCGCTAGGTAATGTCTTAGAACCTTTGTCCACACCTTGCTGACATGGAAAACCGCTACACGTCAGTCTTCTATTAACCAAGAGTGGAGAAGGATGGACTCAACTGATGCCCATCCAGTCCATTCCGACTCACGGCAACCCCACAGGACAGAGGAGCACTGCCCCTTTGGGTTTCCCAGGTTTTAAATCTTGCTGGGAGCAAACAGCCTCATCTTCCTCCTGTGGAGAAAGGAAGGGCCCTGGGGGCTCAGTGGTTACATGTTGGGCTGCTCACTGTCGGGTCAGTAGTTTGAAACCACCAGCTGCTCCTTGGGAGAAAGATGGGGTTTCCTACTCCTGTAAAGAGTTTCCGGCTCAGAAACCCACAGGGACAGTTCTACCGTGTCCTGCGGGGCCACTAGGAATCAGCATCGACTCGATGGCAGTGAGTATGGTTTATGCCACCTGGGTTTCTAACACAGAGAAAAAGATTCTTTAAATTCTCCCTGAATACTTCCTCCACTGACCGATCTTGTATCTTGCAAATCCCACAATAATTAACATAGGTCTGGCAGAAAAAAAAAAGTCAAATTAGAGAGTTCTTAAACCAGTTGCTAGCTATTCCACATAAGACAGGGTAGGGCTTGCAGGCCTATCTGCATACTTTGCCAAAGCAGACTCCAAGAACCCGGTGCCACCAAGTTCATTCTGATGCATGGCGATCCGCCTTGGTCTTTTTCCTGCACTGCATCTCATGGGTCAGAAGCACCACGCTCTCACCTAGCAGCCAGCGCTTTAATGACTGCACCACCGGGACATATTAGAGCGTGCCGAGTTATCTACAAATCTGTTCCTTGAGGGCCAGGGCTCTATGGTTTATTCAGCTTTAGTCCAATGCTTGCCAAAGAGTAGTCACTCAACAAACGCGTATTTAATTAATCAACAAAGACCCTATTGTTGCATTCCTTTCAGATTAGAGTTTGCCGGGCACAGTCAACAGTGACTTCTCTCAAGTTATATCTCATATGATTCTTATTTTCCAAATATATGGGGATTTTTAAAACTGGTCTCTAGCTTGATTTCTCTGTGGTGAGAGCACACGTGTAGTCGGATCCAAGTTCTCAGCAGCATGTTGGAAGTCCTTAGGGCAGGCACAGTGTGTGGTCCGCTTCTGTCAACCTTCTGGACACAGTCAAGACGAATGCACGATTTGCAGTTGTTGGATGTAATTTCTCCATGTGTTCATCGGGTCATGTTGATTTATAATGTTCCATTCTTTTGCACGGACTTAACTTTTTCCTCTCTACTCATTGTAATATATTTCTTTTCATGGTTTTCTATGGAAAGGTTAGTCCAAACAACATAACCAATGATCATACTCTAAATGCATGGAAAATACTTAGACATTCCTCACTTCTGGGTAGTTGGCACAGCTTATTTTCATTGAGGAAATGGTGGTGAAGTGGAAGAAAAAATAAAACCCAAAGCGACTATCATCGAGCCAATTTCTGTTCAGAGCAGCCCTATGAGACAAGTTCCTGAATTTATTTGGCCTATTTCTCCCTTTCAGGAAAATAAAATAAATAAAAATGCATGGCCTCCCTCCACCCTGCCCCCTAAAGAAAAACTTTGGTACTGTAGTCCATAATCCAGGATAAATGGTTTCAGCTCACTGTCACCGAGTGGATGCTGATGCCTAGCAAGCCTACAGGACAGGGTGGAACTGCCCCTGTGGGTTTCTGAGACTATAACTCTTTACGGGAGCAGAAAGCCTCTTCTTTGTCCCAGGAGAAAGTGTAACCATCTGCCCTGGCAGCCTCCCTGGATGGTTTCAGCACCCCACAGGGGGTGGCATTGCCAACACGGTGAAACACTGCTATAGAGGAAGAAAGGGTGCCTAGAATCATGATCACGGTCATTACCACGAAGAACACAAAGTGCAGTCGTTTAACTTCTAAAATCCATGGAGATAAAACCAACCACAGCAACTTGTCTTTTGAGTAGCACAAGAGAGCTAGACAATGTTCAAATCTGCTCTCCCGCACCTGAGACAAATACACATCAAAGATAGGGAGGGATGCCCCTGAACTTTTCTGTAGGGTTACTATAGATGTAGTGTGAAGCCCGTGTTTCAACACACATTACCATGAACTTGAGACTTTCAATAAATTGAGGTATTCAACAAAAGCTTCCCATAAGAATGGACCACAACTCTAGCCATGCTTTGCTGGTACGGTTGGGCCTATGCTCCGATTTTTCTTTCCTTCACTCTTGCTTTTCCTCATTTGAGGTTCTGATGTTCTGTGTCTCCCTGACAGCCAGTGAGGGATGGGAGCTTCATCCTTGAGCAACTGATATCATTCCTCATAGACAAACTTAATACTTCCCATACTCAAATTGAATTTCCTTTTGAGAGGGATGGGGAACCCAACAACTCATAGTGAAATAATACACATCACCTTAAAACATGCCTTTAAAGCATGCTCCATTCCCATTGTCTGAAGATTAAACTCCGGAGACCCCGTCAGGGACACTGTTGGCAAAAACCCAGCTCGTTTTTGCCCACCCCTGATTTATGGCCCTGCAGGAGACATGCAAATGCTATTTCTCCTCTTCACATTCCCTTCCTTTCAAAATGTCAGGCATCTCCCCAAAGTTAAAGTTCACCTTTGCTCTCTGAAAAGTCTGCCTCCTGCAGTCGTTAATCTTAGCTCTTAGCTGCTCCGACTCTGGAAGTGATTGGTCCTGGTGAATCCCTGGGAAGGGCTTTCTAGGGCCATGGCGCCAGAACAATCAAACCCAGCGTGACTGAGTCTGGGACTCACACAGCAGTCTCTCCCTCAATATCACCTCCTTTGGCACCCACTTGGGAGAAATGATCTAATAACTCACGGAGCCCACAGAGACAAAGCATGAGAGGACAGGAGGATGGATGCTCCAGGCAGATGCTGAGAGGAAGCTCGCGTTGGAATGCTAGTTCCCAGCACATGCGGATTCACCGGCTGCCTTTGTCCTCCCAGTTACAATCTGTAAGAGATAGACAGTCTTGACCCCCAACTGCAAGCCCCAAGAGAATAGCCACAGAGTGTGATGCCAAACCCAAACCCAAACTCACTGCCATCCAGTCTACTCTGCCTCAGAGCAACCCTGGGCTGTAAATCATCAACAGGAGGAGAAAGCCTCATCTTACTCACACACACACACACACACACACACGCGCGCGCGCGCGCGCGCGTGCCCGTCCGCCCTGAGAGTGGCTGGTGAGTACGAACCGAACGTGTGACCCACTGCACATAGAGGATATGTGCAGCATCTCCACCACGTGCCAGGAACCTCACACACACCTTGTTAATCCACCAAGCGGTTGCCCCTCCAACGTATGGTTATCAGATGAAACACAGCCCTCCAGGGAAATCTGATAAAGATATGTATTTATACATAGTATACGTAATTTAGGAGGGCGGGGTGGTTTAGTAATAGAATTCTGTCCTTCCACGTAGCAGATTTAAGTTCGGACCCTGCCCAATGCACTTCTTGTGTAGCCATGACCAAACTTGGAGTGGAGGCTTTCCTGGGGCTGTTTTCCCAAGAGATTCCAGACTAAGGCAGATGAAGAAGAACGCCTCCTGGCAATCGACTTCCAAAGACCAGTCAATGAAAACATCCTGGAGCGCCACGGTCTGATCCCATTGAGCAAGAGGCCAGCATCACTTTGGGGGCTGGCTTGATGGCAGCTAACCACACGCCCCATGTAATGTTTAGAGCACACCAAGCCAAGGCGTTTCCAACGGCCTCATGTACGTGTGAATGCTGGACGATGCATTAGGGAGCCCACAGAAGGATTGCTGCATTTGCATGATGATGTTGGAAAAGAATACTGAACAGAGAATGATGCGGGCAACGAATGTACAAATGTGCTTTACACTATTGACATATGTACGGATTGTGACAAGACTTTTATGAGCCCCAATAAAATGATTTTAAAAAAAGAATACTGAACATACCGTGGATCGCCAGAACAACAAGGCTGTCTCAGAAGAAGTGCCGTCAGAAGGCTCCTTAGAAGCAAGGAGGGCGAGACGTCATCTCCCCTATTTTGGACGTGTTATAAGGAGAGACCCTGTCCCTGGAGAAGGACATCATCCTTGGTAAAGTGGAGGGGCAGCGGAAGAGAGGAAGGCCCTCAGCGAGATGGATGGACACAGTGGCTGCAACATCGGGCTCCAACATAAGAATGATTGCGAGGGCGGCGCGGGACTGGGCAGGGTTTCCCTCTGCTGTGCACAGGGTCACTGCGAGCCGGCACTGCGAGCTAGCATGCTCAGGTGTCCTGACGCTTCAGCGGCTCTGAGGAAGAAAGACAGGCTGTCTGCTGCCAAGGGAACGGCTCTACCCTGTCCTAGAGGGCCCTGGGAGCAGGAATCCGCTCAAGGGCAGGGAGTTCTTTCAGTGAATTATACTAAATAGCTATATGATGTTCATCAGAAATGCAAATCTCATAGATGTCCGGTACTGTTATTTATGAAGTCTGGTCACAGTGCCCCAGAAGACATTTGGTAAAACCTGGCGGACAGCAGGAAGACTGGCATCTAGTGAGCAGAGGCCCCGGTGCTGCTGGACATCTTGCATCGTCAGAAACCACTGTGCCTGAGCCCCTCCCAGGGAGGGGCTCTTCTCTAAGGAAGCAGAACCGAACTTGAGGATCCTTTGAAACTTGGTTTTAAAAGAGGTTTGGAAACAGACTTCCAAGAGAGCTGGGTTCTTTTCTGTATGAATGTGTTTTTTATTTTTGTGTTACGTTTTTGCAATGACATTTTAAGCTCTTTTGATTTTATTTTCCTTGTGCTGTAAAGTGGCTTCGTAGGGGCTGTGATTTTCTCCCATATGTACTCTTAAATGCACTCCAAAGAACAAGTAAAGGTTGCTGACAATAGAAAGAGCAACAAAACAGTTTCTCCCCTGTTCCCCCTGGGGTTGTGGTAGAGTGTAGCATTCTGTGTCCAACGCTTTCTGCTAACACCTGCAGCTTATAAATGGTTATTACCATCAAAAGGTAATGATGGCATATTTCCTAAACATTTGTATTCTAGTGTATTGTTTGTTCGTAAGAGTGAGAGGAATTTGTTCTTGAAAGTTCTTCCTAATCCCCCGATCCCTCTGATAGGAACTCTGGAGAATAGGTAAAGGTATAGACGCCACAGTTTATTCGTGGTTGCTAGGGAAGATCGGGAGGAGAGAGTGGAGGCAGCATTGAACGACGACCGAGTTTCTGTTAAGGATAAGGAACATTTTGGAAAATTACATCGGCATCACCAATGACACTGATTGTACCAGGGGACTTCAAAAAGCTCATAGAAGAATGGAATTTAAAGATAATGGGATTTCCCCCAAAGACTTTGATACTCTCCCACCTAAAAGTGATCAACATCACAAATAATTTCTTCTATTTGTTGGAGCCGTTGTTCAGGGCCATGGAGTCAGTTCCATGTGTAGTGGACACAGAATGAACCACAGAATGAAACCTGTCTGGTCCTACACCACCCTCGCAGTCCATAGGCTGGATTGCCCTGCTGCAGCCACCATGTCATTCCCTATTGCTGAGGGTCGCCTGCCTTTCTGCTGGCCCTCTAGTGACCAAGAAAGAGGTCCTTTTCCATGATGTCCTGCTCTCTCTCCCTGACACTGTCTGAGGGATAGCCTTGTGTCTAAGGAGCATTCTGGATGTGCTTCCTCCAAGACAGACAGATTTCCTTTTCTGGCCACCCGCAGACCTTTCACTGTTCTTGACCAACGCCACGGTTGAATGGCACCAATTCCTCTCTGGCTCGGGTCAGGCCCGGCTCAGTCCTGAGTGGCACCTTGTTCTTTCGTACTTTACAGACTATTTTGGGCATAGGTTTGCCAAACGCAAGATACCATTTGCTTTTTGGACCCTTGCTTCCATGAGCATCGATTGTGGATCCAAGGGAAATGATCCTCGCCCAGTGGGACCCCCACCCCCCTCCATGTACCACAATGTTGCCTTTTGGTTCATTCCTGAGGATTTTTGGTTCAGTCTATTGAGCTAGAGCCCACATGGAAGGCAGGTGTTCTTAAACATCAGCAGTAAGTCTTCAGCAAGCAAAGTTATATCACGGGCACAGCACAGGCTGTTAACGAGTTTTTCTCCAAACCCGATGCTTTTGCTTCATTTAGTCCAGCTTCTCGGCCCATTTTCTCAACATAGCGATTGAATACGTTCTGCGGAAAGATGCACTCCCGCTGCACTCCTTTCTGATCGGAAAACAAATGCAGCCCTCCCGCGTTCAGTTCTCACCACGGCCTTTTGGTCCGTGTACAGTTTCCAAATGAGCACAGCGAAGTGTTCTGGAATTCCCTGGCTCCACAAGATTATCCATCGTTTGTCATGAGCCACACCATCGAATGCCTTACCACAGTCAACAACACAAAAGTAAACATCTTTCCCCTCTTGGTCTGTGGACTACTCATGAATTCCTTCCATCTCTGTATTTGCGTCAGCAGAGACATAAGAGACTTACTAAGAAGACCCATCTTGGCCACAGCTCAACTCCACTGTTAAAATAGACTTTTAAAATCCCTGCTCCTGATTTCCACAAGAATACAGTTTTGAGTTTACCTGCGTGTTCTAAATGAAAGGATGAGCTAAAATCAATGAGAAAACAAACTAGCTTGCTTCCAACGGGCTTTTCTTTTATTGGGATGGGCCATTAGACCTTGCTCGTTTCCTCGCCCCTCTCTTTCTCAGTCTCCTTTTATCCCAGACGATTCCCCCAACTCTCCTCAGAAAGAATTGTAGTGGCCACATCTTGATCAGTCCTTTAGATATGCTGGGACACTGGTACATGCCCATTTTGCAGATCAAAACAAAGTAACTTAGTTGCCATCACATACATAATGTAAATTTATATGTCGTTGGTGGTGTCAGTTGTTGTAGTTGGGTGTCAGCTGCAATCACAGCCACTCTGTGCTCTACAGCAGCGGACACGGCCAGGGGCGGGGCCTCCTCCCAACCACCACTCCTCCGTCCATTTGATTCCATTGTTGCCGTCCCGTCCCGTGTCAAGGAGTCTCGCTGAGAGCTTTCCTCCTCCTTCTTTTTGCTGACCCGCTGCTTTCCCAAGCTTGATCGGTTCTCCCAGGACGGATCCCTCCTGGTAAGAAATGCGAAACCAGTCGGACAGGGGCCCACTTTCCAATCTTCTCAGGAGCTTTTTGCCCCTGCTTCTCTCAAGATGCATGTGTTCACTCCTCAGGTATCCAACATGCTTTGCCAATACCTCTCCCTGGAAATCGGCAAATACACAGACACCAAAACTTCTTGGTGGTGACGAGGCGTGTATTAGAGAAATCCCCAAACCTGAAAACGCTGCCATTAAGCCAATTTCACCCCTATAAGTTTTCCAAGACTACAAATCTTCATGAAAACAGACAAGCCCATCTTTCTCCTAGAAGGGTGGATGGCTTTATGGTTGGCAGACCAACAACCAACCCACTATGGCACCAGGCCTCCTTGTCGGAGAGGGAGAAACAAACAAACAAACAAACAAGCAACAGGAACAAAAATCTTTCTGAACCCACCGCCATAGAGCCAATCCTGACGCACAGCCATTCTTTGGCTTTCCAAGACTTTAAATCTTTACACTACGCAACGGACGGCTGGATGGATTGTGATAAGAGCTGCACTAGCCCCAATCAAATGATTAAAACAAGTCTTTATGGGAACAGACAGTTTCCTCTCCCCCGCAGTCTGGCTGATGGAAGTGAGCCTCTGACCTTGTGTTGGCAGCTCAGTGTGGAACCCACGTTGCCACCAAGGCTCGGGGCACCTATTGTTTAGATGTCGCTGAATTTATATTAATTATGGTGGGATAATTTGAAAAATGATAATGATAGTGGTTACACACGTGAAGACAGTCACCAACACCACTAAATAGCATATGTAAAGGTAACTGAATTGGTGAATGCGCTGGTATGCATGTTGGTTACCACAATTTCACCAACAGTCATATGATTGCAATGCTGTTGGTCAGTATCATTGGTCTTCAGAGAAATGCAAAGGAAACAGGGCGCCATTCCTTGCCCAGGATGCCGACACCTGGAACGCTCACACCTGGCTGGTGGGAATGCCAAAGGGCACCACACGCTTGAAAAATGCAAGGATCTTCTCCGTTGACCCAGCCGTCCCACTTCTGGGATGGAAACATAGGCCTTGGTGAGATGGTTCAAAAGACTTACCTAAGAATGCTCACAGAGCAATCTTTAAAAAAATGGCCAGCAAAAGAAGAGCAAGCAAGCCACAAATCACTGGGAATCGCGCAAGAGCAGAAGGGAGGGGCCCGCTGTGGTGTTCCTGTCCAACGGGACACACGGAAAACCAAAGGTCACAGCATTCCGACACACCACCAGGTGAGTCATGCAAACACGATCTGAAGTGAATGATGTCAGAAGGGGCCAAGAATAAATTCCATAACAGGTGAAACATAATCTCTGATCAAAGAAATTAAAACATTGCTTGCCTCCCACGTGGGCACTGACAGTAAGGACTGAAAAATGGGGCGATGGGACTTTTTAGGGTGCTGAAAATGTTCTGCCACTTGTTAGGACCGCTATGAGTCAGAACAGGAAGGACCGGCATTCTGGTTTGGTGTAGGTTTGACATGGTAGATTTGATTTTCAAAATTCATGAAGCCAGGTACTTAAGATCCTTGCATTAAATTGTATATAAATTTAAACACCCCTCCCCCCAATTTATTAGGATTAACTCTTTTCATTCACCTTTTGTGGTAATGAAAGGTAGAAAGATTAGGGTTAAAGGGGATTGTTTCTACCAAATGCCTACGTTAAACAAAAATTAGCTGGCCATGCCACAATAAAGGAGTTGGAAAGAAACCAGGCATACGCTAGACACCTATGGGGACAATCCAAAGCTGGAGATGCTCAGACCAAAGTCGCCTAGACACAGGTGAAGGTCAACCTGGGCATACACACTAGGCACCAGTAACATCATGGTCACACTTGCAGCTAACCTCAGCTACTAAGAATGGCCAGTACCCTCAACCCCGCCCCCTCAGGTGAGGTAGGAGGGGATAAAAAGCAGAGACCAAGGTCAGTCACTCTGTTGTTCCAGTACTTCTTCCACATGTATGTTTCACGTGCTTCAGTCGTGAACTCTTGCATGGTCCCCGTGGCGAGTGCAGCCTGGCGTGCCTTCCAGGGATAGCGTGTACTACCTGAGACTGTAAGACCCGAGCTTCCCGTTGCCTCCTCAGTTACTTGGATGATGAAAAGTGCTTCTGCCACATGAATCCTGTCAGAGTTGAGAAGCAGGAACTGAGGAAAACCATCCAAGAAACCTAACACTATTCTCCCCAAGAGACATCATTGTTACAAGCACTGCATGCTAAGACCAGTTACCTGCTTCACACGGTGCCTTCAATTTCTCTCAAGCCACACGAGTCCACCGCCATGGCTTCAGGCTCTGTCCCTTTACACTCTCCTCTGTGCTTCAGGTTAACTACTGTCAGTTACACACACCCAGGTCATTCTTCTACAAGATGCTAGGGGCCCTGTTGGGGTCGTAGTTACGTGTTGGGCTATGAGCTGCATGGTCAGCAGTTCAAAGCCACCAGCATATCTGAGGAATAAAGACTGGGCTTTCTGCTCCTGTAAACAGTTACAGTCTCAGAAACTCACAGGGGTCTCTGTAAGTCAGCACTGACCAGATGGCAATGAGTTTTATGGAAATTGTTTTTTTTAATGCCTAAGGCTATTTGATATGATCAATTGGGCTAAACTGTGGTTTAGTTTACTTGTGGCTTTGTGGGGTTGTTTAAAGATCTGGACATTAGGTGAATCTAGTATGTCTGGTTTTCCACCTGCGTTTGAATATAAATTCAATTTTTTAAACAAGAGAAGGCAGAGGATGGTCACAAACAACAACTCCAGGCAGGAGACGGGCTACTTAGTAAACTCAGGGGATTGGGAAACGTTTCAAACCATACTGCTTGGCTTTAGCACTGTCGCCAGTGGTTGCAAGGATCCACCTGTGTCTGAACAGACAAACTTTTTTCCTGGAACAGAGCACCGTGGTGGGACCTGAGATCAGGCAGGATGCTGTCGGAGGCCCCTTCCGGCCCTCTCTGGCCCATCATCATGCTCTCTCTGGAGGACTAAGCAAGCTTCAACTCTTTCTCCTGCCATGAGGAGCTTTCCTGAGGCTGCTGCCCTCTGAGCCATGTCCTTTTGCCTAGAATTGTCTTTGGCCACCAACTAGATGCATCTCAGACAAACTGCATCCTGCTTGGATCTAAGAGACTCAACGGTCAAAGCACAACCCACCCAGGGGCATATATCTATATCTCTCTATCTAGCAGTTAAGTCACAGAACAGGTTGTTCTGACTTGTATGTTCCTAACAAATAATTCACCTCCAGCCACATCTGTCTCAATCCCAATACACACACACACATACACATGCATGAACTACAGAAAATATTTAGCCCCCGAGGCAGCAATAAATATCAAGATTAAGAAAGCCTTACTTATTGATTATATATTCATTTGTTAATGAACCATATTCACCAATATATATTTCTTCCTTCAACATCCGTTGATCAGTACAGAAGGAAGGAAAGCAAGGTGTCCCCGGAGGCCTAAGCTCTCCGACGGTAGACAACTGGCCTAAACAAACAAAACAAGGGCATTCTTTGATAGAGAGGGAGATTGAAGAAGACCAAAGCCATGATTGGTTTTCAGAACTCTAGTTGTCATTTCACTTGGCAGGAGGACGGTGGTAAAAGTTCAAGTGCAATTTAGACGCTCCCACATCTTGCCGGGCACATCTGCTTCATAAACAGACCCTGCCTTCCGGAAACAAAGCAGAAGTGGGAACTAGCCATTGCTGGATAGCTTGATGGGAACCTCTAAATGATGAACATGCTGACATTCTGAAGGGTAAAGGGGCACCTGATTAGAAATATTCAGGAGTAGGATTCTGGTTGGGAAGTGAATTTCAGTGGAAATGGCTCTTTTTCAGAGTCCAAATTTGGACAAAAGCAAACCAAAGTGCGCTTTAAAAAAGACCTCACCGGACTTCCAATAGACTGGCTTTCCACTAGGAACAAAAGCATGGAAAACTCTGGTATCAGATTAGGGCAGACGGCACTAATCTCCACCGGTCACTTATCCACTGAAGGGAACAAAACAAAACAAAAAAGGTCTATGAAGCACTAAACTGTAATGAACCCAAGCCAACACTTGAGGGCGCCCTGGGCTCACAAGTAATAGCAAGATGAAGTGGGTTTTTTTGGTTTTTTAAAGCCTTCCTCCTGGAAGATTTACTTCTGAGGAAACTGTCAGAGTAACCGACCCAGTGCCTGTCCTAGAGGCATAAAGTCAGGCAGATAGGGGCCGCCTGAGTTTCCGTTCCTTCGAAGGTCTCCACTTGCACAGCGAGTGTTTCACTCTCACTGTCCCTCTGGAGCTGCATCTGCCGGGGGACAGAAGCAAGGACCGAAAGGCCCTGCCCGCATCCCCTCACGGAAGGGCCTTGAGGAGGAGGAGAGTCAGGCAGGGTGCAGCGCAGCAACGACGAAACATATAACTTTCCTAGTTCCTAAATGCTTCTTCCCTTTTCCCCACTATCATGATCCCAATTCTACCTTAAAAATCCGGCTAGACTAGAGGATGCACACTGGTACAGATAGGAACTGGAAACACAGGGAATCCAGGACGGATGATCCCTTCAGGACCAGTGGTGAGAGTGGTGATACTAGAAGGGTAGAAGGGGGTGGGTTGGAAAGAGGGAACTGATTACAAGGATCTACATGTGACCTCCTCCCTGGGGGATGGACAACAGAAAAGTGGGTGAAGGGAGACGTGGGACAGGGCAAGATATGACAAAATAATAATTTATAAATTATCAAGGGCTCATGAGGGAGGGGGGAGTGAGGAAGGAGGGGGAAAATGAGGACCTGATACTAGGGGCTTAAGTGGAGGGCAAATGTTTTGAGAATGACTAGGGAAACAAATGTACAAAAGTGCTTGACACAATGGATGTATGTGAGGATTGTGGTAAGAGTTGTATGAGCCCCCAATAAAATGATTTAAAAAAAAAAAAGAAAGAAAGAAAAGGCTCTGCCTGCCAGCCGAGGACCGGGGACCCAGAGAGGAGCAGCTGGTGCAGGCGGCAGCCTGGGTGTGTGGCGCCGTAGATGCTCCAAGCCCCTGCCCTTGAACACACAGGTAGACATAGATCGTTGTTGTTGCCCGTCCCCCCCCCCCCCCGTTTTCATAAAAACCACCTAGCACATATCTGCAACCCTATCACGTGGAACGTTTCCGATAGACACCAGGAAAAGTGGCCTGGTAATGGACCCCTTTCCACTCATTGTCTAGTGGAACGCGACTCCCGTCGGCGTCCCGTGGGCGGGAAAGCAGAACTGTGTTCCGCAGCGTTTCCAGTGGCCGGTAGCAGAGGGGTCCTTGTGGCCCAGTGGTTACTCCGTGGGCTGCGATCCGAAAGGTCAGGGTTTGGGAACCACCCGGCACTCCGCTGAAGGCAGACAAGGTTTTCTCCTCCTGTCCAGAGTTGCAGTCTCTGACACTCACAGGGACAATCCTGTCCTGTACGAAACGTGTGAGTTGGCACTGACTTGATAACAGTAGGCTTGGCTTGAGGTTTTGGTGTCTAGGGAGTAGACATCAGGTCTCTCTGCGGTTTGGGAGTGAACTTGGACCTCCGTCTCTTGATTGACAGCCGAATGTATTAGCCATTCGCAAACTGCAGGGACTTCTTTCTGGTGCCAGGTTCTTAGAGACTCTGAGGATCGGAATTGCTGGGGTGAACACCCTCGGGAGTCTTTGGGTTCGATAGACAGGCGCTGGTAACGATAGGGCTGCCTGATGCCAACCTCTGCCAGGGCGTTCGGGTAGGAAAAGTCTCTCTTCTACAGCATCGCCAGCAGATGAATCTACCGAATGGCAACGAGGGCGGGGCTGGGGAGGGAAATGAACATCAAAGGGCAGGGAGGAGTGGTCTGCAGGGCAGATGTTGGTGAGCCGGGGACTCAGCTCCATGGCACATCATGGTTTGGGCCTTACTGTGTCAGAGTATTGCTGGAAGTTTCTCTTGAATAAAGTTCGTAAAGACAGAAAGAGTGCGGTCCAGAGACAAAGAGAAGAAAAATATCTCAACGTGGGGGTTGCGTAGTGCTCACAATTGGGTCTCACTGCTGTTGGACTTCCAGAGGCGTCCCCTTCCCCCGACACCGGAAAGCACTAGAGAGAAGGGAGCTGCGTGGAATGTGGTTCCTTTGTCGCTGGCGGCAGGATTGGTGGATACATCACACTCTCCCTCCTGCCAAGTCTGACCAGGGCAGCAGATTAAAGGGCAACATCCATGCGGATATTCCGCAGCAGCTTTTCATCTGCAGATAGGAAGAAAGTTGAACTATCTTCCCCCCAACTTCTTATCCTCCATGGAGATTATTGCTTCTAAGTTCAACGATCATCAAGACGCATTCATTTCACACGGATGGATGAAATGCTCAAAACAAGAATGGGAAGACGATGGAAGCTGTGCCTGCAGCTCACCTGGCGTCAGAGAGCGAGAGAAGGATCTCTGGGTCTCAATGAGGAGTTTAAGCTCCTGTGGGACAGCGGTAACGAGTTGGGCTACATTCCACAAGGTCAGCAGTTCAAAACCACTAGCTGTTCACAGGAGAAAGATTAGGCTTTCTATTCCTATAAAGAGGTGCAGTTTCAGAAACCCACAGGGGCAGTTCCAATTGCCATGAGTCAGAAATGACTCCATGGCTGTGAGTTTGGTGGTTCAAACTCACCTACCAGTGCAGTGGAAGAAAGGCCTGCCAATCTGTTTCCACAGAGATTGCAGTCAACAAAACCCTGGAGCACAGTTCTACTCGGTAACATGTGAGATGGCCCTGAGTCAGAGTCGAGAGGATGCGGTGGATATTTTGGCTTGGAAGGAGACCCCAACCCAACCCAACCCAACCAACACACTCCCTCATGTCCATTCTGACATTCTGACTCCTAACTATCCTTATCCTATTGGACGAGAAGAATGGCCTCCTAGTGACCTTTTATGGAGACAGACCGCCATATCTTTCTCCTTGTTGCCGCTGGTGGCCTGGAGCCCCTGCCTTTTGAGACTGCCCACTAGACCTCCATGGTATGGAACTGGCGTCTTCAGTCTCTGCATTCCTCTACACTCAAGAGGATTTGAGAAACAATGCTCCTCCAGTCGCAGTTTGTCATACTGGGTGGTCTGTGTGTTGCTGTGATGCTGGAAGCTATGTCCCTGGCATTTCACCTGCGAGCAGTCACCCCCGAGTGAGCAGGATACAGCAGAGCTTCCAGCCTGAGAACAGACGATGAAGGACTCACGGGGAAGAATACCGAGAGTACCGTGGACTGCCAAAGGACAAACAAGCCTGGCGTGGAAGAAGGACCACCAGTGTGCTCCCTAGAGGCAACGATGGCAACACTTTGTCTTACGTACTTGGGACATGTTGTCAGGAGAGACCAGTCCCTAGAGAAGGAATCACACTTGGTAAAGTGGAGGGGAAGACCCTCAATGAGCTGGACGGACACAGTGGGTACACCCAAGGTGCACTCAGCCTACGAACAATTATAAAGATGGCGTAGGGCAGGCCATGTTTCGTTCTGTTGTGCACAGGGTTGCGCTATGGGTCCGAACTGACTCGGTGGCACCCAACAACAACAACCACAACAACAGCAACAACAACAACAGCAACATGCTCCTTTCCAATGAACCTTTACTCCGTGGACATTTCTCAGTGGACATTAACATTTTCAACATAATCCTAGATAAATCTCTTGTTACCGGTAAAACGTATGGCATAGTATAAGTAAGGGCAGTGTTGACTACAACTGTGATGTCACTCTTTAAAAAGGAGGAAATGGACTCTGAGCAGTACAGCAACTCAGTGCCTGCCCTCGACCATTTCAAAGCCACATGGGAAGCTCTGGATCAAGAGCGAATTTTACATGATTCCCTTTTCTCCTTGAACGTACATTTTCAGACCACTCTCCTCTCAGAGTGATGTAGTCCCCTTTCATGCTCGAATCATGCTTTTTATGATTTTATAGCTCAACCCATAATCCTTCTCTCCAATAATTATTCGTATCTAAATTTAAAATGTAAGCAATGACTTATGACCACAGCTTTTTCAGTGACATAATTCTATCAGTTGAGCTGTTTTGTACGTATGATTACACAATGATCAATATAACTTATAAGCATTATTACATAATTGATTGATATAGAATGAGGAAGTTTATGACAAAACTTTTCAAACTGAAAAATTAAGTTTAATTCAAAGTATATTTGTGAATAGCATGACATAGAGGTATTTTTTCTACCATTGGTTCATGTTGTCATAGTTGAGTATTACTTGTTGCTAAAATAAGACAGAGTTTAGTATCAAGTCCATTTTTATTCACATCAGTAAATAACTGTGAATAAAAAGTCTGTCTTGTAGCCATCTCACTTAACTTGGTGAGCTTCATCCAAGTCCCCTTACTTATCTATCATCAAAAACTGGAACGACCTGCCAGTACATTTGATTAGATCCCTTTTCAATTTGTTGAAAGCAAAGCAGAAACCCTCTGATTATGAAAGGAGGTTTTCCTCTTCCATTGGGGTGGCCTATGTCCTCAGCACTTACATCAGCATTTTTATTTCCCCTTCAGAGCCTGGAGGTTACAGACCCAAGACAAATTTCTGAGTATTGTGCAGAGTAGAGCAGTGTGTTCTTAGGCGTGCCACCTGAAATATATTTTAGTACACATGGAAATGGAGATTCTGTTTCTTAATTACTACACTTACATAGGAAGGAAAGTAGAAAACATTGTTGTATAATCATAGAAACCTCTATTAAACAAAAACTAAAAAAATGAGAAACTATTTTTTAAGACATATCCTCCACCTAGGTTGATAGTTTTTTGTGTGTGTGGACATTTTATTGTGAATTGTCAAGATTTACACAGCAGATCATCAACTTTACAGCAACAACTTATACACATTTTGTTTCATCTTCTTTATTGCACCCCTTCCCCTGTTTCATCACTTATCCTACTTCCTCTCTGTGTTCCCCCTTCTTTCTTAACCCTGGAAGGGGAGGTGCCTAAAATGGACTTTCTTAAAACTATCCCTGCTTATGCATTCTTTGGACAATCAGTTCTGGTACCCTGGTTTAAAGACCAAAAGTTCTGAAGTGGTCCCAACTACAGAAACCCTATCTACACTAGAAGGTAACACTGCCTGCTCGTGTGCCACGTTTGACCGTCATGATGCTTGAGTCTTTGTAGCAACCACTGTGCCAATCCACCTACTTGAGTCTTCCTCTTTTTTGCTCATCCTCTACTCTTCCAAAAAAACGATGTCTGTGCTAGTTAGGGACTATATCAACCAGGCACCCCTGATGTCATTGCTGATGTCAGATAGATCTGGGCCCAGATCAGAGAATACCAGAAAGATGCTTACTTGTGTTTCATTGAGTACGAAAGGCATCTGTCTGTGTGAACTATAATAAACTGTGGATCACCTTGAGAAGAATGGGAATTCCAGAACACTTTACTGTGCTCACGAAGAACTTGTCCATGGATCAAGAGGCAGCTGTGTGAACAGAACAAGAGGACACTGCATGTTTAAAGTCAGGAGAGGTGTGCATCAGGCTTCTATCCTCTCACCATGCTTATTCATTCTGTATGCCGAGCAAATCATCCGAGAAGCTGGATTATATGAAGATGACTGCGGCACCAGGATTGGAGGAAGGCTGATTAACCTGCAGGTTGCAGATGACCCAGCCTTGCTTGCTGAAAGTGAGAACTTGAAGTACTTGCTGATGAAGATCAAGGATTGTAGCCTTCCGAATGGGTTGCAACTCAATGTCAAAAAGACCAACATCTTTACAACTGGACCAATAGGTGTCATCAGGATAAAGGGAGAAAAGTTGAGTTGTCAAGGGTTTTGTCTTCCTTGAATCCACAATCAACGCTCATGGAAACAGTAGTCAAAAGATCAAGATGTATTGCATTAGGTAAATCTGCTGCACAAGACCACTTTAAAATATTGAAGAGCAAGAATGTTACTTTGAGGACTGAGGTGCATCTGACCCAAGCCATGATATTTTCCATCGCTTCATCTGAATGTGAATGTTGGACCTAGACTAAGGAAGACTGTGGAAGAATAAATGCCTTTGAATTGTGGTATTGGAGAAGAATGTTGAAAGTGCCATGGACTGCTAAAAGGACAAACCGATCTGTGTTGGAAGAAGTAAGGCCTGAGTGCCCCTCAGAGGCAAGCAAGGCAGGACTTCATCTTACATTCTTAGGGCATGTTGTCAGGAGAGACCAGTCCCTGGGGAACGATATCATCCTTGGTAAAGTGGAGGGGAGGAGGGAAAAAAGGGAAGACCCTCGACAAGATGGATTGACACGGTGGCTGGATCAATGGGCTCTGGCATAGGAACAATTGTGAGGATGGTGCAGGACCATGCAATGTTTCGTTCTGCTGTGCATAAGGTCGCTATGGGTTGGAGCTAACAACCATCACAAACCTAACAACCATAACAGACACTCCTGGCTAGGGTGCAGTTAAATCTGTTAAGTCACAACCTTCCTTGCTGCCATAGCCTTTTGTATAAGAGCCATATGAACAGAAAAAGTCTCTCTTTACCGCTCTGCCTCCCTCCTCTTTGGAACCTCACTGGGACTCTGTGTCTGCCTTCAGGGGTGGCTCCAGTGCAGAGAGATGTTGGCCCCCTGCCGTGTCTCCACCAACCTTAGATCCACACAACTCTGCACCCACTGGTCTGTGATGGTCCTGCATTTCACATCACTGTCCTTTGTCCCCAGCCTGTAGCGATGTGGGTCTGAAGAGGGGGCTGGCTCACATCAGACTTGTGGACGTGAGTTGGACTGGGCTGGGTTGCCTTCTTTTGATATAAGATGATGTGTTGATATAAATCTCTTTCTTAAACATCGATGAGCACCACTGGATGTGTTTCTGTAGCACCATGTCCTTCTCCCGGGACTGGTCCCTCCTGATTACACAACCACAGTAAGCGAGAGAAAGGGGCACCGTTGTCTCCTCGAAGGAGCATTCTGCTCCACTTCTGTCAACCCAGTTTTGTTCATTCTTCTGGCCATCCAGGGTAGGTGGGCATTTCTTTTCCGACACCGTAATTCAAAGCCATCTCCTCCTCGCTCTTCCTTACTCACTGTGCCGTTTGCACATCTATCTGAGGCAACTGAAAAGAGCGTGTTTTGGGCCAGGTGCGCCCTGAGTCTTCAAGGTGGCGTCTTTGCTCTTTGTCACTTTCCAGAAAGCTTGTGCAGCAGATTTGCCCAAGGCAACGCATCATTGGCTTTCTTGATGGCTTGTTTCCATGAATATTGATTGTGGATCAAGTAGAATGAAGTCTTTGATTGTCCTGGTGTGGCTCATTGATCCAGTTATGAAGATTTTTGTTTCCTTGATGACGAGGTGTCATCCACTCTGAAGGCTGTCCTCTTTGATCTTAATCAGTTGTGGTGTGATCTTTAGATCGTAGGGTATTAATGAACCTTCTTTCAGTGCTCTGCCTCGTGCCTCTTCATATAGTCCAATTTCTCTATTTGCTCGGCATACAGGTTGAATGAATATGGTGAAAAGATACAACCCCGACACGCACTCGTTTTCTTTTAAACAAGGCACAGCCCCCGTTCTGCTTGAACAACTGTCTCTTGAGCAGGAGCTGAATCACCTTCTTCACCATGCTATTCACAATGTGTGCTAACCCACCTAGTCGGATGACTTTGCATTGCCATTACACACAGGTGTCTCTGCTTTCAGCCACCGCTCACGTGGCGATGGCGCCCTCCTTCCACAGCTTCTGCAGAATCCTGAGGAAATGGTTGGTGTCATGTTGCATCCACTTGGGAGTTATCTTTAGTAAAGTTTGACTCATGTTGGATATTCACTCTATTTGGTCATTTCTGCATCCTGCAGGATCATTATTAACCTGGTGACAACCCCAATTCCACCACCTCACTGCCCTTAGGGAAGACACGACCTGTTTCTGTACTTCAGACAAGAGACTAGTAATCACCGTTGAGTTGTCTGGAGGCTCAAATGGGATAATTGATGCCAACTGATGTTCTATTATTTCCAGGACTTGTTGATACTGGTGATGCAGATCTAACAATTAAACTAGGGAAACAATTAAGCCAGTGACCAGGCACACATGAATAAGAGAGGCATTCTGGCTGCTGGGAGCGGCCCCATGGGGAGCAGCGTGGAGTCCTTTACCAAGGCGGTGACCTCTCAGACGCAGATCGCCAGGCTGCCTCGCCAAGCCACTCCAGAAGGGGTTCCACTGCCCAACTCTTAGTTAGTAGTAGAGCATTTAATATTTGTGCCTCCTGGGGATGCTAGTCCCTGGAATGAAAACACATGTCACTCAGTTTCAAACACGGGTCTCCTGGCCCTCCTGAGATACAAACAAGCACACAGATGAGTGGCTGCTTCTAACCCTGATAGCAGTGGTTCTCCTAGCATCTTCTAAGGACCAACAGCCACAGCTGCATCCGGGCGAGAGATGCAAGTTCTCTGATAACCCTGTTGTCCTTACTAGATGCCATTGCGGTGGTTCCAACCCATAGAGACCCTGTGTACAACAGAGAAAAACACTGCCCGGTCTTGCGCCGTCCTCACAGGTGTTCATGTGTGTGAGCCCATGGTTGCAGCCACTGTGTTAATCCAACGCATTGAGGGCCTTCCTCTTTTCCACTGCCCTTCCACTTAACCAAGCATGATGTTCTCTTTCAGAGGGGGATCTCTCCTGACCACATGTCCAAAGTACATGAGGAAAAGTCTCACTATTCCAGCTCCCTACTACCCAAAAAATCAAGCCCGCTGTCATTGAGTCAATGCATAAGGACTCTATAGGGCAGAGTAGAAACCCCTACCGCCATAGGGCTGCCAAGGCTGTGAGCTATAATGTCCCCCAAAGCAAACCTACTACCATGGAGTTGATTCCTACTTGTACTGACCCTCTCGAGTGTCTGAAGACTATCGATCAGTCCAGGAGCAGCCTGTCTCATCCTTCTCCATGGGGAGCGTGTGGGTGCTAGCCCTGACCTTCTAGCTAGCTGCTGAGCTTCCACCGCCGCACCACCAGGGCTCCTGGGCCCCACCCCAGACCGACTGAACCAGAAACAGTAGGGGCTCAGAAACAGCAGACTAGATTTTAAAAAGACATCCAGGAGATGCTTTTGTGAGCTAAGTATTGAGACCTCTGCTGTTTAGGATGCTTGGTTTCTGTGTGGGCAGCCATGCTGGGTTCCTCCCAAATGAAGTCAGGCTTAGAACAAAGGAGGAAACACTGAAGTGCATTCGCCCTGCATCAGCAGGATACTCCATTTCACTGGAGGTGGTTGGCGCACCTTATCTCATTTCCCAGGTGATGCATAGGCCGCAGTGACTGCAGTTATTTTGGAAAAACAGCAAGGACGTCAGGGAGGAGGAGGCTCCAGGTCTACCCAGTAGTTATCAGAGTGTAACTTAAGAGCTGGCCTGACACACACTCTGTTCCCCTGCAGGCAAGGACAAGAAGTCCTTTTTGTCTTAAGAGAGAAACAGAATAAGAGGAAAGGAAACTGTTCATGGAGATTTCAAGGGAGATTAAGCTGTGCCCATCTGGCTAGAAAGAATTGGCTTTTGCTCTTGACAATACAGTTGTCTGTGCCAGTGCTGGGACGGCTTAACTTGTCCCTTCTTCACCCTGTCTCCAGACTCCTCCCGCTGACCCAGGATGTCTGCTCCCAGGCCTGAGACCTCGCTCAGAGAAGTTGGGGGGCAGGCAGGGATAGGACCCCATTCCACTTTGACTGGATGAATGTGCATGAGAGAGCTTCACAAAGTTCATAGGGAAATTGAAAGGTGAGATAAAGTAATCTTTCTGAGGCCCCTTCATGTAACTCTTTTTCCAAGTGACTAGTTAGCTCTCCCCCCACAATAGAATTGATTCAATGCATCCAAACAACAAGTGGAAAGGGATAGTTCCGAAAGACCACATGCACTTGGGTGGTGCCAGCAGTGAATGGGCTTGGCTGCCAACCCAAGAGGTAGGGGTTGGAGTCTACCCAGAGGTATCGCCGCAGAGAAGACTGGTGATGGACTTCTGCCAAAAGCAGCCCTGACCCCCTTGGGGAGCAGAGTTCTACTCTGACACACATGGGGTCACCAGGAATTTCAGCTGACTGGGTGGCACCCAGTAACTGGGTGTGGATGCCAAGTCCCTGGAAATTCCATTAAGTCGAACAAAGTCAGGACAAGGTGAAACAGTCACAGCAACAAACCAGGACTCAGGCAGGAGCTTTCTCCATCAGTGGTCGCCGATAGATTGACCTCCATATGGATTAAAATTTTATATACATATTTGGTCGGGAAATTCTGTAAGGAACAAAACTCCAGCTGAATAATGGCTATTTTTTTTTTTTTTACATTTTCTTTTTAATGCTGGTGAGGTTTCGAATGCCTCTGGATCATATTGGAAGAAAATCAGGGCCGGAAACAGAAGAACAGGCAAAGCAGCACAGAGCTGAAGCGAGGCCCAGCTGGGTCCGCCTTGGCTGGCTTTACCTGTGGCACTGGATTCTATGACCCCTTGAGCTGTGCATAAGAGAGGTAGGGAGAATTGCCCCCTCTCTGGCCCCTGCCTCCTTGCTGGGGCTCTACCTCCAGGGGCCGCCCCACCGCACGCTGCTGACCCGGAGAGCTGTCTGTGGCTGCCCGCAGTATTCCCGTGACCTTGGGTCCACCTGCCCGGGCTCCCTTTGCTTTCCACCTCACCTGTGGCATCGCCAGCCTGCAGCTCCGGGAGTCTGAAGAGGGGTCTGACTGGCATCAGACCCATGGGCGTGAGTCAGTCTGGGCTGGTGAGGTCTTCTCGATACAGAAAATTACTTCTTGATAGAAAGTTCTTTCTTCTACATAGATGAGTGTCGCTGGTTTTGTTTCTCTAGACAACTCCCCTGGCCTGGCTCCCAGCAAGAATGAGAGCCACCAACCATTGAATTTTCACACCTGATTTCTACCTTTTGAAGGAAGTGACTTTGGAAAAAAGAGCAGAAAGACCACTCCCTCCCCCAGGCCTCCAACCAAACAGCCCTGAATGGAATGCTCTGTTTGTGCCCGGGAACCCATGGAGGGTTAAGGCTGAGTCGATAGCGTTGGAAAAATCTCATTACGAGGATGGCAGTCCCAAATTGAGCTGCCGTACGGTTGACTGAGTCGGAGACTCGCGAGATGCCTGCGCTGCGTGGCCCTGCAGTCCTCCAGCACGTGTCTGTGCACCGCGCGCCAGCCGTGGGCCGCCTGTCACTGGCGGATCACACCCAGCCTCATCACATCAAAAGGAAATCTGTACAAATGGATAGCCTAATAACCAGATGACTATGAGGACCGGCACAGCGTTATTAAAGCTATTGATTATATAAGTGAGTGTCGTGTTACTAACCAAATAAAAAGCAGCTGCTCATTTTTACACGATTGTTCAAAAACCTCATGTTTTCGGTTTGTTTTAGGTTACGCACTAGGCTGTGAGCAGCAAGGTCGGCAGTCTGAAACCACCAGCCCTTCTCTGGGAGGAAACAATGATGCTTCCCACGCTCGTAGAAGAGTGCCCGTCTGGGACTCCACGGGGGCATTCCCCTGTCCTCGAGGGCATCGGGTCATAGGCATGAGCGGGAAGACTCCATCGCAGGGAGTTGGGCTTGGGAGGTCTTAAAGTTGATATTAAAATACAGTTCTTAAAGTCCAGCGGTGAATGCATCTTTCCAATGTATTGTCCTGAGTCTTTCTTTTTTAAACTTTTTGAATGTAGGGAGGATATAAAATTGATTGATGACGGTTTCGCATCTGGCTTAAGGCGCTTCCCCTTTGTATGAATGGGTTCTAGAGTGACCGAAAGCTGTCGTGGGAACATCCAACCTAACATTCTCATCCACTCACCACAGCTGTGAGTGGCTCGTGGCCCACCTGAATCACAGCCTGGGACAGACGCGATCTGGGAGATCACTGGTGTGTGCCTACTTTCCCTGGTTTCCCACAAAGAAAAATGAAAGACTACGCAGTTTCTCCTGGTCTGTGGCTGATCTAGAGTTCTATTTTCCTTTCAATCAGATGCCACCTTTCTTTCAAGGGCCCAGTAGTAGTCCCAGGATCACCGTCACTCTATCCCCTACATCTGTTCTGGCTGACAATTCTCTGCTCAACCACTTGACATTGATGTCTTTCACTCCCACTGTGTTCCAGTGGCGTAGCAGTTACCCATTGGGCTACTAACCTCAAGGTGTGTAGTTCAAAACCACCTGCCACTCTGTGGGAGAAAGATGAGGCTTTCTACTCCCATAAAGAGTTACAGTCTTGGGAACCCACAGGGCCAGTTCCAGCCTGTCTTTGGGTATCTCTGTGAGTTGGAATTGATTCGATGATAATGAGTGAGTGAGATCTTTGGGTGAAGAAATATATCCATTTAATTAATACATGTTGAATGTCTGAATGGAGAAGTATTAGCCCAAGGTTCCTGTCCTAGGAGAAAGAGCAGGCAGCAGCTTTTAGGAACTGGGAAACATGCAGGGGAAACTGGAACTTCAAGGTCAGCAGTTCACAGTCACCAATGGAGAAAGGTGCGATTGTCTGCTCCCATAAAGATGGACGATTTCGGAAACCCCGGCCAGGGTTTCTGTGCATTGGAACGGACTCAGTGGCAGTGGGTTTGGGAAGATGAGGTGACTTCTCTTGAAACAGATTTCGAGTCTAGAAACCCCCACAGCGCAGTTCTCCAGTGTCCAACAGGATTGATCTGAGTTGGAACTGAGTTGATGGCAGTGTGTTTATTTGGGGTGTTAAGGGGTGTGTGCGGTGCACTGGTCTGCTCAGAGGTCCACATATGGAATGCATGGGAATTGCTGTGGATGATCATTTGATGAAATGTGCATTTGGAAGTGAGAACAATTCACACAATAGTCTGTCTCCTGCTTTGAGGGTTCCCAGTCTTGTAGCATTTGGCAAGGACATATACATGCAAATCCCTTTGCCATCGGCAGCCCTGCACTAAGACTCTACCCGGTGATGGCATCAATTTTCTCCCTTCTGTACAGCCTTGCTTCTCTTTCTCCAGGGCGCATAATCATCACTGCTGTCAAAAAAGACCAGGTGGGGAGCGATAGGCTGAGGCCTGTCTTCATTTTTACAGGTCTGTATCTATCTATTTATTAAGTGCAATCATTGATGTTCACATTTAAGCTGAGAAGCTCAGGCTAATGGCATCATGGAGGCTTTAGGTACTCAGGCTGGTCTCAGTTTTCATTCTGCCAATAAAAACTATCAAACCAAACGAAACTCACTGCCCTCGAGCTGATGCTGACTCATGGCGACCGGGTAGGACAGGGTCTAACTGTTCCTGTGCGTTTCGGAGCCGGTAACTCTTTACTCCTCTTTTGCTCACAGAACAGCTGGTGGTTTTGAACTGCTGACCTTGGGGTTAGCAGGCCAGTGGGGAACCACTACCCCACCAGAGCTCCTAAATAAAGAACTACATTGGGCCAGCAATTAAAAAAAAATTGGACTTAAACATTCAAGTGTTGACTTGGATTTCTTCTGAATCGATCGTGAGGTGGGACCCAGTTCCCAGCTGCTTTCTCACCCCCCTACCCCCACCGTTCCTGCGGTTAGCTTCTGTGTGTCAGCGTGCGGCAACGAGGGCAGGCCCTCACATGACCTGCAGCCATAACTCACCATCTGAGATGCGCACCCGGACCGTAAATACGTACCTCGCAGGAGAAAATGCTCTGTGCTCAGTACATGTGATTTTTTTGTGTGCGCCCCACCTCTCTTCCACATTCACAGTATCCACTGCTGGCCCTGGACGGGAATGGGGACGGGTGACTTTGAGCGATGATTTCAGACGAATGGGGAGCGAAGGTGAAGCATGCCAAACATTGCAAAAGATGTCCAGGGGAACACAGGGCTCCGTTTAAAACAAACACAAAGTGAAGCAAAAACCCACCAACCAAATTGTGAGGGCACACGGGTTGCACCAGCAGCATGGCTGTGGCTCCCTTACTTCCTGTCCACTTTCGACTTTGTCCCTCTCCCTGCTGCAAGCGGCCCGTTAGCCGATTCTTCTTGAGGCCTGTTGGCTCCCTTGCCCCCTGTCTTACCAGTGAGAAAGCTGGGATGCCCGGGAATGGCACAGGGCCATTGGCACACCTCTCAGTGAACACATTATTTCCCCAGGGAACACTTGACTCTTGCCAGCCATCTTCTGGGGGGCTCTTCGGAGTCCTACGGTAGTGCCAATGGCTAAGCATAGGCTGCTAGCTGGACAGTTGGTGGTTCGAAACCATCCAGAGGCACCTCCTAAGCAAGGCGTGATGACCTGGGACAGAGTCCAGCCTTGAAAACCGCGTGGAACAGTTCTACTCGGCACCCATGCGGTGCCCACCCCACGGCCTGAGCTCCCAGTGCTTAGAGACCCAGAGCTGGCTCGGGTGGGAGGTGGTGTCAGGGTGGAAACTACAGCTTTGTGTGTGCCCTGGGGCAGGGTACAGGGACAGTGGGGTGGGGACACTCAGTCTTTGTGCTTGCAGAGAAGGGCCCCACATCACTGCTGCTGTTTAATTGGATGGTGTGCAGGCCGCCACCACATGCTTTAAAGCACGTCCTTTTTCCTCTTACCTTTAGCCTGCTTTTCCACCTGCCAGAGGGTAAGCGTGTGCGGTGTGTAGTGTGTATGTGGGTGGCATGTGTGTGTACCATGTGCAGTGCATGATTCTTTGTGTAATTTGTGTGGTGCAAATCGATGAGGTATGTATGTGTATGTAGTATGTGATGTGTGTGTGTGTGGTGTGTGTGGTATGTATGTGTGGCATGCATGTGTGTGTGGTATAGGTGGGATGAGTATGTGATATTTATGTGTGGCATGCAAGCTGTGCTGTGTGTATGATACATATGTGTGATGTGTGTAGTGTATGTAGAGTGTGTGATATGCACATGTGTGTAATATACAGATGTAGGTGTGATACAGGTGTGAGTATGGTGGTGTGTGTTTGATGTATATGATGTGTGCGGTGTGGTTGTGTGGTTTATATGTGTGCATGTGCTTTGTGTGCGATGTGAATCTGGCATGTGTGGCATCTGTGTGGTTTGTATGTGAGTAGCATGTGGTATGGCCATGTGTGTGACATGCATGTTATGTGTGACATGTGTGCAATATATGTGATGTGGTATGTGTGGTATATATGGTGTGTTTATGGTATGTGTGGGATATATATATGTGGAGGGGGTATGCGTGTACATATATTATATGTGTTGGAGAGCATGCACTCAGCAATTTCTGTGTGCAAGACACAAACAAGTCAGCTAGACTTTCCCTGCACAAACCCAGCACAAACCACCAATGATTCTAGATGACTGCCATGTGTGGGTTCTTGGAAGTGGTTTTTCTACTTGCATAAATACCAGGCCATGCCTTCTTGCGTGCTAAAGGGAACGAGACTCCGAGAAATCGGCTGAGCTAAGCCTGGGGCCTTAGGAATGGGGATGAAAGGAGCACCCCCCTCTCCACCCACGGCGGCCGTTCTTCAAACGCCACCACGTTCTCGAGGCACACACAGAGCTTAGCCACGGTGACCCGTACAGTGTAAGCAAACTGAAGAGCGCAATATGCGCCTCCGAGGATTCTGCAACCACAGTCTCTGGGTCTGGGGAGACCATTTTCTGCATGTGTGCATGCATGCTTTGATTTGGAAACAACCTCACACGCTGCCTCGGTGGAAGGGACGACGGCCCTTTCCTTTGTGCAGCGTTTCACCGGACCGCTTACTAAATTGTCTTCTTTGATTAATCACACCTCCCTTTCTGGCTCCAATAACTCCCTCCTTTAAGTATCTTTAGATCAGATGCCCATAAATCACACACTGCCTCAAGCCAGTGATGAATCGCTCCCAATTTCAATTAGCATACAGATTTAACAGCTGTCACGAGTAGGGACTGCAGACACTGGCAGGGTCGCAGCTGACCCAGCCGTTAACACTGGGCCAGGGCTTCAGAACACAATCTCCTCGTGGTTCTGAAATAGCTACAGCTCTTACTCAGGGCACGTACAGCAGAGACACAGCAAACTTAGGTTTCTCTGGGAGTGTCTGTAGGTAGAGAAATCATGATCATCGAGTCGACTGCCTCATGGTGGCGTATGTACAAGAGAATGGGTGCTGGCTGGTCCTATTTCATCCTCCCCCATCGCCGGTGTGTTTTGCCCATCGTGGCAGCTATTATGCCAGTCCTCCGAGGGTCTCGCTGGCCCTTGTAGGCCCTCTAATCCGCTGAATGCAACGCCCCCTTCCAGCAGCCGATTCCCTGTGGATGGTGCATCTAACGCGAGCGAGTTGAGCAGTGTTGTTCTGTTGTCTTCTACAGGGATTCAGGAGCTCATCTTTAGAAGTTGATCTCCAAGCCTTTCTTCCTAGCCTAGCTTGGTCTGGAAGCTCTGCTGAAACCGGCCCACCATCGGTGACCCCAGGGTATGTGGAATGCGGGGAGCACAGCTGTCAGCATCATAGCAAGACGCAAGCCCCTACAGACAGAGAGGTGTAGGACTCTATCTGTAGGCTCCTGTAAAAATCTGCCCTTCGATTAGTTCAACATGATCGTCTTTCCCTACCCCCATCCTCTTCAACACCTCTGAAGTATTTGACGTCATAAAAAGAGTTTCTGTCTTAACTTCCTGTCACCACACCATCCTGGGTGCCCGTGCAAACCCTGAACTCTCCCTGCTAGCAGGATTTCTCTACGTCGTCTTCATTGTTTTGCCGCAAGGCCTGGCCATTCTGTTCACGCGTTTATTCCCTCCACAAATGCTCCCCTCCACAGGGCCGGACACTGGAAGATCAACCGCAACAGCATCTCCGCCATGTGGAGTTCACAAACTAGTGAAGGATTCAAGTTTAAATCTATAGATGGGAATTAAAATACAGGGTGACAAAGTGGGAGACGAGGAAACAGGGTTCTGGGGGCTAACAGTTGGGAGCTCGCCTAATCTGGTGCTGGGGAAGATTATGGAAACTACCATGCAGCGCAAGAACAACGAAAACAAATCTCCTCAGAAGAGAGAGCGGTGGAGATTTCAGTTCACGTCCATTGGACGTGTTATCAGGAGAGACCAATCCCTGCAAAAGAAGATCGTGCTGGGTCAAGGAGAGGGGTCCTTGAAAGGAGGAAGACCCTGAATGAGAGAGACGGACGCCGTGGCAGCAACAGTGGGCTCCCACGTCACTATTCTGAAGATGGAGCAGGATCCGGCGGTGCTGCATCGTGTCATTCGCAGGACACCCAGGAGCTGGAGCCAACTTGACAACAACTAACAACAGACTAATGTGGGGGTTCCGGGGATAACTTCCGGGGAGAGACGGCAAATAAGATGAGTCCTGAAAAAGAGCAGGCGTCGAGTGCTGCAGTGGTGAAGTACCAGACTGCTGACCTAGAGGGATGGGCAAGTCCTGGTCAGCACCTCCGGGAAAGAGACCGACGCAGAGGCCGAGAGGCACGGCTCAGGGCCGACAGGGATTCTCTTCTTAATCACCTTCGCCGTGTGTTTTCGCCCCCATCCTCACACGACTTAGCCCTCCTGCCAGAGCTGCTGTCCAATATGGCAGCCACAGCCATAAGAAGGGACCACGCCCTTGGGAACTGAGGGGCTTTGCAGGCTCGTTTGGTTGTAATCCATTTAAATGTAAAACCCGACACTCCAGTGAGTATTGGACAACTGCTAAGTATGGTTGGAACAACTTGGGTCTGTGAATCGACTTTTTTTTTCAGTGTAACTTTTATGAATTCCAAATATAAAACAATGAAATTGTATGTCTCAATGGACATGTGTTAGAAGGATAAAACAGAGACTTAAAGACAAGTAGAAAAAAACGCTCACCACACTGAAGTAATCTACTAATTTTGCATGTAGATTACATACAGGGATGATAGCATACGGGATGCATTTACTTAAGTAAGATATAGTTTTAGTTTTTGGAATGTGGCTACATTTTTACTTTTTCATGGGAACTGTGTTATATTTCTTTTGGACAGCACTGTACTCTTTGGAAGCAAGAACAAGGTCTTACTTCGCCTTTACCCTGATATCATGTTCTGTGTCTCATAGGAACGCGATACATGTTTGTCACATAAGTAAGAGATTGTCTATGTGGGCAAGTCTCCATCACAAATGTCTCTTTCAACCTTCAGTCCACAAGTATTTTGGAGACCCTCTCATGGCAGGTCCCGTTCTTGGCCTCATAAATGAGAACGCCGTCCTGTCTGACAGCGCTTCATTCTCACTGGGGAACACCATCGCGGAGAGTACGATAAATCAGTGGGAAAAGATGGGCTTGTTGATTCAGGTGGGGGAGTTAGGGATGCCTTTCCAAGCTCCAGAGACCTGAATGTGGGGAAGAAGGCCATCCCTGAGGATGTCCGAGGGAAGACCATTCTGTGCAAATGTCCCGAGATGGAAATGCGCTCAGTAACTGTTGTTCTCCTGCGAAAGGCAAAGAAAGAAGGTCTCTGTGGCGCACGTGCATGCACATGAGAGAAAGGAGGCTGAGGCAATGATTGAGGTTGCTTCCAAGGGTAATGCAGAGATACTGCAGGTCAAGGAACTGGCTTTTTAAAGGATTTATCTGGTTGCTGCGTTGAAAACAGCCTGAACCGTGCTCAGGGGTACTCAGAGAGAGCAGTGAGTGGGTAATAAGCTAGGGCACAAATCCACCACGATTTTTGAGGATGCAAAGGTGTGCGCAGCAGGAAGTGAGGATGGGAGAAATCTAGAATCTGCTTTGTATCGCACTGCAACTTGAAAATAATCTAGGAAAGGACATCTTAAACCCATAACAACCATCACCACACTCTTAATCTTCAAAACCGTCACCGCAAAATAAGTTCACGTAGTACTGCCTCTTTGCAATTAGTCTTTGTCATGGACTCAGCAGAAGGTGTCTTAGAGCAACCTCAGGAAATCAATCCTCCCTCCGTAAGTGTTTATTGACTATAGAACCAACCTGTAAGAGAATCCTTTACTGGGCAGTTTGCAAGAGCTTGACAGAACTAATTATGTGTTTAGAAAGCATGGAGTTTCTCAAAGCCACATGTCTCCACAGGGCACATGTATGGCAGTCATACTACATACATGGCTACCATTTCCTGAGCCCTGGCTACGGTGCCTCGCTCTGTACCCCACACTGATCGCCTTGGATTCGAGGCACAGCCAACAAGTAGGCACTGCTATCTTCATGCTACTGGCGAAGAGGGACAGGGCTCCAAGGTGGCACATGTGGTCAGCCCAGAGCCAGAAGACAAACCCAGGGGTCCGGCTCGAAACCAGTGTTTCTTAGTGCGTGGTCCAAAGACCACATACATTGGAATCACCAGGTGGCTTCTTAAAAATGGGGCTTGCGAGTCTGCATGTCTAACAAGAAATGAGGAGAATGGCATCCAGTCAGAGGGTGGTTGGCACCAGCATTCAAGCTCCTTTTTATCATTGTTTCACACTGATTCATTTCTTCTGCAGGCACTTAGCGCTTCACGAAATTCCATCTTACAGGTACTACCTCAGTTTCCCAAACCCAAACTCTCAGCCACCGAGTCGATGCCGACTCAGTGACCCTGTTTGACAGGGTAGAACTGCCCCTGTCAGTGTCCAAAAGACTTGTCCTTTGCGGGGAGTAGAAAGCCTCGTCTTTCTCCCCCGGAATGGCTGGTTATTTTGAACACGCTGACCATGGCGGTTAGCAGCCCAAAGTGCAACCACCATGCCGCAGGGCTCCTGTAGCTCACTTCAGATTGCTTCAGAAGCGGAGGCCAAGACAAGAACTCCGGTGCAGGAAGTTTCTGTGGAGAAGATTCTTGAACACAGGAGTGAAAAATCAGGGAGAGGGAGGGAAGGAGAAGACTGAAGTGGTTTCCTCCAGGGAACCGAATAGAATGTGTCAGAATTATCCTTCCAGAGGGGGCGAGGCAAAGGCCACGACTCACTCCCCAAGCCTTTCAGTTGAGGGTTGATTCCTCCAGTGTGAGAACTCCTAAGCGGCGCAGGGTGGCCTGTGGGGGCCCAGAGGCCTTTCAGAGAGAGACCCGTAGCGAGTGCGTTGAGGTAGGTGCTGACAGTCAGTGTCCACACAAGGACCCTCACAGCTGCATCGGTGTGCAGGGCACCAGGGGCGTCTGTTCAGGCAGAATTTATCACACTATTTCTGCTCTCATAGGGTGTGGGGTGGGGGTGGGAACGCAGTTTCCTTCATTTGGCACCGAACCCGTCACCTTCCCGTCTTCATTAAAGCACTTTGATGGAGCTACCAAAGCAAGTAGCAGGATTTCTGGATCCCTTTCTTTGGCTTCCACATTCCTCAGTCTCAAGGAGGCGGAAGAAAAAGGGTCTGGAATGTTGCTTCTAAACATGAACTTCTTTCAACCCTGCCTGACACTAGCTGACCTACATGGTAGCAGAAGGGGAAGCAAAACCACTTTTTTCTTTGAAACTGCAGGAAGGTTCAGGTGTTGGAGTCACCAGATATCTCGGAAGAGTCGGGCACAGGCTGCAAACAAAGGGATCCACCGATGCCCTTCTGCAGAGGGCAGGCCTCTGGGTTCCACCCTTAACGACCCAAGCTGCCGGGGTCTGCCTTTCCCTCATGTCGGCAACTGTTTGAAGATGCAGCCAACCAGGGAGGACAGGGTTTAAATCTAAGTTCTCACTTTCGTCTCAGAACCCTGGGAATCAAGTTGATTCTCCAAGTCAGGAGAATTTAATCTCTGTAGACTATGAATTAAAACAAAACACTCACCGCCACTGAGTTGATTCCAACTCACAGTGACCCTGTGGGACAGAACGGACCTGCCCCTGTGGGTGTCCGGGATGTTAATGTTGTGGGAGTAGAAAGCCTCCTCTTTCTCTTGCTGAGTGGCCGGTGGTGTGAAATTGCTAACCTCGTGGGTCAAGGTCCAATTCATAGCCCGTTTTCCAGCCAGCGCTCTTTGTAGCATATAGAAATGGAAAACCAAACTCACTGCCATCAAGTACATTTTGGCTTATGACTCTGAATTTACAAAGCTTTATGGAAGTGGCAAGCTTCATCTTTCTCCCATGAATGACTGGTGGTTTTGAATTGCTGGCCTACCAGTGAGCAGCCCAATCTGTAACTCACTGCACCACCAGGGAAATATGTGTGTGTGTATATACACACACACATGTACACACATATGTATATATGTGTATCTATATATGTATGTATACATACACAGATATACTTATATATTCATAGCCCCACCAGGGATGTATATGTTATATATATACAAACATATCCCTGGTGGAGATATACACGCACACACACACACACACGCACACACACAAACACACACACACATATATATATATATACAGCCTATGAAGAGTCTTTAAAAGTTAAAAGTAAAGGTGAAGTCTGAATTCTGGGGTGAATTTGGCGAAAGAGCCTGCCTGTTGCTGGAGCGCCATATTCTGAGGCACCGGAACACGCAGGCAACAAGCTCTCTTATTCAAAGAGTTTCAGTCAGCTTTCTGGTGTTTCAAAGTATTCTGTGTATTAAGTGGAAAAGAAAAGAAAGTATGCGCCTGAATGGCATGCTGGTTTTCTCTGGATCTGAAAATAAGCCCAAGCCATTTTATTTTGCTTATACTGTTTTGCCTTCATTTGCTTTCTTCACACCAAGCAAACTTGATGTCAAATGAATCACCGGGGATTTTCAAATATACCTTAACGACAAGACCCTGGGCCCTGAGCTTGTCACACAGGAAATTTCAGTCCGTCACAGTGGTGTGTATACTCATATTTCTATGGTGCTTTGATTTCTATTACTTTCATGTGTGACTTCAGTCTTTTACTCTACGAGCCTATCGGTTTAGCATCATAGAACGATTTCTCCAATTTTCAGAGAGAAGGCGTCTTTGAGGCGTAGGGTGCTATGCACCGAGCTGTGAGGTGGGAGGACGAGAAAGCTTTCTGTCCCCAGAAAGGTCCACAGCCTGGGAAACCCACGGGGCCGTGCTGCCCTGTCCTGCGGGCTCACTAGAAGAGTCTGCAATCGCCTCAATGGCAGTGAGTTTGGCTTGTTTATTTTCATCCCGCGCTGTGATCATGGGAGCTGTCCTGAGTTCCCCTGACCAACTCTCTGGCTGTAGAGAGATCCGGAGCGGGCAGGAAAGGGAGACCCAGCAAGGTCGGGCACCCCTTGCTGCCAAGACACTTCCCGGCACCATCATTTGATTAAGGGCATCCAATCATTCCTTTACCTCGTGTCTTTGAAGAGACCATAACACGCTTCACCTCCCATTTTCCCCTCCCTTTTCCCATGGATCCATTTCCCTTGATTTCATCACTCTTCCCCCTTACCCCTTTGTGGAAAAACATCACTGAAATCAGATCCAGAAAGGCCAAGTCCATAACCACAGGGCACTTCTAATGTGAATGGCAGAAGGGACAACGAAACATGCAAACACTGCCACGTAGCCATTTCTTCTTCCATTGAAACCCACTGTCTCTGGTCCCAGGAAAAGCAGTCAACAGCTCCGGTGAGGTCTGGCCAGCACATGCAGTTCCTGGGCCTTTCAGCTCTTGTTTCCAGGATGGGCCCTGGGGAAATCCTTCACCCAAATCACCTTGCATGAGCAACCAACACAGGCTGCAGTACACTGACCAGAGGAGCTTCGGGTCCCTGCATGGCTGTCTGCCCCAAGGGGAAGGGAGAAAAGAACTCTCATCAATAACCTTCCCCCGAAAAATGGAATTACGATTTACAATGCTCTTTCAGAGTGCCCGCGTGCTTGTTTTGGAGGACGACGCCGTGATGCCCAGAGTGAAGACGATGGAAACGCATGCTGGGAATTGGGCTGCGATTCGAGACGCAAGTCCCTGCCCTATGGCGGGTGTAGAACCCTAGACCCAAATAAAACTTCACCGGGGGGGGGGGGGGGGCAAGGTGGGGCGGTCCTTCTAATTGGCAATCATGGCACCATGGGCCCAAGGCATTTGACTCTGACTTTTATTTATCAACTGCAAAGAATGTTTCCTCGGAGACTTTGCGGGGCTGTCCTTATAGGAGCCTTGCGGGGCGCACCTCGGGGATGCTGTGCCGCGTGAGGAAGTGGGCGTGGCACTTGGATTTGCGCTTCAGTATTTGATGGATACTTTTTCTCAGAAACACAGACCAGGGCAGCCAGGACAGTGTGGCGCAACGTGAATTTCCGACGCATACACCTCTAATATTATTGAAGGCCAAAGGGACAAATATTGGATTACTGCAGTGAGACACATAGAGTAAGTGCTTCTAAATTACCAGTTCCATTACATTTGAATATATAATTATTGAGTGGTGTATTATAGTCGCATAAATCAAATGACAATGCCCACTAACACCTGGCTTATTACAATGCATGACTTTTCAAAGGAACAAAATAACATTTGCTTAGAATTATACAGACAGACACCTCCCTTATTTCAAAGTAGCCCCTCTCTCTCCATAGTCAATTAGTGTGGCTTCACTGCTGTGAGAAAAAAAGAAAAAGGATTTCAATAATAAACTTCCCCAAACCAGAACACATAAAACCAGCCGTGAACTGCAGCGCATCCATTTATTAAACAACCATAACTTTGGAGGTCAGTGGGAACTCTCCACCCCTTAAAAAACATTCAAAACAAAGAAACAGTTGACCAGATGGGAGCTCTTTTGCAAGACTGGAAATGATTATACCCCAAACTTATTTAGTCCATTGAGTCCATCCCAACTCATAAGGACCCTGTAGGGGAGAGTAGAACTGACCCTGTGGGTTTTTACAGGAGTAGAAAGCCTCATCTTTCTCCCTAGGAAGGTTTGAACAGCTGACTTTGTGGTTGGTAGTCCAATTGGTAACCCATGACGCCACCGGAGTGCCCACAGAAACCACCAATAGCTACGTTGAATTCACTGACCCCAATTCACCCTGCAGATTCTATGAGCTTGACACGTCACTCAGAGAGCGGTGAATCCATGCGTTAGCCTTGACCAATGACCGCCCTCAAAAGGGAAGCTCAGGTGATCGATCGATTTAGAATTATGAGGCAGTAAAGAATGGCAGCAATGATGGAAACCCTTTGGATCACAATGGTCTGATCTGCAATGGATCATGGGCTAGTACAGGACTGGGAAACTATTGTTGCACTGTGCATGGCAGGGAAGGCAACAGGGCTATGGGGTAAGTGACAAAGTCAATAGTTCAAAAGCACAAGCTGCTCTGTTGGAAAAAGATGAGGCTGACGGCTCCTGTAACCACTGACAGCCTCGGGAAGTCCTACCTGGAGGCAATGTGATAGGACTTGGCTCAATGGCAGTGGGTTTCTCGGTACATAGGGGCGACTCAAGGCAGCTAACAACCACAATTTAAAAATACTATCCAATCAACATGAGTCAGGGACTGAGGTTTGGAAAACTTAAGAGACTTACCCCAAAGAACCTATCCACATAGCTAAGAAAAGACAGTCTCTGATTCTTACTCTAGGACTCATCTATTGCTTTATTTATCTTTGCTCCTTACACATCGCCTCTCATGCCCAGAATCTAACAAATAAAAATGAACTGCCACCAAGCCCTTGAGATGTTCGTTGCTTTGCCGACCGTAGGGACAGAGCATTGAATAAGCCACCCTCTGCAGCACGTCATGAGCACAACCTACATCCTCCACTCTCGTCTCCTTCTTCACCCCCAGCCCCTTGCATAGGCAAATCAGTTTCCAACGCGTTGTAACTGTAGGTTTGGATTCGAACCAATTCTTGGGAACGTTAGTGTTTCTTTTCATTTACACAATGGCAATGTGCTGTAGTCCTCTTTTGTCCTTAGGTCTTTTCCCTCAGCACGATTTTGTATATGACTGATGGATGTTGCTCTCATAATTTCTTCTTCTGTTTGTTTTTTAATTGTCTTATTAGGGGCTCAAACAACTCTTATCAAAATCCATACATACATCAATTGTGTACAGCACATTTGTACATTCATTGCCCGCATCATTCCCAAAACATTTGTCTCCACCTAAGCCCCTGGCATCAGCTCCTCATTGCTCCCCCTTCCTGCTCCCCCTCCCTCATGAACCCTTGATAACTTATAAATTATTATTTTGTCATATCTTGCCCTGTCCGACGTCTCCCTTCACCCACTTTTCTGTGCTCTCATCATTTCTAATTGATGCGAAGTATTCGCCATCTTTTCTGTGCCCCACCCCAGAGACGCACAGCCAGGCTGCGATGACTCTGTCCTATCAGCACAGCCTGCTGGGCGTTCCCTCGCACACATTCCTGTGGATCCCAGTAGGAATTTCTCAGAGTATCCTAGAAGGCTTCAAAAAGTTGGTGATGAATAATCAACAACATAACCTTGTCATTCCATCTTCCATGAACTTTTTGAAGCCCCATCATAAATCCAGGGTATCATATGCTAGGGAATCATGTCTATGTTCACATATCATCGCAAGCACCATTGTCCTCTGCTCCAGCCCACACTCCCCATGAGCTTTCCAAGAATCCCAGTTCGGGGTCCTTGCATCAAATCCCTGCTGCCTCCCTGCCCTGTGATAGATTTCTTGGGGAGAGGGGGTCTCTACCAACATACCACAAACCAGGTGGCCAATAGTCCAAATGAGGAGCACTAGGGGTGTAGTGGGTCACATGTCGGGCTGCTGACTGAAGAATTAGTGGCTCAAACAATCCCACAGTCACAACATTGTAAAGATTTACAGCCTCTGAAGCCTCCAGGGGTTCTGTCCTGTAGGGTTGCTGAGAATTGGAGTTGACAAGAAGGCAGTGAGTGAGTTGGGTTTGGTTGGAGTTGTCCAAATCCAGCGTGTTGCTAGGTGTGATGGGTAGATTTTATGTCAACTTGATGCATCTGTGAGAAGGTGGGTAGAATCCATCCTCTCAATCAGGACACAACTTGATGATGCCTCCTTAGGGGTGCAGCCAGCCTGTACATGGGCAGCACAGGGGAGAATACCTCTCACCTTCCTGCTGGCCTAGACTCTGTGTTGGCACCCTGCCAAATTCCTGCTGACTTTGGATTCATGAGACCCTGCACCTACTGTCTTGTGATCACTCTGCTGCCCACTGCGCCTTCCTACTTCATTGTCCGGCAGCTTAGTGAGTCTGGAGGGGCTCGGATTGGCTTCTGACCTGTAGATTTGAGTTAGACTGGGCTGGGCTCCCTCCTTGATATAAAATTCTTTCTTGATATAAGGACTGATATATATGTATACACACACACACACACACACATAGATATGGCTTCAGCTACAACATAACTCCATAGCCAAATGGCCATGCTCGGTCTGTCTTTCTATGTCTTCCTTCTCCTCTCTTATAACCCTAACCACTCCAATAGGAGTGGATCTCAGTAGAAATGGTTAGAACTTGGTCTTGCTTGAATCCACAGTCCACAATCAATGCTCATGGAAGCAGCAGCCAAGTGATCGAAGGATGTAGTGCACTGGGTAAATCTGCTGCACAAGACCTTTTTAGAATGCTGGACAGCGGAGACTGCTTTGAGAACTAAGATGCGCCTGACCCAAGTCGTGGTCATTTTAATTGCCTCATATGCATGTGGAAGCTAGACATTGAATAAGGAAGACCGAAGAAGAATTGATGAGATGATGGTGCTGAGAAGAATATTGAAAGTGCTATGGACTAGCTAAAAGGACCAACACATCTGTTTTTGAAGAAGTAAGGACAGCGTGTTCCTTAGAAGCAAGGATGTCAAGACTTGGTCTCACGTACTTTGGACATGCTGTCAGGAGAGCTCAGTCCCTGGAGAAGGACATTATGCTTATACAGCAAAGGGGCCATGAAAAAGAGGAAGAACTTCAATGAGATGGCTTGACACAGTGGCTTCAACAATGGTCTCAAGCATAGGGACAATTGTGAGCATGGTGCTGGGCCAGGCCATGTTTTGTTCTGCTGTGTAGAGTGTCATATTGGGTTGGAACCAACTTGATGGCACCTAACATCAACAGCAGTAACTCCTATTGGATTTGGACCCAATTTACTCCAATATGACCTCATGTTAACTGATAACATCTTTCAAAACCCTGTTTCTAAACAAGGTCACCTTCACACGTACCAGAGACATACTTCAAACCTTAACACCCCCCACCCCGCATATATAGTCTCAGTTATTCAGGCTCATGGCTCTGAGGAGGGTGGAGGGCTCTGCCTCTTGCTATTTGACCCCCAGGGATAAAGGCACTGCCCACCAGGTGTCACCCACTCCACAGAATCCTCGCTCCCTCATGGACACCATCTTGCCTCCTCTAAGCAGGACAAGGTCCTGACAAGCATACGGTTAGCCTCAGAACATGGCGGCTCAGCCCTGAAGACAGGATTTGTGTGCCAGTGAGTGTATAGGTGGGGGAGTCTCAAAGGCTTCTAATTACCAACCTCTTGGAGGGACCAGAGTCATGCATTCAAAGGGGAACAGAATAAGTGAGTCCAAAGCTTAGGCTGGCTGGTGAAAAGAGCAGTCGGTTAGAATCCATGCTACTACTTCCTTACCCATTCCTGGCTGTCCAGGCGGAAGGAAGAAAATTTTAAACTGGAAGCAAATCGCCTTTGTCCAGAAAAAATCTTTAGGCTCTGGAGCAAGAAACAGCAACTACAAAGTCAGCCTCTGGTGAAGGAGTTCCCATGGGCCATGCAGCCTCCATGGCCTCGGCAGGCGGGCAGGCAGGAGAGCAGGCTGTGAGGCTGTGGGGGTTGGGTAATCCGTGGGGCTCTGCTTCCAGCTGAAGTTTCTGTAGTTCTGGAAATGTCCTTGCTCTCCTGGCCTGGCCATTTCGAGGGCCCAATCTGTGGGAGGGGGAGGAGGAAGACCCTTTCTCCTAAAGTTTTGGAGTCTCTTTTATGGAAAGTTGAGTGTAAATGAGCAGGCCCAGTGGCTTTCTGGGTGCTCACGAAGCAGACTCAGGAGCGATGCAGTGACGCCCAGGGGAATGTAGTAGCCGGCGGTGGGCTGCCTGGTTCTGAACTCTGTGAGCTGGGCGACCCTCGGGCACATTGCTCTAACTGTCCTGGGCTACAGTGCCCACATCTGCTTGGGTAAGAACATTGCCTACAGCATGGGACAGTTGTCAAAAACCAAAAGAATTAATATATGCGGGGGCTATAAAAGATGGAAAGATGAATGAAAAGGATGGCATTTTACCGTGAGCTTTTTTGAAACTGCCGGCTGGCCATTTCTTAGGGCACTGTGATGAAAGACGAATGGCTCGGAGTCAATCCTGACTCATGGTGGCCTCAGAGGGAAACTGCACTTCACAGGGTTCAATGGCTGTTTTTTTATTTTATTTTTTTTTATAATGTTGATCAGCAGGTTTCTCTTCTAAGAAGCCTCTGGGGGGACTCAAGGGCTTTACCACTTCAATCAGCACACAACCCAGAACAGTGTATTAACCTAAACCCAAACCCAATGCTATCGAGTTGATTTTGTTTGACTTATAAACCAAACCCACCTCTCTGTCACGGAGTCACATCCAGCTCCGAGAGACTCGATGGGACAAGAAAGAACTGCCTCTGAGAGTTCCTGAGCCTGAAACTCTTGCTGGGAGAAGAAGTGTGGCAGCCAGCGGTTTCGAACTGCTGACCTTGTGGAGTGCAGCCCGATGCAGAACCACTCTGACTCATAGAGCCTGATATTAGGTGTCTGAGGCTGTATGGCTTTTAAAAATGTAACAGTTTTAGTGCCATGCAATTTACACACCATACGACTCAATGGCTCAAACATACTAAAACAAATTGTTCCATCATCACCACAATCAATTTTAGAACAATTTCTTCATTCTTAAACTCATTATTAGCTCCCCATCCTCCCTACCATCCCTGCCATAATCCCCAAAACTATTACTCCAGTTCCTCTCTCTCTAGTTTTACCTATCGTGGATTTTATACAGAGAAAAATACACAAACGTAAATAAATCCAACAATCACCATAAAACAAAACACAGCGAAACCTTGGTCAAAAAGAAAGTATAAAACATTAAAAACCAGAGCAAATTTAATAGGAGTCAAAAGGGAGAACAAATGATAAGGTATTAAATTTTAACCTAATTACATCTGTATCAATCCATTTTCCAATGTATTCTCTCTGATAGCAAGGCCATTCACATCCCTGGTCAATGGCCTGAGGATATTTTTGGAGGCTTCATCCACGTGGGGACTTTGTAAATAGATTAGGGGCTTTCACTGACATCTACAGAGGCTGTAAATCTTTATGGGAGTAGGAGCAGGTGGTGGGAGTGAACCACCAACCTTACAGTTAAGCAGTCCAGTGCTTATCTGATAGGGTTCCTTCAGAGCAGTGTATAACCCACACCAAACAAACTCAAGGTCATTGAGTTGATGCCAATTCATAGCCCCATCAGAGGACAGGGTAGACCTGTCCCGGTGAGTTTCGGAAACTAGAACCCTGGACGGGAGTGGAAGGCCCTGTCGTTCTCCTATCAGAGCAGTGTATACTACCCAATAAAGATCCTCTAACTGTTCATCCCCCCATTCTCACATGTCCTCTAGGAGAGGGGCCTCCGTCTCAAACACAAAGTCTGCAGGGAAGAGTGCAGATCCCTTCCTGGCTTTACCTTTCTAGCTGCTCAGTTCTGGATTTTTCCATCCTCCTCCCTCTCCAGCCAAGCCCTCCTAAGAATGCATCAGACAGCACTCCCCAGCATGACAGTCACAGTCTGACTTGCTGAGACCTCTTTGCTGGGCGCTGCTCTGCTGTGAGCCCCAGACACACTCTCGGGTCACCTCAGCCCATCTTCCACCCTGTCAATCTTCAGCTGGGCCAGGCAGTGCATTCAAATCATTAGCAGGTTGACAGGCTTTCCTTTGAGAAGAGGATCTGACTTGCTGGATCTGACTTGGCTGGAGTCGATTCTTAATAACAGGGCAAGTCTCTCTGATGGAGTGGCACCTAATGAATGCCTGACACTTTAAATAAATAAATGCAGGTGTCTGGATCACTGGAGCAGCCTGCAAAGGCCCTAGGACAATGCTGTGGGATTGAAATGTGAGCCACACGCTAGAAAAGAAAGCAGGGTGGGGGAAGTCACCCAGAGCTTCTGGTGAACCTTCAATGACCACAGGCCAGTAGTAATGGTGAAACCGCAGGCAGTGGGAGAGCTTCTTGTGATTAATCAGCTACCTTAAACGAGGGCTCTTTTCTGCCATCCAGTCAATGCCAACTCACAGCGACCCAATCCAGGGCAGCGTAGAACTGTCCCTGTGGGCTTCTGGAAACAGTAATTCTTTTTTTCCCCCAACAGTTTTGTTGGCACATCATTTACATATTCTATAATTCAGTCGTTCAATTGTTCACTCATACCAAGAACTATTCAATCATCACCACATCAATTTTAGAACACCCCCCTCTCTGCCCACCGACTGTAACTCTTCACGTGAGTGGAAAGTCTCATCTTTCTCCCACACAGTAGCTGGAGGATTTGCTCTGCTGACCTTATGGTTAGCAGAAACCTACTATGCCAACAGGGCTCACAAGAAGACCCTTGAAGAGATGGACTGGCACAGTGGCTGCAAGGATGGGCTCAAACATAACCCTTGTGCAGATGGCCTGGCACTCTGCAGTGTTTCATTGCATGGTACACAGGGTGGCTGTGAGTTGGAAGAAACTCCCTGGCACCTAACAACAACAACAACCAGGCAATGGCTCTTACAGGATGCTGAGCTAAATGCAACACAATAGAACAAAAGGAGTTCCTCCCTTCAAGCGTCATTGGCTTCCAACCACCACCCAGGTGAGAACCCATTCCTAAAGATGTTGACGCACAAGGGAAAATCATCATCCCACTGCACAAGCTTAGTTAATAAACCTGACTATAACCGGGAGCAAGTGTCTTTGATGAGGTGTGCAGTGAGGGCAGCGATCCCAGGGCTCTCTGGCCGAATGGAACCGAGCACTCCCTGTGCAGTGGTCCACTTGTGTGCCATGCACACGACTAAGACTTAGCATTTGGCCTCAGTGAGTCCAGAAATATCTCGAAACACTAATGAAACCAATATGTATTTTTTTAATTAAAACTATTTAAAAATCAGGGGTGGAAATCAGGAGCTAATAACGATGAGTGAAAGAATGAAGGCTGTTCTACAATTATGGTGATGATTATACAACTCTTCTCGATATGACTGAACTATTGAATTGTATGATATATTTGTGAATTACATGCCATATTTGTACCAGTGTACATGTTCTGGTCTATCCGGATTTGTAAGGTAGAATTTGGGTCATGATAGTCGGGGGCGGGGGATAGGGGAGGAAGCATTTAAAAGCTAGAGGAAAGTTGTGTTTCGTCTGTGCTATATTACACCCTAACTGGCTCGTTAATTCCTTGTGACCCTTCTGTAAGGGGATGTCTAATTGTCTACAGATGGGCTTTGGGTCTCCACTTTGCATTCCCCCTCATTCACATTGATATGACTTTTTGTTCTGATTCTTTGATGCCTGATACTTGATCCCATTGACACCTCACAATTACACAGGCTGGTGTGCTTCTTTCATGTGGGCTTAGTTGCTTCTCAGCTAGATGGCCCCTTGTTTATTTTCAAGCCTTGAAGACCCCAGACACCACCAACTTTCCTCACCACATTTGCTTATGCACCTGCTTTGTCTTTAGCGATCGTGTTGAGAAGGTCCGCATCACAGATAGATACGCCCTTTTGATCACATTGGGCCTACACAGATAATCCAGGGTAATCTATTTTAAATTCACTTAATTAGCAACCTCAGTTCCATCTTCAGTCTATTTTCTGTTTTCAACGTGACAGATTCTGGAGATTAGGATGTGCATATTTTAGGGGTGCAATTACTCTGCCAACAAACATGTCAACTCCATCTTTATAAGAATGGCTGAAAAACGGAGAGAGCAAATCCTGAAAGAAGTATATACTCTCCAGAATTCTACATTCTCCTGATCATTCCAATCTGGTCACATTGAGCTCCAATTTCTGCATGGACAGAATCGACTGCAGCTCAGTAGAAACTATTATGGATTGAATTGTTTGTCTCCCTTTCCCTCCGCCCCCTCCCAATAGATGTCAACTTGACCCATGGTCTTCACTATTATATAATTACCTTCCATTTTAGGATATAATGTGTTTAGTTTGCGTGTTGTAAATCCTAACCTCTGTGAAGTTAATGCAGCAGGGTTAGAGGCAGTCATGTTAAAGTGGCGGGGTGCAATCCACAGGTTTAGGTTATATCTTGAGTCAATCTTGGATGAGCTATAAAAGGGATTAAAAAAGTGAACAGAGATCAGAGAAACCAATTGCCACCAAGATAGAAGCAGTGTGGGTTGAGAATGTCCTTTGTACCCAAGATCCCTGAACAGAGAACCTCCTAGACTCAAGGGAAGATGGATGCCAAGACACGTGGAAGTCTCTAAGAGATGCCTGGGAATATTGATGATAAGATCTCACTCCAGAGCCAACAGAGAGAGAGAGTTTCCCATTGAGCTGGCATCCTGAATTTGGACTTCTAGTCGCTTAAACTGTGAGAGAATGCATTTCTGTTTGTTAAAGCCATGCACTTGTGGTATGTTTGCCAGAAAACTAGGACAGCAATTGAACCTCTAAAGAAGACATAGGCTCCTCCATTTTCTCCAGTTCTTATTTCTGGCTGCTTCATCTATTTATGCCACTGATTTGATCACTCGGGTATTTAAATTGGTCATCTCAGTCTGAAACAATGAATTCAAAGGAAACCAAAACCCCCCTCTAACTCTTCGCAATTCATCTTCTCTTTCTGTCCCATTCCTCCACCAAATGAGTTAGGTGGTACACCTGCTGCTCTTCCAGTAACACAAAGCATACATTAGAGAACATAGCAGGATTCAAAGTGGCCCCAGCACAGTGAACTCTCAACTCCATCGCTGTATTTGAGGAAGGGGGCACTTTGTACCTGTGGGTTAAGGCAGGACAGCCATGAAGCAAGGTTTTGCCTCAGGGCTCTTCATTGCTTCCCCAGTCCAGGAGCTTCCCTACACTCTCACCTGAGAGTAGAAGCAGCCGGGCTTCCAGCACGGAGCCAGCACAGACTGGAGACCCATTAAGGGCATTTGCTGCCTTCTCATGTCAGCACTCAAAATTTGAAGTGCAGCAAGCCATTTAACTGAAGGTTCAATCCCAGTGGGTTGTGCTTTAATGGAGGTACAGCCCAAGATCCACTTCCTGGTGACATAATGTAGACCTCCACTCATTTCCTTAGCTGCTTATTTCATTTAGCTATGATGATCGTTATTGAGAAGACTGGTCTGAGGAAGATACAAATGGCTTAAGCAGACCATCTCTTCTACTCCCAATCGCGGGTTAACCTACAGGGCACCAGCATTTGCTTGTTAGAGGGATAAATTGCTGAATGAAGCTCGATAGCAACCACCCCACTGTGCTCTAGACCAGCTGGTGTTATTTTGCTGTATTTCCCTTGGATTTGCCAGATTTGCAGGCCGGTTGGGGCCACTGAACTCCCACCTCCGTGACTGCGCACTCATTTCACAAGTGTCTTTCTGCAAGATGCGCGGGATTCCGTTTTGTCTTGTGTGCTCCACGGCTAAGCAGCTCCTTGAGGAGTGATCATGAGAATGAGGCATACGAGGATGACACAATCCATTCTTTCCTCAAGAGGAGACGTGCTCCGATGTTACATACAAAATCATGAGCTTCCTGCGGAAAAAGCAATTTGCGATCCCAAGAAGGACCACTTTAGGAATTTACTTACTTGAATAAATAGAATCAGCTATTTGAATCAGAATGGACTCGATGGTGACAAATTTGCTTGTTTGTCTCTGGTATCATGCTTTCAACGTTGCCCTAACGACATAGAAGTCTAAGTGTTGGGCTGCTAAACCACAGGGTTGGCAGTTCAAAGTCACTGTTTGCTCCCTCAAAGATTTGCAGTCCCAGAAGCCCTAGGGAGCAGTACAACCGTGTGTCTTATAGGGTCCCCATGAGTTGGAATTCACTCAATGGCAGTGGGTTTGGCTTGTTTTTTGTTATGCTTTATGATATTTGTGTCAACTTGGCTGGGACAGGGTTTTCAGTAATTTGCCAGTAATCCCCTTGATATGATCTAACACAATATCATCAACTCCATAAAGGGATCTATTGTCATGTATCCAACCCTGTGAGCAGCCAGCCCTGGTGGTGGAGGACAGACCTCATGATTAGGTCGCAGCCTTGATGCAGCAAGAAGAAATGCCCCTTTAAGCAGACTTTACGTAGAAACTCGTCTCTTCTCCTGGATCTGAATCCTGCACCTGGTTTGGCAACCTCTGGCCACATTGGTTGTGGATCCCAGGAGCCGTCGGCAATGGGTCAATCTAGGATCCATTGGACACAGCATCCACCAGCCAGTGGTCTTCCTGCTTCCTGTTTCACTCCAACCCGTCCCCCCTCCCCCACCACAACTACCATACATGCAGCTACGTGAGTCAGGAGAAGGCTTCAGTTTACCGTCTGATCCACAGACTTGAACCTGGCTGGCACGTACCTGCTTTTACAACAGTGTAAGCCATTTTTGGATACCTGTACCTATAACTGTCACTGGTTCTGCTTCTCCAGAGAATCCGGGCAAACATATACGTTGATCTCAAACTTTGTCTTCATTTAGGAATCGATACCTTCAGGGCTAGTCCAGACAGCTAATTAATTATGCATCAGTAGGAACTTGTTACATCCGGAGTCCCAGTGTGGACCAGTTGGGTGGCGAGGTCACATTTAGAGTGGTGTCACACTCTCTGAGACCCTCTGCTCAGAGTAGATGTGAAGAGTCCGTGGTTGGCAGTGCATTCCACACAGAGACCCTTTCAGAGGCAGCTCGGAGGCTCCAAGCAGCCACAGGACAACGTAGGATGAGCACCTCCAGGAGCAGCAGCAAGCTTCCTGGGGGGGCGGGGGGGCGGTGCTCCGGCCACCTCATCAGACCAAGATCAAAGTGTCAGCCCAAGACTCTCACTGAGGGTCAGCCAATGAAAGCTATTCAATTATGGAACAATTTAACGATAAGCCCCGGAGGACTGACTGTCCCAGGCCAGATGGAAACTACTGTCCCCGGTTCCCACTTTGCCTTCTGCCTGGAAGTCTCTCCTCCAGCTAGTTTGACACCTTAGCCAGGAGGCTATGTGACTCCATGCAAGGAGAATATTCCAGTCTGACCAGTCGAGGAAGGGATGTGCTTCGACATTTGGGCACCGAGTGGAAAGTTATTTCTTTAGCCTAGTTAGTTATTGGGACCCAAACTCCTAGTGACTCAGAGGTTAAATGCTCAGCTTCTAACTGGAAGGTGGGTGGCTGACTAAAAGGTAGGCTCAAACCCATCAGCCTCCCTGTAGGAGACAAACTTGTGGCAGTCTGCTGCTGTAAGCGTGACAGCCTGTGTGGGCAGTTCCACAGTGTCCTCCGGGTCTCTATGTGTCAGACCGATTCTGCACAATGGCTATGGGTAGTTTAATCAGCAAAACATCAGGCTCCAGGGGCTCTAGGAGTGGGTGGTTTGTTCCTGAAGCCTAGAAGCTAACCTCGGTGGAGGGATGGGGATGGACAGGGTGGGGTGGGCAAAACTATTAGGCTGAAGGACTGCCTAGCCTACCCTGAGCCTAACAGACAACATCAGGAGACAAAACCACCAAGTTAGCCCCTAGGAGAATAGGGAACTCACTGCTTGGTCATTCACGAGCAGGGCCTCCACTGCGAAAAAGAAGTGTGACTTAATCTGTACAAATGAAAGTCCACTGTCCTTTTAACACACACACATGCACACACACGGGAGGGGGCACGATTAGTTCTACCTCTTTCACGTTCACAATCTGGGCAAGTGAAGAGAGCATTCCTTCTGGGGTCCCACAGTGCATATGGAATCAGCTACACACTTTTCACAAAATCCAGAAGTCTCTCTTGTCCTCTAAGCCAGTTCAATATTCTTCATGGGAAGCCGAGGAATGATCCTGGTGCTGCAGCAAAGAGCCTTTTAGAGCACGATGACGCATTCTCTGTTCCTCCAGGTGAAAGTTAATTTAGAACACAGCAGTTAGTTAGCACGAAGTGGCACTGGTGCTAATCGTCAAGCTTTGGATAAAGGATCTAATTAGGTTAACGATGAAGTCAGCCCAGCGAGGTATTTTCCAGAGAGCTCTTTACGAAAGAACCCACGCACACAGGTACCTACACAATCACTTTGTCTCGTTCATAATACAGCCGTGTGCAGAGAAGTGAGATGGGAAATTCAGAGGCTTCCATCAAACCTTACTTTATGGAGGGAAAAAATAATCAGTGTTTCTGAGTTTGGTTTATAGTAGCTATCTAATAATAATCATAATACGTCAGAAAAAGAGGCCAAGAATAACCCTCAGGGATATCAAAAGGGGGTGCTGCTGGCAGCTCTGATGGATAGGATCCCAGGGGAGGGTCTCCAGGCAGGGCGGGGCAGAGGTCTCTGCATAATAAAGAGGTGGTGGTGGTGGGGGGCCAGGTTAGATTCCTGGGGAAAGAGTCAGGAGCCAGTGGAGTTATTTGTAGGGCGGGAAGAGAGCAGGCAGTCCTCGAAGGAAACAGCAAATGTGAAATGAGAACTGAGGGAGTTGGGGTTATGAGGTGGGCGATGTAAAAGCCTCTTCTGCACACACCCCCTCCCACTGGTATGCTTTTCAGCACAGTCTGTTTTAACAATTAACCTTCTGCATGCTGTTGGTGGCAGCAGAGGTCTTGGGAGGCTCTGTGAGGGGCTGTGGCAACACCACCTGTACAGAGCAGACACAGCTCAAGTGGTTCCAAACCACCCTCTGGGCGGCTCTTTGGAGAAGTCTTTGAAAAAACAAGGGTCAGAAAAACCAACGCCTCAAGCTCACTGCCATTGAGTTCATCCAGACTCACGGTCACCATCCAGGGCAGGGTGGAAGGGCTCCTGTAAGTTTCCCAGGCTGAAAGCCTCCTCTGTCTCCTGAGGAGCAGCTGCTGGTTTTGAACTGCTGACCTTGAGCAGCCTAACATGTAACCACTACACCACCAGGGCTCCTGAGGGTCAGAAAAGGTCCTAAATTCTAATCTCCCGTGTTCTCTGTCAGTTTGATGTAGCTCCATGTCACTACCTCTCGTGTCAGTTTAGTACCCATTTAAGTATATACGTCCACCACCAAAGCGTGAAGCTATTTATCATGAAAAAGGCTTTCCCTCCCTCGTAGCCACATCCCCCTTCCTCTCTAACCCATCACCCCTAACTCCTGACAAACATTTATTTGTTTTCCAGCTCTGTAATTACGTCATCTTCAGACTGTCCTGTCAATGGAATCAGACCATTTGGGCCTTTTGAGACTGGCTTTTTTTTTTTTCTCATTTTGCAAAATGCCTCTTCTGGTTCAGTTACCTGGAGTTGCTTTCTGTTACTTGCAACTAAAACCTAAGACAAGACCTCTAGCCAAGGTGGTGTGTATCTTAATTGGTCAACCATTTAGTTCTTTTTAATACTGAGTAGTAGAACTTCTTGGTATAAATATGCGGTAGCTTGTTTAACTATATTTTGTTTCACCTATTATAGAATATTTAGCTTTAATTTCCAGTTTTGAGCTATTGGAAGTAAAGGTGCTGTGAGCAATCACCTAGAGATCTTTGTGTGGATGAAGGGCTCCCTGTCTCTGAGATAAGTACCCAACCGTGTGATAGCTGGATCATATGCTAGGTCTGTGTTTAATGTTAAACGGGTCATTTATTTTCTAGAGTGACTTTACGAAGTTGCCTTCCCACCACAGTGCACAAGGGAGCCAGTTTCTCCACATCCTCACCAGCACTGGGTATTGTTGCCATTTTTATTTTACTAATTTGTTTTTGTACTCTCCTCACTATGTGTTCTCAAGTCAAACTTCAACATCAGTCGATCATGGCCACCTGGATGTATAGCAGGTGAAGACATCTTTGGCCAAGTTTCCAGGATTTGTGAGCCATCTAGTCAGCCAGACGGGCTGGGATTCACATGTGTTTTGGGCATAGCTCAGGAGTCTAGTCGATTGTACTCTGAGGACCTGGGAAGTCTGGTTCACTTTGAAACATATCTGAGGATTTACATGGGGCAGGACACTAGCATCTAGTCTGAGAGTTACATTCCTAGAAGGCAGCTTTAGTTGGACTGTCCAGGCACTCCAGGTCACACAAGCCCAAGGTCATACTAGTCCATACTACCCAAACGATGGGCTGGGGATTCTAGGGGAAGACGCCTAGATTTCTTTCTCTGACACATATTCATGTGTGCTGATCACCTTATCTGCATGAAGGCCCAGGAGCAGCTGGTCTACATGAGCAATGCCATGTTTTCATAAGGACGCTGTTCCAGCAGCAGTGGGTGTCTCCAAGGATCGCACCCTTGCAAACAAAACAACTCCTTTGCAAGACTCGTAGAAATCACACCAGCAGAAAAGCTCTCGGTGTGCTGGACACCAAAGCTATTCATTTGAGCTGAGATTTTCCTTAAACTGGACGTGCTTTATTTGGAGGTAGGGAGTGTGAGGGTAAGGGCTTGAACTTGGGACTATGATTAAGGTCCATGCTAAGGATTGAAAGAAGAACTCTTTGGTTCCTGCTGTTGTCCAGACTTTCAGGACATTTTTTTGAGCGACCTAGAAGCCTTCTAATAAATCCCTGTTCTGGTTCAGGTTTTGTACCCCAAACCTAATACAGAAGACAATCAATAAGCTTTTGGTTGTGAACTGCATGGAGATTTTCTAGAGCAAGAACAAGATGCTGCTGTGCAGATGACCAGGTGTCTCTCAGTAGCCCCCGTGCTCTGATTTGTAAACTCTTTGCTGGTGGCATAGTGGTTACACTTTGGGCTGCCATCCACAAGGTCAGCAGTTCAAAACCACCAGCTGCTCCACAGGAAAAAGATGGGGCTCTCCACTCCCTTTAATATTTAGTCTCTGAAACTCATAGGGACAGTTCTACCCTGATAGGGTCGCTATGAGTTAGAACTGACTTGCGGGCAGTGAGTTTGATTTTATTTTGTTTGCTACTTGGAATAGAAGTCATGATACATTTCCAAGACTCCTTTGCAGTATGGTCATGTGCTGATATTCTGCCAATGAGATTAAGTAGATGTGTGTGTGTGTATGTGAGTGTGCGATATTTTGAAGGAGATTCTTTATAGGAGGATGGGCCTGCGCTTCTACATCCTTCCCATTTCTTGCTAGCGAGAATGTGTCCCCGATGATGGTTGGCCCGTGCTAGGAATGGTGGAACAGCAAGACAAAGGAATGGGGGTCTTTTGACGACCATGGAGCTGCCATAGTAGCCCCCATCACCTCCATCCAGACTTCTTTTTCATCAATTAAGTCAAACTCTTATCTTGTGTGTGGTCCCCCTTGTATATGCAGTCAATCTTAATCCTAATAAGGATAATGAAGAAATGAAAGGGGGATTCTGAGGACTGAAATGTGGCTTCTATTAAAAAGAAAGCACAGTTCATCTTGACCCTCTATGCTTATGAATCAGAATCGACTTGAACGTAATGGATTTGTTTTGGGCATGCTTATCATTAATGCAAAACTATGGTATATCTGTCACCAAGTCTTTGTTACTTAATGTGTTCATAAACATATTTTGCAACAATAGGTTCACTTACAATCCTATTTTCTGCATTTAACAGCATTATTCGGAAATGTGGCTTGTAGGCATCATCTGATTGTGTGAGGGATGGAAGGTGCCATGCTTAGAAACCACAGCTCAACAGGGTCACCTGGCAACATAGCAATGCACAGTCCTTCACCCCAACAGAATAGCAGGAAGAACTGCCAGTTTCCTAGCGCCCCCTTTCCCATGATAAGATAATGTGTAGAAAGTCATGTGCCTGCTACAATGCCTGGGACATGGAGGGCTCAGCACATGACCCAGCCCCCTATCCTTTCTGATGAGCTTGAATGGGAGAGTTAGTGATGGTCTGAGCCCCTGCTGAACTTGAGTTTGGCAGTCCAGCCCATGATCTGCCGTGTCATCAGAGCTATACAACAGATGTTAAATCACCAACAACAAAGAACTTCACTGCCATCAAGTCGATGCCATCTCATAGCACACCCTCCCCCTAGGCCTCCCACTCCCCCTGGGGGTTTCTGAGACTGTAACTACTTACAGGAGTAGAAAGCTCCGTAGTGGGTTTGTCATTTAACATCTTATCATTTGCTTCCCCTTTAACCCATTTTTAATTTGTTTTAGTTATCATTATTTTCTACTTTCTTTTGGAACGAGGGTTTTCTGTGTTTTATTATGTTGTTTTAATATGATTTCCTTTATATGAAATCCAGGCTAGGTAAACCTACAGAGATAGGAACTGGATTAATGGTTTCTCAGGGTCATGGCAGGGGAGGCTGGAGGGAAACGGAGCCAATAATCACGAGTACAAGGATGAAAAAAAAGTCCCAAAATTGAATACAGTGATAATCGCACAACTCGTTTTAATTGAATTGTACGGTACATAAGTTATATGTTAATAAAATTGCCTTGAAAAGATGTCAGCCCCATGCTGATTGGCTGCGCGTACGATACAAGAAACCGCTCCTCTGTACTCTACAACCCCTGAGGCACGGGAGAGGGGTGGAATGGTGCAGAGTGCTTGCCAGAACTCAGGAAGTCAGCCAGAAGTCTCTGGTTTTGGTGGGGTGCAATCTGTATTCTAGCTGGTGGGCATGCTTCCCCCAAAGGCTTGTCAGTGACTGACCCCTGAAATGGAGAGGCACCATATGGGATGAGGAGAGGGGCAGGAGTGGGGTGGGAGAGCTGGCTAGTGGCTATCCTGAAGGATGCACAGAAAAACCCTGGCAAACGCGCTGAGTGAAGTAAGTCACAAAAGGACAAACACTATATAGTCTCACATCAAGGAAACAGGTGAATCTGAAAATCCAAGCTTGACGGTGGTTACCAGGGGTGAAAGTGGTTGCTGGGTGGGAAACGAGAAAGGGGGATTACTGATTAGGGGGCAGAGGATCGGTCAATGATGGTGGAATCCTTTGGAAATGGATAGTGCTAATGCTTAGGGAACATGGACAATGTACTCAACGTCACTGAATTACACATGTGAAAATGGTTGAATTGGAAAATGATAAATATTTATGAAAAGAACCATTAATAATAATAGCAAAAGATGACATCATTTTCCAGAGTCCCATAAAAATGGAAACTAGCCACTAACACAAGTGAGCAGATACCTTCAGCACTCTTGGGTCTGTATTTTCACCTCACATCCCTTCCTTGAGCCTTTGAAGACATGTCGCGTCATTGTTTTTGGCTGATGTATCTTATTTCAGGGAAAAGTGAACAATAGAATAAAGGAAATCTGAGGACCCATGGTTGAGAGGAAAATACAGAACGATCATAAAATGGACAAATTAAGAAATCCCCATGGTGCCTCTTTATGTGTCAAAACAAGCCCCCTGCAGGCCCCACTATGACACAGGAGCACAAGACCTCAGGGCGGTGGCACTCAGTGAAGCACAGCGACACTGGTCGCGGCTGCAGGACCTGCCTTCCCTGGGAGCGGGTCCCTGGGTTTCATCTTCCCAGGCTCTCTCTGGAGTGGGCAAGTGCCTTACAAGTCCTGCTCCAAGGCTATGTGCATGCAGTGTAACCCTTCCCACAAGTTGCAATGATCGGCCCGCAGCTGGAGAAACCACAGTAAGGAGAAGGGGCGAGCCATCTAATACCCCTTCTTTCTTCTTGCCCCTACTTTCGTTCCAAGTAGAATGGTGGCTTACCCGCTGGATGCTAAGCACAACGTCGGCAGCTGGGAACCACCAGCCACTGGGCAGGAGGAAGATGAGGGTTTCTACTCCCATGAAGATTCACAGTCTCACAAACCCACAGGGCAGGTCTACCCCGTCGGACAGGGTTGCCGTCAGCCAGGATCGCCAGGTGCTGTGCTCCGTGACTGCTTTCTGCCCACTCCTCTACCCCAGCACCCAGACGAGGCAGTGCTAGTTATATACATGGCTTCCACAAGCTCTTGAGAATAAGATGTCACTGAGTGACCATCGGATTTCTTTCACTTACATTGTTGACACCCTTTAACATTACGTCCATCTGATAGATGAGAAAACCGACAGCCATTCAGCGGCAAAGCAAGAGAATGGCGCCGCCAGCTTGGATGAAGACCAGCTTTACATGGAAGCCCATGCGGTTGGCCACGCCCCCACCTGCCTGTCCCCAGGAGCTCAGCTAGCTAGAACTTGATGCTGCTGCCGTCCCTTAACGCTTGGGGTCAGCTAGTGATATCTGCCAGTAGGTTCTCATTCTCTGGCAGGATGGGGTGGCATTGGTCATAAATATTTTAGGTAGTAAACCACAAACCAAACTCACTGCCACCGAGGGGAGTCCTACTGATAGCGCCGCCCTGAATAGGTGTCCGTCATTATTCATTCATGTAGCAAATGAATGAATGCAAGATTCTGGTTCATTGGGTTCTGGGTAATCGAGGTTTCACTGGGTTACTTTTCCTTGATTCTCTCTCATTAGCTTTCATCCTCTTAGTGCTTGGTTCTGACTTGTGTAATCTTCTTACCCATTTGGTGCAGTTTATTCATGGTCGTTCCTTTTCCCTTTCCTGTCCCTTCTGTGCCCACAGGCTGTGGTTCTCTAGAGAAACAAAATCAGTGACCCTTGTATGTGTCTGGGGGCAGAGAGAGATCCCTATCTCTAAGAAGTGACTTAGGAAGCGGTAGAAGTGGATTGAGTCCATTCCAATCCAAGCCCATGTGGCAGTAGAAGTGGATCAAGTCCAGTCTGATTCAAGCCCATGTGTCAGATAAACACTGAAGGCTTTTCCTGGCTCATGCAGCTGCAAGGCTTGGCGAACAGGAAACAGGAAGACGAAGGAGGAAGACCACAGGCTGGAGAGGGACAAGATGAATGAAACGGAGATCAGCTGAGGTAATCAACGGTTGGCTCCTGGGGTTGGCAGGCAATGGAAGAGGAGGTGGGTGAGCCCAATGCAGGGCCCAGGTCCAGAAGGAGAAGTCAGCTAACTTTAGCACACTGTTAGCCTACACTCAAAGCAGGTCACACCCGAACGAAACCTGAAATCCAAGGAGAGGCCGAGTATCTGTCTGACCTGCCCTTCACTGCAGACCCTATCCAGGCTAAGCAGACGCTCCCTGTCACCGAGGCCTCTCGGGTTTGTATCGGCCCTACATGGGGTTTCCCAGGCTGTACATTTTCACCGGAGCCGGTGGCCTCACGTTTCCCCCGTTGAGGGGCAGGGAGTTCGGTGTGGCTGTGACCAGATTGAGGAGGTATGTTCTCACCACAGCTGCTTGGCTGCTTCACAGAAGAACTCAGCATGGAGTCGACCACCCTAGGCCAGGTCATATCAGAGAAGAATCCTGCCTCACCCAAGATGACATAAACCCTAACCATCCCAGCCAATAGTCCTCCCCAATGAATATGGAAAATACCGTGCACCTCTAAAAGGACAAACAAATCTGTCTTGGGAGAAGGACAGCCAGTGTGCTCCTTGGGGGCCAGGATGACCAGACTTCATCTTACGCCCTGACATGTTGTCCCTGGAAAAGGACATCACGTTTGGTCATGCACAGGGACAGCGAAAAAGAAGAAGGTCCTTCATGAGGTGAACTGATGACACTGGGGAGACAACAATGTGCTCAAGCACAGAAACAATGGTAGGGTGTCACTGCTTTGTTCCGCTGTGCATGGGGTCCTTATGGGTCAGAACGGACCCCATGACACCGTCTGGCTGCCCTGGCTGGGTCTGAGGATCCAAGTCGAAGGTGCGTGTGTTGTGCTGGGAGCAAGGAGGGCTACCGTCTGAGTACGAAGTGTGACCTAGGTGTTCCGACGTGAGGATCAATCCTAGTTCTCACCACCAAGTTGGCTAGAATATGGACAGGGCAAAGGTCAGTCACAGTGGCCCAGGAGCAGTCGGGCTCAGGCACCGACTCAGCTCTTCACCCCTTTCCCTTAGCCACAAGGCCTTCCGTCTGATGTACCGGGGATGAACAACGTGACACGCCTTTCCTGATTCGCTCCTCAACTCGAGGCTCATTCCCCTGCATTCCCTACCTCTCCCCCGACTCCAGTTTCACTAGTTAACTTCCTTGCTCTGTAGGGTTTGCCTGACTGTGACATTCACAAGAGCACCGGGCAGGTTCGCACTGCCGTCTTATTGGTTAGCAGCGCAGCACTGAGTTACTACGTGGCTCACAGCCATCCAGTCCGTTCCAACGCATCCAGAGCGACCCCAAAGGGCAGGGCAGAACCGCCCCGTGACACTCTTCACAGGAGTAGGAAGCCCCATCTTTCTCCCTAGGAGCGGCAGGTGGACACAAGCTACTGACCTTACTGTTAGCAGGACAACACATAAGCACTAGGCCACAGGCAGGTCCCTGGTCATTCTTAGGGAGAAGGAAGGCACGGACTTCGCTCTCCCTGTGGCTGGGACTGGCGATTGGAGACAACGCAGGGAATGTGTGCATTTCTCAGCCTGGACAGGTCCCGGTGACTGCTCAGAGGTGGCACCTGCCTTCATGGGGGCCCTCTTCTGGCTCCTGATAAAGAGCCCTGGTGGGACTGGTGGCTAAGCACTGACGTTGTGAACAGTTTCACCACGCCAGCCTCGCCAAAGGTGCGAGAGGAGGCTCCCTGCTCCCGTGAAGATGGATAGCCTGGGAAACCCCGGGCGGGGTCAGTCTGAACAGCAGGGCGGTTCTGCTTGACCCTGTTAGGCCTGCGGTGAAGGGCAGCCCAGTCACACACCTTGGCCTATTTGAGACCCTGAGTGCAGGCAAGGGTGCTCTGGGCTGCGGCATTTCTGCCCTGAAAGGAGAACCTTCCCACTTAGCTAATTGTCCTTGCTCTGCACCGGAATGCCCTCGGCAGGGGGCAGAACGCGTCATCTGATGTGCGCGCACATTTCCGAGAGCAGATGACGGCAGAAGGTTAATGGAGCGGACAGCGCTGCGGGACAGCTGCAGCTCCAGAGCTGGGCTGGAGTGAGAGCGCTCCCTCCCAGTGAGAAGGGCCTGGATCCAGCCAAACTCCCAGTCCCCGCAGGCTGTGGGGCTTCCATGAAATGCTGCTGCGTCCTCATTGCCTCCCGGTGGCCATGGGGGAGTAGGGTAAAGAGTGAAAGGCAACTTGCACAGATTCTGAGTTCTGAAAACATTGCTTGGTGTATCTGTGTGAGGTGTGTGTGTGCTGGGGGGTGGGGGGAGGGGAATTCTTTCTCACTATGTGCCAGGAAGGAGCCCTGGTAACACAGAGGACGAAGCAGTTGGCTGCTAACTAAACGTCCGTGGTTCAAATTCTCCAGCCTTTCTGTAGGAGAAGATGAGGAAACCACTTAGGAAAGTTCTAGTCAGCCCATAGTCAGGCCCACTGGGAAGTCTCAGTGGCATCGTGGGTTAGGCATTGGCTGCTGATTGCACCGTCAGCAGTTCAAAACCATCAGCAGCTCTGAGGGAGAAAGATGAGGCTGTCTGCTCCCTTAAAGATTTAACACTAGAAACCCGCCTGGGGCAGTTCTACTCTGTCCTGAGTGGGAACTGGCTCTACGGCAGCGGGTTCGGTTTGGTTTGGGCAGGCCAGGAGCCTGTAGGCTTGAGAATGGGTTCACTCTCAGAATGCCCGCTCTCAGCTGTCGAAGGGGACCTAATTCCTGCTGCTGCGTCCTCATTGCCTCCCAGTGGCCATGGGGGAGTAGGGTAAAGAGTGAAAGGCAACTTGCACAGATTCTGAGTTCTGAACCAAGGACTACGGGGGAGCAAGATGTGCAAGTCTGCGTCCATAAAGATGAAAACCTGGGAGAACTTGTGGGGCAGTCCTACTCTGCCCTATAGGGACCCATGAGTCAGAGTCACAGCATCACGCTAAGCCTCTCTCCCGCATCTGTCTTAGTCTGGGAGCGCCTCTGAAACCTGGCCACCTTGGGTGGCCCATGGGTGGCTCTATCTGAAATGCGAGTGGCCTATGTTCTAATGTCATACATGCCACCAGGGTACGGTAAGCTGACACATGAGTGGTGGGTGTCAGGGAGCCTACAGGGAGACCCGTGTTCTGCAGTGATGAAATTCAAGCGCGCTCTCTCCTAGGGCCTCGTCAGCCCAGGATGAGGTCACTTGATGTTGCATCCTTCAGCTACTGAAAAGCGTCTGTCTCCGGGGACATTTTCAAGCCCAAGAGTGGGGATATGAGGGGACAGCACTGTCATTGTCAGATGACCATAAAGTCCCTCTGCTCAGCCGGCCAGATGGGTCCTCATGTCCCGCCACACCCACATTCCATCTCACCAGCACTGGGCCGCCATCCACACCCCCTTTCTGGGAAGCAACCTTCCAGATTCTCTTCCAGGACCGGGAGTACCAGCTCAAGGTGGAAGGTGCGTCAGAGGCTTGTCTGGAGCCAAAGTGGAAGGCTGAGGGCATCAGGCCCAGGGCCTTCTGCACGGACTGCTCTGATGAAATGCGGGAAGACATGGGAAATAGACACGGAGGAGCTCCACTACCTATGAGCCTCACGGTTATTCCCTGGTTTATTATTTGCAGTGCACTCGCCATGTGGATGCCGGTGGTAGCAAATCTAGGTACCCTGGTGAGAAGGGCCAGCACTTGGCTCTGAGTCTCCTCATGATGCTCTCGGATTCGTCCCCTGCCCGGTCGGGACACCCAACACACCCACACAGGTGGTGACCAAAGGTCTCCTGAATGAAAGCACGTGGAGGTTCAGGGACCACGGATGCTCTCGCTTCCAAGGGCCGCAGCGTCATTCACACCGCACAGAATTTCCCAGGGAGAACGGAAAGCTTTGCAGAAGCTGCAGGGAAAGTGCATGGATGTTAAACCCCTTCTCTATTTTAAGGTCACTTCAACGCTGTGTCATGGAAAACAAGAGAGCTCTAGATGTCAGCATTACTTTTTCAGCATGACTTTAAATTGCACAAGCAGGGGTGTGCTTTCAGGGCTGAGACCCAAACCCATGTCCAGTCTGCCAAAACCCTTCTTTGTCTCCTCTCTTTACTTCCACTCCCAACCCTCCCTGCTTCCCAGCCATTGCTGGAGCCGCACAGAGAACCGCGCTGGGGATCACCAGGGAGCTGAAGACTCTCTAAGCTGGAAAGCTGGTTGTGTGTTGCAACCACTCAAGGGCTCTGAAAAGACACTGGTGCCTATTTGGTAGTCCCAGAATATCTGACACAGTGATTCTGGGGCCGATTCCTCTATGGGGACTTTCACGGGAGTCGAGAGAGCTACTTCTATGGAAAAGCATTTATGCAAAAGTCTTAACATCCAAAGAGGGTGGACACACATCCCAAGTACCCCATGCATGCAAACGGTGGCTATCGTTTCAGTGCACCCAGATGTATCTCAGAAGAAAGGCCTGGCAATCCACTTCTTCAAAATGAGCCATTGAAAACCCTGCAGGCACAACTCTACTCTGACACAAATAGAGTCACCAGGAGTCAGAATGCACCCCAAGGCAAGGAGTGAAACCCCCACCGGATCATTATCACCTCAAATGCTCAGCACAGGATTAAAAAAAAACAAACAAACCCAAAGCTTTTATTTCTCTATTTTGGAAAAAAAAATAATGTGCTACAAAGTGTAAGAGTATAAAATGTTTTATATTATGTGAATTACCTCTGGATTTTCAAAAAGAACACAACATTAAACTTAGCCAGGGAACTCTTAAGAAAACCTCCCTTGTTGCTTTCGATACCTAGACAGAATGAACGGACATAATTTGCTGCGTTCCCCGCCCCCATGCTTCTGGCCATGGACATCTTGCAGTAAAGCTTGGCCTAAAGATTTTCACTTCCAGGTTACTGATTTCTAGTATTTCTCAAGGTTTCATCAACATCAAAATTAATGTCCGCCTTCTGAGATGCACAGTTTTATCGTAGGTTGATTGCTTTTGTAACTTTTCATGCATGGTTCGGGATTTACAGCCTTCCTTCTTGCAATAAAGAAGATATTGCGTATTTGTACTTGAATAAAATGAAGGTGAGTGTCATGCTCTCTGTGGATCAGAAAAGAGTCTTAAAAGGAGAAACCCCTCACTTGGATTTGGCACCTCAAATTCAGTGTAAATAGCTAGAAAATAAAATGCCCTCTTTAGGGGGAATAACCACATCCTACATTTGTGCATTTTTGTGTGTGTTGCTTTTCTGTTTTTAATTAAAAATAAATTTTCTTGTTAGAGACAATTTTTCAAGTCATTTGGCTTAAGCAAAGCAGCATGTCTGACATGAATTTGGTAACTCAGTGTGTAAAACCCATGATAACACATCCGAATGTGAAAGGCTACTTCTCTGATTTTAGGGATGAGTCATATTTGCAAAGATTGTTCCCTAACAGAACTATGCTTTCACATGGAGTAATTAACTGCTCCATTCTAAAACAAACACAGAGAGATAGAAACTGAGCAGAGTGAGGATTTCACACTGTAATTTCCCATAAGGTTTTAGTCTCTACAGGGTTTATCTCTCGCAGCCCCAGTCTGTTTGCTTATTCTGCAGACACCCGGAGGAGTACAGAAACGTCGCTCCACTGCTTCCCCCTCCTTGCCTTCTCCGTGGAAGTCCATTCCAGGAAGACATCGTGCTTGTAAAGGAAGAGGGTCAGCGAAAGGAGCAGCATCTCCGGCGTGATGGATTGGCACAGTGGCTGCAGCGCGAATTCCAACACGGCACTAACACTGATGACGGTGCGCCCGGAAGTGTTTCCTTCCGTTGTACCGAACGGATGCTGTGAGTTGGACCTTAACATCACCCCCAGCCACCCCAAATGCCTGGATTCTGTTTGCTCTCTCTGTTTGTGGGTGAAGCACCTGGGAGTTTCTGGCATTAGGGGGGAGAGAATTGTGTGGAAACCCCACACCTCCACGTACCCAGAAGTGGAAAACCATGAGCACACAGGAGCAGAGGAAGGACCAGCGAGCCTGGACTGGCAGCATCACCTGCACGTAGTCTGTCCGCAAGGGACAGGTTCCTTCTCACATGCCTCCTCGGGCTGGACCGCTGAAGGGATGGGCAGGCTCACAGCACTTTGCTCTGGGCCCAGAGATGATGAATTCACAGGGATCTGAGTATGATCAGACTTTCAAAGGTGGGGCCTGCATAGTTCATAGTACATAGAGGCGGGGGGTGGGGGGCGCAGAGCTCTAAAAACAGCAAAATACAATAATGTTGCCAAGCAGAGTGGACCGCTGGGCCCAGTCTTACCTCAAGCAGACCTCTGTGCAGGAGATTGAGAGGTGAGGAGGACCGTTCTGTTCTCAGACCAGTACTTAAAAGAGAGGAAGGGGGCTGGGAGTGAAGGCTGGGCTAGAACTGGGTGATGGGCCACAGGTGCGGGCCAGCCTCTTACCGTAGTGCGGGATGATGGCCCAGGCCATGGCTGAGGCGTAGATGCCACCGATCATCCAGAACATGCAGAGCCAGCTCAGGTGCTCTCCGCGCTTCTCCCGGGCCAGCACTTCAGCAAAGTAGGAGAAGACGGTGGGGATAGCGCCTCCGATCCTGACAGGGGAACAGAGAACACAGGAAAGTGGAGCCAGGGCAGCTGGGTGAGTGCAGAGGGCAGAGTGCACACTAGTCCTGCCGAGTCACCCTCCCTGCCGCAGAGTGCTGAGCACTCTATCTTGCCCTTAGTCTCAATATAAACCTCAAGCTCGCTGCCAGCAGGTTCATTCAGACTCATAGAGACCCTGCTAGGACAGGGTAGAACGGCCCCTGTACGTTCCCGAGACCGTAAAACTCTTTGGGAGTAGACAGCCTCATTGTTCTCTTGCAGAGTGGCTGGTGGTTTCAAACTGCTGACCTTAGGGTTAGCAGCCCAACTTATAACCCACTGCACCACCAAACTCTGACAGACTCACTTGCCATCCAGCTGATGCTCACACAGAGTGACCACTGGGCACAAGGTAGAACTGTCCTTGTGAGTTCCCAAGACTGTGACACGGGATGGGAATAGAAAGCCTCATCTTTCTCCCATGAAGTGGCTGGTTGTTTCCAACTGCTGACCTTGAATTTAGCAGCCCAATATATAACCACTACACCACCAGGACTTCTCATTCTAGAACGCTAATACAGAGTTGCCATTAAAAAATTAACATCCCTCCTAAAACATGACCCAACAATGAGGATGAATTCCACTTGTGTAGTTTATAGGTGACACAAATGATTTCTTCTCAACTGCTAACAGAAAGGCTGGTGGTGCCAACCACTCGCATCACCATGGAAGAGAACCCTGGTAGACAGTCTGCTATGTTACGAGTAAACCCAAACCAAGCCCACTGCCATCAAGTTGATTCTGACTCATAGTGACCCCATACAGTTTCTGAGGCTTTGTAAATCTTTGTTTGTGTGTGCGGGGGGTGGGGGGGCAGGGGGCAGATAGCTTCATCTTTCTCCCATGAAGTGGCTGGTAGGTTTGAACCGATCACCAGGCCATCTGCCATAAAAATCTTGTGCATCAGGTCTACCCTAGAGCACAGCATCATGAATCAGAATCGACATGACACAGCTAACCCTACCAGCAAGTCTGAGATGCAGATGGGCTTCAGCGCACTGTTGAATGGTCTACATGATGTTCACAAAACATTACAACAACTTGGTATATTTTAATGCAGATGAGTTTGTTTTTTTTAAGAATGTCCCTTCTAGGTGCTATGTCCCTTCCATGAGAAGGGAAACAGCTCTGCACCTCTGTGGGGCTGTCTGCAGTCAGTTATTTCTCTGCTACCACTCAGCACTTAGTCCTTCAGCCTAATTAGGCTCTGTGTCAACAAACACACAGCTAACTGGATTGCTTCCACTCTCTTCTGATTCCAATCCGATTGACATCACTGGTTCCATGGGAAAGGTACCCTAGTGAAAGCCAATAGGAGATGGTGGCTTATTTCCCAACAGAATGAGGTATGGTAATTCCTTCTTTGGGGCCACTTTGGAGCTGCTGGCTGAGCTCTGGAGAGGTCACCCTAACAGTGACCTTGGTTACCGGTTCTCCAATGAGAACCTAAGAAATAAAGATGCTGTGTGTTCTAGGGAGATGTGTTATAGATTCATCAGAATTTCAAGAACATCCTTGCTCCAAAGTTTTATGAACCACTGCCTGAGATTAAACAGAACCTATTATTCTTCTATGCAACTGTAAATTCTTAAAAAGAAAAAACCCAAGACAAACAATATAAACATCATGGAGACAATACCTACTACAATGATTTTAAAGTATTTTACATTGTGGGAATGGCAACTAATTCGATGAACAAATGTGCGTGAATTTTTTTTATCTGATTATTTCAACTGTACACCCAAGTACAAAAGGCAGGTATCTTCGGAGAGGTGCGAGTTGATCTTTCATGAATGCCCTCTAACAGTGAAAGCAGTAATTTTTATCTATGCAGTCACGCGTGCACACACATGTACGTCAAAGAGCAAGCACCATCTCTTCGTCCACTGTTACCTCAATGGTAAGAATGGGGGCCGCCAGGCATTGGTGGAGCACTAGATGGTCCTGACGGCACTTGAAAAGGATTATTAGGAGTGGGATAGAGTCCTGGTGTAGGATATGATCCTGCAGGGGCAGGGCAGGGTGCTGGTGGTCCCCAGGCACCTGGTGGAACAGTGCCCCATGGAACAGGGGGTACAGCCCCCGGAGCTTGGGGAGGAGGAGGAGCAGAATATGGCCCTGGAGATGCATATGGCATATTGGGGGTAGGATATTGCCCTCCCATTCCTGGTGCCCATGGTCCAGAAGACATAGATCCCCAAGGACCTAAGGGACCAGCGGCAGCTGGATCTGTAGGTGCACCATACGGTCTAGGTAGCTCTGGAAAGGGCATATTTGGTGTAGGGTATGGCTCTGTGGGGCCAGGGCCTGGCACAGTTGGGGCTGGATAAGGACCACCAGGTGGGGGGCATGATGGTCCAGAAGGAGGAAAGGGTGCTGGGGGTCCTGGAGGCGGTCCAGTGGGAGGCACAGAGGGGTACATTCCTGTGGGTGCAGGTCCAAAAGGCACAGTGGATGGTGTTGCACTTGGTGGGAGTCCAGATGGCACAGAAGGTGGAGCACTTGGGTTAGTCCAAGGGTTGGACCCTGGCCAGCCTTGGGGAGGTTGACCAGGCTTTGTATTGCTAACACCAGAGGTTTTGGCAGGGCGCCAGCCAACGAAAATTCATCTGACATTTTCCCAGCGCGATCCAAACCCGCAGAGCAAGGCGTAGAAGCGACGAGGGGGCCGAGAGAACTGGGTGTGAGGAAGTGAGCGTAGCCGGACTGACGACAGCAGCAGTGACAGTACCAGCACTCGCGGCCGTGCGTGAATTTTTGAACAGAAAATTGATTAATAAACTTTCACCCAATTTATCAGAAACATGTTTTTTTAATATGTGCAAATAGATTTACCTTATGAAAGGTAAATTGCTATTAACATTTCATATAAATAGATGTCAAGGAATAGATGTGTTTATCCATTTAGCAATAACTGATCTTCTTAAAATAATCTTTGATATAATACAGAGGCATTGGGAGTGATCTCAGCAAACATGATTTAGGGGAAAGACCAGATTTGCAGCAAATTGGATGGACCATAGGATTTATAGGGTCACTCTGTAGGAGCCAGTAGGTCTCAATGTGGAATCACTTCTTGCTGTAGTTAACCTCCACTGGATATGGGGGTGCCTCTTAGGCTAGTGCTTTTCAAACAATGGCGTGGCAGTTAGACTTCAGTTCAACTTGATGGGTCCTACATAGAGGTAGGGGTGGAGCCCAACATGTCAGTCAAGGCTATGCCTGATGACCCATCCTTGGGGGTGAAGCCTTTTGTATAAGACGGAGAGCCACTTGGAACTGCCTTTCTTTGCCCCTTTGCCTTCTTGCTTGATGGGACTCTGGCTACATCCAATGGTGGCCTCAGGTGGCCCGCCCAAGCCTGAGACCTGTTGGCGTCCTGCCATATTTCCATGGAACTTGGATCCATGTGACTCTGCACCCACTGAGTGCTTCCCTCTTCACCCGTTCACGTCATCGGCCTGCAGCTATGTGAGCTGAAGAGGGCCTGGCTAGCATTCGACCTGTGGACTTGAGTTGGACTGGGCCGGGATACCTTCTGAATGTAAACTTTCTTCTTGATGTACAGTTCTTTCTTGTCCATAGATGGGCGTCACTTGTTTATTTCTCTAGACAACTCGGCCCAGCACATACATACAGGTTGCAGAATTGATTTAGTAAATGTTAAAAGGCATTGAGAAAATTAAATAGAGATGAAAATACTTGAATGCAACCCAAATGATAAGCATAAGCAATGTCTCATATCACTTGTATTTCTGTGATATATTATTGAGTTAGCTCCCTATGTGATGCAAATGGTTAAGGTATGTGGCTTCCAACCACAAGATAGGAGATTCAGGTCTACTCAAAAGTGCTCAGAAAGACAGACCTGACTACCCATTAAAAAAAGAAAACCCAGCCTATTGAAAGCCCTCTGTAGCAGAATCCTATTCTGATACACCTGGGGTGGCATGCGTTAGAACAGACAGGATGGTAACAATTGTGTTTCTTTGTTTGTTTTTGAACTGGCTGAATGTGCTAAAATGTTTCAGAGTGAGAGTTGCTGTTTACAAGAGCTTGGAAATTACTATCTTCCTGGCTAGACTAGAGAATGTACACTGGTGCAGATAGGAACCAGAAACACAGGGAATCCAGGACAGATGGTCCCTTCAGGACCAGTGGTGAGAGTGGCGATACCTGGAGGGTGGAGGAAAGGTGGGGTAGAAAGGGGGAAACAATGACAAAGATCTACATATAACCTCCTCCCTGGGGGATGGACAACAGAAAAGTGGGTGAAGGGGGACGTTGGACAGTGTAAGACATGACAAAATAATAATAATTTATAAATTATCCAGGGTTCATGAGGGAGGTGGGAGCGGAGAGGGAAGGGAGAAAATGGGGAACTGATACTACAGGCTCAAGTAGAAAATAAATGTTTTGAGAATGATGATGGCAACAAATGTACAAATGTGCTTTACACAATTGATGTATGTATGGATTGTGATAAGCATTGTACAAATCCCCAATACAATGATTTAAAAACCCCACTAACTTCTTTCTATTTCTTTGGACTTTGAATGCATTCTATCTAAATTTCTACCAAAAATTCCTAGAGGTGTGACCCTCCATGAATTCAAATACAACACACGGCAATGCAGCAGTGTTGTTCACCAGGAGGCGCCAACACACACCGAGTCCCTCACACAAACAAGAAGCTAATGTGTCTGGTGGGTTTTCATGGCTGGTCTTATGTCCCAGATTTACACAATTCCCTTACCTAGTGTTTTATTGTTTTTGTTTTGCCTGACACCTTAAGTACTCTTGCTATAAACAGCTGGTTTCATTCATTCATGTAAACCAGTATTTCTCAAAGTTCTCAATACTGCCCCTGCGGTGGGTGGAGGGCAGGGTCACTGAAAAGATTCAGGGGCTACAAAAGCTGATACCCACACTTGATCCCGGATTGTGGGCTATGATACAAAAGTCTTTAATTGCCAAGGGGAGTGCAGAATAATGACTCTTTATTTATTTATTTTCTGAAGACAGGCACGGTAGGCCAAATAACTTTGAAACGAATGGAAACAACACATGTTATCACACAGGCTCAGAGAGTTCATGTTTGAATACGACATAGTCCACTATCCTTTATAGCTCAAGTGATAGCTGAGAAGACAGCACAGAAAGTAAACAGTATTTTGAACATTTTCTTTTATGAGAGTTTGTACACTTGCCTGCCTCACAGTCTTTCTGGGAAATTTCCCTAGTTTCCGAGACTCAACTTCCCCTGGGTGTTCACTCACAGCAAGACAGAAATCTCCATCAAGTGGTGAACTGCGTGTTATGGGAGAAATGGCAAATGGTAATAATTCAGAAGTATACCTCAGTTGGAAGTGTTAAAATGCAGGAGAAAATATTAAATGAAAAAAGAGTATGAACTATTAATGACTGGAGGTGGGCTCAGATTTGTCCCCATCTCCTCAAGCCAGTCTCTGTGACCCACCTCAGTGGATGCTTCTTGTTGTCAGTTGCCATTGAGTCACTGCCCGACCCCCTGCACTCAATCGTGAATCTCATGACAATGGAAAGAAGCACCAGTCCTGTTGGGACCAATAGGGCTTTCATTGGCTGGAAGCAGATCACCAGACCTTTAGTGCATCTTAGTCTGGAAGCACCTCTGAAACCTGTTCAGCATCCCAGCAAGGAGCAAGCCTCCAATAGCAGAGGGATGGTGGTTACACAGAAGGCTCACTGGCAGGGAATCAAACTCAGCGTCCCACATGGAAGGCAAGAATTATACCACTGAAGTCCTCAGCAGATGTATTATGGCCCAACTGTAATGTACAAAGGTCAAGATGGGGTGTGAACATCATCAATGACATCATTTTCCCCACCATATGGATACATGTGTGCAACATGCTATCATGGTCCACAGCCTCTGTGGTGAGGCAGGGCTGTTGGAACAAACTATGGAAGTGGGTCATACTAGACTTATGGGACCATCTGTAATATTTCAACTGAGTCTCTGAAATTGATCTACTTGCCCACCTATTTCCAGATAATTCATCAGGGATTCTTAAATTGTAATGAACCCAAGCACTCCTTTAGCACTTACTAAAATGCATATTTATGTGTTTTAGCACTGATGTTCTGATTTCTACATCCCAGAAATCTTTATTCTTACAGAATCTATGTTGAGTAGCACTGGGTCAGACACACATTGGTTGATAGTTGGTCTGAGCTCTTCCAGCTGACTTGAAATGGAGCTACCAAAGCCTGTAGTTCCCCCAGAAACTGGGTGGCTGTCACAAAAGACAAGCCCACTCATCTTTCGTAGGTAAATTAAGTTCATTAGAAGGGCTTGGTTTACTTTTCTGTCTCTCCAAAATATGTGTCAACTTGGCTGGGTCATGATTCTCCAGTGTTAAAATATCCTTGTTTAGTGACCTGAAGTAATTACCCTACATGCTGTACATCCTTACATTTATGATGCTAGTGAGAGGATGCAATCTGTAGGATTAGGTTGTATCTTGGGTCAAACTCTTCTGAGATATGAGAGACTAAGCAGGCAAGCTGGATTATATGAAGGACGTGACATCAGGATTGGAAGAAGGCTTATTAACAACCTGTGATACACAGATAACACAGCCTTGCTGGCTGAAAGTGAGGAGGACTTGGACTTGCTGATGAAGATCAAGGATTGCAGCCTTCCACATGGATGTAAAGAAAGTGTTGTCAAGGATTTTTGTCTTGCTTGGAACCTCTATCAACGATGATGGAAGCAGCAGTCAAGAGATCAAAAGATGTGTTGATTTACATAAATCCACTACACAAAATCTCTTTAGAGTATTGAAAAGCAAGGATGTTACTTTGAGAACTAAGTATGCCTGACTCAAGCCATGATATTTTCAATTGCCTGCTATGCATGTGAAAATTGGACATTGAATAAGGAAGGTCAAAGATGATCGACGAATTTTAGTTGTGGTGTTGGGGAAGAAGATTGAACGCACCATGAACTGCAAAAAGGAAAAACAAATCTATCTTTGAAGAACTATTGCTAGAGTGCTCCTTACGGGCGAGAATGGTGAGACTTGGTCTTACCTACTTTGGGCATGTTGCTGCAGAGGCCAGTCCCTGGAGAAAGCCATCATGCTTTAAAGCCGAGGGGCAGCAAAATGGAGGAAGGCCCTCCAGAATATGGACGTCGGACCACTGGGAGGCTGGTGCAGGACTGGGCAGTGTTGAGGACAGTGTGTGCCGGGCTGCTGTCGGTCCGAACCAGCTCAATGGCACCTGATCACAACAAGCAGGCAAGCAGAGAAGGGCCTCCTACTGCCAAGGAAGAAGAGCCAGATGCAGAGTGTATCCTTAGGACCTCGAGTCTTTGAGTAGAGAAATTCCTAGACTTAGGGGAAGATTGATAAAGAGACTTGCTCCCAGAGCTGACAGAGAAGGCCTTCCCTTAGAATGGGCACCCTAGATTTAGATTTGCAGCCTCCTAAAGTAGGAGAGAATAACTTTCTGTTTTTTAAGGCCAAATATTTATGGTATTTGTGTTAAAGAAGCACTAGATAATTAAGACAGAGTCCTTCTGCTTCTTTTCGTCTGGAAGAATAAGAGCTGCGTCCAGAGCAGTCAAGTCCTCTCTTCTGCGGTATCTTGATTTCTCTTTATAGAGCTATCCCCCATCACGCATCACTTCTTACCTTGGACTTGAGCAACTGGAAGGGGTTCTGGAATATCCAAACCAATACTAACATGAGCCTCAAGGAGCTGATCCCCAAGCAACAGTTCAAGAATGGGAACTTTAATTTGGAATCGCCTCCGTTGAACAAACACAGTCCTCGAAGCATGGCATATTAAACAATTCAACAATGTTTTGAACAGATTTTAAATGGTTTCATCACAATCCATAACGTTAGTGAGAAATAAACGTCTGTGTCGCAATTATTTCTTGTTACTCCTTGTGTCATTTTATGTGGAGGCTCTATTTCTCTGTACCATAAAGCCCCAGCTCCCTAATCTGGACCTTCATGTTTTCCATGCCTGAAAGATCCCTAGTTGCTTTTTTTTAACCAACTTTTTCACATCCCAATTCATGTCTCCTCAGGGTTCTGGACTTTCCACGTGTAATATGTAATTATTCCATATGTAATACGGAATAGCTATCACTCACACTTCAAGAGCTGCAGGTCCAGATAGGTGCGGCCCCACTGCACTGAGATCGGTGTGCCCAGCAAGGCCAAAAGTGGGAGACTGTGGGCTTGCTTGTTAGTTTTAAACAAATCTTTGTTGCACAGGAGACTACCGACTCTTGGGGGCTGATACACAATCCGGTTGGTTCTGATTTAATGCCTCACTTTCAAGGTGGCTATTTTTGCACACAGGCCTCTCACTCGGAGTCTGCCTGTACAGATACTCCTTGTGCAAGAGACCGCCAGAAACTCGAATACCAACGGGAAAACAGATGAGTCTGAAGACGGAGGGATTCTATTGACACCCTTTGCAAAGTTCTTCAGACTCAGAGACACATAAAGCAGCCGAGGCCCTGAAGGTATCATCCACCCTGGATTCCCTGTACCTCCAACCCTCATATGCACCAGTGTACAGCCTCTGTCCTATCCAGCCCTGCAAGGTAGAATTCGGATCATGGTAGTTGGGGGGAGGAAGCATCCAGGATCTGGGGGAAAGCTGTGTTCTTCATCGGTACTACCTCACACCCTAATTAACCCATCTCCTCTCCTAAGCCCCTCTATGAGGGGATCTCCATTGGCCGACACTTGGGCCTTGGGTCTCCACTCTGCACTTCCCTCTTCATTTAATATGATATATATACACATACATACACACACTTATATCTTTTTTTTTTTTGCATGATGCCTTATACCTGGTCCCTTGGGCACCTCGTGATCGCACTGGCCGGTGTGCTTCTTCCATGTGGGCTTATTTGCTTCTGAGCTAGATGGCCGCTTGTTCACCTTCAAGCCTTTAAGACCCCAGACACTATCTCTTTTGATAGCCGGGCACCATCAGCTTTCTTCACCACATTTGCTTATGCACCCATTTGTCTTCAGCGATCCTATCATGGAGGTGTGCAGTCAATGATATGATTTTTTGTTCTTTGATGCCTAGTAACTGATCCCTTTGGGACCACTCGATCACACAGGCTGGTGTGTTCTTCCATGTGGACTTTGTTGCTTCTGAGCTAGATGGCCGCTTGTTTATCTTCAAGCCTTTAAGACCCCAGACACTATCTCTTTTGATAGCCGGGCACCATCAGCTTTCTTCACCACATTTGCTTATGCACCCATTTGTCTTCAGCGATCCTATCATGGAGGTGTGCAGTCAATGATATGATTTTTTGTTCTTTGATGCCTAGTAACTGATCCCTTTGGGACCACTCGATCACACAGGCTGGTGTGTTCTTCCATGTGGACTTTGTTGCTTCTGAGCTAGATGGCCGCTTGTTTATCTTCAAGCCTTTAAGACCCCAGTCACTATCTCTTTTGATAGCCGGGCACCATCAGCTTTCTTCACCACATTTACTTGTTCACCCACTTTGGCTCCAGTCGATGCTGGGAGAGTGGAGGGTGAGTGGGTTGGAAAGGGGGAACTGATTACAAGGATCCACATGTGACCTCTTCCCTGGGAGAGGGACAGCAGAGAAGGGGGGAAGGGAGACTCCGGATAGGGCAAGATATGACAAAATAACGATGTATAAATTACCAAGGGCATATGAGGGAGGGGGGAATGGGGAGGGAGGGGGGAAAAAAAAGAGGACCTGATGCAAGGGGCTTAAGTGGAGAGCAAATGTCTTGAGAATGATTGGGGCAGGGAATGTATGGATGTGCTTTATACAATTGATGTATGTATATGTATGGATTGTGGTAAGAGTTGTTTGAGTCCCTAATAAAATGTAAAAGAAGAAAAGAGAAAAAAAATGATTAGGGCAAAGACTGTACAGATGTGCTTTATACAATTGATGTATGTATATGTATGAACTGTGAAAAGAATTGTATCAGCCCCAATAAATTGTTAAAATAAAAAAGAAAAATAAAAAAAGAAAACCTTGTGGAAAAAAAAAAAAGCAGCCGAGGCATTCCCCTTTCTTAGTGTGGGGTCATCTTCTATTTGGGGGAGAACATTACTCCCGTCTTCCCGTTACATTGCTTAAGCAGAGAACAGATGTTGCAGCATGTTTAATGGTAACCATCACAAGTGTTCCGCATCCTGTCGGAATGCTCATAAAGTGCTCGCAGTAGACTGAAGACTGCTTGAGGGTGAGGACTGCACCTCTATTCACCTCCCAATCCCAGCTCCTTGCTCAGTGGGATTACTGCGTTCCACAGCGATGAGTGTGGCACACCCGGGGTGTCCTCTAGTCTAGTGGCTTAAGCATCTCCAGAGAGCAGAAACAGACACCTAACTTCTTGGGTCCATGTGACTGAGCAGGAAGGGGTGGGAGGAGGGTTCTGGGATGGAAGTTCTGAGAGCATTGGGGCCTTCAAAGAGTTCTGGAATTCTCTGTGCCTTCCTTCGTTATCGTTGGCCCAGATGCCATGAAGGGCTTTCTCCCAGACGGTAACCTCTTGACAATCGCCTTGGTCATTCCAGGAGCTTCGAAAGCATACACGTACCTTTCAGAAAAAATATTGCAGCTACAATTACCACCAATAAAAACTATCTAAATAAGAGAGGAAGCAAGAGTCCACATGAAAGAGAAGGAGCACTGTCATGTATCTCTATAGTACCTGTGGAAGATGGGCAACAAAGCTGCCACTCCCCCCAACCAGACACACACACACACACACACACACACACACACACACACACACACACACACACACCCAGTCCCTGGGTAGTGTACACAGTTAAGTGTGTGACCATGAATTAAAAGGTTAGTGGTTCAGACCTACCCTGACACTCCTCAGGAGACAGGCCTGGCAATCTGCTTCACATTTGTCATAGCCTGGAAAACCTCACTGCACATCCAGAGTCATCACAAGTCAGAACTGATTCTAAGACAACTCACAACAAGCAACAATATAACTTACATATATACATTTTCCCAGTATTATTCCCTCTTACTATTTTATATGAGGGCAATGCATTTCCTTATTTGTTTCATGAGAACATAGTAGGAAGAGATTTAAAAAAAATTTTTAAAAAGGTAGTGCTCAGATTCCCAGTATCAGTAGCTTTAATCAGAGACAAGGATCCCTGAGAGTGCAGTAAATTCAACTTTGAATTTCTCACTACAAAGTCAATGGTTCAAACCCACCAGCCACTCTGAGTGAGAACAATGAGGCTGTCTGCTCCAGAAACCCTTTAAAGAAGTTCAGCCAGGTTTGTTGTTAGGGCCATTGTGCAAGCTCCAATTTTAGTGCATATATACACAATAGACGGAAACTCTGTCCAGTCCAATGTCATCCTTACAGTAGTCACTGTGTTTGAGCGTAGTGTTGCAGCCACTGTGTCAATTCACCTGTGTGCAAATGCATACGTGTGTGTGTGTGTGAATTCATCCTGAGAGTCTTCCTCTTTCTTTTCCCCTGATGCTCTACTTTGCCAAGCATGAGATATTTCTCTAGAAACGGGTTCTCTCTGAAAACATGTCCAATGTATGTGAAATAAAACCTTGTCATCCTCAGTTCTCAGGAGCATTCTGGTTGTACTTCTTCCAAGACAAATTCATTCATTCACCCGACAGCTCATGATATGCCCAATATTCTTGGACACTGCCATGATTCAAATGCATCAAGTCTTCTCCATCTTCTTTATTGATTATCCAGATTTCCCAAGAGTATGAGGTGATCAAAAGTGCCATGGGTTAGGGCAGGCACACCTTAGTTCTCAGAGTGATATTTTCACACTAACATTTTAAAATGATCATTTGCATGACCTTACTGGACACTTGCCATCACGAAGAGATCACTGAAGATATGGGTGCTCTAGTAAACTGTGGAGAAGAAATCAGATACCCGCCTATCAGAAAGAAGAGTGCTTAGGATCTTCAAGTTTGTTTTAACAAACATCCATCTGATTTAGGTGTCAACTCAGCTAACTCCACATGGAGGAAACACACCAGCCTGTGTGAGCCAAGGATTATAAATATTAAAATCTAAGAGCAGAGGAGGGAACAATACTAGAGCTTAAATGCTGAACACCCAGTTTGCAGAAGGTTAGGGATGGCAGTGAAAGCCTCAAATACATTTGTTGGGTCCCCATGTGGATTAAACCTCTGTTGAGCCCCTTCTGACTACTGACCAGGGATGTGAATAGCCTTGTAATCAGACAGAGTGCATTGGAATGTAGATGATTGCAATTGTAGTTGGGTTAAAACTTAGCACCTTATCACTTATTCTCCCCCTTAACCCATTTAAATTTTATTCTAGTTTGAATATCTTTCTGCTTTATTTTTAATTGAGGGTTTTCTCTATTGTATTTTATTTCTTTGTTTTAGATACCTTTTTCTATATATGAACTCTAGGTTAGGTAAATCGATAGAAACAGTAGCTGGATTAATAGTTTCTTAGGAGTATGGCAGGGGACTAAAACTCACTGCCATTGAGTAGATTCTGAGTCACTGAGATTCCTGTAGGACAGGTTAGAATTGCCTCTATGGATTTCTGAGATGGTAAATCTTTACAAGAGTAGAAAGCCTCATCTTTCTTTGATGGAGTGCCTGGTGGTTTTGAACTGCTGAGCTTGCAGTTAGCAGCTCAACTCATAGCCACTATGCCACCAGGACAGGGGAGGTTGGGGTAAAATGGGAAAAAAATGATGAGTACGACAAAGAAGAAATGTTCTAAAATTGAGTGTGGCAAGGACTGTACTTTTACTATGACTGAACTATTGAAATGTATGATATATGAGTTATATGTCAATGAAACTGTTAAACCTGGAGATATACGCAGGTCACTCCATCGTGGAGATCTTACGTGAAAAGACCAAAGCTGGCAAGAAGGATAAATGTGTAAAGAATCTGGTGACCCTGCTCTATGAAACTGCTCGACTGTCATCTGACTTCAGTCTGGAAGATGCCCGAACAAATGTCAACCGGGTGATCAAGCTTGGCCTGGAAATTGATGACGTTAACCCTGCTGCTGCCAACCAGCGCTGCTGTCACGGAAGAAATGCCAGCCCTAATAGGGGGTGATGACACATCATGCAGGGAAGAAGTGGACCAAGAGTCTGCTTGTAGGGAGAGATTTTAACTAAAAAATTTTTAAAGAAGTCAACTAACTCATAGATGTGGTTAAATGCTTTCCCTGAATTTCCTCTGATAATATATTTTCAAAATTTTTTCCCTTTATTTTTGTTAACATTTAAAAAATTGGTATGGCATGACTATCATGGAGGGGGATAAGATTTCTACTTCTAAGTGAAACTGTGAGACTGTCGGCCCTGAAAGCAGCTAGTAATTCGGTTCTATTTTCACAATGGCTTATTTAATGGGCTGACACTGGTCGTAAGGTAACTAATGTTACATAATGTTAACAACACTATAGTCTAAAGTCTTGGCTATTAAGCAGATTCTTACTGCTATTAAGCAGTAAACTAGATGAAAAAAAACCTGATGGTGTAGTGGTCATGTGTTGGTCTGCTAATAGCACGGTCAGCAGTTTGAAACCACCAGCTGGCCCTCCTCGCAGGGGGAAGGATATGGGGCTTTCTACTGCTGTAAAGAGTTTCTGTCTTGGCAGTTCATAGGGCCTTAGTATTGACTCAATGGCAGTGATTTCTTTTTTTTAATAAACCAATTTTTTTCACTGAAATGTTGAGTGTGTGTGCCTAAGAGAAATCTTCGTGAAAGCACCTTGAATTTCATCATTTCTAAGAGGGTCTTATTTCCAAGAAGGCTATGCCCTGTATTTCCCTCTGGTGCATGTACTAGATCTTAGAAATCGGTGTGTGATATGGAACCAACTCAGTGGGACTCAGTATCCAGAGGGCTTGTTTTCCAAAAAAGAAAATTATTGTTTGGAGTAGCAAAATCCTATGCCTACCGTCAAGGCAGCTCCAAGTCACTAGGCTAAGCTTGTGAGTAGACATGTATGTAGTGCCCAGGTCACCTGCTACATCAAAAAGTGGTGACACATGCAACTACATGAAACGTAAATAAATAAGGTGTTCAAAACCAAAGAGCAGTCTTTTGTTGAAGATTTTTCCCCAGTGCAATCAGACACTGCTTAACTTCTTGGCGGCTGCACTGATCATGGATCTAAGTACAATGAAATTCTTGATGATGTCAACCTGTCTCGGGTTATCATGACATTGCTATCAGTCCAGCTGTGAGATCCTTGTTTTCTTCACTGTGAGGTGAGGGCCGCAGTCTCTGTTCTTCACCAGTAGGCGCCTCAAATCATTTTTGCTTTCAGCAGCTAAGACTGTGTCATCTGCATATTGCAGGTGGTTAATGAGTTAATGAGTTCTCTGTCCTGCAGGACTGCTGTGAGTCAGAATGGGCCCATGGCAGTGGGTCTTGTTTTAAAGAAGTGATTTTGTGTCTCAAGGCACATTTGGAAATGTCTGGAGATACCTTTAGTTTTTACAATGGGTGTGGGAGTAGGGCCTGGGGAAGGGGAGGCGCCTCTGCCATCAAGCAGTGCACTGGGCGCCCCACAGCAAAGAACTGCTGGTGCAAAAGACCAACAGTGGGGAAACTGAGAACCTCTTCCCGTGAATTAAGTATGGAAAATAGAATTTGTTTATGTCAAAAAATCCATACTGTAAGGCACAAAACGGTTACTATTTTCTCTACACTCTCTGATGGTTAACACAACTAAATTCAACTAACACGAAAATCTTTTTGACTCATAATGATCAGTTAGTCTGTTGAAATCCATTCAAGTCCACTTTGATGGAATGTTTACATTAACAGAGCAATCAGATCAGGGTGGTTTATAAAAAAATTTATCTCAGGATCGGATAGTGCCTATTTTATTGGGTGGCATAAAAATGTCAAATTTTAATTATCGCTTCTGATGGAACATCCAAAGGGAATAATAATTGAACCCACACTCTGTATTGTTAGAAGATTTGTCAGAATTTAGCATTGTATCATTTCTTCATTACATGTTAAATAAAAAGGCATACGGATTCAAAGTCACTGAATTGGCACAAATGAAATAGATGTTGCTATTTGGAGTTTTAGAGTTGGGCTTATTCCCTAAATAATATCCATTTTAACCTTTTGCAACTTTAATTATAGACATGCAGAAAACTACAAACTTCTATACTGAAACAGTCGAATACACTACAACCTCCCTTTTACATGTGTACATGGACACAGTCACATACACATACACAAAACCTCAGTAAGTCTGCCTATGACTCAGTATTCAGTATCTGCTAACTATCATGGAACTTATTGAAATTCTTCTTCCTGCAACGATCTGAGACAAATCCACACATTGGAGATTGTGTAAAGCAAATGCCGTGTTAAATTCCTTCACTGTTACAAAACATGGGACAAGTTAAGCTCAGGCCAGCGGGCTGAGGGAGGACACCCAGTATTCTGTCTGCACAAAGCCCATTGAGAAATCTGGAGGCTGAGTGCCCTAATCTCTGCACAGTCCACTGTCTCCCTTCAGACCGCCCCAATTAAGAGGAGCGGCTCAGGAGTGCGTTGACTGTGCCCTGTGCCGCATCCCTCTGCTTTAAGCTGGCTATTCAGCCAGAGATGGAGAAGGCTCAGATTTCTGTCATGAACAGGAGGCTAGAGATAAAAGCGTAACTGTACTTAAATTGACTTGACGCTTGGCATTTTCATGGAGGTATTTCAGGATTTCTGATGACTGCTTGTCCTGAGGAGAGATTCTATTGAATGATTCTGTTCTGCTTTAAGCCTTCAGTGAGCATGTATCAAAGAATAATTTCACTCTAATGCATTTCACCGTGCAGTTACCTCAGTCTCCCCTTCCCCATTTCCACTGGAAGTGGGTCATTATGTAAAGAACATAGTTAAGGAGAAAGCTGGACAATGATTGTAAAGTCATGGGCTTCATCCAGAAAATAGTTAAGAGGACGGGGTTCACCAAGAGCTGACTCTAGGCCATTCTCATTAAGACAAGTGTTATTAGTTTAGAAAGAAATGAATAGTGAATGGTCTCGTCTATGTCAGGAATCACAAGTTCAAGCAACTTACAGGAAAAGATATTCTTGCAGTTCCCACTTGGGATCAACAAAAAAGGAGGCCGAGGTTGACCTGCCAGGCAAATGGCATGGCGATTCTGAACTAAGTCATTATGTTTTAAAATGGACCTAGAAACAAAAGAAGCAGCCTAACAAAAGATGGACCTTTGATGAACTCTGATTTAGCAAAGTGAACAGATATCCACAGACCTTGAGGTTATGCCGAGGTTTAAGTGAAAGAACACAGATGAGATGGGCTCTGAATTAGGTGGGGAGCAAAGAAGACGAGGCTGCTGTGCTGATCAGAAGACACAGGCTTGAGATGAATAGCTGAGTCAGAAACCAGGGAAGGCCATGCGCTGGTAACCGAGTCAAGAAGCAAATCAAGTACGGGAATCTCCCCGAACTGCGGCATCGCTAAAGGTAACCTTAGTCCCAGGAACCTCCCAAGCCACAATTTCTAAAACAATCCAAACACCTATCCTTTGATGCAGGCGGTTGACATTGTCTCAATGTCATATAACTGATAAATAAAAGACTGGGTAAAACTGCTATTTGAAAAAATATTAATTTGTAATCATACAATTAGGATAAAAACAATGTGTTGCTAAGAAAACGTCAGATTCAATTCAATTCCTCAAAGTTTGCTCTGCTATTGCATCCTCTGACTTCCATCCATCCATCCACCCATCAGCCCTCCATCCATCTTCACCCAGCAGATGCTAGGCGCTGCAGTCAGGGGTTGTTAGAGGAATGAGTATGAGGAACACCAGTTCCCGAGGAAGCTCATGAAGTCAATTCTAGAAATGTATGTATACAGGAGGTTTTGTTCTTTTCCTTTCTCTTGGGATCAATAATACTTTCCCCAAACTTTATTGGGAAATAAAGTACATCAAAAGGTCAACTTTTAGGTTGGAAGTTCTTATAAGTCTATGGTCCTAGGAGACCCTTTAATCGGGAACTGAAAGCCATTTCCGGAGCTCGCCTTCCAGTCAAATAATAGATTGGCCTATAAAATAATCAGTAGCATCTGGGAAGTCTGGGCTCCTTTACACTATCCACCATTGGGGACCAAACTGCCCGTCTTTATGCAACAGCACCGATGAGCAGGGAAGGAGGGCAGGGCAAGTGGAGGGACAGAATGAGGCAGGTGGCACAAAAGTGTCAGCTCTGGCACCTTATAGGGGTTGTGACCGATGTCACAGAACAATTTGTGTAACAATCATTTTATGGGAATCTAATCTGCTGTGCGAACTTTCACCTAAAACACGATTTTTTAAAGTCTTGCAAATTTTAAGTGAGTCTGAATTTTTCTAATATGATAAGAAAGTAAAGCTTGGCTTCAGAGAAAGAATACTTTGAAGAGGAAATCTTGTAGTTCAGAATTAGAGTAAAAAGAAGATGCCTGTCAAAGAACAAAAAAAATCATATCATTGGATGCACACCTCCATGATACGATTGCCGAAGACAAACGGGTGCATAAGCAAATGTGGCGAAGAAAGCTGATGGTGCCCGGCTGGGGTCTTAAAGGCTTGAAGGTGAACAAGCGGCCATCTAGCTCAGAAGCAATAAAGCCCACATGGAAGAAGCACACCAACCGGTGCGATCACGAGGTGCCAAAGGGACCAGGTATATGGCATCATGCAAAAAAAAAAAAAGAATATATATATGGTATATATATATATATATATATCTACCACTTATATACCATATATATATGCACTTCTCCCTTCATTCACTATGGTATATATGAATGAAGGGGGAAAGTGCTGTGTGGAGACCCGAGGCCCAAATGTCGACCACTGGAGATCCCCTCATAGAGGAGAGGAGTTGGGTCAGTCAGGGTGGGATGTAGTACCGATGAAGAACACAGCCTTCCCCCAGATCCTGGATGCTTCCTCCCCCAACTACCATGATCCAAATTCTACCTTGCAGGACTGGATAGGGCAGAGGTTGTACACTGGTGCATATGGGAGCTGGAGGCACAGGGAACCCAGGGTGGACGATGCCTTCAGGACCAGGGGTGTGAGGGGCGATGCTGGGAGAGTGGAGGGTGAGTGGGTTGGAAAGGGGGAACTGATTAAAAGGATCCACATGTGACCTCCTCCCAGGGAGATGGATGGCAGAGAAGGGGGGGAAGGGAGACTCCGGATAGGGCAAGATATGACAAAATAACAATCGGTGGATTATCAAGGGCTCATGAGGGAGGGGGCAGCGGGGAGGGAGGGGAAAAAAAAGAGGACCTGATGCAGAGGGCTTAAGTGGAGAGCAAATGCTTTGAGAGTGATTAGGGCAAAGAATGTATGGATGTGCTTTATACAATTGATGTATGTATATGTGTGGATTGTGATAAGAGTTGTATGAGCCCCTAATAAAATGTTTTTTAAAAAAAAGAAGATGCCTGCTGGCGTGGTGGGTGGGGCGGATCTGTTGGATATTTGGTAAATCACGTTATGTGTGCCTCAATTTTCGAGTTCAAGCAAGAAGATTCATTTTGCAAACTTTCTTATTTTAAATGGAGTGGTAAAGAATGGAGTGCTACCTATAACGTGCTTGTTAGACTCTACGAAGTCAATGTATTCTTGTTATTCTAATAACAGTTAATAAAAAGACACTGCAAATACATATGAGGGATGATTCGAAGGGTTCGGTTTTCAAGGCTCCATCGACAAGCGATCATTGGCCATCTTCAGATGATTGTCCTGGGAATCGTGACCCTGTTCCCCGACAGCACTCAGACCCATCGGCATCGCGCTGTCATTTCTGTGGTGGTGACACTGTCCTCCTGACCTTCGTGCTTAGCCACGTGCCAGACCCTTGGGGAGACGCTCCCACTCTGACATGGCTTGGCCTCCAAAGCCCGAGAAGTAGCAGTGACTGGAAACAAATAATTTCATTCTGGGGCCAATGAAAATGAATCAACGGTGCCAACTCCATTTCCCATCTTTCTCATTGTGAGCAGCCTCGGAGGGGAGGTTCGGGCTGCAAGCTTAGTGCGAGATTCACTTAGGAAAGTGAGAGGCGGAGGAGCAATGGGAGATGTTCTCTTTCTGGCTCCCACGAAACGCTGCTGTCTCTGGCAGGAATCACATCCTTTGCGCTGAATAAATATTTAAAGTTATGCAGAATATTTCTAGTTCTAACCGGGATGTAGTTATGTTTCTAAGATGATGTGCGGGGAATAAAGAGGAAGCACTTTTAGAAACAATGAAATAAAAATATCTGAATAGATCTTAGTCTCAGGCTAGATTTCCTTCCAGTCTGCGTAAACTGTATAATCTAGAGCAGCGGTTCTCAACCTGTGGGTCGAACGACCCTTCCACAGGGGTCACCCAATTCATAACAGTAGCAAAATGACAGTCATGAAGTATCAACGAAAATAATTTTATGGTTGAGGTCACCACAATGTGAGGAACTGTCTGAAAGGGTCGCGGCCTTAGGAAGGTTCAGAACCGCGCTCTAGTGCTAACCACCATTCTTCTGCCAGGCAGTGAGTTGGACCAATGGCATTTGTGATAGAATCAAAATTTAAAAACATCTATTTGCTGTGAAGTCAAATTCAACTCATGGTGACCTCATGTGTGTCAGGGCAGAACTGTGTTTCCAATGGCTGATTAAAAACACAGAAAACTAGATTGCTCGGTCTTTTCTCAGGTGTATCTCCATATGAACTCGAACTTCCAACCTTTTGGTGAACAACTGAGTGCTAACCTTTTGCACCACTTAAATCAACCCGAAAGACCAAAGAAACCAAACTCACCGCCATCTCCCAGCAACCCCACTGGACAAGGAAGTAGAAAGCCCCTCATTCTCCTGCAGAGCCCTGGTGGGTTTGAACTGCTGGCCTGGTGGATCGCTCCCCAATGGGTCACCACTACACCAGCTACATTAAGACATCTGTACATCTTGGACACTGACAGAAAGATGTATAGGTCTGCTCGTTTAAAAAGACACGAAGTGCACCTCAATCCGTAGCTGTGTGCGTCTTAGTTCTGCCACTGAATCTTCGTCTGCAGAATGAGGGACTTGCTCATAGGACACAGACAATCGTCCTGCTCTGGAGTCAGTGGGCGGAAGGCGTGGACACACAGCAGCAGAGGAAGCCACCAGTGGGGCCGCCAGTATATGTTCACAGGTGTGCACACTGGGCTGGGGACAGTAGGAGCTGCTGCTGATACAATTGCAACCAGACAGACTGTCCCTGCCTGGGATTTACATGTAGCAGGAGCATAGAAATTGATACATTACAAAGTAAACTTTTAAAACATTTTATTTAAGGCATGGATAGAAGAAAATAATTATGATGAAGGTTACTGAGCGGAGTGATGCCAGAGAAGGTCAGAGTGCTGAGGATCCGGCACAAAAGAATCTTTGGAACAGAAAGGACAGCGAACGTGAAGCTCCTGAGAAAGGATTGGAGAGGCAGGAGGCCAGAGCATCAAAGGCCCCTGACGGAAAGATCCCCACAGTTTGGGAACTTTTTCTTCCCTTGAGCACACAGGATTCCTCAATTTAAAAACCAGCTCAGATCTTGATGGAGGGAACCGTTTAACTTAGATGTAATGCGATCTCTTTTTTAAAGTCCCCAGGATGGACATCACAACACTTTGGCATGCGTCTCAGTATGGAGCGCTACAAAGATTATCTATCAAGTGTCAGTAGAGATCCTGAGTTCCAAGGTGATGGGAGTGGAAAGGCTCTGCATATTATAAGCCTTTAGAGACTAGAAGAGCCTTTGAGTGGCAATTAGTCTTGTTTGTTTTCTTCCTCTGCGTCTCCCCAACTCCTTGTTCTACATCTTGTTTGGAGCCTCACACTTGTTTAGTAGTGTGTGTGTGTGTGTGTGTGTGTGTGTGTACACTGTGTATCTTCCCTCTCCTACTCAAAAGTAAGCAACTTGAGGCAAAGGCTAATGGATCTCCTAGGACAGCCATGCATGGCTACAGGGGTAGGGTAGGGGCTACAGTGCTTTTTAAGTTTCACTGGAACGGAATGACGGAGAACGGAGATTTGTCTGTGATTGCCAGAGACCCAGAGACCAGGGTACCCAGGTGAACCCCAGAGTACCCAGGTGAACCCCACCTGCCATCATTCAGGTGGCGCTGCACAAACACATCTAGGCAGAGCAGCTCATCAACTCAGACCAAGATGAAAAACAACTTCCTTTACTTTCCTTACCAACTTCATGTGTTGGGGCCCCTCAGCTCCCGGATCCCACGGCACTCTGTGGATGGTTGGTCACATGGGCTCAGCCTCATCCTGAGGGACTACATTCCTATGATTTCTCCCGCTCACCACGCCCCCTCCCTCCCCTGGCCTAGGAGATCTCCATGTACTGTGGACAGCAGGGTGCTTTCTTTGGCTGGGCCCATTTTCTCCTCAATCCATGCTTTATGCTTTCTATTTCCCACTGTCTGTGCATTCTCTTTTCCAGTTCCCGCATGGGTTAGACTTGAAATTTAATAGCTGGAAAGAGATCCTCTGTCCTTTCTCCCTCTGCTACCATTGTGAGGCAATGAGCTAAGACTAGCTTAGCAACGTGAATGGGAGGAAGAATACAGAGAAAATGTCATTAGTTGTCAAGGAGTCAGCTGTGAGTGCTGGCAAATACACAGAAACATCACAACACTGCTCAGTCCTGCGCGCCACCTTCACGAGGGTTGCTAGGCTTGAGTCTGCTGCCGCCGCCATTGTGTATCTTGAGAGTCTTCCAACCCAGGAGAGCTCATCTCCCAGAAACATATTAGACAATATTCTGTTGTTAGACATACGATTTTCAGTGCTTAGTTTTTGAAGTAGCTCCCAAGCCAGTCTTTCCGTCTGAAAGCTCCACTGAGACGTGCCCGCGATGGATGCTGAGGCTGGGGTTTGAAATACTGGTGCCATATCTTCCAGGATCATAGCAACATGTAAACCACTACCATCTGACAAACTGATGTATGGGTGGCGATAGAGCACAGAAAATTCCAGACTATGAATGAATGTTCCTAAACAGTATCTGACATTTTCCCTCTGTCATGTACACTTTGTAAGAGTTTTCTTTGAGATGTAATCCACCTGCCTACCATACATTCACCCATTCAGAGTGTACAAGTCAATGGTGTGTGATTCAAGCACCACAACAGGCAGTTTTAGAACATTTTCATTGTCTCAAAAAAGTAATTCTGCATCCTTTCGCTCTGACTCTCTACACCAGCTCCTTGCCCTGGTGGATGCATTCCAGTGGAGCTTCCAGACGAAGACAAACTAGGAAGAAGAGCGTGTAAGTGGCCAATAAAAACCCTGTGACTCGTAGTGAGACACTAGATGATCGCCACAGGTCGGAAGGCACTCAAAATGGGCCTGAGGAGCAGCTGCCTCCACAAAGTAGATTCGACCTGAGTGACATGGATAGACCAGTGTTTCAGGACCTTCATCAACAAATATCCATTAGTGATCAGGATGTAGAATGTATAAAAGGTGAATCTAGGAAAATTGAAAATCATCAAAAAGGAATTAAGTACTTGAAGATGACATCGTCGGCACGAGTGAATTAAAATGGACTGATACTGATTTTTTGAGTTAGATAATCATATGGTCTTCTATGTTAGGGATGACAAATTGAAGAGTAAGGGCATGGCACCACTGTGAAAAACAAACAAACAAACAAACAAACCAAGATCTATGCCGAAGTACAATGCGGTCAGTGATAAGATCGTATCTGTCATGGTTAAATTGTATGCAATTGTGGCTGGCTCCTGATTCTCAGTGCTTTGGCAGTTATGCAATGGTACACATTGGCAGTTATGTAATGACATAATTTGGTAAGTTTCAAGTGTGATAATGTAATCATGCTCTATGACATGATCTGATATGACCAGAAAACCAGTTGTAAGGGGAATTTTACTCGAGAGTTTGGCTTACATCCAATATATATGGACATTCTGGCAAACCTCTCCCACTATCTCTGGATTCTGTGCCTAACTCATCACAATCTGGCCTCTAGTTCTTGGGATTCCTCAGTGTCCTTAGCCTTTGGGGCAGCAGCTTGGGTGTCTGCCTGCTTCTCTTGGACTTACAAACCCCTGCAGCTCTGAATCAGGAAATGCCTCCCAACTGCTGCCTGACTACCCGACTTCCAACTTGCCATCCTCTTGAGTGTAGAGAGAAAGAAAAAGAAACTAAAAAATGTATGAAGCAAAAGAATTGAATGGAAGACTTCAAAAAGTGACTCAAGAAGATAACGTTAGAGACCGAGACAGAAAACCAAAGGGATAAAACATGCTCAACATTTCTCAATCTGAAAGAATTGGAGAAAAAACTCTAGCCTCTAGCTGTAAGATGGTAGGATTCTATGAGGAAAATAATAAGAATGAAGGAAGAATCAAAACATGATGGAAGGAACACAAGAGTCACTCTGTCAAAAAGAATTGATTGGTATCCAATCATTTTAGGAGGGAGCGTACGTTCAAGCGCTGATGGAACTGAAGGAAGCGGCCCAAGTCTCATGAAAGGAATTGGTGAAAAACAACACACCAGGAAGGAATGGAATACATATTGATGTTTCAATAAACACATGCAAAACTGCAAACACTCAAATATACTAAGGAAATTGGAAGACAGCCCATCAACTGGAAGAGATTCGTATTCTCATTCCAAAGAAAGGTGATCCAATAGAATTAGAAAATCATCAAACATTATCATTATCATCACCTACCCATACAATTTTACTATTGTTCAAAAACAGTTGCAGCAGTACATTGGCAAGGAGATGCAAGAAATTCAAGCCAATTCAGACGAGGGCATGGAACAAGGGCTATCCCAGTTGATGTCAGACAAATCTTGGCTAGAAGCAGTTAATTCGGAAAACAGGTTTACTGGTGTCTCATTGACTGTGCAGAGACAGTTGGCCGTGTATATCATAACAAATTATAAATAACATTGTTAACAATGGGAATTCCAGAATGCTCCATCGTGTTCATGCAAAACCTACACAGAGATCAAGAAGCATTTGTTCAAACAGAACAAGGGAGACGGCATGATTTAATTCCGGAAAACTGTGTCAGGGCTCTGTCCTGTCACCACACTCATTCAGTCCCTGTGCTGAGCAGCTGGACCATATGAGGAAGAATGCTGCATCAGGAGGGGAGGAAGACTCATTAACAGCCTACGATGTGCAAAATCACTTGCTGAAGTCATAGAAGATTTCAAGCATTTATTCCATGATAAAGAAAACAAAAATTCTCACAGCGGAACCGGCACACAACATCATGATACATGGAGAAAAGATGGAAGCTGTCGAGGATTTAAATTTACTTGGATCCACAATCAATGTCGAAGCAGCTGCAGTCAAGAGATCAAATGACATACTTCAGTGGGAAAATCTACTACAAAGACCTCTTTAAGGTATTAAAAAGCAAAATGATTACTCTGAGGATTAAGAGGTGCCTAACCTAGCCACCCTTGCTTGCTGACAATAAGGAGGGCTTGGAGCACTTGCTGATGAAGATCAAGGACTGCAGCCTTCAGTGTAGATTATAACTCAAGGTAAGGGAAACACAAAGCCCCACAACTGGACCAATAAGTAGTATCATAATAAATGGAGAAAAGAGTGTAGTTGTCAAGGATTCTCCCTCTGGGGTCCACAGTCAGCGCGCGTGGACGCAGCAGATGTGGACCAAAAGACACTTTGCATCGGATGAATCTGCGCACAAGACCTCGTTAAAGTGTCAAAAACAAGGATGCTACTTTGAGGGCTGAGATGCGCCTGATCCAAGCCATGGTCTTTTCAATCGCCTCCAATGCACGTGAACGTTGGACATTGAATAAGGAAGACTGAAGAAGGATCGACACATTGAGGTATGGTGCTGGGCAAGAATCCTGAAAGTGCCATCCATGGACTGCCAAAGAACCAACACACCTGTCTTGGAAAAGCACAACCAGAGTGCTTCTCAGAAGCAAGGATGGTGAGATTGTGTCTCGTGTACTTGAGACAAGCTGTCAGGAGAGACCGGCATGGAGAAGGACATCATGTTGGGTAAAGGGGCAGCAACAAAGAGGAGGACCCTCGCCAAGATGGATGGACACAGTGGCTGCAGCAATGGGCTCAAACATAGGAACTGTTATGAGGACAGCATAGGACTGGGCACTTGTTCATTCTGTTGTACAAAGGGGTCGCTATGAGTTAGAACAAACAGCACCTAAGGACCACAACCAGGCACGGCATCTACAGTCACCCCATATGCTTGTGCAATCTGAACGACGGATAAAGAAGACCAAGGGCAAACTGATGCCTTTGAATGATGGTGCTGTTAAAGAATATTGAAATGACGATGGACTGCCAGAAGAAGGAACACATTTGTCTTGGGAGACGTACAGTCAGAGTGCCCATGATAAGCCAGGACGGGGAGACTTCATCTCACAAATTGTGGACAGCTTATCAGAGTGACCAGTCCCTGAAGAAGGACATCATGTTTGGGAAAGTAGAGAGTTCGTGAAAAAGAGGAAGGCACTTAATGAGATGGTCTGACCCAGGGGCTTACATGTAACCATGGGTGTGGAAGGACACAGTGTTTCAAATTGCTGTACATGGGCTTGCCATCAGTGGGACACACTAGATGGTACCTGACAACAGAACAACAATTCAGCTTTCTGTTCAGTCTGTGCTTTTCGCGAGCCTTTGTCTGCAGAAGAGCTCGCTTTGCTTGTAGTCCACAGTGAACAGTGGAAGAGTTCTGTATACTTCACTGATTTGGAGCATTTCACACCCATCCTTATGGTAATTTATGATCAGTCAGATGGACCGCATCACAATCCAGATGAGCAAATAAGATTTCCATAGTAATTCAATCACATGCATATGTAATAACTCTTTTAACTGTGTATCTTTCAATGTGTATATTTCCATCAAACAAGACAATAAATTAAAATTTCACCTATTAATAATGATTTGAGCACTGTCAAGAACTATGGAGTCTCTGGGCACAGCTGAAATTTCCTAACGAAGAATACAAAATCAAACAACTGGCAAGTTTGGCAACAAGCTGCCTCCCAACAGGCTTGCTATAGTCATGATATTTTAGTTGTATATGATCTTAAAATACTGTGACAATAAAGACAACAAAACCCAACCCCATTGCCATCAAGTCCATTCTAACTCATGGCGATCCTATAGGACAGAGTCTGTGAGTCTGGGTGGACTAGAGAAACTAATTAATGGACACTTACATGTATAAGAAAGAGATTTGTATACAAGAGCAATTGAACATTGAGAAAAACTCAAGCCCAGTCCAGATCAAGTCCTTAAGTCCGATATTAGTCCATATGTCCGATACTGATCTATAAAGTCCTCTTAGACTCACAAAACACATGCAATGACACAGAATGCAGAAGATCGCAGGCCAGTGGGTAGAAAGTCTTTGGATCCAGTGGCATTGGAAACATCTCAGCCCTGGCAGGAGTCTCTGCATCAGGGTGGGTCCATGTGTCTTGTGTCTCCCAGGGTGTGAGCAGAGAGTCTCCCACTTCCAAGGAGGAAATACTGGAGTTCCCAGACTCCTTAGAGAAAGACTATGCCCACACAGAAGCCTCATTGGGTATATCCTGATTGACAGGCTAGACTCCATCCCTACATGCTTAACCCTTAAACTGACAATTATATAACTACCACAGGCTTTTTCTCTTTTTTAACTATTTAAAAATACTTTTTCATGTACATTTGGTCATAGGTTTTAAACATTGTTTTATTGGCATATAATTAATATATTATGCCATTTAATCAATCATAATAAGGATAGTTGTACAGTCATCACCACAATGAATTTCACAATGTGTTCTTTCTTGTATTCAATGTTGTTGCCTCTCTACTTCTCATCTTCCGTTGTGCTTCTACTGGGAGTAGACAAACATTTGAGATGGAAAGCCAAGCCTGTCCCTCTCCATTTAAAAAGTATAGGAGATCCATAAATATATTTTTACCAACAAATGAAATCACTATTATCTGAATAATATTCTTTAAGCTTTTTCAGTTCTGCTTCAGCATTGAAAGTCGAAAGAGCCACAGATGGCCCATGAGCCAGCAGTTTACCGACCCTGGCTCTCGGCAATTGCAAGTTCAGCTACTGTCTCTATAGATCTACCTGTCTTGGATTTCATAATCAGAAGTTATACAAAATACAAACTGGAAGCAAACCAATACGCCCCCCCCAAAAAAAACCCCACAACAATGACTAGACAAAACATAGAAGAGCCTCAATCAAATAGAGAGCAGAAAATATTAAAAACGGAAACAACTTTAAGATAGGTCAAAAGGGAGATCAGATGATAAGGTCTTACATCTACCCTAACAGCATCTGCCATCGTCAACTTTCCAGTAGAGCGTGTTTATTTTCATGGAAACAGACTGCCTCGTGGTTTTCCTCTGGCATGCCTGCTGAGTTCAAGCCACTGAACTGTTGATTAGTAGTCCAGTCCTTAACCCATAACACCATTAGGGAACCTTAGATCTCAACAACGAGAAGAAAATCTTTCCTAGAGGGAAGAATGGCTTACACCCTCCGAGGATCATTGAACAAATAGCCCCGAATGATACCTGTTTTTCCTCAAGTATCTCAATCTACTGAACACTGAGGTCGGCTGCAACCCCCGGAGTTCATCATCAAGGCCAGGTCAGTAAGTCTGTGCCAGTCTCCCACAGAACTCTGGCACCGACGTTCCCTTCTGTGGAGGGGAAGCTTCCTTCCTTTCCCCATCATGGCTGTGCAAGTCATTGATGGGGCATTCTCCACATGTCCCACCCTCACCAACTAAGATGCAGTGTCTTCTTTCTTTGGCAAGTTAGCTAAATATTTGCAAAGTGACCGGTATATAGTCAATGAGTGCTGAAGATGCTGCAGGGGGTGGTTTGTGCCTGCAGGTTGACTCCAACTCACAGAGACTTTATAGGGCAGATAGCTCTGCCCCACAGAGTCGAAGGCTGTATACTTTATGGGAGCAGATTGTCAATCTTTTCTCCTCAGAGACATGGGTGGGTTCGAACCACCGCTTTTTCTATTTGCAGATGCGTGCTTATGCATTATGCTTCCTTATGAGGAGCTAATAAACTGCCAGCCTCGCTGCCATTGCCATCCAGTTGAATCTGCCTGATAGCAATCCGAGAAGGCCGCGTAGCCCTGCTCTGCAGGAGCACTGAGCCTGTTAAGTCTTACGGCAGCGACCACCTTCGTCTTTGTCCTGCGGAAACAGACCATGCGGTTAGCAGCCCGATGTTGCACCCGCTGAGCCTCCTTATAGGGAGGTAGAGGAAGGTAAAAGAGAATATGCAAATACCTATAGCTAATGAGCCAGTCTCAATATGTGCACAAATCTTCCAGCAGAGAAGTGACCATTTTAATATACAGAATGGATTAAAAAAGCCACCATTTAGTCTACTTAGGCACACATTTGCTCTCAGGACGTAACCCAGGTGTACAGTCTTTCTCCCTAATCTCATTTTACTGCCAGTCTTAGCTGTAATTTTAAAGCATTGCTGTATGGTGTAAGAAAGACTATAGTCCTCCGATCTCTGTTGGCAACATTGTCTTCTGCTGTGTTCGAAGCTCTGGTGGCATCATGATCCGCTGTTCTAAACCAGCAGCGGGTCCAAGGGAGAGGGACGAGGCTTTGTACTGCCATCAGGAGTTCCAGTCTCAGCCGCTCAGGGGGCTGTTCTACCCTGTCCCCCGGGCTCTCTGTGAAAGAGACCTGGCCCAATGGGAGTGAGCCCGTGAGTGAGCTGTGTTCGTACCATGATCCCCAGTAACTATAACTTAGCTGCTTCTCAAATTCATAACCCAGCCCTGTCGCCTTAGCGTTTTCACAGTATTTCACTCTCTCGAATTCTTCTTATGCAAGACACCTCAGAAAGAAGTCTCTAAGGAAAACGAACTTCTCCAGCATGAAGAAGCAGCTGTATGTTTTACTATATTTTTCTCTCTATTAAAGCAGAGTTCTTCGTACTCTTGTGATTATAGTGTCTGGGTTCTTCCTAAATCTGTGGCTCCAATTAGTAAAAGTGCTACAATTAAAAAAATAAAAAGAAAATGACTGCACCACTAGCTACACTACACTGTCGCACGTGGTTAATAGCACAACACTGACGAATTCAGCATAAATTAGGAACTAAAAGACCTTTTTTTTAAGTACCCATTATTTTCCAGAAGTGGGTTTCCTACCTAGTTAAATGTGTCAAGTTCACATCGATGAATAAAGTAACATTTATTTGAGGTGCTGTAACTCTGGATTTGAGAATATGCCCGAATGGTGTGAAACTGATATTATTTCATAAAGGGTGCACGAGAGCGGCTTCTGTGTACACAGACTTTTCTAAAGAAAATGCATGTATGAACAAGTGCTGCCACAGACACAGCACTTCATCGACCCGTTTCCCGGGAGTTAATCACTGACACCGTCATTCCAGACCACACGGGCCACGTTCCCTTCTCTTCGTGGGCTGAAGGAGGATGATTACTCATCTGTTGCCAAGATCCATCAGTGTGGTAAGTGATTAGTTCTTGGTGATGAGCGGCTCTGCATGGCAAATGTATATGATTATGAAGAGAAAACACACGATCGTCAAAGATGAAGGTGAAAATCTTACCCGAATCCAGAAAGTAAGCGACAGAAGAGGAAGAAGCCATAGCCTTGGACAAATGACGAGAGGAAGCCAAAGAATCCGTTGACCGACATGCAGATCAGAAGAGACTGCTTCCTTCCCACTTTGTCCGCCAGGCCTCCCCAGAAGAACGCCCCCACCATCATGCCGAGGTACACGATGCTGCCTGCAACACACAGAAAACAAAGCTTTACACACGTCAGAGGGTGGGCGTAAACCACACGTGACCTCAAAGTCACCAGGAACAGAATACACTTCAGCATTTTGCGTGAAAGGATATCTTGAAAAATATCTCCGTGCGGGCACGCTAGCCATCTCTCAAGTTAGAAAGTAGACTCTGAGCTGCATTTGGCTGTCATGACTGACTGCAAATGATGGTGGGAAATTATTGTTCTACCATCAGGCTGCTAACCGAAAGGTCGAGAGTTCGAAACCACCAGTAGCTCTGAGAAAGACAAAGCTTTCTGCTCCCATAAGTAGAGTCTTACCCTGTCCTATAGGGCCGTTTGGAGTAGGCACTGACTCAAAGGCAGTAAGTTTGGTTCAGTTTGGTACCATCTCCTCCACTGGACGACAAAATGGCCATGTCGTGTGGGGGTGTATACACTGTGGGTAGGCCTGAGGAGTCTTCATAGGAACAATCCTGTAGTTTGACTCACTAGCATGCCGTTGTTTGAATCCTTAGGATAACACCAGGACAAGAGGGGAAACCAAGTCCAAGTTCCTAGTGTAAAGTGGACCCCCAGGCTTCCTCAGGTCTCTGCTGGTAATAGATGACATCGGTCAAGGCCGGACTCAAGGACCATTCTAGAGCATTCCATGAGGTCTTTCTCCCTAATCCCTCCTGAAAACTTTGGTCCTTCTTTGGAAGTTAGGGAAAGTGGTCTTGGAAAGATACAAGTTCATTTTCAAGTGTTCGCTAACTCTGTCCACCAAAGAAGATTCTTTCTTGGTGTCGGCAGCTTAATTAAGGAGGAAGGAAATATTTGTTAATATCCTGGACAATGGCCCACTTAGCCTGGTTGGCTCTGTGGTCCTATTGGAAACAGGTGGAAAATAAGGAGCTAGGGAGATATCTTGTTGTCATTATGCATATACACTTAAAATTGTAATATGACAGCTTCTTTTAAAATACCAGATCCTCACAAATTCATCACAGAATCTTTCTCACAATGAAGTGTAAGATTGTTAGCTTAGGAATGTTTGTAAAAAATTTTTTAAAAAAAAGAAGGTTTGCCCTAATAAAATGTAAAAAAAGAAGGTTTGTAAAAGGGTATACTCTTTTTTTAGGAGACATGTTGTAATTAATAAACGAAGTTTTCTTTTATCTGAAATGCAAAATTAAATAAATCAATACTTCACCTTTCACCAAGTTTTGCTTTATCCCTCGATTCAACAAAGTACCATTCATTTTTAAGAACATGATTGATGTACACCATAGTACAACAAAGTAAGAGGCTAATAAACACATTTATTGCTTTGGACTAGCTTGGGAAATATTCCCATTTAAACACGTAACCCCCAAAGTTAGTTTTCTTTACCCACAGTGAAGAAACCACTATAAGACCCAGAAGAAAAATACGCGGCAAGGCCTCATGACAATCACATCAATACACAAGAGTACCGCTTTGCAGACACTGGGTTGCTGCGATCTACAGGGATGGCGAATGCTAAAGGACTCTTGAAACACATTCTTCTCAAGTTGATTCTGACTCATATGGATCCTACATAGCATATCCAAGGCTGCAAAAACTTTTTAATGATTCATTTTATTGGGGGCTCTTACAGCTCTTATAACAATCCATACATCCATGTGTCAAGCACACTTACGCATATGTGCTTTATCCTTGTCAAAACATTTTCTTTCTGCTTGACCCCTTGGTATCCGTTCATTTCCCCCTCCCCCACCCATCCATCCTCATGAACACTTGATGAAGTCTAAATTCTTATTTTTTTCATATCTTACACTGTCCACTGTCTCCCTCCACCTATATTTCTGTTGTTCATCACCCTGGGAGGGGCAGTTATATGTTGATCATTGTGATCAGTTGCCCTTTCGCCGGCCACCTTCCCCTTACCACATGGTATTGCTACTCCAATTATTGTTCCCAAGTGGTTTAATCTGTCCTGGATTCTATGTGTTGAGCGCTCTTATCTGTCCCAGTGTGCCACACTGAAGCTGCGCTCTTTGCTCTCCAGCAAGTGCCTCAAATCCAACCCCCTTTCTGCAAACAAAGTTGTGTCATCTGCATATGACAGGTTGTTGATGAGCCTTTCTCTAATCCTATGCCACAGTCTTCTTCATACAGTCGAATTTCTCAGCTACTTGCTAAGACTACACACTGAATAAGTATGGCGAAGTGATATGACCCTGACACACAACTTCCATGATGTAAACCACACAGTATTCTCTGGTTCTGTTTGAGTGACTGCCTCTTCGTCTATGTGCAGGATCTCTGTGAACACCAAATTCCAGTTCTCTTAAATGTTATCCATAGTTTGTTATGGTCCACACAACAGGATGTCTTTGCATAGTCAACAAAGCACCCCTGTTTATTGCAGCAATTTCTATATTAGCCAAAGGATGGAAGCAATCAAAAACTCCTACTTTAAAGAAATAGATGGAGAAACTCTGGTACATTCATTCAATGAATGTCATCCATCCTTAAAAAAAACCTGATGGGTCTGTCAAATACCTTAAGTCTTGGACAGAATTTGAGAACATTATGCTTAGCAGAATTAGTCAATCTCAAAAAGATAAACATTGTATAGCAACATTATTTTCAAGAAAAATTAAAATGGTTGTGGAAATTACATAATCTACTGTCAACTTGAGTGAAGGGGTGGAGTCCAGCCTGTCAAAAAAGTTGTAGCCAATGAGTCCTCTGTGTGGGCATGACCTTCTCCTGAGGATTCTGGGAACTCCTGTCTTCCCCTGGAGGAGACACAAACGCTCTTGCTATGAGACATTGCTGTTGACAAGCCACATGGAGCTATGCTGATGGAGGCAGAGCCCTGGAGGAAGAGACACATGGAGACCTATGCTAGTGTTGATATGCTTCCACTGCCACTGGATCCACAAGACCTTCTACCCACTGGCCTGTGATCTTCCTGCATCTGGCATCTTTGCATGTGCTGTGTGAGTCTAAAAAGGAATTTATGGACTAGTATCAGACATATGGGCTAATATCGGACTTGATCTGGACTGGGCTGGGAAGTTTTCTTGATAGAAAGTTCTCTCTTACACACATATGAGTCTCCCTAGATTTGTTTCTCTAGTCTACTCAGAATAACACAATGATTTTCACACCAAAGGATAAGACTTTAGCGACATCAACAAAGCGGTTACTGATAATCTTGCAATTCAATGTTTTTAAGAATTGAATTGTGTTCACTCAAAATTTGTGTCAACTTGACTGAATCATGAGTCTCAGTATTATGTAATTATCCTTCATTTTGTAGTTTTATGTCACAATGTCCTATGTGCTATAAATCTTAACCTCTATGATGTTAGTGAGGCAGGGTAGAGGCAGTCATGATAATGAGGGAGGGTTCAATCTATAGAATTACCTCAATCTCTTTTCAGACATGTGTTGTACTTGCCGTCCTGTTGGTTTCAACTCATTCTAGCCCTATGCATAATGGAGCAAAGCCTGGCACAGCCCCGCACCGTTTCACGATCATTCCTATGTTTAGGCCATTGTTTCAGGCTGTGTCAAACAAGGCCGGCCTTTTTTTGTTTGTTTGTTGCTGACCCTCTACTTTACCAAGTATCATATCCCTCTCCAGGGATAGGCTGTTCCTGATAACACGTCCAAAGTACACGATACAAAGTCACCATCCTCCCTTCAAGAAGCATTCTGGCAAATTTATTTATTCAAACAATTAATTTGTTCTTCTGGCAGCCCATGGTATATTTCATAGTCTTCACCAACACCCACTGGAAGCATAATCCTATCCATTCCAAACACAGATGATCCAACAGAATGTGGGTCACGTTGCTCAACCCTAAGTGCGCTTTGTAACCTTGCCTGAACAGGGCAGAGACCAGGCTAAGCCAAGAAGCTGAGGGCTAGAGAGAGGACAGCCTGTGGGCAGGCATGGAAAAGAAGAAACTGCTCTGATTGCACAACTATATCCTGAGAATTTTACATCTGAATTGTAATCTATTAACTTCTTTAATAAAGCCCATAAGCGTGGGCATCATCTGGGAGTTCTGTGTGGCCATTGCAATGACTTATCAAACCCAGGCACAGAAGTAGAAAATCGCAGGAGGTATGGTTGGTGTTAGAATAGGGTTCAAAAAGATGAGGTAGAGGCATGTCTGTCCCTTGCCTTGTTTCCATCAACCTTGGGAGCCAGAGAAGGTCAGATGCCATTGAACACAGTCAAATGGTTTTGTTTAGTCAATAAAATACTCATAACACTTATCTGGTGTTTTCTGCTTTCTACGAAGATCCACCTGATATCAGAAATGATATTCCATATTTCATGTCTTCTACTGACCATTTTTTTACTATCTTCAACAAAATTTTACTTGTGTATGATGTGAATGATATTTATTTCCACCTTCTACTGGACCATCTTTCCTGGGAACAGGCAGCAGTATGCATCCCTTCTGATCAGTTGGCCAGAGAGCTGTCTTTCAAATTTCTTGACACAGATGCATGAGCATCTCCAGAACTGCGTCAGTATCTGTCAGTTCGTGGAGCCTTGTTTTTCACCATTCTCTTCAGTGCAGCTTGGATGTTTGCCTTCAATAGCATTGGTTTTTAATCATATGAGGCCTTTTGAAATGGTTGAATGTTGACCCATTCTTTTTGATACAGTGACTCTGCATATTGCTTTTATCTTCTTTTGATACTTTCATCATCATTAATATTTTTCTCATAGACTCTTTCAATATAGAAACTGGAGGCTCAATATTATTTATTCAGTTTTTCAGCTTGAAAAATACCAGGCATGTTTTCCCATCTGGTTTTCTAAATCCAAGTCTTCACTCCCTTCATTATAACACAAAGGGGTAAACCACCCCCCCCCCAAAAAAAAACTGGAATTGTGCTGGGAAGAGTGGAGCTTTCGTAGTATGCATTTTTCTGCTAGGCGAGCATCTAGCAACTTGTGCTGGGTTAGTGCATCCAGTGGTGTCGCCTGGGAAGTTTCTCTCTGATCACACTGAATTTTTTAATAAGAACAGTTTCACTCGAACCTTGTGTTTTGTGATGGCTGATTTAAGAGAACAGTGTGGGGCTGTGAAATTTCATTTCCTACTTGGGAAAAATGCCACAGACACTGTTGTGATGTTGAACAAAGCTTACAAGGACAGCACTATGGGAGAAGCTCAAGTGTATGAGTTGTTTTCTCATTTCAAAAGAGGTGAAATGTCAATTGATGACAAACTTTGTTTAGGATATCTATCAACTGCCCAGATGGCTGAAAATGCCAACTTGTAGAACATTTGGAGTTCATGCCACCAGGTGAGGGTGTTAATCAAGTTTTCTATTTAGGGGTTGTGAAAAGATTGCGTAACTGTGTGTGACACAAAAGGCCTGATTGGTGGTAGATGGTGGGAGATGGGGGACTGTTTTTGCCTCCATGACAATGGCTCATGCAGCCATATCGGTGCACCAGTTTTTGGCAAAAAAAATCTCTCGCTTGTCCCACACATCTTACTCACCTGACCTTGCTCCATGTGACTTTTTTTCCCCTTGAATGCAGAAGGACATGGAAGGACAGTGATTTGACACAGTAGAAGAGGTGAAGAAAAAAATGAGAGGTGTTGTCAACCATCCAAACAGATGAGTTTGAAAATTTTTTCCAAGAATGGAATCACAGATTTGACAAATATAGTAAGTGTAATGGAGAGTACTTTGAAGGTGATACGTTAGCTTTGTTAAAAAAAATTAAATATATTACTTTTTAAAAAGAAGGAAAAAAAATCCATTTATTTATTTATCTATTTGTTTATTTATTTTTTTGCATACTCTTTCTACATTAATTATCCTCTGGAAATATCCTTTGAAACTCTGTTGAGCTCTTTCACGGCATCATTTTTCCCTATTTGTTTCAGCTACTCTACATCTTTTGCTAGTTTCAGGGTCTCTTCTGACATCCTCTTTGGTGTTTTTCTTTCCTTCCTATCTTTTAAGTGACCTCTTGATATATGAAATTAGTTAAACCAAGGAGCACAGTCCAGAGAGATCTACTACCACTGAGCAAACAGAGCTAAGGAGGGTTCCCTGTGCTGGAAACCCCCTAGAACCAGGAGACACCCGGAGAAAGCCTTCCCTTAGAACTGACGCTTTGAATTCAGGCTTGCAGCCTCTTAAATCATCCGAGCATCCATTTCTGTTCGTTAAAGCCGTTCACTGGTGGCATTTCTGTTTCAGCAGCACTAGATAATGAAGACAGACTTGACAAAACAATGGTTTTGTCAGAAGTCGTATAATCTAAGAAATGTTACATTTAAGTAATTCACAATTATAATTGCTGTATATTATCCCATCATACAATTGATGATAAATATTACTAAGTATTCTGTATGGTCTGGCATGGGGAGGAGGTCCATGGGAGTGACTGTGATGCTAGTGATGCCACAGGAATGGCCCTAAAGCATTTCCCAAACTGGAAAACTGTAAGGGGGCAGAATGCGATATCTTTCTCCCTCAGATCAGCTCTAATGAGTGCTCTAAGGGGGGGAGGAGGTATGTGGGAGCAGCACCGGCAGACCCAAACCTTTTCCAACTCATAGTGACCCCGTGGTACAAACTAGAACCTCCCAACAGGGTTCCCAGGGCTCTAAGTCTAACAGAAGTGGAATTCCCCACATTTCTCCCACGGGGCAGCCGATGAGGCAGAGCTACCCACCTTTGGGTTAGTAGCTGAGGACGTAAGCATTGTGTCGCCAGGGCTTCTAACGAGATTGGGAGTGGTTCCGACTCTGGCCTCTGGGAAAGTTTTACCGAGAAGACAACATCCAAGGGAAATCTATCTCCCATGACAGGTATTTTTAACCAAAGAAATGCTAATACCCTGCTTTATTTTCATGTCAACTCTGGTTAACAAGTACATTTAAGATCTAAAGGGAAAAATCTTTCATGTCTGCTTGATTAGAATTGGCAATTATACTGTGCCATTGAAAGAATGGAGCCTACCCAACAGCCTGCTGTGGCTGCTTTTGTTAGCCATTTGGTGAGTTGGCTCTCAACATGGTGACACCACACATGAGGAAACAAAACACTGCCCCGGTTTCCAGCCCCATGAGAGTTATGATCCATAGGGTTCTCATCGTCTGTTTTTTGTAAATAGATTCAAGTTTTCCTCCCTCATTCATCCTGGTCTGGAAGCTCCTCGGAAACCTATGGAAGGTGGATATGCACGAGGTCCAGGCAATCGGACCAAATCTACACCGTGGAAAGAAAGAATCCTACCACTTAACAGCTTTATTGGAGAGAAAGAAAAAAATGCAGATTACAATTAAAATGCTTATTTTTTTGATAATGTGATCTACTGAAAGTGGAAATTTGAGAGTTAGCAAAGGCAGAATGTGAATAAAACTTTAATTGCTCGAGACTACCAAGTGTGTTTCCTGGCGTGTTCGTGCTGATTTTGTCGGCATGGTCTCATCGTGTGGCATCCTTGGAAACCCAGAAGTAGCAATATAAGAAGCCAAGCTCTTGATATGCCTTCTCTGCTTACAAGTGAAGAAACTGGGGCGATGAGAAGACAGAAGTTGAAATCTGAGTGTGCAGATTCTCAGTGTCACAGGGGAGCTTGTTAGACACGCAGACTCGCAGGCTCCGCTCTAGACTTAGGTGTCTGCATTTGAACGAGATGCCCAAATTATCTGCGTGCATATTAGAGCTGGAATGTGCTTTTAGGTTAGTGTATTTGCTATCAAAATGTATAATCTTTATCTATATTTTTTACTTATGGTTTATATTTTCCTACTTTTTGGGGTCATTTTAATTGTCAATTGGGAGAAAGTGTACAGAGGAAACTAATTTTCCCTTCAGTGAATGATACACATTTTGTTTCACACCATTGGCTGCAGTCTCCTCAATGTAGCGAAACTCTTTCTAGGTCCTCCCTGGGCTCCTCATGACGAGCATCCTTCTGTCCTGAGCCTGGTGGCATAGTGGGTTATGGAGCTGCTCAAAGGTTGGCAATTAAAAACAATAGGCAGAGCCAAGAAGAGGCTTTGGACTTCCGTAAAGAGTTGCCGTCTCAGAAACCCACCGGCAGTTCTACTCTTTCCTACAGGGGCACCGGGAGTCGGAATCGACTGCATGGCAGGGAGTCCTTGGTTTGGGTCTGATGGTACCTTCCTTCCTGGGGTTACTGCTCACTCTCTAGGCCTGGCAACTGTATGGCTGAAACTTGATCCCTGGGGATCCCATTCCAGGCTGGCGGGGACAGGGAGGAAATGGAGGATAGAGAGTGATTTTGCTCCAAGGACAGGGGACCAGGAAGAATGTGTGGTGGCTGTCCTGCATGAGCCAAGCGCAAAAGAACAGACAGAGCCGTGTGTCGGTGGTTACAATGAGAGGCCTTAGCATTGATGTAAGGGGAGAAAAAGAATCGTGTTTAACCAAATTCAAGATCTTTTATCTTCCTTCCACGACCTTGAACCACTCTGAACTTTGGATCATGCAGCAACTAGGTGAGAACCAAGACTGTTAAAACAGATGGCCTGGGTCTCAATCCTCGCCCTACCTCTTAGCTGTGTAATCCTGCGTTACTTATCTCACCCATGTGTGCCAACCTCACAGGGTGCGTGAAAGATTAAAGTAAAGGAAACGCGTCCCTGTGTGAAGCACACATGTTGTGTCTTGTTCTGTGCCACGAGTCGGTTGTGACCCACAGCAGCCCTCTGTATATTACCCAATCCTGTGCCATCCTCACTGTCGCTCCAGTGACCTTGCCCAGGGAAACACAGAGGTGTCTACTAAACAATAAGCACTCTTACTCCTACCGCTGTGAGGTAAAGGGGAAAAGCGAGCCAACACAGAGGTGATGACAAGCGATGGCCGGAATTGAAGCCGAGAGATCTGAAAAGATGGAGGCCCCCCTTTCTCCTGAAGCCTTAATAGTTTATAAATAATTATTTTATCTTATCTTAAAAAAAAAGATGGAGGAAGGTGAATCGCAGCTTCTTCTTCTCAAGTTCTGGAAAGAACCCACCTGTTGAAGCACTGTAACACGGTATACTTTTGCAATCCCCAGGATATATATATATATATATATATATGTCACTTGAAACTAAATATGTAATGAATAAGATTCTCCTAAAACCAACCCTTACCCTTTTCAATGATTATTTTTAGTAGCCCCAGGTAGGAGCCTGTATGTGTTTAAACACATTTGCAGACTTTTATAAAATCCAATAAAAACAAAGTAATAACATCAAAGGCATATGGACAGGGCAGGACAGGGGAGTCTTTTCTCATTTGCATTGAAGAATATTTACAGCAAAAGTCAGTTCACCTTAGATTAAAGGAACTGTAAATATCAGACACGGACTTAGGAACCGCTGGCTTTTTTATTTGGAAAGTCTGACATTTAAGTTCGTTGGTCAAGACAGAATCAAATGTTAGCTAGCAATTCCACATCAAACAACAACTTGCTACCGCTTCCGACTACTTCATACTTAAGTTACCCAGGCCCCAAACAGCATGCTGCTGCTGTCAGCTCCAGCCCACAGTGACTCTATGATGCACAGCCGTATGAACCACTGGCCCATCCTGCACTAACCTCACACTTGTTCCTGCGCCTGTGCCCATTGCTCCAGCCCGGCGTCAGTCCAACTTCCAGAGGGACTCCCTCTCGTTTGTTGCCCCTCCACTTTACCAAGCGTGATGCCCTCTCCAGGGATTACTCACTCTCGACAACATGCCCAATGTATTACAGTGAAGTCTCCCTATCCTTGCCTCTAAGGAGCACTCTGGCTATCCTTTTCCCAAGACAGATCAGTTTGTCCTTTTAGCAGTCCACGGACTTTCAACATTCTCCAGCAACATCATTCCAATGTGTTCATTCTTCTTCAGTCCTTACTCTATGCCCAGCTTTCACATGCAGATGAGGCCACTGAAAATACCAGGACTAGAGCTGAATCTACTGAGCAAACTCTAGAATCCCAAACTCACTGCCATAAAGTCCCTTCCCACTCCGAGTGATCCGATCGGCCAGAATAGGACTGCCCTTCACGTTTCCAGGGCTGTGGATCTTTACAGAGGTAGAAAGCCTCATCTTTCTCCCGTGGATCAGTTAATGGTTTCAAACTGTGGAGCTTGCGGTTGCAAGCAACCCAACGCACAGCCCATTTGCCACCAAAAAAAATATAGAAGGATAAATTTAATAATGAGGTCACTCTATTCCCTAACATCTTTCCTCAATGGTTGCTATGCTGCATGCCCAATGGATACCACCAGTTGTTTTCTGGTAGACCTGGATTCACCTTATATGTGTGTGTGTGTGTGTGTGTACGCATGCGCGCGCACGCCAGAGAAATATGCTCCATGGAGTTTTCAATGGCTGAGTCTTCAGAAACAGTGACTTGCTTCGTGTACACCACAGATAGCAGATACAGATTCCACACCAATGGGATCCATGTCTTTGCAAATGTCCCCAACTCCAAGGCCTCTGCTAAGGCAGGAAACTCAGTCACTGACCCGACAGATGGAGCAGGTGGTCCTTCATTCCACAGGGTGGCTGAGCACCTGCAGTTAGCTAGTCATAGTGAGAGGCAGGCAGGACAGAGGGAGGGAAGACAGACAAAGGTGTAAAGAGAAGGCCACGTCCATCCACACGGCACGGTCTTTCCTCTCCAGCAGCTGACAGCCCTCAACTCTGGCTGACCATTAGAATCACCTGAGGAGCCTGAAGACCAACAAAAGCAAACTGTTCACACCCGGGCCACTCTGAGATCCCAATTCTGGAGTAGGGCTCAGGCGACAGCGTTTTTTAAAAGCATCCTAAGTACTTCTAATCTGCAGCTGGGGCCTGGAACTTTTGATTCCCTAGGAAATAACATGCAGAGACTTAATCCCCACAACAGGAACCTTGTGCTATAATTAAGGTGGGGACATTGGCTTAAGGGGAGGGCAAAAGGAAAGGAGAAGCTTAGTGCACCCCAGGGAATTGTGAAAAGCTCCCCATAGAAGGTGACAGTGGGCTGGGTTTTGAGCCTTGAATAAGGATTGGCCACATCAAAGGGGTAGATTGCAAAGGAAGGGAGAAGATCATGTTCAAAGGTTTGGAGGTGTGTCCGTGAACCGCATACTAAAGAGGCTCCAGGTAATTCAAGTGGATTGAATGGTGAGTTCATGGGCATGTCTGGGGAGACTGCAAGAGAGAAGGGTGGGAAACAAAGGGGTCAACCCATACAGTGTGGGTTTTATCCTTTGGGCAAGGAAAGCAGCTGGCCATCACCCATATCTAAAAAGATCCTCGTAGCAACAAGGTAGAAGGTAAACTGTGGAGAGCAAAGATCCAAGGCCAGGATTGAGTGGAAGTGGCCACACAGCCGGGGCACAACATTTAAGGAGACAGTCACTCTCAGGTGCCCGTTGCACACTTGCTCGGTCCTGAGATTGAGTGCCCCTTAACTCTTGTGCCGAGACACTTCACCCCTCTCATTCTAGACATGGGCTGGAAAGAGTGCCTTCAAAAACTACCACCAAGAAGAGAACACCAGGAGCCCAGGAGGGAAATGACGGTGGTCGGTCCAAGGCAGGGCAGTGGGCTTGGGGCGGTAGGAAAAGGAGAGCTCTTGAGGCATCAGAGACTGTGCTTCAGTGAGACCAGGGGAGAGTGGACGCTTCAGTGAGATGCTTCAGTGAGACCAGGGGAGAGTGGACGCTTCAGTGAGACCAGGGGAGAGTGGACGCTTCAGTGAGACCAGGGGAGAGTGGACACTTCAGTGAGACCAGGGGAGAGTGGACACTTCAGTGAGACCAGGGGAGAGTGGACGCTTCAGTGAGACCGAGAGGGTGGACACTTCAGTGAGACACTTCAGTGAGACCAGGGGAGAGTGGACGCTTCAGTGAGACCAGGGGAGAGTGGACGCTTCAGTGAGACCAGGGGAGAGTGGACGCTTCAGTGAGATGCTTCAGTGAGACCAGGGGAGAGTGGACGCTTCAGTGAGATGTTTCAGTGAGACCAGGGGAGAGTGGACGCTTCAGTGAGATGCTTCAGTGAGACCAGGGGAGAGTGGACGCTTCAGTGAGATGCTTCAGTGAGACCAGGGGAGAGTGGACGTTTCAGTGAGACACTTCAGTGAGACCAGGGGAGAGTGGACGCTTCAGTGAGACGCTTCAGTGAGACCAGGGAAGAGTGGACGCTTCAGTGAGATGCTTCAGTGAGACCAGGGGAGAGTGGACGCTTCAGTGAGATGCTTCAGTGAGACCAGGGGAGAGTGGACACTTCAGTGAGACGCTTCAGTGAGACCAGGGGAGAGTGGACGCTTCAGTGAGACGCTTCAGTGAGACCAGGGGAGAGTGGACACTTCAGTGAGACCAGGGGAGAGTGGACGCTTCAGTGAGACCGAGAGGGTGGACACTTCAGTGTGACACTTCAGTGAGACCAAGGGAGAGTGGACACTTCAGTGAGACCAGGGGAGAGTGGAAGTTCCCACTGATGTTTCTAGCTTGAGAGAGGTTGTGAAAAATTAATAAGAAAGCAGGTACGGGAGAAGGGCAGCGCTAACTGGGGCCGAGTGTTAAACAAGTGAGGAAGACCCACACTCTTCATGAGTACTATTTGTCAATAAAGCGATTCGGGTAGGCAATCGGACTAAATCAATCAAGCAGTGACCAGTAGAGCAGGTCACTAGGAAACATTACATGAAGGAAGCAAAGCTTGAGTCGCGTGGGAAAGCACAAGTAGATATGAGTAGTCAGGGGACAGGAGGATGATACTTTTGCTTCCTTTCAGGAAGACCAAACATTGCCGACAGTGGAAGGGGCAGAAGCCCGGCTGGAGTGGCTGAGTTGGGAATGGGAACGTACAATCAGGTTACATGAAAGTGAAAAGATAATCCTTAACCACCATGCCACCACTGTCAAAACTAATTGTATAGACAATGGGAAGCCATTCCCCTCTTGCAAAGTCAATGTCATCGAAGCGCCAGTAAGAAAAGACCACGAGCAGGGATCAGCAAACTTCTGAAGAGGAGCAGCCGGTCCAGATTAGGCTGTGCCGGCATCCGGAGTCTGTGTTAGCGTGTCGACTGCACTGTTGCAGCAAGAAAGCGGACACAGATAACACGTCTGTGAATGGGCAGGACTGCACTCCCTTACGGGTTTGTTTACCAAAACAGCAGTAGAAGACGTTTAGTCTGCAGCCTCTGATTGTGCACTCATCCTTCAGAATCTCAAGTCTTGAAGGGAAGCCTGGCTGAAGTCAGGTAGATAATGGCTGAACCGAACCAAATCAATCTCACTGCCATCCAATGAATTCCGACTCAACCCTGAGAGGCGATCCTTGGGAGGCAGACGGAGTGGTTGGGAAGTGGGGGCTCAGCAGGGTAGTTTCCACTCTCGTAAACCACGGCGTTTCTGTGCCAGAAAGATTAAAAATAATAATACAGGAATAAATCGAAGAGCGGAAGCTCAAGGGTCAACCCTTGAAGCACAGCCACAGGAAAAGAAGAAGGCCGAAGTGAACAAGAAAAGGGAAAGGCTCAATTCCAGAGTCAGTGCAATGGGAACGAGTCCCTGAGTGGTGGTGCCCTGGGGCTGCGAACCGAGAGGGTGTTGGCTCGAGTCCCTCCCAGGAGCTTTGCAAGACCAGTCCTTGAAACCGCAGACAGCACGGGCCTGCTCTAACACACGGGGTCACCGTGGGTCAGAACGGGCGCTGTTCTGATGCTTAGGGACCCTGTTCACAACAGAATGACACGCTGCCTGCTCCTGCGCCGTCCTCCCATGGCTGTCTGCTGGAGTCCACAGTGGCAGCCACCTGTCCGGCCATCTCCTCGAGGCCCTGCCTCTTTTTCTCTGACCTCCAGTTTGCCAAGCAGGATGCCCCTTTCCCAGAGACGGGTCTCTCCCGACGACACGCCAGGCATGTGAGATGAGCTCCGCCAGTTCATCATACTGTGGTGGCTGTGTGCTGCTCGGGTGCTGTAAGCCAGGCCAGCGGTCTTGCAGTCAGCACCCAGGTCACTGCTGGTGACCAGGCCTCACTGGAGCTTCTAGACCAGCGGTTCTCGACCTTCCTCATGCCACGGCCCTTTCATACAGTTCCTCATGTTGTGGTGATCCCCCAACCACAGCATTATTTTTGTGACTACTTCCTAATTGTCATTTTGCTTCTGTCATGAATCGGGCGACCCCGTGAAAGAGTCGTTTGACCCCCAAATGGGTGGCGACCCCAGATTGAGAACCACTGGTGTAGACGGAGAACACGCTTGGACAAAGGAATACACCACCCCTTCTGAGGGATCGGATGCTGGAAACCCGATGGAGAGCAGAGCGAGCCAACTGGCAGTCATGACACAAGCAAAGAATCCCTGGGGCAACATGGTTAAGCAATGAACGACGAGTCAAAAAGTTGGTGCTTCGAAGCTCTCCTGAGGCTCCTCGGAAGCCAGGTGCAGCCATCTGCTTTCAAAAGGTCGAGCCCGTGGGCCTCCTGGGGTCACAATGGTGAGGTTGGTGCAGGACCAGGAACGGCTCCTCCCGAGTTCCTCCTGGGCAGCGAACGAGTGTGCCTCACAAAGCATCGGGGACCGAAAGGGCGCGAGGAGTGAGAAATGGAGGCAGGGGCCGCAGCTAAGAATGACTGCACTTCACAGCAGCCACAAGGCAGCGTTGCCGACTGCAAGGACAAGCAGAACAAATGCAGCCATGCAGGGGAGCAGGGAAATAGCTCAGCAAAGCAGCGAGCAGATGAACAGGGACACACAACCACAGCCACGGTGATCCTAGAGCCTTGCAGGGGGCTCAGGCATCTTAAAACAGCACAATCATGGGCTCGTTTCCAGAAGATGCATGAAAAGAGGAAGCCTGTGAGGAATGGATTCATCTCCAAAGGTTGAATTTCAGCATAACTGCCAGCAACGGAAGTCATTTTTCATTGAGCGCAGTGAGCACAGAAAGCGCCGCAATCCAACAGGCACTGCGGTTTAGAGGAACAGAACAAGAAAGCAATCTCTGACCTGTGTCCACAGCGGCTCTTTTGGTGCTTTAAAGCAACGGACAGGCCTGGAGGGACAAGGACACTCACTGTTGAACAAAGGGCTTTCCCCAGGCACGGGACAATGGCGGTGCAGGCCAAAAAAATAGGTCTGAAATGAACTCAAAGCCAGCAAAGATCACACAATGCTGGATCAATAGTGACTGAGAAATGATGTCTCGGGCCCTCTGAGACCCTTTCTTAGGAGGACACTTTTGTCTTCTAAGTTTCTTTGTTGCGACTGTTGCTATTCTTAAGTGTAGGTGGATCATATGATGATCACAGCTGAACTAGATCTTAATAGAATCGTGTAAATATCTGAAAGAAAATTCAGTAGGCTACCTCTGATGCTCCCATGTGACCTTTCATTCCCCCCAATTGGCAGATAGCTAAGTCGTCTGCCTAGAGCCACGGTTGAAAAAACTGGTAGATCTGCCCTGGACTGAAGGATGCTGGTCCTGATCCATTATTGGGAAGGATGATGAGGTGAGTTCAGGGCAGCAGTTCTTGACATTTAAGATTTATTTTGTATACAACCATTGTGGAAAGCGATATGAAGCTATCTTAAAAAAAAAAACCAAAACCCTGGGACTAGAAATACCAAACCACGTAGCAATACCTTTTCTGAGCACGGAACCCAAATGAGAGACAGAGCATGAACAGATGTGTGCTCTCCCGTGTTCATGGCAGCAGTGTTCACAAGAACATGAAGCTGGAAACAGCCAAAGGTCCATCAGCAGAATAGATAAAGAGACTGGTATGCACACAGCAAGGAAACAATGAAACACCTCATGACCTGGGTGGACCTGGAAACCATTATGCTGAGTGAAGCTAACCAATCAGAAACGGGCAAATACTGCTTGAGTCCACTGCTATAAAGATGAACATGAAGACAAAGGCGGGCTTCTACTCTCAGGCCCTGTAATCCTCTAATCTGGTCTCCCAAGCAGTGAGGTAGACAGCCTACCTAGCGTCCATGAAGCACACATCAGTCACCTCCTTCCTTTATACATCTTAAAAAACACTTTTACAGAGGAGACCTCATCTCACCTGGTCAGTTTGTCAAGATGGGGTGAGAGGGAGAAGACCATTCAGTTGCTGCCACACAACATTGTGCTAAGGTCACCCCAAATCAACAGACACTCCTACAAGGGTGTACAGTGAAGCTTACTGGAAATCCAAGTCCAGATGGGGGAAGGTGACATGTACCTCCTCTAGGAGAAGGTGATTATACTTCTGTTGGTGGGTAAACCAGGCAAAGCAAACTCCCATAGGGATGGGGGAGGGCATTTAATAAAACATATAGAACGCAAGAGGAGAACACAACTGGTACTATACGCCTAATTGGGCACTTTCTTCTTCTCCTCCTCCTCCTTCTTCTTCTTCTTAATCATTTTATTGGAGGCTCTTACAGCTCTTGTAACATCCCATGCACCAATTGTATCAAGCATACTTGTACATATGTTGCCATCATCATTTTCAAAATATTTCCTCCTTGAGCCCTTGGTATAATTTTTACCTCTCCCTCCCCCACCCTCGTGAATCCTCGATCAATTATATATCATTACCATGGTTTCATAGTTTACACTGTCTGTTGTCTCCCTTCACCCACATTGCTGTAATTGGACACTTTTGAGCTCGTGCCTATCCAGCTCTCGGTGACCCAGTGTTTTAAACTCTATACCATTGTCTAAATTAATGACATTATCAAGAGAGAGAGCTTATTTCCCAGGGGGATGATTTATAGTGTTTCTTATTATAAAATGATAATGATGTGTCTAAAGAGACACATATAAACTATAGATATATGAGACATATATAAACAGTAGCAAATTGAATGGTCTTCAGGTTCTCACTGAACTCTAACCTCAATCGAAGGGTAATTTGTTCTTGTGGTCTGGCCCTACTCAACACTCACCCTCAGGGAGAGATCGCTGAAGATATGGATGCTGTAGCCCAGGGTGGTGAAGAAAGCAGATGGTGCCTGGCTATCAGAAAGACTATTAACCATCTGCAGACTGCAAAGCTTGTCTTCAAACAAGCAGCCATCTAAGTGAGACATCAACTAAGTCCACGTGGAAGAGGCAGATCAGTCTGTGTAATCCAAGAATTATAAATCAAGAAATTCAATTGTGAAGGAATGAACAGAATGAACAAGGCTTAAATTATGAACATCTGGTTTGCAGAAGGCCATGGATGACAGGGGAAGCCCAACATGCATTTGCAGGTTCTCTACATGTATGAAACCTCCAGTGAGTCCCCTTGGACCATAGGTCAAGGATGTGAATGGCCTTGCTATCAACAGAGAGCACTGTAAAACCTATTCTGGCAGCTGCATTCAGGTTAAAAGGTAACATGCTACATCATTTGATCTCCCTTTGACCCATTTTAAAGCAGTTTCAGGTTTTAATATTTTCTGCTTTCCTTTTGATTGAGGTTTTTCTCTGTGTTGCTTTGTCCTTTTTGTTTGCTTTCTGTCTGTGTTTTGTATGATTTCCTGTATGTGAAATCCAGCGTAGATAAATCTGTAGAGACAGTAGCTGGATGAGTAGTTACCTAGAGGCCCAGCAGGGGAGATAAGGGAGAAGCAAGGAGCTGAGAGCAATGAAGACAAGAGGGAAATGCCCTGTAAGGCATGGCGGTGACGATTGCACCACTCGCCTTAATATGGCTGAGTGGTTAAACTGTAAGATACAGGACGTATATGCCGGTAAAACTATTTTTCAACCAAGATTTCTTTTGAGATGAGTGACACAAGCTGTCCTCAATCTCAAGACCGTCAGAAGTATGATGGGGCTTCAAGGAGTGTGGGAAAATGGAAGGAAATGACCATGGAATTTTCCACAGACTTTTGGACGCCCCCTTGTCCAGTTAGGCCTCTCAGGGAAGGTCATCCAAATATTCCCGTGTCGGCCCCAGCACTGAGGCTTCACGCGATTCTTACTGCGATTCTCTGCGATTCTGTGGTGAGGATGAGCAGCTGGACAGCTGCTTCTCAGTTTGGAAGAAAAAGAATGTGATCGTTCTGACGATAAGGAAAATGCCAGACTTTGCACCAGCCATTCTATCCTGGCCCCAAACCAGCAGGCACGCCTTTGAAAAAGTACTGGGCATTTTGCTTTCTCTCCCAATGACCGCGACAAGACATGTTATAAGACAACTCACCAACTAACCCTTGATGCTCTTAATGACATCACAGTCCTTCTCACGCCGGGTCCCTAATCCACTTAGCCTCACCTACAGCTCCTTTTTCTCATCCTTAATCCAAACCCTGCCCCTTGAGTCTCACTTCCAGATTCTTTCCCTAGAACGAATTTTAAATTTAAGGCATTTCATTCTGAAGTGTCAGGATGATTATACTGTTCTAGGCACCTCTTAAAAACACTCAATCAATAAACCGGGCTAATGTAATTTGAATCTAAAAGAGAAGATTTAAAGTTCTTCTCACATACAGCTATGCAAGTTATGGAACTAACATAAATGTGGAATTCTGGCCATGACATTTGAGTGTCCCCCCAAAATGTGATCATTTACATACTTGAGAACTTTGTTCTAGAGAGAGATGATCCCCAAATGTCAATCTACAGCACAGGGTCCAAGAGGGAGCTCCCCAGGCATACAGTAAAATGAAGAAAATCAAGCAATAGGACCTGTTTGTTTTTTCATAAAGTAAGTTTACTCAATTTAAAGTAGTCTTTTATTCTAAGCATATATTCTTCCTACTGTTTTGATGTGGATATGCCTCTTGTTTTATGAAATGACAGCGTGACAAGGACGGTGTGTTGTAGCTTTTTTTTTTTTTTTTTAATTCTCTTCTTTAGGAAAAGAGTTGGATTTTCTGTGCTGTGACCAGACTCACCAGAAACAAATCCAGTGACCATCATATATTTATACAAAGAAGCTATATATCAGAGTAATTGTATATTAAGAAAACATCCCAGCCCAGTCCAGATCAAGTCCACATTAACCTCATACTAGTCCATAATTCCTCTTCAGATTCACGCAGCACATGTAACAATGCAAAATGCAGGAAGATCACAGGCCAGTGGGTGCAAAGCCTTGTGGATCCAGTGGCTGTGGAAGCATTTCCAGGGCTCTTGCAGGTCTCGGCGCAGCTCCATGCGGCTTGTCAACAGGAAGGAGAGAGCAGAGAGAGAGTGTGTGTATTGCCCGCCTCCACGGAGAAAGAGAGAAGGAGGCCCACCGTGGGAATCCATGTATCTTGGTTGCCCTCCAATTAAGCTGTGACCTGATTGGGGTGGGGGTGGCATAGGGGAAGGCGGGGCACTAGAAACAAGGCCAACAACTCCTTCTAGCTTCTGCCAGATTTTCTTCAGGTGATCTGAGACACGGTTTTTATTTGTTTGGTCTTGGTTTAATGAATGGATTTGAAAACCAGAAGGAGGTAGGAATTAAGAAAATGGTAATGGTGGTGGGAGGTGGTGGGTGATTTGATTATAAAATGGGAAACGTGGTCATGACCACAAGAAGAAAAAAAACATGGAGAGAACATTTTCTCACCAACAAAAATTATGTCCATTAGCTCCTTAAGGAACGGGGAGCCCTGGTTTTGAAGTGGTTACATGATAGGCTAACTTCAACGTCAGCAGTTCAAATCCACCAGCTATCCACGGGAGAAAGTCAGGGCTGTCTACTTCCTTTTGTTTCTTCGAATGAAGCGGGACATTAAAGGATAGGGATTTGACGATGTAGAAGAGGCGAAGAAAAGAACGAGGGGAGTGCGGTCAGCCATCCAAACAGATGAGTTTAAAACATGTTTCCAAGAATGGAATCGCAAATTTGACACATGTATTAAATGTAATGAAGAGTACTTTTAAGGTGATGAGGTTGTTTTGTAAAAAAAATTAAATACATAGTTTTGGGGGGGTAGTCCTTGATTTTTTTGGATCCCCTCTCAGATGGAGCTAAGCAGTTGGGGTACCGCTGTCAGGACCAATGGCCTTCTTGCTTCACTCACTTTCTCATTCAGACCTTGGGCCAACCACCCCACCTGCAACCAGTCTCATGCAGCAGCAGAGGGGCTGACGGGCACAGGTGCTGTCAGACAAAGCTGACAGGTTCGACTCTCGCTTGTGTGACTGCTCCCAGCCCTGTCTCACAGCGGTCACAAACGGAGGTTCCCCAAGAAAATCTAACTGATTAGAATGCGAAGTGTTTCAATCTAACTATCAAAACCCTGGGTGTTGTAATGCGGAGTCTTGGTGGTGTAATGGTTACCAGTGGGCTGCTAACTCCAGAGGTCAGCAGTTCAAAACCACCAGCCACTCTGCGGGAGAGTGACAGGCTTTCTACTCCTGTAAAGAGTTAGTCTCTGAAACCCACAGGGGCAGTTCTACAGTGAATTTTAGGTGACTATCTAGGTTTTATATTTCAATTGTTTGGCAATGTAAAATACAGTTGGACTGGAAGGTTCAGGTTAAGGGTATCCTATCAACAAATCAAGCCACAAAGAAGACACTGGGGGAGGAGGGATGTTTATTTCACACTATTGTGCTGAGATTTTGTGTTAAAGTTCATTTTCTCTCCGCACTTCAGCAAGTACACTCACGGCCACTGCTGATTCAGACTCAGAGTGAACCTGAGAACAGAGTGGAACCGCCCCCTGGGGCTTTCTGAGACTACCAGGCACAGAAAGAGGCAGGCTCAGCTCTCTCCTGCGGAGCCACCAGTGGTTTCCTGCTGCTGCTCGTGTGCTTCGCAGCCAATTCAGACTCATTGCGTGGCCCCCAGGGATCCTTTAGCACAGGTGCCCAAACACGCACCAGTCTGCTCGCCATCAGGCTTCCTTCGAAATACTTCTCAGTTAATTTCATTTTAAAATACTCTCGTAATTAAAAAAATAAGTTCCCCTTTCAGTTGAATTATACCTCATCTTTGGACTATTGAAGTCAAAGCTCACCATGGCCAGATTATTGTTTGCTTTACAACAAAGGGAATGACTAACGGTCGTCCAAGAAGTTGATTCCGAAACATATCGACTTTAGCGTGGCTCAGTGGTTAAGCATGCTGCTAACTTTAAGGTCAGCAGTTCACAACCACCAGTCACTCGAGGGAGAAGGAGGTGCCTTTCTACTCCTCTAAAGAGCCTCAGAAATCCACGGGGGCAGTTCTATCGGGTTGCTATGAGTCGGAACACAGAGATACGGTTACAGTTTATGCTTTAGGGTCCCTCTGCGTTGGCACCCACTCAATGGCAGAGCATTGACAGTTCCTAGAGTATTTTGTGGGCACACTCTAAGGGGGCGCCAAAGACTGTCCCTCATGATGCCCAGGAAGGATGCTGATTCTGTGAAGTACAAAAATGCAAATCTCAGGGGCTTAAGAAGGAATGAAGTCAGTACTTGGGTGGCACACATGATCTCTCTGTTGGAATCATCTCCTTTTTCTTCCATGCAGTGTTTTCTCTTTTTCATCTTCTCTCTCTCTCACACCTGCTAAAGGTCCAGGATATTCTCTCCCTTGAACCTGACAGTCTCAAGCATGCTGGCAGAAGACATATGATTCCTGGGTCAGAGACCAAGGGCTCACAACAACAGCAACAGCAACAACAACAACAACAGCCTGGGTAGCATTTGTAGTCTTTGTGCTTGACAAGAAGGAGTGGAGCCAGAAGCTGAAGCCTGCCTCTTGCCTTGGTGTTATTCTCTGGAGACCAGAAGCCGGGCTCATGGGGGGTCGGAAAGCACACGCAAATCTGGAGATCCGGGTTTTCGCAGCTAATGCTGCATGGGTCTGTTTGGGGGTCAACTAACTGCTTTGAACAGCCCATGATGTAAGCATGGTTGGGGGGTGTTGTACAGAGTAAATAAGAATATGTGACAAAGACCAAAGGTGAGCCAAGAAGTCTAAAGTATTCAGTACCTGGCCCTTTATAGCAAAAGCTTGCTGAGCCTGCTCTACAGCATCCTCTTTGCTCATTGCCCTCAGATGGAGGTGGCGATGCAATGCAATGGCGCAGAGAGAATTCAGGTCTTTCTCTGTCTTTGTCTCTAATCAAGGAGCTCTGGTGGCATAATGGCTAAGAGTTGGGCTGCTAATCACAAAGTCTACAGTTCAAACCTACTAGCTGCTGTGTGGCTTTCTGCTCCTATAAAGATTTATAGCCTTAGAAACCCACAGGGCCAATTCTACTCTGCCCTACAGGGTCACTATGAATCACAGGCAACTCAAAGACAGTGAGTTTGGATTTTAGTTTGGTTGTCGCTCATAACCACAGGTTGCAGGCCCAGTGGGAATAAATCCATTCTGGGAGTATCCTGCTTTTTCAGTATCATCACTCTGTCCCCCAACACAATACTAGGGGCAGGTAGATTTCCCAAGATAAGGTTGAGATGATGGTGATTTTTTTTTTTACTATACATAATGTTTTAATGTATTATATTTGTAAATTATACTTATGTTGAAATTAAAAAATATTACAATATTATTTTTGCATTCTATGACAATTTTTGTTCCATGTAGACCAAATTTTTTTTTTAATTTTAACAATTTATTGGGGCTCATACAATTCTTTTCACAGTTCATATATATACATACATCAATTGTATAAAGCACATCTGTACAGTCTTTGCCCTAATCATTTTTTTCTCTTTTCTTCTTTTACATTTTATTAGGGACTCATACAACTCTTACCACAATCCATACATATACATACATCAATTGTATAAAGCACATCCATACATTCCCTGCCCCAATCATTCTCAAGGCATTTGCTCTCCACTTAAGCCCCTTGCATCAGGTCCTCTTTTTTTTCCCCTCCTCCCTCCCCATTCCCCCCTCCCTCATATGCCCTTGGTAATTTATACATCGTTGTTTTGTCATATCTTGCCCTATCCGGAGTCTCCCTTCCCCCCTTCTCTGCTGTCCCTCTCCCAGGGAAGAGGTCACATGTGGATCCTTGTAATCAGTTCCCCCTTTCCAACCCACTCACCCTCCACTCTCCCAGCATCGTCCCTCACACCCTTGGTCCTGAAGGTATCATCCACCCTGGATTCCCTGTACCTCCAACTCTCATATGCACCAGTGTACAGCCTCTGTCCTATCCAGCCCTGCAAGGTAGAATTCGGATCATGGTAGTTGGGGGGAGGAAGCATCCAGGATCCGGGGGAAAGCTGTGTTCTTCATCGATACTACCTCACACCCTAATTAACCCATCTCCTCTCCTAAACCCCTCTATGAGGGGATCTCCATTGGTCAACACTTGGGCCTTGGGTCTCCACTCTCCACTTCCCCCTTCATTTAATATGATATATATACATATATATACATACATATATACATATACACATATATACACATACATACACACACTTATATCTTTTTTTTTTTGCATGATGCCTTATACCTGGTCCCTTGGGCACCTCGTGATCGCACTGGCCGGTGTGCTTCTTCCATGTGGGCTTATTTGCTTCTGAGCTAGATGGCCGCTTGTTCACCTTCAAGCCTTGAAGACCCCAGACACTATCTCTTTTGATAGCCGGGCACCATCAGCTTTCTTCACCACATTTGCTTATGCACCCATTTGTCTTCAGCGATCCTATCATGGAGGTGTGCAGTCAATGATATGATTTTTTGTTCTTTGATGCCTGGTAACTGATCCCTTTGGGACCACTCGCTCACTCAGGCTGGTGTGTTCTTCCATGTGGACTTTGTTGCTTCTGAGCTAGATGGCCGCTTGTTTATCTTGAGATGATGGTGATTTTTATACCCATCTGTTTCCTTTAACCAGCACCCATCCTCTGTGTGCAGCTTGAGTTCTACTAGCTGCCACCCAACTTTCTGGAAGCCTTCTCTGCTTCTCTCGTGGGTAAGAACTTCATTCCCAACAACCACGCGATTCTCCCACAAATCAGTGCCAAGACTACAGTTTTTGCAGTCATCCCTGTTATCTCACTACTTGCAAACGTGCTCCTTTCCAAGTTCCTCTGCCTCCATGTGGTCCTGCGGCTCAGACTGGTGTTCAAGCCGCACCTCCAGTGCTGGCTGGCTTCGTGAACTGGGTCTGCGGAATGCACTGGTTCAGAACGCTAGCATCACCAACCTTTAGCCAGTATAGGATTTCCCCAAGTCTTTGCTAATCCAGGTAATAGTTTGGTGCTGCTGATAGAGTCCCCTGCCATATCAATGTCATTCTGTATTCTTTGATCTGGTAGTTCTCTGGGCTTTAGAAACAAAATCCTAACTGACAAGCCCCAGATGAAACACTGGTTCTTACGCTGTTGTAGTTCTCCTAGGTACTGGCTTTTCACCACCATCACCTCAGAATTAAGCCAGGTCCTCGAATATGACACCAGGCTTAGATGCTAAATACAGGTGATGGCCACATGGATCTAGCAGATCTTCTCCCTCCAGTGAATTGGTATGACAATCTTTGTATTTACTGCCACAGTGGTTCAAGGGATCAGAATGAGTGTGAATGGCATCATTAACAGAGTGTCACTGACCACAAACTATCCAATGTCCCTGCATTCATTCACGCCTTCAGAACGCGGCCCCAAATGTTTTGATGAAACGTGTTCGTTGTGCAACAAGGTACAATGTTATGCTTTCATTTCACTCTTGTTTGCCCTTGCTGCTCCATTAGAAACTGCCTGACGTGAGAGCCACCTTTAGTCCGCGACACTTTACACAACAGTTCATTAATTAATAAGGGAAAGCAGAAGGGGCCTGCTGGATTACTTAGCACAGTGACATTAGCGCCAAATGAGTTCCTCTAGATGAATGTCACGCCAAAGGAATTCATTAAGGAACAAAGCCTACGGGTCAATCTTGTTGCTACGGAGCCATGTACAACGGCACAGCACACTGCCTGGCCCTACGCGTGAGCTCCTGCTTGCAGCCCCTGGGTCAAAAGTTGGTCCCCAGAGCATGTGGAGAGCGTCATTTCAGAACTAACTCTGTAGGTAGCTGCCAGCCAGTAGTTCAAACCCACCCGTGGCTCCTCGGGGAAGGATGAGACTGTCTGTCATCAAGTCTCACCGACTCAGAAACCCACAGGGGCAGTTCTCCTCTGTCCTGAGAAGCACGATGTTGAGGGTGACGCAGTTGCGTTCTGTTGTGCGTCAGCTCACGATGGGGGCGGGCTGACTGGATGGGACCTCACCACAACACAGGGTTGCTGGGAGAATCAACTCAATAGCAGGGAGGGTTTTTAGATGAGCTGGAATCGACTCAATGGGGGTAAGAACATTCTCAAAGGGGGAAAACAAGCAATTCATGTTTGAGGTCACCACAATCACTGCCTTAGCAAATACTGAGCCACTGCTTGGGGGTGAGGGGTGCAATACAAGATTAGTACCCGGGTGTCTCAGGGCCAACATTTCCATGACTGTATCCGTGTAAAACCTCCTTTCCCTTAGGTCTCTGTTTATTTAAGACCAGTCATTGATTCCTTAACACTGAACAACGGACAGCCTACCCACAGCACTATGAGGATAATCTACCCCTGAACAAAGCTATCTGACCTGGGTTTTCTCCGTAAGGTATTTCACAGACGCCTTTCACTTGGGAACACTAGCAGCACTTCAGCACACACGTGGGAATTATTTTAAACAGGGAAATCACTAACAAATACAAAACTGCCCCCAAAAGGGGGGGGGGTCACTCAGTAGACTCTGCAAAGAAACCTGGTTTATAGTGCCAGGGCTCACACACGAGGACAGCAGCGCCTCCCTGTATTTAACCTCATCTGAGAACCATCCCTTGAGAGATGCACATCTTTCTCTGTTCTGCACCTGTGCACTCATAGCAACGATGTAGGGCAGGGGAGGACTGGCTCCGTGAGTTACCAAGGCTGGAACTCTGGACCGGACTAGAAAGCCTCTCTTTCTCCCAAGGAGTGGCTAGCGGTTGTCAACCGATGACCTTTTGGTTAGCAGACCTACACATAACCACGACACCATAGGGGCGCCATGAGTCCGAATCCACTTGATGGCAGTGAGTTTGGACATCTTGTTGACAGGTAACTGACCACAAACGAACCCCAAGAGCTGAGTTTTGGGTTGCTAATAAAACGTACTGAGTAGGCACATTTGAGAGGTGAAATCCACAGAGATGAAGGATTAACAACTGTCTTTTCAGGAAAGAAAATGTGTTTCTATTTTATGAGAAAGCTGGTTGAGTCTTTGGGTCTCTCCACCTTAAAGGACACACATATTAGGAGGGCGAGGCCGGGATTGGCAAGACAAGAAAGAGGCATTCACTCCCCAGCACGGAAACCAGAAGGAAAGGGATGAGAAAGTGGCACAGTATCAGAAATGCCACCAGTCACGTCCAACTCATCACAGAGGGCTCCTGCCATCTCTCTCTCTCCCCTGTGCAGCTGTTGGTGAGTCTGAACCCCCAGATTGATGGTTAGCAATCCAGTGCTTACCCCACAGCACTACCGAGACTTCATCGCCTAACAAACTGCCATGACAGCCGTGCCCATTCCCACTCACAGTGAGCCTGCAGGACAGAGTCCAACCACCCCTGGCAATCTTTATAGGATCAGAAAACCTCATCTTTCTCTTGCAGGACAGCGGGTAGATCCAAACTGCTGACTTGAGATTAGCAGTCCAGTGAGTCAGCCATGACGCCATCAGGCTTCGAGGGTTCTCAGTGCAACATGAAATCAACCCTCTTATTCACACGCACATGGCCCTTGCCATCCCACCGAATCTGACTCATGGTCATGCTGGAGGGGCTGTAAATCTTTACAGGCGCACATAAGCAGATCTGCCAGTGGGGCACACCCGACGGCAGCCCTTGGGGAATTGGAGCCCCAGGGGACTTTGGGAACTGCCTGAGCTGTGAGGAAACAGAACTCGCGGAACTAAGCTGAAGCTCCCATCAGAGCGTGGGCAAGAAGAGGCACTGTCTTGGTCCACACTCACCCTGGAGCTCCTTGGAGAACCAGGAGCCGGAAGCCCTCAAAACTCAAGCCAGAGGTCTAGAGGAAGATGCTGACAAGCTAGAGGAGTCAAAAGGAGAGCTGAGTCAGCAGAGGACTATGTGCTCACTCCCGGCAATGAAGGCCCAGGGATCATGTCTATTGAGAAGATGAAGACAGAGGCTGATTTTTTTCTATGTAGGCAAGGTGGAATTTGGAGTGGAAGCAGAAAAGTTGAAAGCATGCTTTTCCAGTCAACCATGTCACCATACTTCATGGCAAATTCAGTGGGCATCTCAAAGGGTTTTCAGAGACAGAGTTCTCAGGGGAGAAGTCAGTCAGAAGTTCCTTGTTCATAGATTCTTAGATGAGTCCCTTTTCAGAGGATAATAAAGTCAAGTGATTCCCCAAACAAACTAACCTCTCTCTTCCCGAGTCAATGCTGACTCACAGTGACCCTCTGTGGGTTTCGGAGACTGTGACTGTTTACGGAAGTAGAAAGCCCAACCTTTCACCCGTGGAATGGCTAGTGGTTTTGAACTGCCGTCCAAGCAGGTCACAATCCAAAGCGTAACCACTACACCACCAGAGCTCCATAAAAGGAACCAACAGACCAGGCATTAGCACCACAAACCAGGATTCCCCAAAGCTCGCTACCTTGGCCACAGCACCACGCACAGTGCTCACTTTCCGTCCTATGGATGTTTCCACAGCTGGAACCGAGGTTGCATCTACTGGGGCCCAGAGGACAGGAGTCAGGTAAGAGTTCTATCCACTTAAACAAAGAAAAGTATTCATTGAAAAGATGGAAAATGGCACCCCAACAACGAGAAGCTGGTCTTAAGGGGTGGGGCGTTCTTTTCAAGGGTACACTGTGGGAAAGACAAGGTTCCCACAAGGAACCCCTGAGGAGGAGCGTGCTTTGGGGCATTTGGGGAAGTCGGAAAGTAGGAAGTGGGAAGCAAGCGGCTCCTTCACTCTTGGGAGTCACCATGGACCTTCTGAGCTGCTCCAGCATCCCTCCAAGTGCCCCTGTCACCCTCCAACCCACTGGGGACCACAGCCGCTCAATGGTATGTAGGCATGAGTGGTAGGAGAATTTGGGGTTTTGATAGTTTCTTAATCTAGAGCTCTGGATGAATACTGAACAGGTCGATTTGCTATTGTCTGTAATAGATTGTCTGTGATCCTCCCAATATATATCAACTTGCTTGGCCATGACTCTCAGTGATTTGGCAGTTCAGTATTGGCTATGACACTCAGTGATTTGGCAGTTCAGTAATGGTGTGGCTTGATACTTATGTAACGATGTACTTTAGTTATGTAACAATTCAATTATCCACTGCCATCAAGTCTGTGTAATTGTTCTGTTTGTGATGTGCTGTTAATCCTTGCCTCGATGTGTTCATATGACAGGATTCAAGGCAGTTATGTTAATGAATCCAGACCCAATCTCTAGGATTGGGCTATATTTTGGGTCAATCACTTATGTAGAGAAGGAAGTACCTAATTCTCACCAAGGCAGAAGAAGCAGGAGTTGAGCGCATCCGTTGGAGTCAGAGCGCCGGTGCTGTGCGGTTCCTAGACCCTGAGTAAGATTGGTGACAAGACACATGGAAGGTGGGAACTGTATGCTGACAGGAGACAAGAATCTGGCTCCAGAACCATAGATTCCGATTCCCACCCATCTACACTTGGAATGAATAAATGTGTGTGTTGAAGCTGTCCACTTTGGTTATGTGTTACAGTACCAGTGGGTAACTAAGGCATCTCCTGCTCCAAGTTCACCCTGCCTTTAAAACACCCTCCTGCTCCTTTCTATCTTGCCAGGTCAGTTGACACATCCATCATACATATCTCATCCAAGTAAAACCACACGACTTTACCATTTTTCAGAGTTCTAATGCTACACCACACAGGTCAAGTGGAAAGGAGAGCTCCTGTGTCATGGAACCCCTCACCGAACAGTCTCTCTTAGGAGAGCTACCTCGGACATTGGCAAACTTGACCTTGAACACTGAATTCTATTGAAAAGGAAAAATAGATCCAAAACTGGTCTCTGCAACTGAAGTAAATGAGACTTAGGGATACCTCTATGGATTCCCCCCAAAAGTGCAAACAATTAAGTGCTAAACGACTAGCCCAAAAGATGGGATTTTGAACCCAATCACAAGTGCTTCAGAAGAAATACCTGGCAACATACTACTGAAAAATCAGCCATTGAAAAGTCCAAAGAGCACAGTTGTAGTCTCATATGCACAGAGCTGCCATGAGTTGGAAATGACCCATGGCACAGGTTTCTTTTGGTCTGGCTCAGTGAACAAGGGTTCTATTGTTTGGTAACATTATACAACATAAATTACTTCTGACCTATCTGCTAAGAAAAGACTAAAAGGTGGGCCCTACTTCCCTTCCCAGTGTGAAAGGTAGGGGAGAAAGGTCTTCATAAATCAGTCTTGAAGGCAGGCTTTAAAGGGAACAGGCCCTATGAAGTCACTTTAAAGGCAAAGATGTGTGCGACTCAAGTCATAGTGTTTCCAGTTGCCTCACATCCCATGTGACAACTGAATAATAACTAAGGAAAACTGAAGGATAATTTACATTTTGGTGATGGGAGAAGGATATTGAAAGCCCCACGGACCGACTACCAGAAGAACAACCAAATTGATCGTCGAAAGCGTGTGAGCAGAATGCTCCTTCGTTGGGAAGGGATGGCAGGACCTTGTCGTTGGCTTTGGGCATATTAGCAAGAGGAATGGATATCTGGAAAAGGACATCACACGCGGCAAAGCTGGCGGTCAGAGTGAAAAGAAACCCTCAATCAGATGAACTGACACTCTGGGGGCAGTTATTGATGCAAACACACCAACAGTTGTGAGACTGGTTTAGGAGCAGGCCGTGGCTCATTCTAGTGTGCATCGGGTCGCTATGTGTCAAAAGAACAACAACATACATCGACAAATTTCATAGAACCAAACCCTCAAAAAGAATGAATATATATACATAGCTTAACTTTTATTTCGGTTAACAATATTATATAGATGTCAGCTTTCTGATTCTGACAATACACTAAGATCATGAACAGTATTACTCACTAGGAGAAGAAGCGTGAAGGGTACCAAGGTAAATAAAAAATATATTGCTAATAGGGTTCTGTTCATAGGTTTTTTCCAAATAAACTGTAATTAAACATGCCTCTAGAATCAGTGGATGCTTGCAAGCAAGTTCTCTCGAAAATATACTTGTCAGTTGTCTTCATTTGCCTTAAAAAAATTTTTTTAAAGCTACATTCTATGCCACAAACTAGAATGATTTTGTAGTCCGCGCCAATATCATTTTAATAAGACTAAAGTGGACAACTTCACATGACGGAAGCTTTGGAACAAGTTTATGGCAATACTGTCCCACATGAAACAAGAGTTTTCAGATTCAGCAAGCTTTTCAAAATAATTAACGAATTTATTTCTATTTTTTAATCATTTCATGGGGCTCTTACGACTCTGATCACAAGCCATACCTCCATGTGTCAAGCGCACTGGTTCAGATGGCGCCATCACCCTTCCCAAAACAGCTTCTTTCGACTGGAGCCCTTCTTTTGACTCAAGCACTTAAGGAAGGCAGGGAAGAGCTCAAGGAGGAAGCCGAGGAAGAAAAGTCGGCTTTGGAAGTTATGGCAACTGTTTTCTGGAATCCTAATGGGTCCTCTTGACGGATTTTCTCAAGGCCTCAGGACAATCACTGGGACACTAGAATGAAGTTTTAGGGAAATGGAAAAGGCAAGATACGTTTCATCAGGGAGAACTTGCTTTTCTTCATGACACTGTACCTGCGATGTTTCAAGGGTAGCCAGGAACATTTCTTTGAGAAACCTTTCCCTAGCCACATGATGGCCCTGATCTTACCACGTCAGACTTCTTTTTGTTCCCAAACTCCAAGAACACTTACAGAGGGCCCTGTGGATCCCTGGGGGCTATGAGAACGGCCATTGTCAGGCGGTGTGTATCGAAGAGCACAGTGTCCTTCAGAGAGTGAGAAAGGTGGACACACTGTCCTCAGAGTGGATAGACCTGCTTCTTCAAGCAAAGGGGACCAGAAATAACTCCAGTCCCTGCAAGAAACAGAGAACCCAATACAAACTGGTAGATGCACATGGATGTTTACCACAGTGCTTTCTACACCTGCCAGGAGGTGGGAGGGGCTAACAGGCTTGTCTGTGGAGGAATGGATGAATAAACTCTGGTGCATGCAGACAATGGAATATTGTGCATCTCTAAAGACAACGAAGCTGTCTAACACCTCATGTCCTAGATGGATTTTGAAGACATTGCGTTCAACAAAGTTAGTCAATCTCCGTCGAAGTTTGCCAATAGAGAAAAATACTACATGACATCACTATTAAAAAATATAAAATTTAGAAAATAGTTTGCACCACACAAAAGAGCAGACTGTGACAGTTATGACAAAACAGGGGCTGGGGGACAAGGAGGCTGGTAGGGAAGAGGGGTGGTGGTGGGGAGTATCAAAAGAGTCATAGAAGAGTGTGGGGTTGGGATAGGCCTTTCTGGGATCCTGCCAGTGTTCTGATGAGTTGGGATGGGAAGCAATGTTTTTCATGCTTTTCCTTGTATGTCTCACAATTTAAAAAAAAAAGAATGTTCTAGAAGACCCAAATGCCCCACCTAGCTGTCCTCAGAAAATAACAGCACACTTGATAATGTAGTGTTTGACTTACAAAATTCTTTTCTGAGTTACCCCCTCCTTCTGATATTTTAGGTTGGTGACCATGTTAAGCCTGGGAAATCATCTTAAACTCCCGTGCAATATTTAGGCTGCCCCTGGAGAAAGGTGGGCTTTTGACTCCTGTAAACAATTAGTCTTGTTACCCCACAGGGCCAGTTCTACCCTGGCCTATAGGTTCTCTACGAGCCCACATCAACTTGATGGCAGTTAGCTTGGTTTTGTTTGTTTTAAATCAAGGCTGCCTACTTTGCCAGTTCATCAGGAAGAGCGGCATAACGAACATCACACACACACACACACACACACACACACACACACACGTGTATAGACCTTCATGAAGGATATGTGGAGAAATAATAGTTCTCTAGTTTGAGATTTTTGTGTAATAATGGTTTATCCCATTTAAAAAAACAACTCCTTCATTTACTGTTATAAAGAGACTGACTCAGGATACAATCTAGTCTGGTTGATTGTTTCATGGTAAGGAATGTAATTGCCTCTACTCCTTCGCCATTAGCATCATAGAAGTTAAGATTTACAACACAAAGACTAATTCTACCAGATCAGTTAAAAAAAAAAAAGCACTCCCAGACCTCACTGCCACTGGGTCATGTCCACTCATCTGGACTCTGGAACAGAGGAGAACTGCTCTGCCCTGCTCCTAGTTCCTGAGACTAACTGTCTCCTGAAGTAGACGGCCCCATCTTTCTTCCGATCACTCACAGAATACTGGGAATTCTTGCCCAGCCAAGTGGACACAGGCTTTTGTGGGAACACATTTCAATCCATAACAGCTGGATCCCCCAAATGGGTATTATTGACATTCATATGGCAAAATGTGCCATCTTTTCCAGGAGGAAATATTCCCTTGTAGTAAAATGTAGGTGGTTCTGAGGCAGAAACAGAGTGCAGGTAGCACAGAAGTGGATCGGGAGGCTGTGAGACTCAGAGTCTGCAACACACAGGTTTAGGAGCTAGCCCTGAAGAGGACAGGATCACACCTGGCTGATGATCTTATCACAGAATTATGAACTGAGTTCTGTAAAACTCTTGGATTGACTTTGCCTTACCTCTACACTGTTGAGTGCTTTGTTTATGTCCCGTCTGGAGTGGTTAAACTCATTTAAGCTACGCTTTGCCTGTTTTAAAAGGAATAAATGTCGTGCAGGTGAGAAGGTGAAAGGGAAGCTGGAAGGGAGAGTGCCCGAGGCACTTGCTGATGGACATCAAAGACTGCGCACTTCAGGAGGGATTCTGCTGGGCTCGTCATACAGACAGGTTACACACGAAGAAACTAGCCGTCATCTCCTCACAAAGGAAACCATACACAATACCATGACCAAGAGAAAAGACATTGACGTTGCCCATGACTTGGGTGTACTTATCCACAAAGGGTGCCTAGGGAAGCTGCAGTCAAGCAGTCCAAGTACTGAGCGAGCGTATGAGGTGCATCAGTGACGAGACCTCAACACACAGCCACGGAGTGTCATCTGACTCACACAGACCCGAGAGGGCAGAGTAGTACTTAGTACCCACAGGTGTCTGAGGACATGAACACAGGGAAGCGGCCTGCCCCATCTTTCTGCTGCCAAGTGACTGGGAAATGGTGAGCCAGTGTGTCCCCAGGCCTCCCTCTCTGCTCACAGAGTTCCCTGCAGCACCAAAGAGGGAAGGGGTGACGCTGCCTCTCACTGGAGGAGTTGTATTTTCAGTCACCTCACTTGCAGGCAATAGCTAGACGATGAATACGGAAGACCAGAGAACTGGTGTGTTTGCATGCTGTGGTTAGGGAAGAACAGGAAAAACGCCCTAAACTTCCAAAAGTGCAAATACATCCATCTTGGAAGAAGTCCAGCTGGAATGCACCTTAGAAGCGAGATGCAAGATCTGTCTTACCTTCTTAGGGTATAGCATATCCGGAGGGATTACTCCCTGGTGGAGCACATCTGACTTGGTCTGTAGGTGTGTTAGGCTGAGTTGCTAGAGATGCAAATCCAGCGACGACACTCATATTAGCATAAGAAACGGCTTTATATCAACAAGTAACATGATATCAACAGAAGGCATCTCAGCCCACTTCAGCTCAATCCACAAGTCTGATGTGAGCCGGCTCCTTTCGCACTCAGGTGCAGCAGGAAGATCACGGACTGTGGATACAGTGTCCCATGGGTCCAAGTCCAGTGGAAGCTTGGGAGGATGCTGACAGGTCTGAGGCTCAGTGGTCCACAGGGGTCTGCGAGGGCAGGCAGAGTTCCAGCAGGCAGACAGGGACAGATAGAAGGAAGTTCCCAGTTCCTCCCTTAGAAGAGGGACAGACCCCCAAAGGGGCAAGATCAAGCTGTGACTTGGTAGACAGATTGGGTCCTACCTTCATACAACTTCAAGTTGGCATAATGTCACCTAACTTCCACAGGAAGGGGGTTGGGGGAGAGAGAAGACACTGAAGGAGGTGTTGAGTGGCTGCAACAATGGGCTGAAATAAACCTACGATTGTGCGTAGCGTGCTGGACCAGGCAGTATTTCCTTCTGCGAGATATGGTATCCCCATGATTCATGTTTGGTAAAGTGGAGGAGCTGGGAAAAGGGGGAAGGCCCTGGAGGAGATGGATGGGCACAGGAGCTGCATCAATAGGCTCCGGCACAGGAACAGTTGTGAGGATGGCACAAGACCCTGCAGTGTTTCGTTCTGTTGTGCACGGGGTTGCTATGGGTCAGAGCTGACTCAGCGGCACCGAGCGGCAACAGAAACAACAACATGAGTCAGAGTAGACTTAAGGGATCCTAACAACAACTTTTGTCTTTGGAGAAATCTAGAGTAACCTGTCAAAAGCCAAATGTTCAATGTCCTCAGTCTGCTATCCCTGAATCTTGAACTTGGTTTCTGGACAGCCCATTGTAAAACACACAAAACCCAATTATAGAACCAAGAAATCAGTAAAAATATTTATTTAGCATTTAATTCTCACCAAAATGTTATCTAATTTATTAATCCACAAAAGTATCTAAAGTTTAGATACAGGTAAAATAGCATCAATAATAGGGACAAAATTTTTTATTATATTAAGAAGTGTAATGGAGGTGCATAAAAACCCCGATTTATCAGAAAGTGTTAAAATTATAGTAGGGGGTTTCAAAAGGTTTAAATAGTTCGAAACCATGACATAGGATAAATTGAGAACGAATTTGTATTTTCTTCAGGAAAAAAAAGACTAAATTATGAAAGCATCGACTCTTGGAGTGGTAACTATATTTTTATACTCTTAAATATATTTCTCAAAGAAGCAACCCAAATGTAATAACATTTACAACCTCGTGATTAAACGATTTAATCGGATGCTAAATATCCTAAATGTTGCCTCTGCGATGGTTTATATCACCCGCTTTCCTGGGTAGCAACAGGCAATCATCAGCCTCCAAACCTTCTTGGATGAGAGGCCGTTACTGGAATCTTCAGACTAGAATTACCCCGGAATCTTACAGAGAGAAAACTTCAGTTCCAGTCGTTACCCACAAAAAGTTTGGGCCCTGTCATGGTTAAGGTTGTATATCCACTGGACTGTGTTATGATTCTCTGGTTTGGCACTAAGGTTGTAGCCATAGCCCTGCTATGAGATCTAGAATCATGCCATCACATCCTTAATGGCTTCTGCCATGAGCAGCCTATCAGTTGAATGGGAGTTTCCGTGGGGGAGTGGCTTGCACTGAATATAAAGGGCCTTTAATTCTGAGAACTACTCTCTAGTTTGTTCACTCAGGAGCCTGCATCCAGCTCTTATCACCCGATCTCAGGTTCCTGGGAGTTGAGTCAGGAGCTGGCTGAATTGCGTGCTTAGCTTGTTTCTGAAACCTGGGAGCCAGCAGGCTTCTTGTCTGATCTGCTGAACTTGGATTTCTCTGTTTCTGAAGCTACTTGGTTCAACAGAAGCCTCCAGTCTGTCACCGGACCCACAGCCTTGCAATCTGCCAGCCTCTACAAACTTGTGAGTCATTTCCTTGTGATAAATCTTTTTCTCTGGGTATAAAAAGTTCCTGGTTACATATTGTATGTTGTACATTATATATATGATGTTATATTATATATAGCTGGTCAGTGTTTCCTGGTGTTGTGCTGAGGTCAATGCATGTCTATTAGAAATTATAATAAGAATTGAAGTATAGCAAACCCAAATTTATATTCCCTATTGTTTTGGATTTGAAGATAGATCTTCAGCCAGATAAAACATTCAGACGTACATTTACAAGCATATAGCTGCTTCTTTGGGGAGTTTGCGTGTGCATATCTATGAGTAGATAATTGCAGTGAATTACTTCATGTGGTTCTGAGGTCATGCACCTACAAAGCGATCAACTGGAGCCATATATAGAAGGTCAACAGAACCTTGTGGGGTTGAGACCATGTAATATGTAACCCTAACAAGTGGATTGCTCCTTTCCCCATCCTTCTAGGCTCTGAGAGCAATCCTCGAACCAAGAAGATCTCACCTCCATCAAGAAAGGAAGTCTGCCTAATCTGAGTTGAGATGGCAGCAACAGCTTCAGAGGGGACCACTGGCAGAGCTGGAGCCCATTGGCAGCAGAGCCATCGTTTGCCTGGGGCCAATGGTAAAGGCAAACCCTTAGGGGGCACAGAAGACCACCAGAACTGCCTGGAGTCTGAGGAAGTGGAGCCAGAGGAAGTGATACTGGATATTGAATCTGAGTCATGGCCTGAACCAGAAGGGAACCATCACCAGTCCTGGTCCCAGTCAAGTCCCCATGCCGATGCTCTAGAACCAACAGAGGATGAGCCGATGGATCGTGATGATGAGGATCCGGAAATAGAAGCCATCAAAGCTCAAGCCAAAGAACTGGAGGACGAAGTTGACAAGCTAAAAGAGCTACAGAGAGAACTGAATGAGCAGATGAATATGTCTTCACTTCCAGACAACGAAAGCCCAAGGTTCATGTCGTTCGAGGAGAAGATGAAGGCGGATTCCCATTCTATCTACGTTGGCAATGTGGACTATAGAGCGACAGCCGAAGAGCTGAAAGCACACTTTTACTACTGTGGGTCAATCAACCGGGTCACCATCCTCCATGACAAATTCAGTGGCCGCCCCAAAGGGTTTGCATATATAGAGTTCTCAGACCAGGAGTCAGCCAGGGCTTCCTTGTCTTTAGATGATTCCCTTTTTAGGGGAAGGCTCATCAAGGTGAACCCAAAACGAACCAACAGACCAGGCATGAGCACCACACACCGGGGCTTCCCAAGAGCTCACTACCGTGGCTGCACCACCCACTACAGTGCCCGCTCTCAGTCCTACAGAGGTTTCCACAGCAGGTGCCAGGGCCACGTCTATAGGGGCTCAGTCCACAGGGGCTCGGCCCACAGGGGCTCTATTTACATGGGTTCAGTCCACAGGGGCTCAGTCCTCAGGGGCTCAGCCCACAGGGGCTCTGTTTACATGGGTTCAGTCCACAGGGGCTCAGGCCACAGGGGCTCAGCCCACAGGGGCACTGTTTACATGGGCTTAGGCCACAGGGGCTCAGGCCACAGGGGCACTGTTTACATGGGCTCAGTTCACAGGGGCTTAGCCCACAGGGGCCTTGTCCATCGAGGCTGGGGTAGAGTCCCATCATGGTATTCTCCTTACTAAGAAAAGGGTATATTCAGAAGAAAGAATAAGGGAAAAAAGAAAAAGAAAGAAAGGCTTAACGGGGGCCTGGGTGTGGGTTGGGGGCACTTTTAAATGCTGTACTGTTGAAGGGAAGAGAACCCTGCACGTAGTTGAAGAGCCTGCTTTGGGGAATAGCTAAAGGTGTGGAGAGCAGGGCGGGGTGCTGCTCACTCACTCTGGGGGGTGCCCCAGGCAGTGTGAATGGCTCAAACTGTTCGCCTTGCCGCCCGCTGCACGTCCCAAGCAGGGGCTGCTCCAGGGGATATAGCCAATGTTAGGAGGATGGGGTTTTTTGGGTTGTTTTTTTAAATCAAGGGCTCTGGAAGAGCATCAAACGTTTCTGCTTACTACTCTGTCATGGCTTGAAGGGTGTCTCCCTAGTCTATGCATTATCTTGCAGCTGGAAAAATCTCCCTCCTGTTCCCAGTGACTGCAGTAACAATTCCCCTCCTCCCTAGGTCATGAATGGAGGTTTTTGTTTTTCTCTTTCCCCACTTTTTGAATATTTGTTTGTCTTTGTTTTTATTTACCTCGTATTTTGAAGCAATGGGAGGAAATGGGAATGAGGCGGTGGTAGGGTGATTGTATTTAACTATGGACTCATTTCCTGGTGATGGGCGTTTTGGCTCCTTTGGAACGTCTGCCATCGATCATTGTTTCGGGGGCAAAAAGCGCAGCACCGGCTGCCCTGGAGGAAAGCGTGTGCAGAGTTAAGGAACGGGAGCGCACACGTCAGGTTCCGCGAGTTACAACCCCTAGAGATCCCGTTCCCGACAGAAGGAAGCCTTACCCTGCCCTGCACCTCTCTTCCAGTGTGGGAACCCAGGGGTGGCGTCTGCGCCAATCCACCTCGTCGGGGCTTCCTCTTACACAGCATCTCCTTTCATCAAACGAAATGTGTCATCCCAGGGACCAGTTCTTCCTGACAACGTCTGTGAAGTGAGCAGTCTCACCAGGCTCCCTTTCCAAGAGCATTTCAGATGGACTTCTAAGACCGATGTGTTAGTACGTAAAGTCCATGGGACATTCCATGTTTTTGCCCACACCGTGATTGAAACGCCTTCCTTCTCTGCTTCCTTTTTCTTGTCCAGTGTTTGCAAGTACATGAGGCAATTGATGACGCCATCGGTTAGGTCAGGCACCCGGCCATCCCTGAGGGCCCTCCTTTGCTCTCTGAGACTTTAAATAGGTCTTTTGCAGCAGGTTGGCCCAATGCAACGCATTATTTTATTTTATTTTTTATTGCTACTTCTGTGAACATTGACAGTGGAGCCAAGTAAAAGTAAATATGTGACAATTCTGATCTTTTTTCTGTTTATTGGTCCAGTTGGGAAATATAGGACATGTGTCGAATCCTCGTCATTTTTAGAAAGCCGGGTTATATCATCTTTGTATTCTTTTAGGGTACAAAAGAGACCCTAATCTCAAATACAATTTAAGAATGGCATTTATTCAATCTTAATCGGGACAAAGGCAACAAAAATACACATACACATAATCTGGATGAGGGAGGCCATTAGCTAAAGATCAAAATTGCATCTGCCGATTCACAGTAGGGCCACTATTTAAATAAACATAGGAAAAGGAACCGTCCAAAATTAATAATTGGTGGCAGATCAATAATCACAATTATAGGTGGGACTGCAGGAGCAGGGCTATGAGTGGGACAGGTACACTAGGTAAGATTAAAGAGATTACAGGATGGGTCTAGGACTTTCTGACTAAGGCAGTCAGGCCAAGATTGATAGGGCCTGACTTATGACTATGGGACCCCTATACTGTCCTCAAGAGCCCAGTTGGTGCAGTGGGCTACATGTTAGACTCTTAATTTCAAGGTCAGCAGTTCAAAACCATCAACTGTTGCCTGGGAGAAAGAAAGATGAGGCTTTCTCCTCCAGTAAACTGAAGTCACGGTCGCAGGCACTCACACAACGAGCCCCACCCTGTTCTATGGGGTTGCTCTGAATTGAAATACATTGGATGGCATTCAGTTTGTGTTTTCCATTATTTGCTTTCTGGTGGGGGCTGTTCCCAATACAGTGACCTCTATCAAATATACACCCAGACAAACCCCTCAGAGACATGGTCCCTCACTGATCTGACTAGAGAGGGGTGGAGGTAATTTATTTCCCAAAGCACTCTGCCAGAGGGCAAGATTATCTACTCACTCATCCCCCTTGTAGGTTTCTGAAACTGTAACTCTTTTTTTCTTTTCTTTTTTGGCTCACAGTTGTGGGGATGATTAAGGAAGTGAACAGGTTACAATTCAGGTAAGAAATGCTCAGGATACAGTTATTTAGTCAGGACAGTTTCTTCTCTGCTCTGTCCACAGGCAGGCTTCTCTCTGGCCTTCCACCACTTGGCCTTGCCTCTGTCCTGCTTAGGCAAATTTACAGGGTATACCTGAAAGTCTCAACTGAAGGCATTCAGCTCGAGCTCCATGGCTCAGCAAAACCCAGCTTGCTAATGAAGTGCCCACAGGCTCCCCACTCCACAAACCAGCTTCCTATCCCACAGCACCCAGCTTTTGTTCTGGGGGCTCGGAAGCCCAAAACTCGGTCTTGTGCTCTGGCTTCTCCTCCTGTTTCTCCTCTCCTCCTCTTCTGGGGTCATAGCTGACTCATGGATCAAGGAGTTTCAGTGCTTGCCGATCTCAGGGTCCAAAGGATGAGCTCTTTCTCTTTTACTGGCAGTGACACCCCCATCCTGCTTCTGAGATGGCTCATTGTAAACCCAGTGCGACTGTACCTCTACATGGGAACAGACAATCTCCTCTTTCCTCTATGGATCAGCTGATGGTTTCAAACCGCTGACCTTCCAGGTAGCAGCCCAACGCATAACCACTATCGCACCATGACTCCCCAGATTATCTACATCCTTGGCTAATGATCAGAAGAAATTTAACAGAGGCTTAATGTATGGACCCTACAAATGGATCTTTCAATCTCTACCCTGTTGCAAACTGGGGTGTTTAGAATTTAAGCTGTAATCAATAGAATCACAATTGATCATGAGACTCCCTCCAATCCAGATACTGTCTTTTTTGAATATTCCAACTTTTCAGATTATTGCTTAGCATTAAGACTGAATAAGTGTGAAAGAATATAACTCTGACACACTCTTTCCATATTTGAAACCACAATTTATACCTTGTTCTGTTAGATTGCCTCATTTTTGTTTGTTTGTTTAAGATTATTAACAGATTGCCTCTTGTTACAGGTTTCCCATGGGCACACTTTAGTGTTCTGTAATTCCTGTGTTTTTAAATGTTATCCATTATGGTCAGGATACCTTCATGCATCGCCTTATCTGAGCAGAAATAATATGTTTCTTATGCACGAAGTGTTTACTTAATTTCACTTGGCTAATCAAGTAGGACAAAGGGCCCACAGATCAGGACACCAATCCCTCCAGACTCAAGTCATTGCTGTAGGAAGCGAGAAAGGGCAGAGAAGAGAACTATTCCTGCAAAGTTTCTTTCCACGGTGTCGGAATTGATTTGATAGCAACTGGGTTGTTTCCATTGAGCTCAGTTAAGGAGGGATCTGCTTTTATGGAATAGAATCCAACACAAGTAAGTCATCTCTATCCAATCTCTTGGAGAGTGCTTAAAAGTGGGTCCTTCACTGCCCTTCCCAGTAGGGAAGTAATAAGAAAACTTACATATTAGAACTTCAAGGGGGGTTGGGACTGGAGGGGGAAAAATAACTTCTATTTTGAATACCCAGTTTTCAGAAGGCTATGAATGGCCATGAAAGCCAAAATCCATTTTCAGACTCCCAGCACAGATTAAATCTCTGCTGACAATTGACGTGGATGTAAATGGGCTTGCCCTAAAGCAGAGTGCATTAGTCAGTGATTTCTTCCACTCCCTATCCAGCCAGCCTGGGAAGGGGCACTCTCCCTTCAGGGCTTGCCTGGGAGTGTTCTTGAGTGACATCATCTTATTGGGAGTCTCAAAGTTATGAGTCATGGCCTGTGTGTGTACCTTGACTGCCTTGGTCCAGTCTCGGTCCAGATCAATCTCATAAGCTGTTCTGTCTTACAAAATGTACATTCCTTTTCCTCAGCCCCTACAATGACGGGAATCAGGAGGCACGTTCAGCTTACAGCTGACTCATGGACTCTTACTTACTGGCCATGTAGTCAGGACTTTTGTTGTTTGCATTGAGTGGTAATCCACATTGATCTTCATCAGCAAGTGAATAAAGCCCTCCTTTCTTTCAGCAAGCAAAGTTGTGTCACCTACATATTGCAGATCGTTAACAAGCCTTCTTCCAATCCGTATGTCACATGCTTCTCCATATATTCCAGCTCCTGTGATTAGTTGTTCAGCATACACATTGCATAAGTATGGTCAGAGAATACAACCCTAACACACACCTTTCTTGATTTTTAACCAGGCAGCATTCCCGTGTTCTGTTGGACCGAATGCCTCTTGATCCACATTCATGGATATGAGCACAATCCAGTGGTCTGGAACTCCTGTTCTTCTCAAGACGATCTATAGTTACTTATGGTCCACACAGTGAAGCCTTTGTATTGCCAATAAAACACCAGTAAGTAACTTTCTGTTATTTTCTCGTTAGGGTGTCCTCAAAACAACTTTTGTTTGCACGATGGAAAAAACTATTCTGAGTTTCATTTTTAACGAAACTTAAGTTGGCACCTTCCAAAATCATGGGAGCATGGCAACAATGTGCAAGTCATGCATCCTCCAAGGGTTGAAGGACATCTGATAAGAGCGCAAAGATGAATTCCAGACAGGGGGATCTCTTCAGGGACTAGGAAGATGGTCTGTTGGGATTCCAAATGTGTGATCATGACCGGGTTTTCTCAAAGGACACAGGACAAACACGGGCCAATCAGGAAAAACTTCTAAGAAAGCTGAAAGCTGCATGGGTGCGAAAAAGGCCAGGAAAGTTGCTCTGAACGGAATTCCCACCTCACCTCCCCTGCCCCACCATCCCGACAATTCTACCCATTCCCTGAGGGTAGCAGCATCGAAAGTTCCCTGGACTGCGAAAAGAACAAACTGATCTGTCTTGGAAGAAATATGGCCCAAGTGCTCCTTAGATGCTAGGATGGTGAGAGTCCATTGTATGTACTTGGCATGTTGTGAGGAGAGATCAGTGCCTGGAGAAGGACACAATGCTTGGTAAAGTGGACAGCTAGCGGAAAGGAGGAAGGCCCTCAAGGAGCGAGACTGCACGACGGCCTCAGGGGTGCGAACAAGCGTGAGGATGGGTGACCGTTTCATTCCGCTGTGCATAAGGTTGGAACCGACTCGATGACACTGAAACACAACAAGGGCTGTTCTAGAAGGATTTCATTGGGAACCCTACCCCATCTACCCTATCACCCTGTCCTGCCTCCTCCGACTTCAAGTTTATTTAAAAGGAGCAAGATTTGAAGCCCTAGAGGATGCCAACCAACACTGCTATTTTGAAGTGGGGGGTTGGGGGTGGGGATGGAAATCTCTGCCTTCAGAACTGCTTAGAACTTAAGGATGGATATATTAAAAAAATGAACTCATCTTTTGATATTTCTGTTTCATAAAAGTTCCTGTGATTTTTGGAGCAATAATTTTTGACTTCTCCAGATGCTTTGAAAAGATCCGAGCAAATCCAGTACCTTGCGGTCTGGCCTCATTAGCAGAACTGTCTCAGTGGCCTCCTTGCAAAAAGAGGGGGAGGGAAGAGAGACCCTCGACACCATGGGTCGACACAGTGGCTACAAACACGAGGTGAGCCATACCTACCCTCGTGAGTAGGGCACAGCACCAGGAAACATGGCTCTCTGATGCATACGGTGTCCTGTGAGTCAGAACAGACTCTAAGCTCCTAACAACAGCAGCATTTGCCTTTGGAGAAATGTACCGCATAACCTGCCAAAATCCAAACTTCCCATGTCCTTAGCTTTGAACTTGGTTTCTGGACATCCAGCTGTAAAACACAAAACCCTACTGGTAAAACTGAGAAAGCAGTCAACAGATCAAAGTTTGAAATAGAATGACTTTGCTGTCAGCGCTAATTTTAAAATATGACAGAAGTGCACAAGTTCCCAGCTGGTGGAAGCTTTGCAACGAAGTTATGGCAACACTGTCCCACATGAAACCAGGGTTTTCAGATTTGTCAAGCTTCGCAAATTAATCAACTAATTTTTAATCATTTTCTTGGGGCTCTTACAGCTCTGATCACAAGCCATACCTCCATGTGTCAAGCGCACTGGTTCAGATGGCGCCATCACCCTTCCCAAAACAGCTTCTTTCGACTGGAGCCCTTCTTTCGACTCAAGCACTTAAGGAAGGCAGGGAAGAGCTCAAGGAGGAAGCCGAGGAAGAAAAGTCGGCTTCGGATGTTACGGCAACTGTTTTCTGGAATCCTAATGGGTCCTCTTGACGGATTTTCTCAAGGCCTCAGGACAATCACCGGGCCACTAGGATGAAGTTTTAGGGAAATGGAAAAGGCAAGATACGTTTCATCAGGGAGAACTTGCTTTTCTTCACGACAATGTACCTGCGATGCTTCAAGGGTAGCCAGGAACATTTCTTTGAGAAACCTTTCCCTAGCCACATGATGGCCCTGATCTTACCACGTCAGACTTCTTTTTGTTCCCAAACTTCAAGAACACTTACAGAGGGCCCTGCGGATCCCTGGGGCCATCAGAATGGCCATTGTCAGGCGGTGTGTATCAAAGAGCACAGTGTCCTTCAGAGAGTGAGAAAGGTGGACACACTGCCTTCAGAGTGGATAGACCTGCTTCCTCAAGCAAAGGGGACCAGAAATATCTCCAGTCCCTGTAAGAAACAGAGAACCCGATCCAAACGGGTAGATGCACATGGATGTTTATCACAGTGCTTTCTACACCTGCCAGGAGGTGGGAGGGGCTAACAGGCTTGTCTGTGGAGGAATGGATGAATAAACTCTGGTGCAAGCAGACAATGGAATATTGTGCATCTCTAAAGACAACGAAGCTGTCTAACACCTCATGACATGGACAAATTTGGAAGACATGATACTCAGTGAAGTTAGTCAGTCAATCTCCTAAGGACAAATACTACATAACACCATAACAGACGAGACTAAGAAAAATGGATTGTACCATTGTCGGCTGTAACAAGGTGGTGCGGTTTGGAGGGGCGGGGGGAGCGTCAGGTAGAGTGGGAAGAGGAGGAAAGGTCTCCATAGAGGGCATGAGGCTGGGGAAGGACTCTCTGCGGTGCCGCCAGAGTTCTGAGGCGGGTGGTGCAACTGTGTTCTGCACATGTTTCCCTGTGTGTGTTACAACTCAGTGATGAGAATACCAGTCAGGACTGCTCCAGGAGACATACAGGCTCTATGTAACGGTCCTCAGAAAAGTACGCACCCACCTGATGATGGAGAGTTTGATTTACAAAACTCTTTTCTGAGTTTCACCCTGTCAGTTTTTGAGGGCTCGGTGGCCCTGGGAGCTCTGAGACATTAGTTGGCATTCTTGTGTAATGTCTAGGCTGCCTGCCTTGTCAGGACAGTGGGAAGAGAAATAGCACAAGCACAAAACACCTTTTTTTAAGTGTATAGATTTTTATAAAGGACATGTGGAAACTCAATGGCTTTACATTTTGATATTTTTAAAATAATGGATTACACAATTTTAAAGCAATACTTTTAATTTGCCTTCATGTTAATGAACATAACTATCTCTAATCCTGCCTCTTAGCATCACAGAAATTAAGATCTACAGCCAAAACACAAGAAAACAAACTGAATGCCTTCAAGGCAATACTAACTCATAATGACCCAAAGGACAGGCTAGAACAGCACCTCTGGGCTTGCCAGATTAATATAACTCTTTATGGAAGTAGACAGCCTCGTCTGTCTACCTAGGAGCAGCTGGTGGTTTTTGAACTGCCGACCTTGAGGTTAGCATCCAAATGTATCTTCACTATGTATGTTAGGCCAGGTCGACTAGAGAAACAAATCTGGTGACAGTCATATGTGTAAGAAAAAGTTTTCTATCAAGAACAAATTATATATTGAGAAAACATCCCCCAGCCCAGTTCAACTCAAGTGCATAAATCCAATGCTGTTCCAAAGCCCCTCTTCAGCCTCACCCCACCACACGCAGTGAAGCAGAATGAAAGAATATCACAGGCCAGTCGGGTTCAAAGTTGTGTGGATTCAATGGTGGGGGAAGCATCACTGGGTTCTAGCATCCCTCAGGCTCCGTCAACAGGAAGGTGAAGGCAGAGAGCAGAGGAGGTTCCCAGTGCCCTCCTAATGAGAAGGCTATGTCCACAAGGAGGCAGCATCAGGCTCTGACCTGATTGACAGGTTGAATACTACCCAATACACTTTTCTTTATCTTCAAGTTAACATGGAATTACATAAATACCAGACTACTTTGTGTTTACAACACAAAGATAGTAACACCAGATCACTAAAAGGAGGATACTTATAAAAGACTGTCCTTACCCAGCCAAATGGACACAGAGTCTGGGGAGCACATTTCAATCCATAACAGCTGGATCAAAAATTGGTATTATTGACATTCATATGGCAAAATGTGCCATCTTTTCCAGGAGGAAATATTCCCTTGTAGTAAAATGTAGGTGGGTCTGAGGCAGAAACAGAGTGCAGGTAGCACAGAAGTGGATCAGGAGGCTGTGAGACTCAGAGTCTCCAACACACAGGTTTAGGAGCTAGCCCTGAAGAGGACAGGATCACACCTGGCTGATGATCTTATCACAGAGTTATGAACTGAGTTCTGTAAAACTCTTGGATTGACTTTGCCTTACCTCTACACTGTTGAGTGATTTGTTTATGTCCCGTCTGGACTGGTTAAACTCATTTAAGCTACGCTTTGCCTGTTTTAAAAGGAATAAATGTCGTGCAGGTGAGAAGGTGAAAGGGAAGCTGGAAGGGAGAGTGCCCGAGGCACTTGCTGATGGACATCAAAGACTGCGCACTTCAGGAGGGATTCTGCTGGGCTCGTCATACAGACAGGTTACACATGAAGAAACTAGCCGTCATCTCCTCACAAAGGAAACCATACACAATACCATGACCAAGAGAAAAGACATTGACGTTGCCCATGACTTGGGTGTACTTATCCACAATGGGTGCCTAGGGAAGCCGCAGTCAAGCAGTCCAAGTACTGAGCGAGCGTATGAGGTGCATCAGTGACGAGACCTCAACACACAGCCACGGAGTGTCATCTGACTCACACAGACCCGAGAGGGCAGAGTAGTACTTAGTACCCACAGGTGTCTGAGGACATGAACACAGGGAAGCGGCCTGCCCCATCTTTCTGCTGCCAAGTGATTGGGAAATGGTGAGCCAGTGCGTCCCCAGGCCTCCCTCTCTGCTCACAGAGTTCCCTGAAGCACCAAAGAGGGAAGGGGTGACGCTGCCTCTCACTGGAGGCGTTGTATTTTCAGTCACTTCACTTGCAGGCAAAAGCTAGACGATGAATACGGAAGACCAGAGAACTGGTGTGTTTGCATGCTGTGGTTAGGGAAGAACAGGAAAAACTCCCTAAAGTTCCAAAAGCGCAAATCCATTCATTTTGGAAGAAGTCCAGTTGGAATGCTCCTTAGAAGTGAGATGCAAGACTTTTGTCTTGCTTTCTTTGGGTATAGCATATTGGGAGGGATTAATCCCTAGTGGAGGGTCAGTAAGAAGAAGAAGAAGAAGAAGAAGAAGAAGAAGAAGAAGAAGAAGAAGAAGAAGAAGAAGAAGAAGAAGACGAAGAAGAAGACGACTGGAGATGAATGGGCAGAGGGGCTACAACAATTTGTTGAAGCCTATCTAGTAGTGTGAGCAGGTTTCAGGATCCGGTCATACTTCCTTCGGTTGACAATGGGGTCCCCGAGAGTCAGGACAGGGGCAAGAGCTCCCAACAGCAACATTTGCCTTTGGAGAAATCTACAGAATAACCTATCAAAAGCCATGCATCTAATGTTCTTAGCTTTCTTTGCTTGAATCTTGATCTTGGTTTCTATACATCTAGTTTTGAAAAACAAAGTCCCACTGGTAAAACCAAGAAAACAGTCACCAGATAAGAGTTCTTCTTTTTCCCTTATTGAAAATACAAATCATAAAAGCTAAAAGATCTAATTTATTAACCCATAAAAGTATCAAAGGCTTAATTAGATACAAAGTAAAAGCAGTGAAGGCTATAAATTTTTTTATTAAAGAATAGTCATGGAGGTACATAAAAACCCTAATTTGGCGAAAGGAAATAGAAAAAAGAACTAGGAGGAAAAGGGCATATATAAAGGCCTAAATACAGGCATGTACATATGTAAATATGCTTATATATGATAATGGGGAAATAGATCTATGTACATATATTTATAGGTTTAGTATTAAGGTAGCAGATGGACATTGGGCCTCCACTCAAGTACTCCCTATTTCAAGAACACTTTCTTCTATTAAACTGTCATTCCATGAAGCTCACCTCCCTGACAGGCTTGCTAAAGACAAATGGGTGCATAAGCAAATGTGGTGAAGAAAGCTGATCGTGCCCGGCTATCAAAAGATAGCGTCTGGGGTCTTAAAGGCTTGAAGGTCATCTAGCTTGGAAGCAACAAAGCCCACATGGAAGAAGCACACCAGCTTGTGTGATCACAAGGTGTAGATAGGATCAGGTATCAGGCATAAAAGAACAAAAACATCATATAATTTTGAATGAGGGGGAGTGAGGAGTGGGGACCCCAAGGCCATCTGCCAGCAACTGGGCATCCCCTTATGGAAGGGTTGCGGGGAGGAGACGAGCTAGTCAGGGTGCAGTGTAGCAAGGATGAAACATACAACTTTCCTCTAGTTCCTAAATGCTTCCTCCCCACCCACTATGGTGATCCCAATTCTACCTTACAAATCTGGCTAGACCAGAGGATGCACACTGATACAGATAGGAACTGGAAACACAGGGAATCCAGGATGGATGATCTCTTCAGGACTAGTGGTGAGAATGGCAATACTAGGAGGGTTGAGGGAAGGCAGGGTGGAAAGGGGGAACCAATTACAGTGATCTACATATAATCCCCTCCCTGGGGGAAGGGCAACAGAATCGTGGGTGAAGGGAGACTTCGGACAGTGCAAGATATGACAAAATAATACTTTATAAATTATCAAGGGTTCATGAGGGAGAGGGAAGGGGGAGGGAGGGGGAAAATGAGTAGCTGATGCCAGGGGCTTACGTGGAGAGCAAATGTTTTGAGAATGATGAGGGTAATGAATGTAGAAATGTGCTTTATACAATTGATGTATGTATGGATTGTGATAAGAGTTGTATGAGCCCCCTATAAAATTATTTTTAAAAAAAGCAGTCAATCCATCTAAACCTAATTATGGCCCACTCCCTTTGGATAAGGATCATAAAGTTCCCCTGGAGAAGAGTTCAAAGACATCTAAGGTCAAGCCAATCAGGGGTAACCAAGGTTAGGCTGTCATGTTGACTCTACAGCAGTGGTTCTCAACCTTCCAAATGCCGTGACCCTTTAATACAGTTCCTCAAGCTGTGGTGACCCCCCAACCATAAAATTATTTTCGTTGCTACTTCATCACTGTAGTTTTGTTACTGTTATAAATTGGGCGGCTCCTGTGAAAGGGTCATTCAACCCACAGGTTCAGGACCACTGTGCTAGAGCCAGCCCATCTTCCTGCCACATGTATGTCTGTAGTGCTTCCCTTCCTATTGCATGTAGACCCCCAGCTTGTGCCCCTCCTGTTATGTATCTGCCTCTAATACACCCCCTATTTGTTACGTATGTGCTTACTGTGGCTTGCATGCCAAGATTATATAAGCCTGTGAGAGACTACAGGTTCCAGTTGCCATGGAAGAGGTGAACCCTTGAATATCCGTCTCTGTCTCTTTAATTTACTCCTCAATTACACAACCCTTCCCCCCCCATTGGCTGGTCCCCCTAGTCAACTTCATTGAGGTCTTCCTCTTACCATGACCCTTCCTTTTATTAAGCAGGATGTTCTTCTCCTGACAGCATATCAAAAACGAGAGAAGTCTCACCATCCTCCCTTTAAATTAGCATTTCATTTGTACGGCTAAGACATTTGTTAGTTATTCCTGAAACCCAAGGTGCAATCACTGTTATTTAACAATATAATAATTCAAAGTTACTATTCATTCTTCTCTACCCTTCTTTTTCACTGTTCAATTTCTGGGTGCTTAAGAGGCAAATTAAAATAGTATGGATCAGATACAAACTAAACCAAATTCACTGCCATCAGGTCAATAGTGACTCATAGAGACCCTGTAGGACATGGTAGAACTGCCCCTTTGGGTCTCCTAGACTGTAATGGGTTATAGGAAGAAAAGGCACTAGAGGCATGCATGTGGCAGGAGGGTACATATGTTACAAGATGGGCTGTCTTTCTCCCCTGGAGCGCCTAGTTGTTTCTAACTATGAACCTTGCTGATTGCACCCCAACTCCTAACCCCTCTGCCACCAGGGCTCCTCATGAGTTGGGTGAGGCACACAAGTCCTCAGGCGAAACCTGTGCGTGGTTTCCGTCAGGCACATAGAGTCCTTCAGGAGTTACCTTTGCTCAGGAAGCTTCAAAGAGGTCTCTGGCAGCAGATTGACCCAAATGCAACTCATCACTTGGTTTCTACACTGTCACTTCCTTGATCATCGACAGTGGATTCAAATAAAAGGAAATCCTTCACCATTTCAAAGTTTTCTCTCTTATTGTGATGGTCAATTGTGAAGATTCTTGTTTTGTTTTCTTTCCCCCCATTGAGGTCTAACCTATAAAAGATTGTAGTTGTTGATGTTCATCAAGAAATGTGTCAAGTCCTCTTCATTTTCAGAAAGGAAGGCTGTGTCATTTGTATATTATAGGTTGATGAGGGCTTTCTCTAATCCTGATGCTGCCAGCTTTCAGATTACATCAAACTTGAAGAAATGTAAAAGAATGTACCACTGACGCACACTCTTCAGCATTTGAAACCAAACAGTATCCAAAGTTCTGTTAGAAAGATTGCCTCCAGCTACAAGGTCCACATGGGCACAGTTAAATGTTCTATAATCCTCCCCCACCCCTTTTTTAGTGTCATCCACTTTGTAAGGAGACTTACCCCAACTCCCAGCCCCAACCCCACGACAAACTGCTCATCATCGAGATTGACGACAAAATCTTCATTTCTTTTGTAGAGAGCATTCCCTTTGTTTCAGTTAGCTAATAAAATAGAACAGGGGCACAACTCTTCTAGATGAAAGTCAATTCAGTAGGAAGAGAGAAAGGCGAGGAAAGAGGGCTATGGATAAGCCGTCCTTTGGAAGATGTTGGAACTGATCTGATGGCAATCGTTTCCATTTTGCTCAGTGAATGAGGCATCTGCCGTTAAGAAAGATAATCCAACAGAAGACATCTTTGTCCTATCTCTTAGAATTTAAAAGTGGGCCCTTCACTGACCCTGCCAGTATGACAGTAATGAGAAAACTTGTATATTAGAGCTTCAATCTTGAGCACCAGTTTTCAGAAGGTTATGTATGACAATGAAAGCCAAACATTGATTTTCAGCACCCAGCTTGGATTAGCCCTCCACCGAATCCCTTCTGACAACTTTCCAAGATGTGATTAGTCTTTCCCTCAGGCAGAGTGCTTGAGTAAATGGATTTTCTCCACTTCTATTCAGGCATACGGGTGGGGTGGGGGGTGGGGAGGGCAGATTCAATTTGGGGCTTGTGTGGGTGTGTTCTAGGTGGCGATCACCTAATTGGGGGTCCCAATTGTTTATAACCTGACTACCTCGGTCTGAGACCACTGACCGATTTTGTAGGCATTTCTATCTAACATAATGTACGTTTCTCCATCATTGTTCAGTTCCACTTTTGTAGTTTGACCTGTAGTGCCCATGAGTCGATCTGCCACCACCGAAGACTTTAGGGCATTCACTTTTGCCCTCCCATGTCCTTCTCCACCTAAGCAAACATATGTGTGCCATCATTACCCCTGCCTTTCCTTGTCATGTTTAAGACTTAATAAATGGTTTCCATAAAGTGTATTTGAGATGTGGGCTCTTTTGTGCATTAAAATGCTATCAAGGGTTGCTATGAGTTGGAACAGACTCAATTTCACCTAGCATTACATGCCAGAAAAACTTCAATAAATATTATTCACCAATTAGTCACACAAAAAGTCATGTTGGCACTGTGGTTAAATACCACCTTGCTACTGGTTTAGATGGTTGGTTGGTTTGCAACTCTAGAAGTATGTGCGACAGAATGACACTAAACCTACAGGTTGGGGGGAGGGGTTGGTAGGTAATACCACACCCACACAGAAGCAAAGCAAGAAGGAAAAAGAGCGAGGGATGGGTCTAGACCCCATGTTGGCACACGAAGCCTGGAGTTCGAGGGCTCCTGCACGGAGCTTCTAAGCCACAGAGAGGATTGTAGGGCCGACAACAGCTCAAGATATGATGTGCCCTCACTGTAGCATACCAAGACAGAGGACAGCACTGGGGACACACGGCAGGCAGTTAGTACGGTCTGATTTCCCCACAGCAGGGCAAACCAAGAAGGAACAGAACAGATCAGCAACGGGAACCAAGCCAAGCCACAAAGTCCCTGAAGAGCCCCCAAAATTGACTTCAGGCTAGGAGGGGCAGTTCCCGGAATTCCCCTAGGACGAGTGGGGAGATCGTCATAAAGGTCAGTGGACAGACCTGGAATTATGTTTGTTTGTTTCTTTTTTCTTTCTCCATTCAATCTTTTGTTCAGTCTCTGTTATTGTGGGTTTGCCTACTTACATAAGTTAGCTATGAGAAGTAAGCTTGAGGAGAAAGCAATGGGACCAACAGTCCCAGAGGGTCTTGGGGGAAGAAGAAGGCTGGGGAAGGGAGCAGTGAGCAAACAACTCTATAGACAGGGGAACAACAAGGGAATCAAAATCAACAGGGAGGACTTAGAAATCCTGCGGTGTTGGAGCAACAGCAATCTAGCTGAGGAATTATTAAGAGGTGGAAGAAGGGAGATCATGATGGTGGGACAAGAGGAAGGTAAAAGGAAACAGAGGAAAGATCTAGGAAACAAAGCTACGGATAGAGGTATAAGGATAAATGTGTACATTTGTAAACACACTAATTAATAGAAGTATTGGCCGAGGTACATATATTTACATGACAATACACTGAGGTAGTGGACAGACTTCAGGCCCCTGTTTATACCCTCCCTCCCTCAATGTAAGAACACTTTGTTCTAAGAACCTAGCATTCTGTGATGCTCACCCTCCCGGCACAATTGCTGAAGACAAAATGGGTGGATAAGCAAATGTGGTGAAGAAAGCTGATGGTGCCTGGCTATCAAAAGATACAGCGTCTGGGGGTCTGAAAGGCTTGAAGTTAAACAAGCCGTCATCTAGCAGAGAAGCAACACGCCCACATGGAAGAAGCACACCAGCCTGTTTGATCATGAGGAGTCGGCAGGACCGGGTAACAGGTATCAGAAGACGCAAAACAAACAAAGAAACCATATTGTTAAGAATGAGGAGGGTTGGAGAAGAGACCCCAAACACATCTGTAGACAGTGGCACATCCCGTCACAGAAGGGTCACAAGGAAGGGATGAGTCCACCAGGGCTGCAGTAAAGCATCAATGAAACACACAATATTCTTCTGGTTCCTTGAGGCTTTCTCACCCCCTGCCCCCCACTATCATGACGCCAGTCCTGCCTTTCACTGTGGGCTAAATGGGAGCATGTGTACAGGTGCAAATAAGAGATAAGAGCTCACGACACACGGAAGCCAGCAACAGGAATGGGAATAGTGATATCAGAAAGGTAGGGGGAAGGTGGGGTGAGCAGGGGAGGAAAGGGGAAACTCATCTCAATGATCAACACATGATCACACTCCCTCCCCTCCAGGGGGACAAACAACTGAAACCATGGTGGAAGCGAGACAACAGTTGTTGTAAGATATAAAAATAATAACAATTTATAATTTATCAAGGGGTCATAAGGGGGGAGAATGATGCCAATATATGTACAAATATGGTTGATACAATTGATGTGAGCATTGTCATAAGAGCTGTATGCAGATTTGACTGGAAAACACTCATAAAGGCTAACAAACAGACTTTGAACTATTTATGGGCTTTTACATTTTTGTCAGTTGCTTTCTTTTTGTTATTGTTTTGTTGGTTTTGACTTCCTTTGTTGTTTTATTTGGCCTTGCCAGGTTGTTGCACTTATTAATGTGTCTGCATGTTGTCTATCTAGATAAGATAGGTAGAATAAATAATTTGGAGATAAAATGAATGGGACTACTGGTTCTGGGGGGGATACGAAAAAAGGGGAGGTGGGAGAAAAGAAGGAGGGGGTAACCAACTCAGGGACAAGGGAACAACAAGTGAACTATAATCAATGGAAGGAAGGTCATAGGATGCCTAGTGAAGCTTAATCAAGGACAATGTAGCAATGAGGAATTACTTAAACCCGAATGAAGGAAGACATGATGGTGGGACAAGAGGCAAGTGAAAGGAAATAGAGGAAAAGAAAGAGGAGGCAAAGGGCATTTACAGAGGTGTAAATACAGGCATGTATCTATGTAAATATATAAAATGAGAGGGGAATAGAACTATGTACTCATATCTATACATTAAGAATTAAGGTTGCAGATGGACATTGGGCCTTGACTCAAGTACTTCCTTAACACAAGAACACTTTCTTCTAACAATCCAGCATTCTGTGATGCTCACAATCCCAACACAATTGCTGAAGACAAAATAGGTACATTAGCAAATGTGGTGAAGAAAGCTGATGGTACCTGGCTATTTAAAGATATAGTGTCTGGGGTCTTAAAGGCTTGAAGATAAACAAATGTCCATCTAGCTGAGAAGCAACGAGGCCCACATAGAGGAAGCACACCAGCCTGTGTGATCATGTGGTGGCGATGGGATCAGGTATGAGGCATCTAAGACCCAGAACAAAACTGTTTAGGCAGAAACGGGAATTGGTGGGGCAGGCAAGTGGAAGAATATTTTGAGGACAGTACTCAATGGTATGCAACAACTGAGGAAGGCCTTCGTAGCCCTGACGCAAATGGATAGCAGCTTCCATAGCATTGTTACATTGTTACTGAGTTCTAACTGCCCACTTTGCTGAACATCAAGCTCCCATAGCATTGTTACATTGTTACTGAGTTTTAACTGCCCACTTTGCAGAACATCCAGCTCCCATAGCATTGTTACATTGTTACTGAGTTCTAACTGCCCACTTTGCAGAACATCCAGCTCCCATAGCATTGTTACATTGTTACTGAGTTTTAACTGCCCACTTGGTAAAACAGCCAAACTGGAATAAAAATTTCCCAGCTACTCCCTTCCCCCAGACCCGGGTTATAAAACTCTCCATCTCTCGCTTTTGACAGCGTGACTTTGTGGGGCTCCAACTGTGCACCCCCACCCCGTGAACCTCACCCAGGAGTTCAGGATGCTCCCATCCCTTTCTCTGCTCCCCCTTCCCTCCCCAGAGCTCTGAAATAAACCTTTGAAATGGTTTTATACCTTTGCTTTCTTTCCGTTGCCAAATCAACCTCACAAAAAACATACCCAAGGTGAATGGGGGTGGAGGGGCATGGAGTGGAGATCCAATGCCCATCTGTAGATAATTGGACATCCTCTCACAGAGGGGTCACAAGGAAGAGATAAGCCATTCAGGGTGCAGTATAGCACTGATGAAACACACAACTTTCCTCTAGTTCTTTGGTGCTTCCTTCCCCCCACTATCATGACCTCCGTTCTACCTTACAAATCTGATTAAACAAGAGCATGCACACTGCTACAGATAAAAGCTCACAACACAAGGAATCCAGGATAGAGAAAACCCTCAGGGCCAACAAGAGTAGAGACACCAGTAGGATTAGAGGAGGGTGGGGGGAGAAAGGGGGAATTAATCACAAGGATCAACTATAACTCCCTCCCAGGGGGTGCGGATAACAAAAAAGTGGGTGAGGGGCAATGAGGACGAGGTAAAATATGAAAATAATAATCTATAACTTATCAAGGGTTTGTGAGGGAAGGGGAGGAAATGGGTAGCTGATATCAGGGGCTCAAGTGGGAAGAGAATGCTTTGAAAATGATGATGGCGGCATATGTGCAAATGTGCTTGGCACACTGGATGAATGTATGGGTTGTGATAAGAGATGCAAGAGCCCCCAATAAAAGTATTTAAAAAAAAACCCCAAAACCCAGATCTAGGAAAAACAAAAAAGAGGTGTACGAGCCCCCCCAAAACATCAAACTCACTGCCATTGTGTAGAAGCTGACCGATAGCGGCCCTGTAGGACAGTGTGGACAAGCCCCTGTGAGCTCCTAAGAGGGCAACAATTTCTGGACATGGAAAACCTCATTCTTGCCTAAGGAGCAGCTGCAGATTTTGAACAGCTGATGTTTCGAAGAGCGCCCAACACATAACCCCAAGGACACCTTCTAAGCACAGACTAGGCAGAAGGCAATGGTTTAGATCGAAAGCGCTAAATCCATTTTTGCCTCTTCACATAGATTTAGCCCTAATTGAATTATTCCCAATTTGCCCTCGGGCAGAGTGTTTGAAAGTAGATTATTATAGCTCCCCTGGTCTGGTTAGGGAGGGCACCCCTGGCCTTTGTAAGTTGCGTGGTGGTGTCCTTGATGGGATTTGAGGCACTTGGTCTACATAGTCATTTTCCTATTGCCTTCAGGGACCTTTGGATTTCTACCTTTGGACCATGGTGTCTTGATCACATCCTTCCTCTTGACAGGTATATATCATACTGTATATAGCATTCTCAAAATGTCCCAGCTACCAAAACAGAGCACAGGAGGATGGGAAGGGTATGAGTAGAAAGGTGAGTAAAAGGAACGTTCTTTGCCAGAACAGTCTACATCAGCGGTTCTCAGCCTTCCTCATGCCGCCACCCTATCATACAGGTCCTCATGTGGTGGTGACCCCCAACCACAAAAAATATTTTTGTTGCTACTTCATAACTGTAATTTTGCTACTGTTATGAATCATAATGTAAATATCTGATATGCAGGACGTATTTTCATTGTTATAAATTGAACATCATTAAAGCATAGTGATTCATCACAAAACAATATGTAATTATATATTGCGAAATATTCATTTCTAATGACAAATAAATGAAATTTTGTCTTGAAGCATGGTGTAGCATGGGTAACAGTCTTCACGCCGGGTACTCCTGGGTGGGCGTATCTGCATGTGGACGGACCCACCTGGAGCAGGATAGCGTGGCCCTGTCTTGGTTCCTACAATCATCAGAAATAAGGGTTTTCTGATGGTCTTAGGCGACCCCTGTGAAAGGATCTTTCGAACCTCAAAGGGGTCTTGATCGACAAGTTGAGAGCCGCTGACTTAGATTAAGAGAACTAAGTCTATTTCTGCCTCTCCGAATAGATTCAGTCCGATTGAATTATTTCTGATTGTAGACAAACAACATGAAAAGTTTTGCCCTCGGGCAGTGTGTTTGAAAGCGGATCACTCCAGCTCCCATAATCCAGTCAGGGAAGGGCTGCCTGGCCTTTGTAACTCCCTTCCTTGTGGCCTTGATGGTATCTGAGGTCCAGTACCTGGGTGGTCTGCAGTCATTTTGCTAATGCTTTCAGGGCCCCTGGGATTTCTACGTACTGACTATAGCTTCTTGATCATATGCTTCTTCTTGACTTGAATACCTCTTCCAGGTATAAAGCACTTTCAAAATGTCTGAATTACCAGAATGCAATGTAGGGTGGTGGGGAGTGTGCGACCATAAAGCAAATAAAACTGGAGTTTCTTTTCTAGGGCAGTTGACATTCTGGTGGGAAGAACTATAGAGAACCATACCATAGCCTCTAGGAAAAGAATGTATGGAAGCAAAATAAACAAGCAATGGTGAAACGGAACTCACGTCTCTGCTGGACTTAATATTTAACCATTGTCATAGTTCTGGTCTTGACATGAATTAAGTTTTTATAATACATTATTAAGGTAGGACAAAAATTATTCTTAATGGAAGCAAGAAAGAGCAAGGTCCCAATGTCAGGGAGAGTAACAAAAGGAACCAAAACATATGGAGAGGTGGAAGTCAGAGAAGACCATTTCCCTTTTCAATGCAGTCTCAGCATAAAGGAGGTGGGGGGTAGAGCAGGGGCCTGGTTGAAGGGGGGTGACTCCTGCTCACAGCCAATCAATGACTGAAATGATTCATGGAGGACATCAAGATTCTAGGCAGGAACCCGTCCAGATCACAAGGACACAGCTGAAATTGGGGCGCATACTCATCATCTGTAGGAGGAGGTACTTTGTAAGAAGCCAGCCAATCATGGAAAGTCTCTTCTACTATCTAGTCAGTGAAAGAAAGTCTGCCATTATTCATATTAATATCTTAATTTCCCATCCAATGGTTAGCTTTAAGATTAGGTAAGATATCATTCTGCATGTAATCCTTTAATAAATTCACTTGTTCCATTCCAACATGTTTCTGTTTCCTGTATGAAATACTCCATAGGGATATGCCAAGGAAATATGAACCATCCAATTCACTCTAGTAATATGAGTAGGTTGCCAATCCATATGGGCATTATTTATCCTCCAAAAATATGTCTCTGTGATTATTGGATGGTTACAGAGAAGTTTTACAGTAATGTACCACTTGTTTCAATTCGGTTAGGGATGAAATTATTTAATCAGATACTAAATAAACTAAAAGCTGTCTAGCACATATTCTAAGCTATATTTTCATTCCCCTCTGATTCTCAAGTAGCATGCTCATCCATATTCAATTTCTACTTCCCATCCTCAATGGTTTTTCAAAGGCACCAGGCATTCAACAGCCCCTACACCTAGTTGAATGAGCAGCCACCATAGCAAACTTCAGGCCCAGAAGCCCTTGGGAACAGCCACCACTCACCAAGGGCTGGAGCCCTGTTTGGATTCATTTTTGTATCCACTTGGGTGGGTCATGACTCTCTTGACTTGGCAAGTGGGTGGATGGGATCGGAAATCCCACTGCCACACCCATGATGCCATCAGCCATGAGCACCTATCAGTTGACAGGGAGTTCCCTTGTGGGAGTGGCTAGCACAGACTATAAAAGGTATTCATTCTGAGCACAACTTTGCAGTTCCTTCTGCTCCATCAGGATCCAGCTCCAATCTGATCTGAGGTTTCCTGAACTTGAGGCCGTTGTCTGTTACACTGCTTGCTGACCTCGGGATTCCTGAGCCTCTGAAGCCTGGGAGCCAACAGGCTTGCTGCCTGCTCTGCGGTTCTCAGGATTTTCCAACCTCGACCAATCACTTGGTGAGTTCCTGGAGATAAATTGTGTTTGTGTAGCAAAAGACATATAATGCCAAATGTGCAACAGGTTGCACATAAGCACACTTTTGTCTTCTGGAATTCTCATTTCTTGTAATGCCATCCAGTATGGACAGAATTATCCCCCCTTCTCATTATTTGAGCACAAAATAATATCAATTTCTTTTTCATGACATGTTGGTCGCATTTTAGTTGGCTACTCTAGGTGAGCAACCTAGGAAGTGAGATAGGTCAAGGGAAAGGCGATCCCCAGGAAGCCCTTCGCAATGAGCTGGGCTCATTCATTCCAGTGCAACTGCTTTGTTGCTGTTGGAGTCACCGAGTGAGGGGTGTGCGTGGCTGCTGCTGGGGAGCACAATCTCAAAGGAAGAGCCCTGAATAGCACCAACAGAGTGTCCTTCCCTGAATGAAAGATTAGGGAGAATGAACAATAAAATATTTTATTTAGGCAGGTTTAAAAAAATAATTGTTAAACCTTTTATTGTGAATTCAGTAGTGGTTTGGAGTAGATGCATTTAGGCAGTTTTTAAGGAGTACTCTCCACCTATTACAAAGGTAGGGTATTTTTTTTTCTGTCAAGGGACATTTGAATATTTATAATATCATTGCAAAACCATACTGTGCAAACATTTCATTAACTCTCCCCTAATGTGATGGCGGGCTGCCTCTCCTTGGTGAGGACCGTGATGTCACCATGGATGGATGCTTTTTTTCAGCATTTATAAAACCTGAGGGTCAGATACTCCCCACATGTGATCTATTGTTTCGACTTAACTTAAAAATTTATGTGAAGAGTTTACTTATGATCTCAATTTCAACCTGCATCAGAGCTTCATGTGAGCATCATTTTTGCAGGAAGTTAAGAATGACATTGAAATCCCTAATAAATGGACAGGGTTTACAAATAGATCGAGTTTCTGTTTAATTCCTTCTGATCATTAACAGAGGATATAGATCATTGTGTCCTGAGGCACAATGCTTTGGAAAGTAAATTACCTCCAGCCCGCTGCAGCCAGCTCAAAGGTGTGCCGTCTCTTGGGGCTTGCCTGGGTGTCTCCTTGATGGAGATCACTGGCTGAGAACCATGCAGTCTTTGGCAAAGTCAACACCCATGCTTTGACTGTTTTAACCAAAGACCCAGAACCACGTTTTGAAACTCTTATGCGACTTAAATACATGTGCCAATCATGACCATGTTCCTTCTTCTGTAGCCCCACCTAGGACTGAGAACTCTTGATCTGCCATTAATCATGACCTTGTGAAAGTGTGTTTTACTTCCACGCCCTATTTAACTGGAGTCCCAACCAAGACTCCTCATAGACCATTATGACCTTTGTTAATGGCCTCCCTCATTTCCATGACGTGTCTGTCATTCTCATTTGTCTTTGTCTTGTGACATTTAGTGAGTGTTGTCCTTGAGTTATATTTGACTGGGGTCCCTTTTGGCCCCTAAAACAAAGACCAAGAATAAAATAGGATTGTTAAGTTTTCATATCAGATGGAATCTCTGGAGGCCTTGAAAACTTGACTCTAGAAATAAAGGAAACTTTAAGGTGCCTTCACATTTCCATAGAGCCAGGGAAACGCAGCAGAAGTAAGCACTCTTGGCATCACAGACCTGTGTTTCCAGGCTTCCAGAAACTTCAGTGAATCTTTCTGTGTGTATTCTCATCTGTAAATGGTTCATTTGTTATCTGTCCGATTTGCCTTTACTGCCTAGAATTCTTGTGACTCAAAATCTATTCTGAATCCTACAGGCAGAAAACTCCAGTACTGCTCACCACTCACAGAGAGCTACCATCTAGTGAAGGCTAAGGTTGTGTGCTAATTTGGCGAGGACATGAGTCTCTGGTAGGGCCGTTTCCTTGTACTCAGACCCCAGGCTGGCTCTAGAATAATGCCATCATGTCCATGACGCCATCTGCCATAAGGAGTCCACCAGGTAGAGAGGGGTTTCCTCCTGGAATGGTTTGCATGGACTATCAAGGGACATTCGCTCTTTTTTTACATTTTATTAGGGGCTCATACAATGGGACATTCATTCTTAAGAAAATTTTCTTTGATTTTTTGCTCGCTTGGGAGCCTGCTTTCACCTTATCTCATTTCAGGTTTCTTGGACTTGACTCAGTAGCCTGTTCTAGTGCTTGCTGATCTTGGGATTGCCTACATTCTGAAACTAGGGAGCTGTAGCCTTTCTCTCTGACCTGCCGATCTTCAGTCCCTGGCCATCAGTTGCTGAAGCAACTTGTGTCAACAGAAGCCTTCAGCCTGCATGGTGACCCCACACTTGGAATGTGCCAGCCTCTACCACCTTGTGAGTCATTTCCTTGCAACAAAACCCACTCTCTCTCTCTCTTGTATATATATTTAATATTTCCTTGCATTGAGCATGCTATTAATACAAATCTACAGAGTAGTCGTGATCACTTTATTAGGAATTACAACAATTGAGGTATAGCAAGCCAGAATCTTTAGTCAACATAGTCTTCGGTTTGAAGGGATAGCTATTAAGACAGACAGATAAAATATATAGAGAGAAATACCTGGCCATAGAGTGGCCTATTTGGGGGTGCTTGTGTCTACATTTCTATGAGAGGATAACTGAGGTCATGCATTTACAAAATGATGAACTGGACGATCCATGTCAACACAACCTTCTGGGGGTTATGCCAAGTCGTCAATGTGCATGCAGGACTAAAGAGGCAATTGTTTCCTTCTAGGGATTAAGGGAGCCATCCTGCGACTGAGAAGGAGCCCTCAAGGTCATGGAGAGAGAACGTGCCCTAGTCTCAGTGAAGATGGCTGCAACATCTCCAGACATGGAAGCAGCAGGCGGGGCTGGCAGTCAAGGAGCCCAGTGGGGACAGCGCCCCCTTGTGCCTGGGGCCAGTGGAGATGCGGAATCCCCATGTGCCATCAAGGAGCGCAGGGAAAGGCAGGAGCCAGAGGAGAGGGAGCTTGAGGAGTTGCTGGACTATGAATCGGAGCCATCGCCTGAACACGGGGAGCACTCACTCCAGTTCTGCTCCGAGCCCCGCAAACCCCCTGGAACTCTGAATCACTCTGAGGGTGAGCCTGTGGACCCCGCCATTGAGGACCAGCTGCTGGAAGCCATCAAAGCTCAGGTCAGAGAGACGACGACGACGGAAGAAGTTGACAAGGTTAAGGAGCTGCAGAAAGAGCTGGCACAGCAGATGAAGATGCATTCACCTCCAGGCAATCATGCCCAAGTGGTCCTGTATCCTGAGGAGAAGAAGGAGGCCGATGTCCGCTCCATCTACATTGGCAATGTGGACTACGGAGCCACAGCAGAAGAGCTGGAAGCACACTTTCGTGGCTGTGGGTCCATCAACCGTGTCACTATCCTCTCTGACAAGTTCACTGGCCACCCCAAAGGGTTTGCATACATAGAGTTCTCAGACGAGGAGTCAGCGAAGACTTCCTTGTCCTTAGATGAGTCCCTTTTTAGAGGCAGACAAATCAAGGTGACCCCCAAACGAACCAACAGACCAGGCATCAGCACCACCAACCGGGGCTTCCCAAGAGCTCGCTATGGTGGCCGCACCACCAACCCCAGATCAGGCTCTCAGTCCTATGCACGTTTCCACCGCAGGCCTTGGGGCCCAGTCTACTGGAAGCGCCCTGTGCACAGGGGTCGCCCCAGAGCCACCTTGAGGTATTCCCCTTACTAAGCAGATGGTGTGTTGAGTGTAAATTCCCCTCCCCACCTGGAGGGGGAACATGATTGGGCATCTTAAGCAATGTCTTCTTATTTCTTTTTGAATATAAATTTGCGTTTGTTTTTATTTGTACTTTAATTAGAAGTAATGGGAGGAATAGGAGGGGGGACAGTAGGTACATGTCTTTTCAACTCCTTTCCTGGTGATAAGTTGTTTAATTTCTTTGAAGATAGTTTAAGAGTAAAAATGTTCAAAAGAGAAAAGGTTAGGATTTGAATGGTCTTCTTTGGAATATTAAAGAATTAACTCAGGGAAACCTATCACTGCAAGCCCTAGTTCTTCAATGTACAAGAGGAGAAAGCACTGCTTCTCGTGGCTTTCACTCCGGAGCAGCCACTGTGTCCACCAACCCATTGCGCTCGGCCTCTGGCACTTTATCAAGCTGATTCCCACTCCAGGGTCAAGTCCTTCCTCACAGCACACACAGTAACAGAACCCCCCCCCCCCCATTCTCCCTTTCAATGGGCACCACTTCTTTTCCTTTCTTTTTTGATACTGTTATTTATTTTAAAAACATTTTCCCCAAACAGTTTCATTGACACTTAATTCGCAGATCACACAATTCATTATAATCCTTGGCTTTGCCTTCTCAAACTGCCCTTTGACATTTGTGACTCAGCTTTCTGGTTTCCTCGTTTTTTGGCCCATGCTGTAGGCACTCCAAGGAGAAAATCCCGCTTCAGAGTCTCTTCTGACACTCCCCTTGATCTTTTTTCCTATCTTTTAATGATGTTTCACTTTCTGGATGAAGGAGCTTCTTGGTGTCCTCCCACAGCTCATTCCATCTTCTCTCCTTACTGTTCAAGGCGTCACAGCGATTCTGGGAATGTTCTCAAAACACAGGTGGGATTGGCTCAAGGTTACATTTTCCCTGCCGAAGACTTGTTTTAATTTTCTTCAGTCTATCCTGTACCTGCAAATGAGCAACTGGTGGTCTTTTCCGCAGCCAGCCTGTGGCTGAGTTTTAGCTGCTGAGGTGAAACTTCTCCATCATCTGTTCCCACAGACGTCATCACTTGGATTTCTGTACGTTCCATCTGAGGCAGACCGTGTGTAAAAGTCTGTCCATTTTATACAGTTGGAACAAGAGATTTGCTATGAACAAGTCGTTCGTGGTGTAAAATTCTGTCATGCATTCCCCAGCGTCATTTCTATCACCCAGACCAAGATTATTCAACAATGACGACAGTGTACATTGACAAGAAACTGCCAGAAGTTGAGGCTGGAATCAGAAGGAATTTCAACAAGGGACATCATTGCTGATGTCACATGGATCTTACTTCAGAGAAGAGAATACTAAAAGCATGTTTACTTGTGTTTTTTTTTGACTATGAAAATGCACATGAATTTATGACCCATAAAAAACTATGAATAACCTGGAGATGGGATTTCCAGAACCCCTCTTAGTGAGGATAAGAACTCCAATATTGACCGAGAGCCAGTTGTGCAGACACAACAAGGGATTAGTGCATTTTTAAAATTAAAAAAAAAAGTTCTTCATGGTTGTATCCTCTAGCCATACTTATTCAATCGGTATGCTCAGGAAATAATCAGAGAAGATGGCTTCTATGAAGAAAATTTGGAACCCAGATTGGAGGAATACTGATCTGAGACAGGCAGAAGATAGACACCACCTTGCTTGCTGAAAGTGAGGAGAACTGAAGCACTTGCTGATGGAGATGACAGAAGGCAGCCTTCAAGAATGGATTAAAATTCAGAATACACAAGTCCAACATCCTCACATTCAAACATTAGGAAGCAAACATCATGACACAGGGAGATAAGGTTGAAATGGTGAAGGATCTTTCTTGGATTTACTTTTCATGCTCATGTAAGAATCAATAGAGCGATAAAAAGATGAATTAGATTAGTTAATTGTGTGGCATAAGAACTCCTTAGAGTATTGAAAAGCTAGCATGTTACTTTGAGGATTAAGGTGCACCTGACCCAAGGCATGGTATTTTCCATGGACTCATATGCATGTGAAAGTTAGACATTGAATAAAGAAGACTGAAGGAGAAGTGGTATCTTTGAATTGGGTGCCCCAGAGGTATACAGAAATAACAAGGCTGAAAGGCAAACCCATCTTTCTTGGAAGAACTACAGCCAGAATTCTACTTAAAGGCAAGAACTGAAAGATATCCTCTTACATATTTTGGACATATTGTCAGGAGAGACCAAACCCTGCAGACAGACCGCATGCGCGAAACACTAGAGGGACCGTGAGAAAGAGGAAGGACCTCACTGAGCTAGATTGACACAATGCTTAAGGCAATAGGCTTGGCATAGTGACCATGGCAAGGATAGCCCGGGACAGTGCAATGTCCCCTTTTGTTGTGGGCAGGGTTACTAGGGTCGGAAGGAACCAGTTAGCACCTAACAACAGCAGGCAATGCAATAGCTCACTGGGATCACAGAGACTTACGCAGTCAGCACCACAATCAGCTCACTGGGATCACAGAGACTTACGCAGTCAGCACCACAATCAGCTCACTGGGATCACAGAGACTTACGCAGTCAGCACCACAATCAGCTTTAAGACATTTTATTCATTTTGGTAGGCATTGCTTTTAGCTCTCCACTTTCCCCCAACTTCCCGTACCCCCAACTTCCCATACCCCCAACTTCCCGTACCCCCAACGTCCCGCACCCCAACTTCCCGTACCCCAACTTCCCGTACCCCAACTTCCCGTACCCCCAACTTCCCGTACCCCCAACTTCCCGTACCCCCAAGGAACCAGTGATCCAGTTACTGTCTCTGTAGATTTATCTATCCTGAATTTCATAGCGCAAACAAAGCATTAAAAACCAAAAACAGCTGAAAAGAACATCAATCGGATAAAATTTCAAAAGAAAAAGGCAGAAAACAGTAAAAACTAGAACAATTTAAAATGGATGATATGGGACATCAAACAATAGGGTAGTACATCTTACCCTAAATGCATCCGTAACAATCCCCTTTCTGTGCATTCTGTATGATTGTAAGGCTATCCCTGATACATAGTCACAGAGGATTCACTGAAGGATTCCAAAGTGATATCTAATAATACTACATTTTAATCTCACTACATCTGCCATACAGACTAGACATTGTTCTCTGATAATAGGGCTACTAATATATCTCAATTATGACCAGAGGTGAGTCACTGAAGGCTAAATCTATGTGTGCACCCTGCCAATGGATATGGGACTTCCACTGTCATCCATAGGCTTCTGTAAACCAGTTGTTCACAATTTAAATCTGATACCATTCCCTCCTACAGATTTGGAGAATATGATTTGCTGTCCTTAGACCACACAGCCTGCTGTACTCCTTCCATGTGGTCTTAGCTGACTCCTCACTTAGAGGACCTTTTACTTTGAAAACAAGCCTTGAAGATCCAGACGCTGTTCTTAAGGATAGGTGGGGACCATCTAGCAAAGCCATATCAGATAAATGGAGTGTCCTTTGATTGGGGCTGAAATTAAGTACAAGGCCTAAATCCATTCATGCTTCTGTGGTTTATATATGTCTTCGCTAGCTCAAGGGCATGGAACTGACAGATGCCAGACTTTAGTTGAAATCTATTGCATAGAGTGTGTCCAATGAGTGGTGGCCTGAAACTGCCAAATGTTTACTATCTTTAAAAAAAATTATTATTAAATACTTTTATTGGAGGCTATTACATCTCTTATCACAATCCATACATTCATCCAGTGTGTCAAGCACCTTTGCACATATGCTACTATCACCATTTTCAAAGCATTCTCTTCCCACTCGAGTCCCTGATATCAGCTCTCCATTTCTTCCTCCTCCCTCCCCTGCCTTCACTCATGAACCCTTGATAAATTATAGATTATTATTTTCATATCTTACATCGTCCTCTGTCATGCCTCACCCATGTTTCTGTCGTTCATCCCCCTGAGACGGGGTTATAGGTTGATCCTTGTGATCAATTCCCCCTTTCTCTGCCCACCTCCCTTAATCCTCCTCGTATCTCAACTCCCATTCTTGGCCTGGGAGGGGGTGGGGTGTTTCTATCCTGGATTCCCTGTGTTATGGGCTTTGATTTGAGGCAGTGTGCATGTACTGGTCTAGACTGATTTGTAAGGTACAATGGAGTTCATGGTACTGGAGGGGAAGGAAGCACCAAAGAAGTAAAGTTGTTTCTATGGGTGCTATACTGCACCCCGAATGGCTCATTTTTTCCCTGTGATCCCTCTGTGAGGGGATGTCCAATTGTCTACAGATGGGCATTGGGTCTCCACTCCATGCCCCACCCCACCCCCATTCATCTTGGGTATGATTTTGTTCTGGGTCTTAGATGAATGGTACTTGATCCCATCGACACCTCATGATCACACAGGCTGGTGTGCTTCTTCCACGAGGGCTTTGTTGCTTTTCAGCTAGATGGCTGCTTGCTTATCTTCAAGCCTTAGAGACTCTACTATATATCTTTTGATAGCTGGGCACCATCAGTTTTCTTCACCACGTTTACTTAGGCACCCATTTTGTCTTCAGCAATCGTATCAGGAAGGCGAGCATCACAGAATGCCAGGTTATTAGAATTAAGTTTTGTGTTTAGAGAGTGCTTGAATCGAGGCCCAATGTCCATCTGCAACTTTAATTCTTAACATATAGACATGAGTACACAGTTCTATTCCCCTCTCATTATATATTTACATACGTGTATGTATATTTACATATATACATTTACATATTAACACACAATGTTTACAGGCATATTTTACATACATATGTACATATATACATGTGTGTACATATATACATGTATATTTACATATGTACATATGAACATGTCTGCATTTAGGCCTCTATAAATGTCCTTTGCCTCCTGGTTCTTTCCTCTATTTCCTTTTACTTTCCTCTTGTCCCACCATCAGTTTGGCCTTAATTTGAGTTTAGTAATTCCTCACTGCTACATTTCCCTAGATTAGGCCCCACTAGGCATCCCATGCCCTTCTCTCCATTGATTTTAGCTCTCTTGTTGCAACAGAGCAGCAAGGGGAATAAAGTGATAAAATCCCTGGGAATACCAAAATAGACTTTGGAGACGGAGTGTAGCACCCCATCAGACTTGACTGGAATCGCTTCTCAGCCTTTGGGCTAAGATCAGGTGTAGTATCAAGTGCAGACTCGACTGGAAAACACTTGTAAAGGCCCAAAACAGACCTTGAAACAGGCTTTCCATATTTGTCAGTGGCTTTCTTTTTGTTGCTGTTATTGTTTTGTTGGTTTTGACTTCCTTTATTGTTTTATTTGGCTTTGCTGGGTTTTGTGCTTATTATGTATCTGCATGTCTATCTAGATAAGATATGCTGAAAAGAATGGAACAATGGTTCTGGGGGTATATGGGAGAAGGGGAGGTAGAAAAAAGGAAGTGGGGGCAACCTACATGGGACAGGGGAACAATAAATGTTTACTATCTTGATTCCCTCCTTGTTCCATGATGACAGTATTAAACTGGTTGTCATGGCTCTGTTGTGAATGAATCTTATTGGTAGAATTACCTTATTTTCACCTTCCATTGTTTGTGTAGATAGTTTGTGGTCACTTGAGAGTTTAATCTGTGCCAACTCATGAATTGAGGTTTATTTCCTGTTCTTAACATAAAAAAAAAAATCTGTGCCTTTGGTTCAACCACTGATAATATGAATGTGTAGTGGTACCACTACCAACTGCTTATCAATAGGTCTGCAGTTCAAAACCCCCAGACAGCTCCACAGGGGAAGGGTGAGGTTCTCTATGACTTTGAAGATTGGCAGGCTCAGAGACGCACAGCTGCGGCTGACAAGTCAGCTGCACAGAAGAGAAGACAGTTGATCCAAAGTCCAAAATCTTCGGTGGTGACATAGAACACATCCATGTGATTAAAAGGCTTGGATTTGAGACACCTCAACGTCCAGCTCAGGGAGCGCCGCCCTGGCTTGCTTAGCTTGTCTCCAAGAGGATGCGCACACTGGATTTGTTCTCCGCCAACACTGGCCACCAGCCACTGGGGAAGGAGCGACGTGCTGGGCTGCTAACCACAAGGTCGGCAGTTCCAAACCCCCAGCTGCTCAGGGTGGGGGAGGAAAAAAATGAGACTTTCTTCTCTTGTGAGGAGTTATAGCCTTGGAAACTCATCCCCTGGGAACCCTGTCCGATGGGATCACTGTGAGTCAGAGTGGAGCCAAAGGCAGTGAGTTTGGTTTGGGGTTGGCCCGCCTACAGGGGGACAGAAGTGCATTTGAGACTGCACAGGCCAGTGTCTGCGCTGAGGGAGCCAAAAGGAGCGCAAAGGTCCGCACTGGTGAGCTCCTGTCCCATCCCGTGGTTCTCCCCTGGTTCTCCCCGGAAGAAAGATGCCGCTAGACCACGGAGCCTGCTTCTCTCACACAGGGTTGCGGCGGGAAGACCTGGCTATCAGAGAGAAAACAGTCAGGTCAGCCCAAGAGTTGCTTTAGGAGGCTTGGGCCCTGTGGGGCGGGGGCAGGCGTGTTCTTCCTGGGCTCGGGGATGAACCAAGAGGACACGGAGAAAGATGGTTGGGGATTCCTTTCATGCTGCTTAAATGCAAACACCCCCACCGCCATCCCCAACTCCACTCCAGCCATCAGGCACAGAGCCCGGGCAGGATGCCTAAGAGCCGCAGATGGGATGGTCCCTGTTCCCATTTCCCACAGCAGGGGCTAGCTGCAGCAATGGCTCCACGAGGCAGGCGCACTCAGGGCCCAGACTTCTAATCAAAGAAGCAAGGCCTCCTCTTTGCCGTTCCCCTGGCAACCAGAGACTCCTGACACAGGCTCTGGAGTCTGAGGACATCCTGGAGGGTCAGCCCAGCAGAAGGGGCAGGGCCACACCTCTGTGCTCCAAGGCCTCAGACAGGGTCTTTGTGGCTCACAGCAGGCTGTGGAGGGAGCTCTGGTCATGTCTCTGGAGCCCCAGATGCCTCACCAGAGCAGAACCCCAGAAAAACAGTTGCTGTTGATGCAGGAGGCTGAGGTGGCAGCTTCAGTCCCCAAGTCTTCGGCTAGGGTTTTGGAGTGAAAATAACTCACTGCCATTGCCTCATCCATCATAGTGAACCCTCTAGGAAAGGGCGGAGCTACTCCACGGGGCTTCCCACTCTGTGCATCTACGTGGGAATGCACAGTCTCTTCTTACTCCCAGGAATCGGCTAGTGGACTTGAACTACTGACCTTTAGGTGGCAGCCCAACACTTAGCCCACTACGGGACCAGAGTTCCTTTTTGTGGGAAATCTACACAGCACAAGATGCATCCTACAATTTGTAACCTGCTCCCTCTCCTTATCTCAATGATCCCAGGATGGGAGACTCTGCCTCAGGGACTCTGGACATGTCGCCAGGAGAGACCCATCCTGGAAAAGGATGCCAGGCCTGGGGAAGTAGAAGGGAAGATTCAAAGAGGAAAGGCGCTGGTGAGATGGATGGACACAGTAGCCGCAGCAACGGGCTCCAGCCCAGCAACCATCGCAAGGATGGCGCAGGGCCCGGTGTGCTTCCTTCTGTTGTGCTTTGGGTCGAATGAACAGCAGCATTCAATCAACTCACTGCCCTCTGCGCTTTCCTTTAGCCATGCCGGTTGCTTTTCTATAAACCCGGGAACCTTCCTTGAATTAAACAATAAACCAGCCCAACTCACTGCCAAAAAAAAAGAGGTTTGGATTTGGCTCCGCTTCAGAAGGTATGAGCTGAGATGGCCAGCAAATAGGAAGAGAAAGAGGCACTGATGGAAACCTCCAGATGGAAACCAAGACAGATGAAGATTCTGAAAATAAGATTGAATTTAAAACCCGCCTGGGCCGCACTGTCTGTGCATGCTCTTCAAGAGCAAAGCACAGGAGAGGAATCGGCTGTTCCTGCTGGGCCAACTGGCCTCTGTGGTGGACTGGATGCTGAGGATACTGGCACAGACACCCCACCACTCTTATCCGCAGCAAGGCCGATGGAAGCCCATGGAAGCCCAGAGCACCCTGACCACCAGCAGCATTGTCGTCAGCAAGCTCACCAGAGTCCTTCCTACCTTGGGCAGGGTACCCGGAACCAGGACCTCAGGAAGGATAAAGGGAAGCTGGAAGGGAAGAAACCTTCTGAAGCTGATACGAACTTTTATGAAGACCTTGGCCACTGTGTGCCTGCCATGACGAAGACACCTCGGGACAAGGAACGGGAGAATTACTGGCAAAGGGAGAGGGGCTGAGAGCAAGAGACCAAGAGCAGGGGAGGGAAAGAGGGAGGAGAGGAAGAAGAAGAGGCACAGCTACTTTGATAAGGCCAGAGTAGAAGATGAGCCCGTACATGTCGACAAAGGGCCCGGATCTGCTGAAGAGTCAATCAATCGATGGGGAAACGCGCTGGATCGGCTGCTTGGGATAGCACTGGATCTCTGAAGAAGTCGGAGACAAAAAGGAGCTGGGAGAGATTTCTTCGGCATGTCTGAGAGTTATGCACAATGCTAGACGGCCACGGTGGGTGATACGGCTGTGGACAGTGATGAGGTAGTGGACTCTAGTCAAATGGACCAGGCTAACAAGCCGGGCGCGTTAGGGCACTGAAACTTTGATACCAGGAGATACAGCGAGTGTATGACCACCAAGGAGTCTTTGCCCAAGGCTACATTCCGGTGTGGCATCAAGATGTCTGAAGGGCAGAAAACTAGACGCTTCAAAGAAACCCATGACACGGCAGAGCACGGTCACCAGTGGAAGATTAGTGCAATCATTGAATGCCAAAGACCAAATTACGATCTCCAGGAAAAATCACCGCCAGGATGGGTGCTTCACTGCTATCTCGCTATAGTTCCCAGAAAGCCTCTAGGGTCGTTTCTTTGCGTTGTTTCATTTCAAGTGTGTATATAAAACTTTTTTGTATGATCATTGAGTTCTATTATAATTGACTGACCTGCTGCCATAAGAAAAAAAAAAAGAAAACACACCAAGCAAGCACCAATTGAAAGTGCCCCTCCCAGGGTGTGCCTGGAGTAGATGTGAAGGAAATCCACTTACTAGTGCCCTCTGCCAGAGGGAAAGACTATTCATAGTCTGCTCGATTGTCAGAAGGGATTAGCTAGAGGCTTAATCCACTTGGGAGTCTGAGAATAGGGTTTCCCTCTCATCCACTGGATTTTAGGTGCTGGAAGCTCATTCCAACATAGAATGACCTAACACACAGCAGAAGAAAACACTGCCTGTTGCACACTGGTGCAGATAGGAGCTGGAGGCACAGGGAATCCAGGGCGGATGATCCCTTCAGCACCAGGGGTGTGAGGGGCGATACTGGGAGGGTAGAGGGAGGGTGGGTTGGAAAGGGGGAACTGATTACAAGGATCTACATGTGACCTCCTCCCTGGGGGAAGGACAACAGAAAAGGGGTGAAGGAAGACACCGGACAGGGCAAGATATGACAAAATAATAATTTATAAATTATCAAGGGCTCATTAGGGAAGGGGGTGCAGGGAGGGAGGGGAAAAAAAGAGGACTTGATGCAAAGGGCTTAAGGGGACAGCAAATGCTTTGAAAATGATGAGGGCAAAGAATGTACAGATGTGCTTTATACAATTGATGTATGTGTGGATTGTGATAAGAGTTGTATGAGCCCCTAATAAAATGCGCAATAAATAAATAAATAAAGCCAAAAAAAGAGAAATAAGTATCGGGGGGGGGGGGGAGAAGAAAACGCTGCCTGTCCGGCACCATCCGCACCATAGCTCCTGTTCTTGAGCCCATAGTTGCAGCCACTGTGTCAATGCATCTTCTTGAGGCCTTCCTCCTCACTCATCTCTCAAAGTGGACTCAGTGCAACCCTACAGAACCCAGCACAACTGCCCCTGTGTTTCTGAGACTGCAACCCTTCCCAGTGTAGAAACATTTTTCCTGAGGAGGGGCTGGGGATTTGAACAGCCCAACATTTTGGAGAGCAGTGTAAGCCTAATCCTTAACCACTAGTACAGTGGTTCTCAGCCTTCTTAATGCCGCAACCCTTAAGTACAGTTCCTCATGTTGTGGTGACCCCCAACCATAAAGGTATTTTCGTTGTAACTTCATAACTGTAATTTTGATATTGCTATGAATCGTAATGTAAATATCTGATCTGCAGGATGTATTTTCATTGTTACAAACTGAACATCATTAAAGCATGGTGATTAATCACAAAAGAAGATGTAATTATATATTGTGAAGCATTTATTTCTAATGCCAAATAAATGAAATTGTGTCTTGAAGCATGGTGTAGCCTGGGTAACAGTCTTCACGCCTGGTACTTGTATGTAGGCGGACCCCACCTGGAGACGGATAGAGGAGCGGTGTCTCAGTTCCTAAGACCATCGGAAATATGTGTTTTCTGATGGTCTTAGGCGACCCCTGTGAAAGGCTCACTTGATCCCAAAGGGGTAGAGACCCACAGGTTGAGAACCACTGCACTAGCACATCTTCTAACCACTGGCTTTGCAGCAAGGCAATGCCTGTGGTTGAGAGCCCTAAACCCATTTTTGCCTCTCACATAAATTCAACCCTGACAGAATTATTTCTGACTGTAGACCAACAACATGATAAGGTTTGCCCCCAGGCCGTGGGGTTGGAAAGTGGGATACTAGAGCTCACACAACCAGGTCGGGAGGGGCTTCCTGGCCTTTGTCGCTTGCTTGCTTGGACCTTGATGGGATTTGAGTTTCTGGATCTGCACAGTCATTTTGCGCATGCCCTCAGGGCCTCTTCGATTTCTACCTTCAGACCATACAGAGCTTCTTGATCCTATGCTTCCTCTTGATATGAACACCCCTCGCACGTGTGTGGCATTCTCAAAAGGTGTGAGTAATTGAAATGGAGGTGAGGGTGGTGGGGACGATGTGAGTGGGAAGAAGGCCAAAAGGGAGCTTCTTTGCTAGGACCGCCTACCGTCTGGTCCTGTGGTCAGAGCTCTACAGAACCGTACCACGAACCTCAAAAGAGAAATGGCTGGCAGGAATATAATGGGGGGAGAAGCAACGGTGAAATCAGAGGTTAATATTTAACCTCTGTCCCCTTTCTAGTCTGGCCATGAACTAAGTTTACATACAGTATTAAAGATTAGGAAAGATTGAGCAGTATGTCCCAGGCACTACAAACGGCATCCTAACGGTATAGAGAAAGATCAAGGGCAGAGTCGGGGGGATAACAGAAGGAATCAAAGCAGACAGGGAAGTGGAAAGCCAAGAAGGCGCCTTTCCTTTTAGAATGCAGTCTCCACATAAACTGAGGTGGGGGCAGAGAAGGGCCCTGGCTCGGAGGGGCGTGATCCCTGCTCATCAGTCAGTGACTGAATTGACTCATGCAGGGCAGGAAGAATCAAGCTGGGTCTTGTCTAGGTCACAAAGACATCGCCTGAGCTTGGCGTGCGCACTTATCATCTAAAAGAGGAGGGATTTGTAAGGATCCGGACAATATTATTACTTAGTCCCTAAAAGAAAGTCTGCCATTTTTTTGTAAAAATATGTTAATTTCCATCCAGTGGTTGGCTCTCAGATTCGTTAAGGCATCATTCTGCACAATCATGTGATCCTTTCATAAATTCACTTGTTTCCTTCCTGCTTGTTTCTGCCCCTCATTTGCATTCCTCCTTAGGAGTGTGCCAAGATCTGAGAGAGAGGCGGTTATCACCCAATTCACTCTAGTAACACTAGCAGGTTGGCAATTCATACCGGCATTGTGTATCCTGCCCAAAATACGTCTCTGTGATCAGTGGATGGTTGCAGACACGTTTTAAAGTAACGCACTGCTTGTTTCAGTCCTGTTAAGGAGGAAACTATTTAATCAGAGACCAAATGAACTAAAAGTTGCCTCCCATGCGTTATAGGGTAGATGCTCATTGCCCTCTGACTCTCAAGAAGCATAACCACCCATACTCAATGTCCACGCTCCATCCGCAGAGAGCTCCCAGGACCTCAGCAGCCCCCACACCTGGTGGAATGAGCAGGCCCAGAAGCCCTTGGGAACAGCCACCACTCACCAAGGGCTGGGGCCCTGTGTGGATTCATTTTTGTATCCACTTGGGTGGGTCATGACTCTCTTGGCTTGGCAAATGGGTGGATGGGATCAGAAATCCCACTGCCACACCCATGATGCCATCAGCCGTGAGCACCTATCAGTTGACAGGGAGTTCCCTTGTGGGAGTGGCTAGCACAGACTATAAAAGGTATTCATTCTGAGCACAACTCTGCAGTTCCTTCTGCTCCATCAGGATCAGGCATCCAGCTCCGATCATCGGATCTGAGATTTCCTGAATTGAGGCCGTTGTCTGTTGCACTGCTTGCTAACCTCGGGATTCCCGAGCCTCTGAAGCCTGGGAGCCAACAGGCTTGCTGCCTGCTCTGCGGTTCTCACATTCCTCCACTTTGGAAGCAGCTTGTGTCAACAGAAGCCTCCAGGCTGCCATCTGATTCAGAATTTGCCAACTTCGACCACTTGGTGAGTTATTTCCTTGATATTTCCTTGAGATGTGTGTGTGTGCGCCTGTGCGCACGCGTGTGTAAAAAGGCATATGAAGTCACAATATGCAACAGGTTCCGCGTGAGCAGACTTTAGTGTTCTGGATTTCCACTTCTCATAATGACATCCATTTTGCTCAGGATACTCTCTTCTGTTCCTTCTTTGAGCAGCAAATGTGATCTATTTCTTTGGCATGATGTGTCGGTTTAATTCTGGTTGGCGATTAAAGAAGGGCATCTTGGGAAATGAGGTCAAGGGAGAGGCTTATCCCTAGGAACTCCTTCACCATGAGTTGGAATTGATTCCATGGCGACTGCCTTGTTTCTGTTTGGCTCAATCAGTGAGGTGTCTGCTGCTAGAGAATGCAATCCAATCCAAACCGTTTTGTCCAGCCTCCAGGGAAGGGCCTATGTTGTCGGACACACACGGCCCCTCCTGGTGTGACAGGCTAGGGGCAAGAACTTAATGGAATCCTTTTTAAAGACTGTTTTTAAGGAGTACTTTCCATCTATTGTAGGGGCAGAGGATCCCTTTTTCTGTCACAGGACTTTTGAATATTCCTAACATCATTTGAGAACTATACTGTTCAAACATTTCATTAACTCACCCCTCATGGAGTGCCTGGACCTGCCTCTCTTTGGTGAGGCTTGTGATGATTTCTCCAGAGCTTATAACACCTGGGGGCTAGTTATCCCCCACACGTGAGCTATCATTTGGACCCTACCTTAAATAATGTGCGTAGAGTTTAATTACTATGCTATAAATTTCAACCTGTATGAGAGTCTCTTTTCTGAGCACCCCATTTGATGGAGGCTTTGGATAACAGTGGAATCCCAAATCCATTGGTGCAGTTCTCACGTAGATTAAGCCTCCACTGAATTCCTTGTGATCATTCATCAAGGATGTAGGTAATCTAGTCCTCAGGCACAACGCATTAGAAGTGGATTAGCTCCAGCCAGCCCACCAAGAAACACTCTTGGGGCTTGACTTGGGGTCTCCTGGAGGGGGATCACCCCCTGGGGACAGTGCAGTGGGTGGCATAGTCCATATCCATGCCTTGACTGCCTTGGCCAGAAGGCCCAGAAGCAATTTTTAAATTCTACTCTCTCATATGAAATATCTGGTCCGTTTCCTCTTCTGCAGTCACACTAGGACTGTGCAGTGTGGATCCATCATTAATCATGAACTTGTGATAGTCTTTGGTCTGTGCCCTACTTGATAGGCTCCTGACTAGGCCTCCACAGACCCCATTTTGACCGAGTGTTAAGGGGCTGCCTCATTCCTATGATTTGTCCGTGGTTTTGTTTTGTCTTTTTCCTGTAAGATGTAATGGCTATTGTCCTTGATTTGTACTTGACTAGGGTCTCCGAAAACAAGTATAAAATAGGATTGCAAAACTTTCTTTCCTGGTGGGATTTCTGAAGGGTCTAAAAACGTAACGGAACAGTGCGTGAAGGGAAAGAGACATCTGACAATGTAAGACATGACAAAATAATAATTGATAAATTATCAAGGGTTCATGAGAAAGGGGAGAGAGGGGAGGGAGGGGGGAAATGAGGAACTGATACCAAGAGCTCAAGTGGAGAGCAAATGCTTTGGGAATGAAGAGGGCAACGAATGTACAAATGTGCTCGACACAATGGATGGATTGTGAGAAGAGTGGCATGAGCCCCCATAAAATTATTCTGGAAGTAAATAAATAAGCTTGATGTCTGAAAGAAAGGAAAGTTTAAGCTGCTTTAATAAGGAAAGTTTAAGCTGCTTTCACATTTCCATAGAGCCACAGACATTCAGCGAATGTAAATACTCTTGGAAATACAAACCTGTGTTTCCAGGCTTTCAGCAACTTTATTCAGCCTGGGTGTGTGTTCTCATCTGGGAATTGTCCATTTGTTATTTTTCCTATTTGTATTTAATGCTTAGGGCTTGGGTGACTCTGAATCTATTCTAAATTGGTGTTCTGGAATCCTTAAAGAAGAAAACTTCAGTACTAGGCACCGCTCACAAAAGACTAGTACCTAGTTAAGGTTCAGGCTGTGTGACCAAGTAAGTGGCTGGGTCGTGGTTCTCTGTTAGGGCCGTTCTGTTGTCCTCAAACCCCACGATGCAGTCTAGAGTAATGCCACCATGTCCACGATGCCACTGCCAGAAGCAGTCTACACGGTGGAAGGGGGCTTCCTTGTGGGAGCAGTTTGCACAGAGTATCAAGAGACATTCACTCTGAAGATAGTTTCTCTAATGCTTTTGCTCACTCAGGACCCTCGATTCATCTCTTATCTGATTTCAGGTTTCTTGCACTTGATTCAGTAGCCTTTGTACTGCTTGCTGATCTTGCCGATTGCCGAAGTTCTGAAACCAGGAAGCCAGCAGCCTTTCTCTGGCCTGCCGATCTTCAGTCCCTGACCATCAGTTGCTGAAGTCACTTGTGTCAACAGAAGCCTCCAGCCTGCATGGTGACCCAGTACTTGGAATGTGTCAGCTCTTCCACCTGGTGAGTCATTTCCTTGCAACAAATCTCTGTGTCTGTATGTAATACTGGATATGTTTATGTATGTGTGTGTGTATACGAGTGTTTCCCTGTGTTGAACATGCTGTAAATACAGGTCTATAGCGTAGTCATGGCCAATTCATTAGAAATTATACTAAAAATTGAGATACAGCAAACCAAATTTTTATTCAATATTGTCTTCATTGGAAGAGATAGATACTGAAACAGACAGATAAAATATACAGATAGGAATACATGGGCACAACAGGGCATTTATAGAGGTCTAAATACAGGCGTGTACATATATATGTAAATGTATTTATATATGACAAAGGGGAAATAGATCTATCTGCATATATTTATAGGTTTAGTATTAAGGAAGCAGATGGACATGCAGCCTCTACTCAAGTACTCCCTTAATTTAAGAACACTATTCTATTAAACTGGCATTGCATGATGCTCACCTTCCCGACACAACCGCTGAAGACAAAATGTGTGCATAAGCAAATGTGGTGAACAAAGCTGATGGTGTCCTGCTATCAAAAGATATAGCATCTGGGGTTCTAAAGGCTTGAAGATAAACAAAAAGCCATCTAGCTGAGAGGCAACAAAGCCCACATAGCACACCAGCCTATGTGATCACGAGGTGTTGAGAGGATAAGGTATCAGGCATCAAAGAACAAAAAATGAGGGGGGTGCGTAGTGGAGACCAAAAGCCCATTTGTTGGTAACTGGGATTACAGGGGTTTGATGAGCCATTCAGGTTTCAGGGTAGCACCGACGAAACATACAACCTTCTTCTAGTTCTTTAATGCTTCCTCCATCTCACTATCATGATCCCAATTCTATTACAAATCCAGCTAGACCAGAGGATGTACACTGGTACAGATAGGGACTGGAAACACAGAGAATTCAGGACTGATTAAACCCCTCAGGACCAAATATGAGAGTAGAGGTACCAGGAGGGGAAGGGGAAAGTGGGGGAAGAAAGGAGGAACCAACCACAAGGATCTAAATAGAACTCCCTCCCTGGGGGACGGATAACAAAAGTGGGTGAAGGGAGACATCACACATTATAAGACATGAAAAAATAATTTATAAATTAGCAACAGTTTTGGAGGAAGGCAGGGCTGGCGAGGGAGGGGGGAAATGAGCAGCTGATACTTAAGGGTTCAAGTAGAAAGAAAATGTTTTTGAGAACGAAGATGAAAACAAATGTACAAATGTGCTTGACACCGTGAATGTATGCATGGATTGTAACAAGAATTATACAAGCCTCCGATAAAATGATTTTTTTTAAAGAAGAAATACCTGGGCATACATTGGCCTATTCGGGGTGCTTGTGTCTACATTTCTATGAGAGGATAACTGAGGTCATGCATTTACAAAATGATGAACTGGACTATCCATGTCAACACAACCTTCTGGGGGTTATGCCAAGTCGTCAATGTGCATGCAGGACTAAAGAGGCAATTGTTTCCTTCTAGGGATTAAGGGAGCCATCCTGCGACTGAGAAGGAGCCCTCAAGGTCATGGAGAGAGAACGTGCCCTAGTCTCGGTGAAGATGGCTGCAACATCTCCAGACATGGAAGCAGCAGGCGGGGCTGGCAGTCAAGGAGCCCAGTGGGGACAGCGCCCCCTTGTGCCTGGGGCCAGTGGAGATGCGGAATCCCCAGGGGCCATCAAGGAGCGCAGGGAAAGGCAGGAGCCAGAGGAGAGGGAGCTTGAGGAGTTGCTGGACTATGAATCAGAGCCATCGCCTGAACACGGGGAGCACTCACTCCAGTTCTGCTCCGAGCCCCGCAAACCCCCTGGAACTCTGAATCACTCTGAGGGTGAGCCTGTGGACCCCGCCATTGAGGACCAGCTGCTGGAAGCCATCAAAGTTCATGTCAGAGAGACGACGGAAGAAGTTGACAAGGTTAAGGAGATGCAGAAAGAGCTGGCGCAGCAGATGAAGATGCATTCATCTCCAGGCAATCATGCCCAAGTGGTCCTGTATCCTGAGGAGAAGAAGGAGGCCGATGCCCGCTCCATCTACGTTGGCAATGTGGACTACGGAGCCACAGCAGAAGAGCTGGAAGCACACTTTCGTGGCTGTGGGTCCATCAACCGTGTCACCATCCTCTCTGACAAGTTCACTGGCCACCCCAAAGGGTTTGCATACATAGAGTTCTCAGACGAGGAGTCAGCGAAGACTTCCTTGTCCTTAGATGAGTCCCTTTTTAGAGGCAGACAAATCAAGGTGACCCCCAAACGAACCAACAGACCAGGCATCAGCACCACCAACCGGGGCTTCCCAAGAGCTCGCTATGGTGGCCGCACCACCAACCCCAGATCAGGCTCTCAGTTCCATGGACGTTTCCACCGCAGGCCTTGGGGCCCATTCTACTGTGAGCGCCCTGTGCACAGGGGTCGCCCCAGAGCCACCTCTTGGTATTCCCCTTACTAAGCAGATGGTGTGTTGAGTGTAAATTCCCCTCCCCACCTGGAGGGGGAACATGATTGGGCATCTTAAGCAATGTCTTCTTATTTTTTTTAAATATAAATTTGCGTTTGTTTTTATTTGTACTTTAATTAGAAGTCATGGGAGGTATAGGAAGGGGAGGTAGTAGGAACATTTTTTTTAAACTCATTGCCTGATGATAGGTTGCTTTCTTTTAAATATTTTAAGAATAAAGATGTTTAAAAGGAGAAAAGGATGTGGAATTGAAGTGATTTCCTTAGTATATAAAATAGTTAATTCAGGTAGAAGCCTCACAGTCGTAACCCGCAGTTCCCGTGTTGAAAAGAAGAAAACACTGGTTCTTGTGGTAGCTTTCTCGCGGGAGCAGCGCCATGTGCATCACGCTCTTTGTGAATTTCCATGCGCACTAACCACCCCTTTATCAAGCAGATGTCCACTACAGGTCCGGTTCCTCCCCCACCCCCCATCTCCCCTTTCAGTGCACATTACAGATGCACTTCTTCCCACCAGCACCACCCTGCCATCATTTTATTTATTTATTTAAACAACAGTTTCCCCAAACAGTTCTATTGGAATGTAACTCATCTATCACATAATTCTTTATAATAGTTGGCTGTCTTCTCAAGCCAACCAGGGGTGTTTTTCATTCAGCTCTTTGGCTCACCATTTCTGCCACTTGCTTTAGCTCCTCTATGGTGAAGGTCAAGTTCCAGCGTCTTTTCTGACAGCACCTTAATCTGTTCTTTCATTCCTGTCTCTTTCTTTACCGTTTGCTTTCTGAATGAAGGATGTTCTTGATGTCTTCCCACAGTTCATTCCATCTTCTCTCACTAGTGTTCCAGGCATCAAATGTGTTCTTGAAACGCTCTCAAAATACAGGTGGGAAAGGCTTGCAGTAGGCATACTCAGTCCCCCGGCGATCCCTCTGCTCTGTAAGGTTTTAAAGAGGTCTCTTCATCTAACGCAACGCAGCATTTGATTTCCGGACTGCTGCTTCCTTAAGCACTGACAGTGGATCAAAATGAAAGGAAATCCTTGACAATATCAAACATTTCTCGTTTTATCGTGATGTTTATTTTTATCGCATTCTTGTGCAATCCACACAAAGACGTAGTCAATGATATTCACCAATAGATGTGTCAAGTCCTCTTCATCTTCCGAAAGCAAGGCTGTGTCATCTGTCTACCATGGGTTGACTCTGGATATGCCACTGAGGACCCGAAGTTGGAAGCCATCAAAGCTTTTGGCATCTTTTTGAATAATCCAGCTATCAGAGCATTTGCTTAACTTCGATTAAGTGTGAAACAATAAAACTTTTCCACACATTCTTCTGCATTTGAAACCGCAGTATCTACAGTTCTTCTAGAAAGACTGCCTCTTGCTACAGGTCCACAGGAGCACAATGAATGTTCCAGAATTCTCATTTTATGAAATGTGATCCACTTTTGTAAGAAGACACCACACGCTAGTCAAGATCTAAGCGGATAATAAAATCGGTTTCTTTCGCAGGAAGCGCCCCCTTAGTTAGAGGAGCTAAAAACATAGAACACGGGCCGGCCAATTTGGCAACAGCACCTCTAGTCTCAAGTCACTGCGGTACAAGAGAGGAAGATGAGGGACGAGGACTACGGCCGGGCAGTCCTTTAGAAGGTGTGAGGGTAACTGGCTTCTTTCCACTGAGCTCCGTGAGTGAGGGATCTTCTTTTACAGAACACAATCCGGTAGAAACCGCCTTCATCTATTCTCTGGAGCAGAGCCTCAGAGGTGGGCCATTCCCGGCCTTTCTCTCCATGGAAGCAGTGAGAAGAACAAGCGCATTCCCGCTTCACTTTTGAGCTACCGGTTTTCAGAACGCTTTGCTTGTTACTTTAAGAATACGGATTGCCTGAGACCATCCATGGTGCTCTCCGTTGCCTCGTACGCTGTGAACTAATAATGAAGGTGACCAAAGAAGAAGACATGTCTTTGAATTGTGTGCTGGAGAGGAATATGGGCGATATCATGGACTGCTATGCGGTCAAGTCCATCTGTTTTGAAAGAAGTTCTGCAGATTGATTCTAGAGCATTGGTATTCAACCGATGGGCCGTGACCCCTTTGGAAGCGAATGACCCTTTCACAGGGGTTGCCTGATTCATAACAGGAGCAAAATTATAGTTATGAAGTAGCAACAAAAGTAATTTTATGGTTGGGGGGTCACCCAACCATATGAGGAACTGTATGAAAGGGTCATGGCATTAGGAAGGCTGAGACCCACTGTGCTAGAGGCAAGGATGTTGAGACTTTGTCTCAAGTACTTTGGACATATTGTCAGGAGAGACCAGTACCTGGAAAGACAGCATGCTTGGTGACACCGAGTGGCAAAAATAAAGAGGAAGAGCCACAAGAAGGTACATTGATACAGTGGCTGCATGTATGCGGACGCACATAGGAACAATTGTGAGAATGATGCAGGGTCAGGCAGTGCTTCCTTGTGATGTACGTAAGGTCAATGTGGCCCAAGCTGACTGTATGGCACCTAACAGCAATGTGCATCCACACTGAAAGACCAAACTTTATTTTCAGACTCCCCACATGGATTAAGCCTTCACCTAATCCCTTTTGACAATTGAGCAAACAGAGGGCATTAGTAAGTGGCTTTCTGCCACTTCTACTCCAGGCACACTCTGGAAGGGGCAGTTTCAATTAGGGGCTTGCTTGGGCGTGTTCCTGATGAAATTCATTTACTGAGGGTCTCAAAACTACGCAGCATGCCCAATTGGTCTTCTGCTGACAACCTTAGTGTAAAGACTGTGGACTAATTTTGTAAGAGTTCCTGTCTAACATGATGTACCTTTCTCCGTCACAGTTCAGTTCCCCCTTTGTGGTTTCACCTGAAGCTGTGATGAGTGGACCTACCAACATTGATGACTTTACGACATTCTCTTTTGCTCTTGCCTCTCCTTTTTAAAGACAATGATCTCCCTTGCTCATATAGCGTGCTTTCATTGTCATGTTTTAAGACTTGATAAGTGTTCTCCATGAGTTCTCTTTGCGATTGGGCTCTTTAGTACCCTAAAATGTTACCTGACTCAATAGCACCGAGCACCACTTGCTGAGACATCTCAATAAACATAATTCACCAACAGTTACAAACACATTAGCTAAGCAAGAGTCCTGTTTGGCACAGTGGTTAAGTACGACCTGTGTACTTGAAAGTTTAGACTGTGAGGTGATTAGAACTGTACTCGCAACACAACCAAATTCAGTGCCATTGAGTCAAAGCCAACTCATTGGGACCCTATAGGACAGGGTAGAACTGTTCCAGTGAGTTCCAGAGACTGTAGCTCTTTCTGGATGTAGACAATCTTTTTTCCTGAGGCGGGGCTATGGTTTTGAACAGCTAATGTTTTGGAGAGTAACCCAATAAATAACTGCTAGCATACGTTCTCAGCACAAACTTTACACAAGGCAATGGCTTAGATTGAAAGCCTAAACCCATTTTTGCCCCTCCACATAGTTCAACCTCTATTGAATTCTTTCTGATTGTAGAACAACAACATGAAAAGTTTTGCCCACAGGCAGTGTGTTTGAAAGTGGATTACTTTATCTCCCATGATGAGGTCAGGGAGAAGCTGCCTAGCCTTCTTAAGATGCTTGACCATGCCCTTGATGGGATTTGGCTGATAGAGTCATTTTTCTATTGCCTTTAGGGCCCCTTGGGTCTCAATCTTCAGACCATAGCTTCTTGATCATATGCTTCCTCTTGATATGAATACCTCCTCCAGCATAAAGCATCCTCAAAATGTCTGAATTGGTAAATGGAGAATATGAGGGTGGGGAGGGTGTGAGTGGAAAGAGAGTGAAAAGGGAATGTCTTTGCCAGCACAGTCTATATGCTGGCCATGCAGTAAAAACTATGCAGAGCTGCGCCACACCCCTCCAGTAAAGAATAGGTGGAAGCTATATAAAAAAAAACAATGGTGATATGAAACTCAAGTCTATTGGACTTAATATTTAACTGCTGTCATCTTTCTAGTCCTGACATTAGTATAAAATACTAATGATTAGAAAAAGCTGAGTGAAATGTGGTGAATAAAGCTGATGGTACCCGGCTATCAAAAGATATAGCGTCTGTGGTCTTAAAAGCATGAAGGTAAACAAGCAGCCATCTAGCTCAGAAGCAACAAAGCCCACATGGAAGAAGCACACCAGCCTGTGTCGAAGGGATCAGGTATCAGGCATCATCAGAACAAAAAATCATATCATTGTGAATGAGGGGGAGTGTGGAGTGGAGACCCAAAGCCCAACTGTAGGCAATTGGACATCCCCTTACAGAAAGGTCACAGGGAGGAGACAAGCCAGTCAGGGTGCATTGTAGCAAGGATGAAACATACAACTTTCCTCTAGTTCCTAAATGCTTCCTCCACCACTATCTTGATCAGAGGGGGGGGGGGGAGTCGGGGGGGGTATGAGGAGCTGATGCCAGAGCAGGATCCTGAGTTGAAGGGGGCATGGCTCCTGCTCATCTGCAATAATTGACTCAATTGACTCTTGCAGGCAGGAAGATTCAGATTCGTTTAGGTGTCATTCTGTACAATCAGGTGGTCCTTTTCTAAATTGTCTGAATTCTAACTTGTTCCACTTCTACTTGTTTCTGCCTCTCGTGTGAATTCCTCCTCATGAGCATGCCAAGATCTGAGGGAGGACGGGTCTAGACCAACTGATTCACTATAGTAATACTAGTAAGTTGCCAATTCATATGGGCATTGCTTATCCTCCCCAAAATATGTCTCTATGATCAGTGAATGGTTGCAGACAAGTTTTAAGGTAAAGCACCACTTGTTTAATCCTGTTAAGGATGAAACTAGTTAATCAGCTCCTAAATACACTCAAAGTTGCCTACCACATGTTTCAGGGTAGGTCTTCATTACTCTCTGATTCACAAGTAGCAAAGTCATTCATATTCAATTTCCACCCTCCATCCTCAGGAACTTTTCAGAATGCACCAGGACTTCATCAGCCCCGGCCCTGATTTGATTAGGGTTTCTGTATCCACTTGACTGGGTCATGATTCTCTTGCTTTGTCAAGTGTGTGGATGGGATCTGGAATCCTATTGTCACATGCATGATGTCACCACCCATGCGCACTTATCAGTTGACAGGGAATTTCCTTGTGGGAGTGGCTAGCACAGACTATGAAAAGGTATTTGTTCTGAGCACACCTTTGCAGTTCTTTCTGCTCACTTAGCTCCTAGCATCTGATCTGAGAGTTTCCTGAACTTGAGGCAGAAGCCTATTATACTGCTTGCTGACCTTGGGATTCCCTAGCCTAGTGGTTCTTAACCTTCCTAATTCCATGACCCTGTAATATAGTTTCTCATGCTGTGGTGACCCCCAAGCATAAAATTATTTTTGTTACTACTTCATAACTGTAATTTTGCTACTGTTATGAATCATAATGTAAATATCTGATCTGTGGGATGTAATTTCATTGTTACAAGTTGGACATAATTAAAGAATAGTGATTAATCACAGAAACAATATGTAATTATATACTGTGAAATATTTATTATCTAATTACAAATAAGTGAACTTTTGTCTTGAAGCATATAACAACAGTAAACTGCATTGGTACACTTTGCAACAGTATTTGTAAAAAGTCAGTGTAAAGGTTGAGATAGCTTCCTTCTCACCAGATCAGAAATTCTCGGGGTAGTCTTTGCAAGAGCACAATGAAGATCATCTTCCACAACAAATCTACTTCTGTATTTAGACTTGATAACCAACAAGCTGGAAAACCCTGTTTCACAAACATGTTGTTGGAAATGGAAGAAGAAGGCACAACACAGTCTGAGCCAGAACAGGATATGACTGCAAACACTCGATCCAGAATTTTGTAACTGGCATTGTAGAGAAATCAATTCTCGCTGCATCTCTGTTACTAAGGTCAGTGAACTCCTTTTGTGCTGTCAGGAACATCTTCAACTTTGACTGTGAATGGGCTTCTGGCAAGTGCAAATGGGGCATCAGGTAGAGGAGTGGTGTCTCAGTTTCTAAGGCCATCAGAAATATGTGTTTTCTGATGGTCTTAGGCAACTCCTGTGAAAGGGTCGTTCGACCCCCAAAGGGGTCACAACCCAGAGGTTGAGAACCGCTGCCCTAGCCTCTGAAACCTGGAAGCTGGCTTTCTGTTGGCTGTGCAGCTCTCAGATTCCTCCACTTTGGAAGCAGCTTGTGTCAACAGAAGCCTCCAGGCTGCCATCTGGTTCGGAATATGAGCACACTTTAGTCTTCTGGAATTCTCATTTCTTGGAATGCCATCCCTTTTGGTAAGGATGCACCCATGCTGTTCCTTATTTGAGCAGAAAATGTGATCTATTTCTTTGTCATGATGTGTTGGATTTACTTTAGTTGCCTATTAACAGAGGGCAACCTGAAAAGTGAGAAAGATTAAGGGAGAGAACTGGTCCGTGGAAGTCCTTTACAATAGATTGGAGTTGATTCCACCACACCTGGCTTGTTTCTGTTTGACTCAGTTGCTTAGGGCTCTGCTGTTAAGAAAGCACAATCCAACACAAATCATTTTGTCCAATCTTCCGGATAGAGCCTAAAATGTCAGAAAGAACTTAATTGACTGCTTTATTGAGGCAGTTTTTTAGGAGTACGTTCTTCATTCCCTTACAGACATAGGGAATATTTTTCTTCTGTCAAGGGCCATTTGAATATTTAAACCATCATTTGAGAACCATACTGTTCAAACATTTCATTAACTCAACCCTCATGGGAAGGTTGGAAGTGCCTCTCTTTGGTGAGGCATTTGGTGCTAGCTCGTATCGATGATTTTTTCCAGGACTTAAAATGCCTGAAGGTCAGATACTCCCCACGTGTGATATATTATTTTGCCTCTACCTTAAAAATATATGTGCAGAGTTTAATTCCTATGACATCCATTTCAACAGGTAGAGCTTCACTTCTGAGCACACAGTGGATGGAGGCTATGGATGCATTAAAAGCCCAAATCCATTGGACTTCTCACATAGATTAAGCCCACCACTGATTCCTTCTGATCTTTTACAAAGGATGTAGGTAATCTAGCCCTCAGGCACAATGCTTTGTAAAGTAGATTGGCCACAGCCCAGGGAGGTGCATTCCCTTGGGACTTGCCTGGGTGTCTCCTTGAGGGAGGTCATCTCCTGGGGACAGTGCAGTGGATGGCATAGTCCACATCCATGCCTTGACTGCCTTGGTCAGAAGGCCCAGAAGCAATTTTTTAAACTCTACTCTCTAATAGGAAATACATGTCCCAATCATGGCCCATTCTTTCTTCCATAGTCACACCAGGACAGTGAAGTATTGATCTGTCATTAGTCATGAACTTGTGAGATTTTCTTTATTTCCATGCCCTATTTAACTCAGAGTCCTACGACACCAATATGACCTCGTGTTAACGGCCTCCGTCATTTGGATGATGTGTCTGTGTTTTGTTTTGTCCGTGTCCTGTAAGGTTTCATGAATGTTGTCCTTAAGTTGTACTTGACTGGAGTCTCTTTTGCCGTTAAACAATGACCAACGATAAAATAGGATTGCAAAGTTTTCTTTCCTGGTGGCTTCTCTGAGGGGTCAAAAACCTTGATCACAGAAAAAAAAAGGAAACTTTAAGGTTCCTTCACATTCTCATAGAGCCAGGGAAACACAGTGTTTCTAGGCTTCTGGAAACTATAAGTCTTTCTGTGTGTATTCTCACCTGGGAATTGTTCATTTGTTATTTGCCATATTTGCCTTTAATGCCTAGCCTCTGACTCTACTCTACACTGGTGTTCTGTAGTGCTAAAGAAAGAAAACTTCAGGTCTAGTCACTGCTCACAAAAGCTAGTATCTAGTTAAGGTTAAGGTTGTGTGTCAACTTGGCTGGTTCATGATTCTCTGTTAGGGCAGTTTTGTTGTACTCAGACCCCAGGATGAGCTCTAGCATAATGTCATCGTGTCCATGACGCCACTGGCCTTACGGAGTCGGCCAGACGAAAGGGGGTTCCCTTGTGGGAATGGTTTGCATAGAACATCCTAAGAATGTTTTTCCTAATTTTTTGCTCACTCAGGAGCACTCACCTCTTATCATCTGATTTCAGGTTTCTTGTACTTGGCTCAGTAGCCTGTTTTACTGCTTGCTGATCCTGGGAAGCCACAGGTTTTGAAAGCTGGGGGCCAGCAGGCTTACTGTCTGACCTTCTGATCTTCAGTTCCTGACCATCAGTTTCTGAAGCCACCTGTGTCAACAGAAGTCTCCAGCCTGCATGATGACCTATTCACTTAGAATTGTCCAGCTTCTACCACCTTGTGAGTCATTTCCTTGCAACAAATGTGTTTATGTATAAATACTGCCTAATTATATGCTTATAAAATGACCCAGTGTTTCCTTGCGTTGAGTGTGTTGTCAATACAAGTCTATAGAGTTGGTAATGACCAATATATTAGAAATTATACTAAGATTTGAAATATAGCAAACTCAAATTTTTATTCAACATTGTCTTGGGTTTAAAGAGGTAGATATTGAGACAGATAGATTAAAATATCCAGATAGAAATAAAGGGCATATAGTGGCCTATTTTCGGTGTTTATGTGTACATTTCTGAGAGGATAACTGAGATTATGCATCTACAAAATGATTAAGTGGACTATCCATATATGGTCAATCAACAAAGCTTTCTGGGGTTATACCAAGCAATTAAGGTCCATGCAGGACTAAAGAGGGAATTGTTCTTTCTCCATCCTCCTAGGGATTAGGGGGGCCATCCTACAACTGAGAAGACATCAAGCCTGGGGAGAAAGTCGCCTCTTCTCAGTGAAGATGACTGCAACACCTAAACAGGTATTAAACAGCAGTTGGTGCTGGCAGGCAAGAAGTCTATTGGTGGCAGTGCCATCTTATACCTGGGGCCATTGGAGATGTTCAAAAAGGACCACAGGAAAAGCCAGGAGTCATTGGAAATAGAGCTTGAGGAGTTGTTGAACTACGAATCAAGGCCATTGCCTGAACAAGCAGAGAAATCAGTTCTGTTCTGGTCTGGGTCCCAAACCGGTCCTGGAACTATGGCATTCCCCAAGGGTGATCCTGTGGATCATGCTTTTGAGAACCTGGAGCTAGAAGCCACCAAAGCTCAAGCCTATGAGTTGCAGGAAGAAGTTGACAAGGTAAAGGAGCTGCAGAAAGAGCTGGCGCAGCAGATGAAGATGCGTTCACCTCCAGGCAATCATGCCCAAGTGGTCCTGTTTCCTGAGGAGAAGAAGAAGGCCGATGCCCGCTCCATCTACGTTGGCAATGTGGACTACGGAGCCACAGCAGAAGAGCTGGAAGCACACTTTCGTGGCTGTGGGTCGGTCAACCGTGTCACCATCCTCTCTGACAAGTTCACTGGCCACCCCAAAGGGTTTGCATACATAGAGTTCTCAGACGAGGAGTCAGCGAAGACTTATTTGTCCTTAGATGAGTCCCTTTTTAGAGGCAGACAAATCAAGGTGACCCCCAAACGAACCAACAGACCAGGCATCAGCACCACCAACCGGGGCTTCCCAAGAGCTCGCTATGGTGGCCGCACCACCAATCCCAGATCAGGCTCTCAGTCCTATGCACGTTTCCACTGCAGGTCTCAGGGCCCAATTTATAGGGGGAGGGGGACAACCTACAGGGAGATCCCAAGTCTAAAGGGACCTCCCTGTGCACAGGATCGCCCTAGAGCCACTTCGTGGTATTTGCCTTACTAAGTAGATGGAATATTCATTGTAAAGTTCCCTCCCCACTTGGAAAGGCACTACCATTTAGGCATTACCGTGGTTGTTATCCCACTTTTTCACTATCTGTTTGCATTTGCTTGTATTTCTACTGTAGTTAGAAGTAAATGGAGGAAATAGGAAGCGAGGTTGTATGTACATTTCATTTTTAAACTAATTCCAAGATGATGGGGTTATTTCCTTTAACTACATTAAAAAAATAAAGTTAGTGTGTTCTTTAGAATATTAAAGAAGTAAATCATGTACAAATCTTAGAACCACAAGGTATAGTTATCATATGCACAGCAGAAGAAAACAATGCTTCTTCGTCTACCTTTCTCACTTGCTTGAGTCCATTGGTGCAGCCACTGTCAATCAGCCTCATCAGGTCTTTCTCAAACACTGGACTCCCTTTCTTAGGCTGGATTCCTTTCTAGGGGTTGGGCTTTCCTCACAGCATATCCACAATACGAGAGAAACCTAATCATCCACCCTTCAGTGACCATTCCAGATGGACTCGTACAATAGATCTGTTCTTTCTTTTTCAAGCCCATGGTATTCAGTGTTATTTACCAAGACCATAATTTAAACACTAATGTTGTGAAGGATTTTGTCTTGCTTAGAACCAGAGACAATGCTCATGGAAGCAGCAGTCAAGAGCTCAGAAGATGCATTACAGGAGATCAAGAAACGCTGCAGAAAACCTTTGAAAGTGTAAAAAAAAAAAAAAAAAGGACTTTTGTTACTTTGAGGACTAAGGTGAACCTGGTCCAAGCCCTGGTATTATCAATTGCTTTATTGGCCTCTGAAAGTTGACACCGAATAAGGAAGACAAAAGAAGAATTGCTGCATTGGAGTTGTAGAGCTAATGAAGGGTATTGAAAGCACAATGGACTGCTAATAGGACAAATAAATTGGTCTTGGAAGAAATACCTAGGGCCGGAGTGTTTCAGAAGCAAGAAAGGCAAGACATGGTCTCACCAATTTGGGACAGGTTGTCAGGCATACCAGGCCCTGGAGAAGGACGTCCTGCTTGGTAAAGGAGCAGTGAGAAAGAGAAAAGACCTCAAAGAGACAGAGTGACACAGTGGATACAAAAATGGGCTTAGGCCTGGGAATTATTGCGACGATGGCACAGGCCTGTGCAGTGTTCTGTTCTGTTCCGCACGGGGTCATTATGGGTTACAACCAACCTGGGGGCACCCAACACTAGCGCTTCCTTTTGTTGTCCACTTGCCCAGGAGGCTAATGAAAATACTATGGCTTGGGGCAGGCTCACCTTAGTCTTTTGGGAGTTACCATACCTTTGCTCTGTCAGGCTTCAAAGGGTCTTTGTTTTATTTTGCAGCAGCAGCAGATTGACCTAATGCAATGCATCATTTGATTTCTGGCTGCTGCTTCCTTGAGCATCGACAGTGGATCCAAGTAACGTGATATCCTTGACCATGTCAACCTTACTCTGTTATCATGATGTTTATTGGTCTCAATGGGAGGATTTCTGTTCTTTCACATGGAGGTGCAATCCCTATAAGGCTTGCAGTCCTTGATATAAGTCAATAAATGTGGTCAATCCTCTAGATTTTCAGAAAATAAGGCTATGCTATCTATCATGGTTGAGGACACTTTCTCCAATCCGGATGCTGCCATTGTTCTTAATATTCTGGCTTTGAAACTATTTGCATAGCATGAAGATTACCTAAGTGTGAAATCATGTAACTCTGTCACACGCTTCTGCATTCGAAACCACAGCATCTCTCTTTTAGAAAGTTTGCTTCTTAGTGCAGAGTCCACATGAGCGCAATTAGGAGTTCTACACTTCCCACTTTTTGAAATAGGATAATAGAACACGTAATAATCACTTAGAATAATAAATAACGCAGCGGCTAATACAACCTGTGTTTCTCTCGTCAGAAATGTTCTCTTTGTTTCAGTTGCCTAATAAAGAAGAACGGCGACCTGGCGATTCGGGTAACTCCCCCTCTAGACGCAAGTCAATCCAGTCGGAAGAGAGAAAGGTCAGGGAAGAGAACTATTCCCGAGAAATCTTTTCAAAGGTGCTGGCATTGATTTGATGGCAACTGGTTTGTTCCCATTTAGCTCAGAGGACGAGGAATATGCGGTTGGGGAACATAATCCAGCAGAAGCCATCTTTGGTCAATCTTCCGGAAAGAGCCTTAAAGGTTTTGAGGAAGAAGTCTTAGCGCTTCTCTTTTGAGCAACCAGTTTTCAGACGATTATGGATGACAGCAAAAGTACACATCCCAATTCCAGACTCCCAACTGGGTTAAGCCTCCACCCAGTGCCTGCTGACAGTGCCCGGATTTGAACCATCTTGCTTTCAGGCAGAGTCTCTGTCTTTGTTGTTAGGTTCCACTCCCACCCACCACATCCCGATTCACAACTAAAGCACACAGTGCCTAGATCTTGCACCATGCGCACACTTGTTCCTAAGCCCGTGCCCACGCCTCTGCCGCGGTGTCGATCCATCTCAGCAAAGCCCTTCCTCTTGTTTACTGCCCTTCCACTTTTCCAAGCATGATGTCCTTCTCCCGGGACTGGTCTCTCTCGACAATATGTACACAGTCTGTAAGAAGTCCTACAATCCCAGCCTCTGATGAGCACTCTGGTGCCATTTTTTCTGAGACAGATTTGTTTGTCCTGTTAGCAGCACTATTAATATTCTTCCCCTGCACCATGATCCCAATGCATGAGTTCGTCTTCAGTCCTCCATATTGAATGTCCAATATCACATGCATATGAAGCAATGGAAAATGCCTTGGTTTGGGCCAGGTGCATGTTAGTCCTTAAAGTAATCCTAGCTTAAATAATTTTAAGAAGTCATGTGTAGTAGATTTACCTAATGCAGTGGTTCTCAACCTTCCTAATGCCACAACCCTTTAATACAGTTCCTCATGTAGTGCTGACCCCCTCCAACCATAAAATTATTTCTGTTGCTACTTCATCACTGTAATGTTGCTACTGTTAGGAATCATCATGTAAATATCTGATATGCAGGATGCATTTTCATTGTTACACATTGAACATCAGTAAAGTATAGTGATTACTCACATAACAATATGTAATTATGTATTGTGAAATATTTATTTCTAATGACAAATAAATGAAATTGTGTCTTGAAGCATGGTGTGGCATGGATAACAGTCTTCACGCTGGCTATTTGTATGTGGGTGTACCTGTGTGTGGGAGGACCCACCTGGAGACGGATACAGGAGCAGTGTCTTGGTTCCTAAGACCATCGGAAATATGTGTTTTCTGATGGTCTTGGGCGATCCCTGTGAAAGGGTTGTTCAACAACCCCCAAAGGGGTCACGACCCACAGGCTGAGAACCACTGACCTAATGCAATGCATTGTTTGATCTCTTGATTGACTACTACTTCCTTGAGCATTAATTGTGGATCCAAGTAAGGCAAAGTCCCTAGCAACTTCAACGTTTTTGAAGTTTATCATAATGTTACCTACTGGCCCAGTTTTGAAGATTTTGGTCTTGACATTGGGTTGAAATCCACACTGAAAGCTACAACCCTTGATTTTCATCAGCAAGGGCTTCAAGTCCTCCTCCCTTTCAGCAAGCAAGGCTGTGCTATCTGCATATTACAGGTTGTTCCTTAGCCTTCCTCCGATCCAGATGCCACATTCTTCTTCATATAATCCAACTTCTCTGATTATTTACTCAGCATACAGACTGAATAAGTCTTAGGAGAGGATACAGCCCTGACACACACCTTTTGTGATTTTTTTAAATTTTTTTTCCTTTTGTGATTTTAAACTATGCAGCATCCCCTTGTTCTCACAACAGCTTCTCGATCCATGTACAAGTTCTACAGGAGCACAATGAAGTGTTCTGGAATTCCTCGTCTTCAAAAAGTTGTCCACAGTTTCTTATGATCCACACATTTGGATGTTTGGCACCATCAATAAAATGACACTAAACATCTTTCTGATATTCTGTACTCTGAAACAAGATCTGTCTGACATCAATAATGATATTCCTTGTTCCAACAACCTCTTCTGAATTCAGCCTGAACCCTGGCAGCTCCCTGTCAATGTACTGCTGCAACCATCGTTGGATGATCTTCAGCAAAATTTTAGTGGCATGTGATACCAGTAACATTGTCCTATAGTTTCTGCTTGGTGATCTTTCTTTGGCATGTGTACAAATATGGATCTCTTCCAGTGATTTGACCCAGTAGCTACCTTCCAAATTTCTTGTCTATCCACAGATGTAGTCAGTTTCATTTCTGTGTATTCCATCTGGGGAAGTTCATGTGTATAGTCACCTTTTGTGTTGTAGAAAAAAGGTATTTGGTATGAACAAGTGGTTGGTTTTGCAAAATGCTATCATGAGATCTCCAAGTTTATTTCTATCACCAAGTTCATATGTTCCAGCTACTACTCCTTCCTCTTTGTTTCCAACTTTTGCATTCCAATCACCAATAACTAGTAATACATCTTGATTGCATGTTTGATCAATTTCCAACTGAAGTCATTGGTAGAATTTTCTATTTCTTCATCACTAATTTTTTGGTGTGTAAAGTTGAATAAGAGCTGTCTGATTAGATTTTCTTGAAGGTGGATAAATATAACCTGATCACAGATAGATAGCACTGTACTTCATCATGAATTGAGCAAGATCATTTTTGACAATGAATCCCATGCCATTCCTCCTGATTGTGAATTCCTGGCACAGTAAATCATAGGATTTTCTGATTCAAAATGGCCAATACCAGTCCTTTCATCTCACCAAGGCCTAGGATAACGATCTTCATGCATTCCATTTCATTTTTTACCACTTCCTTAAATTCATACTTCATACATTCCAAGGTCTAAGCATTAGAAGATTTTTGCAGCTGTTTCTTTTTACTGTGAGTCCTTCTCCATCAGCAAATGAAGATCCTGAAGGCCCCACTCCCACAGGCTCTACCTGACTCAAGTCATGAGGGAAGACGCCCCTCCGAGAATCAGCTCCTCTTCGGTCAGACCGGAGGGGCCCATCGGCCAGCAGTGGTTTGACAATCGACTGCTTCCTCTGTCTACGCTTTCAGTACCTGAAAGGACTTCGAAGCTCTGCACGTTTTCAGTGGTCTCTTCCTCCAAAGCGGGGAGATGTGTCCTCCTTTGTTGTCTGTTGTTAATCTGGAATTTCCGCTGAAATCTGTTCATTTTCCCCACTTTTTCAATATTTGTTTGCCTTGGCATTTGTTTCCGCTTTCCTTTGAAGAAATGGGAGGCCATGGGAAAGAGCAGGTAGTTCATTTTCTTTCTTTTTTATTTTTAACTCATTTCCAAGTGATGGATTGTTTTGTTTCTTTTAAATATACGTTAAGTATAAGGGTTAAAAAGAAGTGTGTGCACGTGAAGTGTGTCCTTTGGGAAAGCAAGGAACGGAATCATGTACAAAGTTTCAGACTGCAGTCCATGTTACCTTATGTACAATAGAAGGACACAGTTCCCTGTACCTTTCTCCCTGGTGCAACCACTGCGTCAGTCAGCCTCATGGAGGTGCTCTTCTTACCCGACCCTACGTCGATCAGGGACTGGCCCTTCACGACAACATATCCAAAGCGAGAGAGGTCTCGCTGTTCTCCCTTTGATTTTCCTTTTATTTCTTTTAAAAAATCATTGTATTGGGGCTCGTACAATGCTCATCACAATCCTTACATACATCCACTGTGTCAAGCACGTATGTAGATTTATTGCCATCATCATTCTCAAAACATCTGCCTTCTACTTGAGCCCTTAATATCAGCTCCTCATTTTCTCCCTCCCTTCCCACTTCCCCCTCCCTCATGAATCCTTCATAATTCATAAATTATTATTACTTTGTCATATGTTACACACGCCATTCTCCCTTTTCAATGACGATTCCTGGTTCCCTTCTAAGGCTCATTGCATAGTTCTGGAAGCCCAGGGTACATTCAGTATTATTCACCCAAGCCATAATCTAAAGACATTAATCATTCTCTCCCTTTTTTATTGTCCATTTTTATGCATATGAGACAACTAGTATTACCCTTACTAAGAAAAGGGTGTATTCAGTGGAAAGAAAAGGAAAAAGGATGACCTTAATGGGGGTTAAAAAAAAATTCTTTAAAGGATATGCTGTTGCAGGGAAGAGAATCCTGCAAGTTATCCATAGCCTGTTGCTTTGGGGGATGGGGGAGTGGGAGAGTGGGGTAGATGCTGCTCATTCACTCTGGAGAGTTGTCATGAACTACCCACATAGGTCAAACTGTTCTCCCTGTTTGTCCGCTACATGCCACCCAAATAGGGGCTGCTGAAGGGGGTATAGAGCAGAGTGGGTTGTAGGGTTACTTTATGCAGGCTCGGGAGGTCACCCAACTTTTCTGCTTGTTACTTTCCATCATGGATTTAAGGGTGTCTCCCTAAAAGATCTATCATCTTTTATAGCTAGAGGGTTTTCAAACATATATGTATCATCTTGACTTGGTCATGATTCTTAGTAGTTTAGCAGTTATCTAATCATATAATTCCAAAGTTAAGTAATGATGTCATTATCTACTTAAATGTGATCTGATTAAATTATTTTATCAATAAGAATGCTGTAAATCCTGGTCTCTTTTAATGAGAAAGGCTTCAGGACACCAGACACAATCTAGAGATTAGATTATATCTGTCTGTATTTTGAATCAAACTATTTACAGCTGCAAAGAGATGGAAGGGCCTGACTCCCAGGATGGAGGAACTGTGAGATGGATGCATCCTTTGGAACCGGTGTCTCTGCTCCGAGAAACTGTAGACCCAGCGTAAGGCTAATGTTAAGATGCATAGAGATCTCCAAAGATCTCCAATGGGGTCCACAGATGTTCAGAGAAAACAAGGGCCATCCTCCAGAGTTCAGACTTGTACCTTTCTAAACTTTGAGATAATAATTTTTTTAGTTTAACATTTTGATTTCTGCTATAGCTTCTATTAAGTGCTGTCCCATTGGTTCCAACTCAGAGCGACTTTATGTGCAACAGAACAAAACACTGCCCATCCCTACGCCATTCTCCTAATTGCTATGTTTGCGGCCATTATTGCTTCCATTGTGCCAAACCATCTTCCTTTCTTCCGATGCCCCTCCACTTTACCAAGCATGATGCCATTGTCCAGGGACTGGTCTCTCCTGGCAACATGCCCAAAGTACATGGAATAAAAGACTTGCCATCTTGTCTTCTAGGGAGCATTCTGACTGAATTTCTTACAAGACAGATTTTTGTTGTTGTTCTTTTGGCAGTCAATGATACTTTAAATGTTCTTCATCAACACCATAATTCAAGTGCATTGATTCTTCTTTGGTCTTTTTATTTAATGTCCAACTTTCACATGCATATGAGTTAATGAAAATGGACATCTGCCATTTACCCATCAATCCACAAAGTCAGCAGTTCAAATCCAACATCCCGTTCCAAGGGAGAAAGAGTCTTGTAAAGAATTATAGTCCTGGAAACTCACAGGGGCAGTTCTACCTTGTCACACAGAGTCACTATGAGTCAGTATCAACATGATAGCATTTGGGATGTCTCCTTATTTGACCTTTAATATTTGCTCCTGGGAACAACATAAACTTTGCAACATATATTTTTTTTTAATTTTGAAAAGGCATGATACTTGGAGACTATGCAAATGGTCCCTTGTGTTGGTCCCCTGTTTTGCCTTGACCATCACCAGGGCCTATATTGCTTTGCATTTTCTACAATTTCATATTCATCATGTTCTCTTCTCCTTCCAGAGTTACATACTATATTAATCATTCCCTTAAAAAGCGATTGAAATATTTTCACTCACTGATATTGATTCAATTTCATTTGGGGGAGAACTAACCAAGTATATTCCAAACCAAAAAAAAAAAAAAGGTTATTTGGACCATTATTTCTATGTGACAAACAAACGTTTTGACGAGCTCAAAGACCTAGCAAGAGAATGAGTCAGGAGGTTGCAGTGACAGCAAATTTCGGATGGGTTCATCATTACCAAGTACCATAACTGGCTGCATTGATTCACCAAAATATGTGCACTAATATTAACTAATGATTGTCAATATCTGAACTGTGATTAAAACAGAGAGCTTTGAAAATAAATGAAAGGTTATTAAATTCTATTTTTCAGCAAATCTCTCAAAAGAGAAAAAAAATCTAATTAGGAATTGATTCTAAATCATAATGACCCTCTGTAGGGTTTATCAGGCCGTAAATCTTTACAGAAACAGATAATCTCATCATCTTTCCTCAGGCTGCATTTGAACTGCCGACCTTGAGGTTAGAAATTCAATGCTTAAAACTGAAAAACCAAACTCACTGCGATTAAGTCAATGCTGACTCAGAGCGACCCCTGCAGGTTTCTGAGCCTGTAACTGTTTAAAGGAGCAGAATGCATAGTCTTTCTCCCAAAGAGCTACTGGTTGTTTCAAACTTCCAACCATACAATTCCAGCCCAACATGAAATCATTACGCTACCAGTGGTCTTAGCCAGTAGGAATTCAACACTTAGCTGACTGAACCACCAGAGCTCCTTATATTTGATCCACTCACTCATTCACTGTCATCGAGTCAATTCTGACTCATAGCGACCCTATAGGACAAGGTAGAACTGTCTGTAAGTTTCAGAGACTGTAACTCTTTACAGGAGTAGAAAGCCTCATCTTTCTCCTGAGGAGCGGCTGGTGGTTTCAAACTGCTGACCTTTTGGTTAGCAGCCCAATGTGCAACCACTACACCACCAGGGATCCTTATATTGAATTAGAGCCTCAATTTAAAAACTGAAAGTAAGGAGCACACCCAGGGCCCTTGTTTACTTTTCCTCTTACAATTTAAAGGCAAAACAGACATTTCTAAGTCTAAAGTTATAACATCAAATTTTCAAACATGCAGGTTCAGTCATTTATCAGATTAATTTCTCAATAAATATAATCACTTCCTATTTTTTGAGGCATTACGAAGGAAGCTCAGATTCTCTAAAGGTTTCAGCCGACTGGAGCTTATCTGAGATGTCAGATTTCCCACAAAAGGATGTGGATGAGTCTTGCTTGCTACTTAGAATCCAAACTTACAAGCCTGTAATATTTATATTTGGTTTGACGCAGTTATTAAAATTATTAACAATTCAGTTTTACCTATGTGAACCAAAGTCTACCATTATCTGTGTCTAGTTCTCCCATGACCGCAGGGAGAGAGCGGTCCAGATTGAATCGGAATGTTGACGAGAGTATGACCAGTAAGTGGTCTGTGATGAAGTGATACAGGATGCAGGAATGGGGTGGGGAGGGGCACAACCTTCAGGCTCAAATCTGTATCATGGGAAAATCCCAATGACCCCTCATGTGACAAAAAGCTATTCATATCATTGTCCCAGGATGCTACTTCTCCAAAATTGTCAGCAACTCGACAAAAACTTCTGTTCACATCTGCTCTGTAAAAATAAATCACAGACTCTTTGGATGAAAAAACCAACCAACAAAAACAAACTCATGGCCATCGATCGAGTTGATGCAGACTCATAAAGACCCTATAGGGCAGGGTAAATCGGCCCCTGTGAGTTTCCAAGGCTGTAACTCTTTACAGGAATAGAGAGCCTCGTCTTTCTCCCATGGAACAGCTGGTGTGTTGAAACAGCTGACCTTGTGGCTAAGAGTCCAGTGAATAACCACTATGCCACCAGAGCTCCTGACTCTTTGGGTGGAAGAGCCTGAACTATTCATCCTGATGTCAGATTCCTCTCTCTTCTCAAGACAGTGTGAAAGTCAGGAGGAAATGAGGCTTAGGAAAATAATGGCAATGAATTATTGAATCTTCTCTTCCAATTTGGCAGTAATGAATCCAAATAAGATTTTGCAAGTGTTGGTGGACAGGATGTACTCAGTGAGCCAATAAGCTTTTAAATTCCAATTAGCATCACTATGACAGGCTCGAGGCTGAACAGAGCCAGAGGGGGCGACACACCAGAGAGCGGGTCTCAGGGACACCATGACAGACACCGAGGCTGAGGAGATAATTTAGGGTACAGAGTCGCTCGTTTCTAGGGTACTAAGCTGCTGGTCTTAAAATTTAGGGCAAAATCAGGTGTCTAGTGATCAAGCACTTGGAATAAAGTGAAAAGAGAAAAAGAAAAGAATTTTTCTGTGCCATTCTGTCTGCAACCTGGCCACGTTGGTCTTCCCAGCCACAGTGGCAAGGGTGATACACTTTCTAGAGAGACTGGGGTCTATGCACCATGAGCTGGCCAGTCTGCTTTCAGTATGACTGGCAAACAATATGCAACAAAATACAGGGCTCTCCAAGACTGGGAGCTGGTTGCTTTGAGGCAATACAGACAGCTAGAGATAAAGCAAGGAGCCCTGGAATATAGCTAACCACCAGCTCAGAGGTTTGAACCTACAAGCCAGGCAGAGGGAGAAGGATGGGTGTTTTACTCCCTTCAAGACTAACTCTGAGTGGAGTCGCTGTGGGTTCCCAAGACTGTAACTATAGAAGGCCAAGTCTTTCTCCCTCGGAGCTGCTGGTGGCTTTGACCAGCCGACCATGCGGATCACAGCCCAACTGATAACCACTGCCCTAGTGGGGCTCCATACAGTCTCAGTACCCCACAGGGACAGGTTTACTCTGTCCTACAGGGTCACCGTGAGTCGGAATCGGAGAGAAATAAAGCAACTGGAAGTCTCCATTGAGTATTTCTTCCTTTCTCTAATACAGAAAGGAAGGGAGGGAATGTCTGGGGTGGCGTGAAACAACACGCTCAACTAACATGGTAGTCAAAAGGTTAGTGGTTCCAATCCACCCAAGACACCTTGGGAGAGTTCTGGTGCTCAACTTCCAAAAACAGTATCTATTGAAACTTCTAGGAAACACAGTTCTAATCTGGCATGGTGTCAAAACGAGCCAGAATCTATGGAAATGTTGTTTTAAAGAAAGAGGGATCCTGTGGAAGGATAAAGAAAGAGTAATTAAGGAATAATTTAATTAAGGAAGAATGTAATTAAGGAAAGAGTAATTTAGGACATACTGCAGCTAGCTTAGACTCAAGGAAATGATACTTTCTGTAAGTGATAATTGGCCCCCAAAGGGGGAGGGAATTAAAAGGAGTTTCAAGTGCGCCAAGGAATCAGGTAGAAACAGAGAGGCTAAAAGATAGACTTGTGGTTCAACAGTGAATTTTTCTGTTTAATTTGCTATTGTGTCTTTAGAGTTGAAAACAACATCTATCATATGAAACAGGTGCTCAATAAATATGAATGGGCTTCAAAGAGTTCATGGAAAATTTCCATTATCTTTCACTCTATTATCCCCATGAACTTTCTGATGTCTCCTCATATTTGTTGAATGAACATTATAGCTATCAACTGGAGATCCAGGAATGCTAAATAGTCTAACTTGATGCCACTAAAAATCAATTACTGAGTAGTCAATATCATTATGCCATCTCTATCCAAAAATATATGTGAAATGTCAAATATATATATTTTTCTAGAATTATTTAGAACTTAAAAAAAATTTTATTGACATATAATTCACCATCATAGAGCTCAATAGTTTAAACATATTAAAAAGAGTTGTGCAGTCACACTGACAATAAATGTTAGAACATTTTCTTCTTTCTTTGTATTCATTATTATTAACAAATCCTTATTTCCCCCCAGCTTCCCCTGTCATAACTGAAGACAATACTAATCCAGCTATTATCTCTATCTTGGAGTTCATACAAAGAAAAGCATACCAAAAAAAATAACTACCATAACAAAATAAAACAGAAAAAATCTCAATAAAACAAAGTAGAAAATAATAAAAATTTGAACAATTATTTAGATCTATTTTCAAATTTTCAAGAGGTCCTAAAAGTGGACAAAAAGTCAAGAAAAATATTTATATACAAATAAGTTCTTCCTAATTTCTTGATACTCTTGGACCATCTCTGCTGTTCCCCAATATATCAAGCAACTCTATTATTATAAAAGCTTTGAAGGAAGATTAGCATTTATTGCAGATGGACTACTTCTTGGGGGAACTTGGTGGCCAGTCAAACAGGTCTCCCAGTGTGCTAGCTAATATCCCAGTCCCAGTCTGGAGCTCAATCTTTTTTTTAAAATCATTTTATTGGGGGCTCGCACAACTCTTTTTTTTAAAAAACATTTTATTAGGGGCTCATACAACTCTTATCACAATCCATACATATACATACATCAATTGTATAAAGCACATCCGTACATTTTCAAAGCATTTGCTCTCCACATAAGCCCTTTGCATCAGGTCCTCTTTTTTTGCCCCTCCCTCCCCGCTCCCCCCTCCCTCATGAGCCCTTGATAATTTATAGATTGTTATTTTGTCATATTTTGCCCTATCCGGAGTCTCCCTTCCCCTCCCCCCCTTCTCTGCCGTCCATCTCCCAGGGGTAGGTAACATGTGGATTCTTGTAATCAGTTCCCCCTTTCCAACCCACTCACCCTCCACTCTCCCAGAATCGCCCCTCACACCCCTTGTCCTGAAGGTATCGTCCACCCTGGATTCCCTGTGCCTCTAGCCCCCATATGCACCAGTGTACAACCTCTGCCCTATCCAGTCCTGCAAGGTAGAATTTGGATCATGGTAGTTGCGGGGAGGAAGCATCCAGGATCTGGGGGAAAGCTGTGTTCTTCATCGGTACTATATCGTACCCTGACTGACCCATCTCCTCTCCTAAACCCCTCTATGAAGGGCTCTCCAGTGGCCAACAAATGGGCCTTGGGTCTCCACTCTGCACTTCCCCCTTCATCCACTATGATATATATATATATATATATATATATATATATATATATATATATATATATATTTTTTTTTTTGGTTGTTTGCATGATGCCTTATACCTGCTCCCTTTGGCACCTCGTGATCGCACAGGTTGGTGTGCTTCTTCCGTGTGGGTTTTATTGCTTCTGAGCTAGATGGCCGCTTGTTCACCTTCAAGCCTTTAAGACCCCAGACACTATCTCTTTTGATAGCCGGGCACCATCAGCTTTCTTCACCACATTTACTTGTTCACCTGCTTTGGCTTCAGCAGTTGTGCTGGGAGGGTGAGCATCGCAGAGTGCCAATTTAATAAAAGAAAGTATTCATGCATTGAGGGAGTGCTTGAGTAGAGGCCCAAGGTCCTTCCACCACCTTAATACTAAACCTATAAACATAGACACATAGGTCTATTTCCCCATCCTCATATATATATTTGCATGTACATGTCTTTGTCTAGACCTCCATAAATGCCCCTTGACTCCTAGCTCTTTCCTCCATCTCCCTTGACTTTCCTCCTGCCCCACTACCATGCCTGGAGCTCAATCTTATGCGCAGAAAACTAGATGTGCCAGCTCTCTGAGAAGAGAGCCATCTCCCAGAAACAGACTTCAGGCAGACAGCCTCATCTAGACTGGTGGATTATGCCAGGAGGCCAGTTGTCTAATGAAAAGCAGCATTGCCAAGGGGACTGGCACTTGTAAGCACATTCTTGATGTGTAAGACTCCAGCTGATCCTGGATTTAAATTTCCAATGGGACTTACATCCCCCGGCCTTTTTTTTTTGTGCCAAATTTCTGCTGCTTGGCCTCTTTGAGATGATTTTGCACCGTTGCTGATTTTATAGATTGATTCTCCTAAGCAATTTAATTTCTCCTTTGCGACTACTACCACTATGTACTGCCTAGAAGTACAAAAACCAGACAATCTTCTATGAGGAGGTTGAAAAGAAGAGAAAGATGGACCAGTTCAACAGGTCACTTGCATTTCTGGGTCACTGCTAGGGATACAGGAGAAAGTGGAATCTAGCCAAGATTGGAAAGCTTGGATTCTCCCAAGGTTGGTCTGAGCCAGTCAAGAGAACATTAAAGGGAAATGCTAGAGAACTGGAGGAAGGACTAACTGTGTGGATTCTAGTCTGTCTTAGTCAATGTCACCCATGGGTCAGGCAAGCGCCTAAATTCTCCAGGTCTCACCAACCTCACCTTTAAAATGATAGGGTTTGCCTCAAACGCTAAGGAACTAGACAGCTGGGAAATGCCATTTCCACTAATACTAGGAACCACATTTATTCAATGCAGTGTCCCTTGCTCCAATCCTAATTGCTACTCTCTAAATGCTAATCCACTTAACCCACTGTTATATCAGTGTGGCAGCTGAAGCCACAGATATTCCAGATAAGATGTTTAAAATCTGTGTCATTGCTGCCTGGCTACGGAATTCTTTATGCCAATAAATCCAATTATGGAAGAGAGGAATCTGCGTCTGATGAACTCTGGAAAAGGGATAGCCAGATAGAATCCCATCACCTCGCCCTTCCCTCCCACCTAACCTCCAGAGAAGGCTTCACGGACCTAAGAATGTCTTCATGCACACACACACACACACACACACACACAGAATGTCTTCATGCACACACACACATATTAAGAATGTCTTCATGAACACACACACACACACACATATATTAAAAAAGTAAATGTCCTCATGCAGATAAACTTGCTTCTTACTGTTAGAATCTCCCCTTTTCAGGCTCCCAGGTCTGTAGCTCTGGTCATGACCCCTCTCCTGCCTGACAAACTAGTACCATCCAAAATGAACTTCTGTCTCCTCAGCCTGCTTGCTCTGTCCTCGCTGTCTTCATTCTCGGATAAACACCCACCCAGTCTTTCAACCTCAACATCAAAAATGTCATCCTCAACTCTCCCTGCTGCATCACTTTGCTCATTCACCAAGTTCAGTCATTTCTCTTTCAAAGACAGATCCCAGTCATGACCCTCTCCCATACTATAAACCGATTTAGTTCAGGATTCCATCGTTTTTGCTTGGGATATTGCAGTAGTTTCTTAGGCAGTATTTATTTACTCTTCTAATTATTAGTAGCAGATTTCTTTCATTATTTGCTTAGTTGCCGTTAAGTGGGTGCTGACTTATAGGAACCCCGTGCGTGTTTGGGTAGAACTGAGCTTCCTAGGGCTTTTAGCAATTGATTGCTAGCAATAATATAGAGTCAGACTTTGGGCATTCTTGTGTCACCAGGTCGACAGAGCGCTTATTCCGCAAACACGAGGAAGCTTCAAACAGCTGTTCCTGGAGAAAATGGAATGGAAAGATCATGGGAAAATGTCACAAACCCTTTGAAGCCCCTCAGATTATTGAGCACCTGCTTTGCGTATTGTTTTAGATTTTACAGCTAGAATTGTAAATAAAACAACAGGCTCAAACCCAACACCACATGATTTGCACTTCTCTTCAGGCAATCGAGCACTGGTGGTTCAGCACTTGACTGCTAACTGAAAGGTTGGCAGTTTGAACACACCCAACATTGCACAGGAGAAAGGCCTGGAGATGTGCTTCCACCTGCAAACATTACACCCAAGGAACCCTGCGGGGCAGTTCTCCTGTGTGGCTCAGGATCAGCAGGAGTTGAAAACAGATGCATGTCGCCCAACAGCAACATAGGGCAATGGATATGTCACTCCTTGCACATGTAATCTGCATGCATTTCTAATTTCTCTGTCCTAGAATATAACTTCCTTAATTACACAAACCCTGTCCTTTCTGGTCCTTGGATCCCTGGGGTAGTGCTGTACACGTCATAAATGCTCACTAAACAGTCTTTGGCAAGAGAGACTGGTTTGACTTAAAGGGACGGTGCTTATTCAAAAGCGAGGATCTCAGTAGATAATTAAATATTTACTCTAGCAACTTCCCAGCCCAATACATGAACCATACACACGCACATGCACACACACAGTACGCCCTGAGCTACCTTTAAATCAATGTTCTAGTGACTGCAAAGAAAGGACCAATTTCTGAATTAATTAAAACATAAATTAGTTCATAGTTTTGTTCCTGGCCTTCCTTGAGGAAAATTGCAGAATGCTTAGCAGCAAATGAGAATTATTTTGCGAATATATATCCTCCAAATGCCACCAAACATGGGCTGTACGCCTTTCTTTCTTGCCTTCTGATCTCATTGCCACGACTTAGGGTGGTGATTATATTACAAAGCTATTATTCGATGAAATGAAAATGGCAAAACAATTTAAATGCTTGTCTGAAAAGACTCCGTTAGAATGCAATTACGAGTGAAATGACAATGGCAAAAATAATTGAAATGCCAGTCTGGAAGGCACAGTTATGAAACCATTAAAATGCCTCTGTCAGGGAATCACAACATTGGATGAAGCTATATGGAGGGTACCCCCACAAAAACGAAATTTTCTTTTCAAAGCGATGTATTTAAACTTTATTTTTTTTACAAAATAGCATTAACACCTTCAAAGTACTCTCCATTACACTTAAAACAATTATCAAAGCTGTGATTCCATTCTTAGAAACATTTTCCAAATTCATCTGTTTGGGTGGCTGACAGCACCTCCTTTGTTTTTTTCATCACCTCGCTCTACATCATCAAATCCCTATCCTTGCACGTCCCTCTTCATTCGCAGAAACAAAAAGAAGTTGCACAGAGCAAGCTCAGGTGAGTAAGGTTCGTGGGGACAAGAGAGGCATGCTGTTTTTAGCCCAAAACTGGGGCACTGGGATGGCTGCGTGAGAAGGTGCATTGGTGTGGTGGCAACACCAGTCCCAGGTCTACCACAAATCAGTTGTTGCACACTGTTATGCAATCTTTTCAGAACTTCTAAATAGGAAGCTTGATTAACAGCCTGCCCTGGTAGAATGAACTCAAAATTCACTAACCCCCCTCACATCATAAAAAACAAACGAGCATCTTCTTGATCTTTGATTTCACTTGACGAGCTTTTTGTGGGCAAGGTGACGATGGCGTCTTCCACTGGCTTCGATGATGTTTGGTTTCAGGGTTGTAAGCACCATTTCTCGTCCCCAGTAATGACGTTGGGGAAATAAAGCCTGGGTCACGTCTGGGTGTTCTTTCAAAGCACAGCATGTTTCCACTCGATGCTCTGTTTTCTGGTCAGAACCTGACGCACAAATTTCACAGTGACCTTTCTCATTCCCAAATCTTCTGTTAAAGTCCGCTGAGCCAAGCTCCAAGATGGTCCAGATAACTTCCTCATCCCTTCAATGGTCCCTTGTTGGTCTTCAAGAACAACTGAATGAATTTTGTTGACATTTGCATCCGTTCAGAAACTTGACGGACATCCAGAATGAGGTTTGTCATCAACATTTCACATTTTCTGAAACAGGAAAACCACTCATACACTTGAATTTTTCTCCATAGCACTGTCCTTGTCACAACCGTTTCTGAGGCATTTTTCCTGAGCAGCAAACAAAATTTCACAATCCCACGCTGTTCTCTTAAATTGTTCATCACACACAAAAAAACGAGGTTCCAGCTTTTATGAAAAAATTCACTGTGACGAGAGAGAACCTTCCCAGAGAATGCCACTGGGTGCACTAACTCAGAGCGAGTTGCTCCCTGCCTACCTATCAGGAAAAATGCACACAACGAAAGCTCCACCCAGTGCGTCCTTTTCCGGTTTTAATTCAGTAAAGCAGGTGGCATTTATAGACAAATTGGACTATCTATGCTCCAATTGTTCGGCAGCAGCATCTACACCATTATCTACATGTCCTGAATGCCACTGGAGGGTGTGCAATACCATCCCGGGTTATAGGTTTAGAGCAGGGCTTTCAAACTGGTGGCCCGCAGGCCACATGCGACCCCCGAGGCAATTTTTTGGTCCCTGATGCTCTGAAGTAAAATGAAAGTAGAAATAAATTGTTATGAAGAACGTAGCACTTATGGGAGACCGAGGCAATACCATACACATGATTCCCTTGTTAACCCTTTAACTGCTGAAGATGAGTATACACGTAGCCCAGTGTTTTTCCCGGGGGCCTGTGGACATGTCTAAACGTGCTGACTCCGTTCGAGTGACGTTTCGAAGCCATCTGTCCGCCACTCTCAGGGTCACGTCATGTAAACAGATCCCAACAGCGAAAGGTTAACAAAAGCGCTCTGGGTGGTTCTGTTATGAGTGACACCTAGCGGCAGCGCGAGTGAACATTTTCAGAGGGAAGCCATTGTGTGAGCAACTGTTTTTGTCCATGAAATTAAATAATACGGCATACAGATGAAGATTAACTGATAAACATCTATCTGCCTTAATGAAGATTGTCTGTTCTCAGCCTTCGAATCCAGGTATTGGAAAACTAGTGGGAGGAAGGCGCTGGCAAGTTTCGGGTTAAAAAAAATAATTTTAGTTTTAAATACATTAAATAAAATAAGTGTTTAAATAAAAGCAATTACATAGTGTTTTAATGATCCTAACCATATTCCTGAATCTTCACTTCAAAATATAAATTTAACAAAATTTGTAACTGTGATGTGGTCTGTGTGAATCTTGCCTATTGCACCCAATGGCCCGCGTTTTAACTGAGTTGGACACTCTGGTTTACAGGATAGACTGAGAAGAGAATCACATATGATACTGTACTTCCATTCAACAACCGAAGGATGAAGCCGGCAAGGTAAGCTTAGCTTAGATTTTCGGTAACATTTTCAATATAAAAGCTGGAGTCAATAACTGGAGTAGAATTTTATTCTAGTATTAAACTTGTTGTTAGTTGGTATTTGCATGGGTTTTTAAGAATCTTTGCTCTTAAATTATTCAAATTATTTTGCTTAAAATATTTTTAAATTTTTTAAAATCTTAAAATATTTTGCTGGTATATTCCTTGAACAAAATCTTGATAAACAGTTTGATGCCCAGACTCACTCACTATAGAAACAAAAAACAATATATACAACACAGAGATGCTGAAATGCTCCTTTGAACTCATGGTTTAAGACTCCCCTTCTCAAGTATGCTGTGCATTTTGATGATTTAACTCACAAATGATGCCAGCAAAAATATCCACAACTACCTTCACAGTCTGCTTTCCTGGATCCATTTCTTCTGGTTAAGTAACTAAAGAAACACATGCTAGAAGTAAACCACTGTCATCGAGCCCATTCTGATTCACAGTGGCACTACAGGGCTGGATAGAACTGCACGTTAGGGTTCCCAAGACCATCAATCTTTAGGAGAGCAAACAGTCTCATCCTTCTGCTGTACTGGTGAGCTTGAATCTGGGTGGGTTTGAATCTGGGTGTCCCACACCTTGTTAGGAGTGGGACATAGGAAACAAACAAGTGTTAAAGGAGGAAAAAAACAAACAAACAAACACACCATGCAAACCTTTCTTCCTTTACGATTTTCTCTGTTGTATTATCCTACTAAAGATTAAAACAATATTTAATCTTAACCACATAGAACATTTCCCGGCATCAACCAGTAGGACATTAGTTTAAAAAGTAAGTAGGCCTCCCTCCATAAAAGGCGTGGTATGCTTTTATTTCTCAGTCTTTAATTAAGGAGATAGGTTGTTGCTGGGCTTTTTCAGGTGTTCACACTCGTGCTGACCTGTGACAGAGTCGAACTGCCCCACCCGGTTTTCAAATCTGCGATCTGTATACGGACCCCTGGAGGCACAGTGATGCATTGGGCTGCACTCCCCAAGGTCAGCAGTTTAAAGCCACCAGCTGCTCGGGGAACAAAGATGGGACATTCTGCTCTTATAAGGGTTCCAGTCCTGTCTGCTGACCCTTATGTATGTTTTCCAGTCGAGCCCAATGAGGTTCCTAGCCCTGCCTGCTGAGTCTGAAGCCTATTTTCAGGATTCCTTGAGGACTTCTTTGCTTTGCTCTCCTTGCTGCTCTGTTAGGTTCCAGACAGACCTGGAACTGTTTATAGCCCCCCTCCTTTTTGTTTCTCTTCTTCTTCGTCTTCTTCATGTCTAGCTATATAAGAAGCAAAATAAACAATACCGAGGGGAAAAATGAGACGGACAGTTCCAGGAGGAAAGGGGAGAGAGGGGAGCCAACAAATTCAGGGGCAAGGGAACAACAAGAGATCTAAAATCAATGACAGGAGGGTATAGAATGTCTGGTGGGGTTTTATCAAGTGCAATGTAGCTGAGAGTAATTACTGAGAGCCAAGTGAAAGTTGAAAATGATAGTGGGACAGGAGGAAAGTAAAAGGAAACAGGAAAAAATCAGAAGGCAAAGTATATTTATAGAAGTATAAATATAGGCACAGAAATTGGGCCTCTACTCAAGTCCGCCCTCAATGCAAGAACATTTTGTTCTAATAACTTGGCATTCTGTGATGCTCACCTTCCTGACAGGATCACTGAAGCTAAAATGGATGCATAAGTGAGTGTAGTGAAGAAAGCTGATGATGCCTGGCTAGTTCAAGACATAGCATCTGGGGTCTTAAAGGCTTGAAATTAAACAAGCAGCCATCTAGCAGGGAAGCAACAAAACCCACATGGGAGAAGCACACCAGCCTGTGTGATCATGAGGTGTAGACAGGATCAGGTATCAGGCATCAGGAGACCCAAAACAAACCATCATATTGATGTGAATGAGGGGGTCAGAGTGGAGAACCAAAGTCCACCTATAGACAATTGGCCATCCCCTCACAGAAGGGTCACAAGGAAGGGACAAGCCAGATTGGGTGCAGTATAGCACCAACGAAACATACAACATCCTTCTAGTTCTTTAATGCTTCCCTCCCCGCCCCGCCCCTTATCATGATCCCAGCTCTACCTTACAAACCCGGATAAACCGAAGCTTGTACATTGGTACATGAGGGTAGGGGAAGGTAGGGGAAGAAGGAGGAGATAGGGGAACTGATCCCAATGATTGACATATAACACCCCCCTCCCAGGGGGATGAACAACAGAAACATGGGTGAAGGGAGACAGCAGACAGGGTGAGATATGCAAATAATAATAATTTATAATTTATCAAGGGTTCACAAGTGTGGAAAGGTGGGAAAGTGAAGGAAAAAAGAGGAGCTGATATCAAGGACTCAAGTAGAAAGAAAATGTTTTGAAAATGATGATGGCAACATAGGTACAAATGTGCTTGATACAATTGATGTAAGCTTTAAGAGCTCCCAATAAAATTACATATTAAAAATAAATAAATAGAGTTCCAGTCTCAGTAACTCACCAGGGCAATTCTACCTTATCCTACAGGATTACTATGAGCTGGCATCAACTCGATGGAGGTGAGTTGATATTTGAGTGAGGTTGAGTGTTGATGCTGAGTGTTGATGTTTGAGTGAGGTTGAGTGTTGATGTTTGAGTGTTGATGTTGAGTGTTGATGTCTGAGTGTTGATGTTTGAGTGAGGTTGAGTGTTGATGTTTGAGTGTTGATGTTGAGTGTTGATGTCTGAGTGTTGATGTTTGAGTGAGGTTGAGTGTTGATGCTGAGTGTTGATGTTTGAGTGAGGTTGAGTGTTGATGTTTGAGTGTTGATGTTGAGTGTTGATGTCTGAGTGTTGATGTTTGAGTGAGGTTGAGTGTTGGTGTTGAGTGTTGATGTTGAGTGTTGATGTCTGAGTGTTGATGTTTGAGTGAGGTTGAGTGTTGGTGTTTGAGTGTTGATGGAGGCGTTGTTTGAGTTTGACTCTTTAGAGAAGGAGAGTGTGGCTCGCAGCAGAGCACTTAACTGCTACACCTAAAGGACTCCGTTCGGAAACAGGAAACCAGATAGTCTTAGTTTCTTTTACAGACTCTGAAATGCATGAAGATTTACTGTCCGTAAAGATTTGAGTTTGAAAACCCAGGTGATTTCATGTACTATGTGAACTAAAGCCTTAGATGATAGGATATTCCGCTGTGTATACTTTGTTCTTTCATATTTCCCTTACACAAGCCTAAGGAATGTCAGCTACAGCCTTGTGATCCTATGATCTTAGCGTGCACGGCAACTTTAAAACAAAATTCAAATCTGTTGTCTCGCTGGTTCATAGAGATGTCATATTATTGACAGAAACATATGACTTAAATGTGATTGCAATAGATTTCTACATCATATGAGGACATTAAACTTCTCTGGTTTAGGCAAAAAAGGTACTGGAGACCATGAAAGGCATAGAAAAGTCACCTGTATGAAACTCTGCAAGTAAGTTCATCACAAAAAGACAATCAAACATGCACCTAGTTCATGGGGAAAGCAAAATGTGTGCAGTCTTCAAAGCATTGAAATCGTCTATTAAACATAAAATTTGGGATATGAAAATTACCTTTGTCATGGTTTTGTGGCATTAACTGCTGTATTTTGAAAAGCATCGAGGAAGGGTCATATAACAGTGCCCTAGTAAGCTTCCAGAGCATATGTCTGGAAACTAATGAAGGCAAAACCGATACAACGATGAGAGTACGGTGGGTTAAAATACATGGCTCTCACTCACTGTGAAATTCGTTAAGACACTGTACCGATGGCTGGCTGTGCGGATATGTAAGTGGATCCCTAACCAAACCAAACCAAACCTGCAGCTGCTCGTTGATGTCACCTCCTGATGACCCGATGGGTTGCAGAGTGTAGAACTGCTCCAGTGGGCTTTCTTGGCAGTGACCTTTACAGATGCTGATCACCAGGGCTTTCCGACATGGAGCCTCTGGGTGAGTTCAAACCACCAACCTTTAAGTCAGTACTCAAGCACAGCCTATTTGCACCCGGAGACTTTCCATGCATAGATAGACGGGTAGCAAAAACAATACAGTAAGTGATAACCACGCAATCTAGGCAGTGGGTGTGTATTGGGGCTCACTGCACTGTTCTTTTGTTTCCTCTCTCTGTTTGAAACTTTTCAGAGTAAAGTGTTGTAAAGAAAATACAGTGATCTAGACGAAAGGTACCTATTCTCTGTGTTGATAACTGTACTTAGCAAATCCATATGTTTCAGAACTTATTCTGCGACATGATTGACTCACCTAACCATCCAGATCCTGAATTCGGGATACACAGGTCTGTCTCAGCACTGGGCAACACAAAGCCCACGACGAACACCTCAACACCATCAGCCATCAGCGCCATGCCCAGGACGAAGAAAAGGGCCCACTGAAAACGGCCATGGCCACATTCTTGGATGATCAGCTCGTACTGCTGGGCCAGCTCTTCCTCATCCGCTCTCCTCTCTGACTCCAGGTCCCGGCGGTCCTTGAACTCATCACCCTTGGGCTGCCCCACTGACACAATGCTGTCTTTCCCTTGGTTCATGCTGGGGATGCCCTGATACTCCCCTTCGTAGATTTCATCCTCCTCATCATGCCCCTCGGTAGCCTCACTTGAACCTTCATCATCATTGGCGTTCCCATCGTAGGTTTCTCCAGGTGGGTAGTAGTCATCATCATCTTCTTCATCTTGGAACCGACTGTAGGACCGCTGGGTGTATTCATCCTGGGCCCGGTCCACTGCTTGGTTCACTTTTTTGGCTGTCTTTCTTTTTACCTCTTTGGCAATGTCTTTGGCACCTTTCACCAGGGAAGTCCTATCCTTGTAAGAGTCCTCCATCTTGTCTCTGCTGACCACCAAGGAGAAGACGAAGGTTTCTCAGTCTCTGGTCAGTGGTTTGGTCCAGCAGGCATCATCCGCTCCACTTTGTTCAAGCTAGAACTGCAAAAGACAAAGAACAATAGGAGGGATTCATTATTCCGTCCCAGGTCTGTTTACGGAGTCTTGGTAGTGCGGTGGGATAAACAACGGACTGCTAACTGGTTCCACCCACCACCTTCTCCAAGTGAGAAGGTTGAGACTACGCACTCCCTAGAGACTGGATAGGGTTGATAAGAGTCAGAAATGACTCGAAGGCAGTGGCTTTATTTCCCTCTTTTTGACCATCTTTGTGTGCATGTGGGGGCGGGGCAGTGTCTACTTTCACTGCTCCATAGTCTAAAGGTCACAAAATTAACTTTTCCCTCTTTGACTTCACTGTAAACCTACAGCGAACATACACACTATGCTGATTCTCTGCTCAGGTGTGATCAGCACTGGAAGTTTTAGTGTGATAGCTATTTGATTTTTAAGAACGTTAACATGGGTAACATTATATAAATGCACAGACATTCCTTGATCATAACGCAAGATATGTTGAACTTCTACAAGTTCTACAGTGAGGATATATCTCAATTGAAAAAAAGAATATTGCTCATAGACACACATGCACACACTGTAAAGGAAAAGTCAGGGTACTTGAAGAACCCAGACTGACAGTGTTTTCTCACACCGAATAAAACAAGGAAGCAGCCTTCTATGAAGCAGCCCTTGCTTTGCAAGCAACGGTATAAAGTCATGTGGTTTCTAAGACTGTAAATCTTATGGGCGCAGACAGCCTCATCTTTTTCCTGAGGAGCAACTGATGGATTTGAACTACACCAGTGGATAAAATCACACTTTCCCTAGGCTGTGATTGCAGCTCCTTCTAAGAGGGATGTGGCATTCAACATTGACGATGAGTATTTGCCCGAGTACAGCAGTTGATCTGCAAGAACCTGACAGAGCCTGTTGTATGACTCCACAGACACCTTAGTAAGTATCAAGTTGGAAATGTGCTTGACACAGTGGATAGATGGATGGATTGTGATACGAGTCATACAAGCCCCACCAAAAATGATTTTTTAAATTAAAAAATAACTATCAAGTTGGAATGTATATTCTGTTAGCGCATTTTTCAGAACCACACCCAGGCCAGTGGGGAGAGGCGATTCTCCCACACTACCCCTTCCCTATCCCAGCTGCACTTACTTCAGGCCTTCTTTCCCTGTTCTTTCATCCTCTCTCCTTGTCCCACTGCCCTCTAGGCAGCTGTGTGTGGTCTCCAGTGCCCTCATGGCCTGTCATTTGGTCTTTCGTCTTACTGACAGGCTCCTGTGTCTCAGCTCCTTATGTCTGGAATGACGTCATGGTAACTTATCTGTCACCTGGCCACTGAATTGTCTCTTCTGTTTTCAGTGAGGAAATATTAAAACTACACTTGCACACCACCACCACCAAAAAAACCCCCCAAAAACTAACCAAGTATCTGCCACTGACTTGTTGCCAACTCATAGCAACCCTCTAGGGCAGAGTGCCTTACGAGTCTCCAAGACTATAACGGTTTACCAGGGTAGAAAGCTCCATCTTTCTCCATTGGTGTGGCTGGTGATTTCGAACTGGTGACCTTTTCAAGAGAAGCCCAATGTGTAAGCACTACACTAGGACTCCTACACCCTTGTACTCAGTTAAGATAAAAGTGAAAAAGGCAATCTTCTCTACCATCAATTCCCCATCTTCCAAGCTGTGTCAGCCCTCAAAACATTAGATTATGACATTTCAACTGTTCCCTTTATGCATCCATTGTAAAATGTTTGGTAATTAACTACTACAAACATGCATTTAGACTGCTCATTCAGACATGACAAATACATTCAATAATAAATATGTTTATTTAGAAATGAAATATATTTCATTATCAGGGATTATCTACCAATACCTTGTAGGCAAAGCAGAAGTATGCCTCTGTATGAGACAACAAAAAAGTAATTAACTACATGTCAGTGGTTCAAACCCACCAGTCACTCCAAGAGAGAAAGAAAAGGCTATCTGCCCCCGTAAAGATTTACAAGGCCTTGGGATAGGCCGCAGGGTAGTTATGGATTGGAAATGACTGGATATCAGTAGTATATGGTTATAAGACTTTCCACAAATATTTCTTAGATTATTTTTCTGTTTGCTCTTGTTTTATTTCTTTTGTCTCAGTCGAGGTAGGAAGTCCTGATTGGTCCTGCATCCTCCTCGTGATCCCCTAAGACACAGCCCATGGCTGCAGTCACTTTGTCAACTTGACACGTCAAGGATCGCCCTCTGCTTGATGACTCTCTGTTACCAAGCATTCTGCCTTCCTCCATGGACTGCTCTCTCCTGATAACAGTTCCAAATTCTCTCTGTTCCTGCTTCTAAGAAGTATTTCTACTGTACTTCTTCTGACAGATTTGTTTGTTCTTTTGGCAGTCCATGGCAATTTCATATTCTCTATCAATAACATAATTCAATGATATTCATTCTTGTTCACTCTTCCTTATCCACTCTCCAGTTTTCATATGCACACGAGGGGATTGGCTTGGGTCTAAGGTGCACCTTAGTCCTGAAAGGGTTATCTTTGCCCATTAACACTTTAAAAAGGTCTTCTGCCACAGATTCGCCCAATTCAATAAGTCATTTCTTAACTGTTGTTCCACTGCACATTGGTTGTGGGTCCAAGTAAAATGAAGTGTGTGACAACTTCAATCTTTTCTGCTTATCAGACGTTCCTGACAGGTCCAGAGGAGAACCAAATTGGTCAAGAAGGTTTTCAAAACTAAATATTTATGGGGGTTGCTTCATCTTTCGCCTCAGAGCTGCTGGTGGGTTTGAATCCTTGGCTTTACTGTTAGTAGGGTGTAAGCCATACAAAGGTTGTAGTCTCTGATCTTCATCAGTGAATGACTGCCTCTTGGTCTATGGAAAGGCTCTCCAAGATCATTATTAAGAATCCAGGAATTCCCATTATTCACAATATTATTCATAGTTTGGTATGGTCCTCACCGTCAAATGCCCCTCGCACAGTCAAAAACAAACAAAATCACATAGGCAAGCATCTTTCTGATATTCTCTGTTTTCAGCCAAGTTCAATGTGATATCACCAAGGATAGCACCCATTCCACCTTCTATTCTGAATCCAGCTTGAATTTCTGGCAGTTTCCTCTCAGTCCTACTGAATTTTAAAACTATCTTCAGCAAAATTATACTGGCTTGTGAGATGAATGATTCTGTTAGATAGTGTATGAATTCTATTGGATATCTTTCTTTGGAATGGGCATAAATCTAGAATTCTTCCAGTTGGTTGGCCAGGTACCTGTCTTCCACGTTCCGTGTCATAAACAAGTGAGTAACCCCAGAGCTGCATCTTCTGGTTGCAACATTTCAGTTGGCATTCCATCCATTCCTGGAGTTTTGTTTTCACCAAAGTCTTCTGTGCAGTCTGGGCTTCTTTCAAAACCATTGATCCATGTTCATCTCCTGAACTATTTGACCAGCTGCCAGTTCTATTTGGTACAACAATTGATCTGTTTTTCTCCCATCTTCTTTTGATACTTCCTGAATAATTTAATATTTTCCAATAGAATCCTTCAATGTTGCAACTCATGGCTTGTTTTATTTTACTTATTTCAACTTCAAAGGAGTCCTGGTGGTATAGTGGTTATGCTTTGGGCTGAGAATCGTAAGGTCAGCAGTTCAAAACCACCCACCACTCTAAGGGAGAACGATGGGGTTTTCAAGTCCAGGAAAGATTTAAAAGCTTGGAAACCTACACAGGATGTTCTACCAGGGGTCCTCAAACCTTTTAAACAGGGGGCCAGTCACTGTCCTTCAGATCCGTTGGAGGGCCGGACTATAGTTAAAAAAAACAACACTATGAACAAATTCCTATGAACACTGCACGCATCTTATTTTGAAGTAAAAATACAAATGGGGCAAAAAACGCCCAGTGGGCTGGAGAAATGTCCTCAGAGGGCCGCATGTGGCCCATGGGTCATAGTTTGAGGACGTCTGTATCTAGCCTGTCCTAAAGTGTCACTATGAGCCAGCAATGAATCAGTGGCAGTGAGTTTATTGTGTTTTGTTTTTTGGTTATTTAAGTTTGAGAAATGCCGAGCATGTTCTTTCTTCCCTTGTGATTTTTCAGCTCCAGGTCTTTGCACATTTCATTTTGCCTTCTTGTGCTGTCCTTTGATATTTATTTTCAGTTATTTTGCTTCATGATTTCTTCCAAGGTTAGGGTTAGGATTCTGTGTAGTTAGTACTGTTCACTGTGTCAAACTGGTTCTTAAGATGGTCTCTAAATTTAGACAGGCTGTACTAAATTTAGATGATCTCTAAATTTAGATGGGATATGCTCGCACTTCAGGTTGTATTTTGGCTCTAATGGACTTGTTTTCATTTTTTTTTTTTTAAGCTTACCCTGAACTTGAATATGAGGGACTGATGGCCCGTTCTACAGCCAAACTCTGACCTCATGTTGGCTGATGATATTGAACTTCTCCATTGTCTCTTTCCACAGAAGTCGTTGACTTTATTGCTGTGTATTCCATCTGTCATAGTCCAAGTATATAGGCACTGTTTATGTTGCTGGACAAAAGGTGCTCACGATGATTAGTTGTTGGTATTGCAAACTTATCTCATGCAATCTCCAAGGGGTTACTTTTTATCACCAAGGTCATGTTTTTCAACCACAGATCCTTCTTCTATGTTTGCATTCCAATCACCACTAATTATCAGTGCACCTTGATTAAATGCTTGATCAATTTAAGACTGAAGACACTGGTAACATTCTTTGGCTTTAGTACTTGGTGGATAAATTTGAATAATAATCATACTAACCGTTCTTCTTTGCAGGTACAGGGATCCTATCCTGGAGATGGATCATGTCATTTTCCTGTGTTTTGTTTTGGGGATGTGACACCATTTCTCTTCAGCTTGTTATTCCTGCAGAGTAAACCATATGAAAATCCAACAAAATGGACAAATACTATCTATTTCAGTCCACCACTGCCTAGGATATGGATCTCTATGTGTTCCATTTCATTACTGATGACTTCTGACTTCTCTAGATTCACAGTCTATTACATTCCAAGTTCAGATATTCTCATTTTGGGTCAGGTCACATGAGCAAATGGGAGCCCCCGATTTTGGTTCCATTCACACTGGGTTGAGGAGGCAGTTTATGTCTTCCAGGTTGACACTCTCGCTGTCTGGTGCTGGCGTCCACCGCCATTCATAAGGTGTGTAGTGGTCCACTTTTCAGAAGTGGCTTGCTTTCTTCTTCCTCATCTCTGTTAGTCTGGAAGGTCTACTGAGACCTGTTCACAAGGGGTGACCTGGTAGCTGTTTGAAATCGTGGTGGCATCGCGCCCCGCATCAGGGCAACTTGTAAAACACGATAGCATCAAAGCTGACAGAGCAGTGGTAATCACAAACAGCGGAGCCCTAGGAACCCCGGCGCGGAGTTCTCCTGTGTTCTACAGGGCTTATGTATCAGAATGGATTTGAAGACTGGGTATTTATGATGTATGCTGTAAATACTTCTCTCAGATGACTGTATTTATGATATTTTTCCATGCAAAACTATTAAATTGTTTTTATATAATTAATAATAGTGTTCTTTTTTGTTTTCTTTGGCAGCAACTTTTATTAAGGTCTTCCTTCACTTCCAAAGTATTCATCTATAATTGTCCTAATTGTTTTATAGTTTAATTTATAAATAGTCCTGGAATTTATTTTGTTTGATTGTGTAAGGAAAGGATTTTTAAAAATAACCAGCTATCCCAACACTTATTAAAACATCTTGTTTATGAAACATAATTGCTCTATATATTATCATCTCATTGGTATTATATTATGCTCATGTATATGTTTTTCAATTTTTATCTCGATACTATTTATTTTTTTATTTTATAACTTTCTTGAAAGTTACAAATTTTAATAACCATTAGTACATGTGCCCCTCATGACTCATCTTTTTCAAATATTTATGGGTTATTCTCATCCGCTTTCTCTTCCAAATGAACTTTAGAATTGCTCAGGCATTTTTAATTAGAATTTTAATTGGTACTTTTTATAAGTTTACAAGTTAATTTCAGGAAAACTAAAAGTCTAATAGTCATTTCAACCAGAACTATATCTTTCTATTTATTCAAGTTTTCTTTCATGCAACTCAATGAAATGCAGAAGTTTTCTTCTAAATCCCTTAATGTTATTAAGTTGTATACATGCATAGTATATACAATATTAAATGAACACATTTATAGTATATATATATTCACTTGTCTGAAGAGATATGAAAAAAGCAGAAGTTTTGCTTTGAAACACTCCAAATAAACAAAACGAAGGAGCTACAAGATCAAAGCCCTCTCGGGCCCTCTAAAATTCATCATGGTGTGGACGCTGAAGGTGCTTTCCAACATGAGAAACCAGTGTGTTTAAAACAGAAGACTTGGTCTCCAGTTGGCGGAGTAAAAGAAGTTCAGAAAAAATGAAACCAGGTGTGGGTGGATGTCACAAAGTCAGTCCAGAGGATCACCTGTCTGCTAGAAATTTTATTTGACTTTGGGAAACAAAAGTTCAAACTAAGTCTTAATATCTTTGGCAGATGAGCCTGAATTTCCCCCCTACCAAGACACTGGCTTGTTAATAAGCCTTCCTCCAATCCTGATGCCACACTCCTCTTCATGTAATCCAGCTTCTCTGATGATATAAATGTGATAGAGACCATCAATTGCTCATATGAAAGTTCACATGGAAGTTGAAGGAAACTAAACAAAAGGAGAGCCAAAATACACATTTGAACACACCCCACCTGAATTCAGAGACCACCTTCAGAGGAAACCTGATACATTGAACAGTGGGAGGTTGGGTTCTGCAGAGGAGAGCACCGGGGAGGCATGTATGTTTGCATGGAGAAAAAGAGTCACAGCTAGCAAGAGTTCAAGTCCTCCTCACTTTCAGCAAGCACAGTTGGGTTATCTGCACATCACAGGTTGTTAATAAGCCTTCCTCCGATCCATGTTATCCATATTGCAGATGATACAACCCTGCTTGCTGAAAGTGAACAGGACTTGAAGCACTTGCTGATGAAGATCCAGATTATAGCCTTCAGTGTCGATTACAACTCACTGTAAAGGAAACCCAAACCCTCGCAACTGGACATCATGATACACAGAAAAAAGTCTGAAGTTGTCAAAGATAGTCAAGGAAGCAGGAGACAAGAGGCCTGGGGCAATGCATTGCACCAGGTCAGTCCGTTGCACTAGTGCTCTGCAGAGTTTTGAAGAACAAGGATGTTACTTTGGGGACTAAGCAGGGCCTGACCCGAGCCATGGCATTTTCAATCACCTGACATGCATGTGGCAGTTGAACTGAAGAAGAATCCGCGCATTTGAATGACATTGCTGGTGAAGAGCGTTGGAAGTATCATGGACTGCCAAAGGAACAAACAAGTCAGTCTGGAAGGAAGTAGGACTATTGTGCTCCTTAGAAGTGAGGTTGGCAAAACGTGGTCTCGCGTACTTTGGAGATGTTGTCGGGAGACACCAGGCCCCAGAGAAAGACATGTGCTTGGTACAGTAGAAGGGCAGTGAAAAGAGGACGGCCCTCAATGAGATGGATGGGCACAGTGGTTGCAGCAGTGGGCTCAGGCACAGGAACGATCGTGAGGCTGGTGCAGGAGCTGGCAGTGTTTGTTCTGTTGGGCATAGGGTTGCTACGGGTCAGAACCAACTCGATGGCAGCACCAGCACCAGCACAGCTGCCCCTCACCTTGTTTCGGCTGATGTTACTGAGCTGTTCCATCATCTCTGGCCACAAATCCAGTCTATTTGATTCCTGTGTGTTCCATTGGGCAACATCTATACGCAGAGTTGCCCTTTACGTTGTTGAAAAAAGGTACTAGTAATGAAGAAGTCACTGGTCTGGTACAATTGTAATACGAGATCACCAATTTCATTTCTATCACAAAGGCTTATTTTCCAACTCCTGATCCTTCCTCTTTGTTTCCAATTTCACTTTCCAATGGCCAATAATTATCTATTTTTAGTTCATACTTGATCAATTTCAAACTGAAGAAGTTGGTCCAAACTCAAACCCCAAATCACTACCATCGAGTCGATCCCGACTCATTACGACCATGCAGAGACAGGTCCAAACTGCCCCTGTGAGTTTTGAGACCGTAACTATTCATGGAACTAGAAAGCTCTGTCTTTCTCCTGCCGAGTGGCTGGTGTTTTCAAGTGCCGACCTTGTGGTTCTGATTTTTCTTTATCACTCGCTTGAGTGGTTACACTTGTATGAAATGCTTTTTCTATAGGCCCATAGATATTTTCCTATCACAGACAACAGTGATAGATCCATTGACACTGAACATGAAAGAAAGAATATGATTTATAAACGGTATAAAGATCACTCAGCAGCAACATGGCTGGCACTTTCGGTCTCGGAAATGAAGAGAGACTTTTCAACACAGGCCGGCTGGTGCTCGTCTGGAGCCTCCAAGCAGAGGCTGCGCTTGCAAAGCCAGAGCCCACCATGTCTGAGAAGGTTTTGGTCTAGAAAATGCTCAAAGAAGAATTGTATAGTCATCTTATTGTCTTTTCGGAGTCGGGTTGATATTATTAGTATATTGGCAAAGCTTTTATGCCGTTTTCAAGCCTGCCTTCTTCATATTATGTTGATAAGCAAAACACTTCCTGGCCCTCAGTGAACTGCCATTGATACGAACACAATGAGGAAACAGATCCCCCCGCCCCCCCCCCCCCCCAGTGCCTGAACTATTCTCCCCAGAACACCTGGCAGTGACATATTTGCTCTTTCCACTTTGCCCGTGCTTTACTTAGTAAATATTTCATTTCCTGAGATTCCTAGTGCCATGGCTACAGAAGCAGCTGCCTTTGTTTACTTCAGTGCCATGTAAACACGGATCCTTCCCCTCAGGGCTTTTTCTCCAGGGGATCTCTCTACTCCTGCTTCCCTTGGCTCGTGGCCTCTGGAATAGTGGCACCAGCGACTTCATTCCAGCTACTCTGATCTGTAAGGACTCAAGCTTCAGATCAAGGTATTCTACCGATTCACACCCCCCCCCCCCAGAGTGCAAAGCGAAATAAACGTGGCGCCAATGTACCCAGGGTTCCATGTTCTGTGCAGAGCCCTTCCTTTCTGCATGAAACCAAGACCACTGTGATACCTTTCTTTAAAATCATTTCATTGGGGGCTCGTATAACTCTTATCACAATCCATACATCCACCCATTGTGTCAAGCACATTTGTACATTTGTTGCCATCATCATTCTCAAAACATTTGCTTTCTACTTGAGTCCTTGTTATCAGCTCCTCATTTTCCCTCTTCCTCTTTCTCTTCCCTCCCTCATAGACCCTTGATAATTTATAAAGTATTATTATTTTGTCATATCTTAAACTGTCCGACGTCTTCCTTCGCCCACTTTTCTGTTGTCCGTCCCCCAGGGAGGAGATTATATGTAGATCTTTGCAATCAGTTCCCCCTTTCCACCCCACCTTTCCTCTACCCTCCCGGTATGGCCACTTTCACCACTGGTCTTGAAGGGATCATCTGTCCCGGATTCCCTGTGTTTCCAGTTCCTATCTGTACCAGTGTACAGCCTCTAGTCTAGCCAGATTTATTAGGTAGAATTGGGATCAAGATAGTAGGGGGAGGAAGCATTTAAGAACTAGAGGAAAGTTGTATGCTTTATCGCTGCTACACTGCACCCTGACTGGCTTGTCTCCTCCCTGTGACTCTTCTGTAAGGGAGTGTCAAGTTGCCTACAGATGGGCTTTAGGTCTCCACTCCACCCTCCTCCTCATTCACAATGATATGATTTTTGGTTCTTTGATATCTGATACCTGATCCCTTCAACACCTTGTGGTCACACGGACTGGTGTGCTTCTTCCATGTGGGCTTTGTTGCTTCTCAGCTAGATGACCTTTAAGACCCCAGATGCTATATCTTTGCATAGCCAGGCACCATCAGCTATCTTCACCACATTTGCTTATGCACACATTTGTCTCCAGTGATCATATCGGGAAGGTGGGAACCCAATGATATGATTTTTTGTTCTTTGATGCCTGATACCTGGTCCCTTAATTCATATTCTCTATTTTACATCTGAGTTCTTATATCCATTGCAATGACTACACAGAACTCACACACACAATTCATGATTAAAGACTTTATTAGGGAAATCCACAAGTTGTACTGCCAGTGAGAAACACCCAGGGTTGTTTATTAGGACATGTTAGAAAGTTCTGTCCAGTTGGCTAATAAATGCCCCCAAATCATACCACTCTGCTATAAGCCTCCACCAGAGGCATTCAGCTGAAGCTCTGTAGGTCAGCAAGCCCAAATTCCTAAATGAAGTGCCCAGAGGCACCCTACTCCAGTAAGCCTCAGTCCAGAGACACTCAGCTCTACTTCCGTGGGTCAGGAAGCCCAACTTCCCCGAGTAAGTGTACAGCGGCTCCCCATTCTGCAAGCCAGCTTGCGGAGCAAAAGCAGTCTGTTTTCTCTGCTCCCTGGGCTAGGGGTCCATTACTCCATCCCATGCTCTGGCTCCTGGTTCTGGGCTCCTCTTCTGGATCCAGGAGGTTCCCTGCACAGGGACCTTGAGTCTCGTGGACAAACTCTACTCCTGGCTCTTGCTGGTAATGAGAGATTGCTGCTCCTCCTTCCCAGAGGGCTCATTCCATATACAGCAGGATAGCATTCCAGGGAGTCACAATTGCTCACAGGTGACTCTTATCAGTATCTTGTCCCCCCCCCCCACTTTCTTACAGACCCATGCAGGAAAAGGTCATTTGGTGGAATTAGAGACTTTGGCTACAAGAACCACATTAAGTAATTCACTGTCTGCAACTGTTCAAAGCAAGTTTCTGCTACCACAAACCTGTGGGGCTTCTCCTGATACACAATGTAACCAAGGCACACGGAGGAGAGCTCCATAAAAACAAAAAAACAAAACAAAACAAAAAAAAAACAGTTTCTTACTCCAGCCCCAGGAAGGCAAATTCATTCGTTGTGTATGTTTGCTAGTTGCACTCCCGGAGGGGATTGCATTTGGTGTCATTGTGCACAGTGGACTGTTCAGCTCCAGCCACGTAGGACGCCGTCTAAATGGGAATGCACTGCTGGTAATACTCAGAGAGAAGGGGGAAGGACGCAAGTACATCACCTTTCTGGAAAAGCCCCTCCCGTTGCCTTCTCTCGGTCCCTCACAGAACTCACCTGTCGTCGTTGTAAAGATGGGTGGCGAATAACCACGTTTGCTATCGTAATAAGGAGACCACGCATGGCACCTCAAGAAAGGCATAGATCAAGAGAGAAAGAAGACTGCACGACTCGCAGTGCGGGCCCTGATGTAAGCTAGGGGCCAAGGTACTAGTAACACATCGGGACTGTGTCCCAACTCTGACAAATATATGGCACGGTGAATGATATTAACAAAAGGGAAAATGGGGTGCAGGGGTAGGGACATTTGGGAGCACTGTAGTTTTTGCACACCTTTTCTGAAAACCTGGAACTTTTCTTAAGAGGATTTTAAAATAATAAATTGCATGAAAAGAAAAAGTTAGTAAAGAAGCCTATCAAAAACCACTGAAAGGTATTGACCAAAGGTAATCTGACCAAAGTAACAAGTACCATCACAATGTACACTAGAAAAAAGGAAGTACCACCAAATAGATATCATTTCTATACACATAAACAAATACATATACTTTCTATACAAATATAATTGCATGTGTACATATATAATTTCAATGTTAGATATTAAAATAGCATCCAAAATTAACCATAGCAATAAATAATAAGGAGGTAGCGGTTGTTGATACCATTTGGGTGCAACTGAGCATCTTGTGGGATGAGATTTCTCAGCTCAAAGGCTTAGGGCCATGTTTTAAGGGTCCCTCCACCCACTGGGAGTCAACATTCAACCAAACAGCTATGGGTTGTCGGCCAGCCAGGTGTCCTACTATTATTTTGTAAGTCTTTGTTCTATGTCCTAAGGAACCCCGTTGGCATAATGGATTATGCTTCGGGCTTAACTTCAGAGTCAGCAGTTCAAAGTCAGCAGCCGTATTGTGGGAGAACGATGAAGCTTTGTGCACCAGGAAAGATTTACAGCCTTGGAAAGTCAACGGAGCAGATGGACTGTGCCTGCTAGGGTCACTTTGAGGTGGAATTTACTTGATCGCATTGGTTTCTGTTTTACTTCCTAGTTCGATGCGTGCATGTAGCTTTAAGAACTCCCACATGAATGTCCATAACCCAATCATTAGTTTCCACTTTCCTGGAAGAGCAGGAAAGAAGATGACTTGGAAAGAGAGCAGGAAATGGACTGCAGGTCTAATTGCCATGAGATTAGAGGAACAGAACAGACTAGTGCACAGCTACCATTTCTGAACGTTTTTATCAAGGACCCAATAGATGGATCAAAGGTAGGAAAAATGTGGAACATAATTGTGGGACCAATTGTCTGTGAGGGAATCCTCAAACCTACAGCCTTGAGATAATTTTTAAGTCTTGAGGTAAAAATATCCCATGACGTCATCTTTAAGTTTGGTTTAGCTAGTGAAAAACCCTCTTCTTGAGCTCATGTCAATCAGCATGAGATCAAATTGACATCCGTGACTCTAAGACACACAGAAGTTTCAGGGACAGAGACTCAAGTTAATGGTGTTAAAGCTACCTGATAGAATTAGAGAGCATGTTGACACAGTGTGAAGAATGCAGCCAATGCCATTGAGCTTTATGTGTAGAAAATGGACATTGGATATGAATTTTATTATGTATATTTCACCAAAAATTAAAAGAACAAAATCCATGAAACAAACCAATAAAAAAACATTCTCAAGTCACATACTTCTCAATCCAGTCCTTATTTCTGGTGGAGCCCTGGTGATGGTGTGGGATACATGTTGGCCTGCTAACCACAAGGTGAGCAGTTCAAAATTACCAGTCGCTATGAGGGAAAAGAGGAGACTTTCTACTCCACATGGCAGTGAATTATTCAAAGCATTTCTTCTAGTCAAAGTCTCTAAACTCAATACTCCAAACTCACTGCCAATGAATCATTTTAATGCATAGCGACCCTATAGGAAATTGTGCAGCAGCCCCGCCACCCCAGGGGTTTCTGAGCCTTTAGTTCTTTACTGGAATCGAAAGCCTCATCTTTACCCTAACTCCCCCCAATGGCCGGTACCTAGAGGCATCTAGTAAGAAGGTGGGGGAAGATCCTGACAAGATTCACCTGTAACTGTGAACAGAATTCCCTAGAGTACCATCCTGATGTGTATAAAATGAGCCCTCTGAGAAGAAGGAGCAGGGAGCTCATGGCTAGTAAAGCTAGGAGTGGACTGTGTCCTCTGGACCAGGGTCTTTGTGTAGTGATCCTCCTGAATCCAGAGGACAGGCATGCCATCAGAAGGACAGCAGCAGAACCAAGAGTCAGAACATGGACCAGCGGGATGGCCTTCTCAAACCAGGGAGCAGGTAAAGCTCGGTGGTTTTGTGCAGTAGGCTGGCTTGCAGAATGGAGGGTCTCTGAGCATTTAAGTAGGGAAGCTGGAGGTGGTCACCTAGGAGAAGTGGAGCTGAGTGCCTGGGCTGAGGCATACAGCCAAGTGGTATATGCTTTGGGCATTTATTAGCAGATATAAAGAACTTTGTAACATGTCTTGATGAGCAACTTGACCCTGAGCACGTCTCAGGGCATTACAACTTGTGAAGGTCTTTAATAAACGCTTTAACCATAAATTTTCTGTGAATTCTGTGTAGCCATTTCAATGGATATTAGAACCCAGAGATAAAATAGAGAACATTAATTAGGACAACACATACTCCCTTTAAGAGGTATAGTCTCAGAAACACGCAGGGACAGTTCTACTGTGTCCTATAGGGTTGCGTTGAGTTGGAATTGACTCGACAGCAGAGGGTTTTATTTTGTTTTGGTCTGGCATTCAGAACTGTGGGCTAGGTGGGCGCAGAATGACAGGAGGAAGGGATAGAGTCCCAGCCCATTCCCTCTGTAAGCATCCTAGGGTGCACACTTAACTTCATCACATTGGACTGTAACACATATCACACTGTGGGGCATGCGAGACACATCAAGGTCTGGGGCACAAGGTGTGGTGGATTCACTCCAACAGCTGGTTGGCCTGAGTGTAGACTCCACTCTAAAACTGAATTTCAAAGAAACACCTATGAATGGCACAAACAGTTAAGCATTTGGCTGCTAAACAAAAGATTGGCTGGCAGTTCAAACCCACCCAGCTGCTCAGTGTGAGAACGACCTGGCCACCTGCTTCTCTAAAGAGTTCAGCTAGGAAAACCCCAGGGGGCAGTTCCACTCTGCTGCACGGGGGTGGGGGGGTGGGGGGGGGGCTCAGGAGTTGCAATGGCCTGAGGGCAGCTCCCAACAAGATGTCAATGGAGCTGTGAAAGGGGGTTCCTTCGTCATAAAAGTAGGTTACCAATGACTTGGGTTTTGACAGGGATTCCTTGAGGAATGGTCTAGCATGTCTGAAACAGAGGGTGTGGAGGTAAGGCAGAAAGTGGGTTATATTCCTCCTCCCAATTGAATTTTTTACTTAAGTGAGAGCTTTTAACTCTAATGATTTAAAAGATCCTAAAAGGTTCTCTGAATGTAAACAGTCAATCAGGCCTCTCTGTTCCCTCTGCTATCTCCCTTCCCCACCCAAAATGGCTCTTCCCTCAGTGCATAATAACCAACTGGAAATTCAGACAGTATTCAACTTCTGGCCCTTGGCTGTTCAGTGATAAGTACATTTATGATGCTTCATCAGTATAGCATATTAATATTCATAAAATAAGTTCATATACCATACATTATCTCAGTTGATCTGAAGATGTAGTGAGGGTGGATTTGAGGCTAAGAGATGTACTGGGCCTCTCCCAGAGTCACAGAGGCATGTTTTAGCAAACATGAACCCAAATCTAAGCTGTGTGACTCTAAATCCTGTTCCCTTTCAGCTCCAGAGCCATTGCTTTAAACACGCCTGGGCTTAGCATTTGTACAGTAGGAAGCAACACTGCCCTTACTTTCTGGTGTGTTCAATCCCATCCAAAGACCAGATTTCAATTTCAATTTCAATGATCACCATGAGTTGCTAGGCTCTCTCCTTTCTAATAGCTCACTTCTGCACACCACCCTGACAGCACGCAGAATGAACTGTGTGCATCATCACACCTACTGTAAGTGTGGGTTCTCATCATCCAGCCCAAATGTTAATCCCACAAACCTTGAGGAGCTGCTGATCCAAGCAGGCTAAAGATATGCCTTTGCCTCAGACAGAACTCTACCTATTAACTTCACATGCAAACACAGCAATATAATACAAGGTGCTTTTGAATCCATCATGGCCCATCACAACCCTTATGCACAACAGAATTAAACCCCACATGGCCTTGTGCCATCCTCAAAATTGTTCTCACGCTTGAGCCTACTGTTGCAGCCACTGTGTCAGTCCATCTCATCCAGGGCCTCTGCCTTTTTACTGCCCCTCCCCTTAACCAAGCATGATGTCCTGCCCTACGGACTGGTCTCTCCTGACAATATGTCCAAGTATATAGGATGAAATCTTGCCATCCTTGCCTCTAAGGACCGCTCTGGTAATACTACTTCCAAGACAGATTTATTGGAACTTTTTAACAACCCATAGATTTTCAATCTTCTCCAGCACCACATTTCAAATGCACCAGTTCTTCTAAGGTCTTCCTTATTCAACGTCCAACTTTCACATATATATGAGGCGATGGAAAATACCATGTCTTGGGTCAGTCTCACCTTAATCCCAAAGTATCATCCATGCTGCGCAATACTCTAAAATGGTCTTTTGTGCAGCATATTTACCTAATACGATGCGTCTTTTGATCTCCTGACGTCTGCTTCTGAGCGTTGACTGTGGAGCCAAGAAAGACAGAATCCTTGACAATTTCCACCTTTTCTCCATTTATCCTGCTTCACAGCCAATGACATACCTGCCTGTATTTACTGCACTCGCAGAGTGAGTATAGACATTACACCGTCCATCCAACCATTCCATCCACTTCTTAATGAGTTCAACAAATCACTTCCTTGGTTTTAAGCAGCGTAGTCTCCTCTGCTCCTCTGCCTTCCCCCCTCTCCCCTTCTCTTCCACCCAAGGCCAGCCGTTCTAGCTCTCTCTACGTACGCCCACAGCTTTCTCCTGCTTTCAGCAGCGTTCATTTTTTAAAACTCTGAAGAAAAAGAAAGGGTTCATTGTGTCATACGTGTAAAGATGGCCTCGCTCTTGGAAAGGGAGAGACACCACTTACAGATATCAGCTGGTTAAAAACACTGTGGGTGGCTTTTCCTCCCAAGAACTAGGCAGCTAATCACAAAGTATAGTCCCTAATTATTTTTCTATTTCTATGGGAAATCAGATTTGACTTAAGTCATTGTGGCTTGATGCGTATTTTCTAGGCATCAATTCACTCTATTCAAGAACTGACTGCGCATGTAATGAACATATATTTGATTATATTAGGAAGAACTGTAATACATTTCAATGGCCTTTTTCCTTTAGTCATTCTCCCGTGTCTCCATGTCTGAGATAGATGCTATTATTTGACATATGAAATAGAACGATTCTTGAAATCTTAGAGGTTTAGCCACTTACAACCCATCTTATATTAGAAGCAAGACTCTTCGTGTCACAAATGACTAAGCAGTTGACAACTAATCAAAAGGTAGATGGTTCAAACCTATCACAGGGGCCTCAGAAGATAGGTCACAGTTTTGAAAAACCTACAGAGCAGGTCTATAGTGAAACACCTGGAGTCACCAGTAGTTGAAATTGCATGGCATTTAATAAAACCAACAACTTAAATAAAGGGGCTTCAAAAGGTTCATTTAAAAAATAATACATTTATTTTCATTCCATTTTCCCAACAAATCTTTGGAGCCCCTTGCATCAGCAAAAAAGAAGAAAATTAAATATGTACGAACACATATAAAACAATCCTATCACTTTTTTTTCATTCCTCCTCTTTCCCTGCAACTCTCACGTATCTTAGCATCATCATACATAATTCTATTAAGTAAATACCCAGTCATTGAGTTGATTCTGGCTCGTAGCAACTCCATATAGAGTTTCTGTGATGGTAACTCTTTTTGGGAGCCTCATCTTTCTCTCATGGAGCAACTGGGGTGTCGAACCTTGTGGTTACCAGTCCAACGCTACCCAACAGTGCCCCCGGGGTTAGGATTTAGAAGCCAATTCCCTAACACAAATTCCTCCTGTGAGTCTCCATTCAAGTAATTTACAGCAAGAGGGACGCCACAATCCTAAACTCACAGATATCGTCAAAAAGAGAAGAATGCCTGGCAGTCTGGGTTCACATCCCTAGTTTGCCCATTCCCAGCTGAGGCCACCCGAGCAATGATGAGCTACAAGAAAACAACACAGGGACATAGCTCTAGGGTTGATCAATCTCCTTCTTTTGTTTCTATGACATCAAACAACCAAATCAATTCGGTCCCAACAATTAACCAATCTAACAAGTAATCTTTACTTACTTCAGGATAAGAATAGTGGATTCGTTTTATTTCAGTGTGATGGCAAATGGCAAAAGATAATTTTAGGCTATGGTTTTAAAACCAAAGCATTGTCTTTCATGTCATAGAAAGGTAAATGATTTGACAGTTATCCAGTGAAACATATTATTTTCCATTCTGGAATCCTTCTAGAGCAGAAAGGTATGTTTCCTTTATTATGTTGAGTAGAACTGAGCACACCCATGTTTAATATTTTTAGATTTTAAAAATTGTTTTAAATTAAAGCAATTATTTATAGCAATTCTTCAGATGCTGCCCTAATGTTTAAAAAGCCAAACACTGCAGTATCTGAGCCTCAGACTTTCGTTTCCCACATTCCTAGCTTTGCTTTTCCAGGATCCTCTTCCAAAGAGGCTTTGTCTCAATTTCTTTCTCCATGTCCTTTCTACCTATGTAGGAGATAACATTCCCATTCTACCTCCCTTAACTGGTCCCATAATAAAACAAAAGTTACTTTATTATTTTTAATAAGGCATTTTCAGTATGTGAAATTTTATTTGTATGTCTTTGCTAATAATTTTTTGTTGCTAAAAATTGAACCAACTTTACAATGGGTCAAAAAGAGATCAAATGATAGGGTATTACATTTTAATCGAACCACATCTGCTATAATCAATTTTACAATGCTCTCTGATAGCAGGGCTCGTCACATCCCTCTACTATAATCATAGGGGATTAATATTAATTTTAAAAGTTTTAAATAAATTATCTAAATGGCAAATTTTGTGTTCTGTGTATTTTACCACAATACAGAATTTAAATCCTTTATAAATACTTCTTTTTAAAAAAGTCTTAAGTTGCTTTCACGTTAAGTGAGCTTTTGTTGATTTCCCAAGCTCTTTCAATTACATGTCAATGGCAGTATTCAAATGTCCACTAGACTTTGGGGTAGATAGAAACTTCAAAAAAAAAATGTAGCCTGAAAAATAAATATCTTCAACCTTTGCTGACTGATCTGTGCAGGTGGATTGTGAATGACCTTTTCATAAGTTATGATTCAGGCATAGTTGGGTAAATGGAAAAATTTACAGGGTCCATAGATATTTTAGTAAGTTAAAAAATGAAATATTATTCAACAAATACTTACCTTTAAAAGAAGTAACAATAAATTCTGTTATGATAATTGCTTCCGTTACAAGCATTTAAAAAGCTCCTTATGAATCTTACATAATTACTTCTCACATCTTACATAATTAATTCTTATCTGCCAATCATAGCATCTAATGAACATGTAATTGAAAACACTCTAAGAATGATAAAGTACTATTTGTTTTCTGCACTTAAATTGTGTGTGAGCAACATCTGAATCTTCTACCTGTCCATTCTTCTGTATCCGTATTCCCTAAACTGTGTCCAGTAGAATATCAACCAACTGCTATCAAGTCAATTCGGACTCACAGTGACCCTAGAGGACAGAGCAGCTGCACCTCAGGGTTTCAGACGCTGGAAACCTTTATGGGAGTGGAAAATCTCCATCATTCTCCCTTGGATCAGCTGATGGGGTTTGAATTGTTAATCTTGTGGTTAGTAGCCCAACACATAGCCCATTATGACAGCGGGGCGTATTGTATATCAAACATTTATAGTGCAGAAAATCAATAGTCTCTTCCCTCTCAAGTTGTTATAATTCAACAAAAAGTTTTAAATTCTTGTTTTAGCAATGCTCTGGTGCTCTCAAATGAGAATACTGCCGAACATGTTAATTCTTTCATATTTGGGTTATTGACTGATTGTCTTCAAGTTTGGGGGTAATGTGAGGAAAGGGGGCCAAAAGTATCCTATGGGAATACTAATAAGTACTTGGAATCTGGGCCAAATCACAAAATGGATTTATAAGCAGTAAGAGTGAGTGTAGGCTGAGAACAGAGGAGAGGAAAGAAGAGATTGGGAAGGCAAAAGAGGGGCAGAAAGAAGGGAGCATCAAGGATTCTATCCTGGAACACTGGCATGGAAAGAGTCTTGGGGAAAGAGGGAAACCAGCCAAAAAGATTGAAAAGCCACATCTGTGGCAGACTAAACCTCGAGGGCTGGGGAGCAAATAAATGAGGGTGGAGTTATTAAAGAAGATTAGAGTAAGCCTCCCCCCCCCCACTTTCCTAGAGTTGAAGACCAGACCTCCTCGAAGTGGGTGCTACCCAGTTGATGCTGATGTTTGTGATCTTAAAGGAGACGGCTGTGATCTCCAAGACCAGGTTTCTAAGAAGCGGTTCCACCTTTCTAACATGGAAGTGAAGTCACCCCCAGAGTCCACCTCTCAACCAACCACTAGACTGGCCTATCAAATAAAGAGGAACACCTGCAAGGAAGGTGCCCCTCAGAACAGCCAACTCTACAAGACAAAAAAGCAACTTTTTTTTCCCACCAAAGACAGGGACAGGCAGGGAAATTGGAGAAGTGGGAATGAGGAGAGTGTTGACACATTGTAGTGAGTGCAACCAAGGTCACAGAGCAATTTGTGTATGAATTATGGAATGGAAAGCTGAGTTTCTATGGAAATATTCACCTAAAGTACAATAAATTGTCCCAAAAAAGGTAATAAATACAAAGCAGTGCCAGCTATTTGGTGCTGGTGTCTTGGAGGAGGCTAAGAAGGGGCAGGTTCTGAGTCACAGGAACCGCATGCAGACTAGAAGGCCCCAGGAAACAAATGAAAAGGAATTCATTTTCCCGTTCCTCCAGCCTTCCAGTCTTCTTCTGGCGTCTCTTATTGGCAGAGTGTAACTTGGATCCAGCAGGAAACGCAGAGACCTAGCTTACACATTTCCACATCCAGAATCACAGAATAGGTGGTGTTTGGTGGGTTTAGAGGGGAGAGGTGATATCACTAAAATAAGCATGAGGAAGGAGTGACCATTTTGTCCAAAAGGTACTTATAGGCCAAGAAAGACCAAGAATTGCCAGTTAGACACTTTGAGTGCTCCGTGGTGAAATAAAATAAGGAAGTGCTTCAGGTAGGCCTGGCTGGTGTTTCAGCACCATGGCCAGCTCCCTCCCAATGAGATTAGTCAATACTGGCTGACATGGGAACAGGGAGTAGCCATCACATACATACAATGGCTTACAAAATGCTCACAGCATGTCTAAAAGCACACACATACTACTCCTCCACTCTGCTGACTTCCCCACCTCCACACGCCAATAGTTTCAAATGAGTTAAAACCAGCTTTGAAAATGAACACATTTCGAGGATCTTCTACTTCTAAAACAGTGATCCATCCTATCAAGTAAAATCAGGCAAAGTGCCTAGAAGAAAATAACAATTAAGTCCCCTTTCTCCTTATTGGAGAAAGTAGTTGTTACCCGTTGGGCCAAGATCTGCATAGTTGGCAGTTTAAAACGACCAGCAGCATTTCAGGAGAAAGACTGGGCTTTCTATTCCCTTAAACGGTTACAGTCTCGGAAACCACAGACAGCTGATGAGTCAGCATCGATTCAATGGCAGTAAGTCTGGTTTTTATTTTTTTGGTTTCTCTTTATTCCACTTTTCTGATTTCAAGAAGTCAATGGATGATGTAAAAATAAGGGATCATAATTTCCTAATCTATTTATCTGACATAAGGAAGTAAAAGCAGTAGAAAGAAATGGTAGCAAATCTGGAGTAAACTCAATATATATTTTGGAGACTTAACTGCATCCTAGGCATGTTATTGAATATATATATACCTTACCCCACTTTAAATAAAAGTTTTTTAAAAATGCTAATACCCTGGGCATTTAAAAATACACCCAGCAAAATAAAAACATACAAGTGACAATATAAAAACAGCACCGAACTATTAACTTAGAAACGTGGAGAAGGATTAGCTTTGTCACTAGCTAGCTATATAGTTTTAAACAAGAATTTCTCAGCATTTGGTCTGTTTTGTCATGTATTAATTTAAAAAGCCGGTATAAAAGGTTTCCAGAAGAGCTGCCAGCATTCCATTGTATTCCTAAGTAATCAAACTAGCAGGTAGGGTTGTCAATGTTATGGTGCAATTTCTGTGCACATTGAGGTAAAAATCAGTTGAGATTTGTATTCCAAGATCTAAATTTCTATTTTGTGTTCTATTAAAAGGATTCACATGTTCCACTGAAAAGCACTCAGCGAATTTATAAGTACTGGGAAATTAATATTCTACTGGAAACAGTCAAAGTCATATTTGAAAGAAAATGCCTCGGTTGTCAATCATGTTTACTTGCTATTTACTCGAAATCTATGGCCTGCTCTTCTTTCTTCGAAGTTAACAGTTAATATGTCTAAATAGGTAGTGAAATTAAAAACACACAAATACCTAGTGTATACTTTCATGTGTCTAAAACTGACAAAAGAGGATAACAATATGAAACATTCACACTAATAAATCAATGTAAGGCAAGCCATTAATCTACCTCAGCTCTCCAGGAGATACAGACCCTTCTTTGTGCTATTTCTATGTATCTATAATTTCATCTTTTTATAGAGCACAGAGCACAGAATCATCCTTTACAGTAAGCTAAATGCAGAAGTGTATGTGTGTGTGTGTGTGTATGTGTGTGTGTGTGTGTGTGCGCACGCACATGAATGCGTTTTGGGGGTTGAGCAAACCTAACTAGGATTCCACCAGATATTCAACACCAAAGTAGAATTTACCAAAATTCTCCTATTTTGGACAATTTTTATGTTTCACCAAATTTAGTGATTTTCTTTTGAGATGTATGCAGTTCCCAATGAAGACCTTTAAATGTTGCATACAGTTCCTCAATACGGTCCTGCAGTACAGTTCCTCAGTAAGTTTTGCTTTCTGAGACAAACACGGAGCTGAGCCATACAGTCATGACCACAGAGCTCAGACTCTTGGTACAGTCTGAGTTTACACTAGATGCGCTGGGATACTTATTAATAGAACCCTAACAATTTAAAAAAGTTTAATTTGGGCAAATTATGCAGCCACCTTATTTATAATCTGTAAAACTCATACCCATCATAAAAGATGTAGTTGAAAGAATATTGGATATATGTTATCAAAATTCTTCCTCCACTTCTGCACTTGGATAATCAATGAACAAGAAAGCGACATTCCAGTACTAAAACAGAAAGATGGCTATTTTCCATTTCCCTGCGAAAAATTGGTGATATTTGTAACCCTCTATTCATAACTTCTTATAAATATTTTTATGTCACTAATATTGGCCATGGTTTATCACTACTAGAATCTAGTGTAAGATCAAATTTAAAACAAATTTACATGTTAATTTATTATTTATTTATTCATAATTACCTATTCTTATTACTCAAAAAGATTCCATAGTAAAATGAAAATATGTTTATTGAAACTTTGTATCTCTTTGAAGAATTACTGTAGCCAGTTAATTAGTAGGATGCTTTAAAAAAATCATTTTATTGGGGCCTCATACAGCTCTTATCACAATCCACACATAAATCCATTCAAGCACATTTGTACATTTGTTGCCATCATCATTCTCAAAACATTTGCTTTCTACTTGAGCCCTTGGTACCAGCTCTTCATTTTTTCCCTCCTTCCCCCACGAACTGTTGATAATTTATAAATTGTTACTATTTTGTCATGTCTTACACTGACTGTTGTCTCCCTTCACCCACTTTTCTGTTGTCCATCCTCCTGGGAGAGGGTTATATGTAGATCATTGTGATCAGTTCCTTTTCTTCCCCCACTTCCCCCACTTTCCCTCCTGGTATCTCTACTCTCATTTTTGGTCCTGAGGGATTTATATGTCTTGGATTCCCTGTGTTTCCAGCTCTTACCTGTACCTGTGTACATGCTCTGCTCTGGTCTAGCTGAATTTGTAAGGTAGAATTGGGGTCATGATAGTAGGTGGGGAGGAAGCATTAAAGAACTAGGCAAAAGTTGTTTCATCGGTGCTACGCTGCACCCTGACTGGCTCGTCTCTACTTTGTGACCCTTTGTAAGGGGATGTCCAATTGTCTATAGATGGGCTTTGGGAATCCACTCTGCAGCCACCTTCATTCACATTGATATGATTTTTTGTTGTGGGTCTTTGATGTCTGAAAAATTATTCCGTCCAACACCTCATGATCACACAGGCTGATGTGCTTCTTCCATGTGGGCTTTGTTGCTTCTCAGCCAGATGGTCACTTGTTTATCTTCAAGGCTTTAAGACCCCAGGTGCTGTATCTTTTGATAGTTGGGCACCATCAGCTTTCTTCACCACATTTGCTGATTGCCCATTTATTTTAAGGTTAGTGTGTCACTATATTATAATGTTCCAAAAAGACACTGTGACTTTTAACCATCAGAAATGTTTTGAGAAATCATGTGAGAGGGGGAGTCCCTTTATATCATTCATAAAAATCCCCTAAGTGGATAAGCATTTTACAAACATTTTCTCCCAATCCATCACCTGTCATTTGACTGAGCAGAAGTACTTAACTTTGATGAAGCAGAATTTATCATTCTTCTTTTGTGAACTGTGCTTTTGATGTCATATCTAAGAAACCTTTGTCTAACTTCAACTCAAAATTATTTTCCTGTATTTTCTTCCAGTATCTTTCCAGTTTTATATTTTACATTTAGCTAGTTTTTACATATAATGTAAGGTTTGGGTGGAGGTTCTTCTTGCTCTTTTTCTTCTCTCACTATGGTTCTGTGTGGGTGTACGCACAGGTATCTGCATGTGCATGTTTGGGTAGCCAAAGTCTTGAGTACTGGTAATGAAAAAAGACATTCCCCACCTCGCTGCCATTTAGTTGTCTTTAGACCTTTTTCGAGATCAAAGTGACCATTTATAAGTATGTCTACTGCTAGGATCCTTCTTATTTCCCATTCTTTGACATATCTGTCCATTTGCCAATATGACACTCTGACAACCCGTATCTTTAAAAACGGCTTAAAATCAGGTAATGTGAATTCTCTAACACTATTCTTTTTCAAAATTGTCTTGGTTACTCTAGTTTCTGGGCCTTTCCATATACATTTTAGAAGCAGTTTCTTGATTTCTAAAAATTAAACATTCTTGGATTTTGATTGAAATTGCACTGCATCTACAGTTGGCATCTTTACCATTTACATCAGTCAAATCCTCAAAGGATTTTTCTCAACTTCTTTAGGTCTTTGATGCTTCCATCAGTGCTTTGCAGTTTTAAGTATAAAGAAATTCCACTTATTTTGCTCATTTACAACTGTTTTCTGGATTCTTTGGGTGCTGTTTGTAAATGTTACTTCCCCCCCTCTAATTTCCAACTACACCTTACTTTCATTAAGACTATGACTGACTTTCTAATATTAATTTTACTTGTTTGTATGTTTTGTTTTGTGATTTTCCACATACAAGTGTGTCAGCTTCATGAAGGCAGTTGTATTTCTTCCTTTCTAAACTCCTTGTCTTCTGTTTCTTTTCTTTTGTTTATTATACTTGCTACAATGTCAAAAACAATTTTGAATAGGAGCAGTTAAAGCAAAAGAACTTGCTTAGGATGTTTCCAACATTAAGGGGGGAAAATCATCCAATCCTTTACCGTTACATATTATGTTACATATTATGTTACATATTATGTCAGCTATCAACTTTTTGTGGACACCTACTGTAAGGACTTTCCTTTTTGTCTGGGTTTTTAAAAACCACAATTGGGTGCTAAGATTTGTCAAATACTTGTTCTACAGCTATTAGACTGTTGGTAAGATAAACAACATCATGCAATTTTTAAATGTTGAAACAGTGTTGCATTCCCAGGAAAAAAATCCATTTTGTCATGATGTAGTATCATTTTTTTTGTAGTATCATTTTTTAAGAAATACATTTCTCAATCATTTTGATAGTATTTCCTGGACGATGTCTGTGTCGGTGCTCATGAGAGTTGTTTATCTAGGTAGTTTTCTGTGTCTTTTAATATCTTTGTCTTCTTTTAGAAGAGGGCAATTAAAAATTTTTATACATGCTACCCTCATAAAATAAGGCAAAACCTGTTTCTCTTTTTCTATCTTGTGTAATGAAGAACTTGTATATAGCTGGTATTAATTCTTACTTAATGTGGAGTAGTTTATGATAAAACATATTAAAATGTAACAGTACAATTCTCATAGAATTATGAGGATGGAATAAAAGCATATATATAAATAGACAAATACTATAACAAAGAGCATATAGGTATTACATAAATATTAGCAATTATTGTTAGTCTAGTAATCAAACCTCTACTTCTCACACATCCAGCAGAACATATACCCATAGAAATGCATGTGTAGGCTCATACGCCACAGGAAGATATGGAAATCCAGCTAGTTTGGTGACAAGACATAAAAAAAACTCCATAGCTTAACCAAGAGCTGATGGAAAAGAATTTTAGGCTTCTTTGCTATCATCCTGATACACTCATCTAAGACATATAAGAAAAGGGATAATTATATATTTTAAGCATTTCAGCATTATACTGTTTGAATGATTGTATTTTGTCATTTTTCTTTACATTTCTATATGCATTAGCAAAACATGCTGCTGTTTACCAGCGTCATTTCACAGGAATAAGCCTAGATGCAAGTGAACAACACCACAACATGCCCTCTCCTTTGTCCACTGCAGTTCAGTGACCACACCAAAGCATGAGAACTAAATAAAGAACAGGAGAGAATGCATCAAAGTTGCTGGAACGGTGGAAAGCCATTAAGCGACATCCTGAATACTTTAGCAGTTTCAATTATGCACTACTCCATACTCCATGGTTCCCCCCCACTATCCCGTCTCCCTATATGATTTTGCAGACCGACTTGATAATAGAATGGAGGAGGAGGCAGTGAAGCATACCGGGTGCTATAATATAACATTGTGTAAGGATTTAATAGAATATTAATGATCAATCCAAGGAAAAACAAAATTCAGCTCCTCCAAAGGTTACAGCTTCACAGCTGTGAACAAACGGGAAGCAAAGGCTCAGCAACCTTGGGCGGGTGGTAATCACAGAAGCTGTCTGATGAACGAGGCTTCCAGAGCCAGGGTCTTCCTCTTCATTGATCGATAATAGATATCTATTGAACACCTAAAAGCTGGGCTACAAGTCAAACAAGTCACTTTAATTCCCCTTCAGAGGGCCACAGAATATATAGATGCCCTTAGGTGTATGGTTAGAACCACAGTTTAAGCCAAACATGAACAAACCTACTATTTATAAAGTGGCAAACTTGAGCAACTAACATATGCTCTCAGAGTGTCAGCCTATTCAGCTCCAACGCATTACCTTCTGCTAATTCATTCCACAAATATCCACTGATTATGCCAGGGCCCATTTGGGTTCACAATAGTGAACCTTCAAGACCCCGGACAAGGAAATGGGCCTTCACAAAACTGAGCAGTAAGTTGCTCAGGTTGCACTGGAGCAGGGGAACCGGGAAGATTTGGAAAGCCTTTCCTAAGGAAGCCCTCTTTAGCTGAGTCCGGAAGGATGAGTCCCGGGTGGTGTAAACAATTAAGTGTTTAGCGCTCAGCTACCAACTGAAAGGTTGGCAACTGGAGCATCCACCAGAGGCACCCTGGAAGCACTACTTCTGAAATGCCACAAGCATGGAAACCCTAGGAAGCTCAACTCCACTCTGACACCCAAGTGGTCACCATGGGCCAGAATCAACTTGACAGGCAACTGACTTGATTTTCTGGTTTTGAAAGGTAAGCCGGAATTACTTAAACTTAAACTTTGGGGTGAAGGGCAAGGTCAACCAATCAGGCAGAAGGACTCAGAGGAGGCAGAGGTGCATCCAAGAACTCAAGGAAGTACAATGCAATCCTGGTAAGGAATTGCTAATTTACCTAAAGGGAAATTTGTCTTAAGCCATTAGTGATTTTTAGCACAAGAATGCCTATGGTTGTATTGTGTTTTATAAAGGTCATTCTCAAAGAGTGGGTACTAGATTGATTGTGGTCACAACTGCAAGCCACGGGGCCCATTAGATTCCTGCATGCCAAATGATTATGGCGCAGGGATTAAGGGTGTGATGAAGACAAAAGACCCCTGCCCAGCAGCATGGCTAGCATGTGCCAGGATCCCACCAAGTTTTAGTTGTCCTCTTCCTTCTTCCCCTGGCACTCTGTCACGTTGTTGGGAAAGGTACCATCTTAATGTCCCCATAAGCCATTCAGGTACAATCCCTCTCCACTGACTGAATTTACAAAGAAATATTCAGTTTATCAGTGTTGGAGTGGAGAACAATGATCTATTTTACCTATATGTGGGAGCCTCGGGATGAAACTTCTAACAAATGCTGACGTGAACGCAATTTTATTACAACAAAGCTATTAGTAATTTTTAATTCTAGGATGCTGTGTCTTTAATATAAGTAGCCTTTTCAGCTGCTGTCTGTTGAATCAACTGTTTTGCTTTCTTCGTTGTGTTTAAGTACTATTTTGAGGGCCTATTTTTAATATAATTTTATTGGCGGCTCATACAACTCATCACAATCCATACATTCATCCATTGTGTCAAGCACATTTGTAAATTTCTTACCATCATCATTCTCAAAACATTTGCTTTCTATTTGAGCCCTTGGTATCCGCTCCTCATTTCCCCCCGCCCCCACCCTACCTCCCTCATGAACCCTTGATAATTTATAAATCATTATTATTTTGTCATGTCTTACACTGTCGAACATCTCTCTTCACCCACTTTTCTGTTGCCCGTCCCTCAGGGAGGGGATTATCTTTGTGATCAGTTCCCCCTTTCTATCCCACCCTCCCTTCACCCTCCTGGTGTCGCCACTCTCACCACTGGTCCTGAGGGGTTTATCTGCCCTGGATTCCCTGTGTTTCCAGTTCCTATCTGTACCAGTGCATATCCTCTGGTCTAGCCGGATTTGTAAGATAGAAGTGGGATCATGATAGTGGGGGTGGGGTGCAGAAGCACTTAAGAACTAGAGGGAAGTGTGCTTCATCATTGCCACACTGCACTTAATTTTTAACTTGCTTCTTGTCTGTCTTCTCTTCCTAGGAAGGAAAGGTCAGAGAGAACAGATTCTTTCTTGTTCGCCACTTTGCCTGCAGGCAGCTGCAGCAGTGCTTGCCACTCTCCTGGGTGCTAATAAATGTAGGTGGTAACTGCCTCATGATGTCCTTTTCCAGGGACTGCTCTGTCTGTCTCCCTGGGAACATGTCCAAAGTACAGACACCAAGTCAGCCATCCTTGCCTCCATGGCACATTCTGGCCGTATGTCTTCCAAGACAGATTTGTTTTGTTCTTTTGGCAGTCCATGGTATTTTCAATACTCTTCACCAACACCAGACTTGAAATGTACTATTCTTTGATCTTCCTTATTCAATGTCCAGCTTTCTTATGCATATGAGGCAAGTGATAATAGCATGGCTTAGTTCAGGTGCACGCCAATCCTCAAAGTAACCTCCTTGCTTTTGAACACTTTAATGAGATGCAGTGTGTCATTTGATCTCTTGACAGCTGCTTCCATGGGTATTAGTTGTGGAGCCAAGCAAGATGACATTTTGACAGCCTCGGTCTTTTCTCCATTTTATTGTGAGATTATTCATTGGTCCAGTTGTGAGGATTTTGGTTTTCTTTACATTGAGATGTAATCTACAGTGAATGCTGAAATCCTTGATCTTCATCAGCAAATGCTTCAAGTCCTCCTCACTTTCAGCAGCCAAAGTTGTATCATCTGCATATCTCAGGTTAATAAGGCTTATTCCAATCCTGATACCACACTCTTCTTCATATAATCCAGCTTTCTGATGATCTGCTCAGCATACAGGTAGAAAAAGCACCCCCTGACACACACGCGCACACACACATATCTCTAACATCTTTTTTTCTCCTGTTTCCCATTATGAAGAGAAGAAAATGTAGTACCATCTTTTGTACAATTACCCTTTAAATATTGAAAGACTATTATTAAATTACTTGCCTGCCTTCTTAACCTTCGGGACACATTCCAGTGCCTCTTGCTAGCCCACAGGAAAGAATGCCCTTTGAGAGCAATGACTCAGGCAACATTGAGGTAAATCCAGCTTTGATGCCCCTTCTTCCCCCACACTGGGAAGTTACATTTATCTCATTAGCATCTCTATAGCTCATGGGCTAAGGAGCCCATAAATAAACAAATAGCCACGCTTGACCTCCAGCTGAGTTAAAAGGCAGCTTTACATGAACCAAAATTAAATCATAAACATCATGATCGACCTAAAGCTCCTCTTTTTCCTATTATCCTGATCTTTAACAAGCTAGTAATCATTTACTAGCATCAGAGTCATGTGCCATCTGCCATGTTCATTGAGCATTTTTAAAATAAGTTATCACGGTCACTTTCCTGACACGCAGAGCAGCTGACACGTTTTTTAAATTCCCAGGAGAGTCAGAATTCACATCCGAACACCAACCCCCCAATGTTATCTCTGCCGAGGCAAGAAAACCTGTTAGCCTAAAGTGCACACAGTGAGAGAGAGAGAAAGAGAGAGAGAGACATGCTGACCCTGAGAATTAAATCTGGAAATTTCAAATGAGAACTTCAGCTTGGATGCAAATAAGAAAAATATGTTATAGGCAGAAAACATACCCTAAAACTCTCTCACCCCTTCTAGGCCATACGCTGAACTCCCTTACATGTAACCTGAACCAGCTGCAGACCGAGGACAGCGCAAAGGTTGGTCTGAGAAGTTGTTACCCTACAGCCAGACATCCTGATTCCAAGGGCTGTCAGTCAGAGACAGTGAAGACCACCAGGAAAAACAGTTTGGTGTTGTCATATGTCAGCCGGATCGAAAAGGAGCAGTTAGTTACCCTGCCAGGGAAAGGGAAACCCCTCCAAGCAGAAAAGTACAATGTGTTTGCAAAACCCACGGAGGGCAGTTAACACGGTCACGGTTTCCTGACTGAAGCTGTCATGACCCACCACCATCACCCAGTGCCTTGAGCCAGAACAAACGATGAGTGACAACACACACACACACACACACACACACACACACACACACACACACACACGGAAGGCATCAATATGGCAAGTGGAGGATTCAGGCTATTAATCCAAGGGCTCAAGGAGACACCATTGTCGTTACTATTCTTGGACGCTGTCAAGTAGATTGTAACTCAAAGCAACCCCATGTGTAGAGCAGAACTGCCTCACAGGGTTGTCTCGGCTGTCATCTTCGTGAAAACAGATTTCTAGGGGTTCTCCCAGAGCGGCGGGGCATGTTCAAACCACCAACCTTCCCATGAACAGCTGAGCACCTACCTTATGCTCCGTCCAGGCTCCCTGGGACACACTTCAATGCACCTCAATCGTAGGCTAAGATATCTCGTCAGCTAGCTTTTTTTCCCCCTTTACAGTGCCCAATTTAAAAATCACTTAGTAAATTAAAAGAAAAAATCCCTAAGCCAGCAGATCACACAAATAGCATAAACTGCTATCTTTCAGCTTACTTTGGAGTTGCATTAAATGAAATATGATAATGCAGCCAGTGCCCAACATGTTAATCAACCCAATAACTGTAAAATGTGGTAATAGTAAGGGATGTGTGATGCCAAAATTTTGGGAACAATGAGCCCTTTAATTTCGGGATCAGGTCCCCGTCAGGCTGCAATTTAGGCGGAGTTCAAGGGCTGCCAAATCTTTCGTGGCCAGTGAAATGTCCACCTTTAAGGAGAGTGAAGTCTCTCCTGCTGGCAAAGAAATCTGGAGATACAAGATGACCTGTGTTCGTGAGGCTCACATCCAATTAGACTAATAACTACTTCTCCCGCTCCACTTTGCTGAGGAGCAGGATGCTAACGTTCGGTTTGCAGAGGGAATGTTTCCCCCTCTTTTTGCCTTCCCTGCCCTTGAATAGAATCCAACCTACTTGTGTACATGTATTTGTTTCCCAACGGCAGACACAATCAAGGGCAGAGCAATGAATGTTTGGGAAAACAATTAGCTGTAATGTATTTATCAATAAACGAGGCAAGCAGTAATGTCCTCTGCATGCCACAGCTAGAGTGTGATGCCCTTATCAATACTTCAATATTAGATAAGAAGGCACACACACTGGCACGTGATATTCAGTCTTGGGTTGTATGGCTCTCACAATATATACTGATTTATTTTTTCTGAATGACTCTTGACACTGTTTCAGTTGATAGGAAAATACCCATATCCTTGAACTTACAGCCCAAGCACTCACTCCCTGTCTTTGGGTGTGTCTCTTTTGGAATCAATTCAGGGGTCATCAGGAAGCAATTCCGAACGCTGAATCAGGATCAGAGGGAGACCCAGGAACAACATACAGTATGCAAACGATCCGATTATGTTTGCTGAAATCAAAGAGGACTGGAAGCACTTATTGATGAGGATTAAAGACTTTAAAGAAAACCCAAAAACCCTCATAAGTGGACCCATTAAGCATTACTACAATCAACAGAAGACGATCAACATCGGCCAGAACTTCATTTTACTTGGATCCACTTGCAACGCCCCTTAAGCAATCAAAGGTTGTAGTTTACTGGGCAAAGCTTCGGGAAGACGTCTTCCCGGCTGTCAAAAGATACAGCATCTGTGGTCTTAAAGGCTCAAAGATAAATAAGCGCCCATCTAGCTCAGAAGCAAAGCCCACATGGAAGAAGCACACCAGCCTCTGTGACCACGAGCTGTCGAAGGGATCAAGTATCAAGCATCAAGGAACAAAAATCATATCATTGAAAATGTGGGTGAGTGCAGAGCGGAGACTCAAAGCCCAATGGTAGCCAACCGGACACCCCTTGCTGAGGGGCTGTGTGGACGAGATGAGCCATGCAGGGTGTAGGGTAGCAACGATGAAACATATAACTTTCCTCTAGTTCTTAAATACTTCCTCCCCCCACTATCATGATCCCAATACTACCTTGCAAATCTGGCTAGACCAGAGGATGTACATTGATAGAGACAGCAACTGGAAACACAGGGAATCCAGGATAGATGATCCCTTCAGGACCAGTGGTGAGAGTGGTGATGCCTGGAGGGTGGAGAGAATGTGGAGTAGAAAGGGGGAACTGATTACAAGAATCTACATATAGCCTCCTCCCTGGGGGATGGACAGCAGAGAAGAAGGCGGGGGGACACGTCAGACAGTGTAATATATGACAAAGCAATAATAATTTATGAATGATGAAGGGTTCATGAGGTAGGGCGAGTGGGGAGGGGGGAAATGAGCAGCAGATATTAAGGGCTCAAGTAGGAGGCAAATGTTTTGAGAATGATGATGGCAACAAATGTACATGTTCTTGACACAATGGATGTATGTATGGATTGTGATAAGAATTGTACAAGCCCCCAATAAAATGATTTTTTTTAAAAGATGTCTTTAGAGGTCAATAAAAAGCAGAACTGCCACCTGAAGGACTAAGGTGAGCCTGACTCAGCCAGGGTCTTTTCAGTCACCTCATGTTGTTGTGGGTGCCGGTCAGGAACTGGTTCCAACTCACGGCAGCACTATGGACATCAGAGGAAAATCCTGCCAGTCCTGCCCCTCCTCGTGTATTCTTACGCCCGAGCAGTCACTACATGGGCACATGGATATCAGACATTATATAAGAAAAACCAAAGAAGAATCACTGCATCCAAACGATGCTGTCAGCGGAGGATATTGAACATCTCCTCGCCTGCCAGGCTTGAAAGGACAGTCAGAATAACCCTTAGACACTAGGACGGTGAGCTTTCATCTCATCTATGTCGAATATGCTATCAGGAGAGACCCGTCCATGGAGACAGACATCATGCTGGCAGGAAAGAGGATGACCCTCAACCCAGATGGATTAGCATGGCTACTGCCACGTGAGCTTGAGCGTGGGAATACTGGTGAGGGTCACAGTGGCTTGCAGCACCCACAGCAACTCACCCCTGCTCACAGAGCACCCTGGCACAGCAACGCCGCCGGAAGACCTGTCTTGACTGGACCCTGTTGGCGGACTCAGAAAAACACAAACCAAACCAACATTTCCATCGTAAGACAGTCTGAAAAAGAAAGACTACAGCAATGACAAGAAGATCAGTGTTTTCAGGTGATTGGGTTGAGGATTATATGGGTGAAGTGCAACTTTTCCATGACAGTGAAGTCATTCTGTATAATACTTTAATGGTGGATTCATGCCACTGTGCATTTGTCAAACCTTACAGACTTATATAACTCAAAGAGTGAAGCTTAATGTATGCACACTTTAAAAATCATTTTAAGTGGTGGGGGGAATCGCAGGTTGGAGTGTAGAATGGGAAAAAACAATCTATATTAGAAATGTATGAAAGAATTTTGCTCACGGGGTGGGAGGAAAGTGTGCTTACCTAAGTAATTTTGGAAATGAGATGGTAGGACTAAAGGAGAGAGAAGCCTGGTAATCCATCTCATAAAGCAGTTTCTTGTTGGGATATAGGTTAAAATTTCTGGTACCATTATATATGTCAGCTGGAATTAAGCAATTAAGTAAATGGATGGCAGAGGGAATGTGTAAGGCTTTCCAACATTGAGGGAAAATATAGAGAGAAGCAAAAGGAGACTAGAATAATTCACATAGTAATGGATTATAGTTGGGGAGATCATTATTAACTCGTGCACCTATGCATATGTTGTAGTTGGGTATCATCGAGTCACTCCTAGTGACCCTACTTAAAGCAAAATGACACACTGCTCTACAGTATCAGCTTCACAATCTTTCCAATTGTTGAACCCGTTCTTATAGACGCTGTCAACCCATTGTGTTAAGGGTTTCCCTCTTTTGGGCTGACCATCTGTCTACCAAGTCTGATGTCCTGTAGCAGGGCTGACCCCCCTCATACAATGTCCAGAGCACACGAGATTAACTCTCATCATCCTGATCCCATGGGGCATTCTGCCTGTACTTCTTCCAACATATATCTGTTCATGCTTCTAGAAATTTATGATATGCTCAATATTCTTCCTCAATACCATAATCCATTGGCATCAAATCTCCTCGGTCTTTTTTATTCATTGTCCAGATTTCCCATCTCCACTGAAACCCGCCCACCATGAGCGGAACTATTGGCATTTAAAGTACTGGTGGCATAGCCTCCATTATCAGAGCCACACGCAAGGCCTCACAGTAAGAAAAACTGAGCTTTGATTTGTCTTCTAACTTTATTCTCTCTGCATATTTGTGATGAAGTGAAATTATTTAATAGGGCTCTTCTATACATGTCAAGTAACTGTTGGACTCTAACAGCAAGGTCAGCAGTTCAAACCCACCAGCTGCTCTTCGGGGGAAATATTAGGCCACATCTGCTCCTGCAAAGATTCACCAAACCAAACAGAAAACCTCACTACCATTGAGTCAACATCTCCTGCAGTGCTGCTGGTGGTTTTGAACTGCTGGCCATGCAGATCACAGTCCAATGAGTAACCACTGGACCACCAAGGCTTCAGCCTCTGAAATCCTGCATAAGGTTGCTGTGAGTCAGAACTGACTCTATGACCCTGGAGTTTGATTTTGGTATCCATTTCTTTGCAACTCTCACCAAATGATTGGGTAGAACTGTGCAAATAGATTATGTGGAGCAATAATCTAGAGGATTGATCAGTTTGGCCATTCCACTGGGTATACAAGTGAGCCATCTCAGAAGCAGGAAGAGAGAGACTCCCTCAAGCTCATCAAGAAAGAAGCGGTATCCGTGGAGCGCATGTGAACAGCTTACCTGATGTGGTGGAGTCAACAAAGGGACCAAAGACAATAGCCCTGAGACTGTGGGACAGCGCTGAGGCTCACCAAGACCGTGAGGCAGAACAGGCAGAGGCCAGGGGATGATGCGGCTCAGAGGCAGAGATCCAAGGAGACGTGCCTGCCAGTGTGGTTAAGAAGAAGTTCCGCAGAGGAGAGGTAGGAGTGTACCCTTGAGATTTTCTGAGCTTGACAAGATAGAACCAGCTGACTTTCCTAATAACCCCCATGACCACGAGTATTGTCTGCGAGTTCAGAGTGGTCATTGCAAGGGGTTATCAAACCCAACAGAGAAGTAAGGTGCCACGTACGGGGTGATTGGTGTCCAAACAGGGTAGAGACGGTTGGAGGTCAGAGGCATGTCTGATTTTGCCTCATAACAATCACCCTCTGGCTAATGTAGAGTTGGAGTCTCCTTTGCCCTGTAGATGAAGGGGGTCAGACATGGCCCCGTGCCATTTCCTCAAGATTATACCCCGGCAAAATGTTGAAAAAAATTAAAATATTTTCAGCCCCCATGTACCCAGAATCAGAATTATCAAGATTTCAAAACCTTGGCCCCTCTCCTGGTGGTTCAAGTATAGCAAGACTCGAGTCTAGCAGAAAAGACATGCCATGCAGCCAGGAGACCAGTGAGAGTAATGTCCCAGCAGCGGTGCCACAAAGGGCGCGGGGAGCCAGGGAAGAGGGCGTGAGTTCCGCCACAGTGGTTATGAGAAGTGACTTGTAAGCTGAGGTTTGAAGAACATGCAGGAGCCTTTGCATTGATAAAGGCGGCTATGCTGGAAGGAGGGGAATCAATGTATGTGTGAGGGAGGAAGACACTCCGGGCTCGTTGGAAGAGAAGATAAAAAATTACCCACCTCTAATCCCATCAAACACACAGTCGCAGTAGAATGAAAAATGTGCCCCAAAGCAGAAGACTCAGAGTATTAATACAGGCATTTGACAACTATTGGACACAAGATGTACTGCGGACAGGGGTGGGCAGAGCGAGAGGACGCCTTCAGCTTTAATAACCTCAAATGACAATGAGCTCTTCTTCCTTAAGGGACATTGTATTGACCATCTGTAGGTATGTTTCTTCGACCATTCCGAGTGAAAATCATTTTATGTAGTACCAAGATAACTTATATTCTCGCAACACAGATGACCTTACCTGTGCTTCTGGTTTTAACGGGTCTATGGGATAACCGGCATGATGACATGTACACATATTTTGGAAACAGCAGCAGAGCAGAGTCTTTTTATTTTGTTTTTTATCAAAGCGATGTATTTAAATATGTCAATCATTTTATTGGTGGCTCATACAACTCTTATCACAATCCATACATACATCAGATGTGTAAAGTACATTTGTAAATTCGTTGCCCTCATCATTCTCAAAACATTTGCTCTCCACTTAAGGCCTTGGCATCAGCTCCACATTCCCCCCCTCCCCTCTCCCTCCTCCCCCATGAACCCTGGATAATTTATAAATTATTATTTTCTCGTATCTTATACCGTCCAACACCTCCCTTCACCCACTTTACTGCCGTCCATCCCCCAGGGAGGAGGTTATATGTAGATCCCTGTAATTGGTTCCCCCTTTCCACCTACCCTCCCCCCATTCTTCCAGTATCACCACTCTTGGTACTGGTCCTGAAGGGATCATCTCTTCTGGATTCCCTGTGTTTCCAGTTCCTATCTGTACCAGTGTCCATCCTCTGGTCTAGCCGGATTTGTAAGGTAGAATTGGGATCATGAGAGTGGGGGTAAGGGTGGGGAGCATTTAGGAACTAGATGAAAATTATATGATTCATTTTTGCTACACTCAGAGGAAAATCTTGAAATCAATTTTCACCACCCTTATTTGTCCCTTAATTAATATGTATATAGGCATACCTGTTGAACATTCTATGCAGAAATATATAGAATAAAAAACATAAAGTCCCCTTCATCTCACCTACAAAAGATACTAGTTCAGTTTTTACCCTCCCAAACTGCTTAATGTATATCAATAATTTTAGTAGAAACATGTCACATATTTTGGTCAATCAGTGACTATTTTTATATTAATAATATATCTTAAAATTTCATATTAATAACATGTCTCCACACTAGTACATATGTCATTGTTGTCAGCTATCACCAGTTGGCCCTCCGTGCCCAGCAGCCCCATGCACAACAGAATCCGACACGGTGATCCATTGACTTTCCAGTGGCTGATTGTTAGAAGCAGGTCACCAGGCCTTGCTACCTAGTCCTTATTTTGGAAGCTTCACTGAAGCCTGTCTACCACGAGTGGCCTTGCGGGATTTGAAATACTAATAGCATAGTTTCCAAACCACAGCAACAGGCAAGCGACCACAGTACACCAAACTGATGGGAACCAGAGAAATAATCGCGAATGTTACTATGAGTTTATATTTCTACATTGACACTGAGGAGGCCAACAGAAAACTCGGTCAGTAGCTTTGCCTACTTCAAAAATGTCATCGTCTTACTGCTGCAATTATTTTTGGGCCTAAGGTCATAGGAAATATGTTTAATGTGAATTATCTGATGAATGCCATCACAGGCTGAAAATAACCACGGTGTGAGGCATTCATTAAAATAAGGTCACGGCAGCAGAAGAACTGGTGAAGGGAGACATCAGTCGGTGTAAGATGTGCAAAAATAATAATTTATAAATTGTCAAGGGTTCGTGAAGGAGGGAGGGTTAAGTGGGGGAGGAGGGAAATGAGAAGCTGATACCAAGGACTCATGTAGAAAGCAAGTATTTTGAGAATGATGATGGCAACAAATGTACAAATGTGCTTGACACAATGGATGCGTGTATCGATTATGATAAGAGCTGTACGAGCCCCCAATAAAATGATTTAAAAAATAAGGTCACGGAACAAGTAGGATGTCACTTCTCAAATACAAACTGCGTAAGCACCAAACCGGAACAAAGAAGCCACGTCACCACAATGCACTTAGAATGACTAAGAAACGACATGCCTTAAAACTGATATATTTGAAAGGAGGCAGGAGAGAGCTTGAAATGACAAATTGGGTCACCTTCTCTACCCACTGCCAAAATGTATGGTTGTGCCTTGCTGTAGATGCTCCCGTGCCGCGTGACTCAGCTCAGAAACTTAAAGAACAAAGCCTCTCCTGTAGTTCTCGTAGACACACTGCAACCTCCAACAGCCCTGTTTGTCTTGTGTGAATTTGCAGATTTAAATTTTTGAACACTGAAAGAGATTAACACCAACCAACTAACCAACAAAAGCCCAAACCCCAACCTCTTGCTGTCAAGAAGTCAAGGGGAATCTGTAGTGAAGCAGTCAGATAAAAAAAAACTGCCCATAATGTTCCTTAGGCTGCGATTTTCATGGGAGCCCGTCTCCGGATCTTTCTCTCCTGGAGCAGCTGGGGGTTCAACCACCAACCTGTCAGTTAGCTGGCAGCCAACCCTTTCACCACTTTGCTGGAGGAGGCAGCAAAAGGGAAAACGAGCCAAGACAAAACAAAAACCACACTGATGGGTGGGGCTGGTGTTACTACAGAAGCAGGCCCAGGGACTTCATGGATCTCAGAGGCAGTGATGGGGAGGGCTGTGAAGTAAGCTGAAATGGAGAGAGCTAAGGAAAAGTCTTTGCAAGCCCCTGATGTTCATTCACAGGTCTGCACACACTTGACCAGGTGAAGATACACAAGCTATCGAGGACAGCTGGACACTCTCGTGGGCAGTATCACTAGCCTGTTGTTGTTGTGATTGGTTGTCATCAAGTCGGTTCCAACCCACAGTTACCCTATGCACAAGAGAACCAAACCTTGCCTGGTCCTACACCATCCTCCTACGTGTTCCTACGCTTGAGCCCATTGTTGCAGCCACTGAAACAATCCGCCTCATCCAGACCCTTCCTCTCTCTCACTGCGCCTCCACTACACCAAGCAAAATGTCCTCCTCCAGGGTCTGCCTTTTCCTGCCAGCATGACCGTAAGATGAAGTCTCACCATCCTGGCCTCCAATGTCGTCTCTGGCCATGCTTCTTCCAAGACAGATTGGTTTGTTCTTTTAGCAGTCATGGTACCTCTCAATGGTCCTCTCCAGCACCACCATTCAAGTGCTTCCATTCTTCTCAGTCTTCCTCATCCATGTCCAACACTGGGCCAGTGTCTCATAGCTCAGGTCAGAGAATTATAAGCCACACTACTGCGGGAAAATAACAAATCTTCTGAGTAACAAGGGTCCGTTCCTCAGCGCAGGCCCTTCTAAACGCAAAGGGGTGAGGACACAAGTTCATGAAGTTGACGGTAAGTGGTACAGATGGGTGAGCCCACAAACGCATGCTCCTTGAGAACGGGGCCTTTTAGCCTGTACACCTTGCACATTCACTCAAGAGTGAATTCCTACTCCCCTCTTATTACGATGCAATTCCAGAAGAGCCAAATGCTCTCTGACTTTTGCCAAGTGCAAGGTACATTGACAGATTCAGGTGAAGGTTCGAACTGCCATGTTGGGTCCCTGAGACTGTAAATCTTTGTAGAACTAGACACCTTCATCTTTCTCCCGAGGAGGGGCTGGTGGATTTGAACTGCTGAATGTGTAAAAGTCAAATTCTAGGCTGTACCATGGAAGCAGTCAATTAGATCGTCTAGGATGTGACTCAGAAATCTTCATGTGAAATGGATTAAGTCTCTGGTGAATCCCCTCTGCTCACAGACAGGGATGTGAACAGCTTTGCTTTCCTGCAGAGTGCATTGGACTGTCACAATTTCTGTTTGGTTAAAGTATAATACCTGACCATTCGATCTCCCTTTGCCTCATTTTAAATTCATTCTAGTTTTTAACATTTTCTGTTTTTGTTTCAACTGAGGTTTTTCTTGTCTTACTTTGTTATTGTACTTGTCCTTTTGTTTTGTTATGTTTTTCCAGGACAGATAAATGTATAGAGGCAGTAACTGGATTAATGGTTTCCGTTAATGGGTGTGGCAGGGAAGACTGGAGCCAATAACAGTGAACACCAGGGGAAAATATTCTAAAATTGATTATGGTAAGGATTGTGCAATTCTTCTTAATATGACTGAACGACTGAGTTATATGATATGGGAATTACATGTCCATGAAACTGTTAAAAATAAAACTCCATGTGGAAAACTCAGCAGGAAAGTACATCATCAAATAGAACCACTGGTCTATTTGGCTAATCTATGACTCTAGTTCATAGGACTGATTTCAGAATAGTGGCAAATTAGAAGAGAATGTTCTCGGCCTGCTTTGTCGTAAATCTCACTGTATTCTTGCATTGTAAGAGCCCTCAGAAGACCGCCGCTCACCAATGAAGCTCTTAGGGCCCAGTCTGATCCATTCTTTGTTGTACTGCACACTGCAAGGGGCAGAAGCAGGTCTGGTGTATATCAGACGGTCAACAGAAAACATTTTACAAGCCATCCTCATTCAATGTGAACATCGGATTTCTATTAAAATGAGATTATTTTTAAATGTGATCTTTTAAAAAAGTTACAATGCATATCCCGTAATATCCAACACCATCACTGGTTGTGAAAGTGGGATGGGATGAGGTGGGGGATAGAAAAAGAAAACAGAAGCAAGTTGGCAATGTTTTGACAAGCTGCAAACAGCTGGGTCTCAACATACTGCATCTAAATAATGAGGCTGTTCCTTAAATGGGCCTCAACATGCTGCTGTGGGCCCTGGCTCCGGCAGAAACCCCAGCCACATACCCTTGCAGGCAGAAGCACACTAGTGAAGTGCAGGTTTTTGATTCGGCTGCATAGAATTTAAGGATCCTTTTTTTTTCTATTTAACTTTCACTGGCCACGCATATAATATAACATTACATGTGTGACCGATTTAGTAACAGCAGTAGCAATATAGTGAGCTGGTTAAGCAGGCGTTTTGACAAATCAAATGGCTTTATTCATGCAATATTCCATCAACAAGTTTACCTCAGAACAAAAGCTACCATAGCTAATGATAGGGAATGGATTTCTTGCGCTTGTGGTCATGAGTTTGATTGCATGTACAGTGCCTTTGCGGAAAGCTCCTTGAAGGTGGGGACTGCAGCCTCTTCTCAGAAGCACCTCCCACTCTGGAGAAATACGACTGGGGTGAATGACAAGGAAGATTTTTCCCGGAAAGCTCTTAGCTTGTCTGCTGCTCAGATCAGAGCTGCTACTTTCACTGCCAGCGGGTCATGAAAAGTAAATTTGATTACTTTACTACATCACCAAACATACTCCTTGTGATCCAGAGCTTCCCCACCTACCCCTCCCCCAGACAGTCAGCTGCTAATGGTACTGGATTTTGTTTGGACTGTTAGGAAATGCCTACTGTCTGCATTGACTGGCCTTTGAAGGCCAAATATCATTCAAGAAAGAGTGGGATCAGGTATCAGGCATCAAAGACCCAGAGCAAAAAATTATAATGTGAATGAGGCCTGGAGTGCTGAGTGGAGGCCCAAAGTCATTCTGTAAGGAATTGGACATCCCTTACAAAAGGGTACTGGGGAGAAGATGGGCCAGTCAGGGTGCAGTGTAGCACAAATGAAACATACAGCTTCCTCTAGGTCTTTAATGCGTTCTCCCCCGGCCCACCCATCATATGACCCTAATTCTACCTTGCAAATCTGGCTAGACCAGAGCATGTACATGGGTTCAGATAAGAACTGGAAAATCGAGAGTAACCATACTAGGAGGAGATGGGCAAGGTAGGGGAAGAAAGGGGGATGGGATCACAATGACCTACCTATAATGCCCTCCCAGGGGGATGGACAACAGACAAGGATGTAAAGGGAGACATTGGACAGTGCAAGACATGAAAAAATAATAATTTATAAACTATCAAAGATTCATTAGGGAGGGAGAGGGATGGAGGGGAAAAATGAGGAGCTGATACCAAGGGCTCAAGTAGAAACAAAATGCTTTGAAAACGATGATGGCAACATCGTAATAAGAGTTGTACGAGCCCCCCAATAAAATGATTTTTAAAAAGGTATGAAAATAATAATTTACCAGGGGAGGGTGGGGGAGGGAGGCTAAAACAAGGAGCTAATATCAAGGGCTCAAGCAGAAGAAATGTTTTGGAAATTATGATGGCAACATATGTATAAATGTGTTTGATACAATTGATGTGTGGATTGTTATGAGCTGTAATATCCCCCAATAAAATGATTTACATAAAAAAGAAAGAATGCTAGGTAGAGTCTCCAGATTTTTTTTAAAAGATGAAACGATTTTCTTGTTTTCTTGATGAGGTTTGTTTCATCACATTGTCCATTCATGGAGAATTTCCACAACTCTCTGAGGCTCTCTCTTTTTACCCTCAAAATAACTCTGTAAGGTAAATAAGGCTCGGGGATTTTGTCCACATCTCTCAAACGTGAGCAATGAGCCCAAGACGGTATGCCATTTGCCCACGGTGACATTATTTAGGAAAAGGTTTAAATAGTGAAATCGTGAACCTTTGACATGTCTGAGCTCTTTGAAGACGACTTTTCTCTCCCTTGCTTCTACACACCCCGATTTCCTATTTTTACTCTCCTTTTAGCACCAGCATCCTGCAGACTTGGGGCTTTCGACATAGCCAGGAGAAAAACGACCTAGGTCATAAGGTTTTCCCAAAACGTCGGGCCTTTTAAAAATATAATAAATAGAATGGGACTTAGACTGAGATTTTTATTTTAAGGACACCGTCCCAGCGCGGTTTGTAAGATATTTTTTTCTGTTTAGAAGGAAGAATGTGGCAAACCGCTCCCAAGGCCCTGCTGGAAGCCCAGGCTCTATCGCTTCAAAAGCAGAATGGAGAAGGGCAGGGTCCGCTGTCCTGAAGCAGGCGCACCTCCACACGCTCCCAGGACCACTTGCCAGGAGCCCGCGGCCCTTCGGAACTCGCCATAGAAAATGACTGGCCACCGAAGGGATCCGCATGCCAAGGTTTCCTCCAAGATGAGGAGTAGGAATTCAACGGGAACAACTTTCTGGCGCCACCAGTCAGCCAAGTATGAAGGGAGCATGTCCTGGGGCGAGAAACCATCAGGGTGTCCCCGTTTTAGCTTCCTCCGAGACGCCCCATCTCTTCGGGCCCCTGGGGAGCGCCGGGCCGCTGCGGCACCTCGCCGGCACTGCGGCGCACTGCAGAGCCGCCCGCCCGCAGCCGGGGCTCCGCTGGCCTGTAGCTCTCAGCCCCGCGCGCGGCCGCCGGTCTGTTCCCCAAGGGCCCGAGGGGTCGCCACGGTCCGCGTCGGGTGCGCTGCCAGGCACATCCATCACCCGGGATCCTTTGACGCACACGCGCGCGCGCGCGCGCTCCCAGCCCCACACTCGGTCGCCTCCCTGCTCCCCTCGCCCGCCCCTCGCGGGGCTGCATTTGCATCACTCGCCCACGTAGCCCGTGACGCGAGCGCCCCCCTAGCCTGAGCCGTCCAGGCGGTACCTCCCGCCCCCGTGACTCAGCCCCCCGCGGTCCCGCGCTCCTGGGGTCCCCGCACGTCCGCAGAAACGCTCTGGGTGGTGCATCCGCGCTGCCCGGTGCCCAATTCATCCTCCGAAGACGCAGTCCTCCTGGACCAGCCTGGCGCGGGTCCCACGACCAGGTGGAGCAACCCTGCCTTTAGAACTCAGGCGGAGAGGGAAAGCCGGGCCGACGGGCTGCGGGGGGGAAGGGGGGGTCGCCTCCCTAGCTCGCATCCCCATCGGAAATCACCTCCGTGGTTGATGTGTCTGCTGGGGACCGTCCCTCTCGCGCTCAGCTTCCCACCGACCCGTCTGGATCCAGCGCGAGGCACACAGTAGGCTCTTGCTAGGAAGGCGAGGGGACCGGCCATCGCCCCGCGGGTTGCCCTGCCCTGCCCTCGCGCAGACCGTGGGCGGGGGCTGGGGATCTGGATAAGGGCAGTTTTCTGTCTGTCCAGCTTCCCCCGCGCCGGCAGAGGCGGCCACCGCCGCTCCCCCGTCGTCCGCACGTCTGCAGAGGGATCCCTGCCGAAAGTTGAGTCCCACGCTGGGGTGGGAGTACCGGGACCGTGGGGCGCAGGGCTGCTGTATGGGATCAGCCTGTGGTCCAACCGCGCACAGGAACACCGGGGTCCCCTCCGAGGACAGGTGCAGCCCCCCTCATCCCGGTTACTGTCCCCCCCCACCCCCGCCCCGGAATCCGGAATAAAGTGCGTCCGCAGCTCCTGGCCCACCTTCTCCTCGACCCTCACTTCCTGCAGTCGGCCTCAGCCCAGGCGCCCTCCGGGCCGCCCCGAGGCACCGGCCACCGCTCCCCGCTCGCGGCTCCCCGCTCCCCGCGGCAGCCAGGCGGGGCAAAGTTGCGCGTCTGCACCGCAGCCAAAAGTTGCCCGGGCTGCAGCGCCCCGCAGCCGGCTCGGGAAGGGAAATCCCGCCCCCGCCCACAGGGGCCCCCCACTCACCGCTCCCGCCGCCGGGGCCCCCCTGCTCTGGGCGCTGTCGGCCGGGTAGCCGCCGCCGCCGCGCGGGCTCGCTCCCCGGGGCTGGGCTGCCTCCGTCTGCCACCCTCTCCCGCAGCGAGCCGAGCGGCGACTCCTCGGAGCGTGTCGGCGGCGCGAGGCGGGGCGGGAAAGTGGCTCGGGGCTGGCACGCTGCGGCCCTCCTCCCCTCCCCGCCTCCGCCGGCCTCCTCCCCCCGTGCTGCAGTGCGGGCGGCGGCGTGGCGGGAGTACTCGCGGTGCGCAGGGCGGGCGGGAGGGAGGCGCGCCTCGCGGGGGAGGCGGGCGCCGGCACGACTCGGCGCGGGGCGGGTGCCCGGGGCTGGGGGGTGGGCGCGCTGCGGCGGCGCGGGGCGGGCCGTGGCCCCCGCGGAGTGGGGCGAGGGCGGCTCGCGAGGCGCAGGGACTTTGCCAGCAGTCGGGGCTGCGAGTTGGGAGTCGGTCTGTCCCAGGGGAGGAGGGAGGGGAGGAGCGCGACGAGGTGATCTTGTTTTACGCATCGTGGGGGCGCCTGGGGAAGCTGGGTGCCACCCAGGATGGAGCCCAGAGAACGAGATGGCGCTTCCTAGTTCTGGGACGGACTTAGGAACTTTGCCTTGGCTTTCAGGGACGCCTCCAGGCAGGGCTAGGGGGACTTGTGTTCCCTTAGGGGCTGGCAGACAAATTCAAAAGGAAGCTTGCGACGCAGCAGGAAGCAAACAAAGGAAAACTTTGCCGGGCATCTGAGGTCACGCAGCCGGACTCACCAGTAGGCATCCAAGTGGTGTCTTTGAAGAAACTATTGAATATGAAAAATAAATAAAGCCACGGGACTTTTGCTTGCGATCTCAGAAACAGCTGCCCCTCGGTCCGCTGGAGACCCCTCAGGTTAAGCTCCCCCTCTCCGAAGCAGTGGAGCTGGGCCACCCAGGAGAAACCCGCCCTCCGGAGGCCACACCCTAGGCCCGAGCGCCTGCTCCACTCCCGTGGCTCAGAAGGGCGTCGCCCTCCCCCGGGCGCCTCTTGTCACTCGTCCCTGCCAGCGACGCTGCGGGAAGCAGGGCTTCCCCACGTCCCAGCTTCCGCCAGCTCCGTGCGTACACAGAACCCATGCGGAGTGGGAAGCGGCCGTGTCCGCAGGTGCCATCCGCTATTACTGCCTTAGTGGCGGGTGGCCTGTGGACAAAGCGCAGCGCCCTCCAGGGAGGCTCTGGGCAATGAATGGGTGGAACTAACGTTTATTCTCTCTCTCTCTCTCTCTCTCTCTCTCTCTCTCTCTCTCTCTCTCTCTCTCTCTCTCTCTCTCATTCTCCCTCTCCCTCTCCCTCTCCCTCTCCCTCTCCCTCTCCCTCTCTCCTTGGCATGGGCGTTTGTCTATAAATGTTACAGCAACATAGAACCAGGAAAGGGTTATCCGGCACCTCGGATTGGAACCCCAAGCCCCAAGGAGCTGAGAGCGGTCTTGTAAGAGGAGCCTTCCAGCTCAGCTGCGTTTGTGCCATTAGGCAAGATACTGTCCAGAGAGGGAAATGGAGACCATCTGGGCTCTCCAAGTTCTCTCCAGTTCAGGAACCCTGGAACTAAACGGTGTTGTGATTCTTGCGTCCAGTGGCAATCTACCCTTGGGTCGTGTTCATTTGCATTTTGTGGGATCCTTCGGTGTAAACAATTTCTTAGGTTTAAATAATTATTGAAGCTGCACCTGTTGTGTTGTTACTATGAGAAGGAGGAGAATGTACACATGGAAGTGAACATGAATGAAGAATTGGAAATAAAATTGTGAAATTAAAAACAGCATAAGTCTTGTCTGAACCCGCTGCATTTTATAGATGTAATTCTGAGCTCTCCACTGCAATCTGAGGACACTGGGTATTGCTTTGAGCACCAACCTCCAAACAACACAGAATAAGTGATTTTGTTGTAAGCGATACAAATCACAAAACACCCTATAAAATGATCACTTTTCTGCCTATATATGAGAGATGTTCAAAGAGGAGCATATACTTTGCTAATTGCTGGATGCGCACACTGTAATGTGTTGAAGACAATAGGTCCTACAGGGACATCCCTGATTGTGTATTTGTAGGGGTCGCATAGCAGTCTACTCGTTGGACTACTAACCACAAGGTCAGCAGTTCAAATCCACCAGCTACTCTGTGTGGGAGAAAAATATGGCTTTCTACTCCCACAAAGAGTTACAGCTTCAGAAACCCACAGGGGTAGGTCTACCATGTGCTAACAGGTTGCTGTGAGTTGGAATCCGCTTAAAGTACGTGAAGTTTTCTTGTTTGCTTTTTGTTTTTCAATCTAAGACTGGGTTGTGTTGGAGGAGAGTTGTGTTAGAGAAGTAAGTGCCTTTAAGACACAGCAAACACTTGCTCAAGATGTCATTATCCATAGATTCCTCTGCTTGCCCATCAAAGTCCTCCTTGATTCTAAGGTCCTGACTGCTGCATCCTTAGACCCCAGATCTCTTCAATCCAGCGCTCAAATGAATCCTATTCACACCTGCATTGTATTACAAACAAAACAAAACTCGTTTGTCTTTTCCAAGACACTTGTTTTTAGAAACAGAGAATGGAAGAGAGGTACATCTATCTACTTTTTCCCTATAAAATCCCAGCACCGAAAAGTTGCTAACAGCAATCAATTGTGTAAGGTGTACTCCGATTCATAGCAAGCTCCGGTGTGTCCAAATAGAACGACGCTCTTTATAAGTTTTTCTGCAGGGACGGATATTTCCTAACAACATGACACGTACAAAGTTCATGAGACCATGTCTCACTATCCTTCCTTCAGAGGAGCATTCTGGCTAGACTTCTCCCAAGAGAGGGGCTCCTGACCAAAGGAAAACCAAACTCACTGCCATTGAGTCAATGCTGACTCAGAGTTCCTTTATGGGCATCAGTAGATCTGCTCCTGGGAGTTTCCAAGGAGGTAACTGTTTACGGGAGTAGAAAGCCTCATGGTGCTCTCGTTCTTCTCATAGTCCATGGCATATTTCATATTGTTTACCAATACCATAGTTGAAATGCATTTATTCTCCCTTATTCATTGTTCATCTTTCACAGTCAAACAAGGCCGTCAAAATGCCATGACTTAGGACAGGTGTGGGAGCCCTCGTGTCATAGTGGTTATGCCTTGGACTGCGATCCCCATGGTCAGCAGTTCTAACAACCAACAGCTCCTGGGGAGAAACACTGGGCTTTCTACTCCTGTAAACAGTTACAGTCTCAGACACCCACAGGGGGTCGCTATGAATCAGCATGGACTCAATGGCAGCGAGTTTGGTTTGGGGTTTAGGTCAGGTGTACCTCAGTGCTCAGTGTCATCTTTGTTCTTCAACTCTTCAAGAGATTTTGTGCTATCAATTTGGCCAGTGCAATATTGTTTGATTTCTGGCCTGTTGCTTCTATGGGCATTGATTGTGGATTCACGTAAAATTAACTTCTGGACAACTTCAATGTTTTCTCCATTTATCATGATGTTGCTAAGTGTTCTGTTAAGTTTCTGGGGTGATTTACCTCGGTTCTTGCTTCTCAGAGCTGAAAGAATTCACGTGGCAGGAGCATTTTTGTAAATCCAAGTAACTTTTAGGAGGGAAATGGAAGTTTGGGGTAGTACAATGTCAGATAGTATAAGCTATCTCTGGAAAGCATGCAACGCCTCATGGCAGGGACCATGGGAAAGCTTGTGACTAAAAATGGAGATCGTGAAAGAGTCCATAGAACCAAAAGTGTGCCTGAACCAGAGCACGAAAAAAACAGTGTGCGACCGCAGAAGGCAGGCAGGCTCCCATGTACAGTGCACACACGAGAAAAAAAGAGAGTACCTGCACAAGAGACCAGACTTGGCCTGCCCTCTGGCTGTGTATCTCTTCCTCTCCCCACAGGCTGTGGAGGTGTGGCTGAGGGTAACTGGCTGACCTTATTGGCTGAGTGTAGGCACACCCATGTAATATAATGTTGCTGGTGCCTACTGTGGATGTGCCAGGTTGGCTTCCATCTGGGTCTAGGTGGCCTGGGTCTGTGCATGCCCAGCTTGGATTATCCCATAGGAGTCTAATAAGTGTGTCTGGCTTCTTTCCAGTCCCTTTAGTGTGGCAGGACCAGCTGATTTTCACTTAGGGTAGGCATTTGGTGGAGACAACACCCCTTTATCCCTCATCTACCTACCTATCAGTTGCAGTTGTGATGATTTTTGTTTTCTTTGTGTTCCATGGTAATCCACACTGAAGGACTGGTCTTCATCAGTAAGTGCTTCACGTCCTCTTCACTTTCAGCAAGCAAGTGTGATAGGTAAGGTTTGTGTCAACTTGACTGCACCAGAATTGTCAGGGGTCTGACAGTTAAGGCCTAGTAAGATCTAGCACGATGTAATCACCCCTGTAATGGGATCTAGTGTGAGCAACCACTCCCTTATAAGATTAGGGTGGGATAAAACATCCTTGCCGAGATCACAGCCCTGATCCAATCCATGGAAAGGAAGCTTTCCATTTCTTCATGGGTATAGCCTGCTTACCATATAAATGGACACTGTCCGAAAGCTGGCTTGATTTTTGCTTTGTCTGGACTCTACATCTACTTCAGCCTCGAATTTCCAGTCATATAGACTTGCCTGATATATTACCTGCCTATCCTGGGAGTGATCTGCCACGTGCCACCTTACTTGCCAACCTTGGGTTCATGTGCCTCTGTGGTTACAAGCCTGTTTTCTGCCTGCTAATGTTGGGTTCCTCCATCGCCATACCTACGTGAGTTAGAAGACACCTCCAGCCAAATATCTGACCCATCGTCTTGAACTTTGCCAGAACTTGGGACTCACCCACTTCTATAGCTGCGTGAGCCATGTTGATATAAAGTAAAGCTCCACTGGGTTTGCTTCTCTAGATAACCCGGTCTAAGACGACAAAGTCATGTCATCTGCACATCACAGGTTGTAAGTGTCTCTCCCTCCAATCCTAATGTTATTTCTTGATATAGTCTACCTTTCCTGATCATCTACTCAGACTGTACATGGGATAAATATGATGAAAAGATACCACCTGACACACACTTTTTCTGATGGTAAGCCATGCAAGATACTCAATGTAACCCTTGAAAGATGGATTTTGCCTTAATTCAGGGAAAGTTAATATATATGCCAATGATCCTTCTAACAAATGCCTCCTTTAAAAACCAAAAAGCAAAAATAAATAAATAAATATTTTTTAAAAAGTCTATTTCTTTGGGGTAAAAAATAAATAAATAAAAATAAAATAAACCAAAAAGCCCGCTGCCATCACATCAATTCCATTCGGACACCTGATGACCCACGTGTTACAGAGGCGGCCTGCTGCATGGACGTGTCTGGGCTGTGACCTTGATGGAAGCAGATTGCAGCACTTTCTTCGGGGCGCCACTGGGTGGGGTCCACCTGCCAATCTTTGATAAGAAGCTTGACTGTTACCCACGGCAAACAAGACCCTTGGCCCTGACTCTGCACCCTAGGTACCCCGGGTTTTTAGTGCCTTCTTCGAAAAAATGTAAGCCCCTGGATGGTGGCTGGGTTCAGCCACAGGCAATGCAAACCTAGTTCAGCATTGTTTGAATCCCCTTGCGCTCTGATTCTTTTCTCCCAAGTGCTCTGCCACAAGGTATCGTGGAGATGACCATGAAGAGCTCCCAAACTCCACTAGGAGATCATTCCTGGGCACTGGCACCATCCCACAGGCTGGCGCCATATCCCTTTTCTGAAATGGTGGGAGATCAGGTGCCCGCATGTTGAATCTGGGCAACGCACATGATTTACGTAGACACACCCTCTCCCATCTTCCACCTCCTTCATTGTAATGCTTTTAATAATTAGCATGTTCAAATCAAGATCCCAAAATGTTCACATATATGCAATTGATAACCAAATTCCATTCCAAATCATAGTGATTCTATAAGACAGAGTAAAATCTTCCCTTGGGATCCCCAATGCTGTAGCTCTTTATGGAAGCAGCTGGTGGGTTCCAGCTGCCTATATCTTTTGGTCAGCTGCTGGATGCTTCCAAGACCTCCATGTAGTTGATATGTCTCTTAAATGTCTGTTTATCCATCACTTTACTCTTCCTCTTTTTCTCTCCTAAGAATTTATTTCTCTAAGGAGGCTATCTGTTTGGCAGGGCATTCCACAGCCTGGGGTTTGCTGATCAAGTTCCTATGATGTTATTTTACTTGTCGCCCCGGCCCAAATAATTCCTGTGATCAGATTCAGGTTTTGCTCTTTTGCAGGAGGACTACACCTGTGTTGGTGGTCCCCCCATTGGACAGCATAGACTATTTAATTATCTCTTTTGTGATGGGGATTGTCTTTGAGAAGTCCTGAGAGCACCCTGGTCCATCTGACATCAGCCAAAAATACTGGAAAGGTGCTTATCTGTATTTTATTAGCCATGTGGATTATAATAAGTTATGTTTTAAAATGTCAATTGGGAACTCCAGAACCTTAATTGTGCTCATCCAGAACCCGTATGTAGACCAAGAGGTGGTTGTGTGGACAGAACAAGGGGATACTGTGTGGTTTAACATCAAGAAAGATGTGTGTTGTGGTTGTAGCCTGTCACCATCCTTACATAAAAAATAAATTCAAGGCTTTAAAACCATGAAATCTTCATGGGCATAGAAAGTCTCATCTTTCTCCCTATAAGAAGCTGGTGGTTTCAAACTGCTGACTTTGCGGGTAGAAGTTCAATGTGGTTTAGTCCAGGACTATTGAATCGTGGCTGGATAGGGAGTAACCATGGACAAGGCTTACAGTACATGCTTAGAGTCTTTGGAGTCAGAACGACCGTCATTCAAGTGCCAGCTCTATCACTCCCCAATCCTAGAAAATCCACCTAGTTCTCAAAATGTCTCTCGAGAACTCACATTTCTCACATGCCAAACCAGAATATGATAACAAAAATATTACCTGGCAGTTGTGTGTGCTGTTGAGTCCCAAGATCAAGTAGGGTCTCCTAGACTGGGACTGCTAGAGTAGGCCTTCATGCATTGAGTCTTTTAAAAAGAGAATCTGCTGGTTTGAACCACCAACCTTTCAGTGAGCAGCCAAACATGTTAACCTTTGCACCACCAGGGGTCCTTTGATCAATTTATTAAACAGGAAAGTCACTAACTACTTTTACAAATGAAATCTCCTAATACCAACAGCTTAGCACATAGTAGTGTATACCTCACATAAAGCATAACTGAGTGGAAGAAAGGATAAATTTGTCCTACATAGTAACTTAAGGGTTCAAGGAATGAAAGCCTTTCATCTTTAACAGATGATTTCTAAGTCCATCCTTTACATGAACGCTGACATGCAGGCTGAGATTAGAAACCACATGTTAAGGTGACATATATGACAGGGTGGAGGGAGAATCATGTGAATATTTTTTATGGCCTCGACCTGGAGACAGTATATACTCCTTCTGCCCAGATCCTCATTGACCAGAATGCAGTCACACAGCTACTTCTAACTGTGTGAGAGGATGGGAGGCATAATGAGCTATGGAGCCATGCAAACATGATTGGAAAATAAGATTCGTTAACAGCTGGTTACTCCTTACTATAGATTGCCCTCTGATCATGGAATATCCATTTGATTCACCCTTCTACACAGAGGACACCCGCATTTCCTTCTCCAGGCTCACCCAGTCCCTTCCCTCAGGGCCAGAGTCCCAGGATAGCTGTTCAAGCCATCTTGTGAATGCCTCCCATTGTAACTGGGTTTAAAAATGTGACTCCCATATTGTGCAGTCTAGACTGGAAACAAATGCTCAACATAAAATAAAGGACAGACTTTGTAGAGAAGACAAACTAAGGATCTAATAGTTGGGAGAGTTTTTAAAATTCTAGAAACAAGCTAAAACAACTTTAAAAAGACACTTTAGTTTTGTCAGAATTGGCTTAAGGACCAAGAATCACAGTTAATTTCCCTGCATACAACTCTGTCATTTTGTAGTGGCTTTCCCAAAGGGTTTAGCTTTATCATCACTACTTAATCTGATCATTCTTCTTCATAATTAAATGGTGGCAATGGTGTAATTTTTTTTTACTTCAAACCAAACAAACTGCTTGTTTGTCCTTCTTTCTCTGTGACTGATGGCTGCGGGGCACAGGGGGTTTGTTGCCATGCTTATGCTGAGAAAACGCCATCAGTTTTAAGAAATTGGAGATCTAGAATGAGGAAGAGGAAAGTATGAAGAGAAAATAAAAAAAGAAGTAGCTAGTTCACAAACTCCACTGGTATGGGTACATGTCTATCAGGGCGAGTTCTCAAATGCTTCCTTATGATACGGGTAACTTGAACTAAAGGGATGAATTATATCAACAAAGACCCAGCATTTGGTAGAAGTGTATAACCTGACTGCATTTTAAACTTCCGTTTAGAATTCAGAATAGAGACACATAGCAGTCCCTAGTGCAGAGCAAATGTGAAATTCCGACGGGCAGGAAGGAACAAGGCCCACTTCCACGACAGGGAGGAGGCAGAGTTCCTTCGTCATATCATGGTTCTGTTCACCGTGAGGAATGCGCCTGTCCCTTTTCTAGTGGTTCCTGGCTCCACCCACTGGAAAGGAAAGGTATTCCTTGTGTGTTATTTTCCACAGCAACATCCCAGGGAGTGTTCAAAGGTAGGGCCTCTGTGGGAGTTGTGCAACGTCTGCAGACTGTTTCCTGTCGCTGTAATCCGTGCGGCGCTGTCTTGGAAGAAGCACAGCCAGGATGCAAGTTGGGAGGGCTAGACTCCATCTCACAGACCTCGGATCCGCTATCCGGAAAGACCAGTCCCTGGAAAAGGACGTCAAGAGAGGAGCTCTGAGAAAGAAGACTGGACAGGGTGGACTGAAACAGGTTCTCCTCCTGTGGGTCATCAAAGGACCGGAGACTGTAGGTTTGGGCTATTTGCTTCCTATGATGTCTGCAAGCTTTCACAAAACCCATAGAGATTCCCTAGGAGTCATCCTTGAGATGCTGCCAGCCCACCCCTCCACTCCCGTGTGGGCAGCCACGCTGTGGACGTCCAGGAGAACAGGCTTGAGGAGAAAGATTACTTCCTTATTTCTCCACAAAGGTGAACAAGGTTTTGTCATGGAAAGCAGTCCTCGGCATTGGTTTTACGCAGAGATCGGAAGGAACTGACCTTGCAGTCCTTCAAAAATTCATACTCCGAAATTCTCCTTATCTTTCTATTTCTAAAAATCTTTTATTCCATATTTTTTCTCATGAACTATTTGAAACCCCGTGTATAGATTGACTCTCACTTATCGAATAGTTTGATTCCAGACCAAAGACCAGTTTTTTATGTGAAAATTGGTGTCCTGTGGATATGGAGCATCCCCACATTGGATCACAAAATAGAGGTGGACTACATTATTAACACAGACTGTCTGATTATATTATCCCATAGCTGCCAGACCACTGAAAGTCATGGCTCAGCCAAGTTGATAGGTAACTTGAACTGTCACATGCAGCCTAGCACCTTCTTACATAGCACCTCTGCATTCATTACTGCCAGATGTATGTTGTGAAAAATTTATGGATAGTTGATATTTTAATACTTTTTCAAATACAAAAGGTTGGACAATGAGCTAGTCAACAGGTGAGGTAAATATATGTGTGTACACATATGCATATATTCCGACTGTGTGTGGGTGTGTATGTGCGCAAAAGCATTCAACTGTGCCGGGCATAACAAGCTATGGATAACATTGCAAAGAATGGGAATTCCAGGACACTTAATTGTGCTCCTGTGGAAACTATGCACAGACCAAGAGTCCTTCCTAATAGAACAACAGGATATGAAATGGTTAAAAAAAATTTTTAATGTGTTTCAGGGTTCTTTCCTTTTACCATACTCTATAGGCAAAAATACTGAATTGAAGTCCTTGCTGATGAAGATCAGGGATTGTAGCCTTCAGTATATATTGAAACCTAATGTAAGGAAGAGCAAAATCCTCACAACTGGACCAACTTCATGATAAATGGAGAAATGGTTGAAGTTGTCAAGGATTTATTGGCTACACAATCGATGCTCATGGAAGCAGCAGTCAAGAGATCAAAAGCTGTATTGCATTGGGTAAATCTGCTGCACAAGAGTTCTTTAGAGTATTGAAGAGCAAGGATGTTACTTTGAGGACTAAGGTGCCCTGCCCCATGCCATTATATTCTCCATTACATTATATGAATGTGAAAGTTAGACATTGAATAAGGAAGACCAAAGAAGATTCCATGCATTTCAATCATGGAGCTGGAGAAGGATATTGAAAGTGCAATGGACTGCTAAAAGGACAAACAGATCTGGGCTGGAAGAAGTACGACCCGGGTGCTCCTTAGAAGCAAGGATGGCAAGACTGTGTCTTACATACTTTGGACATGTTATCAGGAGAGACCAGTCCCTGGAGCAGGACATCATGTTTGATAAAATGGAAGGGTGGCAAAAAAGAGGAAGGCCCTCGATGAGATGGTGTGACACAGTGGCTGCATCAATGGGCTCGGGCACAGGAACAATTGTGAAGGTGGCGCCCAACCACGCAGTATATCATTCTGTTGTGCATAGCGTCGCAATGGGTCAGAGCCGACCCAGTGACCCGGAAAACCAACATCACTCAGTTTGTGTGCAAAGAACAGGGCATCAGGATCAGAGGGAGTCTCATCAATAATCTGCATGGAGATGACACACTTTGCTTTTCTTTAACTGAGAGGAATTAAGGCACTTGCTGATGAAGATAAAAATCTGCAGCCTTCCCTATGAATTGAAACTCAATATAAAGAAACAAAAAATATTCACAATTGGACCAATACACAACATCATGATAAACAGAACAAGAATTGAAGTTGTCAAGGATTTATTTCATTTTGGTTGGGTCCACAATCAAGGCTCATGGAAAAAGCAGTCAAGAAACTGAAGGACAGTGCATGGGGCAACTCTGCTGAACAAACCCCTCTGAAGTGTTACAGAGCGTGGGTGTCACCATGAAGACGCAGCAGGACTGCCAATCGCCTCAATGCATGGAAAATTGGACAATGATAAGAAGACTGCCGAAGAAAGGATGCATTGGGCTTCCGGTGTTGACGAAGACTAGCCAAAGCACCATGGACTGTCAGAAGAACAAATGTACAAATGTGCTTTACACAATTGATGTATGTATGGATTTTGATGAGTTGTATGAGCCCCTAATAAAATGATTTAAAAACAAGAACAAACAGGTCTTTCTTGGAGGAAGCACAGACAGCGTGTTCCTTAAGTGTGAGCGTGGTGGAACTTCATCCTAGGTGCTTTGGACCAGTCGTCAGGAGAGGTCAGTTCTTCCTCGTGCCTGGTAAAGCAGAGGTGGCGGCAACTAGGGAATGGAACATAGCAACTGTGAGAATGGGGTAGGACCAGACAATGGTGTTGCAGGACCAAGCAGGGTTGCTACATGTTGGGATAGATCAAATGGCTCCTCACAACAGCACAGCATGAATGTTAGGGGCTGATCTTCTTCTTAGTGTCAGATATTTTCTGCTTAGTGCAAACCAGGCATGTGACCCCCTAGTCCCTCTCTCTGTGTGTTTTGTACGTGGATGTCTTTCGCAGTTCTGCCCAGTAGCAAATGAAGGGAAGGGGTCTAGAAAGCTTTTAAGGAAGATTTCTTTACTGCTGAAAACATAAACAAAGAAGGAGTCCCATTTCTGCTTTTCCACGCTGTCATGGCTTAGCATGAGATATAAAATCCCATCAGTGCCCCAAATCATGCAAGGTTCTAGGCTAAAGATAAAAAACATGAAAAACGTAAAAACCAACTCCATTTTTTCCTATTTTTCTAAAATCATTTTGTTGGGGTCTCTCACAGGTCTTATCACAATCCATACACATATCCATTGTGCCATATATTTTTACATATGTTGCCACCATCATTTTAAAAACGTTTTCTTTCTACTTGAGCCTTTGGTATCAGCTGCCAACTCAATTTCCAGAGGCAGAGCCCAGGTGTGTCATACCTACCTTTATTGTGTGGTAATAAACTGTATTTAAAAATTTTTTATGTTATATTGTGTTTGGGTTTATTTGTTGTTGTTGTGAGGGCAAAATGCATATCACAAAAATGTGCTGACATTGGAACGTTTACTTAACAGCTGAAAGTAGTTGACCGTTGCTTATACGTGACCTACCGCCAAGTCCACAGAAGTGCCTGGTAGCTATCGCATACTCCCAAGACGTCTACCGCTCTGGACTGAGCTGTGTGTCGATTTCATTTGAGTAAACAGAAGGCCACCCCCATCTGCTGTCCCCACAGTCCCTACATCATAGAAGGTGCTTGGTAAATATTTGCTTGGAGTCAGCATGGTTTCAGGATCTTAGCAAGCAAAGGGGAAATTTAGGAGGCCAGTGAATGAAGAAAAGTTCAGCGTAAAACGTGGAAGAATCTTTCTCTTCAAATGGACGGGAAAGCAGCTGCCCCTGCCCAGAGCTCGCTAGCCTCCTCTGGTGGCGCAGAGCGGAAGGCAGTGTTCTCCGTAGGCGTCTGCTGGGGTGGAGATGGCTTAGGAGAGGAAGGGTGGGAAGGAGAGCCACGAAGAACAGGACTTGGGGAAAAGAGGTGGAATTTGATGTTTGGATGCTTCCAGGAGACGAAGACGAGAGAAGAATCAAAGGGCACTCCACTCTGGTCGGGGCTCTTGCCTGTGGACCTCTCACTCCCACACGCACCTGCAGCTCTGGGATCAGGTTGTTTTGTCCTCAGGGAGCAAAAAAATCTACCTACCAAATGGCTACCACTCAGGCCAAGAAGTCTGTTCCTGAGGCAAAGCAAATGAATCCAGGAGAGGGAGCCCTGGCTAGTGGCTGGATCCCCCGCACAGAGCATTGCCCCACCCAGGGACCAGTTTCATCACGGCCTGAGCAAGCAGCGCTGCAAGCAGAGAGCTCTCTAGCTCAGATTCTCCCCGTGGCTGCCACAGACCTCTTAAACAACACTTCTACCACCCGTAGCTCACACAAGAGTGACACGGTTGACCTCTGGGGCTTCTCTGGGGTCGCTGTTTTCCTACAAACAATATAATATTTGCTGACATCAGGGTGAGGTCTTTGGAGATTGCATAAAACAGAAAGAAGGTCTTTCACCACCCACTGCTGTGTCCAGATATTATTGTGTAAAACTTTGATCTCTTTGGACTTCTGAATAGTCAGATATGGCTAGTAAGTATGTTCACTGTTTCCTGTGTATTATTGGAAAGAAGTGATGCTTGGGATCAGGTAATATTCCAGTCAATATTTTTTCCTCTTTCATCTCCCTTGACCTGCAACCAGAGTCCACTAGGACATATGTGCCCTACATAATATTTGTCAAAATCCACTGTCCCTAACAAAAATGGAAAAACTGCTCAGTGATGGAGCACATATCCCATGAGCAAAAACATTGCATCTGTAAACTCTCATGAACAAGAAACTAATTTTGGAATATAAGGGATAAAGTGCAAATGGCTGGGTCTGTCTGCTTCACATCAATGCCCATCGGAGAACAGCGAGGAAGCGTTGAACGGCTAAGTGACTACAATGACTCGATCAGTGGATGTCAGCTGTTATCTGCGCTCAGCACCCCTGCCCCCCCAACCACACACACACCGTTGCTATGGAATGGATTCTAACCAATTAAAGCCCCACATGTGTTCAGAGTAAATATGTGCCCCACATGGTTTCCAATGGCTGGTCTTTTAGAAATAGATTGCCAGACCTGTCTTCCAAGGCACTTCTGGGTGGATTAAAACTGCCAATCTTTCTGTCAGTAGCCAAGTAGCCATCTGTGCCACCCAAGTAAATGAATGGTCAGCCAGTGAGGGATAGGAGCTGATAGACATCTAATTCTGTTGCCCAGTGGAGGGACAATTCTGAGGAATGTTCTACACAGTCAGTCCGGAGAACCCACTTCTCTATAAGGGTCACCCACGCATTAATCCAGCATGTATGGATTCCCCCCCCCCTTTCCTGTCTCACTTTCCCACCTGACTACTGTGCTTCTGGGGAATGACTTTCAGGAAATTCAAGCCAAACTTCTCCCTTTATGATTTTCCAACTTCAGGTCTTTGCCCATTTCATTATAACATTTGACTCTGTCTTCGTGGGCTGCTTCTGAGATGTTCTATTCAGCTATTGACTTCCTCATTTCCTGCGCTTGCTTTAGCTACTCTACGAAACCAAATGAACTGTATATGTGGGAAGAGGTGATGAAGAAACTCAATGTCCGAAGATAAAACAAGGCCCAGGGCTGACTGTGGAACAGACCATCAATTGTTCATATGGAAGGGCAGGCTAGAGCTGAAGAAAATGAATACAGGTCTACCAGACTCAAAGTACATCCTTGAGTCTGTCCTACCCACACAGCTCAAGAGCAGATTTGACACGTTGAACACCAATGGCAGAAGACCTGAGAGTTTTAGGAGGACACCAAGAGCGCCATGCATGAAGAAAGCAGAGTCATGAAGGAGACAGGAAAGAAAGAGCGGTTCAAAGAGAATGTCAGAAGAGACTCTGAAACCTGTTCTTAATCACAGAGTAGCTAAAGCCAGCGCTTCTCAACCTGTGGGTTGAATGACCCTTTCACAGGGATCTCCTAAGACCATCAGAAAACACATATTTCCAATGGTCTTCGGAACGGAGACACTGCTCCTTTATCTGTCTCCAGGCAGGTCCACCCACATGCAGCTAGGCCCACATATGAGGACCCGGCGTGAAGACTGTTACCCATGCTACATCATGCTTTAAGACAAAATTTCATTTATTTGTAATTAGAAATAAATATTTCACAGTATATAATTACATATTGTTTTTGTGATGCGTCACTATGCTTTATTTATGTTCAATTTGGAGCAATGAAAATACATCCTGCAGATCAGATATTTACATTATGATTCATAACATTAGCAAAATTATAGTTATTGAATAGTAATGAAAATAACTTTATAGTTGGGGGTCACCACAACATGAAGAACTGTATTAAAGGATCGCAGCATCAGGAAGATGAACCACTGGTTAAAGCAAATGGAAGAAATGAGAAAGTCAAAGAACTGAATAGAAAATTTCAAAGGGAAGCCAACGAAGACAAAGTCAAATATAATAAATCTGCAAAAACCTAGAATTAGAAAACCAACAGGGAGGAACATACTCAGCATATCTTAAACTGAAAAGAAAGAAAGAAATTCAAGCCTCGAGTTGCAATGTTAAAATATCCCGTAGACAAAATATTGAATGATGCAGGAAGCATCAAAAGAAAGTGGAAAGGATACACAGAGTCGCTGTGCCAAAAAGAACGGTGCACATTCCATAAACGCCAGCAGTAAACTATGAGCGAGAACCAGTGGTGCTGAAGGAAGCGATTCAAGCTGCACTGAAAGCATTAGCCAAAGCAAGGCTCCAGGACTTGTAGGAGTACCAATTGAAATGCTTCAATAAACTATGCCAGGAAATTTGGAAGACTGCTACTTGGCCAACTGACTGGAAGAGATCTACATTCATACCCATTCTAAAGAAAGGGGATCTAACAGAATGCTCAATTATAGAATAATATCATTGATATGACATGCAAGTAAAATTTTCTGAAGATCATCTAACAATGGTTGCAGAGAGGACATGGAACAAGGGATATCATGTCTGATGTTAGATGGATGTTGCCTCAAAGCAGAGACGACCAGAGGATATTTACTGGTGTTTGATTGACTACAAACAAAGGACGACCTTGAGGCGAATGGGAATGCCAGAGCCCATCATTGTGCTCACGCAGTACTTGTACACGGATCAAGAGACCCTTGTGCAAACAGAATAAGCGAATACTGCTTGGCTTAAAATCGGGAAAGGTATGTGTCAGGGTTGTAGCCTCTCACCACACTGGTTCAATCTGTATTCGGAGCAAAGCATCAGAGAAGCTGGGTTCCATGAAGGAGAACGTGGCATCAGGATTGGAGGAAGGCCTCTGGACAACCTTCAATATGCAGGTGGCACCACTTGCTTGCTGAAAGCGATTTTGGTCCCAAAGGCTCTGGTCCTCCATTCACTTTGTCAACTCTACTTTGAGAAAGCAGCTCCGTCTCAGGCACATTTCGAGAGCCTTCCCACCCAAGGTGCCCATCCTCTAGCACTGCCGACAACACTGTTCTGCTTCCATTCATAAGCCTTCAGCATCTGACAATGTTTGGAAGCTATGCGGAAGGTTTCCATGGCGACTTCCTCCAAAGTGGACAGCCAATTTCTTGGTTGTCATTAGTCTGGAAGTTCCTCTAAAACCTGTTCACTTTGCACCCTCCTTGATGGCATTTGAAATACCAGTCACGTCGCTTCCAGCATCACTCCAACTCACAAGCCGCCACTGCATGACAAACCGGCAAAGTGGTTGATTTGCTGCCTTGGTTATAAGTAATTCTGCCTCTTGAGGAGTGGGGCAAATGGTTAACATACTTAGCTGATAATAAAAGTAATTGATAAAGGAGGGAACAGGGTGGAGGCATGTCTGCCCTCCCGACCAAGGGCTGAAGTGGAGGCTGATTCCCTCGTCCACTAGTGAGGCTGACGGAGGTCAGACCTTACCCTCGCCCATGGCTGTTATACACTCTTCAATAGAATGTCTCAGACAGGGACAATGCTTGATACATTTTACTAAATAATGTCACTAAACTGCTTCCCCTCTTGATCCTCTCGTTCTGAAAGGAGCCTCGCCCACTTTCCTTTCTACAGGAAACCCTCAGTTTCACATCCGTTGGAGCAGTTAGCAGCCAAACAATACTCTGTGAAGCTGCCTTCATTTCTGTGGCTTCACTTTGACTGAGATCTTGCATACACACAAATACTCACTTTGCGACAAGATTAAACTCTCTGGGTTTCTTTTACTCTTTGTTCTTGCCCTTTTAGTGCATTCTGCTACTTTTGAGACACTATAATAAGAGTTCTGGATCCTCTGAATCCAAATGATTTATAGCTCATCTCTGAATATTCCCATTGGGTCTTCTACAGGTATCACCATCTAGTTTTTTTAATTTTTCTTTTCTTAACATTCCATCAGAAGTTTGCCAATGCATTGGATTTTATTAAATTATTTTCCTGCTCAAGGGAGAATTATCGTTTCCATGTTCAGAATTTGTCTTGAATAATCTTTCTGCTTCAAATTAGAGTTCTACCACTCAGCTCTCCTAGTTTAATAATAGACATGCTGATTCCCTCATATGATCTAGCTATTAAAAATGAATGGAGTAAGCTATCAGGAAGTTAGGTTCACATTCTATTTTTAGCATGAGCCATAGGTATTGGAATTTAGACTCACTTTGGGTCAAGAATGGTATTATTCTGTTAAGAGGCAGCAACACTACAAATGTTAATGATGGAACCATTTGATTTTAAGAGTTTGTTTAATTCTTGTTTTATTTATGATAAAATTATCTTCTCCCTCGCCTACTCCCACTCCTCACAAGAATTCTTTGAGTACCTTATTAATCATTTCATGGAGGAAGCCTGATGGCATAATGGTTATGTGTTGGGTTGCTATCTGCAAGGTCAACAGTTCAAAACCACTAGTCTGCTCTGTGAGAGAAAGTTGGAACTTTCTATCCCATAAACAGTTACAGTCTCAGAAACCCACAGAGCAGTTAAATCTTGTCCTGTAGGGTCACTGTGAGTTGGAATCAACTCAGTGATTAATAATGAGTTTGGCTCAGTGAGTTTGGCTGATTGCTTGTTTGTTTTGCTTTGAATAGAACTGTCCCCTATAAGGCCATTACATGTTCCACTATGTCACGTGAACTCATTTCAGTATTCACTGGCAACAGACAACAGCTGGGTCTTTTATAAAGGGGCCTAAGGAATCTTGTAAACCTTCACAACTCTTTCCCATACATGTTCCAGAGGTTTTCTTACAATCCCAAGAAGGTAGGGAGTTTCCCATAATTATGCCTGCTAAAACATCAAATCAAGCCATTGCCAAGTCCAGGAGTGGGAGTCGGAAGTCTCATTCTGACATTAGATTTGAGCTATACTTTAGCCAAAGTTCTGTGTTTGGGGCTACTGGGCACTTGTCTGCTCTCTCAGCAAGGATATAAAAGACATTTTTTACTCTTAATTTTGTTGCTTCTCACTCATCCCACAGACAGTTGAGTCATAGTGCCAGTGGGTGTCTTAAGAGCTTGGTGGGCTCCATCTCATCTCTCCGACTCACTGTCCTAGCTGTCACCTCAATGCTCAGTGAGATAACTCCTCTCTGAAAGATTTGTGAGGATGTAGGCACAGGCAACAATCTGATGAACAGAACTCTGGGACCAGAATTTCCATCTAAAGAGTCTCAAAATCATATTTCTTCAGGTTGCCCCAGAAGTAATACAAATATACTGGAGAGAGCAGAGAATATTTCACATTCTCTGAATGCCCAGGAAGAGGTTTTTACCTGTAAGGCGGTTTTCAGCAGGCAGCACAACTGAGACGGCAATTCAACGGGACAGAGGGTAGAGTAATTTTCTCGATAGTTGAAGCTCTTCTATCCATGGAAGGCTAAACCACTGAGATTGGTGTGTTTCCTCTTTTCCTGGTGGGTCTGGGTAAGAGAAGGTGGGAAAAGGTGCTAAGGTGATAACATGGTTCACTTTTCAGTCATTGTTAACACGGCTAATTGTGATTGTAAAACGTTGAAACTCAAAGACTGAGGTTAGTCCACAAGGCTGTCCCACTAGGTATCAAATGAGGCATCTCAGAAGCAAGGGACCTGAAAAGGATCTTGCTACCAGGAAGAAAGAAGAACTAAGAGTGGATCACATCCTCTGTACTCCAAGATCCCTGTGCCTGGAAACATCCCTGATCTAGGAACCGTCTGTGACACCAGAATGGTGGAGGTGTGGCCGACACAAAACCAAGAGCCAGAGCACGAAACAGATCAGTGGGCTTCTTGGCTCATGGAGTGAGCAGAGCTGAGTATCCGTGGGAAACGGGCTTGCTTTGGGAGTGGGCTGCCGCCGAGCACTTAATTGGAGGAGGTAGATTTGCTGGCCCAGGGTGCTCGAACTGAGTGCCTTAAGATTGTGGCATATGGCAGATTGTTGTGGTCTTTGAATACTTATAGCAGAATTAAAAGAGTGCTTAGAAGAGTATTCAAGAAGCTGAGGACCAGATGGAGATTTGCCTGTGGACATGCTGGAAACAGGCTCTCCTGACGAAAGAACGTGCCCTGCATATTTTTGACACTGAATTCCACATTAACTTCCAAGGAAACCCCATCATTGTGAGTATTGTCTTTGAGTCTGGCATGGCATGCCAGCGGATTAATTGAACCCAGCAGAGGAGTAGAGTGTCTTGGAGAGACGGCTAGTGTCACAACTGGTGAAGAAAGTTGAGAGTGAAGGCATGCCTGATCTTCTTCATAGGGATCTGTGTGGGGCTGACTTTGAATTTAATTCTCCTTCTCCCATGCGAAGTCATGGGAGGTCATAAGCGGCCTCCACATTTTTCTCACAGGATGGCACCGAGCTAGAATCCAGGGATGGAGACACAATCAGTGCACGATCTTCAGATGCAAACAACAGAAAATGACTTAGCGGCAGGGGGTGGGGGTGGGGGGAACAAGTATGGCCAGGGTGTTCATTAAAGACAAGTATGGCTAGACTTTGTCTTACATAATTTGGACATGTCAGGAGAGACATCGTGCTCAGTAGAAGGGCATCGGAAAAGAGGAAGACCTAAACTAGATGGATTGTCATGGAGGCTGCAGCAATAGGAACAATTGTGAAGATGGTGTAGCAGCAGGAACTGTTTTGTTCTGTTGTCCATAGGTTCTCTAGGGATTGGAACCAATCAGTGGCACCTGATAACAGCAACAACAGGCAAAAATGAGTGAAAGATTGTAAGAAAATAAAGTTGGTCACAGTATCGCAGGAAGAAATTCAAGGAACTGACTTGGGAAAGGCAGCAGCCAAGAAAGTGCACTCTGGATTCTCAGAAGCTTCTATTAGAGCTGTGTTTGGAATGATTTCACGCATTCTGTCTTTAGTGTTTGTGTGACAGGAGCATGAGTGTTTGTGTGTCTCTACCAGGAAAATCTGGGTGTCCCAGGGCAGGCCGTGAATTGTCCATCTTTTGACAAATGAGTGGTGAGATGGGGACATCCTTACTGACACATTCACCAGGACCACAGGGAATATGGGGGAGGAGAATTTTAGCAAAGGAAAGCATGATGCAGAGAAAAACAAGGAGAATCCAATATAGTGCAGTAAAAAAGCAAGCAGGAAAACCTGAAGCTGGGATGGAAGTTGAAAGGAGTATCCTAGAGACACTGCTGAGTTAAGGACCAATTTACTGGAGGACTCCCATGACCTCAGATAGGCTTCAGGATGGAGCTATGAGGGGGAGGTGCTCAGACAGACAGATGGAGTGGCCAACAACACAGACAGATGGCCAGTAAGAGGACAGTAGCTTCTCACCTCCTTGGTTGATACTCAAAACATATGGTGAAAATATTCAAAATCTGTGCCTCAGATTGTTGGCAGACAGTGACGATAGCTTCAAACCTTCTACTGCTCATTTCCTATCAAAGACTCCACTGTGACGGAAGAAGTGATATTGAGAGGAATGCATCCATGTGATAGTCTGAATGTTACAATTTGCAAATCATATCAGACCATCTGGAAATCTAGGAGAACCACCTACCTGAGAATTCCCCTCCTCCCCCACTTTATTAACTTTTCCCTACTTTGCTATTTTATTAATTGCATTTTGACCTTATGGCCTCATTCTGCATACAAAGACATTATAAGAAATTGACTCATTAGTCTGGAGATGTTGGTGAGGGCTTTGATCACTAGATCAGAAACAACTCGCAAAGTAGGCCCAAAGGAACTTTTTTTTTCGAAACCATTTTATTGGGAGTTAATAGAGATATCATTCCATAGCTCAATCACATCAAGCAGGATTGTACAGTTGCTACCACAATCAGTTCCCAGACATTCTTTCCTTCCTGAACCCCTTGACATCAATTCCCCCCCCATTGTATCCCACCCCCCAAAACACTTATTCTATTTGTTGTCCTTATAGTTTCATCAATCCTGGGGTTCACATACTCGAAAACTGAAAAATACAAGAGAGCGACCCCCAATGACAGAACACATCTGAGATAAACCCCAATATGAACAAACAAAAATACAGAAAATGTTGAAAACCAGATCAGGCTAAATGTACATCAGAGGGGGAATCAACTGACAGTTTTAAGCATGCAAGTCAGGTTTATCATTTATCTTCTGACTCATCTGAGTAACCACTTTCCTCTCATTCCTCTGCGATGGGAAATTACCAGAGGCTGATTTCCTATGGAGTTCCTACAAATGTGTCCTGGCCTCCCACTGTTTTCCACAGCCCTCTGCAAACCGGATTCTCACAATTTAGGTTCTGATACTATTCCCTCTCTCCGCTTCGGATTATATGATTTACAATCTTTCGGTCACCGGTGTTGGTGTGCCTCTTCCACGTGGTCTCAGTTGACATCTCACTTAGATGGATGCTTTATTGGAAACAATCCTTTAATACCCAAAGCACTATTTTATCTGATAGCCAGGCACCATCTAATTTCTTCACCACATTTTGCTTTAGCACCCATATGTTCTATGTTCCCTTCCTGAGGGTGAGTATGGAGCATGACCGCGATGTAAGAACAAATTGTTCTTAAATTGGAAGTAGGATTTAGTGCAAGATCCAAACCTATTTCTGTCTTTTTTTTTTTTAGTCTATCTTTGGCTCCTTTTCAAAACCTCCTTGTTAATTTATGGTAGAGTCTTAGCGATCATCCCCTGGGGCATAGCGATCTTCTGTTAATATTATCTTTAGCCCCTGGTACTAATTTTTTAAAACCCTGTTGAGAGAGGGATATTGGGTCAAAGCAGGCTAACTCCATATGGAAATACCTGAATTATTCACTTGTACAGACACGATCTTTTGTGGCTGGACGCTGTTTACACAAACAGCAGTTAATTGTCAGAGAAATTTACAGTGATAATCACTGAGAATGTCAGTCACAGGTTTACCAGAGTAATATTTATCTTAATACAACATGTAAGGCATTGATGTAGCAAAACCATGTTGGTCTGTCTACCAATCTAGTACAACGTGTTAGCTTCCAAGTTAATGGTTACTCTGACCTAATTATTATTTATTTTGACAAAATTATGCCGACTCAGTGGCACTTAACAAAATGTATTTTATACTCAAATAGGTTTTGAGAAAAAAAAAACAATTCTTGAAGTGATCCAAGACATAGATGTAGATGAGCCAACTTTTCCAGCCTTTTAAAATAAAACATTTTATTGTCACTTAGACGAATGTTTACAGAGAAAATAGCTTTCTACCCCACAATTCATACTCATTTTGTTTCAGGCCATTGACTATAATCCACACAAAGCAGGATCCCTCATCTTCCTTCTCCTGTGTTTCCCACTTCCATTCATCTGAGACTTTCTTGCCGTCTGAATTTTGTCTTTGGGAAAATGCAACTTTTTGATCTTGAATGATTGATTGTTCTAATAATCAATGTATTTCCATGGCGTTATTGTTCACCTTGTGGGCCAGTCTGTTGATTCTTTTTATGAACTACCCAAATAGCAAGCAAACATAGAAACCTTTCCAGGCAGCATACAAAAGAATCAAATTGGCTACAAGAAGAAAGATGGAGATGAGATTGTCAACAACATCAGCCCAAACAAGAGAGGCCTCTGCAGTACGTAGAATCAATTGCTTCTATGCAAGTTCAGGTTGAAGCCAGAGGAAATTAAACCAAGTCCATGGCACCCACATAACCTTGTGAATATATTTTACCTGAATTTCAAGACCATCTCAAGAACAGATTTGATGCATTAAACACTGAGGACAGAAGACCAGAGAAGTTGTGGGATAATATCAAGAACATCATATATGAAGGATGCAAAAGGTCATTAAAAAGGAAGAAAAGAAAGAAAATATCAATGTTAGAAGAGGCTCTGAGACTTGATGTTGAGCATAGTGTATCAAGAGTAAGTGGGAGACAGGGTTGGATAGGACAGAGGCTGTACACTGGTGCATATGAGGGTTGGAGGTACAGGGAATCCAGGGTGGATGATACCTTCAGGACCAAGGGTGTGAGGGACGATGCTGGGAGAGTGGAGGGTGAGTGGGTTGGAAAGGGGGAAGTGATTACAAGGATCCACATGTGACCTCTTCCCTGGGAGAGGGACAGCAGAGAAGGGGGGAAGGGAGACTCTGGATAGGGCAAGATATGACAAAACAACGATGTATAAATTACCAAGGGCATATGAGGGAGGGGGGAATGGGGAGGGAGGGGAAAAAAAAAGAGGACCTGATGCAAGGGGCTTAAGTGGAGAGCAAATGCCTTGAGAATGATTGGGGCAGAGAATGTATGGATGTGCTTTATGCAATTGATGTATGTATATGTATGGATTGTGGTAAGAGTTGTATGAGTCCCTAATAAAATGTAAAAGAAGAAAAGAGAAAAAAATGATTAGGGCAAAGACTGTACAGATGTGCTTTATACAATTGATGTATGTATATGTATGAACTGTGAAAAGAATTGTATGAGCCCCAATAAATTGTTAAAAAAATAAATAAATAAAAATAAATAAAATGCTTACAAAAGAAAAAAAAGAGTAAGTGGGAGAGAGGATAAAGTGAAAAAAGCTGAATAGGAAACTTCAGCGGAGGCAAAGTAAAGCAAGCAACATAATGAAATGTGCAAAAACTTGCCTCTCGAACATCAAAAAAGATGTTAGCTAGCTCAGATGAAATAACTGAAGAAAACATTGTAGTCTCAAGTTACAACAGACATATTACCTGGTGATATGGCAGGGACCAGACCAAATACAGGGATACACATGGCAGACAACTAAAAAGGAGGTGGGGAAAGGAAAAAAAATGACAAAAAAGAAATGGATAGCGGGGACACAGGGCACTAACCCACCCAAGGGGAGAGTATTGTTTACATCTCCACAGGGAAAGAGGGACCAGACTTCAACCCAGTGCTCCAAGATGTGAATGCAACATGCCTGTGTGGAGTAGGGAACCAGTGGAGAGGTCTGGGGGGCCGGTCCCAATCCCAACTACTAAGTGGATACCTACCCCCATCCCAGAAGAATTTATTGCAAAGGACGACAATGAATCTGCAGCTCTGGGAGAGGGCCATATCTGATCAAAGCACACGGGTGCTGATGAAGAGGAAGGAAGAGAGAGTGGAGCACATCCTGACCCACCAGGCCTTGACGATGATGATCCCAATTAGAGCAGCCAGTCCACAGAGAGGACCACATGGCCAGCCCCACTATGAAATATGACACCCCTTACTGATCCATAGCCCCACAGGGGACAACACCAGAGACACAGTGTGGGAATTGCACCCGATCTGATCCTGCCACGCCAAGGCAAAACACTCATAGGGTGCCACAGAACAGCAAGGGAATGGAGTGGCGAGGTTCCCAGGGAGTGCCAAAGGTGGACTTTGGGGTCAGGGAGTGATCCCCCAACAGACTGGACTAGAAAACACTCCTAAAAGGCAACAAATGATCCTTTAACTACCAGCTTTTCTGTCTTGTTGTGTTTTGTTTTTTGTCATTGTTTGTTGTTGTTTTGTTGTACATTTTTGCTTGGTTTTGCTCTGTCTTGTTTTTGTACATGTTATTATCTTCACAGGACTATCAAAATAAGATAGGCTGATGAACAATCTGGAGGAGCAACAGGACCGACAGTTCCAGGGGACATGGGAGAGGGGGAGGTGGGGAGAAAGGAAGTTGTATTAACAAACCCAGGGACAAGGGAACAACAAGTGATCAAAATTGGTGGTGAGGAGGGTGTGGCAGGACTGGTAGGGCATGATCAAAGGTAATGTAACAAAGGGGAATTGCTGAAACCCAGGTGGGGACTGAGCATGATAGTGGGACAGAAGGAAAGGCAAGGGAAATACAGGAAAGAGCTGGGAGGCAAAGGGCATTTATAGAACTCTAGATAAAGACATGTACATATGCAAATATATTTATATATGAGGGTGGAGAAATAGATCTATGTGCATACAATTATAGGTTTAGTATTAAGGTAACAGAAGGACATTGGGCCTCCACTCAAGTACTCCCTGATTGCAAGAATACTTTCTTCTATTAAATTGGCATTCTATGATGCCCACCTTCCCGACAACCACTGAAGACAAAGTGGGTGAATAAGCAGATGTGGCGAAGAAAACTGATGGTGTCCGGCTATAAGAAGATATAGCATCTGGAGTCTTAAAAGCTTGAAGGTAAACCAGTGGCCATCTAGCTCAGAAGCAACAAAGACCACATGGAAGAAGCACACCAGCCTGTGTGATCACGAGGTATTGAAGGATCAGGTATCTGGCATCATCAGAACAAAAAATCTTACCATAGTCAGTGAGGGGGGAAGTGCAGAGCGAAGACCCAAAGCACATGTGTAAGCCACTGGAGATCCCCTTACAGAAGGGTCTCGGGGAGGAGACGAGCCAGTCAGGGTGTGATGTAAATACACCATGGTAATGATAACGATGAGAAATACAACTTTCCTCTGGTTCCTAAATGCTTCCCCCCTCCTCCTACCCACTATCATGATCCCAATTCTACCTTGCTAGTCTGGCTAGACCAGAGGATGTACACTGGTACAGATAGGAACTGGAAACAGAGGGAATCCAGGATGGATGATCCCTTTAGGACCAGTGGTGACAGTGGTGATACTGGGAAGGTAGAGGGAGGGTGGGGTGGCAAAGGGGAACTGATTACAAGGATCTACATATAACCTCCTCTCTGGGAGACGGACAATAGAAAAGTGGGTGAAGGGCAACGTTGGACAGTGCAAGATATGACAAAATAATAATTTATAAATTATCAAGGGTTCATCAGGGAGCAGGGAGCGGGGAGGGAGGGGGAAAAATGAGGACCTGATGCCAGGAGCTTAAGTGGAGAGCAAATGTTTTGAGAATGATGAGGACAATGAATGTACAAATGTCCTTTACACGATTGATGTATGTATGGATGGTGATAAGAGTTGTATGAGCCCCTAATAAAATGATTTTTAAAGTTACAATAGACAGACTCACTTTACCCAAAATAATTGGTCAACATTCAACCATTACAAAAGGAAGCATCTGGTGAAGAGCTGATGGAATTGAGGAGGAAGTCCAAGCTTTGTTGAAGGCATTAATGCAAAACAAGGGCCCAAGCATTGAATGAATACCATTTGTGCTACTTTTTAAAACATGGTGACCCAACAGAACACAGCCACCACTTGTCTGTCCATTTGTCTTACTCCGGTGGCCTGGGAGCTGCTGTGATGCTGGAATCTCTGTCACTCATGTTTCAAAACCACCAAGTTCACCAAACATGAACCCCCTTCTCCAGAGCTTCCAGACTCAGACAGACTACGAAGAAGGGATAGGTTGTCCAACTCTGAGGATTGACTCACAGAAAAGCAAATAAAAACATTGTCAGATATTTATCACAAATAAACCCATGTGAAAAGAAGCAGAACATCGTTGGAGATAGTACTGGGATATGAGCCCCTTCAGTCAGAAGTCCCTCAAAACATGAGTGAGGAAGCCTGCCTCTCCAAGCAGAGTTGACCATAATGACACGGAGGGAGCAGTCTGTTTTGTTGATGGGGCACAGCTAAAACGAAGAGAAACCACTGCAGACACCAGTTTCTAATAGGAACATGGGGTATATGAAGCGTAAAGCTAGGGAAATTTGAAGTTGTAAAACATGAAATGGACACAAAAATCACCTACTGGGCATTAGGAAGCGGAAAAGGACTGGCGTTGGCCATTTTGAATCAGGCAGCCATATAGTTTACTGTGCCAGGAGTGACAGATTCGAGAGGAATCGTGTCACCCTCATCATCAAAAAGGACATTTCAAGATTTATCTTGAAGTACAATGTTTTCTCTGACAGGATTATATCTATCCCCATTCAATAAAAAATTGTATTGATCCTCATTCAATAAAATGACCATTAAAATTTATGCACCAACCACCAATGCTGGTGATGAAGAAACTGAAGAATTCTACCAAGGTTTTCAGTCTTAATTGATCACATGTGGAATCAAGTTACTTTGATAATTATTGGCAAATGGAATACAACAAAAGTTGGGAACAAAGAGGAAGGAACAGTCATTGTAAAAATATAAAATGGTAGTTAGTGATAGAAATGAAGCCAAAGATCACATGTGATCAATCTGTATGCCGAGAAAATCATCAGAGAAGCTGGATTAAACACCAGAAGTGTTTCCTCCTGTGGAGGAAGGCTTATTAACCACCTGAGATGCCCAGATGGCACAACCCTGCTTGCTGCAAGTGAGGAGGACTTGAAGCCCTTGCTGATGAAGATCAATTATTGCAGCCTTCAGTGTGGATTACAATCCATTGTCAAGAAACCAAAATTCTCACAACTATCCCAGTAGGAAATATCTTGATAAATGGAGAAAATCTGAAGTTGTCCAGTATTTAATCTTGCCCCACCCCCAACAACACTTTTATTCACATCTACTTCACATATGAAGGATTCATCTTGCTTGGATCCACAATCAATACTCATAGAAGCAGCAGTCAAGAGATCCAACGGTGCATTCCACTGGACAAATCTGCTGCACACAACCTCTTAAAGTGTTGAAAAGCAAGGGTGTTACTTTGAAGACTAAAGTGCACCTGACCAAAGCCGTGGTATTTTCAGTGGCCTCAGATGCATGTGCAAGTTGGACGCTAAGGAAGGACCGCTGAAGAAGAACCGATGCATTTCTATCATGCTGCTGGGAAGAGTATTGACAGTGCCATGGACTGACAAGGAACAAACCAATGTGTCTCAGGAGAAGCACAGCCCGAATGCTCTTTAGAGCCAGGTCAGCAGGACTTGGCTGCAGGCACTTGGGACATGTCGCAAGGAGAGACCGGTTTCTAGAGTAGGCCATCCTACTTGGTAAAGCAGAGGGGCAGTGACAATGAGATGGATGGATCAATTATTGCAAGTGGCTGAAACATGGGCTCCAACAGAAGAATCGTGACGATGGTGCAGGGCTGGACGCTGTTTTGTGCTGTGGTTGGTGGTACAGCTCTGAGACGGAACAGACTCAGTGGCATCTCACAACGGTCTCTCCTCTGTTGCGTCCGCTTTGTGGAAAATTGCAGGTTTTCACTCTGACAGGTTCCCTGCACTACACAGGCTTCAGCTTTTGCAATTTTCATTGTACTGTGTTTAAAAGGAAAAGGAGCTCTGGTGGTGCACTGGATTAAACAAAGTTGGTGGTTCAAACCTACCAGCTGCTCCAATAGAGAAAGCTGAGGCTATTCTTGGAAACCCATTGTATAGGGTCGCTACGAGTCATAATCTACTTGATGGAAGTGGGTTTGTCTAAAAAAGAAACCATGAAAGAAATGCTAATCATGCTTTATGTTTTCAATAATTTTTAATCACAGAGAATAAAATTTAAGTAACATGAAGCAGATGGCTTATTAAACATATTTATTCATTGCACTTAATGTCATAATATCCATGCCTTTCTGATTCTCATACACAGGAATATAGGAAAGGTTTTTTAATTCTTTTTATAGATTCCCCTCTACCCCCCCCCCCCCTCCACCCCTTGACTGCTGTGTTCTGACATTCAGTCTTCTGGCTGGTAAGTTTTGCAGGACATTTAAAATGAGTAGTTTCCTTTTAGAATAGCTACCTGAAGAAACTAGTGCCTGGTAGGCAGGAGCCCCACTGGCGTAGTGGGTTATGTGTTGGGCTACAAGCCAGAAGGTCAGAGTCTGAAAGTACCAGCGGCGCCACGGCAGATACACGGGGCTTTCTGCTCCAGCAAAGAGCTACAGCCGGAAAACACCCCGGGGCAGTTCTGGCCTGTTCCGTGGCGTCGCTACAATTCAAAAATTGACGTGATGGCAGTGAGTTTAGTGTTCTGAATCTGGCCTGGGAGAGGATCTGTGAAAAAGAGGCAGCCCCTCAAGAAGATGGGCTGACAATGCAGACATGACAGTGACTGTGAGGTGGGGCGGGGCGTGGTCTAGTGCGCACCGGGTTGGACCGACTCGGTAGCACTTAGCAGCAGCAGCAGCAGCAGCAGCAGCAACAACAACAACCTTTCTCTTAATAGTCTGACTCACAGGTTGCTGTTAGGTCCTTCTTGGAATGAGTAGGCAAAGGCTAGTATTGTATCTTGAAAACTGAAAAATTTCCGACTGATTGAACTTACACATTGAAGATTCAGTTCAGTCTTCTGATCTCATTTTAAATCTTACTTATATATTATAGACATTAAGTCTGGAAGATCAAATCATTTAAAGATGTTTTTTCCTAAGTTGAAAGGTTTCTACTTAATAATTTCTCTTATCAACATCAAAAGCAACCTTTTGCATATCAAAGCCAGAAAGAAATGAACAAGCCTTGTTTTCCTTTTTAAGTTTCTCTTACATCTAATACTTAGAAGAAAAGAGAAAGGGGCAAATAGCTTTCCATAGTGCTTGCTTGATGACTCTTTAGTATGTCACCCTTAGAATTTAATTGTACTCATATCTGATCTTAAATTCACTTTAACAACAGGAAAATATGAACAACAAACAGAGCATTTTAAGGTCTCAGAACACTGATATTATAAAAAAGACAGGGCCCAAGCAAGGTTGATCTCAAGCCTGTGATCACATCATTCCAGTTATTGTCAAAATAGAACTCGAGTCTCTGCTACGAGGCATCAGGAGCAGTAGGTTAGGGATGGGGCCCTCCCATGCGACCTGTGTCATAAACCAGTGTGCAGACACACTTCTTCTTGATTTGCTCTGAGTAAGGCCTGACACAATACCCTAAAAAATGGAGCAGTCCCTAATGAGTCAAATAATGCCTCTCGATTACTAACTTCAAGGTTGTAGGCTCAAACATACCCAGCAGCACTGCTGAAAAAAAAGAGGAAAGGCTTTTCTCAAATATTTCCCCCAAAAATTCCCTCTGAGAAAGAGTTCTGCCCTGTAACACACGGCATTCCCATGAGCCAGATTCAACTTGACAGCAGTGAGTTTCTTTGGGATTTAAGAATGATAGAGCAAGTGATATGCAATGTACAAAATTAAAACAAAGATACTTAAGCCAAGGAATTTACTCCACATAGAAAGAGTATAGCATCCATATTGTTTATTGCTATTGTTGCTTTCTGCCATGTCTACCCTTCAAGGAAGACTCCTGGAGCCCCAATGAAGATACAACTTCATACATCCCCCTAAGCCTAAAGTCTGAGCTCCCTTATCTCCCTGAAGAGCTTTACTTTAGGATCAGGAATCTGATTTCTCCTTCCAGTCCTTTCTCTTATTTCTGTTTCACATTCACTTCTCTTGTCCTGGAGTCTCATACATACTAGTTTTAATCCCCTGCCACACTCTGCCATAGGTCGGGCTTATTGTGCAGAACAGAAAACGCTGGCGTAGAGTGAGTTTATCCATCTTTATCCCATAGCACGCTTCATCCTTCTCTGTTAGGTATCCAAGCTACACCTGCCTCTCTGGCTCCTTCTAAGGACATCATGCAAAACTGTTCAAAGTCACTTACGTCTTTTCAAGTGTGAGTTATACCTTTTCAAGTGTTCTTTAAACACCTACGTAGGAAATAATGTGGACACACAGGACAATAAAGCCAGACAAGTATTCTCTCAGTTGAAAACAAAAACAAAACATTCAACCCATTGCTGTAGAGTGATGCCCACGCATGGCAACCCCGTATGTTGCAGACTGATATTGCTCCTTAGGATTCGACTTGGCTCTAATCTTAAGGAAAGGAGGGAGCCATGGAAGGAAGGAGGGTGAGTGGCACAGGTGTCCATAACGATTACGGCCAAGTAAACTCCCACTGCTGTTCTACTCTGTGATACATGGGGTCACCAGAGAGCACTAGCTAAACTTGTTGACTGTAGGTTTGGTTTTAAAGTTTACAGAAATCTGTGGTGCTACTGCAATGATTTGAACCCCCAACCCTTTGGTTTAATAGGCCACCACAAACCCTTTACTCTACTAAGGGCCTAGTCTCTCAATTGCTGTTTGATGCCGTTGGGTTACTCCTGACTTATACAATACAATGATGTATCCTGTCCTGTGTGTCTGAGCCCTTGCTGGAGCTCCTGCATCCGTTGATCTCACTGGGGGCCTTCTGCTTTTCCACTGGCCGTATACTTCACTCAGCATGCTGTCCTTTCCCAGGAATGGGGCGCTCCTGAAAACATGTCCGAAGTATGTGAGATGAAGTCCCACCATCCTTGCTTCTAAAGAGCACTCTGGCTGTCCTTCTCCCAAGACAAATTTGTTAGTTCTGCTGGCTCCATGATATCTTCCATATTCTTTGCACACACTGGAATTTGAAGGCATCAGTTCTTTTTAAGTCGTCCTGATTTATTGTTCAAGTTTCAGATGAAGCAACTAAAAATACCATGACTTGGGTCAGACATATCTTAGTCCTCGAAATGATATACATTTTAAATAGGTCTTTTGTAGTTGATCTTCCCAATGCAACACTTCATTTGATTTCTTGGCTGCTGCTTCCATGAGATTGCTTGTGTTTCCAAGGAAAATGAGATCCTGGACCACCTTGATTGTTTCTCCATTTATCATGATGTGTCTACTGCTCCAATTGTAAGGATGCTGCTTTCTTTACATTGAGTTATAACCCACCCTGAAAGCGGCAGTCGCTGATTCCCTCAGGAGGGGCAGCAATTCATCAAGTGCAGGAAGGAGAGGAATCCATTAGAGGTGCAATATCCCCTTCTCACTGGATAAAGGTGATCAGATATTAGTGCGCTATTAATAAATGTATTAACCTAATCTTCTGATGCTCAGCAGACCATTTTAATGAAGTGGATAGGGTATTCATAGATTCAAACTGAAGCAAGAAGAAAGCAATTGCTGTCTCTGGAAGCAGGGTAGTGTGGTAGATAAGTAAGTGGACAACCCTTTACATTTCTCCATCTCATGTAAACCTGAATATCTGATTCCATAGTCACAAATCCCAATGCAATCCCGAAGAGATAGTGCTTTGTTCCCTGTATTTCTTTGAGAGTCTGAGTTTAATTAAAAGCATCTCTAATGATTTCGCTGACTGCCATTGTAAGAAACATAACATTAGTTGTAGTAACTTTCATTTTCAAATTGACCCAAGCATATGATGTGATCCTGAATAAAGAATGTTTCCTACATCTCAAGATTTTTTTTTGCCAGCTCACCAGAGCACAGAACTGTAATGCAATAATAAAAAATTGAACATAGGAAAATTGCATCTTTTTTTTCAGATACAAATCTCTGGTTCTCAAGTTCATGTAATCATCTACCAGACTCCTCCCTCATATTCCTTTTCCCGTACTTTAAACTTTTCACCAAGTAATGAACTGGCCAGGTGTTTAATAGTCATAGGTGGCAACAGACTTGATGAATAGCTTAAGGGCCACGAAGCTTCCAGCCTAAGAGGTCACAGGAACACTGCGATGTTGAGCAATTCCAGTGAAGTATTCCTGCCGTTACAATGCAGCGCTGGTTTCATGTAACAGGAGGGCACATAGTGAACCAAAGTGTGAATGAATCTTTGTTAAATTAAAAACTAATGTTGTGTCTTTGATTTTGTAGGTTACTTGATCCTCCCCACTCTCAGTTCTTTTGATGAACATTTATTTCCAAATGTCCACTTTAGAAAGAAAGTCTCTAGTAAATGAACACAATAGAATAATGTTTAAGGGGACTTTTCTATGCTTCTCTTTACCCTACAAGGCACTACAAATGATAGAGCTTCAGCACGTGTTAGATGTTAAAGATGATAGATACTTTGAGTTTGGGGAACGAAAAGAAGTCTGAAGGGGCAAGATAAGAGCTGTAGGTGGGGACGGGGTTGGGGAAGGCTGTGGTAAGGTTTCCCAGGAAATTCTTGAGAACAGCCCCTGCAACCGCCCTTGCTAATGCACAGGTGCATTGGCTTGATGGAAAAGAATTCCTCACCAATGAGGCATTGATGTCCAACGCAACACTTCCTTTGGTTTCTTGACTGCTGCTTCCATGAGATTGCTTGAGCGTGCAAGTGAAATGTCACCCTTGACCACCTCATAGCTTTTTCAGTAGTATGATTTTCAAGTTTCTTAAAACTTCTTCACAATAAGTCCCACATGTCCTTTGAGAAAATCTTATCAATATAACTCCTTTGGCATCTCAAAACACATGAGGAGTCATAGGGACCAGGTTATAGGCATCAGCAGACACATAACAAACAAAAACACATTGTTGAGAACGAGGAGGGCTGGAGCAGAGATCCAAAACCCATCTGTAGACAGTGGAACAATCTCCCTACAGAGAGGCCACAGGGAGGGAATGAGTCACCAACATGCAGTAAAACATCAATGAATCACACTACATTCCTCTGGTTCCTTGAGGCTTCCTCACCCCCCGCTACCATGACCCCAGTGCTGCTTCTCAATTCAGACTAGACCGGAACATGCGTACAGGTACAGAAAGGGATGGGAGCTCATGACACACAGAATCCAGGAAGAGGAGTGGGAATAGTGATACCAGAAGGGTAGGGGGAAGAGGGGGAGAGGAGGGGAGAAAAGGAGAACCAATTGCAACGATCAACACATAACCACACACCCCTCTGCAGGGGAAGAACAACAGAAACCATGGGGGAAGGGAGACAGCGGTCAGTGTGAGATGAAAATAATCACAATGTGCAATCTATCAGGGGGTTATGAGGGGGCGTGGGGAGGCAGGAGAAGAGCTGATACCTCAATAGAAAGCAAATGTCTAGAAAAGAATGGGGCAACATATGTACAAATATGCCTGATTCAACTGATATATGGATTGTGATGAGTTGTATGAGGCCCCAACAAAATGACTTAAAAAAAAACCCCAAAGTTACCATAACTTTCTAAGCTCACCCTTTTGCCTGTTTTAACTGACTGAGCAGATACCTTCCGAAGCCACAAGGGCTTCTGTTTGTTTGTTTGTTTCCAAAACCAGTTTATTAGGAACTAATGCAGATATCATATTGTTGCAGAGTTCCATTGTATCAAGCAGTATCGTACAATTGCTACCACAATCAGTTTCAAAACATTCCCTTTGTCCTTGAACTCTTTGACATTGGCTCCCTTTTACCACCCCACCCCCACTCTACTCCTCAGAAACCTTTCTTCTACTTGCTGTCTCTAAGAGTCACCAATCCTGGGTTTTGTACACTGAAAAACAAAAGACATATAACACAAATTCAAGAGGCTCACTCCCCATGAAAAAATCCATGTGAGATAAACCTCAATGTACAAACCTCAACAACGACAAAATAACCACAAAAAATGTTGAAAACCAGATCCGGCTCAACACACACCAAAGAGGGGATCAACTGACAATGTTTTCACCGTTCAAGTCAGGTTTATAATGTTGATCTTCTGTAGTCATCTCTCTAATGCATTCTGTTTGGTAACCATTTCCTTCCCATTCCTCTGTGCTGGATAGAGGGAAATCACCAGAGGCGTCTTTCCTCTGTCGAGCCCACAAATGTATCCTGGGCAGCCACTGTCATCTACAGCCTTCTGCAAACCAGACTCTCACTGTTTAGACTCTGATACTGTTGCCTCCTTTGACTTCAGATGATATGATTTACAATCCTTACGTCACTCATGTTGGTGTGCTTCTTCCAGAAGCCATATTTTTGGTTTATTTTTCCCTTATTATTCTCCCCACCCTCCCTGCTTTGGTAACCGGTATTGTATTTGTGAGAGAAATTATAAATGATTTGAGCATCTTTGTTTATTTGTTGTTGTTCAGAGTCCACTGGCTGTATTTCTGATGTTTGGGATGAGAAGGTGATGTGAGGATGTTTGTCCACTCGGATGCCCTGGGCCAAGGATGTCATTGGAAACAGACTTGGCTCGAGAGCCAAAGCTAAGCGGGAGACAAGAGCTCTGCTCCGGATCCCCAGCGAGCAGCTGCTTTCTCACAGGTGGGCAGGGTAAAGGGGTTGGGGGGGCAGCATAACTGCTGGTATTACAATTCAAGGTCTTACAAGCCAGTATACATTTCTTGCTAATTGGGCAGGTAGTTTGGAGACTTCTTGGAAGAGTCGAGGTCTTGTTTGGAGAGCCAGAAGATGGCAGAGCAGAAGCGGGGCTAACTCGGTGCCATCTGCCTGGGAGTCCTCGAAACTTCTTCTAGAAAGCACACTTTTGACTGTATCTTTTTTTTTTTTTAATCTAAGGCACCCTAATGAGACTAAGACAAGGCTTTCACTGTGAGAGCCGCCATCTTTTGATCGCAGGGATATGTTTAAACTTTTTAAAAAATAAACTCATGCATGTCTGAAGAGGGACACTAGAATAATTTTTTTAACTTACCCTCAAAAGGAGAAAATATGCCCTACTGATTTCACACCTTTAGATAAAACTTTTACCCAGAAAAATTAGTTGGGAGGAAGGGAGATGTCATCTCCTTTTAAATACACATGGGCTTTTCTGAACCAAACTAAGTGCCTACCTCCAGTGAAGATGACAAAACCAGACTTTATGGAATGAGAGTCAAGTAACATGGGGAAATGCTTCTAGCTATTTCTGTCTGGCAATATGAGATCTCAGGTGGAGCAATCATTCCAAGACGGACTGAAGGGTTATTGATTCAAACCCAGAGGCCCCCTGTGAGCCTTTCTGAAAGATCACGGCCTTAAAACCCCTATGGAGTGGTTCTACTCTGCACACACAGGTCACTATGAGTCGACTCCATTGGACAAAAACTAATAGCAAAAAGAAAAGTGGATTACAGAGGAGAGGAGAAACCAGTGGACCGACTGGGAATTGTGCATGCTTTTATGCTATTGTTGTTTTTGCTAGTTTTTTCTTTTTTCTCTTTTTATTCAATCATTTGTTTTCTTTTTGTTTTGTCTCCATTATTGTCTTTTTGCCTACCTATAAATGATAGACTTGGGAAGCAAGCCCTAGGAGAAAGCAATGAGACTGCTGGTTCCAGGGGGACTTGGGGAGAGGAGGCGGTGGAGGAAAGAAGCAGTGAGCAAACAAGGTCATAGATAGGGGAACAACTAGGGAATTAAAAGCAACAAAGAGGATGATGTAGCGATCCTGGGGGTGTTGGAGCAACAGCAATCTAGCTGAGAGGAATTACTAAGAGGCAGAAGAAGGGTGAGCGTGATGGTGTGGCAGAAGGAAGATAAAAGGAAATGGAAGAACAAGCTAGGAAGCAAAACTATGGACAGAGGTATAATCATAGAATTTACATATGTAAATACATCCATTAATAAAATAATAAAAATAGAGGTATTGGCCTATGTACATATATTTATATGGCAATACACTGAGGTAGTGGATGGACTTCGGGCCTCTGTTCATACCCTTTCTCAATGCAAGAATATTTTGTTCTAAAAAACTGGCATTTTGTGATTCTAACCCTCCCGGCACAATTGCTGAAGACAAATGTGTGCATAAGCAAATGTGGTAAAGAAAGCTGATGGTGCCTAGCTATTAAAAGATATAGTGTCTGGGGTCTTAAAGTTATTTAACTTGAAGTTAAACAAGTGGCCATCTAGCAGAGAAGCGAAAGCTCACATGGAAGAAACACACCAGCCTGTGCAATCATGAGATGCTGTCGAGACCGGGTAACAGGCATCAGAAGACTCATAACAAACAGACAAACACTCCCATGTTGTTGAGAATGAGGGGGGGCAATGGGATCCCCCCAAAGAGGGGCCACAGGGAAGGGATGAGTCAACCATGGTGCACTAAAGCACCAATGAAACACACAATATTCCTCTGGTTCCTTGAGGCTTCCTCGCCCCCCACTATCATGACCCCAGTGCTTTCTCTCACTTGGACAAGTCCGGAGCATGTATACAGGTACAGATAAGAGATAAGAGCTCATGACACGTAGAATCCAAGAACAGGAATGGGAATAGTGATATCAGAAAAGTAGGGGGAAGGTTGGGAGGGGAGTGTAGGAAGGGGGAACCAATCCCAATGATTGACACAAAACCCCACGTGCACACGCCTTCAGGGGGACAAACAACAGAAACCACGGGGAAGGGAGACAGTGGTCGGTGTAAGATATGAAAATAATAGTAATGCATAATTTATAAGGGGTCATTTGGGGGAGGGGGAAGAGGAGGTGATACCAAGGGCTCAATAGAAAGTAAATTTCTAGAAAAGAATGATGGCAACATAAGTACAAATATGCTTGATAAATTGATGTATGCATTATTATAAGAGCCCTCAATAAAATGATATTTTAATAAAATAAATAGAGGCATTGGCCTCTGTACATATATTTGTATGGCAATACATTGAGGAAGTAGATAGACTTTGGGCCTCTGCTCAAGCCCTACCTCAATGTAAGAACACTTTGTTCTAACAACCTGTCATTCTGTGATGTTCACCCTCCCGACGTGATCACTGAAGACAAAATCGGTGCATAAGCAAGCAAATGTGCTGAAGAAAGCTATTGTTTTCAGGATCTCCAGAGATACAGCGTCTGGGGTCTTAAGGTTTGCAGGTAAACAAGTGGCCACATGTAGCAGAGGAGCAACAAGCCCACATGGAAGAAGCACACCCGCCTGATCATGAGGGGTCAATGGAATCAGGTAACAGGCACCAGGAGATCCCAAACAGAACAAAACCAAAAACATATTGCTGAGAATATGGGGAGACCCAAAACCCACCTGTAGACAATATGATATCCCCTCACACAAGGATCACAAGGAAGGAAGGAATCAACCAGGGTGCAGACTAGCACTGATGAAACACACAATACTCCTCTGGTTCTTTGAGGCTTCCTCACCCCTCTCCAACATGACCTCAGTCCTGCCTTTCAGTTCTTGCTAGATTGGAGCATGTACACTGGTACAGATAAGAGTTCACAACACATGGAATCCAGGTCAGATAAAACCCTCAGGAACAGAAATGGGAGTAGTGATGCCATGAGGGTAGTGGGAAGAGGGGGGGCAGGGGAGGAAGGGGAACTGATCACAATAGTCAGCACATTAACCCCCCATCCCACCCCTGAGAGAGAAGAACATCAGAAACATGGGTTAGGGGGGACAACGGTCAGTGTAAGGTATGAAAATAATAATAATTTTTAACTTATCAAGGGATCATGAGGGTGGGGGGGAGAGCTGATACCAAGGGCTCAAATAGAAAATAAATGTCTAAAAAATGACGATGGCAACACATGTCTAAATATGCTTGACACAATCGCTGTATGGAATGTTATCAGAACTGTAAGAGCCCCCAATACAATGAGTTTTAAAACATAAAAAAATAAAAATAATAGAGCACACTTGCATAACCCAATGCTCCAGGAACGATTTCAAGAGCTTACATGGCCACACTCATTTCATTACAAGGACCCTGCAGGCTGGTACAGATGAGAGTTCAAATAACTTGCCCAAAGTCACACAGCCAGGAAAGCAGTATGGATTCAAACCCAAGAAGTCTGGCTCCGCAGCCTCTGTGCTGAGCTCCTCCCCTCGCTGCACCGTGAAGTGCTGGCAACGTCCTCTGCCACACGCTCAGAATATTTGAGATCTCCTGCAGAGCTTTGGAGATTCTTTGCTACTCTCACAGTAAGCGTTTGAATGAATGTACCCAATCCTGGTAGAGCACGTTTCACTCTTCTAACTTCTGCATGTCCTTATTTTAGTCATCTGAAGTGATCTTAAACTAGTCTTCATTATAGTTTAAATTGTGATTAAGTTTGCTTTGTGATACTACTTTCAAATTTCAACTTCTAGGCCCACTCATATTGTAAGACAGATCATCTCCTACTTTCTTCAGCTCCAGATTTCATATCACAGTCATGAAAAGATAGAATGTTAAGCACCCATGGGAATATTCTCTTTCTGTTTTTAATAGATTGCTAGTTTGTTGTCTATATTCTAATCAGCAGTTAAAAGGATGCCTTTATCAACATTCATTTCTCCTCAACCTAAACGGTCTCCCCACAGAAATGGGAGTTTAATCAGCTGTGTCGATAGGACTTGGTTCTGGGCTGGCAACAGGCGTATGAATCAGGACGGAGAGTCGGCCATGGGATTGGGCTGTTCCTGCAGAACCACTCAATGCTGCGATGGGCTTGTTCCAGGGATGAAGGGGGAATGTGGTACACCCTTGGGTAGATTCCAGATCTGAAATGGGCTCCACTTGGAACAGGACATTATTCTCCCCGCAGACCAGGCCTTTTCTGAGCTTTTCATGGTCACTTTAATTGAGGCTGCTCAGACGTTTCATTTCTGGTCAGGCGTCCCCTTGGTAGCATTTCCTTCACCATACCCAATTTCCTTTCTGCACCTGCACCCCTGGCACTAATCCAGGCGCAGAGTAGATTTATCAAGTAAATACATGCAAATAAGATGAGAAATGAAATATATTATCACAGCACCTTTGTGTAGAATAAGCTTTCATCTATAAAATAAAGATACTGCCACTGAATAGTTCATATAAAGCACTTCAGCAATCACAATAAAGGACACAACAAAAGAAACTATCAAATAATTCAAATTGCTCATAAACATTACCTTGTTTCAAAGAAGAAATATTTTTAGCTTGCCATAATTTTGCAGGCTTACCATAAATCCTGACCAAAATTGTTGGACCAGTTGCTGAGATTTTACCTTCATTCATCCCCAAATGGTAATGATAACTGCAGCCAGACCGGTGGGCTTGTATTTCTTCGCACACTACAGTCCCTACACCAGTTGCCATTGAGTCAATTCCTACTTAAGGAGAAAGAAAAGTGTGTCAGATCACCAACTGTCTTCCACAGGATTTTCAATGGCTGTTTTGGTTTGTTTGTTGTTTTGATTTTTCAAGTAGTATTTTGCCAGTCCTTTCTTCCAAGGCACTTCTGGGTGGACTTGAATGGACAACCTTTTAGTGAGTAGCTGAGTGTGTTAACTGTTTGCACCACCCAGTGATTCCTTATAGTCCCTGATACTCAAAACATTCCCGAGTGGTAATGATTATTTTACATTGCTGTTGGACGTTATCAAGTTGCTTTCGACTCACTGCTACTCTTTGTGCAATACTGCCCAGTCCTTGCCAGCTCCCAGCGGGGATCATGTGTGACTTGATTGTGGCAGACGATGTAAGTTCATCTCATCAAGGCTCATCTTCTTTTTCGTTGCCCTTCTACTTTACCAAGCATGACATTCTTTTCCAGGATCTGGTCTCAGGTAACATGTTAAAGTACATGAGATGAAATCTCACCATCCTTGCCCCCAAAGAGCTTTCTGGTCACACTTCTTCCAAGACAGACTATTTGGTTCTTTTGGAAGTCCATGGTACTTTCAATATTTCTCCCCAGCACTGTAAATCCAAATGCATCAGGTCTTCTTTAGTCTTCCTCATTCAGTGTTCAACTTTCACAAGCAGATGAGGCCATTGAAAGTACCATGGCTTGTGTCAGGTTCACCTTAGTCCTTAGAGTGACAGCCTTGCTCTTCCACCCTTGAAAGGGGTCTTATGCATCCCCTTTAGCCAATGTTCATTTACCCATTGTTGGATCTCTTGTCTGCTGCTTCCACGAGCATTGCCTGTGGTTCCAAGCGAGATGGAATCCTTGACAATGTCCATCTCTTTTGTTTATTACGATGCCATGTACTGGTCCAGTTGTGATGATTTTTGTTTATAATGAGCTGTAATCCACACTGAAGGCTGCAGTCCTTGATCTTCATCCAGTGCTTCAAGTCCCGCTCACTTTCAGCAAGTAAGATTACCAGGCATTACAGATGGAGAAACAAAGTTCACAGTCTAGATAGCAGCAAAACCAAGATTCAAACCAATCTAGTATGAGTGAAGAACCTCAGCTATGTTATGCAAATAGCAAATTATATCTTAAAATTATTTTAACATTTTAAAAGTTATTTATTATCAATAACAATGTCCATTGATATAGTAATTTAATGCCTAATTACATTGGATGTTTCTCTGCCATGAGATTGGTAGGGCAGATTTTGGAATCTTGTTTTTATGAACAAGAGAAATTAAGGCTCTGAAATTCTGACATGTCAGAATCACAAAACTGAAATATATGTGCTCTTTTCATGACACATGTTGCCTGCTTAAATCACATTTCAAAACTAACAGAGAATGGATATTAAAAGTGAAAAACTGAATTGCCCAAATGCAAAACAAAACAAACACAATGGATGCTCAACAAAATATACTTCCAGGCCAGAACTAGTGATAGAATCTTTTTATATATGATTGCAAAATCCAAAGTCATTGTATACTTTTTACCTGTAAAATGGCTTTGGGCAATAAATATGTCACACTTGGTCTTAGATGAGTTTAGCTCAGATAGGAACGGGTCAAACTCATAGCAGCACACAAGGTTGATGCTTCTCCAAGTCCATGACTCAAGGCTGAGTGATAGGGAACCCCTGAATCACAGAATCACAATACCTGCCATTTGATCTGCTGGCTCAGGCTCCACTGCAATACACTTCTCTCATTTCCACTCCAGAGGCCGTGTTGTATCACAGAGCTGTGTCAACTGGGGTGTCTCTTGAGTGATATGACATAGACCCATGACTTGAAGTACTGAGCTGAAAAGACAAGTGACACCTGGAACAAAAGGTGGCTTTTCCTCGGGCCTGGATGCTTGTTATCGATTTCACCATCCACAGTCGTTGTCTGAGTTGTACACTCTTTTTTAGTGTATATTGAACCATTAGGCATTAAGATCACTCATATATCCTTTTGACTAGGCCAGTCTTATAAATGGCTGGTATGTCATGTAAAATAGATGGTTAGTCATGACTCCTAAAAATGCCTCCGTCATTGATTAATCATGTTGTCTGGTATTGTAATAGTTCAGTTTTTCTGTGACTTATGTTTTAATATTAAACCCAAGCCAAAAAAAGTTTCCATCAAGTCAAATGCAACTCAGCAACACTACATAAGGTTTCTTAGGCTTTGGAAGTCTGTATGGGAATAGACAGTCTCATCTTTCTTTTGAGGATTAGCTAGTGGGTTTGAACCACCTTCTTTGCAGTTAGCAGTCTACTACTTCCCTGACACTACCACCAGAACTCTTTATTTTGATATTAGGATAATGTTGCTATATTCTTCTAATTAGACAGGGATAAGCCCAGAAGTATTTCTACAAAATCATAGACACCTTTATTTAACAAAAATCACAAAGTATGAAGCTACTGCTTCTCAATACACTCTCCATCAAGTCCATGCACTATCGGTGGCTGTCGTAAGGTGCCACTGAGTTGGTTCATGTCGTTAATGAGCACTTTTCACAGAATGAAACAACACTTCCTGGTTCTGCACTAATAATCCCACGATTTTTCTAGCCCACCATCGCAACCACCACGTCAATCCACCTTGTGGAGGCCCTGCCCCTTTTTCACTGCCCCTTCATTTTTACCAAGCATGATGTCCCTCTCCAGGGACTGGTCTCTCCTAACATCATGTGCAAAGTACAGGAGAGGAAGTCTTGCCATCCTTGTCTTTAAGGAGCATCTGGCTGTACTTCTTCCCAGACAGATTTCTTTGTTCTTTTGGCAGGCCATGGAAATTCCAATACTGTTTTCCAGCATCATAATTCAAACACATCGATTCTTTTGTCTTCCTTATTTAATGTCCCACTTTCACATGCATATGAGGAAATTAAAAATATCAGGGCTTGGGTCCAGCACACTTTAGTTCTCACAGTAGAATCCTTGCTTTTCAATACTCTAAAGAGGTCTCATGCAGATTTACCTGGTGCAATGCATCCTTTGATCTCCTAATTGCTGCTTCCAGAGGTCAGTGGAAGTTGGTGGTGGTGGAAATGGTCAAATGCTTGCCTGCTGGTTGAACCCACTAAGGGATGCCTCCAGAGAAGGTCTGGTGATCTCCTTCCCAAAGGACATAGCTGTGCAAACCCCATGGAGCACAATTCTCGGCAAACTATGGGCCACTATGAATCAGAACAGACTTGGCAATAGGTTCTGGTTTCCTGGTAAGAGAGGTTAATAAGCATATTTTCACTAGCCAGAATTTACTTCTTTTATTTTAGAATTGCATTCTGTTGCATTAGAACTGCATTCTGTTGGGGGACGCTGGTCCCAGGATGGAACGCAGTAAGCCTGCATATGTTCTATGTTGTGTTGCTAGGTTCCATCGAGTCAGTTCTTAACCACAGCAACCTCGTGCACAACAGAATGAAACACCACACAGCCCTGCTCCATGCTCACATTTGTTCCCGTCCCTGACGCACTGTTGCAGTCACTGTGTCAATCCATCTCCCTGAGTGTCTTCCTCCCCCCACCCCCACTGCTCCTCCACTTTACCAAGAATGATGTCCTTCTCCAGGGACTGGTCTCTCCTGAAAATATATATGTCCAAAGTATGCAAGACAAAATCTTGCCATCCTTGCCTCTAAGGAACACTCTGGCCCTACCTCTTCCATAGTGGGTCCCGAGTTCTAGGTGCCATGGAAACTTGGGCTTTTGAATCTTAGGAGGTCTTGATGCTGCACTAAGCCCACCATGCCACAGGAGTTAGGAGAGGATTTCTGGTATACCAGCCTATCATAAGTTTGACCACTGCAACAATCTCTCCATTTATCTCCCAGGTATAATTCACCTATCTCAAGGGTACCTCATGTAACAACAGGAGAGAGAAGAATCTTATCTTATGCTCATAATCCTTGCAAACCAGTGTTTAATGTTTTTTCTTTCTAAAGCATGTTGATCTCAATTAAAGGTAATTAATCATTAACATAGCTAAAATTGAATTTAGTGTTCCAAAAAATGAATTAATTTTTTTTCATACTTGTTTGGGAAAAAACGAGGGTATTCAAGAAAATCAGTATTAAAAGGTTTGTGGGTACCTTTTTGTTTTGAGTATACCCCTATCTTAGGCTGGGTTCTGTAGAGAAACAAAACCAGTGAGCTTATAGATGCATATATATTTAGAAATTTATATCACACAGATGGCTCACACAGAAGTGGGCAGGTTCCCAATTTGTGAGCCAGATGTTAGGCTAGATGCTTCTCCTGATTCTGGTTGGAGGAGGTGAAACTAAGTTTGGAAGGAAAATGATAAGCAGTGAATGAATCCAAGGTCTGTAGTCAGAATTGGAGGTGGATGAGCCAGACGCAGGAATCAGACCCCCCAAAAGGAAGCAAGCTTTCCACAGTATCCATTTACATTGGAAGCAGGGCATGCCCTAAGAAAGCGTCCTTTCAACTGCACAGATCGGGGCTGTGATCTCAGTAAGGATGTTGCACCCCTAATCTTCTTGCAGTAGATTGGCTGCTCATAGCAGATCCTATATGGAGGTGACTGCATTATTATTACCTCATGGGAGATGACTAGGTGGTATCAAGACTTGATCTTACAGGCCAAGGTACTGTAGTATGGTACAACGTTGACTGAGAGAAGACCTGGGTTAACATCTATGCTTCCAAAGTTGACCAGATGGCCAAAATCTAAACAAAACCTTTTGATCCATTACTGTAAGGGAAAAACCAAGGGGGGAACCCACAATTTCTTTGCTTCACCTACTTGTCTTTATAATTAATAAAGAAACATTTATAATGTAAGTGATATATTTCTTTCTTACAGATCATATGGAAGATGCATACACCTATTGATCAATTGGAAGGAATAAAATCTTAATTTTAGTCCTACCACCCAAAATCTACTCTCTATTTGCTATTTTGATAGATTTAATTTTACCTTTGATGCTCGATTTTTACACATCTTCTCAGGGTCGCTATAAGTCAAAATCAACTTGATGGCAGTCAGTCTGGTTTGGGTTTGAAGCTTAGTTTTTTATAGGCTTTTCCATGTTTGGAAGCACACTGTATTTTGTGACCTGCTTCACTAACCTTACATTGTTATACAAGCCCGTCTTTCCTGTCTTATTGCAAGCAGTGCCAGCGTTCTTTTCATGAGTGTACTTTTTAAATTTGAGTGATCTTCAAGGTTCATTTTTAAGTCATGTAGTGGTTCTATGGGACTGGGATCCACATGGTTGGCAGTTTAAATCATCAGTAGCAACCTAGGAGAAAGACTGCGCTTTTCACTCCCACAGCCATTCATTGTCTCTGAAACCAACAGGGGGTGCTATGAGTCAGCATTGACCCCATGTGAGTGAGTGAGTGAGTGAGTGAGTGAGTGAGTGAGTGAGTGAGTGAGTGAGTGGCTGGGTGGGTAGGTGAGTGAGTGAGTGAGTGAGTGAGTGAGTGCCTGGGTGGGTAGGTGAGTGAGTGAGTGAGTGAGTAGTTTTTAAGTATTCCTGGGATGGACATCTTTGCTAGCTAAATTTTGCTAAATTTGTGAACATTTATGCTGGATTTCTGGAAATGGGATTACTTTATCTAAATACATTTACATCTATATGACACATTAATAAATTAAATCCCCAATTATTTAAATTCCCAGTTAATCTGCCACTAACACTCTTACCACCTTTGTTTCCAAGAACTCTAGGTATCATTATCGTTTCAATGTATTTCCTGATTTGAGAAAAGGAAATAATATTCTAGGGTTGTTTTTATTGACATTTCTTACCCGTGAAGGTGAACATTTTTTGGTAGATTAGCCAAGCAGATAGGGAGCACTTTCTCTGAATTTCTAATTCATATGGACTATAAAAGTCTACCTTTTTGATGATTTGTGTGAATTCTTTTTATAAAGATACTAACTTTGGGGTACATTTGTTCCATATTTCCATTATTTATGTTTCTTTGTATTGATTATGCTTTTAGTGTAAAAATACTTAAAACATCTATGTATCATCATATGCATCAATACTCTACCTTGTAATCTGCTTTGTTGATTTCAATCCAGACAAATAGCATGAAATTTTTGATGCTTTTCTTCCTGTGGCTTCCCCTTTGAGCAATAACTTATTTAAGAAACCCAGATTTCCAACGTTAAGATTCACTTCGATTGTAATGTACTACCTGTGACATTCTAATTGACTACAGGCAACTTTCTCTGCAGATGCTGAGTCCAGAGTAGATGAAGAGATCAGACGGAAGGGGAACAGGAACCTATACTGCTATTGTTAGGGCGGTCAAGTTCGTTCTAACCCACAGTGGCCCTTTGCATAACAGAATGAAACATTACCAGACCTGCACCTTCCTCACAATTGTTCCTATGCTTGAGCCTATTGTTGCAACCACTGTGCCCATCCATCTCATTGAGGGCTGTCCTCTTTTGGCCGTCCCTCCACTTTACCAAGCATGGCGCCCTTCTCCAGGGACTGGTCTCTCCAGGAACCTATGGACAGACTTGAAATGCTCCGGGGGCTTTTGATCCAGAATTAGAGCAGGAAAACCAATGTGATGGATCCTTACAAAGAGTCAGAGAGAAATGAAAGAATGAGTGAATGACCAATGAACTAATGAATGAGCACCACCTTCATGCATATCCCAGTGGTGCTCTGCCCTGTGGCTGACCTCTGTTTTCATCAGGGACTCAGCTCATCAGGTTTTGGCACCCAAGGCTCCAACTACAGGATTAACTAAAGTTCTGCTTATAATTAGTTCCCTTCTAGTCGATTTAAACATGTCAACTCACAGCAACCACATGTGACTGAGTACGACTGTCTCATCCGGTTTCCTCGGCCGCTTTGTCTGTTCGATGGGAGCAGATGGCCCCGTCTGTCTCCATGTCTGTTGGAAGCGCCAGCTTTTCAGTTAGCAGCCAAGCCCGTAAGCACTGCATCATCAGGTTGGCTTTTTTCTTCTCTCCTCCTGCTAGTGAAGTCTTCCTGTGGGTTTGCTTACTCCTCCTCTCTAACCCCGCTCCCCTCGAAGACTCATGTCTTTAATCAAGTGGAAATGGACTGGAAGGGTCACCATCCTGTGTGGCAACCAAATAAAGAATGCAATTCACAGCATCTCTTCATTGATGAATATTCATCGATAAGTTGGGCAATGTATAATCAATACTTATAATGGGAGTGACAGTGCTTTTGTTGCTAGTGGCTCTTGAGTCTGCTCTGACGCATGGTGATCTTTCGTGCAGCAGAAAGAAGTGTGTCCAGGCGGGGACCATCGGGAAGTTTGCAACTGTTTGGCAGCGCCTTCCAACCCAGGGAGTGCATCTTCAACCGCTGCTCTGTTGGGATCCACTGTGTTTCTTCCACTGGCTAATATCCAGAAGTACATCGCTCGGTCTTTCTTCCTTCTCTTAGTCTGGAAGTGTTGCTGGAACCTATCTGTGATGGGTGAGCCTGTTGGCCTTTGAAATTCCGGAGCCAGAGTTCCCAGCATCCCAGCTGCAGGCAAGTCATCACAGTAGGACATCCTGATAGACAGGATGGTACTTAAAACAAGAGCTAGTACCGACTGAAATGCAACCTGCACAGACAGGCTCCTGAAACTCACCTCTTCCACATCCTGCTCAACTGTTTTCCTGAGAATTCTGTTCTACTTTGTTGTGGTTACAGCCTCTGAAACCCTATGTAAAAAAGCTTAGAGTCTGAGTTGACTCGATGGTAGGGATGGTAGGGAGTTTGGGGTTTTATTGTTTTTGCCTATCTTTTTTTTTTGCATTTATTTTTTATATTTTCTTCTTTTACATTTTATTAGGGACTCCAACAACTCTTACCACAATCCATACATATACATACATCAATTGTATAAAGCACATCCATACATTCCCTGCCCCAATCATTCTCAAGGCATTTGCTCTCCACTTAAGCCCCTTGCATCAGGTCCTCTTTTTTTTCCCCTCCTCCCTCCCCATTCCCCCCTCCCTCATATGCCCTTGGTAATTTATACATCATTGTTTTGTCATATCTTGCCCTATCCGGAGTCTCCCTTCCCCCCTTCTCTGCTGTCCCTCTCCCAGGGAAGAGGTCACATGTGGATCCTTGTAATCAGTTCCCCCTTTCCAACCCACTCACCCTCCACTCTCCCAGCATCGTCCCTCACACCCTTGGTCCTGAAGGTATCATCCACCCTGGATTCCCTGTACCTCCAACCCTCATATGCACCAGTGTACAGCCTCTGTCCTATCCAGCCCTGCAAGGTAGAATTCGGATCATGGTAGTTGAGGGCAGGAAGCATCCAGGATCCGGGGGAAAGCTGTGTTCTTCATCGATACTACCTCACACCCTAATTAACCCATCTCCTCTCCTAAACCCCTCTATGAGGGGATCTCCATTGGTCGACACTTGGGCCTTGGGTCTCCACTCTGCACTTCCCCCTTCATTTAATATGATATATATATACATATATACATACATATATATATATACACATATATACACATACATACACACACTTATATCTTTTTTTTTTTTTGCATGATGCCTTATACCTGGTCCCTTGGGCACCTCGTGATCGCACTGGCCGGTGTGCTTCTTCCATGTGGGCTTATTTGCTTCTGAGCTAGATGGCCGCTTGTTCACCTTCAAGCCTTTAAGACCCCAGATACTATCTCTTTTGATAGCCGGGCACCATCAGCTTTCTTCACCACATTTGCTTATGCACCCATTTGTCTTCAGCGATCCTATCATGGAGGTGTGCAGTCAATGATATGATTTTTTGTTCTTTGATGCCTGGTAACTGATCCCTTTGGGACCACTCGCTCACTCAGTTTTGCCTATCATTACAAGCAAAAATCTAACTTAAAAAATGCTATTGTGGGTGAACAATAGAATGATTGGGGCAGGGAATGTATGGATGTGCTTTATACAATTGATGTATGTATATGTATGGATTGTGGTAAGAGTTGTATGAGTCCCTAATAAAATGTAAAAGAAGAAAAGAGAAAAAAATGATTAGGGCAAAGACTGTACAGATGTGCTTTATACAATTGATGTATGTATATGCATGAACTGTGAAAAGAATTGTATGAGCCCCAATAAATTGTTAAAATTAAAAAAAAAAAGAAAAAAAATGCTATTGCACAGTAAGCAATTTAAAGACCAGGTAGACCAGGTAGGTCTATATCTTAGTCCCCATTGTATTTGAACAACTTATTACACGGCAGGGCCTGGCATTTCATTAACATAAAATTTAATATTATAAATATTCAAGTTTCACTTTAGGGTAAGAAACCTAACCATGGAAGAAGCCAGCTTTCTAAGTGGTGAGGTTACAGTCAGTAGTGATTGGACAAGGCCTGGTGCTCTGAGCTGGGCAAGTATTGCAAAAGGACCTTCTGCAGTGCACAGGTGGCAGCTATGGCTGCTGGTGGTGGTATTAAGTGCCCTCCAATCCGTTGGAGCCCCAATTCTAAGATGATAAGACCCAAACCAAGCCCACTGCCACCAAGTTGATTCCCACTCAGAGCGACCCTGAAAAATAGAACAGATCTGCCTCTTTGAGTGTGTGGGGCTAAAAATCATTATGGAAATAGCCTCATTTTCTCCAGGGAAGCTGCTGATGGGTCCCAACTCCTGGCCTTGAAGTTAGCAGCTTAGTCTGTAGCTTGCTATGCCACCTTATGCCTCCTTTCTAAGATGTGAGAATTCTATATAATAACTTCTCATGGCACATGTGTGGTGGTAATTACATAATCTGTTGTCAATTTGAGACTTAAGAGTGAAGGGGTGGAGTTTACCTGTCAATCAGGTCGCAGTTTGATGACCCCATTTGGAGCTGCTAAAGAGAGAAATAAGCTCGCTGTCAGTGGGACACTTGCTCAGTCCCTGCAAGACATTCTTATTGACAGGTCACATGGAGCCAGGCTTATGGCAGACAAAGCCCTGTATCTGGAGAAGCCATGTGGAGACCCAATGCCAGCGCTGAGATGCTTACACTGCCACTGGATCCACAAGACTTTCCACCCACTGGACTATGATCATCCTGCATTCAGCGTCATTGCATGTGTTTCATGAGGCCAAAGAGGACTTTATAAATTGGTAGTAGACATATGGGCTAATGTCAGATTTATTGATTTTATCTGGACTGGGATGTTTTCTTAATGTACAATTATGCTTTATATAAAGCTCTTTCTTAAACACATTATAAAGTGTCTATGAATTTGTTTCTCTAGTCCACCCAGACTGACACAGCATGCAATGTCACTTTGGGTTGAACTTCAGTAAGAACCTAAGGAAGTAAGTCAATTTGGTTGTTGTTTTGTTTTTCCATTACTTTGCCCGAGGGAATCAAAGGAAGTAGTGTCTCACGGAGCTGAGGCCTTCATTCCATGCTTACTCTGCTTAGTTGTGATGTTTGCTTGTATCAAGGTTTGCACAGTTACGTCACGTGCTGCTAGTGATGCTATCCTCTCAGTCTAAGTAGAACCACATACTGTGGACATGTTATAGGAGAACTGGCTCTGTGGGAAAAGGCCTCACGCTTCATGAAGCAGGTCAGTGAAAAAGAGGAAGACAATCAGCGAGATGCATTGACAGAGTGGCTGCAACAAGTAGGCTTTCTACTCCCGTGGAGCGTTACAGTCTCGGAACGCCCCAGGGAGAATTCCATTCTACTCCTACAGGGGGCGATGAGTCAGAATCAACTTGATGGCAGTGAGTTCATTTTTGTTTTATAAAAAGAAATGTAGTCCTGATACCTGCTAGACCTTGTATGGACTTCAAAAACAATTTTAAACAAGTTGATCACAGAAAGGCAAATGCTGTATGACCTTAGTTACATAAAGTATCTAGAATAAGTACCGTAAGTGCCTTGCGTTCAGAGTGTAATGGTAGTTATGAGGGGCAGAAGGGAAGAGTGGGGAAAATTGTTTTTTTGGAAGCAATGAGTTATTGTTTATGGGGATGGAAAATTTGGCCAAGGATCTTGGTGATGATAGTACAAGATGATTACTATCTCAGTGGTTTGTTTAGGTGGAAAATGCTGAATTGGCAAATGTGGTGTTACCTAGATTTTTATAACAGTATAAAAAGTATATAGAAAGGACAACACTTGTTTAGACGTTGAACACAAGTCTAAACGTAAGAATAGAGTGGGTCAGGTTATGGAAAAATTCAATTTACACATAGAAATGTGGGGTGTACTAAGCAAGCACTCAGTTCAGAAGGCTGGCTGGAAGACAGCCAAAGCATTACCATTAATCAAGAGATGCCTGGAGAAAAAAATAGCCCAATTTCCTTAATGAGAAAAGCCACTGGCAGAACTGTGTGACAAAAAAAAAAAATGCACAAGGGCGGTCACATCCCAGAGCCTGCCTAAGAGTTATGGCTGGCTGCAGAGGATGTTAGGAAGAACCAGCAGGTGGGGGCCTGGCCTCAGCCTCCCTTGGAGAGGCCTCTCTGGTCCAGAGCCTTGGGCTTTTTATTTTGGAAAATGCTGACCTGGCAGATCCATTCCTTATTATTATGAGAGCGCTGTTTTACGTTCTTTTGGTGTGGTTTTTTTTTTCTCTTCATTTTATTGGAATGCTGCAGGGCTGGGGAGTGTGTGCACCTTGGCTTGTTTAGAAAACAAATTCTCATTCAGTAGGAGAAATGATGAGGTGGCTGCTTGATACAGTGATCATATGGATTTGAGTTGAAGAGTCAACACATTGATACAGCCATCTACTCAGGTATTCGCAGGCTTAATCAATGCTCACACCCTTCTCCTCTTTTCTGTAAGGTACGACTCCAATGCTACTCTGTGCATGAAGCCTTCCACAAAACCCCAATCAGATTCTGCTGATTTCTAATTCACCCCCACTGAACTTGGGTCTTTAAGCATTTTTATGTGGGAGGTAGATTGATGAGGCTTTGTCTCACTTACTTTGGAAATGTTATCAGGAAAGGCTGATAGAGATGATGAAAGAGTTAGCCTGCTATTAATCAAAGTATTAGAAATACGACCTAATTTAAGATTTAGTTTGTTGTGACACAAATTCCTTCTAAGATGACTCAGTAGGGATGTTGTAACTCAGGAAGATGGTAAGCAAAACAAGGCCATTGAAATAAACAGACAGGTATGAAGCACCTTCTGTCTAGATCAGCGGTTCTCAACCTGTGGGTCGCAGCTCCTTTGGGGGTCAAACAAGCCTTTCACAAGGGTCGCCTGAATCATAACAGTAGTAAAATTACAGTTATAAAGTATGAGGGGTCACCACAACATGAAGAACTGTATTTAAGGGTCGCGGCATCTGGAAGGTTGAGAACCACCGTTCTAGATAAACATGGTGCTACATGGGGTGGTTTGGTATCCCCTGGAGAAATGTAGGTATAGATCATTGCTTCCTGTGGTGATTGAAAAACCTAATTTTTGGTCACATAGTTGAGGGTATATAGGTTGCTTGCTTTTCGCTGGGTTTTTGAAGCAGTTTGAAGGTTGCAAACCTCTCTGTTTCGTGACTGCATAATAAACTTAGACTTTCTCCAGTCAACCTGGTCTCTGCGGCTGAAACAGTGACCGGCAATCCCGGATCCTTGGTGATGGCAACAAAACCAGTCTCTGGAAAAGAACATCGTGCTTGGAAAATTAGAGGCCAGGGAAAAAGAAGACCGGGGATGGGTTACCATACTGGAGGCACAGCGGGCTCAAGCATGACAACAGTGGGGAGGGAGGTGCACGGTCGGCCAGGGCTTCTTCCTGCTGTGCACGGGGTCGCTATGAGTCAGAACCAGCTCCCTGGCATTAACACGACCAGGCGATCAAATCATTAGACTCTAGAGAGCGGAAGGCCCTGGCTTCCATCCAAAATGTGATTTCCCTGAGCTTGCATTTGCTCATTTCTCCCACGACAGGATTTTGCTATTTGGATGATTAAGAGCACCTAGCACCTACAAGGGAGTCAAAAGAAAACACTCCGACGTCTCTACCGGCTCTGCTTTTCTCCGCTTATGTAGCACCAGTTCTCAACCTGTGGGTCACGACCCTTCGGGAGTTGAATGACCCTCTCATGGGGGTCAGCGATTCAGAACAGTAGCAAAATGACAGTTATGAAGTAGCAACAAATATAATTTTATGGTTGGGGATCACCAAACATGAGGAACTGTATGAAAGGGTCTTGGCCTTAGGAAGGTTGAGAACCACTGCTCTAATGTGCATAGCTTTTCAGAATGCACACGTTACCCATATTATTTCATATCTGGACCATCCCCCCAACGGAGTATACGCTCCATGTAGCAGAGGCGTTTATCTGATTTATTCATGGGTGAGCCTAAATGCCCAGAAAGGTGCTTCGTTAGGGCATTGAAGGGGCTCCAACACTGGCTGGGGAATGAACGCATGCATTCCTCTTCACCCTTCCTTCCTCCCACCGCCCCAAAGCCTGGTAAACGCATCAGCTGTCACTCATCACTCGCTGTGAGGTCTTGGGGGAGGAAGCCTCCTGCGGACAGCTGGTTTCCCTTGGCTTCACAGAAGGAGGTGTGTTGCCTTGCTTGCAGAGACATCAAAGGCAAGTCAACCATGCTACTGATACGCACGGAACGCTTTGAAGCAGCATCAGGCAGGTGTCCACAATACAGTGAAGAGCAACAGAGCCTTGGCATTAACAACATAAACTTTTTAGCCCCAAAGCAGCCTTCTGGGTCACAGTGGATTACTTTAGGTGTTGTTTGGCTTCTGATTACCGGAAAACCACTCAGCATCTCAGTGTAGAAAATGAGAGGAGGAGAAATAAAGGAAAGCTAGAGGGAGAAGCACTGCTTGATGTTATTAAATAAACTTCCTTTCTGTTTAACACTGCAGAAGAAGGAATGGCCTGCAGCCACACGTAAAGAAATGGAACAAAAACAGAAGCAATGCCATGGACAAAAAGAAAATGAATCATTAAAGTCAACGTTTCTGTGGCATTTTGCGTATACTCACTGAAGTTGTACATTGTAATAAATCTGATACTGCATGCCTAGGAAATACAATCGGTATTGGCTCTTGTATGGAGGTGAGGGGCAGCAGGGGCTGGTTGCCAAGCCAAGAACACTTAGGGCTCTCCTGAATTCTAAGAGTTAGTGGGTGTGATGTGAATCACATGGGCTTTGAAATCCTACAGCTTGAGCTAGACACCTGGCCCCATCCCTCACTACGTGACTTTGATTATTTCCTTAACCTCCATGGCACCTAGAGTTCTCCAGAGAAAGCATGGCGCGAGAGAGCGGATCTTACCAGGAGAGACCGGCCCTGGAGAAGGACATCCTGTTTGGTAAAGTGGAGGGGCGGTGAGAAGGAGCAGGTCCTGGTGAGAGGGATCGACAACCGTGGCTACGACAGCAGGCTCCAGCAATTGCGAGGACAGCACAGGAAGGGGCAGAGCTGTCCGAAGGGTGGCTATGAGGCAGACCTGATAGATGACAGCTGTCGGCAATCACACTGTAACAGAAACACCACAGTTGGATGGCTTTAACAGGCAGACATGTATTAGGGAATCGATGCTGACACACAGTGAGGCAGAGAATGGACTTGAACTCATAGAACATTGTTGAACAGCCCCTCTGGCTCCCGAGACTTTCAGTCTGGATGGGAGCAGACAGCCTCATGTTTCTCCCGAGGACGGAAGGAAGGGCTCCGAGTGCTGATCTTGTCATTAGCAGTTCGGTGCCTCACAGGTGAACCTCAATCAAACTCAATTCTGTCTCACAGTGACATTATTGGACAGAGTAGAATTGCACCTGTCAATCTTCATGTGAGTAGAAAGCCTCATCTTTCCCCCTTGGAGCAGCTGGTGGTATGGCTGACCTTGTGGTGAGCAGCCAGCAGAAAACCCACTACTCCACCAGGGCGCTCTCACAGGCGAGCAGGCTAGAAACCCAAAATCAAGTTGAGGGAAAGCTGCCTCTCTCTGTAGGCTCTTCCAGAAGAGCCTTGTCTCCTTTCAACATGTGTCCAACACTGATCCCCCTTGGAAATCTCCATGTGTCTAGGCATCAATCTTCCTCTGGGTCTTCGTGAAGAGATCTCTGGGTCCAAAAGACATTCTCTGCTCTGCTTCTGCCTGTTCTTTCTTGGTGGCACTAAACTTCCTCCTTCTCTGCTTGATTTTTATCCTTTTGTTTCTTATAAGAGAAGAGGTAATGTAGGCCACACTCCAGAGCAGCTCCTCTTAGGCCTTACATCAGAGCAAGGCTGTGGCTTAAGTAAAGGGGCTACAGCCGATCTTAATCCTGCCGTGCTAACATAACAAGCACAATTAATCCTTTTTAACAACATCACCTAAGCTTCTTAAACCATGGGCTGAGGTTAGAGGTTAGAACACATCACAAGTGGAGAGAATCACACAGTACTGGGCCCGAGTTCACTCCAAGTGTTTAGAGATGCCACAATAGGACCCATGAAAAAGATCAAGAGAGAGGGGAGGAGAAGAATAAAGAGGAAGAGGGGCTTCAATTTGTAGACTGCTAACCTCAAGGTCAGCAGTTTGAAATCACCAGCCACTCTGCAGTGTCAGAAACCCATGGGGGCAGCTCTACCCTGTCTCACAGGGTTGCTATGAGTCAGAATCAATTCAGCGGCAATGAGTGAGTCCCAGATGCAATGTACATCTAGTTCTTCTGCCATATATGCGGAGGAGACCCCCCACCAGACGGTGAGTACCAGGAGGGTAGGAACATGGGCACTGTCTTGGAGGCTAGATATCACAGTTGGTTCACATACATGATTGTTGCTGGGAACCTCTTTCTCTTTCCAAATGAGCTTTCCACTTGGCCCATTTCCCTTATATATAGCAGTCTTAGGGTAGTTGGGTTTCAAACATGGCAATTTGCTCTTCCCGGCATGAGTGTTCCAAGAAGCATAAAGTGCAAGTGTCCAGTTCCCTTTATCCCCTTCCTCCCTCACCCTACCATTCCCTGAACCCTCAGTAGATTATATATTATTATTTTTTGGCTTAACTTGCACCATCCCATGTATCCATTCTCTTTAGATTTTGTAATTCATCCAATTCTTAAAACAAGCCTACACCTTCAATTTCAGATGAGAAAGTTGGATGTGTAGCATTCTAGTCACTTGCCAAAGAATTGAGCCATGTCACAGGTAACAACTGCAGTCGTCATTTCTGAAGGTGAACCAAAACTGCAGGACCAGGCGGGAGCCAGTGCTAACGACCTGTGGCAGTAGACTTGGGGGCCCCATCGGTCCTATTGCTTTCTGCAGGGTGAGGCAGTTTCATCAGTTGCCCTGAGTGTCTAGCCCCGTGTCAAGCAGTTGCTTAACAAAAGAGAAGAGAGGCCCCCCCCCAATAAATATCATTATAGAAACTGAAGTGATAGCCCTTGAACAACGAAGCTGCAGATAGATCTTTGTGCTGTACTGTTGGGTCTTCTAGAAAAGAGGAGACGTAAATCAGCTTATGTGAACAAAGCCAGGCCGGGCGCACTGACTCAATTATGTGATTTCAGAGCAGGTACAGAGCTGTTCATGAGCACAAAGGGCCAAGGGCAGATGGGGTCTGAGCTGCCTTGCAGAATGCTTCAATCTTCTGGCATTTTATAAGCTACACAGGAGTTATCTGGACAGTATAAGGGGCACATGCCCACTGTGTGCGCTTTGCCATCGTGCCAGAGAAGAATTAGACTGTCCTTTATGTAGGAAGGCAGGCTCAGTGACTCTTCAAGATCCATATTTTCAGTGAAAACTATGGATGGCCAGTCATGTCATAAAGTTGGCACGTTTTGATCACTTAGTGTGTGCTAAGACGTGATGGACTTTATTTAGAATTTACATGACAAATCTGCAGTATAAATATTGCCATCATTACAGCCTTCATTTTCCAGAATTTGAAAATGCAGCTTATAGACATTAAGTGACAAGCCCAAGGTGATGTGACAGGTAAGTGTTATACCTGGAGTTTAGCCCAAGAGCTGCCTTGTAAGAAAACCTGTGCTATTTCTTCAAGGTCAGTGGTTCAAACCCACTCCACTCCACGCCCCCAGCTGCTCTGCTTTACCAAGGTTGACAACGCTGTGGAAGTTCTTTATAGGGTTGCTCTGAGCTAGAATTACTCAATGGCAGTGCTTTGGTTTGATGGCTTGTCTTGCCACTGTAGAACGGTTTCCTTCAACCCTCATTCCCTCCCATTCTTTCAACTTTAGGAGTATTCTATCGTTCACTCAAATATTTGGTTTGTACCAGGCGTCAGGTATTTGAAAAAGAGTGAATAAATAAGCTGTGGTCCCTATTTCTAGAGAAATCACATTGTTTTCTTCTATGAATCAGTTAATCAACAACAATTGGATGTCTGTGTTTTGGGAATATTCATAATTAATTAAACTGAGGCTCAGACTAAACCGAAAACCAAACTCGTCACCATAGAGTCAGTGCCGATTCATGGTGACCGTATGAGTCATAGTAGAACCGCCCTTGTCTATTTAATTGCCCTTGTGTGCTTCCAAGATTATAACTCTTTACCGTAGTCGAAAGCCTCATCTCTCTCCCATGGAGTGAATGGCGGTTTTGAATGGCCGACTGCACTTAGCAGCCCAGTGCATAACTAATCTCCACTAGAGCGCCTCCTGCTCAGCTGAGGGTCTTTTGGTATTTGCTGATGACTTCATCTCATTCCAAATAAGACACATTAGCCTATTCCTTTCAAAAACAAGACGCAGAGCTAAGTAAGAAACCTCCCATTTTGATAGATGTACTCTGACTCTTTCCAGTTGGTGCCTAAATGACAGTTTACCTTACTGGCTAAGCTACGAGGATGAAGCCTGCGTACTTCCTGGAGGAACTCAACGTAGCCAGTTGGTCTTTGAGAAGCCAAAAATCAAGTAATTGGGAAAGGCCTTGGGTAAATTGCTAAATTATGGGCGCACATAGGTGCTAGTTGTGAGCATTGTGACGGCCATTGAAACAAGCAGTAAAATTAACTAATAGCATAATTTTTGGCCTCAACTCACTCAAGTTCAAGCTGTTTGTTGTAGGATGTCACACTGACCAATCACAAACAGACCTCCTATTGCAGAGCGACCTAGGTAACAATAAAGATGTTGACTATAATAAGATGTCAGCCACTATTTTACGGCCTACAGTCTAGACCCTACAAGATGTTTGGATGTGATTGCCACTGTAGCAGCAGATGCTTGGAAAGAATCCAGTCCCTTGGACAAGAAGTATAATTTCCTATTTACTGAAAGGACAAGTTACCTAATGATGTTGCCCAATTGCAGAGGCAGGTAAATGGCTCCCGGCAGCCATGGAGTGGGTCAATTTAGCAGCAGTCCTGGGGGACAATGGCGTGCTTACGTGCAGTCAGCATGTCAGGGTGGGAGGCAATGTGGGGGTGGTGGTATTGGAAGTGGAGGCCATTATTGGCAAGGCTTTATTATACAGGCTCTGTGAGTCCAGATCATGTGACAAGCGCTGACATGAGCTGTATCCCCGTCTGCTATGACTCAGGCAATGGGCCCAGGGACTTTCTGGCTTCCACAGAGCACCAGGATCCAAGGGCCAGATGATGATCCATATAAAGGAACGTGTTGGAAGGGTCTAGACAGTCTCTTTGTCAATTTATGGCTCAGACAGGACCATCACTTAGCCGTCTCTACCGGCCAGGTCAACAAAAGACACACTCTCAACTAAAGCAAGACATCATTTCAGAACTATCAGAATGATTTGATGAATAATCTGCAAAACGATTTATACTGTTGGATAAACAGTTGCCTGTTCTATAGATTAGTTGTTGTAGAGAAGGAGAGATAATTTTAGCGTCTTTGACTTCCATATTACTTTCTATCACCAGACTTACTATTAGATAGTGTGATTACCGCCCGTGGGGAGGCTGCATTAGAGCCAGCAAAAGGAGACGTGGCTCTCTCCACTCCAGAGGGAGACATATCTACCAGGTAGACTGCTGGGAGAAAGCCAGTCAGATTAATGCTGCCAGCCACATGGGATTGTGCAAACAGATTATCTATCTATCTATCTATCTATCTATCTATCTATCTATCTATCTATCTATCCATCACCTATCCTCAGACACTGTATATGTGTGTGCATTGTTGCTGTTGTTGGGTGCCAGAGAGTTGGTCCCATAAAGTGTATATATATCATCCATATATACAAAACCCCAAACTCACTGACACTGAGGCAATTCCAACTCATATCGACCCTATAGGAGAGGTAGACCTGCCCTCTAAGAGTTTCCAAGACTGCAACTCTTTACAGGAGTATAAAGCCCCATCTCTCTCCCTGCTCATATATCATGTCCATATACTGTCAGTGCCATAGATCTCTTTCTCTATCCTGTCCCTTGGAACTGACTATAAGTCACCTAACAAAAGCAAAAACATACATGTGTGTGTATATATATATATATATATATATATATATATATATATATATATACAGAGAGAGATACACACACCACACACATATACATTCAAACATATCAGTTCTTCTTTGGTCTTCCTTATTCAATGTCCAACTTTCACATGCATGTGAGGCAATTGAAAAAACCATGACTTGGGTCAGGTGCACCTTAGTCCTCAAAGTAACCTCCTTGTTTTTCAACAATTTAAAGAGGTCTTGTGCAGCAGGTTTCCCCGAATGTGCCATGAATTTGGCCTCCCCCAGTCTTGTGACATCATCATGATCATTGGCATGTTTGAGACCAGTCTTGGGGCTATCATGACAACACATCACTTTGAGGATTCTGCACCAATCATGATGTCATTTTATAGTGATTGGCCTTGTCCGACGACTTATCCAAAGTAAGTGAGCAGGAGTCTCACCATCCTCCCTTCTAAATAGCATTCTGGTTGTATTTCTGTATTCCATCGTTGTTAGCACGAATCAGCAGTATTTACTCCCAAATGTCCCTGCCATTGCTAAGGTTATGTCTACCTCAGTGAATCCTTGAAGTATTACTTTCAGGGCAGGATGCTCTGTGGCCAGGGAGCCAGTGACGAGCCTGGTTGTCCCTTTCTTCATCAAAAGCTCTTGGATGAGTGAGCAAATAATTCCTACTCTCAGGATAGATAAAATGGAATCTTAAAAAGCAAACAAAACTTTACTGTATCTGAGAGCTTCAAGTCAGAGACACTTTACCTGGTAAATAGAAAAGTCTAAAATTGGAGCCCTAACTCCATTTTAAAGTCTTGCCATGAGGCAGAATCCATACTGAACTTTAGAAGTTATCTTTTCTAACAGCAGTTCTTGTAATGCCGATGCTGATCTAACGCGTGCCCCAAAGAAAACATCCCTTCTCTAGCAGGCGTGAGAATCCCAATCTGCTCCCAGAAGGTTTCCTAGATGCAAGATGTGACGGCTGATAGCCAAAGGGTCTTGATATACAGCACTATCAAGAAATCATTACAATAGGCCTTTGGAAAAAGATGGTTAAGAAAGCAATTTTATAGCAGGTTACCCTTAGCCAACCATCTAATTCTACATGTATGTTAACAACCTATGACTTCTGGATCCATGCTTTGCATATCTCACTTTGATTTCCCTTTGATCTTTCAGCCAATCATGATTTTCAGCCTTTAGTTCCTGCTCCAACAATGCAAAAATCCCTTTTTCCTTCTTATCCAGCAGAGAGGCCACTTGCACTCTGACATGACTTTATATGGCCAAGCAGAACTGACTCCAAGGCTGAGAATCTTTACAGGACTAGAAAGCCTCATCTTTCATCCTCAGAGCTACTAGTGGTTCTGATCTGCTGATCCTGCCATGAGCGACTGAACTTGTCATCAACTATACTTCCAACTTGTTCCACCCAGAGCTCTATATTAAAAAAAAAACCAATTTGAGTTCTAAGAGTCATGCTGTCTTGTTTCATCCCAAAGTAAACATCACTGTGTAAAAACAGTGCCATGATAGGCACGTTCTGTTTAAACGAAAACAGTTAATAATTTTAAAGTGAATTCCTCATGGATCTGAACCAAGATCCAAGAACCAAATATTTGGTTACCTGTCCCTGGAATTACACATACTTACTTAATAGCAGGGAACATGGCTGGACATTTTATAATTAGTGAGGGGGTAATACTTAAGCACTTATAAATTCTTTCTCTAATTGTGTTAGTCTAGGTTGACTAGAGAAATAAATTTGTAGACACACATATGTATATAAGAAAGAGCTTTATATACAAGAGCAATTGAATATTGAGAAAACATCCCAACCCAGTCCAGATCACGACCATAAGTCCGATACTGGCCCATATATCTGATACCAATCTACAAAGTCCTCTTCGGACTCACGAAACACATGCAATGGCACTGACTGCAGGAAGATCACAGGCCAGTGGGTGGAAAGTCTTGTGGATTCAGTGGTGGTGTAAGCATCTCAGCGCTGGCAGGAGTCCCCACGTGGCTCCTCCAGCTCCAGGACTCTAGCACAGCTCCATATGTCTTGTCAACATGAATGTCTCACAGGGAGTGAGTAAGTGTCCCACCTGCAGTGAGCTATATCTCTCCTGAGCAGTTCCAAATGAGATCATCAAGCTATGACCTGATTGATAGGCTAAACTCCACCCTTTCACTCTTGAGTCTCAAGTTGACATCAGATTATGTAACTACCACACTAATAAACACATTTTGTTTTAATTGAACAGTTTTGTGAAGTCTAGTTGAGAAGTCACATAGGGTATTGTAAAAACACAGATTCCTGTGACTCACCTCACTGAATGGATAAGAGCTGTGTTCTGAGTAAGGATGCTGCATCTAACCCTACTCTTACAACAGATTGATTGTTCATAGCCGATTCCTTTAAAGAAGTACCGTAACTCCTACTTCCAAAGACCTTGAGAAGAAGTTCCTTCCTTAATGGGATCAGCTACTGTGATAGGTTTACTGTAACAACTGGGCTTCCGTAGGAACTTGTGGGAGGAGTTTAATTGATTGGAGGGCAACACAGTAAATGGTTTTCCAAGGCCAGTCCCCTTCCCGCTTTCTCCCTAGTGATCGGACTAGTGCTTTGCTGCTTGAGCTAGTCCTTTGTCTCCACTGTGTGCTGTGCTATTGTGGGCTGGGCCAACCCTGGGTCATGTTGCCGTGCCATGCCTGCATTGCTAGAGCTTGAGGTTTCTTTGAGACCTAATTCTACATGCTTCTTGAGTATCCATTGGGACTGCTTCACTATGCTCCCTCGCTACTGGCCTCAACTTCTCATCATCCTGTTGTGGTGACCCTCACTGCTTGTCTTGCCTGAGGGCACAAGTGAGTTGAACTGACCCTCTGTGCTGTTGTGTGGGTTAATGAGCTGTTAAATTCCTTCCCACAATATAAATCTATCTATCTATCCAATCATACGTTTTCAGGTTTCTCTAGAAAACCCTGCCTAACACAGCTACGAATAGTCGATCTGTTTTAAGAATGTTGAATGGTGTTAGGTAGCATCATGGAGGATTACTTGGCCTTAACTACCAAATCACTGGGAATTGTGGCACCGCCAAATTGACATAAAGCCTTAGCCATCCCACTGAGCATACCAAATGTTGGCAAGAGTGTTCAGAAACTATTCTTCAAAATGTAAAACAGTATAATTTAGTTGTAAAGTATTTGGACCCAGGGATTTCTCTTTATCTCTTTTGGATTCAGACGTGTTTAAAGTATTTTCTTTGCTATATTTTCTGTGGTGTTTCCTGTAATCAAAATGGAAGGTAAACAAGGCAGCTTTTGTGTTACTCTTTGTGTACATGTCTGAGTATGGGAACTAGACTGTAAGCTCCAGGAGGGTAAGCATCATCCCTTAAGTTCCCTCTTTAGAAAACCTCAATAACTCTTTATTTGCATGCTAAGTAACACTGTGCTGACAGCACCCATGTGCGGCGGTTAAGTATAAAGACAAGGGACAGCGTCTTCATTTATACCCTGCACTTTGCCTAGCACACGACCACCTATGGCCTCCTGCTACAAGTACTGGCTCTTCTGTGAATTTCCCAGGTGTCTTCCTCCTAGAGGAAATCTCTTTAAATTTTTAGATGAGTAGTTTTCCATTTTTTTCATGCCCACCTCACCTGCTGGATGTCATTCGATTTCAACTGTAATTGATTTACTTGACTGTCACTTTGGGGAAGGTAGATGGGACACCTTATAAGGTGATGAATCTGTATCCTGGGTGAGACGCACATAGACAGTTTTAAAAGTGCATGCCACCCACTTCCCCCATCCTGGTTAAAAATCACTGCTTTAGTCATCCCGACAAATTTCTGAAAAGAGCTTCTCATGTAAGCAAAAGCACTGTGTCTCTCAATGTTGATTATTCATGTTATCACCACACATGTTTGCAATGGACAGGCATGAGTAAACATGAATGCTTTGATTAGCTTGCCCACAGTCATATTCAAATAAATCCTAACAAAGAGATACAGCTGAGAAGGGGCCAGCTGACTTCCATTTGTCACAATATGCTAGTAAAAATCCATCCCTTTACCACCACACTGCATTTCTCTGGGCATTCAGCTGCAAGTTTGCAGTAAACAGTATTATAATTCCACATGTAGAAGTTAATGTGATCCATGTCGCAATCCAGAGAATAAAGACTTGGAGTTTGTGTGTGTGTGTGTGTGTGTGTGTGTGTGTGTGTGTTTTCTTCCCCTCCAACACACAATGTCAGCAAACACACTGTTACTTCAGGAGTGTTTTCCTAATACATTCCGCTCCTTAAAGGAAACAATTTTTAATGCAATGTGATGTTTGAGGTGTTGGACAGAGTTTCCAAAAGCCCTGTTTCTTCTAGCATAAATAACCATCCCAGCAGTTTTTGAAAGAGCTTGCCTCTGAACATATTAGCCCCTTGGCTTTCTGGCTGTGACTCCCTATGTGCCTCCTTCATGGATGTTAGCTGGCAGCATTCCCAGCCAGAAATGCCAAACAGCCATCTGCTCTCTCCCTAGTACCCTGCCCATGGATCAGGGGAGCAGCAGTCGCTCTCTGGGTCTGCTTAGGGGTTTTGGTTCTTATTAAAAAACACAATGTAAAAAAATCAATATCAATTATGTACTCGAGGCACGTGTGTTTCTTTTGTGTTGTGGCATTTTATTATCCCTCACGCTCCTGCATTTTCAAATTGGTCTGTGGGTTTCATATATAAGCATGCACAGATGGAGTATGGGGGACTGCGGGCAGCATGGAAACAGGCTCCCTGAAGGCAGCACCAGGAAATGGGCAGCACCGAGTGGAGACCAGTATCTTGCCCTTGATATGGAGTATTTTTTAAATTGTTATTATAACAACATTCACCCTTTCAACATTAACAGTAAATACATTGATTATGGTGTTCAGCTATCACTAATATCCATTGCCAAAATTTCCTTCACCATAAAAAGAAACTCTATGCTCTGAGTGCAATGATATTGTCTCTCCCTCTTGTCCTTGGTAACTACTAATAAGCTTTAGCCTCTATGCATTTGACTATTCTCAAGATGTCATCTAAGTGGGGTTATAGAATATTTTGGTTTCAAGGTTTGTCCATCCATCTACTGATGTCCATCTACTGATGTCCACCTTGGCTGTTGACATTCTTGTCCATTGTGAATAGTACTTCCAGGAACATTGGTGTGCATGTGCCTGAATGCATCATGGCAAGGAACTCTGCTGCAAATACGAGGATAAGTAAAAAAAATATTGCTGCCAGGTGTCCAGTTCATGCATGCATGAAGTTTTCCCATCAAGATGCTGTATTTAAACATGTCTCTGCATTCAGTGGCTGGCTATAGGCAGATGATTTCAGTATCACACTTGGTACAGATGCCCGCTAAAAAGGGGAGACTTTTTGTACCATGGAGATAAATGATTCTGAAGGCAGGGCTAATGTATAAGTTTTAACAGAACTCAAATGGATATTTTCCCAAATCTCGGAAGCTTTGCAATAAATGGAATGGGATACTGCCCTATCTATAATAAGACGGATCGAGCAGTTTAAAGGAGGTTGGGAAAACCTCAGATATGAATTCGGGCAGAGGAGTCAGTTCAGAAGCTGATAGTGACTGTCTTTGGAACTACAAATGGGTAATCTTGACAGATTTTCTCAACGACGGGGGCTAATCCTAGAGGTTTATGTTGAAGACATTTTAAGAAAATTGAAAACAGCTTCGGTGAGAAAAAGGCCAGGGTGTTTTTCTTATCCCAACAAGGTATTTGCTCTTTCCCCGAGGGGAGCAAGGCCTCTCCTGGGAGGATTTCCTTGGGAAACTTTATCCTGTCCTCTCTTAAACAACGATCGTGTCCCTTCCGGCTTCTTTCAGTTCTTCAAATTCAAAGAACAGGATTCGAGCCTCCAGAGGATTCTAAAACTTCCATTTTGGCCTAATGTAAATCGAAGAACTCAGGTTTCCTTGAGAAAGGAAAAGCAAGTACATTACTTTGAGGACTAAGATGTGCTGACCCAAGTCATGGTGTTTTCAATTGCCTCACATGTATGTGAGAGTAGGACATTGAATGAGGAAGACCAAAGAAAGAAAAGAAGAATTGATGCACTTGATTTGTGGCGCTGGAGAAGAATATTGAGAGTTCCATGGACTGCTCAAAGGACAAATAAAGCTGTCTCAGAAGAAGTACGGCCCAAGGCTGTACTCCTTAGAGGCAAGGATGAGAAGACTTTGTCTTACACACTTGGGACATGTTGTCAGGAGAGACCACTCCCTGGAGAAGGACATCATGTTTGGTAGAGGGGCAGAGTAAGAGCAGCAATGGGCTCAAGCATGGGAACAGTTGTGAAGGTGGCCCAGGACCGGGCAGTGTACAGGGTCATTATCAGATGGAACTGACTCCATAGACTCGACAAACTCCACCACCTCCTTCAGAAGAGCACAAATGTATATGGAGTCTATGTTGGGAAACAATAACCCCACACATTGTTTAATAGATGTCTCTGTGATTTTGTGACTATATATGTAATTACCTTACGATAGAACTGGAATTGCAGTGCAAGGCCAGCAGTTCAAAACTGCCACCCGTTCTGTGGGAGAAAGATGAGGCTTTCTATTCCCATACATAATTACAGTTTCACAACCCCACAGGAGCAGTTCTACCCTATCGCTTAGGGTTGTTATGAGTCAGAATCCACTGGATGGCAGAGAGCTTCATTTGGTATGGTAATTGTATGCTCAATGTTTTGAGGAGCTACGAAGTGTTTTCCATGGCAAGTGCACCTATTTTGCATTCCCACCAGCAATGGGTACCACAGAGTCATACATTTATTTTGTCTTCTGTTTTTGCCTAGACCATGGCTCTGTGGGTTAGGTGTTGGGCTGTTACCCCCAAAGTCTGTGATTCAAACTCACCAGCTTCTCAGTGGGAGAAAGACAGGCTATCCATTGATAGCCTCACAAACCCTATATAGAATCACTAGGAGTTGGAGTCAGTGCCTGTGAGTTTATCTCTGAGACAAGGTGTAACTTCACTTTTCTTTTGGCTTCCTACATTAAAAATAAGGGGTTCCCTTGTAAGCTTGAGACTATAAAAATTAAAAGCACAACAGATGTTTCTATAGTATCTAAAAGCATAGCCAAGATAAATGATTGACTGCAAAACCAACCAGCAAAGACCCCTAAATCCCAATTTTAATACTTATGCCAGGGCTAATGGCCTTAAAGACGAGTTCCTACACCTGGTACCAATAAAAACACAAATGGTTAGCACTGCTGTTATGAGGAGCCATGGAATTGGTTACAACTCATGGCAGTCACAACGCATGACTTGGTCCTGTCCTGTCTTTGCAATGGTTCTTATGTTGGGTCTCCTTCTTGCTGTCACTAAATAAATCTAATTCCTTGATCGTCTTCCTCTCTTTTGATGACTTTACCAAGCATGATGTCCTTTTCCAGGGACTGGTTTCTCCTGGTAACCTGTCCAAAGTATGTGAGACGAAAATCTCACAACCGTCCCTTCAAAGGAGCCTTCTGGCTGTACTTCCTCTACACCAGATTTGTTTGTTCTTCTGTTAGACCTTGGTACTTTCAATATGCTTCATCAACAAATAATTCACATGGATCAGTTAATATTGGGTCTTTCCTATTCAATTCCCCACTGTCAGTGGGCATGAGGTGATTAGAAATATCATCGCTTGGGTCAAACACATCTTAATCCTCAAGGTGATGACTTTGCTTTATCACACCTCCAGCCCTCCTCAGGAGAAAGATGGGGCTTTCTACTCGCGCAAACAGCTACAGTCTCAGAAACTCACAGGGAGAGTTCTTCTCTGTCCTATAGGGTTGCCATGTGTCAGCATGGATTTGATGGTAGTGAGTTTGTTTTGCATGAAATTCTGTAGTGGAGTAACTCAGTGGAACACAACATTTTATTTCTTGATGGCTACTTCCATGAGTATTAATGGTGGATCCAAGTAAAATTAAATCCTTGATAATTCAATCTTTTCTCTGTTTATCATGATGTTATATATTGGTCCAATTGTGAGAATTATTGTTTATTTTACACCAACTGGCCTTCCATATGGAAGGTGGTAATGTTTGGTCTTCATCAGTAAATGCTCCAAGCTTTCTTCACTTCTAGCACCAAAGTTGAGTCTTCCTCAGACTGCAGATTTTTAAGGAGCCTTCCTCCAATCTAAATGCCATGTTATTCAGCATATAGTCCGTCTTCTAGATTTATTTGCTCAGCATGCAGATTGAATCAGTAGAGCGCAAGGACACACACATCTTTTCTGATTATCAGTCATAACACATCCCCTTGTTCTGTTTGAATGACTGCCTACATCTATGTACAGATTTTCTATGAGCCCAAAACAGGGTTCTGGATTTCCCATTGTTCACAATGTTATCGAAATTTTGCTATGCTCTAAAGAGTTGAATATTTTTAAACTGAAGTAAACATTTTTCTGATACTTTCTGCTTTTAGCCAAGACCCATCTGCTGTCACCAGTGATATTCCTCCTTCTGTGTCCTCTTTTTGGCACCTCCTTGACAATGTACTGTTACAACCCTTGTGAATTAGCTTCAATAAAATTTTAGTTGGGTGTGATATTAATGATCTTGTTCAGGGATTTCTTAATTCTGTTGGAATACCTTTTTTTTTGGAATGGACACAAATATGGAGTTCTTTCCATCAGCTGGCAGCTAATTCCAACTTTCTTGGCATGGATGAGTGCGTACCTACAGCACTGAATGAGTTAAACCTTTCCACAGGTATCTATAAATCCTGGAGCCTTGTTTTTCACTATTGGCTTCAGTGCAACTTGGACTTCTTACTTAATTGGTTTCAGTTCTTGATCAGACCCTACCTTTTATAATGGTTGATAGTTGACCAATTAATTTTGGTACAGTGATTCCATATTCCTTCTACATTTTTAATACTTTCTGCATAGTTCAATCTTTAGTCCAAAGAATTCTTTAACATTGTGACTTGAGCTTGAATGTTTGTCATCAGTTCTTTCAGTTGAGAAATCCTGAGCATGTTTTTCCTTTTGACTTTCTAGCTCTAGGTCTTTGTACATTTCATTGTGATCTTTTGTTTTCTTAAAGTATCCTTTGAAATGTTTTGTTCAGCTCTTGTATTTCATCATTTCATATATTAGTTTAACTATTCTTCATTCAAGAGCAAATTTAAGAGTATCTTCTGGCATCCATTTTAGTCTGTTTTTCTTTCCAACCTTTTTTTTTTAAAAAAAGTTTTCTTGGCATATAATTCACATATCATACAATTCAATATTTTAGTTATATTGGGAAGAGTTGTGCAATTATCACAATAATCAATTTTAGACAAGTTTCTTCTTTTTTGGTAATTATTATTTTTAGTTTTTACCCCCCGCCCCATGTCTGTTATGCCTCTAGGTTACTGTTAATACAGTTACTGTCTTCATAGATTTACATATCATGAGTTTCATATACAGAAAACCCTCAAAACATCACCCAGAAATAAACAAACAACAAAAAAGAAAGGAAAAAACAACACAGAAAACTTCAATGGAAAAGAAAGCAGTACATATTAAAAGCTGGCACAAATGAAGATCAAATGATAAGGTGTTACAATTTAATAGAGCCATATCTGTCATAATCCCCAAACATAACTTCACAAGCCACTGATCCGTCCTTATTCCAAGCCTTATTTTCTTTGGATCCACAAGACAAAACATATCACCCACTTGTCAGGGAATAATAACCCATGAGGTTAGTAAAGGAAGGTACCAACTGCTTGTCACATCCATGTTTGCTCTCCTTCTGAGAAAGGCTGCTGACAAATGGTTGTTTGTGTCTCCTACAACTGAATCAGCAAAAGAGAGAAAGACTCTCAGTAAGATGTACTGACACGGGCGGCAACGATAGCCTCAAACTATACAGCGATCAGTAGATGGAGGGGCCTGAAGAGCTTCATCCTGCTGTACACAGGGTCTCTATGAGTCGGAACTTGACCTTACTATCTTCATGTATGTTCTTGATGCCATCACAGCTTATCTAGTCTTCAGCATTCAGGCTATCCAATCTATTATCACACAATGTATCAAAGGTATTATCACACAATGTATCAAATGTATCAACTCTATTCTTGAGATGTTCTTTAAATTCAGGTTGGACATATTCAAGGTTGTAATTTTGGCTCATGAATTTGTTTTGATTTGCTTCAGCTTCAACACAATGTCGCACATGAACAAACTACTATCATCCAGTGCTTGACCCTCTTTTGACTGATGATATTGAGCTTCGCCACTGTCTTTAGCAACAGATTAGCCCATTTGATTCCTATGTATTCCATCTGGGGAGGTCCAAGTGTATAGTTGAACTTGATGATGTTGAAAGAGGTACTTTCAATGAGGGAGTCATTGGTCTTGCAAAATTCTATGCTATGGCCTCCAGCGTGGTTTCTATTACTAAGGTCATATTCTCCAACTGCTGGTCCTTTTCATTTCTGACATTTGTATTCCATTTACCATTTATTATTATTATTATTATTACCATTCCAATTACCATTTATGATCAATGCATCTTGGTTGCATGGTGATCAATTTCACTCTGAAGAAGTTGGGAGAAAGCCTACATTTCTTTATCATTAGAGTTAGTGGTTGATGTGTAATTTTGGAAAATAGTTGTATTAGCTAGTCTTCACTGAAGGTATGCAGATACTATCTTATCAGACAGCACTGTCCTTCAAGAAAGATCCCAATGCTCTTTGTGACGATGACTGTACTGCCAGTCGCCTTTCATTTTTATCTCCAGCACAGTCCACTACTTATGCGTCTGCTTTAAAGTAGTCAACAACTATTCATTGCAGCTCACTAATGCCTGGGATACCAATTTGTATGGGTTCCATTTAATTTTTTCCCCAAATCATTTTATTAGTACATAATCCAGACAACATCCCATTTGATTGTTCAGTCATATCAAGCAGTGTTGTACAGTCACTACCACAATGATTTTCAAAACATTTTCTTCCTTCTTGTGCTCCTTGATATCAGCCGTCCCCCCAGAAACCTTTATTCCAGTTATTGTCTCTAGAGAGTCACCCAACCTGGGCTTCATATACTGAAAACTTAGAAAGATTCACAACAAAGAGTCAAGTACGCTACCAACAATGACAAAATACAGCATAAATAACCCCAGTTGGGGTGTGGGGGAGCCAGAAAATATTAACCAGATCAAGCTCAAAGTGTATCCAAAGGGGAATCAAATGACAGAATTTTAACCATTCAAGTCCATTTAATTTTTGATGACTTCTAATTTTCCAAGATGCATACTTCACACATTCCACATACATATGAATGGATTTTGACAGCTGGTTTTCCTCACTTGGAGTCTTGCCCTGCCCACTAATGAAGGTCACAGAAGCTTGGATCCCATCCACATCTCTAAGGCTGACTCGACTCTGAGGAGGCTGTTCTTCCCCAGTTGTATTTTTAGTGCCTCTCAAAACTCGACGGCCTCATCTTCCAACACTGTGTCAGACCGTCTTCTGCTGCTGTTTATAAGGCTTTCAGTGACCACCTTTTTCGGAAGTAGACCATCTATTCCTTCTTCCAAATCTGTTCTCTGCCTGGAAGCTCCACTGAAACCTCTTCACCCCGGGTGAACCTGGGGGCATTTGAAAGAAAGACAACATGACATGTAACATCACAGCAGCGCAAAGGTCACTACCATAGATGCTTAGACCCAAAAAACTTCCAAAGAATTCTGTATTTCCAGATGCTGAAAGGAGACCTTTCTATCACAGGAGGCCTGCCAAGAGTCAAAGTCTTCCCCAAGCAGTAGCACCTTGAATTCAGACATCTATCCTCTAAATTACGATAGAATAACTGTCTGTTTTTTAAAGCCAACCACTTACATTATTTCTATTATAAAAGTACTATATAACTATTGTAAAGAGGAGAAAGAAAATCCTAGCAAATGATATGGTGGCACACACTCCATTTTAATCAGTTGTAATATATGAAATGGCCTGGGGGGGGGATACAGAGCAGGCTCAGTCAGAGGGTGAGCTTTGTGATCATGGGCTCTGTTCTCTGGGACCTGTCACTCAAGAGAAGTCAGGTCCGTGGAAGGTACTCTGGTGTTTTAAGGCCAGTAGGGCATCTGTTGATGTACCAGGCCTGCTGAGAAAAGCAAATCATCTTTCAGTAGACTAAATGACACCAGTGAGTTAATGCAGCTGTTCAGCATTAGACACCAGGGAGAGAGTGGGAGGCAGAGGAGATCTGTCTTAGCGAGCACCAATCTTTCAGCCTACACTTGCTACGGCTGCAAAATGGTGTGGAATAAATCATTTTAACCTTGGCTCCCTGCTTTGTTCAATGGGATTATTAATGCTTGCCTTGAACAAGGAAGACAATCCAAGAATTGTTTAAGAGGATGCCACGTAGCATTAATAATTTCAAATGATTTTAAAGATGATGTTCTGTTTGATTTTAAAAACTAGGTCAGATGACTTTTATTCATGTGTGAAATCTTACGATACAAAGAAAAACCAGTTAAAAGCTTTTATTGTGATTTAATATCCCAGGTAATACTGAGTATTAAATTATGAAACTAAAATCTCCCCCAAATCAATCAGATGAAGAGAAAGATGAAGACGTTTCAGATGTATAATCATTAAAAAAACAAACATGTTTTCCTGGAAAAGACTAAATCAGATGTTACCTTCACTAGTTACAATTAATATTGAATGAATCAAGTATCTTTAAGCTTGTCTTTTAGCCCTGATGCTTGGTGGTCATGCATTGAGTATGCATTGATGGCTAGTGGTCAGCCCTTCAAAACCACCGGCCACTCGGAAACTCGAAGGGGCACGCAGCATCTTTTCTATGGCACTAAGTTGTTTTTTTTCCCTTTTGGTTTGTATCACTCGTACTTTGGTATGTTCCCATTCAGGTCAGTTCCCCAAATATTAATTATGTTCTGACTATCTGTGGAGCATCGTGTGGATTCTGGGATAGTGACACGATGTGCAGTAGGACGACTGCTTGAGACATTAGCTGTTAGAGTTACCACAAAGGCGGCTAATGACATCAAAGTCCCTCTCCCGTGGTGTGAAGTGAATAGGAACATGATGTTACTAATAACAGAATGCAATGTGTTCCTAGAATGAACATTCATTTGTTACAGCCAAACATTTTGTACTTTCTGTGCTTGCAATTGTTTTAAACTCAAATAAAATAGCAGATTAGAATAATATTTAAATAGCAGAATAGAATACGACACTAGGTGAATCTTTATGGTAAATACATAGAATTTTAAAAATATTATTGATTGGGAGTTAATCCATATATCATATCATTCCGTAGTTCAATCACATCAAGCAGGATTGTGCAATTGCTACCACAATCAGTTTCCAAACCTTCTCTTCCTTCCTGGACTCCTTGACTCCCTTTCACTCCCTGCCTCCCCCACGGTACTCCCCTCCCCCACCCAATACCTTTATTCTACTTGTGGTCCCTATAGGTTCATCAATCTTGAATTTCATATACCGAAAAACAGGAAAACTTGTAACACAACTTCAAGAGGGTGATCCCCAGTGACATAGCACCTCTGAGATAAAGTCTAATATGAACAAACAGAGCAAAAATACAGAAAATGTTGAAAAACAGATCAGGTTTAGCGTGTATCAGAAGGGGGCTCATCTGGCAGATTTTAACTGCTCTGGTCAGGTTTCTCCCTTTGATCTTCCGTGTTCATCTCTCCAAGCACTCTGCTTCGTAACCACTTTCCTCCCACCCTCTACTGTGGACAGAGGGAGATCACTGGCAGCTTATTTCCTCTGTAGTTCCCCCAAATGTATCTCGGGCTCCCACTCTCACCCATAGCCATCTGCAGACCAGATTCTCACAATTTAGGCTCTGGTACTAAATCCCTCCTTCAACTTCAGATTACATGCTTTACAATCCTTAGGTGACTGATGATGGTGTGCTTCTTCCACGTGGACTCACTTGGCGTTTCACTTAGATGGCTGCTTGATTGGAGAGAAGCCTTTATGACCCCCAAGACGATTTTCTCGGTTAGCTGGGCACCATCTCCTTTCTTGAAGGCATTTTGCACCCGTATTGTCTGTGTTCCGAGGGCGACTATCAAGCAGGTCCTTGACGTGAGAACTAATTGGTCTTAAGTTGGAGCTAAGAGTTAGTGAGAGCCCCAAACCCACTTCTAGATCTAAGTGTTTTGTTTGTTTGTTTATCTGCCTTTGGCTCCCTTTCAAATCCTCTGTTAATTTATGGCAGAGATCATCCCCCTGGGGCATAACGATCTTCTGTTAATATTGCCTTTAATTGGCCCCTGGTACTAAGGTCTTAAAGCCCCGTTGAGAGAGGGAAATTGGGCTAATGCCATATCAGAGTACACGAATTACACACTTGTACAAAAACAATCCTTTTGTGGCTAGACTCTATTTACACAAACAATGGGGGTTAAATTTGCAAAAAGAATTGTACTTTACAGGTACATTTACAATAATAATCTCTGAGAATGGCAGTCACTGGTTTGCCAGAACAATATGTATCTTATTACACCATATAGAACAGTGATGTAGCAAGACCATGTTTCCCCGCCTACCAACAGTCCAATAATCTTGGCACAGTTCTCTTCTGCTTCCTCAGACACCATGTATTTTATGAGTGAAGTCCTCAGGTTACAAGTGTGTCTGAGGTAGGGTCCAGTTCACCCAATGGAGTTTCCACATCGGAGCTCACTGCTGCAGCCTCTGCAGCATGCTGTGCACCTTAAAGACCCAGGATTCAGTGTCCCAGCCTGGGTGCTCAGAATGCACCCAGAATCCTGGGTCAATATTCAGTGCACACCACCAAAGACACTCCCAACCTAGGGCACCCCAAAACATTTTTAGTCCTTCTTCCCCGCAACTGGAGGTTTCCATAGCAACAGATAGTCATCGGTGTTTCCAGACGTGTTTGCTCCCTTTCCTCCTTCCCGACTTGTCCTGTCAGTGCCCCTCATCCCTCTGATAGGGCTGTCTGCCAGTCCAGGGGACCTCATCATAGAGTTACAGGACAGCCACTCAGTAGACAACATCCTCTTCCCTTCCCTTGACCTTTTGATCCCTGCTGATGTGAGGTGCCCTCTGGCAGTGACCTTAAAAGTACTTACCTAGAGTGGATGGTGGATGGTTCATTCGCCCTGGTCAGGCTCCCCACCAGGCTGTCTGACCCCCAGGCAGCAGGCTGGATGCCCTGCCAGCCCTACCTTGTGCCTGCTCTGCTGCTTTTCCTGCAGCAGTGGACTCATTGTGATTGACACACGTCACTCAGCACAGTACATACACTTTAGCACAAGTTGTTTCTTGTCTACTAAAATAAAGCTTACCAACAATGAGTCTTGAATATGCAGATTAATACCGTAAAGAACACCGATATTTCCTGTTCATTCTGGCCAGATGTCCAATCAATGGCTGAAGACTTTAATTAGGTGGAAATTAACCCCATCACTGCAATCTTCTATTTTGTGAATGTCAGTCACTCACTCACTCATTGTATTAGAGTCAATAAACCCTAAACCTTTAATCCTGACACATGAAAGTTTCGTTCTTATTTACTTACTTGCCCAAAGTCTGTCTTCCTGCTTGCTGACTGCCTTCAATATGGGCATACGGAGGCGTGGGTTCCGGCATCTTGTGGCTCAGCCTCGGTAGGGTTTCAGAATGTCCTGGCAGTGTGGAAAGAGAGGGGAAGGGTTGAAGTACTCTGCTCTCTTCACCCATCTTGGCCCCGAGGAGACACCAAACATTCACATTCCATGGGAATGAGGAAGCCACATGCCCCGACACTTACAAATCCTGTGTTTGGACATTGCAATCAGCATCCCTCCAGAGACTATTTTTCAGCAGAAATAGCAGAAGCCACAAAGCATGACTCCATCTTCATTGCTACTCAGTACATCTGATTGGCACTCAAATCACACTGGGAACTTAGCTGCAAGGGAATCTGAGGGAGGTCAATCTTTAACTGTCCTCCATTTCCTGGTAGCCTCCCAAGCAGGTTAGCACAGACGTAGATTTCTACAGGTGAGAGACTGCAGTTAAATGTTATTTTTCCAGACATTTCAGGAGGAAAATGAATGCAGCCTATGAATATTAATGAGACAATCCTAGCTAAATTATTTTTAAGAGGAAAACAAACACAGCAATACTTTTTTAAAAAATTAACTCAGGATTATGAATCAAGTGACACCCACTGAAAAATCTGTTACGTATATAGTGACACATAAAGCAATGCCCAAGTTAAAGCTAGAGACCAGTTGGGGCCTGGAGGGAGCCAGGGAATGACGGCAACGAAGGGTGCATGGGGCTGATGGCAAGTCAATGTTTCCCATGATTCAATTATGAGGGATATATTTATAATCAAGGAAAAGATAACTCTCCACATCTCGATAATGAGTGAGAAATTACTGTGAAAGGCTTGGTGAATTATGATAATAAACACAGCTGTTTTGATGCAGCTAATGCAGGTGTGCAGATTAGTGATGAAAACGACATGCAACACCTTCCCTTACTGAACGGCAAGAGTTCCCTCTTTGGGGGAAGTGGTTTTCATTGTATAACCGAGACGCTGTCCTTTAGTTACTTAGGACAGAGCAAACTGGACTCAGGCTGCTGTGTGTTGAGTACCTTCGTTAATCCGCATCCAACAAGGTTTATTAGAGCTTTCTCGTCAACTCCTCACCACAGCCCCGGAAGGCCAGTATCATTCACCACTGACACCTTTTGACAGATGAAGAAATCCAAGCCCAGAACGGATCAATAGTCTGTTCAAGGTCGTGAAGACAGTCTGATTCTGAGCCATGGCAAGCTCAAGTTTGCGTAGCGAGTGCTGCTGTTAGCTGTTGACGAATCGGTTACAAATCATCATGACGCTGCGTCCTGCGGTTGACGTGACGTCGCTGTGTTTGAGCCCATTGCGGCAGCCACTGAGCCGATCACCTCGTCGAAGGCCTCTCTTTGTCACTCTCTACTCACCAAACGCAGCCTTTCTTCAGGGAGTGGCCCCTTGATGGTATGTCCAAGCACGTGAGCTGAAAGCTCACCATTCTCCCTTCTAGGGAGGGTTCTGGCCGTGCTTCTCCCAACACAGATCCATCCGTGCTTCAGACAGTCCACGGTGTATCTAATATTCCCTGCCATCACCATTATGGAAAGGCATACGTCGTTTTCTGGTCTTCCTTACTCGTTTCCTAGCTTTTGCCGGTATTTAAAGTGATTGAAAATACCGTGGCTTGGGGTAAGGCGCCCCTTAGTCTGCCACAGCACGCAAGCCACTGTTGCACACCAAACTGACAGACAAGGGGCGCGGACGGCTAGTAACTGTGGTTTTCCTTGCCCAGCATCGTTTCCCCTGCTTGTGGTAAAAAGAACTTCAGTTTCTTTCCCCTGCCACGTGGTTTGTCCCAGGATGCATGCTACTCTCCATGGGACCATCCACAGCTGATCGGATGGTGGCTTTCCCCTGGACACAGTGGTCAGGAGAGTCGCGTGACACACTCACCACTTACCAGAGCAAATTGTAGGAAGGACTTGCTCTGAAGAAAGCCAAGAAAGGGATATTCTCGTTTCAGCTGGGCTAGAATTTTGAGGGCGAAAAGCAACAGTGACTGGCACTCTCTTACCTAAAGGAGAGAGTCTGGCTAAGAAGGGGGACAATTAATGGGGAAAGGGAAGTTGAGAAACTGGTCCCAATCGCATCTTGTAACCTTCTGTGTGTGGAAACGCTGGAAGTCAGAACATCCAGGCATTTTTTATTTTAGGCCGGTGAGGAAATGAATGCCTTTTCTTACTTAAGCTTATTTGAATTGGTATTCTTTGGTTTTGCAATGTGATTATTTGTGACTAATACACACTTCAAAGCCATGCTCTTTCCATTGCCTCACACGGTTTTAAATATCAGAAAAGTGGCAACCTTCACAAGTAAGTAAAAATATGATTTAACATTATAAAAGTTGTATACATAGCTTTAAGATTTATTCCCTACCTGAAAAATTAATTAAAATCATTTAGTAGTTTTTGCATAAAAATAATTAAATAATTTGCCATAAGATAAATGATTTTAGGATGTCCACAAATTCTATTGGAAATTTTCTCAAGTCGATCTATTATGCAATAATAACAGCTTATCTCCTAAAATTTTATTCTACATGCTTCCTTCATCACAAACTAGTAATAAATTATTTGATTTAATAGTCATTTTAACACCAAGAAAATAATCAGGTGCTAACTTATGGAACACATTTCTTTAAGATTATTCTTAGAAATTGTCTTTATTGGCAATTATAATTTTTCTCCATAGTCTGTGATTTGAGAACACAGACTAAGAATAAACTAAGGATCAGTATTTTGCAAATGGGGAAAGAGAGTCTAGATTCTTCTTATTCGGCCTAATGGTAAACAAGTCATCTATACCAGGCAGGCTGAGCTAGGACAGACACAATAGCCATGTCCAAGATCACGAAGACGGTGCAGGGCCAAGGCTGTGTTCTGGCTTTTATGTATAAGATCTCTATGAATTGGAGTCAACTTAATGGCAACTAATACTCATAAGCTAAGTGGCACTGAAGTTAAAAAAGGAAAAGTCCCAAATGGCAATGGGTTTCTTCTTCTGGCCTTACTACATGTCCAGTGTGAGTCAATGCGAACTCTGCTCCACACAGTCATTCGGATGGAGGCCCCACCAGCCCTTCGCTACAGCAGCTGGAAAACATAACGTCCTCATTAGGGGAGACAGAGGATGAAGAATTCCTACTTGTTGCTAAGTACTTATGCCAGAATTCGCATTCACCGTTTCTGTTCCCAGGCAGCAAAAACTAGACACACACTCCCAATTTAGCTGCAAAGGAGCAGAGAGAATCACACGTAATATTTGAGGAGCAGTCATTAAGCATCCAAGATTATATATGCATCGGATGAGATACATTTTTCTATTCTGTTTGCTTAATCAGACGTTTAAAAAACGAACTTTTATACCCATTAGGTAGGTTTCAGTTCATGTAGACATTAAGGTAGCCCATGACTCTAGACTCTGTGATTACATATCATCACCGCACTACACCTCAGTGGTGTGGTTTGATTTGTGCTCCTCCCTACAAATGCGTCACAATGTGTAACTTCCACGTCTATGGTTTTGAGCCCATGGAGAGATGCGTTCTCCGTTTCGTTCATGAAGCAGGGTTTGTGTAGAGTGTGTCTGTCCATCACCGGTTGTTGCTGTTTCATGTTGTCAGGGGCCATCTAGTCAGCTCTGACCCACAGCGGCCCCGTGTGGACAACTGACAGAAATGCCGTTGGGTCCGGCACCATCCTCACCGTCAGTCCCACCTTGAGCTCTTCGTTTGGTGCCCTGGAGTAGGTGCTGACTCCCAGCAAGCCTGTGTACAATAGAAAGAAGCCCTTCCAGGTCCCGTGTCACCCTCACCATCGTCCTTAGGTCTGAGCTCATTGAGTCAGTCACGTTCAAAATACAAAAGGAACAGGCAGAGACGAGAGAGGATAAAAACCAAGTCACACGGAGATCTCCAAGGAATGAGAAGACAAGGACCTTCCTTCACAGCCAACAGAGAGGACGACGCCTTCCTGCAGAGTTGGAACCCTGAATTCGGACTTCCAGCTCCCAAAAATGTACAAAGATAGTATTATTTGGTTTGTTAGAGCCGTGAAACTCATTGCCCTTGAGTCAGCACTGACTCGTGGTGACTCTGTAGGACAGGGTAGACTGCTCCTGTGGGTTTCCACGACTGGAACTGTCCACGGAGTAGAAAGTCCAGCCGTTCTCCTTAGGAGCAACTGGCGGTTTCCAACTTCACATTTGCGGATTGTACACCTGACACGGACCCCTGCACCACCAGGGATCCCATGAAAGCCCCTGGCTGGTGGGGTCTCGTTCAGAGCAGCTCTAGAGAAGTAAGAACATCCATTTAAACCATTCAAGTAACTAGAACTTGATCAGTGCTTAAAGCAGCCCGTGCCTCTCCTCTTCTTAAGAGCACCGAGAGCAGCGCCTCGCAACCTGGGGGTCGAACGACCCTTTCACAGGGTTGCCTGACTCATCACAGTAGCAAAATTACAGTTATGAAGGAGCAACGAAAATAATGTTATGGTTGGGGGTCACCACAACATGAGGAACTGTATTAAAGGGTCGCGGCATTAGGAATGTTGAGAACCACTGACCTAGATGGACCTGTTTGGTGAACTTTTCCATAATTGATATGACGAAAATGAAATTTCCAGACATGAAGAGTGATTGGAGAATTCTATGTTGCATTTTTACAGAGCTATGCATGACAGGCATTTATAATTGTTAAGTAGTCTAAACTGTTAGTTCTGGTTTAAGTTTTGCCAGCAGTTTCATAGGAACGATATTGTCCCTTGGGAGTGCTTTGGAAATTTTTAGTCATATTTGTTTAATCTTTCTTTGTTTGGGTCTGCTAAAATAATTGGAGCCTCGCTAGCATGTAGTAGGTAAGAGTTCTGCATCCCCTGACATTCTCAAGACCCACCCAACATGTATGCTTATCATCTTCTTAGATAAGAGCCAAACGACGCTTTACGTATTAACAAACGTTTTTGGTGGGGGTCAGGGGAGGTGAAGATTTGAACTTTAATTTTCAATAGACTTTCCAAGACTGCAGCTACAGTATAAATGGAGGATAGGTTGCGCTTAGTTTTACTGAGAGTCTAACTAGAAATTTTCTGTTTCAGAAATTCATATCATGCATGGAAACCATAACTCATTATATTTGCATTCATGGTGATTCTTCACACACATGTATATGCATGCATCTTATAACATGTCACCTAATTATTACCTAATGTAAAATACATATTATTTTACTATAAATTACTTTCTTTTAGTCCCCTTTTAATATCCTTAGAACACTGACTGCTTTTTGTTTGGTGGCACTTTGTTAATTACATGGTGGATCAGTAATGAGAAGAAGAGAGAAAAAAGCAGTGGCTCTCAGGTCATTCTGCTATTCTGACTCATGCTGAGCTGGTGTTGGTGAGAGTATAAACGTGTCCCCTAGGCTTTTCGATGGCGACTTTTTCCACAGTACTTCACCATACCTTCCTTCTGAGGTATCAGTGGGTCGACTTAAAGGTCCAACCTTTCTATTAGCAGCTTAGAATATTAACATTTTCACCACCCAGGAATGCCTTATCAATAATACCAAACCCCAAACCAAGCCTACAGCCATCCAGTCAATTCTGATTCATAGTTACCCTATGCAGGGTTTCTGAAAAGCTCAATCTTCCCAGGAGCACATGCCCTTGTCTTTAGCCTGAGGATTAGCTGGTGGGTTTGAACCTACTAATGCATAGCCCATGGCATCAGGACTCCTTGGTTCCATAATAGTCTCCATGAATTTTATTTTCATGGAGAATTATAGATATTGCTATAAATGGAGGGATTGGATCTAATACGGTTAAAATCTGATGTGTTCAGTTATGCAATACGGAGTAATGTTTAAATGCAGGTAGGGTAGAGTTACATAGCTCTGAGCTGAGACTTGCTCTATGAGGGGAATACTATCGGTTGTGTTAGTTACTACAAAGGTGAAGTGAGATAAAGTTAGAAGTTGAGTGTGCTGCCTGTTCTATAGAAAGCAGTAGGGAGAGTTTCCAGTTATGTTGAAGTTATCATTATTGGAAAAGCTTAAAGCTCAACATTCAACGTAAAGAAGTTAGAGCCTCACTATCTTAGAGATGTTACCTAATCACGTCAAAATGGCTACCTTCTCTCCCGTCTCTTTCTCTTGGGGAGGGGGTGGGTGGGAATCTGCGTTCTAAAATTCTAACTAAACCATGTCAGGTCAACTACTGCAGTAGAAGTTCTGCTGTATTCAGATAAACGTCTATGCCAGTATCTCTAGCACTTCATTTTCCTTTCCTTTTTTAAAAAATGGTTGCTTTATTGGTGCACAAGCTCTGAACTAGCAGTGCATCACCCGGTTTCCTGTCTCAGTGGGTGTGAAAGGATGACTGCTGTCACTTATCCTTCTTTATCGGTTGGAAATGTGCTTCTCCTGATTGGCTTTTAGATGCAATATAATAAATAAAACATGCCTCATGAGGTTGCAGTCCAGACTAAACAGAATGATTTTCTTTAGAACTTTCCAGTTTCCTAAGTGTAGTTTCAGAGTCTGTCTGCTAATGCCAAAAAACAAAACAAAGCAAAAAAAACCACCCTGCCAACTCCAACCTGGGATATTTACAGACTTGAGACACACGGCCTGCTAAACTTTGGGGTTCCTTCTGGCCATCTAAAAGTACATGTGATACTGCGTAACCCAAAGAGTAGGTCTCTGTGTAAATAATGGATGGTAGTTAATTAGTTCTAACATCTCAACACTGGTTCATCAATTATAGCAAAAGTGCTACATAAGAGCAAGATGCTGATAGTGTTGTTGTTAGGTGTCATCTAGCCAGTACCAACTCACAATGACATTATGCACAACAGAACTAAACACTGCCTGAGCTGCACGAGCTTCACACTTGTTGCCATGTGTGAGCCCATTGTTGCAGTCACTGTGTCAGTCTATCTCGTTGAGGGGCTTCCTCATTTTTCAGTGACCTTCCACTTCACCATGAATGATGTCCTTCCCCAGGGATGAATCATCCTGTTGACATGCTCAACTTACTCGAGACAAAGTCTTGCCATTCTTGCTTCTAAGGAGAATTCTGGCAGCCCTTCCACTATACCAAGCATGATGTCTTTCTGAAGGGCCTGATCTGTCCTGATGTGTCCCAAGTATGTGAAGGGGAGTGGCTTGGCACAGCGACTGCAGTAATGGGCTTAGACATAGGAACGATTGGGAGGGTAGCACAGCACCGGGCAATCCTTCGTTCTGCTGTACACCGGGGTGCTGTACCTCACTTGACAGCACCGAACAACAAGAAGAAAGTGTCAAACGTGGTTTCATTGTCATCACAAAACTAAAATCGGTCTACTTTGATTTATTTGACTTAAATTTTTTTTCCCATCCAAACTTTAATGGACTGAAAAATCGAAAGGAGGAAGAGAGGAGTCTGACTTCCTGGAGGGGGATTATGGAGCTCACTTTTCTTCCAACCTGAAAGCTGCCCCATTGTCCCTATCAACTCCAACAAGACCGTAATCTGAAGTTTTTCAGCTTCATCTCCATCAGCATTTACATTGATCAGCTTGCTGCAGTTTACTTCAGTAAAAGACGTGGCAGCTGGCATCCACAGAGATCGGAACCCGAAGAAATTCTATGGTGCGGCTCTACTCTGTCTTACAGGGTCTCTGTACGTCAGAACTGAGGCTTTCTCCTTCCATAAAGAATTGCAGTCTCAAAAATCCACAAGGTTAGCTCTGCTCTGTCCTACAGGGTCACTGTGAGTCAGACTGACTAGTTGACTACGTGAATGAGTGAGTGACAAGTCAAAACTGACTCCCTAGTGATGGTTTGGGTTTGAAGTATTTTGTAAGTGGCATCACGATTCAGCTGCCTTTTCCTGGTTAACCAGCAGTGAGCGAGCGAGCACACGGCCTGACAGTCAGACATGAAGGTGTGATTGCGCCCACACCTATGCTCCCAATAACTTTTAATTCATTCACATCCGGCAAAGACCTGGGGAAGAGAGGACATGAGACTCATTCACTGGGCACACGGGGCCTTCTCGTATTATATACATGATGCTATTCTACCTGCTGGGGCAACCACAGTGAAAAGCAAAACAAGACAAAATCTTTATAGTTTATTGTCCTATAGAAGATCAACAATAAACAAAATATAATTATAGAAGCATCTAGTAAACAAAATTATAGAAATGTGAAGTATTGTTTCTCAATATGTCCTTATCTTGATCTATATACTCTGTACAGTGTTTCCTTCCCCTGAAGAAATCTACTTTTATTGAGTTATACTGAGTCACAGTGGAAGGTTTGACATCCTTGAAGAACTAAAATTTTGTTCCTTTTAAGTGGTCTTTAAGTTTGGGGAACAAAAAGAAGTCTGAAGGGGAAGATCAGGGCTGTGGCATGGAGGAGGTGAGGTTTCCCAGGGGAGTCTTGTAGGACAACCCTTGCTGCCTCCAAGAATAAGCAGGTCCTTGGTCACATTGGGGAAGGAAAATCCTTGCTGGGATTTTCCTGGCCTTGGCAGTTATCAAGGCAGTTTTCAATTTCTCAAGCCTTCTTCCTGATGAGCTCTATAATAGGCCTCTGTCCTTTGAGAAAACCAATCAGGTTTATATTGTCACTGAGTCAATTCTAGCTCATAATGAACCAATTGAGCAGAGTAGAGCGAATCCATAGGGTTTCCCAGGCCATAACTCTATAGAAGCAGACTGCTGCGTCTTTCTCCCATGGTGGGGTCGGTGGGTTTGAACCCCTGGTGTTTCCAGTTAGCACCCCAACCTTGAACCCACTGTCCCTCCAGGGTTCCTTCTATCAAGGTTACTCCTTGGGAATCTTAAAAACAGTCAGCTTAACCTTCTGAGTAGACCTGTTGGCCTTGAATTTAATTGTTCGGCAGTCCCTTCGAAGATATTGTTTTGAGTGGACTTTAATCTTGGGGTCAGATTGGTAAATCCAAAACTCATCCCCAGTTCTGGTTTGGTTCATGAAACTCTTCATTCACTTTTGTCTCACTTAAAAGACTGGTGGAAAGATCAGGTCTTTGATCTAGCTGATCTTTGTGCAACACTTTGGCAACTATCAAGTCAGAAACTTCCGAGGCCAAGATGTTCGCTTAAAATTAAAATGCCTACTTCTAGGAGTTGCTGATTTCAGTAGCTGCTGCATCAGTGGTAACTCCACAGTCTCTTCTCAACAGCCCTGGGCATTAGTCACAGGTCTTAGTTGTCTTCTTTTTCTTGGCTCATCTTTAAAGTCTTTCTGATCTTCCTTAAAACACCTGCTTCATCTAATGACTATTGTTGTATGTGGAGCAGCAGTCCCTAAAATTTGTGATAAAATTCAATGGTTTGGGAAGATATCCACTTGAATTTTGTTAAAATTTTGTTATCAGCCTTGATTTCAAAATTGGTTCCCCATCCCCCACCCTTACCTCATGGGACAAATACATCCTTTCCTACCCTCCCTCTCCCCCCGAAGGCCTCCTAAGGAAACAAGTTTTAGCTGGACAAAAAACATGCATGCATGAGTGGAATGCTAGCAACAATACTTTCCCACTTGCCCTCATTTTGTATTCCATTAGAAGGTGGCCTGCGCGGACAGACACAGGCAGAGTTCTGTGAGTGCCGGAGAACAGGTTTCAATTTGAAGAGGATGGACAGGGGGATGTCACTGCATAGGGGGCATTGGAGAACGGACTTGAAGGAGCTGAGGGAGCGCAGATCCAGGGGAGAGCATTGTGGGTTGTTGTGATGGTTAGGTGCTCTCGATGCATAGCGATCCTAAGTAGAACAAATGAAATGCCACCTGTACTGCACTATCCTCATAATGGTTCTTACGGCAAACCCAGTGTTGGAGCCACTGTGCCAGGACATCTTGTGGAGGGCCTTCCTCGCCTCAGGGCCCCTAAGTTACCAAACACGATGCCCTTCTCCAGGCACTGGTGTCTGCAGACAGTATCTTTAAAGTAAGATGATTTTGCCATCCTTGTCTCTTCGGAGCAGTCTGGCAAATCTTCCAAGGCAGATTTGTTTGTCCTTCCAGCGGTCCGTGACACGTTCAGTATTCTTCACCAGCACCGTATTAAAACACATTTGCTTTTCTTCTGTCTTCCTTTCTTATTCAATGTCCAACTTTCACATGCATATGAGGCAATTGGAGAATACTGTGGCATGGGTCAGGTGCACTTTGGTCCTCAAAGTAACCTCCTTGCTTTTCAACACTTTAACAAGGTCTGTGCAGTTGATTTGTCCAATGCAATGCCTCGCTCGGCCTCTTGACTGCTGCTTCCCTGAGCACTGGTGGATCCAAGCCAGATGAAAGCCTGGGCAGGGTCAATCTTTCCTCCATGATCATGTAGGCCAAGGGGAGTTTCCATGGAAAGACCTTCGAGCGAGAATGGGACTGGTTACTTTGGAAAAGAAGGACCCTAGTGTGGCTCTTGTTGCCTTTGTTCACAAAGAGGCTGTTTTGACCCCTCTTCCAGCATTGATAGACTTGTGCTTTTTAAGAATAGTGGTAGGCAGAAAGTGGGGGGTGAAGGGACACATCGGACAGTGTAAGATAAGACAAAATAATAATTTATAAATTATCAAGGGTTCATGAGGGAGGGGGCGTGGAGGGAGGGGAGAAAATGAGGAGCTGATGCCAAGGGCTTAATGGAGAGCAAATGTTTTGAGAATGATGAGGACAATGAATGTAAAAATGTGCTTTACACATCTGATATATGTTTGGATTGCGATAAGAGTTCTATGAGCCCCCAATAAAATGATTTAAAAAAAAGGATAGTGTTAGGCTAATAGAAAACTTGTGAAAAAAGCACAGAGGAACCCATTCACGATGTTTCTCCTATAATTCAAGTCCTTTAATCGTATGGTACCTTTGCTACAATTGATAAATCAATATTGATCCATAATTGGTACCTAAAATCCATAATTTTCATTAGAGTTCACGCTTTGACTGTACAGTGCTATGGGTTGTGACAAATGCATGATGTCATGTGTCCCCCAGGACAGGACCATCCAATAGTGTTCCACTAGTCTACATTGCAGAGCTCTGGTCAGACAGGAGTGACATGATCCAAATTAAGTTCTGAATGGATCGCTCTGAGGTGAGATTGGCCTGCAGGGAACAAGGACCAAAGCCGTCTATATAAGAGACCAGTGCAATAATTCAAGTGGGAGATGGTGGTGACTTAGGATTCTGGACGTATTTGGATAGTAGAGGCAACAAGATTTCCCATTCAAGGTTCCAGAATGACTCTGTGGTTTTGAGGCTGGACTCTGAGGCATGTAGGTTGGTTGTGAAACGGAATAATATCAAATTCACAGTTAAATGAATACTGTTCCTGAAATCTGTTTGGCATTGTAGGCACAAACTAAGAACATTCCATTATCTCCATAAACTTCGAAGTCACTTTGAACTATCTCTGAGTCCAAAGCCCAGCATCTGCACAAAGCAGTTTTCCATGCTAGCCAAGAAAGGTTGCAATCCACAGGATTTGAATTCCATAGAAGTGAGCTGAGGCAGAAATGGGCTTACCCTCAAAGGTCTTTGCTGTCTTAATGACTTCACCCTAAGGGGCACATTTGAGTCCACATGTTCTGTTTGTGTAAAAAAAAGCAGAGGCAGCCATTCAGGTTTTCAATCAATAACAGGTGCAGGAGAGAGTTTACTCTTCACTGTTACTGTGAGGAATTGGTACACAGCTCCTGGCTCTCAGAATCTGGAAATGAGATGCTTGGGAGGCTTGCCTACAACCTCAAGGGATAAAGCAAATGTTGCTGCATGGGTTAAAGGTTACTGGCCTGATGGAAGTTAGTATCTTTCCATATTATCATAAGCAGTAGTTAAATCTTAAGAGAATTTCCTTGTCAACAACAGGTGAAAGAAACAAAAGATTATGCACCTTGAAATATTACAGGTGAATGTCATGCTTCACATGTGGAATGTGGAGTTTTCATTCTCATAAAATTCAGATTTCTGGGTCCCATGAAGTTTGAGGTGTGTTAGTCTGAGTAGAACAGAGAAACAAAATTCATAGACACTCATGTGTATAAGAAAGAGTTTCATATAAAAGAGCAATGGTATATTGAATAAATATCCCAGCCCAGTCCAGATAAAATCCATAAGTCTGATATAAGCCCATATGGCCAAGACTAATCTATAAATTCCTTTTTAGACTTATGAAACACATGCAATGATGCTAAATTCAGGAAGATCACAGGCCAGTGGATGGAAAGTCTTGTGGATCTGCAGTGGTGTAAGCATCACGGCACTGGCAGGGGTCTCCACTTGGCTCCTCCAGCTCCAGGGCTCTGGCTGCATCAGGATAGCTCTATCAGGTTCGTCATCAGTAACGTCTCACAGAGAATTAGCATGTGTCCTGCCTCCAATGAGCTATTTAGCTCCACCCCTTCCCTCTTAAGTCTCAAATTGACAACAGATATGTAGCTACCACATGAGGTCACCCACCTGTCTTAGTCTGAGTTTTCTAGAGAAGCCAAACACAATGAATTGTATATGTATATGTGTATGTGTATGTATATGTATATATAGTTAGGTTATCATTGTTAGGTGTTGTCAAGATGGGTCCAACTCACAGTGGCCCCGTGTACAACAAAACAAAATATCGCCTAGGCCTGTACCAGCCACACAACCGTTGTTACTGTACCAGCGACACAATCATGGTTAAGTTTGAGCTTACTACTGTAGTCGTTGTATCAATCCATATCCTGGAAGTTTTCCCTTTTTTACTTAATCATATGTTCGAAGCACATGGAATGAAGTCTCATCATCTTCTCTGCTAAAGAACAGCCCAAGACAGATTTGCTCATTCTTCTGGCAATTCATAGGACTTTAGTATTTTTTGCCAATACTATAATTCAAATACATCACCTCTTTCTGATCTTCCTTACTCATTGTACAACTTTCACAAGTAGATAAGGCAATTTAAGATATCACGGTCTGGACCAGACACATCTTAGTCCTCGGTTCATTGCTTTTCAATATTTTAAAGAGGATTTGTGCAGTAGGGTTGCCTGATGTGTTAGGTCCCTTGGTTTCTTGACTGCTCCTTCTATGAGCATTGGTTGTGGATCCAAGCAAAATGAAATCTTTGAAAATGCTATTTTTTTCTCCATCTATCATGCTGTTTTCTATTGGCCCAGTTATAAAGAATTTTTCCCCCTTTACATTGAGTAGCAATCCCTACTGAAGGCTGTAGTCTTGGATTTTCATCAGTAAGTGCTTCAAGTCCTCTTTGCTTTCAACAAGCAAGGTTGGGTCACCCATGTATGGCAGATTGTTCATGAGCCTTCCCTTAATCCTGATGCACATCCTTCTTCATATAGTTCAGTGTCTCTGATAATTTGCTCATCAAATTATGTGTAGAAAGGATATAACCCTAATCCACAGCTTTCCTAAATCGAAGTCATTCAGTATTCCCTTGTTCAGTTTGAATAACTACTTCTTGGTCTATGTACAGCGTGATCACAATGAAGTGTTTTGGAATTCTCGTTTTTCAAAATATTAGCCATTTTGGGGGGATCCGCACAATCAATTGTCACTGAATCGTCATTAAAACACAAATAACCACCTCTCTGATATTCTCTGCTTCTAGTCAAGGTCCATTTGACATCAGCAATGATATCCCTCTTTCTACATCCTCTTCTAAATTCAACTTGAATTTCTGGCACCTGCTTGTTGCTATACTGCTGTACTATTTCAAAATTATCTTCAACAAAAATGTACTCGAAGATAATATTAATGGTTTTGTTCAATAATTCCCACATTCTGTTGGGTCTCCTTTCTCTGGAATGGGAACAAGTTTGGATCTATTTCAGTTGGCTTGCCAGGGAACTATCTTCCAATTTGTTTGGGACAGCTTTTAGCACTACTTCAGTTATCGAAACATTTCAATTGGTATTCTATCAATAACTAGAAATGTGTTTTGTTTCTTTGCCAATACTTTCGGTGCAGCTTGGCCTTCTATTGATGCGGTTTTTGATCATATGCTTTCTCTTGAAAAGGCTGAATGTGAACAATTCTGTTACGTTGACTCTATGTATTCCTTCCATTTTCTTTTGCTGCTCCCTGTATATTTTAGCATTTCCCCCCTAATTGTACTGTTGCTTGGTGCCATTGGGTCAGTCCCGATGCATAGCCACGCCCTGCACAACAGAGGAGAGCTTGCCTTGTCCTGAGCTATTCTCACAGCATTGTTATGTGTGAGCCCAGTGTTGTCGCCGGGTGTCAATCCATCTCCTTGAGGGGCTTTCTCTTTATTTTTTCACTGCTCTTCCACTCTACCAAGCATGACGTCTTCTTCAAGGACAATATGTCCAAAATATTTGAGATGCTATCTCGCCAGTCTCACGTTCAAGGAGCAGGGTGACTACTTCTTCCCAAACAGATGTGTTTCTTCTTCTGGCAGTCTATGATACCTTGATGTTCTCGTCTGCTCTTCAATTTCACGGTCCAACGTTCACAGGCACATGAGTCCATTGAAAACACCAAGGCTGGGCCAGTTCCGCCTTAGTGCTCAGAGTGACACCGTTGCTCATCAACATTTTAGGGGGGTCTTGTGCAGCCGATTTTCCCAAGGCAATATTCCATTTGATTGTTAACTGTAGCTTTCATGCATGTTGATTGTGGATCGAAGCAAAAAGAATTTCTTAACCCCTCTGATCCTTTTCTGTTAAGGCCAGTTATGAGGCTTGGTGTTTTCTTTGCATTAAATTCCAATCTGTATTGAAGGCTGCAGCTGATGTTCATCAGCAAGTGCTTAGTAACCTCCGTGCCTTCAGGTTGTTGATCATCCTTCCTTCCAATCCTGATGTCCAGTTCTCCTAAGAGTTACAGTGATAGAAGGGGAAAGGTGCTTATGTTTGCTGAACCGAACATCAAACCAAGAGCTTTCTATCTACCATTTAATTTAATCCTGTTCCCAGTTATACTGTAACTTATATATTATTAGTCCCTGTTTACTAATGAACAATCTGAGATTTAGAGAAGTTCAGTAATTTGCTCAAGCATGATGTCTGTGATTTCAAGTCCTCTTTGCATTTCACTACACTTTTTCCTCAAGGAGATTACAGATCAGGTAAGCTTGGGGAGGCAGATACAAATACTGAAAATATAAGAGACCACCCAAGAAGAGTGGTGAGAAGTTCAAGCAATATGTTATGGGAAATCAGAGCCTAGGCTTGAGGCAGATAGCCTAAATTCCAATCCTTTTTCTGTCACAGCCTGACTATTGCCCTTGGGAAAGCTGTTTAATGTGGCTGCACTTTGGTTTTCTCATTTATGAAATGGTAATGATAATAGTCCTTATAAGGAGCACTTGAGGTTTAATTGTTATATGTTGGGCTGCTAACCACAAAATCAGCATTTTGAAACTACCAGTCACTCCTTAGGAAAAAGATAAGGCTTTCTACTCCTTTTTAGAGCTATTGTCTCAGAAACTCATAGGGGCAGTTCTTCCCTGCCCTATAGAGTTACTATGAGTAGGAATTGACTTGATGGGGGTGAGTTTTCTTGTTTTTAACTCAAAAGATTATTATAATTAAGTGAATATATTAATATTAATTAATATGTTATATTATATATTAAGTACTGTGACACATTGAAGTTACAATGTAATGAAGGAAGAACAAACAAATATGTCTTAGAATAAGTACAGCCAGACTACTCCTTAGAAGCAAGGATGATTAAACTTCATCTCATGTGCTTTGGACATAGTAATAGGAGAGACCAGTCCCTGGAAATCACATCATGCTTGGTCATGCAGAGGGTCATTGAAAAAGAGGAAGATCTTCCAGGAGATGGATTGATACACTAACTACAACAATGGGCTCAAACATAACAACAATTGTGAAAGTGGTACAGGAAGAGGCAGTGTTTCATTCTGTTGTATGTAGGATCTCTATGACTTGGAACTGACTCAACTTGTACCTAACAACAACAACGATCATAAAAGTAGGTAAGTAAGACATGCGTAAGACAGTCTGCCTGTTACTGCTGGCGATGATGATGATGCTCAGCAAGTGCTTCAAAGAAGAGATTGTCATTGTAAGAATGAGGGCCATTTGGACAGGTAACAATTCAGGGAAAACACTCAACGATAGTGAGACAGGACAAGAGAATGAAGAAGGACCTAATTCCATTAGCAACAGGTATTGAGATGATTAAAGACATGGAAACTGGCGCATTCCAGAGGAACAGCATTGGTGGAGCTGGCTGGTGTGTAGTCCAACAGTTGTCAGTAGGAGTGGGGTGCAAACAGAGTTATAGGGGTATGTTGTCAGACTACAGCTGCAGACCCAAAGGTGACGATTTGGCCCCTCTCCAAATGAGCAAGTCCCATTCCCAAGTCCAGTGATAAAGCAGACATAAGAGGAGGTAGGAAAGCCGATCCTAATCTTAGCTACCAAGTTAAGATTTGGTGTGGCCTTATTTCCTGTACACAAGGGGAAGTTGCTGAAGCATTCTCAGAGGGAAGTATTATCAGAGATATTCCCACATCTGACAAAATGCACAATAATTCCAAAACATCATCACCTGCCCCCACATTAAAATAAGAAGAAAAAAAAAGTCACTGGCATTGAGTAAAGGCTGACTCATAGTGACCCCTGTAAGTTTCTGAGACTATAACCATTTATAGGAGTAGAAAGCCCAGTCTTTCTCCCAAGTAGTGGGTGGTGGCTTCAAACTGCTGACCATGCAGATCACAGCTCCAATACATAATAACCACTACACTACCAGGGCTCCTATATTACACAGTTTATTGTTAGTGTTAATTGCTGTCAACTATGTTCTGAGTCACAGTGATACTATTGTTACAGAGCACATCTGCTCCCAGGGGTGTCTTGGCTATAGTCTTCATGGAAGCAGATCACCTTTTCTTCTGTGGATCGATTCGATAGGTTTGAACTGCCAACTTTTATATTAGCAGTCAAGTACAAACTGCAGTCACATCTAGGAACCTTTTACACTATAGCACCAGCCAAACAATTGAACAAAAAAGCCATTTTGTTTCTTGCATCTGCCACAGAAAATGGATAAGAAGGTAGGCAAAAACAGATGATGGAAACTGTACATATTCAAGGGCAAGAAAGGCCTGTGGTGCAAAGCAGAGCTGAGAATGCAGTCACGGCACATGTCCTCAATGCCAGTGACTCGTCACGGTTTCCGGAAGCGGACAGTCCCCCTTCCTACTCTAAAAAGGCGAAATGTTTTGGGTCCTCTAAACAAAAAGCTGGGAAAGTAAAATTCTCAATCATCAAGAACTACTAAGATGCAATTGGTCCCTTGAAGCGCTGTGTTCTCTTCTAAGATGAGGAAACAGATCGGATCTACGTTTGGAGTGATTGAAGGGTCCCGCTTCACAACTGCATGATCAACATGCTCAGATGAACATTACACAAAGCCTTATAGGCCAGGGAGACAGCAGTTTCCATGTCTTTACTCATTCTAATACCCACGTTTGAGTTTAAATTAGTGAGTTTAGTCTTGGAAGGCTTCCAGGGAGAAGGTGCAGTTTTAGCTCATTCAATGGTAATTTCCGGGGATGCTTCCATCTTCAGGCTTTGCTGGATCCAGGAGTTCAAATGATGTCACCAGAACTCTGATGTTTCATCAGTTTTAATCTTCATGTAGGTTCTAATTCTTTTTTCTGTGTTATAGGAAAGATTGCTACCCATTTAATAATCTCAGTGGAGTATTTCTCTGTGGCAATAACAGCATATACAACTGAAAGAGATCTCTTACTTGTTCTGCTTCAGTCATTCCTAAGCCTGAGGATGGGATATGTGATTGGTCAATTATGCGTAATGAGTCCTAGAAATTCATAGGATTATTGGAGGGAGGTTCCCCAAAGGAAAGAATATTGCTCAGAAAAAAACAACATAAGCCTGCCACAGAGTGTACTGTAGGCCTAGGAAGCCATGAAAGAGATAGAGAACAGAAACTGGTACTTTTTCACATATTGAAATGCTAGACATAAGACTAGAGCATATTTAAGTAAGCTAATTCACTCTATAAGTACAATTTTTCCAATAATGGTTTTAAGCCTTTGGTGTTCAAATATCAGCATAATTTTTAGCAGCAATACTTCTTTCCTCCTAAAAGGTTATCTTAACTAGCTCCCTTTCCCACCCCCGAAGGGATCTTGGACTCAAGCAGCACAGCAAAGCAGGCCTCCAAGGAGCCTCAAGCTCTAGCGACATGATCCACAGATTGGCTCGCCCCACAGGTAGTGCAGCACACATGGCTGAGGCAAAGAACTAGCTCAAGCAGCAGCACACTGGCCCGAGTGATTGGATGCCGGCTGGAAAGTATTTATCTAGGTCACCGTTCAATCAAGCTGCAACCTGATTAAACTCCACCCACGTTTCTCTTTGGAGGCATAATTGGCACTATAAAACTATCACAACTACTAAATGCAGACATGTAGCAATGACTAATCTAAGCCTCACTGCTTGATAGTCACATTTTGATTTAGAAATCTTATCTCATTTAATCTTTATAATACCCCTATAACTCCAGACTACTGCCACAGAGTCAATTCTTACTCTTATGGACCCTGAAAAGGGGTTTCCAAGATGGTGGGAGCAGTTAGCCTCATTTGAACCATTAGCCTTAGCAGTCTGATATCTAGCCCACAGCACCACCAGGGTTGTTTTATGAAAACCTATACGATAGGCCCTATTATCATCATTTTACACATAAGGTGACTGACCCTTAGAGATTTCATTGACTTCCAAGATATTTACCAACTTGTGTCAATGCCCCAAATAGTAAGTGGCCAAGGTAAATAAATGGGTTTCACTTGTAGTTGGATTTAAGGAAAGATTTATTGGAAGTGAGAGTTATCTAAAGATAGATCTAGCTACTAACTCAGGATTCCTTAAACACCATTGCCCTTGGGGATGTTTGGATTTTCCTTGAATGATGGGCACCCCCTCATTTCCTGATTTGGCTCTAGGAAGAATTCACCTGGAACAAAGAACAGGGAGCATGTTGTCCAGTCCTCCCCCCCTTATGGTGCCTACTCTGTGCGGAGCCTGCCTCCCTCCTTCAGAGCCCCTGAAATGACATCTATTTGTTTACTCTCTGTGCTTCTTTTTCTAAAACAGCTTTATTGGCACTTCACCCACATATCACACAATTCAACAGTTCAGTCATATCAAGACGAGTTGTTCAATCATTACCACAATCAATTCCAGAGCATTTCTTCTTCCTTGTACTCACTACTATTAGTATAATTATCTTTCAATTATACACACTGTTATTCATGTAATTTTCCCCTAATGGTGGCCAAAACATACACAACAACTTCTAAGGTATAATTCAGTGTCATTGATTATGCTCTTTGTGTTGTACAGCCATTATTGGTATCCTTTTCCAAATTATTCCACCACCATTAGCATAAACGTAATGCTCCTAAGCCAAAATTCTTCCTCCTTCACCCATGGTAACCAGTGGTCAGTTTGGTTTCTTTCTGTTTTTAGTAGTTTTCTTGAAATGATGTTCACATATCATGCACATCTATGGTCAAATCTCTTTTTAAAAGAGTTTCATATACATCATCACAATCAGGTCCAATGCTCCCTCTAGCATTCATGGCTTGCTTCCCAACTCCCTTCACTCTCCCCCCCCCCATTTCTGATAAACCACTAGATCAGTTATTGTCTCCATGCATCTACTCCGCCTGTGCTTCATTAACTGGGAAACCTAACAGAAACAATTAAAAATACAACTAGAAAAAATAAAATAAAATATAAAAATGAAGAGTAAGAAAGAAAAGACCACCAACAATATTTTAAAAACCAATTTCTGTCATGAAACAAGTGAGAAATACTTGAGCCTAGAGCAAATTCAGATTGAGTTAATAGGGAGGTCAGCCAGCCAGGTATATTATACCATTGTGCAATCCACCATAATCAAGTTTACAATAATTTCCATCTGATAGTAAAGCTATTTGAGTCCCTAGCCCGAGGGGATCTGCTAGGGGATTTATCTGACTTGATACTCTGGAGATGGGTCTGGGGCCTCCACTCTCCTCCCCAGTCTTCTACAAATTGAGCATTCACAATTTAAGCTCTGAAACCTTCCTCTGCATCGTGTTTGGATTATGTTTTCGTCATCTTTGAATCGCACAGACTACTGTGCTTCTTTCACGTGGGCTTAGTTGACACCTCTCTTAGATGGCTGCTCATGTGAACGCAAGCCTTAAGACCCAGAAACTATTCCAGTTGATAGCCAGTCACCATCTGCTTTCTTCACCACACTTTACTGTAGCACTCTTCATGCAGGTGAGCATTGAGCAGGGCCAACTGTTATAAGAACTAACTGCTCTTGGATTTGGGGTAGAATTAAGTGGGAGCCCAGAATCCATCTGCTTGTCCATAGGTTATGGACAGCCCTACTTCACTCTGGCGGTCTTATTATGACAAAAACAAAACAAAAGTCAACAAGAACATTAAGACAAAGAAACAAACCCCCAAACCAAAGAGCAAAACAAAAACAAACAAAAAAAAAACGTATCAAGCATCACCTTGGGGTATAAGGTAACATCAATAACATCAATACTGTATCCAATGGTATAGAACTTAAGGTACTATTGACATGAGGAGTTTAGATGAGTGTAGTCCAACTGCCAGCTGCAGTCCATGTGCTGTTGCTCCACACAGGTTGATTTCTATATTGATTGAGCTGTTTACACTGAGCATGGAGGTCGGTGCTAGGGGAAATTTTCCTCTATCATTTTTTGCAAGGGCACATTCTTGCCTCTCAGCTTGAAACCTGTCATATTAATGCAGGGGGAGCATTGAGATATTAACTATATGGTGATTCTGGGTCCCCTTTGATTGGACACCCACTAAGCCAGAGTTCCCACCCAAGGTCCAACAACTGCCATTTCTGCAGTCTCAGGGGACCATGCTTTGTTCCTCTCATCAGAGTATTTTAATCCTAAGTCCAAGGGTAAAGGCAGTTTTGAGGTAGGGCCCCATTCGTTCAGTGAGGCTTCCATGCCGAGTCCCTCTGGTGGAGCCCTTGGGGGATGCCGTGTGCCCTGTAAGGTCAGAATCTAAAGTCATTGCAGTGCTTTATCTGTGGCATGATTCACTATGGATTGGAGAGAAACATATTCAAAGTGTCTATCCAGGACCATAGAGCCGGGTTTTAGGCTCCCCTTGGGTTCCCTACAATTATTGTTTAGCATCCCTTTCTGATTGAAAGTTGCTCCTCCATTTACCCACCATACCGACCGACCCACCATACCGACCCACCATACCGACCATCCCACCATACCGACCCACCATACCGACCCACCATACCAACCATCCCACCATACCAACTCACCATACCGACCCACCATACCAACGCACCATACCGACCCACCATACCGACCGACCCACCATACTGACCATCCCACCATACCATCCCACCATACAGACCCACCATACTAACCCACCATACCAACCCACCATACCGATCCACCATACTGACCCACCATACCGACCGACTCACCATACCGACCCACCATACCGACCCACCATACTGACCCACCATACCAACCGACCATACCGACCGACCCACCATACCGACCCACCGAAATAGCAGTGCCCCCTCGGAAGGCACATGCCCCTCCCCTGCTCTTAAGTCGACTTCTCAGGAAGGTTCTCCTCTCATTCCTGTGGAGGGCCACTTGATTTGCCACAGCCGTATCTCAATGTTGTATGGCATCAAGCGAATGGTCTTCTCCCTCTTCTTCTTGAAATGACTTTAAAAAAATTAGTTTATTGGGGGCTCCTACAATTCTTAGCATAATCCATACATACATCCATTGTGTCAAGCATATTTGTACATTTGTTGCCAGCATTATTCTTAAAACATTTGCTCTCTACTTAAGCCCTTGATACCAGCTCCTCGTTTCCCCCCTCCCCGCCCCCCCTCCCTCATGAACCCTTGATAATTTATAAATTATTATTATTTTGTCATATCTTACACTGTCTGACATCTCCCTTCATCCACCCTTCTGTTGTCCATCCCTCAGGGAGGAGGTTACATGTAGATCCTTGTAATCGGTTCCCCCTTTCTACCCCACCTTTCCTCCACCTTCCTGGTATCGCCACTCTCACCACTAGTCCTGAAGGGATCATCTGACCCAGATTCCCTGTGTTTCCAGTTCCTATCTGTACCTTTTTAACCCTACCTCTCGGCCATGTGCTTCAAACCCTTGTTCCTCATTGAATTTTTGTCTTGAGACTGGGTAGTTCTCTTACTTGACCTCTTTTGATCATTTAGAACATCTACCCGACTTCTGCAATGGCTTTCCCCATATTTCCCCAAGGCTGCCTTAACAAAGTCCCACACAATGGGTGGCTTAGCACAACATAAATACATTGCTTCACTGTTCAGGAGGCTAAAAACCTGAATTGAGAGTGTGGGTAGGGCTACGCTGTCTCTGAAGGCTCTCTGAAAATCTTTCCTCGTCTCTTCTGGTTTGGGCATGCCCGATTGTTGCTTCACTTGCAATAGCAGGATTCTAGCCTCTGTCTTTGCATGGCCCTCTCTGTGTCTGTCTGTGTTTCTCCTCTTATATGCACACTACTTATTTTGGATCAGGGCCTTATCCTACTTCAGTACAACTTCCTGTTAATTAATTACATCTGCAAAGACCATGTATCAAAAAACAAACGTCACAGCCACAGATGGGTGAGAGGAGTTGACAGGCCTTCAGCACAGTCTCCTGGAAGGGCACAGTTCGACCCAGTGTGCTCACTTGTGCCTCAAAGCTCCACAGACTCCAGCGGGGGGAAATGCTATGACCTGATGCAGAACTCAGCCAAGATAACCAGACTGCACAACCCAACTAGCCCTGCTTTCCACTCATGCTTAAAGCTCCCAGGTATGTGGGGAAGTTCTGTTAAGAGAAAGGGTATGACTGCTACTGAATCTTATATGCACAAGCCATGAAGTCAGGGGCTCTGTGGCGATCCCCGCCCCCCGGCCCCAAACATCAGGTAGCACAAGAGGATGTAGACTAGCCACATGGTTGCATATTTAGATAGTTCTGTTTCTGAAAATTCAATTATTATAATAACTGTGTCTGAACATCCTACTCATCACACTCCTTCCACATCATCTCAGAATCAGCTCTTGAGATGGACAGTCTTGCTTAAAACCATAGCACAGGGATGTGTTACTGACATGTAGCCCACAGCCACCTCTTGTGTTACAGTCTCTCTGGTTGCTTTATCTATGTAAGAAAGCATAGGAATCATGGGTGAGTCCTGGTGGCATAGTTACATGTTGGGCTGCTAACCACAAAATCAACAGTTCAAAACCACCAACCACTCCAAGAGATAAAGATAAGACTTTCTACTCCCATGAGATTTACACTCTCAGAAACCCACCAGGGCAGTTCTGTCCTGTGGGGTCACGCTGAGCAGGCATCTACTCAGTGACAGCGTGTTCATTTTTAGTTTGGTGTGGAAGAAGCAAATCTCTTCACTCTTATCATTGTTATCAATGCTCTGTGAAAGGTTTCATGATGATCTTCTTCCCAACTTGAAAAACAACAAGATTTCTGCAGCTTGCCTCTCAGATGTGGAGTTATTAATGCTTGGCCAGCAGTCAGATTATAATTCACAAAAAGCCCTATCCGCTTCTATTCTTCTTCCCTAGATACATCTACAGTGATTTAAAAATTAACAACGCTTATTATTGTTGTTAGTTGCCGTAGCTACTCAGTGCTGACTCGAGGAAATCATCTGCACACCAGAATGCACGCCAGCTTGGTCATGCCCCTGTTCACAATCATTGGGATGCTCAATTCCATTGTTTGGGCCACTGTGTGTTTTGAATGTCTTCTGACCTAAGGGGCTTGTCTTCTAGCACCATACTGAAAAAAATCCTACTGTGATCCCTGGGTGTCCCTTAGCTCATTTTTAGACCTTCCTTCCTAAACTGTCTTAGACTGGAAGCTCCACTGAAACCTGACCACTTCGAATAACCCTACTGATTAAAATAACACAGTCACATCTTCTCCAATATCACACAGTGCGGGTGACTGACAGTTATTGAGATGCAATTCACATACCATACTCTTCACCCGTTTCAAGTGTGAAAGTTGGTGGATTGTAGTACATTCACAGGTGCACAGCTGCCACCACACCCATTGTATAACATTCTTGTCACCCTCAAAAAAGGTCTCATATCCATCAGAAGTCACTCGACACCCCAGTCTCCTTGATGAGTCTTTACTTGTCCCAGATGAGCAGCAGAGGGTATGGAAATGCCAGTGTATCTTTGATTGGTTCTTTAATCAGATTTTGATCTTTGATGTTTGGATTGAGGGGATAATGATTACTCCCAGGAGGCTTAAGTGGTATTTCATCAGGAGGGACTCTCACAAAAATGACTAAGGGTGATATGCCAGAATCCTCCACCAGAATCTTTCATATGGACCCAATTACTTGTAGACCACTGAAGCATTCTTTTTCTTATCTATGATCCTATTCCTGCAGTGGAAAAGAGATGATGTAATTCCCTGGAAAATCTTGCATGAAGATTTACTCTCACTCGGCCCACTCGGCGTCTGATGCTCGCTTAGCCCTTCTCAAATCCCAGGTTTTCTGGGGCTTCTTATCGGTCCCAGCTGTCCTGGACCCAAATCCCCACCTTTGGTGCACACCAGGCTCAGACATAATTCCATATTACTAATCTATTCTTTCCGCCTCTCCACTCATCATCCTCTACCTATGCTTAATTGCCTCAGACACTAGATTTGCTCACCACCATCGATGGTACCAGCCTGACCCACCCTCTCATTAACCTACCAATTGCTGTCAAATCGGCTCCAACCTATGCCAAACCCATGTGGGTAAGCGTAGACTTGCGTTTCATAGGGTTTTTAGAGGTTGATTTTGTGGGCAGTGATTTCCAGCTCTCTCTTTCAGGGCACTTCTGGGTGGCCTGGCACCTCCAATTTTCTGGTCAGCAGCAGAGTGCTTAAGCATTCACACCAACCATGGTCTCCATCTTCTTCTTAGCGAATATAAAACCCCAACCCAGCGTGAAGAACAGACTCCGAAAACTGCTGTTATATTTAAACACGAAAATCAGTGTGCTGAATAATCACAAGGGGAAGAGAGTGGGTAGTGGAAGCCAGGAGAAGGGAGCCGTATATCTTGTAGGGATTCAATGAGGTTTGAATCAGAGGCCAAACTACAACATCGGTGAAATAATCGGGGCAAAACAGCTCCCCTTTAAGGAGTGTTAGCACTCTGGTTATGCTGTCATCTTGTTGTCTTAATGTCTTAATTTTTTAATTCTGGTGCAGCCTGCTGAAAATAATTTTCAGTGCTAATTACATGTTCCTACTGAGTGCCTATTAGGGGTGGGTATGGTGTTAAGAATGGAGTTAATGCGAGAGCAAGACTTGTCAAATGTGAACATGCACAAGAACCATGGGGGCGCTTGTTAAAATGCAGATTCCTGGGCCCCGCCTGCAGAGTTAGCGTAGGCCTAGGGTAGGTCCTATATTAGGTGGGCTCATAAGGGGTTCACAAACCAAACATTCTGGCATAGAAACTCCAAAAAAATATGACGACACACCGTGAGATGCAAGCCAGGATGTTGCAGAAGGCCTGAGCTTGGCTCTGTCTTTCTGCCCTCTGCTTCTGGTGGCAAAGGCAAATAGATGTGTGCTGGAACTTGGATTGAATGAGTTTGCACCAAACAGCTAAGTATCTCAAATGCTTAACAAAATATTCCTGAAGCGGCTTAATTTTTTTCCCACTGTACACTCATCAAAACTCGCTGCCACTGAGTCATTGTCGACTCATGGTAACCCTGGAGAACAGGGTAGAACTGCCCCTGTGAGTTTCTGAGACTGGAACTGTTCACTGGCCTAGAAAGCTCTGGCTTTCTCCCTTGGAACAGCTGGTGATTTCAAACTGCCGACTTTTCGGATCAAAGCCAAAAGCAAAACCTCTGCACTACCAAGGCTCCTAGGTCTGTTAATCCACAGGGCATTTCAATAGCGCAGTAGAGGCCTCACCAGATTCAGCACTTGTTCAGATCGTGTCATATTTACTCCAGCCTTCTTTGTGCATCAACACTGCTTATCAGTCAGCTCACTATGACTCAGGGCAACCCCATTTTTGTCAGGGTAGAGCTATAATCCATAGGGTTTTTCTTTCAATTTTACTATTGATTGATTTGAAATGCATAATCTGGTTCCACTTTTTAAAAGCTTTTTTATTGTTAATTACGTGAAGCTTTACAGAGCGCATTATCAGTTTTACACTCAATAATTCATACACGCTTTGTTTCACCACATCCACTGTAATCCCCTCAATGTACTAGCCCTTAGTCTGTTTTCTCCCTGGGTTTCCTGTTTCCATTGATCCTTCCTTCCTAGCCCTCTGAACCTTGTCCTTCAGGTATGCTGGCTGAGTAGTGTCTCCCACAAACCTCCATTGGCACACGGGATGGTTGTGCATAAGATGTGCATTGCCTGAAGACTGAACCCACATCTCTCACACACATAGTGAGAACTCTACCACTGAACCAGTCCCTCCTCCCTCTTTCCCAGGTAGAATGACAGGTGCACTCATTATTGGTAATGGCACACTCTTCTCAGTACTTCCACCCTCACAGCACTTTTCTTAAAAGGAGAGAGGGTGTTTTTGTCTTCATGCTGCCACCACTGGTACCTGCCTACGCGCTCCTGTCTTCCCGTCAATGTCTGCCTGACTCTCCTCTCTGGAACAGCTACAGAGTTAGTTGGCTGTGCTGGTTTAATGCTTCCACGAGCCGTAAATTGAAGAGGATGTTGCTACTTTGGGTTTTCCTAAGTGTGCTTGAGTTATAGGTGATTTTATTTACTCTCTATGGTGGCATTAATGTTTTTCTATGTGAAAAAAATAGATTGTAGAAGTTCTGTCCTGATTGTATGAGAACTTGGAAGGTTTAAGGGATTTTTAATGTCACCATCTTAAAACTTCTAAAAGTCAATGAATCTCATTGACTCTGACTTAAAGTATTTATACTATGTCCAAGTATGTTTCTTAAAGGTGCAGTTTTGGGGAAAACAGTGGTTAAATAGTCAGTGTTAAATAGTTCTAAGAAAGAATATGAAAGCAATGATTTTAAAGTCTTCTTGTCTTTATATTTTGTGATAACAATAATGATTTATTTTAATAGTATACATTTCTTTTATTGATATAAATTTTAAATGTTTTAAAAATCATTTTATTATGGGGGCTCTTATAGCTCTTATCACAATCCATACATCCATACATTGTGTCAAGCACATTTGTACATATGTTGCCATCATCATTTTCAAAACTTTTTTTCTTACTTGAGCCCTTGGCATCAGCTGCCCATTTTTTCTCCTCAATCGCCTACCCTCCCTCCATCATGAAACCTTGATGATACATAAATTATTATTTTTTCATGTCTTACACCGACCTCTGTCTCCCTTCACCCAATAGTGAATATTTCTGTTGAAAGTTTTCATTGCATTCAGTTATATGCTGCTCATAATTAATAAGAAGAACTCTGGAAACATCTGAAATACTAGGTTCTATCTCCATTTACTTGAAGGTAGTCTTGGCACAGGGCTGGAAAAGAAAAGTCCACACGTGCAGGTCAGAGTAATCATCCTTTCTGGAACAAACTGGAACTTTTAACTCACGTTTTCTTTTTAAAAATTAATTTATTGCCATCAAATGTTCCTTAATTTTTGGAGCACATCTCCTGAAGAACTCACAAGGCCTCAAAGCCATTGAATTGAAGGAAACTCCCGATTTTCCTCCGTCACTCTCTTCACCTTGGAAGAAGAAGCCAAAGGACTGGCACAGTCAGCAGTTTGGCAAGGTCATACTGCTAGTGGAAGGCAGACCCAGAAAGATCCGAAGAAAGGCAGAAAACACAGGAAATGGCAGGGACATATATCCAAAGAGAGAGGCCTTTCCTTCTCTCAGATTACACCACGGAGTTGAGGCCACGTGTCTATAAATAAGGCTGGCCCTGCTTTTTGTGTTTTTTTACCCCATAAATATAGCAATACTGTGTGTTTCTTCTGAGATTACATCTCACATCATACGCTGCCTGGCTTCCTTCTCATGACTCTCTCCCCCTCAATTGATCATATCAGAGACGTGATTTACCTTTTTTAATTTGCTTTGTGTGTTCTGCTATCTGTGCACTGCTTTTTCTTGGGACCCAAAATAGCAGCAGTCCTACCTGAGACATTGAACTCAAATGGCCCTATTAAACTAGCCAAGCTGTGCCGGCCTCATAAATCACTGTGCAAGGTGTCATACGGCATCATTCAAATGTTAAGGAAAAATTCTCAGTGACAGCCATTGACAGAAACTGTATTTCTTTCCCCCCTTTTCCCTCCCTAGGCTTGACATTGTCTGCGCTTTCCTTCTCCTTTTAAGGCAGCCTAGCAACCCATTTCTGGCTATCAGCCCAGGAGAGATGTCCCTGAGCCCATTAGGCTAAGAGGGCTTCGTTGTGTCACTGCACTGAAGACTAAGTGGCTAGGATGACTCCCTTCACGCAAAAGAAATATCACCCTTCCTGACACAGCAACTAGCATGGGGTGCACATTTTGAACTTGACAGTCTCCTCCCCTGGTAGAGAGGGAGCAAAAATACAGATTCCGGGAACCAGAGTCAAAACCACTCTCCCACGCTCATAAGCAAAAGCTTGGGAGGAACACATCCTGCTTAAATACATTGCTGATGGGGAATAAATCTTTTGAGTGGCCTCACATTATTCTACAGTAGCACATTCATCCTCATGCTGATTCAGTCATAGGGACATTCTGTTTCTTATGAGTTAAATACATCACATTACCCTTTCTCTTCTGCCGTCTGGACTGGGCTGGGGGATGTTACCCTAAGCTTGACCTTCTTGCCTCACGCTGTCTCCCTGCTCTCCTTAGTACAGGCAGGCCTCACTTGGCAAGCTAGTGCAGATGTGAACATGACCTCATCAGCTTAAACTGGGGAAAATGATCTCATTAGTCTGTGGGAACAGTTATGATTGTTCTGTGACCTTTAAGCATTTTGTCAAAAATTTTAAAACTCAAGTACTATTGGTCATAAATATATACCAAACAAACAACCAAACTCACTGCTATCAAGTCAATTCTGACTCATAGCAACCCTTTGGGACAGAGTAGAACAGAATGTTCTTGTTTCCAAGGCTATAAATCTTTTCAGAAGCAGAAAGCCTCATCTTTCTCTAGTGGAGCTGCTGATGAATTTGAACTACCGACATTGTGGTTTGCAGCCCAATGCACAATCCACTAAATCACCAAGTCTCCTTAATAAATATATACACAAAATATAGTGAAACTCAAATCTATTTATTGTACTGTAATTGAAAACACTGAGCATTGAGAATTAAAGTGCTTTATTTCCTTGTTTAAAATTAAGAATAGTTTCAACAGCATATCTTTCTTATTCTATCACAATGAAAGAAACTATCTTCATTCGGCTCTCGGTTAAGCTAGCCCAAGCTAAATATACATACCCTGAGCAGGAGAGAAAAGCTCAGTATTATAAAGATGTCACTCCTTTACCAGTTCACATCTTATGTTATAGAGGGAGAATCTTCCTATGCTGTGCTAGGCTGGGATCTCTAGAGGAGATAAACCAGCAGTGACATATTCATATGTAAAGAGAGAGAGAGAGCAAGCTACTCACACAATTGTATAAGTGGTTAAATCCAGTCCGGTACAAATCTGTGGGCCATATTTTAAATGGAGGCTTCTCTTGTAGCTGACCCCTGTAGCTGTGGGGGCTGACAAGTCAGAAAGCAGGAAGATTAAATAGGAAGACCATAGACTGAGTCAAATGAATCCAAGGTCAGCAGGCTACTGACAGCTCCTGGGATCAGCAATATGGCAGGCTGTTGGCTCAAGCACAAAGTCAGCAAATCAATTAGAGAATCCAGAACCAAGAGAAATGAGGTAGCTTCCCCACAGGATCAACTTATATAGAACCAGGACACACCACCAATGAAACTTCCTTCCAATGGCATAAAGACGGAGCCCTGATTAAGGAGGTAGTGCTCCACTCTAATCTTCCCACTGCAGCCTGGTTGCTCACAGCAGGTGTCATCATGGCGCTGATGGTATTACGTTAGATCATATAGTGAAGGAGGCCTCAAATGCCAAAGTACTGAGAATCTTGACCTATCCAAGCTGACACAGACATTATCATATATGCCTTGACAAATGTTATCATAATTCTTTTTAATGTTTGCATCAGCTTCCATTATTTCATCCTGTGCATGTTTAAGTGTTGTGACATGTCTCAGAGAGTTCTTTCACTAGTGGTACTACTCTGGGACATTTTCGTCTTTTATGACATCACACATTTTCATTCATCTCAGTAAGTTTGATTAGTTCCTCTGGCTGCCTATCTGCAGTTTCTTGAACTGCAGGAACTTGAATTTCTTGAACTTGAACCAACATTCCCACTCTCAATATACCATCTACAACTCTATTTACTTTTAGTTTGATTTCAGAATCATCACCTCATGTTTCTTTACCTCATCTTTCTCTTTGTTGACCAATTCCCAATTTCAATGATCCATTTTTGTGAGTTATAATTTATGGATATCTCTTTGGGAGATAAAAATGCAACACTAATACAGTTTTGCTGTCGGTGCATGAACTGAATCCTTATGTGCAATAGCCATGCAATGTTGAAGGCCTTGGTGCAGTCATAAAACACAAGTAAGCATCTTTCTGGTATTCTCTGCTTTCAATCAAGATCTAGCTGACATCAGCAATGAGATGCCTTGTCTCATATCCTCTTTTGAATTCATCTTGAATTTCTGGCAGAGCCCTGTAACTGTTCTTGAATTATCTTCAGCAAAACTTTATTTGCATGTAATATTAATGACATTGTTAAATAAGTTCCATGTTCTATTGAGTCACCCTGCTTTGGAATGGGCACAAATAAAAATATCTTCCAGTCAGTTGTCCAGGTAGCTAGCTGTCTTACAAGTTTCTTTGGAAGAGTAAGAGTATAGAAGAGTAAGGTATAGAAGAATAAGTGCTTCCTTAGCTTTTTGAAACATTTCAGTTGGCATCCCATCAATTTCTGTAGCCTTGGTTCATCACTAGTGAGTTGATTTTTTCCCTCATGGTTGCAAGATACAATCCTAAAGCTACAGTGTATTTTTGAGTTACAGATAGAAGACAAGAGGAAGATTAACCATCTAAGAGATATGTTCGTTTAGTCCATTCATTTTAATCAGAAATAAATATTCTTAGGTAACCACTGAGCAGACCTCTGCTTACATCTCATGAGCCCAAACGATATCATCAGATGGTAACCCCCAACTGAAAGGCTCTAGGAACAGTGAAACCTAAGACCCTGAACCAGTTATCATTGAGTCAATATCTACTCATGTTGATACCACGTATTTCCCACTTGTGTCAGAATAGAACTGTGTACAATATGGTCTCAAATAGTTGATATTTCAGAAGACTATCTCTAGGCCTTTCTAGGATATCTCTGGGTCAATTCAAAGTGCTACTGTTTCACTTAGGAGCCAAGCACTTAACTATTTGTACTACTTGGGAACTTCTAAAAAATTTTGAAGGTTCGGAAGTTAATACCTTACTTGCAAGCTAATAAGTTAGTATGCTACAGTGTCATGGATGCTGGCAGATGACATGCTACACATCCCCACCCCAAAGTTTTATTGGCATATAATTCACAAACCATACAATTCAATAGTGCAATTACATGGAGGAGAGTGGTACAATCAGTTTGAGAACATTTTCTTCATTCTTGTATTCATCGTAATTAGTTTTTCATTCCTCACCCGAACCTCCCCTGCCATCTCTCCAGGGCATCAGTACAATGCGTGTATTGTCTCATAGATTTACCTCCCCTGGATTTCATATAAAGAGAAACATTGTTAAAAACTAACAAGAATAACAAAGTAAAACAAAAATCTCAATACAAAAGAAAGCAGAAAACATGATGAACTAGAACAAACATAAAGGAGATCAAATGACAGAGCGCTAACTTTTAACCTGACTGCATCTGCAACAATCTGCTTTCTAATGCATTCTGCATATTAGCAAGGCTGTTCACATCCCTGGTCCAGCACCAGAGGGGATTCCCTAGGAGCTTAATCTGCGTGTATTTCCCCTTCATTTTTTTAAAAGGATGAAACAACCTTAAAGTGGGTCAAAAGTGAGATCAAATGATCATTTTGACCTATGTCTGCCAAGATGGACTTCACAATGAATGATCTCTGCCTGATAACAGGGCTATTCACACCCCGCAAGTACGATAGGAGGGGACACACCAGAGGCTTCATCCATGTGTGGACTGTACAAATGGATTTGGGGCTTCCGTTGTCATCCATAACCTTCTGCACGCCAGGTATTCACAATTACAGTTCTGATACTGTTCTCTCCTGTCAATTTGGATCATATTATTTACAATCCTTAGATCACACGTGCTGGTGAGCTTCTTCCATGTGGACTTGAGTTGAAGCCTCAAGTAGATGGCTGCATGTTTGAAAACAAGTCTTTAAGACCCCAGATGCTGTTCTTTCTGACGGCTTGACACCTAGCAAGAGCAGCCTTAATTACGTGAAACCTTGATAGGGACGTCTTCAAAAACAAAAGGGAGGACAAGTAGTTCAAAGCAGGTGAGTAAAGCAGCCTTTTCTTTCTCTTTTTTTAATTAATAAATCTTTTTATTGGGGCTCATACAACTCTTATCACAATCCATACATACATCAGTTGAGCAAAGCACCCTTATACACTCGTTGCGCTCATCATTCTCAAAATTCGCCTTCCACTTGGGTTCCTGGAATCAGCTCGGTTTCCTTTTTTCCCCCTCACCCTCCCTCCCTGCTCTCCCCTTCCCCCTGTTCCCTTAATAGTTTATGAATAATTATTTTATCTTATCTTACATTGCCCAGCGTCTCCCCTCACCCACCTTCCCATTGCCTGTCTCCCAGAGAGGAGGTTACACATAGATCTCCAAGATCAGTTCTCCCTTTCTATACCCCCTTCCCTCCTGGTGTCGCCACTCCTACCGCTGGTGTTGAGGGGTTTGTACATCCTAGATTCCCTGTGTTTCCAGATCCCTACTGCACCTCTGTACATCCTCTGGTATAACCAGGTCTGCAAGGTAGAATTGGGGTCATGATAATTGGGAGGGAAGGAAGGAAGCAACAAGGCCCACATGGAAGCAGCCCCCCAACATGGGTGATCGTGAAGGGCAGAGGAGACCAGGTCTGAAACAACAAAGGCAGGGTGGTGGTGGGAATCACATCACCGTGAATGAGGGGGAGTGCGTGATGGGGACCCAATGCCCATCTGTAGACAGCTGGACATCCCTTGCAGAGGGGTAGTGGGGAGGAGATGAGTCACTCAGGGTTCAGTGTGGCAACAATGAGTAAAGCAGCTTTTTCAAGGAGTTTTGTAAGAAGAGGAATTAAATAATGGGGCAGAAACTTTAAAGTCATGTCAGGGCAAGAGATGGCTTTTGAGATGGAGGGTATTGCCGAATGTTATGGGGCTAAAGGGAATGAACCACTAGAAGGAAAATGTGACAGTGCAGGAGAGAGGAGATTAGTACAAAAATGGTGTACTAACAGGGGCGATGGGAAAAGAGCCAGCATGTAAGTAAAGGGACGTAAGATAAGCAAATAGTCTGAGAAGCTGGACTATATGAAGGACAAAGCAGCATTAAGATTAAGCCCATTGACAATCTACAATATGCCGATGGCACAACCTTGTTGTTTGCTGAACATGAAGAGTACTTGAAGCACTGATGAAAATCCAGCAACAGCGTTTAGTATGGCTTACACCTCAGTGTAAAGAAGACAGTTTTATTGGAGTGTGGCCCATATACCACCCAATTCAATAGTTCAATCACATCAAGAAGAATTATAAAATCATTACCACAATCGATTTTTAAAAATCATTTTATTGGGGGTTTGTACAACTCATCACAATTCATACATATATCCATTATGTCAAGCACGTTCATACATTTGCTGCCATCATCATTCTCAAAATATTTGCTTTGCACTTGAGCCCTCGGTATCAGCTCCTCATTTTTCTTCCTCCCTCCCTCCTTCCCCTTCCCTCATGAACCCTCGGTAAATGATATATTATTATTATTTTGTCATATCCTACACCATCCAACATCTCCCGTCACCCAACCTTCTGTTGTCCATTCCCCAGGGAGGAGATTATATGCAGATCCTTGCAATTGGTTCCCCCTTTCCACTCCACCCTCTGACACTAGCCCATAAGTCCTTCTTCAGACTCACACAGTCACATGAAATGATGCAGAATTCAGAAATATCACAGGCTGGTAGGTGCAAAGCCTTGTGGATCCAGTGGTGGTGGAAGCATCACAGGGCTCTATCAGGTCCTGGAGTGCCCTGCCTGCAGGAAGGTGAAGGCAAAGACAGAGGTGAGGTTTCCAGGCCCTCCTTATGAGAAGGTCATGCCCACATGGAGGCACCAGAAAGAGATGACCTTAGTGATGAGTTGAATGCCACCCTTACCTTTTTATATATCTTCAAGTTGACATGAAATTATGTAACTACCACAGTAAGGAATCTATTCTCATTATGTATATGTTTAAACTATTGTAGAATAATTATCTTCTTTGTTGTCCCACTTCTATCATTTCTGTTTTGTATTTTATTGCATTGTCCAGTACTGCTATGATAAGGTTAAACAATACTTACTTACAAATGTATCCTGATTTGTTTCTAAAATCAGTGGAAATCCATCAATTTTCTCCTTGAGTTGACCTAACAACTTTTTTGGGAATATGGCTACTCTTTTTCACACTAAGAAAGAACTCTCATTCTAAAGGCCTGTCATCTACTTACAGGTGTCTAAGCATCACATACATTCTGATATTTAAGTTCCTAATATGCTGTGTTTATACATTTCTTGGTACCACAGAGAAATTACTGTGCTAGACCTCAGATGTGGAGCCCTAGTAGTGTAGTGGTTACACTTTGGGCTGTGATCAGCATGGTCAGCAGTTCAACACCATCAGCAGCTCCGAGGGAGAAAGACTGGACTTTCTAGTCCTGTGAACAGTTACAGTCTCAGAAACCCACAGGGGTCACTGTGAGTCAGCATTGACTCAATGGTAGTGAGTTGGAGGTTTGGGGTTGTGTTTGCTTTAATCTCCGATAGCTAAAAAACAAACAAACCATGGAGTTACTTCATGAACAGAATCTGGGAATAAGTTTAAAATAAAACAACAACAATAGCAAAATGATCTTCTCCAAAGGTTTTCTGTTGTGTCAGCTAACTGGAAAGATCCTAAGAGGAATATTACAACGGAGATGGAATCAGTCTCAAAGTCTGTTACCAGTATGGAACCTACATCCTTACCTTTGGGATGCACATTCCAGAGAAAGATTAAAAATAAAAGTGTTTTTAAAAACTTCTCTTTAAGCAAAAATTGTTATCAATAAGAGGAACTGAAGATCAAGTTGACATTCACCCCTGCTTTACACAAGTCGTCATTAAACAAACAGATCCATTTCATTTTCCCCGTTAAACCAGACGTGTCATTCCGCCGCACTCTTCAAATGAGCCATTGCATGACTAGGCTTGCACTGTTCCAATAACTGCTTTTGTATCCTGACTCGCTTGTGATCTTGGTCTAAAGTGATGGTTTGAGATTACAGCCACTCTCACAAAGCTCTCAATCTTTCTCTCCTCTTGGAACAGGGAAGCACAATTTTAGCTTCTCTGCTCGTGTCTGTCACACAGGACAATTTAATGCAGGGCTGTACAAGAAGGAGAGATAGCTGATGCCTGAATCTGAGTGCTCTGCTGAGTTTGTGTCACTGTCTCTAAGCATCTGTGCTCGGAGATTTTCCTTCTAGCTTCACCCATCCACACCAACCTGTATTACACAGTGCCTCTTCTGCAAGTATCCCAGGGCCGTGTGGATGAAGCACCATTAAAATGGACTTCACACCTAGAACCCAGAACGCTCTTTCTATGGCCAGTTCTCAGAACCAGAAGAGACGTTTCAGGATGCCCAACCTGCTTTGAGAAACCTTCTCTCATGTTATATGAAGCTGGAAACCCTTCAGAGATTCACACCTTATGCACAACACGGTCATATTTAACATGAGACACAGGAAGAGGTTAAGAATAGGCAGCTTCTAAATCTTAGCTAAATTCTTACATGAATTGGAAATAAAATGTGACTAGAGATACGTGGCAAAGATTTTGACACATGAGGTGGCATTTACATGACAGTTCAATTGATGGATTCATGAGCCCATCCTCTCCTTTCATTTTAGGCAGGCATCAAATTGCCTTGAAGAGTCCAGGAAAAGGTGCTGTCTTCACTTAACAAAAATATTCCAAACCAACATGCATACAAATAATGTTGTACCAGATGCATGTCTTTGGCCTTACCTGAATGTCTATTCTCAAAAGCTCATCATGTATGTATTCCTAAAGTTCCAACCCTGAAAGATCTCAGGCTGTGTGGCTCTCTTGGGCTGGCCCTTTAATGTCACTACATGCTAGGTAAATAGCAAGGGATTTACTGCCACATGCATTCAAACAATCAGTAAGAGTCTGCCTGCTATGGTGATCCAGAGTGGGGCTACTGAGACACATTGCATGTCTTGGATTTCGGTCTGCATTGCTTCCTGCTGCCTGACTTTAATTTTTTTAGAAGCCTCTATTTTTCCATCTGTAAAATGAGAATGGTAGTAGTATCTATTACTAGAAATAATATGTCTTACAGAATTATGAAGAGTACTAGCTACTGTCTAGAATAAAGTAAAAGTTCAATAAAAGTAAAAGTAAGTAAAAGTCAAAAATACCAAACTCACTGCCATCAAGTCAATACTGACTCAGGTTGTTCTTAGATGCCAGCGAGTCAGCTCTATCCCCTAGAGATCATGTGCATAACAGAACGAAACACTGCACAGACCTGGGCCATCCTCACCATTTTCCCCGTGCCTGAGCCCATTGATGCAGCCACTGTGTCAGTCCATCTCTTTGAAGACCTTCCTCTTTTTCACTGTCCTTCCATTTTACTAAACATGATGTCCTTCTCCCGGGACTGATCTATCTCTACTGACAATATGTCCAAAATAGGTAAGACAAAACCTTGCCATCCTTGCCTCTGAGGAACAATCCAGCCTTACTTTTTCCAATGCAGATCGGTTTGTCCATGGTACTTTGAATATCCTTCTCCAGCACCACAATTCCAATCCTTCCATTGTTCTACAGTCTTCCTAATTCAGTGTCCAACTTTCAGATGCATATTATGCAACGGAGAATGCCATGGTTGGGATAGGCGTGCCTTGGTCCTCAAAGTAACATCCTTGCCCTTCAATACTTTTCAGAGGTCTTGTGCAGCAGATTTGCCCAATGCAACTCATATTTTAATCTCTTGACTACTGTTCCCATGAGCATTGATTGTGAATACACATAAGGCAAAATCCTTAACTTAAGCCTCTTCTCCATTTATCATGATGTTAACTATTGGTCCAGTTGTGAGGATTTTGATCTTCTTGACATTGAGCTATAATCCATACTGAAGTTGTAATTCATAGTTGATCTTCATCATTAAGTGCTTCAAGTCCTCCTCATTTTCAGCACACCAAGTTGGGTCATCTGAATATTGTATATTGTTAATAAACCTTCCTCCAATCGTGATGCCACATTCTTCTTCATATAATCCAGCTTCTCTGATGATTTGTTCACTCATATGCTGATAGTAATGCTATAAGGCAGGGTAGAATTGCCCCTGTGGGTTTCTGGGATTGTAACTCTTTGTAGGAGTAGAAAGCCTCATCTTTCTCCCCTAGAGAGGCTGGTGGTTATGAACTGCAGACCTTGCAGTTAGCAGTCTAACTGGTAACCACTACACCACCAGGGCAAAGAGGTCACTAAATGCGTGCCACAATCAGGATGATCATCAGCATGAAGATGATGAAAATGATGGTTGGGAAAATATAGTACTAGAGATCAGTCTATTGAGGGGAATGTAAGCAAAGCTAGTTTGATCCTTCCAAGCTGCTTTCGTTTTTCCTAAAGTTATATCCTTGCCTAAGCCCTAATCTGAGGGTGCCATCAACGGAGACAACTGCTTCCCTCATTTGGCCCTGCATGGTAGTGACTTCCCGTCCATGCTTTTCACCCTCTAGGATGCACGCTTCGGTCAGCAATCCTGTGTTGGTGAGAATATTCTCCCTCCTCCCAAGTCAAACCTTTGCTTCTTGAATTTAAAGCTAAATTCATGTACTTAGATCATAATGAATTGTTGCTGCTATTGACTACCATCACGTTGGTTCCCACTTACAGTCCAACAGAACAAGCTAACCATCCTCCCGGTTGTTATATTTGATCCCATTGATGCAGCGCCATGTTATCCATCTCATTGAGGTCCCACCTCTTTCACTGCCTTTCTTCTTTACCAAACATGATGTCCTTATCCAGAGATTGGTCTCTCCTAATAACGTGTCCAAAGTCATGAATGTTTTGCCATCCTTCCTTCTGGGAAGCATTCTGATTGTATTTCTTCCACGATAGATTTGTTTGTTCTTCTGGCAGTCAAGGATTCTTTCGTTATGTTTTGCTAATCATAATTCAAAGACATTGATTTTTTCCTCAGTCTTGCTTATTCAATATTCAACTTTAACATGCCTGTGAAGAGGTTAAAAGCATCATGCCTTGGATCAGGAACACCTTAGTCCTCAAAATGACCTCCTTGCTCTTCAACACTTTAAAGAGGTCTTGTGCAGCACATTTGCCCAGTGCAATACATTCTTTGATTTCTTTACAGCTGCTTCTATGAGCATTGATTGTTGTTCCAAGCAAGATGAAATCCTGGACAACTTTCATCTTTTCTATTACGATGGTACCTATTGGTCCATCAGGTACTTAGTTTATTGTGCCAATCTGGTCGATAAACACATGTGGGGTTAATTGAAGGTTGGAAGGAAAAATGGCTCGGTGAGCCTCGCCTTTCTAGTTCTCTGGTCTCTTGCTTTCTGATGGTCGGGCCAGGGTGCAGCTGCCTTAGCCAGTTCCCTGCTTCAGCTGTCAAGGCTCACTTCCTGCAAGACATCCCTGAGGAGAAGCCACATGGACCTACCCTGATGCAGCCCTAGGTGCTAGAGCAGTCATGTGGAGACCCCTGCCAGCGCTGAGATGCATACATGCTCACTGACGCGGCTTTCCTCCTGCAGTCGGTGTCATTGTAAGTGTTTTGTGAGATGGAGGAGGACTTTGTAGATTGGTGTCGGACATATGGGTTAATGTAGGACTTGTGAGCTTGGGCAGTACTGGGTGGGGATGTTTTCTTGATGTGCACTTATATAAAACTCTCTTTTATACTTAAGAGTTTCTGTGGATGTGTTTCTCTAAAGTACCCAAAATAACACAGTCCAGTATCAAAGATTTTGGTCTTCTTGACACTCACTTGTAATCCATACTGAAGCCTACAGTCCTTGATCTTCCTGACTTCATCATCAAGTGCTTCAAGTCTTCCTCACCTTCAGCAAGCAAGCTTTGGTCATCTGCATATTGAAGGCCGTGAATAAGCATTTCTCCCATCCAATTGCCAAGTTCTTCTCTGGTTATTTGCTCAGAAAGACACCGAGCTTCCGCCGTGCTCATCCTCGCCCTACCAAGGAGACGCTGACCTTCTTCTGACCAAGAAAGACCAGGAAAGGCACAGGGTTTCTAATGAACCATAGTTTCATTAGAGAAGTAGCTACCTGGCAGAAACAAGGAGTGCCCCCATAATGCTTACCCTCACCTCCCCAAAGTTACGACAACAAGGTATTGATCCACATGCCATCATGGGTGCACCAGGGATGTTACACATTACATTCAGTACAATTTAGGGGAATGGTGAAGTTTTCTTGGAATAGGCTGGGCTGTGGTAACCGAGGACAGCACTTATTATGGGTTGCCATACATGTTTGCTGTGATCTTTGTTGGACAACCCCTTTCTCTGCATGGTGGCTCATGAAGCGACCTGAATTTCCTGTAAAACAACTTGAGACATGCTTCTGAATACGTGGTGACCTCAACTAGACCATTTGCTCCAAGATGGGAGCTTTGCACTTCTGTGCGGGTTTTCTGCTTTTACATCTCTGCAAGTTCTGCCTGTCTATTCTTTCTCTTAATGATTTTAAAGTTAATTTACTGGCCCCCAGGGAATTCTTGGAGTCTCAACGATGATTAAGCAGGAGTGTTTTGGGTTCCCTGCTATCTCATACATATAGATTGAATAATTATGCTGAATGGCTACAACCCTGACAGACACCTTTCTTGATTTTAAACCATAACTGTAATGTCAGCAGTTGAGATCCACTAGCAGCTCTGCTGGAGAAAGGCTGGGCTTTCTACTACCATAGAGTTACAGTCTTGGAAATTCACAGGGGCTGTTCTACCCTGTCCTATAGGGTCACTAGGAGTTGACATCGACTCAATGGCGTGAGTTTTTGGAGTATTTCCTTGTTTTGTTTGAAAAGCTGTCTCTTGGTCCATGTGCAGGTATTATGTGAGCACTGTGAAGTGTTCTGGACTTACCATACTCAGTAATGTTATCCATAGTCGGTTATTATCTATACAGTCAAATTCCTTTGCATAGTAAATAAAACACAGGTAAATATATTTCTGGTATTTCTTCCTTTGAGCCAAGATCCAGCTGACCTCGGCAATGATCCCCCTTGTTCGACATGCTTTTCTGAATCTGGTTTGAATTTCTGGCAGCTCTTCATTGATGCGCTGCTACAAGCATTGCTGAATGATCTTCAGCAAAAATGCACTTGCCTGTGATGTCGTTTGGTAAGATCCACTCTCTGTTGTATTACCTTTCTTTGAAACAGGTACAAATAGGGGTCTCTTCCAATTGGCTGGCCAAATAACTGCCTTACAAATTTTGGAGCACAGATAAGTGAGTGCTTCATCATCCTGTTGAAACACGTCAGTTGGTAGTTCATCAATTCCCAGAGCCTTGTTAAATTGCTAAACACTTCAGTACAGCTTGGACTTCTTCCTTCAGTACCACCAGTTCTTGATTATATGCTACCTCTTGATTTTAAAAGGTTGAATATCAACCATTTCTTCTTGGCGCAGTGACATTGTGTATTCCTTCCATCATCTTTTGATCTTTCTTGTATACTTCAGTATTTTACCCACAGAATCTTTCGATGTTGCAACATGAGGAATGTTTTTCTTGAATGCTTTCATGCGGAGGATTGCCTTCCTTTTTTGTTTTCTAATTCCAGCTTTTTGTACATTTCATTATAGTATTTTATCTTCTGTTCAGCTCTTTTACTTAGTCATTTCTTCCATTTGCTTTAGCAATAATTAAAAACAAGCTTCAGAGTCTTCTGACATCCCTTCTGGTGTTTTATTTCCTATCTCTTCAATGACTTTTTGCTTTCTTCATATATCATGGCCGTAACACCTTCCCATCGCTCATCAGGTCTTCTGCCATTCATGTTCAATGAGCCAAATCTATTCTTGAGATGCTCTGAAAACGAGGTTGTATCTTGGTCCTAGCAGATTTATTTTAGTTTACTTCAACTTTAATCAGAACTTACTGAACAAGAGCAAATGATGCACTTTGCCATAGTTAGCCATTGGCTTTGTTTTGCCTGCTGGTACTGAGCTTCTCCATTATTTATTCTCACCGAGTAGTCAAGTTAATTCCCGAGTATGTCATTTTATGAGTCCACATGGATAGTTGCCATTTACATTGTTGAAAAAAGTGGTGTTTGAAAGGAAGATGTCATTGTTGTTGTTGTTGTTGTTAGGTGCCATACACTTCCATAGCAACCCTATGCAGAACAGAACAAAGTACTACATAGCCCCGCACCCTCCTCTTAATGTTCCCTCTGCCTGAGTCCATTGCGGCAGCCATGGTGTCAATGCATCTCCTTGAGGGTCTGCGTCTTGTCACTGCACCCTCCACTTCACCAACCACGATGACCATCGCCAGGGACATTTGCTCTCCTGACAATATGTCCAAAATATGTCAGTCGGAATCTTGCCATCCTTGCCCCTAAAGAGCACCCTGACTGTGCTTCCTCCAAGAGTCCATGGCCTTACTTTTACCAAGTCATTGATCTTACAAAATTCTAGCATGTGATCTCAACTTAACTTTTATCACCAAGGTCAGCTTTTCCAATGATTAGTCCTTCCTCTTTGTTGCCAATTTTTGCAGTCTAATGGCCGATAGTCATCAAAGGATCTTGATTATATGTTTGATAAATTTCAGACTGAACATATTGGTAAAATTCTTTCATTTCTGCATCACTAGCATTCATGATTGGTGCAAAATCTGAATAATAGTTGAATCAACTAGATTTCCTTATAAGAGTAAAGATATTATTCTATCACAGACAGATTTTGTGCTTCATGATAGACCTTGAAATGTTCTTTTTAAGATGCATATGGTGCATTCCTTTTGAATTTATCATTCCTGACATAGTAAACTATATGATTGTCTGATTCAAAATTACCAATACCAGTCCATTTTAAGTTCATAAATGCCTAGGATGTAGATCATTAGGCATTACATTTCATTTTTGATGACTTCCGATTTTCCTAGCTGCATGCTTCATACATTACATGTTCTGATAGATGATTGTAGCTGTTTATTCTCCTTTTGGATCATGCTGTATGCACAGATGAAGCTCGTGATAAATTACTCCAGTTGCATCATCATGATCCCCTCGCCTTTGGGAAGTCAGAGCTTCCCCCGTCTTTTGGGGTTTTTTTAAGTGCCTTCCAACATGAGAGGCTTATCTTCCTGCACCGGATCAGACAATCTTCCACAGCTATTCATGGAGTTTCAGTATATCTGACAATGGTCCCCTCCTATTCAACAAGTTTCCAGTGGATAATCTCCCAGGAGCGGACAGCCTACTCCTTCTTCATAGTCTGCCAGAACCACTGAGTCCTGTTCCCCAAGCTCTTTGAAACATCGCCCATAGCTGCCAGTTTCAAAGCAACACACAAGCCACCGCAGTGGACAAACTCGCAGACAAGTATGGACTGGTGTGGTAGTAACAATGAATTATTGCTGAGATGTTTACATACCCTGAATCAGTTCTAGCTCATAGCAAACCTACACATACAGAATGAAACCCTGCCATCTTCACAATCATTGTCACGTTTGGGTCCATTGTTAATAATTCCTGTGTCAATCCATCTTCTTCAGAGTCTTCCTCTCACAGAAGCAGCCTTCAAGGAATCAAATGATGTCTCGCATTGGGCAAGTATGCTACGGAAGACCTCTTTAAAGAATCAAATAGCAAGGATACCACCAGGACTCCCACTAAACCAAATATTTAGGCCTGAACAGCATACAGAAGATTTATGTTCTGAGTTGTTATTTCTTCCATATCTCCTCTCTCCACATACCTGAAAGATCTGCCACAAGCTCTGAGGGTATAATGGCAGGAGTTTGCTCATGTCTTGAGACATGCCACCTGGAGATGGTGTTGCAGGGAGTAATCTGGGGCCTCAAGCAATTTTTCTCCACTCTCTTTGGTTTCACTAATTTACGGGAACAGAAACAGTAAACATGGGTTTTGTGGGCTAGGCTGTTATTTGTCTTCATGCAAATACTATTTAGCGCTAAAGCTATTGCCCTGAGAAAAATCTTGATAATGTAATCTTTATAATTTCATCATTAGAACCCAATCTAAAACCTTACTTAAAATCTTCTTTAATACCAAAGAACATTTTAGCTACACTAGCAAATGGATGGACACGGTGGCTGCCACGATGGGGTCTGGCATAGGAACGATGGCAAGGATTTTGTTGTTTGCATAGGGTCGCTGTGAGTCAGGACCGACTTGCCTCTGTGGCAGCTAACAACAACGACAGGAGTAAATGTCGCCTGCCTTGGGTCCTTTTACTGTTTTCTAAGACGTCCCTCTGTGAGATCAAGTGACAACAGAAACTCAAAAGGTAAGATAGAGACCTGGGCGGGAGAGAGCGTACCTTAATGAGAGAGGAAGAGCTCAGAGCTAGGGAGGATCACACTGATGGCAGCCTGGAAGAATAGCGTCACTGCCACCGACTCGCAGGGGCGAAACGGCTGGCTTGGTACATGTTTTGCTAAGTGTTTTCTCAACAATTGATTTTTTAAAATCATATTTTTTAAAAATGGAGCAATCAAGTTAAACATGGATATGAAGTTTTCAGGGTGAGATGCTCACAATATCTAGAATATGCTCATCTTCCCAAAGCACCAGAAGCAATGCCCAGGCAGCCGAGTAACACATGCCAGCCCAGATGGGATTTCACAAAAGTGTCTTTCTCTGGATCTTGCCCTAGGGGGTCTTCAACCTTGTTGGCTTCTCCCAATGTGAGCATCTCTTTCTGAGTCACAAATGCAACTGAAATGTTTACCCCTTCTCTTCAAGCCTCTGCAATCATCCCAATCTCCCTTTTAAATGCCTTATCCTTCACTAAGAGTTCAAAAATAAAATTTGAACTTTGTTTTTTCTCTTCTGGAGATTCTGACTCTCTTTTATAAGCAGGTTGGTGCAATCTACTTTAAATTAAGATGTAGACTGGTAATAGCCTGATCCGTGCACGGTTCTCACCGCCAGAGGCCTATGAAAGGGCGTCTATGGGTGTCGTCCGGTAACTAGGGTAAATTCTACCAATGGATGATGAATTGTTTAAAGGCTGAAGCAGAAAGGGAGAGCAGTAAGAGGATACACTCCAATGACAGACTTCCAAATCTAATCTACACAGCGTATTTCTGATGATTTTTCTTACCAAAGCCCCACATCAAACACACTGCCATCAAGTAGAGTCTGGCTCATAGCAGTCCTCTAGGAAATCCCAGATGGGTTTCCAAGGCCGTAATATTCTTCGGAGAAGACTGCCATACCTTTTTCCAGTGGTGAATTCAAACCACCGACCTGTAGGTTAACAGCTAAGTGCTTAGCCACCGAGTCACCAGGGCTCCTAACTAAATCACCAGGGCAATGTGTTTATTATGTCGCTTGTTCTATAAGTTATGCATGGACTAATCACCTCTTTTTTCTCCTTCAAGTCATAGGCTAAACCCCCGGAAAAGTAGGAGCTATGTCCGCCTTCCCAGAAAAACTTCTCTAGTTGGCTGCTTAGCATCACTGGGTGGTACAAATAGTGACCGCACTCAGCTGTCATCTCAAGATTGAAGGTTCAAGTCCACTCAGAGGTACTTTGGAAGAAGGGTCTTGCCATCTACTTCTACAAAACCCGCCAAGGAAAACTCTCTGGAACACAATCCCACTCTGACACACAGGGGTCACCGTGAGCTGGAAATAACTGGAAAGTGGAGCCAATGTAGATGTTAGAGTTGAAGCCACGGTCTGGCTTCATAGTCCTTCAGGATAGAGATCATGGCTGGCTTATTAACTTGTGCCTCAAAAGGCATGTCTTCTAAAAAAAAGTGCAAATATGAAAGCCCAGTATGATTTTTACACAAAGTGGCTTATTCCCATTCTTTAAAAAAATCTTCTGGGCTTGCTTGCTAAAGAGTCTTTTCAGCTAAGCACTGAAGCATATTTAGTGTAAGTCTCAACTTGTTTCACAGCAAGGTACCGATATACTCAAACCCAGCAGGGTTTCAGCGAGAATCCCTGGCAGCTGTTGTAAAAGAAAGGCTGCAGGATCATTCTCAACATGGATGAGGAGTACACTGTATATGTTATCACATGTCACTTCTCATGTGCCTCTCAGCATCGTTGTGCCCCAACAACCTGCTGTCCCCTCCACTTCAGGGCCCGGGTGTGTCTGCCAGGCGTGCCCACGATGGGGTGAGGAGTGGAGAGCAACAGGACAACTAACAAGGAAATATTTCAGGGACCATTAGCAGGCTACAGCCCATCCCTTCCCTTTTTCTTTAAGTCAGCGAGGCCAGGGGCAGATGAAGCATTTTAACGGCAGGGTTTGCTGGGGCAGGAAATCAGATCTCTGTGGAGCTGTTGTACTGGGGTGTATTTGCCTCGAGTGGTGCCCACAGAATTAAAAAAAAATCCATTGCCATCAAGTCAACTGTGGCTCTTAATAACCCTCTAGCACAGAGTAGAACCACTGCCCCGGCTTCCCTACACTGTATTCTTTATAGAAGCCGTCTGCTACACCTCTCAGTCCCAGCTCAGCAGGTGGGGTTGAATTACCATTACAGTTGGGGAGGCTGAACGCTTAACCACTGAGCTACTAAGGACATGGGTTATACACAAGAAAAACAACTTCTCTTACAAAGTACCTCCCCATCTCAATCTGTTTAGGGAAAAAAGCAAGTCTCGTGATAACCCACCTTTCCTTTATCCCAGCAGAGGGTGTTTGTAGATAATATTCATGCATTCAACACATAGTTGCTGTAAACCTGCAAGGCGTCATGGTGAAGAGATTGGAGAGTCAGTTCTGAAGCCAGACAAATTGTCTTTGTTTCTAAATTCTGGTCCTTACTAGCTTTGTCACCCACGGCAGCTTTCTAATCTCTTTGGTTTCTATTTCATCATCTGTAAAATACAGCAGTTTCACGCCTTAGATCTGTTGGGAGGATTTTACAATTACATCGAAAGCCCTTAGAAAAATGCCTGGCAAAAAAAATATTCGCTAAATGTTGGAGATCAGTATTATGATTGTACTAGAGGAAAGGAGCCCTGGGGACAGAATGGTTACACGTTGGGCTGCTAACAAAGAAGTCAGCTGTTCAAAACCACCCGTTACTGCTCAAGGGGAAAATGAAGATTTCTACTCCCATAAGCTTGGCAACCTACCAGGACAGTTCTACCCTGTCTTGTAGGGTCACCATGAGTCCCCATTGACTTGATGGCAGGGAGTTTGTTTTTCTGGTTTAGATGCTGGGTGTAGACCCCAAAACTCATGACTATCCAGTCGATTTCACTTCCAAAGGGTAACTTCCAAGGGGTTCCTGAGACTGTACATCTTCACAGGAGCAGGCAGTTTGATTTCTCTTGCAGTGAGCAGCCAATGCGTCACCACTGCACCACCAGGTCCCTCTGATTTCATACAGGCGAACAAAACACATCATCCTTGGTCCTGGGCACGCACCTTCCAATGTAGTACACAATGCTAGACAGGTGACCAAATGTCGACATACAAATCTGCTTAGGACCATGAGAGCGGACTGTAAGGAGAGTAAGGTTGTTCATTTTTTTCCACATTGTGCTCCCTTACCAGTGGTCAGGAAAGTCTAGGCATATTAACAGATTTGGTGTGGGGTTTTTATGAATCCAATAGAGTGCTTGGCATACAGTGATTTATGTCTTTAGTCAACAAAAAATATGAGGCCTTTATGGTTCAATGTTATAATTTTGGGGGGACTAGTCTTGTAAAAAAAATTTTCTTGTGTCTCTGATTTTTTTAAAATCATTTTATTGGGGGCTCATACAACTCATCACAATCCATACATCAATTGAATCAGGCATGTTTGTACATTTGTTGCCCTCATTCTCTTCCAGACATTTACTTTCTATTGAGCCCTTGGTATCAGCCTTCCTCCCCCCTCCTACCTTCATTACCCTCTTCCTTCCCCCCACCCTCAAAACCCTCATAACCCCCTGATAGACTGCACATTGCTATTATTTTCATCTCTCACACCAACCCCCTGTAGAGGCTTGTATGGTTATGTGTCGATCATTGCAATTGGTTCCCCTTTCTCCATTCCTGTCCCCCTCTTCCCCCGACCCTTCTGGTATCACTATTCCCACTCCTGTTCCTGGATTCTATGTGTCATGAGTTCCCATCCCTTTCTGTACCTGTGTACATGTTCTGGTCTATTCTGAATTGGGAAGCAGCACTGGGGTCATGGTAATGGAGGGTGAGGAAGTCTCAAGGAACCAGAGGAATATAGTGTGATTCATCGATGCTTTACTGCACCCTGGTGACTCCTCCCCTCCCCTCCCTGTGGGCCCTCTGTGGGGAGATGTTGCACTGTCCACAGCCGGGCTCTGGATCTCTGTTCTAGGCCCCCTTGTTCTCAACAATATGTTTGTGTTTGTTATGTGTCTGCTGATGCCTATTCTTTGTTAAACCAAGGAGATTTGGTGGCTACTGGATTACACATTGGGCTTTTACCACAAGGTCAGCAGTTTAAAACCACCAGTTAACCGAAGGGAGGAAGATAAGGCTTTCTGCTCCCATAAAGAGTCACAGACTCAGAAACCCACAGGGGGCAGTTCTGCCCTATCCTGTATGGTCACTATGAGTCAGAATGGGCTCAATGGTAGTGGGTTTGGTTGGGGGTTGCTACAGGGACCAGGGTTGGATTCCCAGACAATGCATCTTCTGCACAACACCACCAGTTTGTCAGTGGAGGCTTGTAAATTCCCGTGGTTTCCATATTCACATGAATTCAGAAAGTCCTGCAGAGCACCAATGGCAACCAGAAAAATCACTTGGCTCACAGCCATCCCATCTCTTCGGATATGGAGCTACCGTGAGTTGGAACAAACTGGCGAGAGATAAAACCAAGACTAAAGAAGTAGTTGTACAGCTGTGCTGTGCAGGGAATTCAGCAAGGGTGAAACAAAGAAGAAGCTTTGCCCTCACGGAATTTATATTCTAATAGAGACGAGCCATCCGCGCGGAGATGATAGTGCGGTGTTGATTGCCTGGTACTGCTACACGCGCTGCAAGAAAGAAAGAAGCGCGCCGTAGGGAGGGTGGAGAGCAAGACGCGTGTGGTATTATATGGAGTAGCCAGAGGAAGCTCTGTGCAGAGGGCAATGTTTGTCAAAGGTCAAGCATGCATGAAAAAGCGTGGCTGCAGAGGCCAAAGTGTCACCTGGGGAAAGAACATTTTAGACAAAGGGAACAGCGGGTACAAAAACTCGAAGGTTTAACACATTAAAGATGAGGTTTAAGGGGATATTGAAAGGTTTAAGGTGAAGGTTTAAGTGTTCAAGGAGCAGCAATGGGTGACGTGCCTAAAGGAAGGGCAGCAGGGATGAAGTCAGAGAGCACCACAGCCACCATGGTTGGAGTGACTGTATGCCACGTGAGATGTCACCAGAGCGTCTGGGAGCAGGAGTTGACACGGACCTGTCTTTAAGCTCATTCAGTTGCTGGGTTGAGAACAGAGTCGGACAGACGGCGGGAAGTAGTTGGAGAAGCGGTGAAACCAGCCAGAGAAAGTCCCTGCATAGACTCAGGGGTGGTGTATTCTAGAGTAGTAGTGCAGAAGGCACTGAGAACTCATCAGATTCTGGATGCATCTTGAAAGCAGTCAGCCCGATTCACTGATGGCTTGGATGTGGTCCATTTGTGAGGGAACCAAAGGAGTCAAGGCTGACGCCTGTGTGTTTGCCATCAGAAGGATGGAGGTGGGGCAGACCATGTGAAGAGCAGGTTTGGAGGTCTAGGCCATCAGGAGCTCTGTTTGCTCATTTGTTGGTTTATTTGTTTACTTGCTGTCCTTGGGTAGCCATCTTTTAAGGGACCCTGGTGGCACAGTGGGTTCTGTGTTGGGCTGCAAGGTCAGCAGTTGGAAACCACCAGTCGTTTTGCGGGTGAGAGATGAGGGTTTCTATTCCTGTAAACAGTTTCATGATGTGTGAATTATATGCCAATCAAAAAAATATTTTTGAATTAAAAAAATAAAAAAAGAATTACACTCTCAGAATCCCACAGGGCCTGTTCTACCCTGTCCTAGGGAGCCACTATGAGTCAGAATGGACTTGATGGTAGAGTTTGTTTGTTTGGTTTGAATGGTCTTTTTGACTTGAGGTGACAAAAACCTTTAATTGTGAATCATATGCAGGTTGATAGCTCAGAGCATCGTTTTCCATCCAACAGTGCAGCAAGAGTTTGCTTCATCTGCTCATTGCGATGCTTTCTGTGTAGTACCTCCCACTCCATCTCCCCTGCTGTCCCCATCACTGCTCTTCCTTCTCTCCTGGCCCTTCAGGCTGTGGTCCTTCCCAAGCACTCCCCTCTGGACTGAAAATGATCGATGATTATCAGGTGCAAACATCTGGAGAACCTTACTGCGCCCTGTAGAGCTGTCCGTTGTTTGGCTGAAAATGGAGCCATCCGGGTGAGCTCAGTTCTCAATCTGATGGCCTCAGGGGCTCCGCGGTCCCTGTCCAACAGAACACCTCACCTTGTTTGTGACTCCGAGCTCTGTTCCAAGTTTCCTCCCACTCTGCCCGGGCCCTTCGGCTGTGACCCCTTTCAGAGAGTTTGTAGTGCTAACAGGGCACCATATAACCCTAGCCTCAGGGTCAGGGAGACTGAGGTTCTCACGGTCCATTCGTCCAACGGGTTAATGTTTCCATGTGTCCTTCATTTTCATCATTCTTCTTTCTTTCGGGTAGAGAGAGAGCAATCGTTAGTTACACCTTAGATGGTGACTCCAGAGGAGCTCGGTTGTAGAAGGGTTACCTTTAGTAGCCGGCCAGACTCTGGGGAGCAGGCAGGGGGTGGAGTATATAAGTCTGGAGTCAGAGAAGAGATTTGAACTGGAGACAGAAATTGGACTCAATAAAATAATTTACTCTCTGCCTTACTCTTTTCATAACCAGATTAGTTGGTCAGCAAAATTGTGAAATAACTAATATTTCTCCTTCATCTCCTTATAGTTTTATACATGATGACTCTAGCCAGCTTTGTATCAGGCATGGGATGCAAAATCAAGAAATCCACCAAGATCTGTCTTCGGGTACTTTGCTGGTGATCGTCATCTTTGTAGGCCTCCCTGTGTTCCGTGCCCTTGCTGCTTAGTTCCCTCTTTCTATAGTCCACGCGCAACTACTTTTATAGCTAGTCCGGCTGACTCCATTGGCTGTAACGATGGTATCGATGGATGTGTGTCCACCAAGCTCTACTCTATTCTGTAAGGGTCGCTGTGAGCTGGAATCAACTGAGTGGCAGTAGGTTTGCTTTTTAAAGTGTTCTGAGCCCTTCAACCCTCACCTGGTCAGGGAGCCACACGTGTGCTGAAGTTATAAGCCCAGGTACCTGCAAATATGAACCCTGTTTGGAAACGAGGTCATTTAAGATGTCAGTTAGCATGAGTGTATCCTAAATCAGCTTGACTGATATCTTTATAAGAGGAGAAAAGACACAGAGAAATATTCAGAGGTAGAAAGAAAAAAAAGAAATATACAGAGGAAAAACAGCTCTGTGAAAATACATTTGCAATCAAGAAACACCTGCGGCTACCGGAAGCTAGGAGGCTAAGAAAGAATATATCACTATACCCTTCAGAGTGAACTTAGACCTGCCAGCGTCCTGAATTTTGGACTAAAGGCCTCTAAAACTGGGAGGCAATATATTTCTACTCTGACAAGTCACCTCACTATTACTGAGTTGAATCTGACTCATGGTTATAATATTTTTACAATAATGCAAATAGGCTAAGAAAAAAAGACTTTTCAAAATCTTCTCAGATAAAGACATATGTCTTCATATTCTAGTGGAAAAATATTTCTAATCCATTCATTGGACTACCCACCTCCCTCGTATTTGTACATCCAGTGAATAATGGCATTTCTCTGTTCTACCAAAGATTGATAAATAAAAGCAAGTTGGAAAATGAAGAAAATGTCTAATAGGCACCTCAAACTTCACATGTCAAAACTAAGCTCCCATCTCAAGTTGACTCTTCCCACCGTCTTCCCGATATCAGTTGATGGCAGTCTTCTCCTTCCAGTGATCATGTCCCAAACTGTGGCTTTATCCCTGGTACCTCTTTGATCTCTTTTTTCGTAAACCCCGTATCTATCCTCTGAGTTAGACTGTCCTTGAAATAACCTGGAATCTGACATCTTCTCGCCACTTCACCTGATGTCACTATGGTCTGACTCATTTGTCACCTGTATTATCCTTTAAACTTCTTAATTGGCCCCCTTCTCCTATCATTACCCCTACGTTGTTGTTGCAGGTCCCCCTTTCACTCAGACTACAATGATCCCTGCATTTCTTTCCCCCACCCAACTGCAGACCCTGACCTCCTTTGTGTTTCTTGAATATGTCCCACAAGAGCCTACTTAGGATCTTTGTATTAGGAGGTCTCATCCTAAAATGCTGAGAACCCCAGACTCACTCAGTCACCTACTGCCTGACCTTGAGCAATGTTCATCTCAATAACATCCCTCCTGCTGACTGATTTAAGAGGCCATTCATGCCCTCTCTCCATCCCTGTGCCCCTGATCCTCCTGTCCCTGACTTCTTCATTTCCCCCATAGTACTTGGACACTGTAACTTACTAGGTATTTTGCTAATTTATTGTTCATCTCCTCTTGCTGCACCGTGTGTACCACATGTGTTGAGACCTTTGTTAGCTATGTATCTCAAGCAGCTGGGCCAGACACTGGTGCATAGTTAGTATCCCATTAGTAATTTTTACATGAATGAAAGATCTATTGTTGGAGAGAGGAGCCATCATGTAATGGATTTATTTGCAGAAATATGACCTTTTGGTAATTTGAGTACTAAGGAGTTTACCAAAAAGGTGAAAAAATATATTTTAAAATTTTATGCAATCACAGAACATACTCTTCTTTATCCAATCTTCAATAATCATGTCAATTATGGATTATAATGATCTCTTTTAATATATTAAAAAAACTATGTCCTAAAGAATTTAAATAACTTGCTAAAAGTCACATAATTAGTAAGTCTCAGGGCCCAGATCCTAAATCTGGGACTTTAGATTCCAAATTTTATTTCACTGTGCAATGTGGTAGTTGTTATTTATTGTTAACCCAAAACAACAACAACAACAAACTCACTGCCATCAAGTCAATGCTGACTCATAGCGACCCTCTTTGGGTTTCTGAGACTGTAATTATTGTCAGGAGTAGAAAGTCCAGTCTTTCTCCCAAGAAGCTACGGGCGGATTTGAACTTCAAATCATGTGAATCCCAGTCAAATGCATGCCATCTAGTCTGTTCCATCCGTATGATTCTGTGTGCAACAGAACAAAACACTGCCCAGCACTGTGCCATCCTCACAATTGTCCCTATGCTTGAGGCCATTGTGGCAGCCATGGTGTCTGTCCATCTCCTTGAGAGCCTTCCTCTTTGTCGCTGCTCCTCCACTTGACCAAACACGATGTTCTTCTCCATGGGCTGGTCTCTCCCAACAATATGCCCAATGTATGTAAGAGGAGCTACAGCCATCCTTGCCTCTAAGGATACCCTGGCCAGACTACTTTCAACATAAATTGGTATGTCCTGTTAGCATCCTATGGTATTTTCAATATTCTTCTCCAGCACCACAATTCAAATGCATCAGTTCTTCTTCTGCCTTTCTGACGCAATGTCCAACTTCCCCATGCGTATAAGGCCATAGAAAAGACCCGGCCTTAGGCTTTTGAGGACACCTCAGTCCACAAAGTTACATCTTTGAGGACTTTGCTTTTCAACCCCCTAAAAGCAGAATCACCCAACGCAACTCAACTTTTGATCTCTTGACGGCTGCTTTCAGGAGCATTGAAGATCCAACCAAGAGGGAATCTTTGGCAACTTCAACCTTTTTGCCGTTTATCATGCTATTACCTATTGGTTCACTTGTAGGGATTTGTTCATTTTGACATTGAGTTGTAATCCATATTGCAGGCTACTATACTTGATATTGGTCAGTAAGTGCTTCAAATCCTCCTTATTTTTAGCATAAAAGGTTGTTCCATTTGCATATTGCAAGTTGTTAATCCTGTGGCCACATTCCTCTTCATATAATCCAGCTTCTCTGATGATTTGCTCATCATACAAATTGAATAGCTATGGGGAGAGGATACGACCATGTTGTATACCTTTCCTGATTTTAAAACATGCTTTATCCCCCTTGTTCCATTCTTACAACTGCCTCTTGACCTGTGTGCAGTTTCCTCATGGGCACAATGAAGTGTTCTGAAATTGTCATTCTTCTCAAAGTTATCCATCGTTTGTTATGACCCATACTTTTGATGCCTTGGTGTAGTCAATAAAACACAAGTAAACATCTTTCTGCTATTCTCTGCTTTGAGCCAAGATCTAGCTGATATTAGCAATGATATCCATTGTTTCATGTCCCCTTCTGAATCTGGCCTGCACCTCTGGCCTTTCCCTGACAATGTACTGCTGCAACCATTGTTGGATGATCTTCAACAAAATTTTACACGAATGTGGTATCAGTGATGTTATTCTGCAGTTTGAGTATTCTGTTGGGTCACTTTTGTTTGGAATGAGTACAAATATGGAAATCTTCCAATCAGTTGACCAAGTAGCTGTCTCCCAAATTGCCTGTCATAGATTGTGAATGCTTCCAGTGCTTCAGCTGCTTATTGAAACATTTCAGTTGGTGTCCCATCAATTCCTGGAGCCTTGTTTTGGCTAATGCTTTCACTGAAGCTTGAACTTCTTCCTTCAGCACTATTGGTTCTTGCTGATGTGCTACCTCCTGACAGGGTAGACTCCTGACTCGTGATTTTTGGTACCATGCAATGTAGTAGCGGTAACCAAAAAATACCTTTATGGGTATGGCTCTTTGTTTTGTTTTTTACCGGTCAAGTTTACTTCTCCGCACAAATTCCTGATTTATTTACTTCTTCCCCACTTTAAAGGAGAGCATTAGATTTAGTGAGATATTATAAAATGGTAGTGGTAGTAGTAGTTATAGTACGGTCAAAATCTGTCTGAATTTAAGGAGAGTGGTGGTATGTGAATCACGATCAGCCAAGGCTGATTCTCACGAGGTGGAGGTCAGACCATCTCTGCACTCTAAGCTTTCTACGAATTCCGACACTGTCTTTCCTTCCCATGGCACTTCCTGCTTCTGTTCTGGGTCAGAGACTTCACGGCAATGTCCACTAGAACTCACATTCCATACTTGTAGGTTTATGAGAGAAAGAAGAGGCACAGCTCAGAATCAGATATGGAGATATGTAGGCAAAGTCTTGGCTGGTCAGCACAGGACCAGTCCTCTCAGATCCTCTTAGCCGTGGGACCTCCTTTTGCACTCCCGAAGCCAGGCCTTCTCTTGGCTCCATCAGGAGAGGCTGCTTTATTTGCCTGGGTAGGTTGACCAATCTCTGCCAGTGCACACCCATCACAGGGTAGGCTACAGTCTCTGGACCAGACAAAATGTATCCAACACAGTTTATCTGTCTTAGAAATGTTGACCAATCTGAGCAAAACTAACAAACTCTCTGAGGCAGAAAACTACGGCAAAGATAACTCCTCAGGTTTAAGGGGGAAACCTCTCAATGTAGTGAAACCCCCAAAAGCAAAGGACCACCTAAAAGAACTCGTTTCACCACAGATATTAAAAAGAAATTAAAGCTTAGGTTTTCAATCATAACAAAATACTTTCGTGACTAGGACACATATGTGTATGAGCACCAGTTACCTTTCCCAACACTTGTGTTTACTGCCTAATTTTGTGCCTCTATCGTCTGGGCAGGGATTGGTGCAACTGAGTAAGAGAAAGAAATGTGAGTACCATATTGCTACGGGAGGTGTGGTGTGAGATGATACATCCTAGAGATGAGATTTGGTGACACTTTTGTCTGTTTGGGCCGCTGTACAGTAGGGTAATTAGCTGTACAGTATGTTTATCAGTGCCTTTGTGTTATTGGAAATGTACACGTGATAAAGTGAAATTTCTTAATTATGAGTCTTCTATCCATGTCTCTGGAATTCCCACCGAATGACTGCGTGGGACTATGCAAATAGGGCGTGTGAAACACTAAAAGAGGGGATTGGTCAGTTTGGGTTTTCATTCTTTCAGAAGTGGAGAGAGAGGAAATTCCCAGGACTATCAAGGAAGGCCTCAGCCCGAAGTGGTGGAGACTGAGACCCGAGGCACCAGAGGCTGCTGTAGTGCAGACCACGGGACAGCAAAGGAGCTACATCAAGACAGAGGAGAGGGTCTGGTGGCTGAGACAGTGTGACAGGGAGGTAGAGCAGCAGGCAGGTTCCCTGGCTCATGGAGGCAAAAGTCCAGGAACCTCAAGGCTGAGAGACAGAGGACCAGAAAGAGAGACTTGGCTGCTGGCTGAGGAGAAGTGTTGCTTTGGACCAGTGACTGTATCCTTACTGTTTCCTGGTCGTGGTAAACTATTTGCCTTCCTAACTAGCCCTGGTCTGGTGGTGTAGGGGTTATGAGCAGGACTGCGATCTGCTGGGTAGGAAGTTTGAAACCACACATTGCCAGAGAAAGATGGGGCTTTCTACTGTAAACAGTTCCAATCTTGGAACCTCATAGGGGATGATGTACCTTGCCTACAGGGTCACCATGAGTCTACCTCGTGGCAGGGAGTTTGGTTTGGGGGTTTATTTTCTGTGTGGCCTTTGCACACAGCCGAGAAGCAGAGTGCCGTGCGGGGAAGAGGGGAAAGAAGGATGAAGTATGTAGGCACGTCTGTCCTCAGCCTCTTGACAACGACCTTGGGTTTGGCTGGAAATGGACTCTCCTCTCTCATGTAGCCAGGGGAGGTCAAATAAGGCCTCCACACCATTTTCTCAGACAATCTGGGACATTGGACTCTATTCAAGGAAAGGCGTCGTTTTCAAGAAATACACAGCCTAGACACATGCTCTTGACGGACGTTATGACCACAGGAACAAATAAATCCATTTACATTTTTTGGTTCCTCGCGTTTCTGACCAATCATGTCAGCCAGTGTAAGGTACTTTTATGTATGACTTCATATTTCCAAAGAGAAGATAAGAAAACATGGTTCTTTCCCTGCCTCATCATTCCACTTATCCTATGCAGAGTCTACTGGTACACATGTGTGCACCCCATAATATGCATAAAACTCCTCCTTCGCATATTACCGAGGATTGACGACACCCAGTGATTCAGATACATTTCACTGGTGGAAAAGCATTATAGTATCAAAAACTTACAAACATATAGCTATTCAGTCACAAAGGCCTAGAGGGAACTTAGAATTGGATCATATAAAACTCCCAGAAGTTAGTTAAGTTAGCTTCAGATTTAAAATTTTCCTTCTTTACTATAGCTTCCTCCATAATTTGTATTGAAGCCCGATATCAGTAATGCTGAACGTCCTTGGCTTGAGAACGCTAGATTAAGTGCAACTGTTAACAGTCTTCGCTTCCATAAGTATGCATTGCTTTATTCAGAGGCTCAGCATAGTGACAATTTCAGCCTCTCTTTTTTATTGCTCCTCAAAGCTGATGATCTGGAAAGGATTTAATATAGGAATGTTAATCTCTGTTCTTTCTTTATAAGGGAGAATGGTTGACAGTCAAGCAGAGCTATGCGAGATAATTGATTTCTCTTGTTTTGTCTGGAAAATTTGAGGCAATCTTCTAGCACTTGGAAAGCTCTATTATCTGTTGGTTTTTTCCCTGCATCCCTAGCAACACCATCATAGTAGGTAGACTCCAAGAGCTCAGTTAGAAAAAAATGTGTCAAAATGTACCCAAAGAGAGGCGTCAACTACCTCGACTTTCTAACGCTCGATACCAGGGCAAACTGGCTCGTGAGCCCAGTGCGGCGCTTTCGGTACATACATGGGGCTCTGAAGTAAAACTGAAAATTAAAATAAAATCATGGTTTCATTTATAAGGTTGCTTTAAATTTTCTTTATTTGTAAAAATATATTTATGGCTCTCAAATAATTTTAAATTGTTGTGAAGGACAGGATTAGCTCTTCTGTCAGAAAAGTTTGTCCATCATTGCGCTAGAGCATGATTCTCAACCTTCCTCATGCTGCGGCCCTTTCATACAGTTCCTCATGTTGTGGTGACCCCAGCCATACAATTATTTTCATTGCTACTTCATAACTTTCATTTTGCTACTAATATAAATCATCATGTAAATAAATATCTGATATGCAGGATGTATTTTCACTGTTACAACGTGAACAAAATGAAAGCATAGTGATGAATCACAAAACCAATATGTAATTCTATATTGTGAAATGTTTATTTCTAATGACAAATAAATGAAATGTCTTGAAGCATGGTGTAGCATGGGCAACAGTCGTCACGCCGAGTACTCGTATGTGGGTGTATCTGCTTGTGAGTGGACTCGCCTGGAGTCGGATAGAGGAGCAGTGTCTTGTTTCCTAAGACCATTGGAAATAAGCATTTTCCCACGGTCTTGGGCGAACCTTGTGCAAGGGTCATTTGACCCCCAAAAGGGTCTCGACCCACAGGCTGAGAACTGCTGCTCTAGACCAAGGACTATGGTTCAGGAGCTCAGTTTGTGGGAGCCCAGTGTCTGATTACAGGTGTGCAGTGGGAGCTAATCTCCCAGAGTCACAGGTGGTGTCCTTTCCCTTCCCTGCAGTCTGCACAATGAAGAGGTGCCTGATCATAAGCAGGAATGAGTTGAACATCTGTAAATTCATGATCTCCACAAGAAAAAAGTCTTAATACTGTCATTGCAAATATGAAAAAGCTAATTTTTGCTTAGCATATTTTTCTGTTTTAATTCATGCTTACTATTTTACCTGTTAGGGTTCTAATATTCAAGGCAATGACTACACAGAACTCACGGGCAAAAATTCACCATTAAAGGGCTTATTAAGGACGCTTACAAATTGTCCATGTAAAATGGTCAGGGCAAAAAGAAAAAAGAAAAATGGTCAGGGCTCAGTTTTTTATCAGGACATCATACAATGTTCTTTCAGGTCTGCTAATAAATGCCCAAAGGGGCTTACCACTCCACTAGAAGCCTCACACCAAAGGCATTCAGCTCACGTTTTGTGGATCAGCAAACTGAGATTCTCAAATTAAGTGCCCAGAGGGACCTCATTTCACAAGCCCGTCTCCTGCACGAAACCACTCAGCTTTACTGTCCTGTAGGTGGGAAGACCAACATATTGTTCCGTGCTTTGGCTCCTGGACCTTTTGCGGCACCTCTCTGATGTTATTGGATCCGGGAAGTTAACAGTGCAGGGATCACAGGACCCGAGGACACAATCCACTCTTAGCTCTTGCTGGTAACGAGATCCTTCCTTCTACCTCTCCTGGGGGTCACTGTATGCACAGCAGGATGGAATTCCAGGGAATCACATCAGTATCTGCCCCACCTTCTCACCACATCCATGTAGGGAAAGGTTGTTTGGAGGGAGTTAGAGACTGGCTCTGAAATATCATACTGGGCTCTAACAGTCAGTGTATATACTAAGTTAGTTGGGTTTTTTTTGTTTTTGTTTAATTGGGATGCTAGAGATTTAAAGCCTTGAGAAGAATGGGAATCCCAGCACATTTCATTGTGCATTGTGCTCAGAAGCAAGCTGTACAGGGGTCAAGCGCCAGCTGTGCCAACAAAACAAAGGAAATCCGCATGGTTTACTCTCAGGAAAGGTGTGCAGCAGGGCGTGTCCTCTCACTGTACCTATTCAATTTGTATGCTGAGCACATCATCAGAGAGCCGGGTAATGTGAAAAAGAATGAGCCAGCAGGATTGAAGGATGCTAATTACAGCCTCAGATATGCAGTTGACACAACCTTGTTTGCTGTAAGTGAAGAGGACTTGAAGCCATTGCTGATGAAGATCAAGTGTACCAGTCTTCAGTATGGATTACAACTCAAGGCAAAGAAGATAAAAATCCTCACAATGGGACCAATGTGTAGAATCATGATAAATGGAGAAAAGGTTGCAGTTGTCAAGGATTTCCGCTTGCTTGCCTCCACAATCAATGCTCACGGAGGCAGCAGTCAAAAGACAAGTTGCATTGGGTAAATCTGCTGCACAAGACCCTTTCCAGAGTATTGAAAAGCAAGGAGGTTACTTTGAGGACTAAGGTGTCCCTGACCCAAGCCATGGTATTCTTTATTGCATCATATGCTTGTGACAGTTGGACACTGAATAAAGAAGACTGAAGAATTGATACATTTGAATGGTGGTGCTGGAGTAGAATATTGAAAGTACAATGGTCTGCTAAAAGGACACACTATGTATCTTGTAAGAAGTACATCCGGAGTGCTCCGTAGAGGCAAGGATGGCTGGATTTCTTCTTACATACTTTGTACATGTTGTCAGGAGGGGCCATTCCCTGGAGAAGGACATCAAGTTTGGTAAAGTAGAGGAGCTGCGAAAAAGAGGAAGGCCCTCAAAGAGATGGACGGACACAGTGGCTGCAGCAATGGACTCAGACATAAGAACAATTGTGAGGATGGGGCAGGGCCGGGTAGTGTTTCCTTCTGTTCTCCATAGGGTTGCTGACTCAACAGAAACTAACATTTATGAGATTTTAAAATCCTCTCCCTATTATCTTTTCATTTAAAATCAAACATATAAACTCATTGTTGTGAATTAATTTCAAGTCAAGGCGACTCTATGGATGCCAGAGAAGAGCAGTGGTTGGTTTTCAAATGTAGATTGCCAGTGTTTGTTTGTTTTTTTCTCAAATCATCTCTGGTTGGACTTGAACCGTCAAAGTTTCTTTTAGCAGCCGGGCATGAACCATGTGCACTACATGGGTCATTTCTCCTAAGTAGTCACAGTACAACCTGAGGAAGCTGGAACTGTTGTAAGACAGAGACGAGAAGGGGAAACTTTCAGAGAAGGAAAACTAAAATATTCTCCACTAATAAAGAGTAATAGACAAGTGGTAAGATGATACCCCGTTCAACGGTGTAAAACTGGGGAGGCCTGGTAAATTAGGCAATACGGTTAAGTTCTGGCTCACTGTATGATTGTTGTTTTTGTTACAAAGTGAAAGCTTTTAGATGACAACCGAATTCAGGTGTGTGCTAGCTCCCCTCTGTTACAAGATCCAAATGAGAAGGTAAGCAAAGACTTTTTTAATGAGTTAAATGATAGCCAAAAAAAAAAAAAAAAAAAAACCAGACTGAGCAAGACTATATTAGTGATTACACAATTTCATCAATTTCCAGAATGACAGAAAGAAGAGAAAGGATTTTGAGGTATATAACCTTACCCCAGTATACACTTCAGGGGACTGTGGTGGGGGGATTGGGTTGGGCGGGATGAAGGGTAAAGAGGGGGAGGATTCTGAACACAGAGGGGTTCCAACAACCAAAGAGTAACACCCATGACTCCGGTCTCCTTGCTGCATTAGATAGCTGTCCCTACATAACACCTGGTATCTTTTCTCCAAATAATTTGAAATAGATATTTTAAAAGCATCAAACTGGTGAAATGGATGTTATCACCCAGAAAGCCCACTTCACTCTGATGAATTTTTCCTCTTAAGCAGAAAAAATCAGCAGTAGACAAGCCTCATCCCTAAGGAGAGTCCACAAGTCCTCTCTTTCCTAAACACAGTCAATAACCAAGGTCTTCAAGATAGATGGTAAAAACTAGCAGCATGAGAGAAAAACAAAGAAATGGGCAGAGAAGAGCCGTGAAAAAAAAAACACTAGAAATTCTCTAAGAAGTAGAAGAGAAACTTTAACTTTCCAGGCACCTTATCAGAGATATTTGAACTAATATTGCATCCAGAAAAGGAAAACATTGTGCCATGAAAAATAAAGAATACACAAAACAATCCCCTGCTATTTAAAGAGAGGTTGGATAACACTTGATAGGAGAGTTGGAACATAAAGTCATAGAAATGTTATGATGAAGAACAAGGAACCAGAGTAGGAATCTGAGACATGTAATAACGAAACCTGGAGGGACTTGCCAAGAAGTCTAACATTTGGTGTACAGGGATTGCAAAGAGAAAGAAAATGGAGGTGAGAAATGTATCAAAGTAATAATAAATTAGGATCTCCCCAAACTGAAACTCAAATCATTCATAGTTGAATAAGGTCACTCAAATGTTGAGTTAGATCAATGAAAAAGGTTCGTGTATAAACACATCATGGAAAATTTTCATAACACAAAGTATGACTAAAAATTATACGATTTTCTAAAGCTGGACGGGAAAAAACATAGAGAACTTAAAAAGAAATAAAAATCAGACTATAATAATATTGGATTTTTGAAGGCACTGAAAAAAATCTAAAATTCTGAAGAAAGATTAGTTGAAAAAAAACCTATATATAATTATATGTAGACAAATTATAATCACCAGTGAAGCAATAATTGCAGAGACTTGGAACATGAACCTTTCATACTCTTTCTAAGGAATTATTGCGCAAATAGAGCCCACTGCTGAAGAGTAGATGCCACTGCATAGCAACGCTGTAGTACCACCACCACCCCCTGCCCCTGCCAAGAGGATTTCCCAGGCTCTAAATCTTTATAGAGGCAGACTAGGCAGACTGACACATCTTTCTTGCACGAAACAGCTGGTGGGTTCAAACCACTGATCTTTTTGTTTGCATCTTAGTGCTTTTTCCACTGTAGCACCAGGGTTTCTTCGAAAAAAGGAGGTAAAATCAAACCCATCTTAGTTCGGTCAAAGAAAGCTCAATAAGACAGCTGTAGGGAGGTTCTTTCTTTCCTTCTTGCTTTTGAGAGAGAGGTTCTAGAGCACACGATGTCCAGACGAGAGCAGGGTAGGTGAGCCTTAAGGATCACGGCTACCAAAATAAAAAAATAAATAAAAAGGAAAGACAGGAAATGTTTCGCACAACCAGTAGGACAATAAACTGCTTTGAAAGGTAGGAAAGATTTTCATTCTCTAAACTCAGTACAGTGGTCTCTTCTAATCACATCCTGATTTCACCTTTTGGGGAAATTTCCCCCCTCCGTTCTTCACCTCTCCACTGTACATGCCTTCTAATATCGCAACCTGTGTATACCATGGTGAAATGCTAGTTCTCTCTAGTCCTGTGTCGTCCTCACTATGTGTGTATTGCTTGAACCCATTATTCCAGCCACTGTGTCAACCCATCCTGCTTGTGGTCTTCCTCTTCTATACTGACCTGACCAAGTAGAAGGGCTAGTGGGTCCTGATAACATTACCGAAGTTCATAGGATGAACTCTTACCATCTGTGCTTCTACGGAGCAGACTAGTTGTACTTCTTCTAAGACCATTTTGTTTGTTTTTGGCAGTCCATGGTATAATCTACTTTCTTCACCAACATCATAATTAAAAGGCATCAGTTCTTTTCCAGCTTCCCTCATCCATTGTCCAGCTTCCACATGCAAATGAGGTGACTGAAAGACCATAGCTTGGCTCTTATTCCTCAAGGGGACATCTTCATTTTTTAACACTAAAGAAGTCTTCCAAAGCAGACTTGCCACATGCAGTTTGTCATTGGATGTCTTGACTGCTACTTGTAAGGATATTGATTGTGGATCCAAGTAAAAGGAAATCATTTGTGTGTGTGTGTGTGTGCGTGCGCACGCGTGCACACATGCACATGAGCAATAGAGGGAGTCATATTTCAATGTCACACAAAAAGTTAACGATTACATCTAAATCTATCTCAGCTGTACGGTTAAAGAGGTGCTAGAATATAGTCAACTATCTTCAGTTCTACTGAAGACAAACGTTCAACCTAAAATTCAAACACTGAATGATTCTATGGGCAAAGTATTGAACAACACAAGAACCATAAAAGAAAGATTGAAGAAATACACAATCATTGTACAAAAAAGAATTGGTAGGTGTTGAGTCATTTCAGGAGGCCCCACCTGTTTTATGTAACTGATTGCAACTTCACAATGTAACATCCCACTTCTTCCCATCTTTCCTGTTGTCAGTCCTCCACCTTTCCTAACTCTTCTGAATTTTGACCTGGGTAAACGCTGCCCTTTTGATTTTAAATGGTGTATCATGATGGTGTGCATTGCTATTGATATCCTTAGTGTTATTATTCCACTTACAAGCCTGTCTATTGTTTTGCTGAAAACTGAGCACTGAGCAAGGATGAGTTCATTTCCAGATCATAAGGGTAGCTAAGGATTATCATCTCAAAGGTTCTACCAGTCTTTATCCAACCAGTACGCCTGGTCTTTTTGGATGAATCTGAGTTTGATTTTACCTGTCTCTCCCTCTCGACCCAGGACCTTCTAATAAGAACCCTTTCAAGGAAGTTGGTAGCCACACAGTATCTGGTTCTTCTGGTCTCAGACATTCGAAACAACTGTTTCCATGCATTGTGTCCTTATGTACTATATTCTGTCATTTGACCTTGGTTTATCCTAAAACAATGATTTTAACCACCCAAGTTCAAGGACTCATCCACTCAAGGTGTTTGTTTATTTGTGTTTCATTGGCTATGCAAAGACATTTGGCTGTGTGTAGTAGAACAAAGTATGATTAATATTGCAAAGAATGGGAATTCCTAAACATTTAATTATTCTCATGCAAAACCTAGACCAAGTGGTAGTTATTTGAAAAGGAAAGGGGGTAAAATGTGGTTTGAAATAGGAAAGGTGTGTCAAGGATGACACATCATATTTATTCAGTCTGTACGTTGAGTAAATTTTCCATGAAGCTACATAATATGAAGATGAATATGGCATCAGAACTTGAGGAAGCTCATTAAAAACCTGAGGTACAGATGTCACATCTTAGCTCACTGAAAATGAAGAGGGCTTGAAACATTTATTGAAGATCAAAAACTTCAGCCTTCAATATTGATTACACCGCAATGTAAAGAAAACAAAATCTTTATAACCAATAAAGATTATCATCAACAAATGGAAAAATGATTTTATTTGACTTGTTAAGGATTTTATTTGACTTGGATCCACAATCAATTCTCATAGAAACATCAGTCAAGAAATCTAACAATTTATTATTGCATTGGGAAAATATGCTGAAAAAAGACTTTCTTAAAGTTTTAAAAAGCAAAGATGTCACTTTGAGGACTTACATCCACCTGACCCAAACGATGGTTTTTTTCAATGACTCATATGCTTGCAAAAACTGGACATGAATATAGAAAAAATAGAAGAATTGATGCCTTTTATTTATGGTGTTCTCTAAGAATATTGGAATAATATGGTCTGCCAGAAGAATGAAGAAATCTGTTGTGGAATACAGCCAGAATACTCCTTAGAGGGGATTTCATCTCAAGTTCTTTGGACATCTTATCAGGAAAGACCACTTCCTGTACAACGGCGGTTCGTAACCTGTGGGATTCGACCCCTTTGGGGGTTGAACAACCCTTTCACAGAGGTCACTTAAGACCATTGGAAAACACATAAATATGTCACAATATATAATTACATATTGTTTTGTGATCAATCACTATGCTTTAATTATGTTGAGTTATGTTCAATTTGTAACAATGAAAATACATCCTGCCCCTCATAGAGGGGTTTGGGAGAGGAGATGGGTCAGTCAGGGTGTGTGGTAGTACCGATGAAGAACACAGCTTTCCCCCAGATCCTGGATGCTTCCTCCCCCCAACTACCATGATCCGAATTCTACCTTGCAGGGCTGGATAGAGCAGAGGTTGTACACTGGTACATATGAGGGCTGGAGGCACAGGGAATCCAGGGTGGATGATACCTTCAGGACCAAGGGTGTGAGGGGCGATGCTGGGAGAGTGGAGGGTGAGTGGGTTGGAAAGGGGGAACTGATTAGAAGGATCCACATGTGGCCTCCTCCCTGGGAGATGGACGGCAGAGAAGGGGGGGGGGGGGGCAGGGAGACTCCGGATAGGGCAAGATATGACAAAATAACAATGTATAAATTACCAAGGGCACATGAGGGAGGGGGGAGTGGGGAGGGAGGGAAAAAAAGAGGACCTGATGCAAAGGGCTTTAGTGGAGAGCAAATGCTTTGAGAATGATTGGGGCAGGGAATGTGCAGACGTGCTTTATACAATTGATGTATGTATATGTATGGATTGTGATAAGAGTTGTATGAGCCCCTAATAAAATGTAAAAAAAGAAAAAGAATTAAAAGAGAGACAATAGGAAAGTCAAAGGAAATAGAGGAAAGAGCTGGGAGGCAAAGGGCATTTATAGAGGTCTAAATAAAGGCATGTACATATGCAAATTATTAATAAAAAGAAAACACATCCTGCATATCAGATATTTATATTATGGATCATAACAGTAGCAAAATTACAGTTATGAACTAGCAACAAAAATAATTTTATGGTTGGGGGTCACCACTACATGAGGACCTGTATTAGCGGATCGCGGCATTAGGCAGGTTGAGGACGGCTGCTGGAGAAGGACGGCATGCTTGGTCAGGTAGAAGGTCAGTGAGAAAGGGGAAGACCTTCACTAAGCTGGATTGACACAATAGGGACAGCAATGACTTCAAACACGGGAGCAATTGTGAGAACGCATCAGGATCTGACAGGGTTCTGTTCTGTTTTCTATAGAGTCGTGGGCTGTTAGCAGGAACTGAGTAGCAGGAGCTGACTGTGGCCGCAGACAATAGCACGTCTAGAACATAACTTCGTTCTGGAACATAATACAGTGTCTCTGTCACTCAAGATCTGTCACCTAGTGTGGATGACTCAAAATGACCTAAAACCTCTCATGACCAAACCACTGAGGCCCATAGAAATGGGTTTTGCATTTTTTTTGCCTGCGTCTTCACAACAAAAGGAGATTTTGTCTCGGGGAATGTAGGGCTCTGGATTGTTCCACTGCTGCCGTCAGAGGAGACGCTGCTCCAGAACTCAGGAAGGCCATGAGGGCAGAAGCAGCGAGTGCAATTAGACTGAGAGCCCTTTCTCGCAGAGCCCTTTCTCTAGCAAGAATGCAACGAGTTCAGGATCTCCATAGTGTTAAATGTCCTTTCTTTTTACTTTTCTGTATTTGAATCTGTGGTTCTCAAGATAGTTTAAAGTTAACATAGTGTTTGCAACAGTCAAACATGGTGGTTGAGAACCATTGTGTAATATTGCTTTATTTAACTCTTAAATGTGCAAATACAAGCTCTGGACTTACATAAGTCCAGTGCACATATCAGCACTGAAAAGTTAGAAGTTCAAACTGACCCCAAGGCTCTTCAGAAGAAAGGTCTGGTAACTGGCTTCCTGAAGTCACAGCCTTGATAGCCCTCCAAAGCACGTCTACTCTGCACACTGATTGCCGCCAGTGGAGTCTGACGACCGCCGGCAACAGCAACAAGGCTCAACTCCAATCTGTGTAGGAATTCATGCCATTTCTTTGTATCATTATCCAGATAGACCTAGAACTCTAGAATTGCAATGGCTTGATTTATAACATTTAATACAAGTCCCCCCCCCCTACACAAAACCAGGAATTTGTTTTTCAAAGCTATATATTTAAATTTTCTTTTAAGAAACAACTTTATCACCTCCAAAGTACTCTCCATTACACTTAATCCATTTGTCAAATTTGCAATTCTATTCTTGGAAATATTGTTCAGACTCTTCTGTTTGAATGGCTGACAGCACCTCTCTTATTTTTTTATTCACCTCTTATATGTCATCAAATTGCTGTCCTTTCATGTCTCTAAAAGAGATTGCCTGGAGTGGAGTCAGGTGAGTAAGGTGTGTGGGGAAAGAGGAGCATGCTGTGTTTTTGCCAAAGACTGGAGCACTGAGATGGCTGCATGAGCAGGTGCATTTTCCTGGTAGCGAAACCAGTGTCCCATCTGCCACAAATCAGGCTTTTTTGTCGCACACTGCTATGCTATCTTTTCATAGCCTCTAAACAGAAAGCTTGATGAACTGTCTGACCTGGTGGAACGAACTCCAAATGCACCAGGAGTGGACATTTTTGTTCTTTTGGGAGGTTTACAGACACAGAATGAGATTTGTCATCAATCGACATTTCACCTCTTTTGAAATGAGAAAACCAGTCATACACTTGAATTTTCCCCATAGCACTGTCCTTTAAGCTGTGTTCTACATCACAACTGTTTCTCTGACATTTTTCCAGAGCAGGAAACAAAATTTCACAGCCCAACGATGTTCTCTTAAGTCAGCCATCACACAAGATGAGGTTTGAGCAAAATTGCTTTTATGAAAAAATTCATCATGACCAGAGAGTACTTTCTCAGGCAATGCCACAGGGCGCACTAACTCAGAGTGCTTAGTAGGAAAAAGCCCTGCTCCACCCAGCCCAATCTGTTTTGGGGGGTGGTAGGCACTCATAGTATTCAAGTGAAATTCCAATATCAATTTCAATATTTTAAATTTCCATCTTTCTATTATATTTCGTATTAATTATATTTATAATTCTGAATAAATAATCATGATATTTTAAAACCTAGAACAAAATTTAAGATGTCCACTTTATTTGGGGAGGTCTGATGGTGCATGGGTTAAACACTTACCTGTCTGGGACTCAAACACCCCAAAAATTGAAAGAGGAAGATCTTGGAGATTTGCTCTCATAAAGGTTGCAACTCAGGAAAGATGATGGGGCTGTTCTCCTCCATTACATAGTGTTGTTACTAGTTAGTGTCAACTCGATGGCAGATGATGACAGCAGAAGTTGACATTGAACTTAAACTTTTAGAAATCATTCAAATGACTTTATTTGTACCTTTAGGTTATATTCTTTTAGATTATTACCTTCAATAAAACACAAATTACCTAACAAGATAATGAATGGTCTGCTAAAATTAAGGTAGAAAAAAGAAATCTAGCAGAAGAAATATAGAACAATTTATGATTCATGCATGACTCTATCTCTGACACAAACAGCACTGGCCCATTGCCAGAACACCCAGACATGCGCAAACATAATTAAGACAGTCTTCTAAATGAGAAATTCTCCTCAATTTTAATCATGTGGAAACTATGGTTTTACACATATTTAATTTTTATAATAAAGATATAATTGAAGGGAAGAGGAGAGAGCACATTTTAACTGTGTGATATTTTGACAAATAATTTTAAATATTTAGATACATGCTTTCAATATAGTTGATTACTTAATATGACTCTCCTAGCTGCAGTTCTCCATTGTGATGGTTTGTAAGTCCTAGCCTCTACATCTGTGGTTATGCCAACCCCTCGCCACTACTGCCACCGTAGAATACCCATAGCCAATGCGACAATTCCAACCCATAATGACACTATACAGAATTCCCAGACTTTATGAGAGCAAACAACCTCATCTTTCTCTCTTGGAGCAACTGGTAGGTTTGAACCAACAACCTGGCAGTGAGTTTTAAGCTGTTGCCACAATAAGCAGACTGTCAGTTACCTGTTTGAGAAAAGCAGGAGGCAGATGTCTTAGAATTGACTGAGACTAGACCTTGCCCATCTAAGACATGCAGAAGTGATCAACATGTCTTCTACCTTTTTTTTTTTTTGGTCAGAAGGCAAAAACCCTATCAAAGGCCTGGATATAGGCAATATGTCACCTTTGTGACCCCTCAGTGAGCATGTGCAGAAAACTAGTGCAGCATCTCTGCTGATGGACACCAATGAGATGCCAGTTACTGCCCAAAACAGTTGGTCCAGAACCCAGGTGCCCATCTTCATGTGAGCTTCATCTTGCTCTTTTGGGTGGCTAAGCAAGCTAGACCCTTTTCTGGATGTTTCATACATTTGTAGCTGCACCGAGCAACTTTGTAGTTTGCTCTCTTACTCTGGATCTTACATCTGACTTGCCTGAGCCTGGCCTTCAGTTTTGGGATATGAGTCAGTGGCCTCCAGTCAGAGGTCTGGACTTTGCATTTGGGACTTACCAGCCTCCGTAGATATGTGCATTTCTAGCGAAATTCTATGAGACAGAACTCCTGGATGTAAGGGGAGAGGAGGTGGTTTATTTCAGGGTTCATGGAATGGTATAGTATTTGGGAAAGTCAGACTTTTGGGACAACTTTAATCTCATCAGGACCAGTCTTACATTCATCTTTCTAAAATGAATTATTTTTGCACTGGTATTTGGGCTTCCATTTGTATTGTTGCTCACATTACAGATGACAAGGGTGGCCCTGCCAAGAGGCCCAAGCTGGAGTCCCCAATGGCTTAATAAACATGCTTACACCATCCCTTGGAAAAGCCTATACTAGAAGTAGATGTAAAGTGCTGTCAGAGGATGAAGTAGGTCAGGGACCATGTCTTATTCATCTTTGTATCTCTAATAGAAACATTGAATAAAAGAATTTATGGAGACGTGCAAGAAATACTTATATACAGATACAATAAATAATAGAGCAATCACTATTCAAAATAGACTGTAAAAATACCTGTGTGCAAGAGCAGAACAATAATCTCATTTACCTAAGAAGGAAAAAGAGAGAGGAGGGACTAGACCCCATTCTGGCCCAGCAAGCCCTGGGGATGATACCCTGCACAGAGCTGCTAAGGCACAGAGAGGACTGTAGGGCCAACAAGAGCTCCAGACATGATGGCCCCTCTCTGGAGCAGACAGCTACAGAGGAAAATACTGGGGACACACTGTGAAGAGTGAGCTCAATCTGACCCCCACAGTGGGGCAAACCAAGAAGTGAGCATAACAGATCAGCAACAGGAGCAAAGCCACAAAAGCCCCTCCCTGAAGAGTCCACAAAATAGACTTCAGCCCCAGTGGGGAGATCATCATAAAAGTCAGTGGACGGACCTGGAATTATGTATGGATTTTTTCTCTCTTTTTAATTTTTTAAATTCTCCCGTTTGATCTTTTGTCTTGTCTTCATTCTTGCTGTTTTGTTTGCCTATAGAAGATAGGCATGAGCAGCAAATCTAAGGAGAAAGCAACAGAACCAACAGTTCTGGGGGCCTTGTGGGGAGGAGGAGGTGGTGGGAAGAGAGTGGTAAGCAAACAATGCCATGGACAGGGGAACAACTAGGGAATTAAAATCAATGGCAAGGAGAGTGTAGGGACCCTGGTGGTGTTGGAGCAACAGTAATCTAGTGGAGAGGAATTCTTGAGAGGAAAATGAGGGTGAGCATGATGGTGGGGCAGGAGGAAGGTAAAAGGAAATGGAGGAAAGACCTAAATGTAGAAAGCAAAACCACTGATAAAGGTAGAAAGACACTTGTGAACATATGCAAATATGCTAAATCATAAAAATGGAAGCGTGGCCTATGTACATATATTTTTATGGCAATATATTGAGTGGACAGACTTTGGGCCTCTACTCAAGCCCTCCCTCAATGCAAGAACACTTAGTTCTGTTAACCTGGCATTCTGTGATGCTCACCTTCCTGACATGATCGCTGAAGACAAAGCGGGTGCATAAGCAAATGTGGTGAAGAAAGCTGATGGTGTCAGGTTATCAAACGATATAGCGTCTGGGGTCTTAAAGGCTTGAAGATAAACAAGTGGCCATCTAGCTCAGAAGCAACAAAGCCCACACGGAGAAAGAAGCACACCAGCCTGTGTGATCATGAAGTGTCTACAGGATCAGGTAACAAGCATCAGAAGACCCCCAAAACAAATAATCATATTGTTGAGAATGAGGGAGGTCAGAGTAGAGACCCCAAACCCATCTGTAGACAATTGGACATCCTCTGACAGTAGAGTCACAAGGAAGGGACAAATCAACCAGAGTGCAGTATAGCACTGATGAAACACACAGTATTCCTCTGGTTCCTTGAGACTTCCTCCCCCCAATATCATGACCCAGCTCTACCTTATAAATCTGGCTATACTGGAGCATGTATACTGGTACAGACAAGGGCTCTTGACACACAGAATCCAGGACAGATAAACCCCTCACGAACAGAAATAGGAGTGGTAATACCAAGAGGTAGGAGTAAGGTAGGGAGAGGAGGGGAAACTGATCCCAATGATTAATGTATAACCTGAAGGACAACAGAAACATGGGTGAAGAGAGACAGCGGACAGTGTGAGATATGAAAATACTAATAAATTATAATTTATCAAGGGTTCACAAGGGTGGAAGGGTGGAGAAAGGAGGGAAAAAAGAGGAGCTGATACCAAGAGCTCAAACAGAAAGAAAATGTTTAGAAAATGATGATGGCAGCATATGTGCAAATGTGCTTGATGCAACCGATGTAAGGATTGTTATAAGAGCTGTAAGAGCCCCCGATAGAATGGTTTTTTAAAATAAATGATCTCGTTTACGCGCATGAGATAGCAGTTACTATAGAGAACACACATCGGTTCTGAGATTCCAGGGCTTGTGTATTGAAAACGTTAAGGTCATATCAGAATAGCATCACGGGGAACTAGAATTATGAAGGGAAATGTTAGCTAAAAGCGTCCATGTTCCCATGAGGCCACTCTTAAGTAAGTTTCATGTTTTAAGCTTGAATATCATTTTTCACTCTAAAGTCTTTTCAGCAATTTCACTCCGCAATATAAATGTGAAGTAGGAACATTACTACTAATTTTATCTGAGGAAGCAATAATGGAACTCTGGTATCTTTAAAAGACTATTGATTTTCAGTGCAATTTCTCATTTCTTTGTGAATCGGACTGGTTTTAAATTTCCCTTTCCTACTCTGGGAAAGAGCAACTTTGGCAAAATTGGGCATTTCTTTGATCTGACAGGAGAGGAACAGAAAAGAACACATGGGCCCCATGCTACAGACCGAAGCAGGATTGTCTGAAGGGTATTTTATGTGACCTTGATATTTCTTCCAGTGATCGTAGATGCTAGATTAGATTTTCCAACAGAAGTATGATTTGGAGGATCTGTGTGGGCGTGGGTGTGAGTACGGTTGGGTGCATGTTTCCTTGATAAACCTCAACCATGGATGCATTTTAAAATCACTCGGGGAGCATTTGCAGAGTACCAGTGCCATGGCCCCACCCCCAGATTTTGAGAGTTGAGAATCGCTGCATTGAGTACATAGGAATTATGCCTTGAACCACTTAATACCACAGGCACATTAAATAGCATCAGTGCGGAGGTAAGTGATTCTCGTGCCAGATTGTATGCAAGCCTTCCTGAGGAGCATGGAACAAAGTACAGGCGCTTCAGAGTGAGGTGTTCTCTGCAGGCAGCATGCTGAAGTCGGGCTTCTGCCCAGCCAGAGAGCAGGAAGCTACAGTCCAGGCCTTTACCTCCCTGTCCTCAAGGCATTATTCAGTCAGCTCTGGACTCCCTCACGTCAGAAACCCTGTCTTCTCTACCTGTGTACCTTGAGCAGTTACCGTGGTGCAAAGAGCAGGTCTCAATAAAGACTTGGAGAGTATATGAAGGCATGAGTGGATCAATAATAACTGGTATTGCACGATTTTAAAACAAGATCCTTTCTCTCATGGTTTTGGAGAGTTTTCAGGGGAAAAGCGCAGATAGAAATCACAGCTTTGTAGGACAGTGTGACTCTGTCCTGGGTAGCTATGTGTCAGACTCAACTTTATGACAATAGGTTTGGTTTCTTTTTATTCAAAACTTATTTCCAGAAATCTTATAATCCCCTTGGTTATAATAAAGACTTTCCAGTTATCTGGACTCCACTAGGATTATTCCTTATTATTTTACTACTGCTTACCAATCACTTGAAAAGATTTCTTCTCTTTTGCCATTGATGGCAGGGAGTAGGATGTGGACAAATAAGGAGGCAATAAATAGTGTTTAGTAATCTTTTTTCCTGGTAAAATGAGTTTCTTGGTGCAAATAAGCATTGTGTGGGACACCATAATGGTAAATAAAGTTTTCTGTAAGTCTGTAAATATCATTGTTGGTAGAACATGGTGATCAACTGAATAATTTTCTAGTGCCAGTGTAACAAAATACCATCAACTAGACAACTTATAAAAAACAGAAATTTGTCCTCTCACAGTTCTGGAGATGAGAGGTCCAGGTCAATGTTTCAGCCTGGTCATGCTTTCTCCAAACTTTCTGGGGATCGAGCATTTCTAGTGTCCGTAGGCTCCGGGTAGTCCCAGGCCTTCCTGGGCTTGTGGATGCATCTTCACACAGCTATCTTTTCTCTCAGGCACTTTGGGCCTCTTTCCCTCTGTTTTTAAAGCTCTCCAGTGTTATAAAATTGAAATCCACACTACTGTAGAATGGCCTCACTAACAGCGAGCATGTTCAAAGACCCTATTTCCAAACAAGATCATATTCGCAGATACCAGGAAGTAGGACTTCAGCATAGCTTTTGGGGGTACCATTCAATCATAGCAGGGAAAGTTTGTCTATTTCAGTGTTGATGAATAATTGCTTCTCCTTGATGGAAGGGATACAAATATTATATCCTCTATTTCTGCTGTCAGTTCTGACTCAATGAGCCCATAGGACAGCCCCTGTAGGTTTCCGGAGAGCTAACAGCCTCCTCTTTCTCCTGGGATGGCTGTGGATTCGAACTGCTGATCTTGTGATTAGTAGCCCAATACATAACCCACTCCACCAACAGGCCCTGGTGACATGGTGGTCTGCTTACTGCAAGGTCAGCAGTTCAGAACCACCAGCTCCATAGGAGGAACACAAAGCTTTCTATTCCCCTGAAGAGTGACCGTCTCAGAAACCCACAGGGGCAACTCTACCTTATCCTGTAGGGCCACTTTGAGTCAGAATCAATTTGATGGCAGTGAGTTTGGCTTAGAGGGCCTTCTAAAGGCATTCTATAATCCCTGCTGTGGAAAAAATTCTCTAGATGTTGACAGACATATGCGTAATTGAATTGCCTATGTTAGTTCCTGGTTTAGTCAAAACATCTTTTAGGAAGCATGGCTGGGACTCCTTGGCATGAGAAATGATTTAGAAGGTTCTCCAACCTTGAAAAGTTTGGAAACCTCTGATTTGAAAGAGCTTTGCTGAGATGAAATATTTTTTCATTCGCTTTAAGAAGCCCTGGCAGCTCCCATTTCCCAGCAGGCAAAAGCAGAGTGATCAATTCTGAACAGAGTCTCTACTGAGAGCATTTTAATCAACCAGAATGAGTGCAGAGCAGCTGGCTTGCCACCAGAAATTCACAGACATGTTTGCACCCGGTTGGAAAACAGTAAACACCAGGTCCATTTGGTGTGTATTAATTTCTTAGTCTAAAATAGATCGTAGAAGCAAACACATTTTTTCTCTCCTTCTCCATTAGACCACAGAAACCTTTCCCCCCTTTGTCCACCCAGAAAGCTAGTTGAAGCCCAGTTTACAATAATCCAGACAGAATTTTAATATTTGATGATATTTCCTATCCAAAACTATAGACAAGGAAAGGATAGATCTGCAGAGAGACTATGAGAGGTAGAAGTCAGTTTAGGGGAATCTAATTTCATATATTTAAACTTTTTCTTCATTTTGAAAATAATTAGAATTATTCATTTCACTTTGAACACTGACTGTAGTATAAAGACTATTCAACAGCAAAGCTTATGCATCTCAATGAAGGTCATTATCATAGAAAATATACAATTAATCCAGGGCTATGGCTGCTGCTTGAGCACTTTTTAAACGCCCCTTTAGGAATAGCCCACTTCATAATGGTGCTGGCGTCTGATATTTTCTAACTTCACAAAGGGAAAGAGGATCGAGATCAGCAGACCAAGCCGAGATGACTGATTCCTGAGACAAAGATCAGAGCCTCTCTCCAAACTCTCTGATGTCGGCACCAACCATTCCTCCCCCAGAACTCTCTGCTGTTCCTCCCAGTTCTCTAATTCAGCAGAATGGCCACGCAGACCTCACAGCCAGTACACACAATTATGAAGTTTATTAGGGAAGCAATACATTCAGAATTAGAAATGACTTAGACTATAGGGCTTCCATCAGGATCGCTTCTCTCTAACCTTAGACCCTTGAGGCTGGTCTCTACCCTCCCCAGACAAGGGTTACACAGATCTTTCAGCTTTGCCAATTATAAGTGCCCAAAGGCACTGACTCCAACCAGCAAGTTTCCTGCCCGAAGGAGCTCAGGTTTTGCTCTGTGGTGCTGTTGCTTAGGGTTTTTTTGTTGTTGTTGTTGTTGTTTTTGGGGGGTTTCCTGGTCTTGCTGCTTTTGATGTCACTGTTTCTCTGCCATTGTTTTTTGCCATCTCTCAATGGCTCAAGGAGGCCTGCTTGCTTAGTGGTTAGTTCTACCCTGTTCTTTTTTTCTTTGTAATTTTTTTATTAATCATTTTATTAGGGGCTCATACAACTTTTATCACAGTCCATGCATACATCAGTTCTGTAAAGCACATTTGTACATTCATTGCCCTCATCATTCTCAAAACATTTGTTCTCCACTTAAGCCCTTGGCATCAGGTCCTCATTTTTCCCCTCCCTCCCCGCTCCCGACTCCCTCATGAGCCCTTGATAGTTTATAAATTATTATTTTGTCATATCTTGCCCTGTCTGATGTCTCCCTTCACCCACTTTTCTGTTGTCCGTCCCCCAGGGAGGAGGTCACATGAAGATCCTTGTAATCGTTTCCCCCTTTCCAACCTACTCTCCCAGTATCGCCCCTCACACCCCTGGTCCTGAAGGTATCATCGCCCTGGATTCCCTTTGCCTCCAGCTCCTATCTGCACCAGTGTACATCCTCTGGTCTAGCCCGACTTGCAAGGTAGAATTTGGATCATGATAGTGGGGGTGGGGGGGGAAGGGGGAAGCATTTAGGAACTAGAGGAAAGTTGTATTTTTCATCGGTGCTACATCGCACCTTGACTGGCTCTTCTCCTCCTCTAGACTCCTCTGCAAGGGGATCTCCAGTGGCCGACAAATGGGCTTTGGGTCTCCACTCTGCACTCCCCACTTCATTCAGTATGGTAAGATTTTTTTGTTCTGATGATGTCTTATACCTGATCCTTGTTCTATAAGGTTGCCATGAGTTGAAATCAGGTCAGTGGCTGTGTATTTGGTTTTGGTGTTTCTCAGAGGCACTGGGTTCCCAGGTCTCCATCTCCTGGATTGAAGAGATTCCTAGTGCAGTGGTCCCACATCCATCGGACACATTTCTCTCCTGCCTTTTCTTTCTTAGTGGTCATGACATCCTCCTTTCCACCTCTGGGATGGCTCATTTTAAGCCCAGAAGAATGACAAAACTGACCAATCTCCTCCTCAGGGTTCCATACATTTTTTTGCATGGTCCCACCCTAACAGTTGCCTATACCTTGACATTATATCAAGTTATCCAATCAATACCCAGGTTGGGCCACAAGCACCTCACATTTATGCGTCCTCCATAGTCATTTGGTGGAAGTTACAAAGCCTGTAGCTTGAAGGGCCACCATCAGCTAATCACTCAACAGAGGCCCTCAGGCCATAAGAATCGTCAGTCTTCTGAGTTGCAACTCACATTTAACAATAAATGGTTTCCCAATTTTTATATATATCACATGTACACATGAATTGACTCCAAATGACTTTTGGCAATTTTATAAATTAAAATCTATCCTTAGAAGATATTTTGCCATCTCCAAGGATTCTCAAAGCACTGTGTCTATGAATGATATTCTAAATGTGATTTTTAATATATTTTGGCCATTATTGGAATAAGAGTTTAGCTATCTAAAGGGACCACTTCAAAACAGGCCGTACTCTTTGGAATATAGAAGTTCTCATATGTTTGTTAAAAAATTAATCATATAACTTTGTAATAGTTACCATTTATCATTTCTCAAAATTGGAGACAAGCTCTTCATTCTTCCCCACCACATGGGCCCTTCAGAAAAACTGTAGAATATTTGAATGCTGATTATTGTTCAACTCAATGGTGATAGCTTATTCCTCACTTGTTTTCTTTCCAATCGTCTTGTGGTTTAGTGCAGTTCCATTACATTTATTTCCAAAGAGTGCTCCATGAAACAACAGCTCCTAAGACAGAGCGGTTTCTGGGATGGAATAAAATTAAAGATGCCTTAGGAGCCCATTCTAGTAGGCCTACACTCAGGGTAGCCTCAGCAAGACTGAATTTTTTCCTCCATAATTCTCTCTTATCCCTGTTCTTCCCATCTCAGTAAGTGATAACTTTGTTTTTCCTATTGCTTCAGCTAAATTCTTGGGAGTCATCTATGACTCCTCCCTCTGCTTTACAACCATAGCCATCAAGTGCATCAAGGTATCCTATTGACATGAATTTAATAATAACAAAATAATGTGCTTTCCCTCATCACTCACCACTATCACTTTGGCTCAATCTAGCACCTTCTCTTTCCTGAATTACTAAACTAAACTCCAAACAGGCTTCCTTACTTTGGCCTTGGTTTCCTTCCATCTACTATCAATGTTACAGCCCCAAGTCATGTCCTTCTTCCGCCAAAGCCCCACCAACAGGTCCCAATCTAACTCAACATCAAAATCCAAGACCTTTATAGCCAAAAATTGCCTATTTTCCTCCTCCCCACAATCCCGTCCATCTTTGTCCCATCTCTCTTACCCCCTTCCCTACCTCCATCATTCTTCTCTTGGTTTGTTCATTATTGGCTGTCTCCCCACTAGGATTTAAGATATGAATTCTTAATGCGCTGAATGATGGCTTGCATAGTAGGCATTTAATAAATATTTATTGAATAAACAAATGTATAAATGTTTCTGAGCAGTGTGGTACCTAAGAAATTTGTTTAGCATTTCATATTAATATCTTATTGAGCCACACCGGGGCCACATGAATGCCAGGTGCAGTACTGACTTACATATACTTCCAGTGTAGTGGGAAAGATGGAAAATAAACAATTAGTTCACTGTAATGTGATGAGTAATGTTAGGTGGAGGATGTGGTGATAGTATAGGACAAGGACATTAATATCAACAGGAAGGCTTGTGATAATGTTACTTCAAAAATATGCTTTGGTAACTTTGCCCATAAAATAAAATTGCCAGTAGTTATTAATTAATAGTATTCACTGATATTTGATGGAGTTAAATAAGACTTACATCCCATGGAAAAAATTTGGGGACTATAACTTTGTTCTTTTCATAAAAACAAGATCAAGAAGGAGATAAATGTTACTAAGCCAACTAATGCCCAGAATGAATACTCGTATTTCATAAGGAGACAGTTCAAATAAATGTTAATAAGGGACTATACTGTTCTCACTTAGGACTGGATGTTTTTGTCACTACGAGAAAAATGATATTTGCTGTTCAGAGGTATGCTTAGCCCGTGGGTCATGCGGGAGGACGTGAGCTGTGGCTGTCACTGGTGCAACCAGGAAGCTGTAGTTTTCTTTTGCTCTTCAGACCCAAACCCATAGCCTTTCCCCCTCTTCCACCCGGCATCCAGCAAATCTGAGTAAAGGAAATATTTCCTTTCCAGAAGTCTGAGGTACTCTGTTTTTCATAAACCGAGGCAAAAACCTTAAAGCTACAATGCTTTCCTAATATAGAAAAGAGAGGGGTTTTCAAAGGGAAGTGATGTAGAAAATAGATAGCAGCGAATGGGTCCTGAAACAGGTCTGCAGGAAGAGAATGTGGACGTGAGGGCGGAAAGACTACGGGGGAGTGGTCATGGAAGAGCTCCCAAAGGCAAAACTTAGAGCTTCGGTCTTCCTCAGCACCATTCCAGAGGGAATAAGCTGTTGGATGAAGACCTACTCCTGGTCCTCATATGTTATACTGTCGATGTCCTAGTAGGTCTTCTAGTTTGACAATAGTATCCAAATTCTTGCTATTTTAAAAACTTCCACTGGTAAGGAAGTTAAAGATAGCCCAATCAGGATTTGCAAAGGAAGAATGGAAACAGGAAGGAAGCAGGCTAAGAGAAGTTGCATGGTGGGAATTACAATGGATGAACAGAATGAGCAGAAACACTTGTGCATTTGGACTCTCAAATTGCCATTGGCTGAGACTATTTATCTTCCCATTTATTTCAAGGGTACTCAACTGCACATCATGGTTCATGTTTTTAAAATATAATTCTAACATGTTAATCTCAGAGTTGCCCTTTGTTGATTCTGTCATCATTTTGTTTTTTTCTCTGAAAACATAGTTTCTTGATTCTTTCCATATTAAATATTATATTAAAATGTTATTATTTTTAATATTATGCCATAATACACTGAGATTTATTAAAATGTTAAATATGGTCAAGAATCAATGGCATTGAAAGAAGATACCCAAGCTTTAATGAAAAACAAGGTTCTAGGAATTGATGGAATATCACTTAAAATGTTTCAAAACAACTGATATAATGATGGAAACACCAATCAATACTAAGAAAATTACAAGATAGCTAACTGGCCAACTGACTGGAAGATATCAATATCTGTGCCCATTCCAAGAAAGATAACCCAAAATAATGTGGAAAATATAAAAAATATCATTAATGCCACGCATAAATAATATGCTGCTGAAGAAAATTTTTTTTAAGTTGCAGCAATACATGGACAGGGAGCTGCCAGAATTTCAGGCTGGATTCAGAAGAGGCCATGGAATGAGGGATGTCATGACCGATGTCAGATGAATCTTGGCTGGGAGCAGAGAATACCAGAAAGATGTTTATTTGTATTTTATTGGCTCTGCCACGGCATTTGACTGTGTGGATCATAGCAACCCATTAATAACATTGTGAAGAATGGGAATTCTAGAATACTTCCTGGTGCTCGTGCAGAACCTGTCTTTGCATAGGCTAAGAGGCTGTTGTTTAAACTGAGCAAGGGGATATTGAATGCTTTAAAATCTGCCAAGGTGTGCATCCAGGTTGTGCCCTTTCACTATGCATATTAAGTCTATATGGTGCGTAAATGAAAGGCTTGTAAACAACCTGTGATATGCAAATAATACAACCTTGCTTGTTGGAAGCAGAACTTGCTGATGAAGATCAAGGATTGAAGCCTTCATTATGGATTGCAACTCAATGTAAAGAAAAGACAAAGCCTCCCAATTGAACCATTACATAATGTTATGACAAACAGAGTAAAGATCGAAATTGTCAAGGAATTCATTTTACTTGGATCCACAATCAACACTCCTGGAAGCAGCAGTCAAGACATCAAATGATCATTGCATTGGGCAAATCTGCTGCACAAAACCTCTTACCGTGTTGGTCACTTGCCAGACAAAGGTAGGCCTGATCCAAACATCATCATTTTTAATCTCCTTTGATGCAGGTGAAAGCTGGGCAGTGAATAAGGACGATTACAAGAAAAACTGATGCCCTTGGACCATGGTGCTGCAGAAGAATAGTGAAAGTACCAGGGGGGCTTAGGAAACAAATAGATCTGCCTCCTAAACACTTTCAGCAAGAGTGTCCCTCGACGTGAGATGGTAAGACTTCATCTCACCTAATCTGGACATGATATCAGAAGAGACCAAGCCCTGGAAATGGACATCATGTTGGTAGACTTGAGGGTCAGGAAAAGAGAGAGGAAGCCCCTAAATCAGATGGATCACCACCGTGACTGCCACAATGGGTTCCAAAGCAGTGCCACGTGGAGGGTGGCACAGGACAGTCCTGTTGTGGACCTGTGCCACTGCCAGTGGGAGCGTCCCCCATGGCTCTGAACAGCAGCAGCCTCTCGGTGTTATGCTGTGGAGTATCACTTTCTGTTTGCTTTTCTTCGAAAAATTGTCATCTTTTCCTGACTCTGCATCTTGAATAACTTTATGTTATATTGTGTTTTGAAGGCTAGTCCATGAGACACACTGGGTCCTAATAAAATCCTCTGAAGATTATGGTTTTTTTCCAAAGCAGATAATTGACCCCATTTCTTTCTAATAATAAAGTCTATTTTGCCTGTTTCTTGGTTTGTTTTGTTTTGTTTTGTTTTGTTTCAGTTGCCAATGGTGATTCCAATACCCATTCCGTTGTCAAAGTCGTTGCCGTGCTGTTTCAGTCTTCCTGATGGTAGACTGAACAATTAGTCATGGTCAGATTTTTATATGGTGCTTTGTATCGTGAAGTAGCTGCCATTTTACTTTGTGTCTGGTCTGCATGTGCCCAGCCTGAGAGTGAGCCCGGCCCTTATGCTTGTTCGTGTGCAAAATGAAGAGCTTCTCAATCTCCAGTCTTCCTTCTCTGATATTTCTGTCACACTTTGGTTCATAGTGGTCCCTCTCTTGCTCCCTTTGGACAAACAAGGTATGGGTTTTTCCTGCAGGTTTTGTGTATTTTCACGCAGTGGTGCTAAATTCAGAATGGAGAGAGAGAAAAGAAAAATCTATGGGCTTTCACATATTCTTTAGACAACCCAAATAAAATCCACTGTCATTGGGTCAATTACGGCCCACAACAAGCCTACCCAGGACTCCGGAGGAAATAGCTCTTTATGGGAACAGACAGCCGCAACTTTCTCCCGCGGAGTGGCTGCTGGGTTTGGAAAGCTGGCCTTGTGGTTCGCAGGCCATTGTTTGATTAACAGCACTGCCAGGGCTCTTCTTTGGACACCAGGAGTCCTTTCCCCACGTTCTTTAACTAGAAAGAACTTTCTTCTCTTGCAGCTTTAGATGGTGGTGGCAGCGTGGCTGAGACTGGCCTTGGGGCAGGACTGGAAGAGAAAAAATTATGGCGATTTCCCACCACACTGTCTGCCAAGCAGGAGTCTTATCTCCTGATCCTCTGGCTAGCCAGAGATGTTTCCCCCAGGGTTTTCCTATCAGCCAGGTTGTAGGTGTCAAGAGTCAAAGGAAAGGGTGAAATCCTGTAAAGGGCTACAGTCTTGGAAACTCACAGCGGCAGTACTACCCTATCTGATAGGGGTGCCATGAGTCGGAATTCACTCAATGGCAATGAGGATTTTTATTTGTTTGTTTGTTGTTTACAGGTTGTTACTAAGGTCTTACTCCAGTCTCTAACTCTCATATGATGGCTTGCTTTTCAGATACTGTTCAAGAACTTGTTTTTGTATTCTTGGTAGAATTTGAGTTTTAATCCAGAGAGAGACAGGTTGTAGTCTACACCCTCCCTCCCAGCTAGTACAGAATTTCAGTAATAAACACTTCTTATCCAATCAACATACAGCAATTTCTTTACCTTATAAAAACAACGAAGATATAATAATGACTTAAACACTAGTTTTCCACAGAGATGGATGTAAGCAAGCCATTAGACTAAGTAGGTAAGTAGTTTCCAAATTCTAAGTCAACATTATTAAATTGCTTCCCTTGGTTTATTTTATGAGCGCACACATTTTGCTTTGTTTTGCAATAATTCATGGCCTGCGTCCTTTTAAGTGTATAAAACTATTGATACATTTCTGCTCAAATAAATTAATCTCTCATTTCTATGGACATTTTGGCAGCAATAAGAAATTTTCTTGACAAAGCAAATTGAGAAGGGGGTGTAGAGGAAGCATTTAATACACATCGAGATGAATACTGGCATCTCCAAAGGTGTCTTTACAAGAAAAAGGCCTCAATGTGCTGTTAGATGGAGGAAAAGATATTTAGAGATTACTTATTTCCACAGTTGGAGTAATAAAACTCAAATCAAGAGAAGTGAAGTGTTTTTTTCCAAGGTCACCCTTCTGTCTATTGCTCACATTTTAAATTTTAGCATAACACTTAGTTGGGTTGTGAATCTTTTATAATGTTGAGCCGCTGGTAGAATGAAAAGAAACATCAATGGAAAGCAGAAGGAATTGGAGAGACAAGATTAGGAATGAGATGAGGGAGAAAATAAAATGTTACATCCTGAGAAGAGGAAAAGAAATAGAAAAGATCTTCATGGCAGCATTATCTTCAGTTCCACGGCCAATTTTATTGAGAAAAAAATGTGTGAGTGAGTGAGTGAGAGAGAGAGAGAGAGAGAGAGAGAGAGAGAGAGAGAGAGAGAGAGAGAGATATTCAGGAGAAAAATCATATAAAATGACAATCCATTTGCAGCTGTACTTTTTTTTTCTAGTTTTTTTTGCAGCACAGTATTTTATTTTATTTTTGCAGTGAATTATTTTATTTTTATTTTTTAAACATTTTATTAGGGGCTCATACAACTCTTATCACCATCCATACATATACATACATCAATTGTATAAAGCACATCCATACATTCTTTGCCCTAATCACTCTCAAAGCATTTGCTCTCCACTTAAGCCCTCTGCATCAGGTCCTCTTTTTTTTCCCCCCTCCCTCCCTGCTGTACTTATTTAAAACCTAGTTGCCGGTTGAAGAATATTTTCTTTCTCTGCCAAGCAGAACTCCAAGTGTTGGACCTCTGTCTACATCACTGTGAATTTTTAACTAGACCTTATTCTTGGTTAGCTTTCACTTTGGAACGTGATCTTGCTATACGTAGTGGATGATGTTGTAGCTACACTACTAGGCACTTTGTCACCCATCCCTGTGCAGCCATAGCACACAGCACAAAATCCTCTTAACAAAGGCAGGTGTGTTAGTCCAGGTAGACTAGAGAAACAACTACAGGGACACTCATGTGTGTGCAAGAGAGAGTAACCCCTCAGGGCCTATAATGAGAGTAGTGCTGCCAGGAGTGTAAGGGGAAGGTGGGGTAGAAAGGGGAACCGATCATAAGGATCCACATATAACCCCCTCCCTGGGGGACAGACAGCAGAAAAGTGGGTGAAGGAAGATGTCAGACAGTATAAGACATGAGAAAATAATAATAATTTATAAATGATCAAGGATTATAATTATTTATAAATTATCAAGGGGCATGGAAGGAGGGGGGAAATGAGGTGCTGATACTAAAGGCTCAAGTAAAAAGAAAATGTTTTGAGAATGATGATGGCAAGAAATGTACAAATGCGTTTGACACAATGGATGTATGTATGGATTGTGATAAGAGTTGTATGAGCCCTCAATAAAATGATTTTTAAAAGAAAGAAAACATCCCAGGCCAGTTCACATCAAGTCCTTAAGTCCAATATTAGGCCATATGTTTGATACCAGTCTATAAATTCCTCTTTCGACTCACATAACACATGCAATGATGCCGAATGAAGGAAAACCACAGGACGGCGGACGAAAATCCTGCGGGTCCAATAGCGGTGGACACTTCTCTGGGGTTCTGGCAGTCGTCGGCATGGCTGCGTGTGGCTTGTCGACAGAATGTGAAGCAGAGAGAGTGTGCATGTCCCATCTCTAGGGAGGAAGACTGGAGCTCCCAGAATCCTCAGGAGAAAGCCACACCCACACAGAGGCTTCATTGGCTATGACCTGATTGACCTCACCCCTTCACTCAAGTTGACAGGAGATTACGTAACTGCCATAGCAGGCTTTCTAATTTGAATCTTTCTTTATTCCAGAACCCTTAACAAGAGAATGAAGTAATTTAGTGTACTCTGTGAAGAGGTTATTGATCAAAATACAATGTTTCTATCCCCAAATACTTGAATTTTAACAAGAGACTTTAGATGACATATGACTCTCTAAGAATAAATGCTGAATGTTGGGGATTTATTCAGTTTGGATACAGGTTCGGGTGCAATTACAAAAAAAGGTCAAAGAAGCAAAAGCTTAAACAGATACAAGTTCGATTATTTTTTCACGTAACTGACTGAGGCAGTAACCCAGGTGGACAGACTTTCTGTATTATGACTGTGCCATGACCTGGCTGCCCCGACTCCAGGTATCATGTCTGCATCCCACCTTGTGGAAGAAGAGAAGATCCCACCTCTCTTCTTTAAAGAAATATCCCAAAAGTGGTATGCACCATTTGCATTCATATTCATTAGCTAGACTCTAGTCATAAAGGTTTTAAGAGAAGCTTCCAAAGCAACCCCATTTCTATTGAGTAAATTCCAACTCAGAATAACACTATCAGAAGCAGTAGAATTTGCTTCCTAGAGTTTCCAAGACTGTAAATTTTCTTGGGGCCGATTGCCTCATCTTTCACCCATGAAAAGTGACTAATGGGCTTATACCACCAATCCTGTAGTTAGCAGCCCAACACCTAACCGACTGCACTACCAGGGATCCAAGAGGGTGTGTGTGTGTGTGTGTGTGTGTGTGTGTGTGTGTGTGTGTGTGTGTGTGTGTGTGTGTGTGATCATCCAGCTGATACTAACTCATAGTGGCTCCTTATACAACAGGAAAGAAAAACAATGCCCAGTCTCCACAATTCTCAAAATTGGTGTTTTTGAGCTCATTGTTGCAGCCACTATGCCAGTTCATCTCCTAGAGGATCTTCCTCTTTGTCATTGACCCTCTACTTTATGAAGCACGTTGTCCATTTCCAAGGGACTGGTTTCTCCTCATAACAGGTCCAAAGGACATGCGACAAAGCCTCACCATCCTCACTTTTTTTTTTTTTTTTACCATCCTCACTTTTAAGGAAATTTCTAGGTGTACTTCTTCCAAGACAGACTTTTCAAGTTTTCAGGCAGTCCATGATACTTTCTATATTCTTTACCAGTGCCATAATTGCATCAATGCATCAGTCCTTCCTTGGTCTTCCTTATTACTTGTCTAGCTTTTATATGCATGTGAGGTGACTTGGGTCAGTGGCTTGGGTCAGGCACACCTTAGTCCTCAAAAGTAAGCAACATATTTGTTCTAGAAAATGTTAGATAGGTTTTGTGCCACACATTTGCTCAATATAATGTCTCCATTTGATTTATTGACTGTCAGTTCCACGAGTATTGATTGTGCATCCAAGTAATATGAAATCCTTAAGAACTTCAATCTTTTCCCCAATTGTCATGATATTGTCTATTGGTCCAGTTGTGAGAATTGCAGGTTTTTTTTTTACAGTGACTTGTAAAGTAAATAGTAATATAAAGTATCTTTAAAATTTCTTAGCATAAACTAGTGCCTGTTTCCAATACTTTATCAGCTTGTTGAAAATTTCACCTGGCATTTTGTCCGTTTCTGGAGCTTTATTTTTGCCTGTGCCTTTAGCGCAGCCTGGACTTTTTCCGATAAAATCGTTCATGACTATAGTCTACCTCCTCAAGTGGCTGTTAGACAGCCAGTTCTTTTTGGTGCTGTGACTGCTGTGTATTCTTTCATTCACCTTTAATGCTTTCGACATTGTTTGCTCACAGACTCCTTCAGTATGGTCGCTTGAGGCTTGCTTTTTGCCTTCAGTTCTTTTAGCTAAAGTATGCTGACCATGTTCCTCCCTTTTAGTTTTTTAAACAGGTCTTGGCGTATTCCATCGGAATGCTTCACTGTGTCCTCTTCAGCTTCCCTTTGAGTGTCTTCTTGGTTTGTTGCTTATTGTTCTTTAACCATTATATAGTTCCCATTATTGTCTCTCATTGCTGTGATATTTCTTGAAGTCTACTATTTCAGAGATTAATTTCCATTTTCTTTTGATGTTTCCTGTATCATTTAATATCTGGCTCATAGAATCCTCCAGTATTTAAACTTGAGCTTGTGCTTTTCCCTCAGTTTTGTAGTTTCATAAATGCTGGGGATGTGCTTCTTCCCTTTTGCTTTTCTAACTCCATTTTTTTTTACATTTTATCACAATACTTTGTCATCTTTAGCCACCCTTCAAGATTTTCTCTCAGCTTTTTCTTTTATAACTTTAAATTTTGAATTGAGTGGAGGTTTACAGAGCAGATCATCCACGTTACATTCAACAATTCATGCACATTTTGTATCAACTCATCCATTACAATCCCGTCAATCCCATCACTTATCCCAATTTCTACTTGTGTTACCTGTTTCCATTCCTCTTTCTTTCTTAAACCTCTGAAATCTGTCCTTGCGTAAATGCTGCTCTTTTGTTATTAAATGGTTGATTATGCTAAAAACAGGGCTGAGTTTAGTTCCAGACCTGAAGAGCGACTAAAAGTCATAGCCTTGGGCTTTTCACCAGTCTCTATCTAACCATTAAGCATGGTGTCTTTTATGATTTTGAGTTTTGTTAGGCAATTTTATCCTTCTCTACCCAGAACCTCCTAATGTGATCCTTTTCTGAGTAATTGGTTGCGGTAATTGGGCACCATCTAGTTATTCTGCCCTCAGGATTGTGGTAACTGATGTTTTCATGGACCACTAGTACATTAAAATCATTGTTTCCGTGAAGTTGTTTTTTGTTTTGTTTTTCATTGCTCTCCCTCCACTAAAGTTAGTGATGAAAAAAATTGAAGGATTCTAGCAACTTTTTCGGTTTAAAATTGAGCAAATATACAATCAAGATGCATTGATAATTATTGTCCATTGGAATGCCAACGTTTGAAACAAAGAGGAAGGATGGGTAGATGAGAAGGATGGCCTGGGTGATAGAATCCAAGATTCAGAATGATGGAATGCCAATGGAAATTGATGAAGTACTGGACGAATTCACTTGTCTGTGCCAAGAAATTTGGAAGCGAGCTTTCAGGCCAACTGACTGGAAGAGAGCCATAATTATGTCTATTCCAAGAAAGGTGATCCAACAGAATGTGGAAATTATCAAATAGTGTTACTATCACATGTGTCAACTTCTAATTTCCTTGAGTCATCCGTCATTCATTTCATTGTCCAATTATTAATGGATTTGTAGCTATGTCATCTCATTTTGAGTGTGCCACCTCAGCACAGGAAGGTCCCGGAAGCTGGTTGATTCTACTTTGAGGAGGTCAGGGGGAGGAGGGGTTGTTTGTTTGTTTGTTTGTTTTAAATCATTTTATTGGGGCTCTTACAGCTTTTATCACAATCCATACATACATCCATTTTGTCAGTCACATTTGTACATATGTTGCCATCATTTTCTCTTGTTTTCAATCATTTTATTAGGGGCTCATACAGCTCTTATCACAATACATACATACATCAATTGTGTAAAGCACATTTGTGCATTCATTGCCCTCATCATTCTCAAAACATTTCCTCTCCACTTAAGCCCTTGGCATCAGCTCCTCATTTGTCCCTCTCCCTCCCCTCTCCCCCTCCCTCAGAAACCCTTGATAATTTATAAATTATTATTTGGTCATATCTTACACTGTCTAATGTCTCCCTTCACCCACTTTTCTCTTGTCCATGCCCCAGGGAGGAGGTTATATGTAGAACCTTGTAGTTGGTTCCTCCCTTTTCACCCCACCTTCCCTTCACTCTCTCCAGTGGTCCTGAAGGGATCATCTGTCTGTCCTGGATTCCCTGTTTTCAGTTCCTAGCTGTACCAATGTACATCCTCTGGTCTAGTCAGATTTGTAAGGTAGAATTGGGATCATGATAGTGGGAGGGGGGAAGCATTTAGGAACTAGAAGAAAGTTGTATGTTTCATCGTTGCTACACTGCCCACTGACTGGCTCGTCTGCTCCCCGCGACCCTTCCGTAAGTGGATATCCAATTGCCTACAGATGGGCTTTGGGTCTCCCCTCTGCACTCATACTCATTCACAATGATATGATTTTTGTTCTGATGATATGCCTGATACCTGATCCCTTTGACACCTCGTGGTCACACAGGCTGGTGTGCTTCTTTCCTGTGGAGGAGGTCATTCTTTCCAGTCATCTTTTCAGTGCTTTCCAAGCTGAAGGGCTTATCTTTCAACACTACCTGAGACAATGTTCTGTTGCTATCCGTAGTGTTTCACTGCCCTCGCCCACCCCGCCCCCTGAAGTAGGTTGCAGGTGCACCTACATGGGTAAACCTGGTGGTTTTTGAAATACTGGTAGCGTAGAGTCTCACATCATAGCAACACACAAGCCTCCACCTATATGACACACTGACAAGCAAGTGCTGGCAGCTATCAATGGTATTTACCAATTCATGCAGTGAATATTAACACTGAATAGTTATCTAACTAAAATCAACGTACAGTTACATTGGGGAGCGCAGAATGGTAAGTGTAGCTATCTGATGAAGTTAGGGAAATGCACGATCCACTTTTCCCCAATCGAGAGTCAATACATACTATCCAATGCTGACAAACCAAGAGCTAGCAATAGACACCTGTGTAATTAGAAATGTGGCAGTAAATATAAAAACCATCAGTTGGATGTGATTTCCTTTGGGGAGTGGGATAAGAAGAATGGTGGCCAAGTCAGTGCTGCTTTTTCAGAAACATTTCTTTTTTTAACATTTTATTAGGGGCTCATACAACTCTTCTCACAATCCATACATATACATACATCAATTGTATAAAGCACATCTGTACATTCTTTGTCCTCATCCTTTTCAAAGCATTTGCTCTCCACTTAAGCCCTTTGCATCAGAAATATTTCTTATGAAATCAATTGACTATTTTAAACTGAACACATCTATGTGGTACTGTTATCTGTCAGTGAGTCAGCCCTCAACTCATGCCAACCACTTGTACTACAAAATGAAAGTGGTGGTTTTCACCAGCCCCATGAATGGTTAAGATCATTGTGATTATAGGATTTTCATCGGATGACTTTCTGGAAGTCATACAGGGCTTTCTTTATCGTCTGTCTTAGTCTGGACTGCTGATCTCAGGTTCCCAATCTCCAGAATTGTGAAAGACAACACAGTGCTGTTGGTTGAGACTGGCCCTACCCCATATATCCATATCAACAATTATCTCACCAAACAATTTTCTATGGAAAACTTGGCTACATTTTGGTAGGAGGATCTGAACAGAAATAGTGACTTTGCATGGATGAACTTTTAAATGCTATCAATGGTAGGAAATTCATTCTAAAATCCAAAAATAAAATATTAGATAATGAACAATTATAGAATTGATGTTTTTATTCCAAGGATTTCCCAGAATATTGCAGGTTCAAAATGATGGTTGTTCTATAAAATTATAGATGCAAGGATGATTTTTTTTTAAAAAAAGAAGAGGTTCGTTTTCAGTGGATAACTGAACAGATGTGCAACAGAGAAGCAAATAAAACAGACCCTGAATCTCTGAAAAGAGAAAACAGGGAGAACAGCTTCTGGATGTCTCTGTCCCTTGAGACTGGCTTGCACGAGCTTCTTTATATTCTCAGGCATCCTTCCAATCAATCCTTAATTATACTCATGCTTTCCAAGTGGGTTTCTGTTTCTTATAACCAAATACACCCTGAGGTCACGTCCTAATAGAGACGACATTCATATGCTACATGCAACACAAATACAATTTAAAGTACAAACACTGTTATTTTAAATTGACCGACACTGTATTGATTTGCAACTTCAGTGTAGTTTTTTCATTGATGCTTAAATGTAACACAAGCGATTCATGAATACATTGTCATTGTAAAAATGACTAAATTATATCAAAATGACAGAAAAGTTGTGAACGTGCAAATATCTTCACTTCTCCCCCCACAGGTTAACTAATCTCAGTGCTTTCCTGAAAGAGGATCACTAATAACTGCCTTTCTGATCTTTTGTATGGTTCTACATTTGTGACTGTTACACACACACACACACACACACACACACTTGTTTTTAGTACAAGCAAGGTAATAGTAAATTTACTGAATTGAGAACCCCCAAATACAGCTAGGTACCTATAGACACCTGATCTTTAATAAAGGACTTAAATACATTAAATGGAAAGGAGATAGCCTTTTCAATAAATGGTGCTGGAAAAATTGAACCTCAACCTGCAAAAGAATTGAACAAGGACCATACCACACGCCATGTACCAAAATAAATTCAAGATGAATTAAAGACGTAAATGTAAACCCTACAACCATAAAGACCATCAATGAAAAAATAGGGGCAAACGTTATGTCCCCAACACAAGTCATATATAAACTACTGGACATAGTGAGAAATATACCATAGAAGACAAAATGAAGGACTGAGCTCTTCTATAACCAAATCTATGCACGTCAAAACATTTCATCAGAGTCTAAAAAGAACCCAAATATTGGGGGAAATATTTAACACTGATATATCAGATAAAAGACTAATTTTTAAAATATATAGAAATCTCACCACCTCGCTGCCATCAAGTTGATGCTGACTCATAGTGACCCTATAAAACAGTGCGGCATTGCTCCTGTGAGTTTCTGAGACTACAACTCTTTAAGGGAGTAGAAAATCCTGCCTTTCTCCTGAGGAGCAGCTGATGGTTTCAAACTGTTGACCTTGTAGTTAGCAGCCCAATGCATAACCACAATGCTACCAGGGTTCATGTAGAAAATTACAATAACTTCATAAGAAAAGCTCAAATAACTCAATCAAAATATGGTCACAAGGCATGAATAGACAATTACTAAAGATGACATCAGGGGAACCAACAATCATATCAAGAAATATCCACGTTCATTCACAATAAGAGAAATACAAATTAAAACAACAATGAGGTACCACTTCACACTGACACTCTTAGCATGATTCAAAAATCTTCAATAAAGGAGGGTGGGAACAGAAAAGAAAAAAAGGACAAAAAGAGCCACTTCTGTGGGGAGTTTAATGGGACACTGTTATTGGTTGGATTTGATGAGATGGGCTAAACAAGTATATAGAATGTTTTCCTTTGTAACTGTTACAGTCCACAAACAAAAAGGGAAAAAATAACATATATAAATAAAGGTAAAATGTTTCAAGGAGAGAGTGAAGGGTCACAGGCTTAAGAACCCTCTAGATTCCTGACTCATCAGATCTAAACATGGGTCTGAGGGTCTGTAAATGGAGGGAAAGTAAAACTGAAATGGCCTTGGCTTCTTTTATGATGTATACATTCATTTCTAACAAAAATAATTGGTAAATTTACTTTTCTGAAACTTGCATCTTAAATTATTAAATGTTTTGATTATTGACAAGACTTGCCTTGGTTGAACATTTAAGTGTACTTCACTTTTACAGCCCTAGAGCATCTACATATTGATAATTACACCCTTAGTTGTTCCTGTAATTCTTAAACCCATAACTATTGTGCTTTCCTTATTTATAGTCATTAAGGTTGCTTCTAATCTTGTATTATTTGACACTTTGTTTCAATGATGTGTGAATCTGGATGATAGATGATGAGAAATGGAATTTCTGAGTCAAGTTTCGTAAATATTCCCAAATTACCTTCCAAAGAAGGTGTTAGATAGCCTGAACTAGGGCCAGGGGGTTATCCCTCTTGTGCTTGCTAAGGCCCCCATAGAGGAGGGGCCTTAGCAAGAAATCAAGCAATCATTAGACACCTATGAAGACCTCCAAACAGAGCATGCTCATACTCAAGCCCCAGAGCCAGGTGGGAGGTATACCTGGATGGGCCAAACTAGTCCCAGGCTCATGACATCACCCAGGTGGGCCTAACTCAGTCAATGGGGTGCCATCAACCACACCTTCCCCCAGCTGGCAAGGCCATTGGGGGCGGGGTGGGGGGAAAGCTAGAATAAAGGCAGGGAGCATGCTCTGGAACACTCTCTGACCCTGCTCCTGGTCAGAGACATGATGCAGGATGCACATGCGCCCCTCCGGGCCTCCTGGGGGCTCACAGCCTCTTGGCTCACATGCTCTCAGCCTCTGTGTTTGCTGGGCTTCTGACCTCCCCAGTCCCTGCAAGATCCGCATGTGTGGATGCTCTTTTCCACGTGCTTGTTTGGGCCCAATTGTGAACCCCTTTGAGACTGTAAAACCTAAAACTTGTCCTGTCCTTCATAAAACCCCACTTGGATTACAAAACGGGCTTCAGCGTGAATTCTTTCATCGTGCGAAGCCAAGAACCGAGGTGTTACCAACTCCAGACACCTAACAAAGGTACCGGTTGATCCTCAACCGCAGTGTGTAGCAGAGTTCCTTTCTCCTGTGTTCTAAACAACAGCAGATAAACAATATCAATCATTGAAAGTTTTACCAACCTGATGGGTGAAAAGGGTTTTTATTCTTTTTATTCATAGAGAAGGCTAAGCTTACCCAAATGAGAACAAAGGTGTCTGTGGGTATAAATGTATGCTCAAACGCCACCATCTGGAAGCAAAGCATTCTACAGCTAGAAGGAACCTTTAGTGAGCATATTCATGCGGCCCATTTTACAGATAAGAGGACTGAGGCTTAGAGCAGTTGATTGATTTATGGCCCCCCAGAAAATTTAAGACAGAGCTGGAACCCAGCTACTTACCCCGGGCGTTTTCCGTGGTGGCCCACTATCCTTCAAACGATTAAAAACAGAAGAAAGCTGCAGAGTTGGCGCTCCATGGGCAGCGCTTCCCAAAATTGTGTGTCATGATAAGGAGAGCGTGCTTTTGATGACTCTTTACCAAAAGAAACTTGCTTTCAGATAAACATGAATGGTTACTAAAATATTTAACATATGATTCTCAAATGTGTCTTACCTCTCTTAGATTCGACTCACATTTCTAAGTTTTCTTGAATGTTCTCTCAAACTGTAAATGTGACATTAGGACCGTGCTCAGGTCCATGCAGTTTCCGCTTTCATACCTTCAATTTTGCAGTGTCTTATTTCTTTCTCATAAAGGTCAGTGAACAAAAATTGCATCTAAGAGCCAATCCCCGGGATTACAGACCTCCTCAAGAATGTTGCCTTGTGGTAGAGCTGTCACACACTCTGTGGAACCAATTCCTGACCCATGAAGGAAATCATGTGTCACAGGGACCTTTTGTCCTGTTCCTGTTGTTAATGGAACCAGGGAACTTTGACCGAATCCAATCTCAAGTGTTCAGCGAACCACCGCTGCATTCCTACAGAGGAATCAGGTCCCGGGACACCTGAAAACTTGGAGTTGGTGACAGTTGTCCTTTTTCCAGAATAATGTTAACGGACGGTGCCTGTTGGGAGGCAGCCTGAGAAAAGAGGGACGAATGGAGAGAGAGGAGTCGGGAGAAGAACGGAAGAGAGTGGATGACAGGCAAGGGGAGTGGCCATGGGAGGGGCGAGATTTATGAATTGGCTCTCATTGTTTTTCCTTTTATTGTTTCGTTTTCTCCTAAAAGACACACAGAATTTGGAAGAAAATTTCCTTAAGCACGTGTTTTTACTGGTACGGTAAATATGATGGGCGCAGGCCTAACAGTTGTCAGGATGGCACAGGGAGGGGGGTGAGTTTTTTTTTAAAGATCATTTTATTGGGGGCTCTTACAACTCTTATTACAATCCATACGATTGCATCAGGCATGTTCGTACATATGGTGCCTTCATTATTTTCTAGACATTTTCTTTCTATTGAGCCCTTTGTATCAGCTCCTCTTTTTTCCCTCCCTCCCTCCAACCCTCATGACCCCTTGGTAGATGATAAATTATTATTATTTTCATATCTCACACCAATCGCTGTCTAGGAAGGGAGATTGCTTGTTCTGCTCTGTAGAGAACTAATGCAAAGGTACCTGACCACAACAGACACAAATTTGACAGCAAAAATTTGATAAGTGTTTCAAAGTCAGTCTGGGTTTACAAACTCAGAATGTCCAGAGCTTTAAAATTCAGCAGGATTTTACAAAAATAGGCTGTGTAGCAGTAGCCTACTTCTTCCTTTAAAAAAGAAAAATGCTCAACAAGCAAGCAAAGACTGAAAATATAAACTATAAAGCTAATAATTTATATATTTGACTAGCATGGCACCTGGCACTCAAAGTGTTCGTCAAAGAATTTATTATTATTATTAGCTATGAGCTAATAAAACTTACAGCATAATTAATATAACACTAATGATTTGTATAAAGCTACTACATGTGATAATAAGCTATAAATGGAAAGACAGGCTTATAAATTCTTATAGTTAATGGTACCTTTACTGAACCAGACTTAGTTGGTTTTTTTACATTTCTGTTCAGAGCTATGCATCTTTGTATGGTACATTATTTATATTCCCCTTGGGCGCAGTTGAATTCTCTTTCCTCATTTTTGGTAATCTCATGTCCCGGCCTTATTAGATCCCCACCCACCTCAGACCCACCCCAACCCCCAAATATGTACCCCTGCTTAGGCCAACACTCCCTTGGTCTTAGGAGAGGACCTGACCTGCTATTTTCAGGGCTAAAGGTACCAGGTGGCTAGCTATGGATTATTCTCTGTGCAGAGCTGGGCCAGCAGCGTGATCTAAGAGTCGAGGCTAGTGAGAGTGAACCCTGGCATCTGGAGGGATTTTGAGTAGAACTGCCTGGTAGGCTGTGGGGCTGGAGAGTGAGGATCCAACTGGGCTTAGAGCACAGGGAAGTGGTTGTTGTTAGCCATGGAATGAATTATGACCCAGCTTGAGCCCATGAGGCATAGAACTAACCCACAGATTTTCCTTACAAGAGTAGATTGTAAGGAATCTGCGTTTTCTTCCATGGAGTTGGTAAGTGGATTTGAACCACCAGACTTTGGTTAGCACTGAGTGCTTCCCCTGCACCGTCAGGTCTACATGATGTAAGAAGAGCACACTATTCTTCCCTTACCTCTCCTGCCTCATGCATTTGTTCTCTTCTTAATATGCCAATAGTACCGCTCGGGTATTTCTGCCCCAGGCCCCTCCTTCCTCTATGTTTAGGGTTACAGAGTATAGATGATTTGATGGATGTTAGTAAGGAATCCCTAAGTGGTGCAAAGAGTTGTTGTTAGTTGCCATTGAGTCACTTCTAACTCATAGCGACCCTGTGCACAACAGACTCTTGTACCGTCCTCACTATTGTTCCAATACTTGATTCCATTGTTGCTGCCACTGTGTCAGTCCATCTCCTTTGCTACCCCTCTACTTTACCAAACATGATGTCCTTCTCCAGGGACCAGTCTCTCCTAACAAACGTGTCCATCGTAGCCCCTAAGGAGCATTCTGAATGTACTCTTCCAAGAGAGAGTTGACTGTCTTTTACACAGTCTTCTCCAGCACCACAATTCATATGCATCAGTTCTTCTGTCTTCTTTATTCAGTGTCCAGCACAAACAGTTACAGCACTCAAATTCAACAGGGTGGGTAGTTTGAACCAACCCCCCCCTCCCCACGGGCTCCTTGGAAGCCATGCTTGGCCATCCACCCGGTGGAGCCCAGTTCTACACTCAACACATGGGATTGCCTTGAGTCAGAAGTGACTCAACCACAAGATGTGTTGTGAATGAAGCCTAGGAAAAGGAGACAAGGAATAGACTTTCACCTCATTTTCCTAAGCCCAATGTAAACAGGAGAGAGAATAAATACATAATTAAATTGTATTGCTCTAGCATTAAGTTTAATGGTTCAATACTTCTTCATTAGCCTCTGCACTCAAAAAGGAAAACCGTACCATTTTGGTGTTCATAAAAACTAAACAATCACTTTGTAGGAAAATTAATTTGTATTAAAATTCTCAATATAATGGCATGGGATTCGTAGAACTCCTGAATTGAGTGTAGAAACCTTAGGTTCTGAATAATAATTAGTAAAATAATACCTGTTTAGGGTGGATAGGCATGTGATTTATTAAACTTTTTAAGGATCACTTAATAATTATAATTATTATTATTTAAAAATGATTGCCATTGAGTTATTTTGAGGCCACAGTGGCCCATTGTATAATACTTATGAAAATGCAATGTTGAATAATATTTAAACAGTCATGATTAATATTATTAAGATTTATTAATTATATGGAACATTTCTATTTAAATATCATCAAACTATTACATTTTAGTAAGTATGTACTCAAGTACTATGATGAAATTAATAAATTAATTATTAAATCAAATGTTGATAATTAAGTAGTATTAATAATGTGATACTTAAATGAAACTTAGATAATGTGTGATTATTTATTTGATCCTTTCTCCAAACCTAATCAAAATTCAAGACACAGCCTAACAGGAAGGTCATTGAGATAGAAAGACAAGCGGTCTGGTCCCATGACCTATACTCTGGCCAACTACTCACTCACACTCTCTAGAAGTGTTCTGTTCTGCTACCTTTCCTCCCTATTCTGTAGGGCAGATGTATGGTTTGGACATGAGGAAAGGAGCTTTGGCAGACCCTGAGGCACAGCCATTCAGCTCCTGGCAAGAACCCCCAGCATCCCTAAAGTTTCCAGGTGTAAAGAATATGTGGAAGATTTTGAAGTAGGCGAAAGAGATCCATCCTTTTGATGAATTTCTGTAGCCCCCAGGGATTGTACATATCCAGTATCTGGGTAAATGCAGCTAACTACTGTTTGCACTGGGGATATTCATCAGGTTTCCTATACGTTAACTTATAAATGCTATATTGATTTGACATTTATTCTGCATTTCTCAACTGACTCTAAGTGTTATTTTGAGTTCCCCATTGAACCAGTTATAATATTGATTTCCTCATTAATGAGTTTAATAAGAGCTATCCTGTGTGTTAACATAAATCTGTTGGAAAACTAGCATTAAGTCTGCATTTTACACATAGGCTGAATCCCAATATCCCTTAGGTGACCAAATTCCCAGTAACCCTGATGTTTCCAGGGCCAGTTCTTGAATTAGCAAAGAAAGGAAACTTTTTCCTCATCTATTCTCTGTGTTTAGCATGGAATAAAATAAATAAGTATGAATCATCTAACACTGTGCCAGGCAGTCAATGTTGCTGTTTTCAGATGCAGTCGGGTCAGTGCCCACTCATGATGACTCTATGAGCAACCTTGCCAAGAACAAGCGCCTTTTCCAGAGACTGGTCTCTCCTGAAAACGCCCAAAGTAAGTGAAATTAAGCTTCACCACCCTCAATTCCAAGAAAATTCCACTTGTACTTTGTCTAAGACAGATGTGTTTTTTCTTCTGTTAGTCCACAACACTTCAAATCTTCTTTGCCAACACCATGATTCGAATGTATCCATTCTTCGGAAGGATATGTATATATATATATATATATATATATATTTCATGTTATAGTTGTTGTTAGGTGCCATCAAGTCAGTAGTAACTCATAGCAACCGTGCGTACCACAGAAAGAAACAGTGCTCCGTTCTGCGCGGTCTTCACACTTATGTTATGTTTGAGCCCGTTGTTGCAGCTACTCTGTCCGTCCATCTTGTCCAGGTCTTCCTCTTTTCCCATGCCCTCTACTTTACCAAGCATGACGCCCTTTTCCAGAGACTGTTCTCGCCTAATAACATGTCCAAGGTACCTGAGAGGAAGCCTTGCTACCTTTGCTTCTAAAGATCATTCTGGCTGTACTTCTTCCAAGACAGAATTGAGTTTTTGAAAATACCATCGCTTGGGTCAAATGCACCTAATAACTCAAAGTAGCAGCTTTGTCTTTTACACTTTGGAGGTCATGTGCAGCAGAGTTGCCCAATATGACACACCATTTGCTTTCCTGACTTGCTTCAATAAGTGTTGATGTGGATCCAAGTAAAATGAAATCCTTGACAACTTCAGTCTTTTCTCTCTTTGCCATGATGTTATATCTATTGGCCCAGTTGTGAGGATTTGGGTTTCCTTTAGAGTCGGTTGCAATCCACAGTGAAAGCTGCCATCTATGATCTATCTGCATTAGCCATTGCTTAAGTCCTCCTTCCTTTCAGCAAGAAAAGCTATGTCATCTTCATAGCACAGATTGTTAAGAAGCCTTCCTTCAGGCATAGATTGACTGATGGGGTTTGATCATCTGAGGAACTATGGAGAGTTGAATGAAGGTTGAACGTGATAGTGGGATAGGAGGAAGTAGAGGAAAGAATTAGGAGACAAAAGACATGTATAGAGGTATAAGCATAGGAATTTATGTAAATATATTGATACATAATGCTAGGGATATAGGTCTATGTACATATATTTATGTGTTAAGTATTAAAGTAGCAGACAGACATTGGACCTCTACTCAAGCCCTCCCTCATTGCAAGAACTCTTTGTTCTAATAACCTGGCATTCTGTGATGCTCACCTGCCCCACATGATTTCTGAAGACTAAATGGGTGCATAAGCAAATGTGGTAAAGAAATATGATGGTGCTGAAGAAAGCTGGATGGTGGCCAGCTATTACAAGATATAGTTTCTGGAGCCTTAAAGACTAGAAGTTAAACAAGCAGCCATCTAGCAGGGAAGCAACAAAGCCCACAAAGAAGAAGCACACCATCCTGTGGGATCATGAGGTGTCAAGAGGATCAGTTATCAGGCATCATAAGATCCAAGCAATCATATTGATGCACATGAGGAGGGTCAGCGTGGAGACCCAAGGCTTATCTGTAGACAATTGTACATCCCCTGACTGAAGGGTCACAAGGAAGGAAAGAGTCAACTAGGGTGCAGTATAGCACCGATGAAACAAAAATCATTCTTCTAGTTCTCTGAAGCTTCCTTCCCCCCACTATCATGATCCAGTTCTACCTTACAAATCTGGCTACACCAGAGCATGTACATTGATACAGATAAGAGCTCTCAATACATGGAATCCAGGACAGATAAATCTCTCAAGAACAGTAATGGGAGTAGCAATACCATGAGGGTAGGGGGAAGATGGGGGGAGAAGGGAGAGAAAGGGGGAACTGATCACCATGATCAACATATAACTCCACCCCACCTCCCATTCACAAGGGGAACCAACAACAGAAAGGTGGGTTAGAGAGACAGCGGATGGTGTAAGATATGAAAGTAAAAATTACTTATAATTTATCATGGGTTCACGAAGGTGGGAGTGTGGGGGAGGGAGAGGGAAAAGAGGAGCTGATACCAAGGGTTCAAGGAGAAAGAAAATGCTTTGAAAATTATGATGGCAACATATGTACAGTGTGATTGGTACAATTGATGTATGGATTGTTATAAGAGTTGTAAGAGCCCTCAATAAAATGATATTTTTTAATCAACACAAAAAGAAGAAGAGGCCTTTTTTTGAAACCCAAGGCCACATTCTTCTTCAAAGAGTATTTGAAGTATTTCTTGGAGTATTTGTTCAGCATACAGATGGAATAAGTATGGTAGTTACAAAATCTGATGTCGATTTAAGGATTAAGAGTGTAGGGGCGGAGTCTAGGCTGCCAATTGCATCATAGCCAATGAGGCCTCTGTGTGGGCATGGCCTTCTCCTGAGAATTCTAGGAAGTCCGATATTTCCTCCTTGAAGACTCTCAACCCACTCCCTTGGAAACGCTCTATTGACAAGGCTGACTCCCTGCGAGACATTCCTGGCGAGAAGCCACATGAACCTACCCAGATGGAGCCCTGCGTGCTGGAGAAGCCACGTGGAGACCCTGCCAGCGCTGAGATGCTTACAACGCCACTGGATCCAAAGACTTTCTACCCACTGGCCTGAGATCATCCTGCATTTGGTGCCATTGCATGTGTTTTGTGAGTCAGAAGAGGTCTTTCTAGATTGGTATCAGACTTATGGATTAATATGGGACTTACGGACTTGATCTGGACTGGGCTGGGATGGTCTCTTTATATTCATTTGGTCTTGTAGTTAAACCCCTTCCTTATTCACATGAGTCTTTATGGATTTGTTTCTCTAGTCTATCAGGACTAACACAGTAAGTATGGGAAAGGATATAATTCTGACACGAACTTTTCCTGATTTTAAACCATGCAGTATTCCCTTATTCTGTTCGAATGACTGACTCTTGGCCTGTGAACAGGTTTTACATGAGTACCGTGCGTTGTTCTGGAATTCCCATTCTCTCAATGTGGTCCATGGTCTGTTATGAGACCCACAGCAGAATGCATTTAACAGACACTCAATGAAAGCTACACCCTTTACTACCCCATCCTCAGCTGTGTGCTTACTTGTGTCCACCCTTCCTTGAATAGAAGAATGTTGCCTGACAGGATGCTATTGATGGGGAGGGGACAGAGTGGCAATCGTCATAGGGCAGAGCAGTGTTGTCCAAACTAGCTTGCCCTTAGCTTAGTAAATTGGTCTGTCTGGTTCTCAGTTGTCATCTCTGCTGGCTGGCGTCTGCTGTTTTGTCTCTGCTGAACTTCAAGCTCTTGTGATATCACCCCCACAGCGGTCTTTATCATAGAAGAAATTATATGTTCTGCTGATCCATGAGCCACGCTAGCACATCCAGGGGCTCGGTGGGTGCTTCGAGAACGTCAGCCTAGATGCCTTCCCTAACCATCCACTATAATGTTCCCATGCCACGCTGCTTGCTGGGTTCCTCTAGAGTCACGACTCTTGGCCTGGCCTCAGTCTGAAAGCAAAGCACAGGCCCTGATTGGTGTTAGAAACCTAAATTTGTCTGTGGTTTAGAGCACACACATCTCTGATCATCTACCCTAGACTCAGCTATAGGACCCTTCCTCAGAGATACTTGGCAATATCTAGCTGTCCAGAGGCCTCTCCAAGAAGAAACTCACATTCATATTCACAAGCATCTCTTCCCACCCACTGTAATTGCAAAACCTTTATACAGAGTTCTCCAGAATCTTGGTCTGAATAGCTGAAATTCAGATTTTGATATCAAAACCTCTTTTTCAGCTTGCCAGGAGCTAAACTTGTACCCACTGCTCTGGCCCACATCAGCCTTTCTCTCCTATTCTCTCCTCCTATTTATTGGTAACATCTAATTATAAGAAATGTGTGCTCACTAGGAATATTTGGTCTCTGTCATTTCTCAAATGACTTGGATTCAAGACCACCAAATCCATAAAATTTGCATGTAAAAGTAGAGTCCGCTTAATTCCATATAGTCCTACACTACTAGCCAAGAAACCCTGGCACCAAGAAGAAGAAATAAAAATGGAAAAGATGTTTGTGTTTCAGAATGAATCATTAGATATTATTCTTTCAATCATATAAGAATAGAAAAATGAAGTAGCAATGCTCATTAGTTCTTTTAATGTCAACTATAATAACATGAATCCTTTTTGTCTTTCCAAGAATGGTTTTATTACACTTGAAATGTTTTCTGAGTGTATTGAAATAAGCTAAAATAGCTCTGAAAGAAACTTCTATTTTGCAGCTATTATCCTTGGAGCAGATGTGAGCTTGGGTGAACTCCGTGAGGAGGATTTCTATGTATGCCAAGTTACCCTGGTTTGTAATTATTGCAAATACATTACATACAACTTTGATTTAAGTGATTGTTGCTATTTTCTATCAACTACAGTTAAATGAGGTATATATGGAAGACATTTCAATCTGGAACTCAAAAAATGCCCAGATGTTAGTCTGTCAATATTTAATGCTTTGTGTAGCATGTATTAAAACTTAAATTCTGAACACCGGGTTTGTAGAAAGCTGCAGTTTACAACAGGAGTTGTAAATCCATTTTGAGTGTCTACATAGATTCACACTCCTTTTAATTCTTTCTATTGACAAGAAATGTAAAACTCTTTGCCATCAGGCAGGCTGTGGTTCCCCTGGTCACCACAGGGAAGGACAGTTTAGCCCACAGGAACTTACCTTGGTACACACTGCATAGAAATTCAGATAGCAGGGCCCCATGATCATAAGTCCTCCCAGACAAGGTGTGTTAAATATCTGTGTAGAATTAAGTTGTATAATGTCATACTGTTCATCTTAATGGTCTTTGGGTTTTTTTCCTCTGCTTCTCTAAAAAATCTTAGCTGATTATAAAGTCAATCTGTTTATTTGTATACAGTAGGTGTTAGACAGGGTCTCTATAGCAACAAAAGCAGGACACTTATGATTTTGTATACATATATGGATAGATATATATAGCACAAAGGAATACAGCTGTTAATTAGTCCACACAGCAGTACAAAGGGCTCAGTTCAACTCACTTCTGTGGAACAGTTAATATACTGGCAGTCCTTCAACTTACAAGGGCCGCTGGGTCCAAGGCCAAGGAAGCAGACAGTTGAGTCTTCCCTATGGCAATTCAGGCAGTCCAGCTACAGGCAGCAAAGAGCAGAGTGGGTCACCAACAGTCAGCAGCTCAGGAACTTAGCAAAGCAGGCCCGGATGAGATATCGAATTCAAGCAATGCAAGACAATAGAATCTGACAGCCTCTGGCTCAAGCAATGTACACACCAACAGCGTGGCGAAGCAGGTCTCAAAGGAACCCCAAGCTCTAGGGACACGACCCATGGGCTGGCTGTCCCACAGGTAGTGTAGCTCACAAGTTGAATCAGAGGCCAAGAAAAAGCAGCCATGCACTGTTCTGATCACCAGAGAGCAAGAGAGAGAGGGGCGAACCATTTATCTCTTTGCTCTCCAATCAAACCATGACTTATTAATCCCACATGCTCATATTGGCCAGGTTGTCACAATAAACTTGCCTATCACACAGTACATAATAGAAAAATTTGAAATAACTATCTCTTTAACATTATGATATCCAGTAATAATCCGAAACCCTAGTGACATTTGAACATTTCAGTCTGTGGGGGTACTCAGAATGTCTGGGACACAACTATTCAACTAGAGTGGCCTCTCTCCTACATCCTAATTGTGTGAAATTTTGGCAGCCTCCAGCAAAGGAACTTTTCCTGAGAAAGCACTGCATAATGAGCATCTGATGTTTCGAAGTTATGTCAAATAGACACCCCTGGATGAAGGTACAGATGGAGCCCAACCTATCATGTCACAGCCTGAGTACACCTTTTGGGGAGTGTGGTCTTTTGTATAAGAGAGAGACTCAAAGAAAATCTGAGTGATTTTGCCCCTTTGGCTTCTATTGAATCTGGATCAATCATTTATTTGTTGATCTGTTTGTCAGCAGACGGCTGAACTGGAATTCATTTGGTGGATTTCAGATGCATTTGCTTCTCCATCCACCAGCCTGTGGTCCTTCTGTTTCATCGTACTGCTTCCTGGTCATTGGCTGCCAAACCTACATGAGTTAAGAGAAGCTTCTGGCTTACATTTGATCTATGGACTCCAACTGAACTGCCTCCACCAGCCTGTGTCCCTCCTGCTTTGTCACCCTGCCTCCTGTTCATCAACGTCCACAAGTACATAAGTCAGGAAAATCCTCAGCTACATCTGACCTACAGACTCTGACTGAACTAGACTTAACTACTTTTTAGAACTATATGAGTTGTTTCTGGATATAAATATTTTTCTATGTATCCACACCTACAAGCATCACTAATTTGCTTATCTAGAGAACCCAACCTGACAGTTTAATCCAGTGAGAAAGCCCTTAGTGTCTGATCAGAAGAGGTGATTGATTCTGCATCATGTACATGACATGCAGGGCTAATCTATTTTATTCATGTCTAAGCTCTGTGGAAAGCAGGGCGTGGCCACTGCTGTGCATAGAACCTGGCAAAGGACCTTCACTCTTCTCTCTAACACCAGGGCTTAGTAACAGTGCCTTACGACCACTTTCCCTGATTTCATGACTTAGTAGGCAGAGGCATTCTTGCCTAGGGTCCAGGGATGGATAGCACTAGTCCACGTGTGGCACTTGTGTTGAACCTAGTGCAATCGATGTCTGGCTGCAGTGTGCTTAGGAGCATCCTCATTGTTGAACAACACAATAACTTCGATTTCCCACCAGGCTCCATCACCCAACTGCAATTAGTGAACTTGAAGAGATGCCTGACCCAAAGGCAATAATTTCCAGAGATGATTATCAGGCCATGGAGTAAGCTGATAGGGAAGGCAGCAAGTATTCAAACTTTTCTAATTCTCTCTCACACTTCAAGAGTTTTGGATTTAAAAATGTTAATTGGTCCGCGAATGAAAGAAACAGAAGCAGAAAGACACACAGAGTATAATATACAACTTCTTCCAGCAACAGTGGCTCCCCAAAATATCACCAAGTCAGGCAGGAGGCTTTCTGACAGTGGATTGCCTCCAGGTGTTTCATTGGAGTAGGGATGGAGTAGCTAAATTTGTTGGCCAACATAGCTAGAGTTGAGTACCATTCAGTCAAGGATTAATCATGGAGCAGAGGGTTTCTGGGCATTTATTTGCAGAGACAAAAGAGCTTTGTAACTCAGTTAAGCAAGCAGAGGGAAGGGGACCATGTGGCTGAGAGACCCAGGGTCAGAGAGAAGCTTCCCAGCAGACATGACTGCAAAGAGGCTATACTGATCAAATACCTGTTATTTGAGGATCCTTCGTCTTGAATTGTAGCTCATTACGTTTCCAATAAATCCTATATTTGTCAGTGTTGTCTTTTAGTGCTATGTAGCCACGGGAATGAAGTATTGAACCCTGCGGGGAAGTAGGGAGTGCTGGCTTGGGTCAGAACTTTTAAAATGGTTAGAGATGAAGGCATGTCTGCGCTCCACCTCACAGGAATGGGCCTCTGGCTGGTGTTGATGGCCACTCTCCTCCTTCTGCTGTGTGACATTAGAGGAGGTCAGATGACTCCACTGCCATGCCATTTGTATACTGTGATGGGATAGTATTCATATGCTTTCAAAGAAAACCAATTAATACAACTATTTACAAATGTGTGCACCAACCACTAATGTCAAAAATGAAGAAATTAAAGATTTCATCAGTCTGACTTTAATCAAACATGTACTCAAAATGCATCGATAGTTACTAGTAATTGAAATGTGAATGTTGTAAACAGGAGAAGTTCCCAACAGTCATTGGAAAATATGTCCTTGGTGAAAGAAACAACACTGGAGATCACATGACAGGATTTTGTAAAATCAATGGCTTTTCACTATAAATACAATTTCCAACAACATATATTCACCATAGGAATATACAGGAATCAAGTTGACTGCATCTGTGAAGAGATTCAATGACGAAGCTGGAGAAAGTAAAAGTATAGACCATTTATTGCTCACATGCAAGTTCAAATTGAAGCTGAACACAATGAAAGCAGGACCATAAAAGCCAAGTACGAACTGGAATATATCCTGCAAGCATTTAGAGACCATTTCAAGAATAGATTTGATGCAATGAACAGTACTGACAAGATGAGTGTTAGGATGCCATCAAAGATATTATAAATAAAGAAAGCAATGGGTCATCAGAAAGAAAGGAGAAAAAAAGACTATGCAAAAGCGCCTAGTAATTAGGTCTAACAGTAATGATTGGGAATGCCAGAATACTTCATTGTGCTCCTATGTAACCTTCCATAGACCAAAGGTAGTCATTTAACATGACAAGGAGCTACTGTTTATTGCAAATCAGGAAAAATGTGCATCGTTGCTATATATTTTCAGCATACGTATTCAATCTATATTTTAGGTAAATAATCCTATAAACTCTAGTATATGAAGAACACTGCCTCAAGATCATTCTCGGATCTTAATGAGACTCATTAATTACAGGCAATGTATATAATACAAACTTGCTTGCTGAAAATAGAGACCTTGAAGCACTTACTGATGAATATGAAAGACTATGGCCTTCAGTATGGATGACACTTCAACGTGAAGAAAACAAAACCCTCACAAGTTGAACAGTACATGACATCCTGACAAATGGAGAGAAGATCGAAGTTGTCAATGGTTTCATTTGAAGGGTTTCAAAATTCACAAAAGTGAGTCAAGAAATAAAACGACAGATTACATTAGTGAATCAGCTGTCAAAGACCCTTTGCTGAAGGAGCAAGGATGTCAATTTGAGGATTAAGGTGTACCAGACCACGCTATTTTCATTGATCTCATATATATGTGAAAGCTAGACAATGAATAAGGAAGTCCAGAGAAGAGTTGATGCATTTGAATTCTGATGTTGTCGATGGAAGGATACTGAATATACTACAGACTGCTGGAAGAATGAACAAATGTGCCGGACAAAGTGCAGTCAGATTGTTACTAAGAAGTAAGAATGGTGAGATTTTTGTCCTATGTATTTTGAATATATTATCCTAAAGGCCAACAAACAATCCTTGAACTAACTACAAGCTTTTCTTTCTTGTTGTGTTTTGTTTTGCTTTTTTGTCATTTGTTTGTTGTTTTGTTTTGTTGTATTGTATATTGTTGCTTGGTTTTGCTCTGTCTTGTTTTTGTGCGTGTTATTATCTCCACAGGTCTGTCTAAATAAGATAGCCTGGATGAACAATCTGGAGGAGAAAACAACAGGACCGACAGTTCCAGGGGGACATGGGAGAGGGGGAGGTTGGGGAAAAGGTAGTGATGTTAACAAACCCAGAAACAAGGGAAGAACAAATGATCCAAATCTGTGGTGAGGAGAGTGTGGGAGGCCTGGTAGGGCATGATCAAGGGTAATGTAACCAAGAGGAATTGTGAAACCCTGTGGGGACTGAGCATGATAGTGGGACAGGAGGAAAGTCAAAGGAAAGAGAGGAAAGAGCTGGGAGGCAACGAGCATTTATAGAGGTCTAGATAAAGACATATACATATGCAAATATGTTTATCTATGAGGATGGGGAAATAGATCTATGTGCATATATTTATAGGTTTAGTATTAAGGTAGCAGAAGGACATTGGACCTCCACTCAAGTACTCCCTCAATGCAAGAATACTTTCTTCTATTAAATTTGCATTCTATGATGCTCACCTTCCTGACACAACCGCTGAAGACAAAGGGGGTGAATAAGCAAATGTGGTGAAGAAAGCTGATGGTGCCCGGTTATCAAAAAAGATAGTGTCTGGGGGTCTAAAAGGCTTGAAGGTAAACAAGTGGCCATCTAGCTCAGAAGCAACAAAGCCCACATGGAAGAAGCATACCAGCCTGTGTGACCACGAGGTGCTGAAGGGATCAGTTACCAGGCATCAAAGAACAAGAAATCATATCATCATGTGCTCACCTCCATGATACAATCACTGAAGACAAATGGGTTCATAAGCAAAAATGGTGAAGAAAGCTGATGGTGCCCAGCTATCAAAAGATATAGCGTCTGGGGTTTTAAAGGCTTGAAGGTAAACAAGCAGCCATCTAGCTCAGAAGCAACAAAAACCACACGGACGAAGCACACCAGCCTGTGTGATCACAAGGTGCCAAAGGGATAAGTTACCAGGCATCAAAGGACAAGAAATCATCATTCTGTGCTCACCTCCATGATAGGATCACTGAAGACAAATGGGTGCATACGAAAATGTGGTGAAGAAAGCTGATGGTGCACAGCTATCAAAAGATATAGCGTCTGGGTCTTAAAGGCTTGAAGGTAAACAAGCAGCCATCTAGCTCAGAAGCAACAATTCCCACATGAAAGAAGCACACCAGCCTGTGCAATCATGAGGTGTCAAAGGGATCAGGTATCAGACAACATCAGAACAAAAAATCTTGTCATAGTGAATGAGGGTGGGCGTGCGGAGTGGAGACCCAAAGGCCAATTGTAGGCCACTGAACATCCCCTTACCGAAGGGCCTCAGGTAGGAGATGAGCCAGTCAGGGTGCAATGTAGCAACGATGAAAAATACAACTTTCCTCTAGTTCCTAAATGCTTCCTCCCTCCTCTCCCCCCACTATCATGATCCCAATTCTCCTTGAAAATCTTGCTAGACCAGAGGATGTATACTGGTACAGATAGGAACTGGAAACGCAGGGAATCCAGAGTGGATGATCCCTTCAGGACCAGTGGTGTGAGTGGCGATACTGGGAGGGTAGAGGGAGGGTGGGTTGGGAAGGGGGAACTGATTACAAGGATCTCCATGTTACCTCCTCCCTGGGGGATGGACAACAGAAAAGTGAGTGAAAGGAGAACAGGACAGGGCAAGATATCACAAAATAATAATTTATAAATTATCAAGGTTTCATGAATGAGGAGATAGAGGGGAGGGAGAGGGAAAATGAGGAGCTGATGCCAGGGGCTTTAGTGGAGAGCAAATATTTTGAGAATGATGAGGGCAATGAATGTACAAAAGTGCTTTACACAATTGATATATGCGTGGATTGTGATAAGAGTTGTATGCACCCTAATAAAATGATTAAAAAACAAACAAAAAAGAGGGGACAGTCCCTGGAGAATGACATCATGCTTGGTAGAGGGTCAGTGAAAAAGAGAAAAATGTTCAGTGAAGTGCATTTACACAATGACTGTAACATTGGAGTCAAACAGCACTGATTGTAAGGATGGCACAGGATCAAGCAGTGCTTCATTCTGTTACAGATGGAGTCAGTATGAATTGTAACAAAAAGTAATCTCCGCTAACGGCAACAAAATAGCACTGAACATCACTAATATTCTCAAAAACTGTTATAGCATTTTTATTTTAGTTTGCTCAATCTAATGTACTTCATTTTGGTGCTATGTAATTTTGGAAGGAGCTCTGTTGACGTAGTGGTTATACATTGGGGTGCTACCCACAAGGTCAGCAGTTCAAAACCACCAGTTGCTCCATGGAGGAAAGATGAGGCTTTCTACTTCTCAACAGAGTTACAATCTCAGAAAATCACAGGGGCAGTTTTACCTTGTCCAGTAAGGTCGTTCTGAGTTGGAATCAACTTGACAGTGAGTTGTAATTTTGGTCAAGACTTCTAGACATCTTGATTTACTTTAATAGTATTTACATTTAATAATGTCTACATTTTAGTTATTGTAATCTGATATCGTTTATTTTTGTTAGAAATTTTTATCAAGGATTTTCAGTATATCGCTGGAGTAAAATTTATCTCAAATGAAAAAAAACTTAAAATGGATATGATTAACTTATAATGAAAACAACATTACTTTCTAAAAGTGGTAGGCTTCATACGAATCAATTATGAAAGTAATGTGGAGTCAAACAAAGTCAATTTAAAAACAAAAATGAATGTCAGATGGAAATATAATTAAAATAATTAACTTGGCTTTTAATGATCTTCAGCTATGACACATAATAACCTTGATATATATATATATATATATATATATACACTTACCCACAGCTATTGGGTGGATTCTCTTGGTGATCCAATAGCACAGACTAGAACTGCCCCTAGGGTTTCCAAATTTATAAAATCTTTTTTTCCTAATTCTTTATTGTGAATTAGATAGGGGTTTACATTTCAGATCACCAGTTTTGTATCCAACAATTTAAACTTCTTAGCAAAACCCACAATGACTTGCCCCATCAGACCCCTCTGATATTTCTTCTCCCTCTTGTGGAATACTATCTTCTCCTTCACCCAAGTTAACATGTATCTACCCTCTAGCCCAGCAGTTAGCATCTAGGGGCTGAGACTGCTTTGGGGTCAAATGATCCTTTCACAGGGGTCACCTGATTCATAAAAGTAGCAAAATGACAGCTATGAAGTAGCAAGGAACATAATGTTATGGTTGGGGGGGGGATGTCACCAAGCATGAGAAACTGTATTAAAGGGTCACAGCATTGGGAAGATTGAGAACCGCTGCTCTAGCCTATTGTTTCTCCTTCCTTCCTGTGATGGTTAGAATTTGTGTCAAGTAGACACTCCTGGTGACATAGTGGTTACACATTGGGCTGCGATCCTCAAGGTCAACAGTTCAAAACCACCAACTCTCCAGAGAAAGATGGACTTTCTACTCCTGTAAGGAGTTACTCTCAGACACTCGCAGGGCAAGTTTTACCCTGTCCTGTAGGGTCATCATGAGTTTGCATCGACTCAATGGCAGTGAGCTTTTGAGTTTGAGACACACCTTGATGAAGGTAGGGGTGAAGCCCAACCTAACAATCAGGTCACAGCCTGATGATAATTCGTTGGGAGTTTGGCCTTTGGTATAAAAGTGGCCCAGAGCCGAGTCCTTCGCTCTTGCTCCTTTGGCTTCTGCTCGATCTAGATCCTGTATTTGGCTTGTGTATTTCCTATCCTGTCACCTGCCCATCTGAGTTGCTGACAGTAGACTGCCTTCAGTGGCTTTAGTCATGGACCTCGAAATCATTCAGTTCTGCAACCACCAGTCTCTGGCTTTGGCCCTGCTGCTCCATTATCCTGCTTCCTCTTGGTCAGTTTCTGAACCTACATGAGTTAGGAAAGGTTTTGTGTACATCTGACCTACTGACTTGAACCAGTCTGGACTTACCTAGTTCTACAGCTGTGTAAACCATTTCTAGATAGAAATCTCCTTCCACATAAATACACATGCAAGCATCACTGGGTTTGCTTCTCTGGAGAACCCAGCTAGACACACCTCCCTTTCTTCCACCCCCACCCAACCTGCTAACCCTCAAAGTCTGTTTCTTTTGCTATGAAAATCCTTTGTTTGGATCTTTCCTTTACAGCAGTTGTCGCATACAGTATTTGTCTTCTTGTAGTTGACGCTTTCACTCGGCATAATACTCTCCAGGTCCATCCATACTGCATCAGATGTGTTCCGCAGTTTCACCATCATTCCTTAGTGATGCACAGTATTCGTGTGTGTGTGTGTGTTGCAGTTTCCATCTTCTTTCTATTGTGAACAGTGCTGCAATGAATATGATGCACACATACCCTCTAGTGCCCTGGCTCTAATTTAGGGTATGTGCCCACGGATTTCTAGGGCATGTGAAATTTCTATTCCTAGGGGTTTAGGTAGCTCCGTATAGATTTCCACAGTGGTTGTACATGCATACAGGCCCACCAGAAGTGTACGTGGGAATCTCTCTGAACCCTCTCCAGTTTTGGTTATTTTCTGATTCTTTGCTATCAATGCTGGTGGAAGGTGATATCTCATTGTTTTTATTCCCATCTCTCAGATGGCTAGTGATTTGCGAGTATTTCTTTATATGATTGTTGGTCACCTGGCTGTATTGTTTGATGGATTTTTTGTTCATGTCCTGTGACCTTAAAAAAAGTATTATTCATCTTTTCCCTATTGGAGGTGTTGCCGTTCACTATAGATTTTAGAGATGAGGCCTTTTTCCATGGCATTTCCCCCAGTCTGTGGGTTCTCTTTTTAGTCTTCTGGGAAGTCTCTGGATGCATTTAAGTGTATTGTTCTTAGCAGGTCCCCATCATCTATTTTGTCTTATGCCGGGTGTGGTTTTCATTATGGTTGCTAGTATGTTTGTGCCTTGTATTAGGGCACTGAAGTTTGTCCCTATGATTTTTATAGTTCTAGGATTGACATTTAGATCTTTAATCCATTCTGAGTTCCTTTGTTGTGTATGAGTGAGGTGTGTGGTCCTGTTTCATTCTCCTGCACATGGAAATCCACCATTGCCAGCACCATTTGTTGAAGAGACTATCTCTTTCCCATTTCAGCCTTTTGTCCAAGATCGGTTGCCCATGGGTAGATGGCTTTATTCAAAAGTACCAGGAAACGCCAGAAGAGCAAACAAATCTATCTTGGATTAAGTACAACCAGAATGCCCCTAAAAAGCAAGGGTGACGAACTTCATCTCAGGTGCTTTGGATACACTGTGAGGAAAGACCAGGCCCTGGAAAAGGACACCGTGCCCGATAAAGTAGAGGGTCAGCCAAATAAAGGAGAAGACCCTGAAGGAGATGAATTTACATAGTGGCCGCAACAGTGGGCTCCAACATGATCAGCGTGAGGATGATGCACGATCGGGATGAGGCAGTTGCAGGATCAGATCTTTTTCCTGCTGTGTACATAGCTGCTCTGAGTAGGAACTCACCTGTTGGCACCTGCCAACATCCTCTTTATGAGTTAGCAGTACTTCCCAAAGTGAGCACTGGAAAGATCCACAGGCAACTGCAGAAACATAATCCATTTTATCTTGGGTTATGAGTTATAGTTCAAAAGTTTTTAATTGTCAAGGGGCACTGGATATTTTTTTTCTGAAAATAATGTGGTAGGTCAAATAAGCTTGAGGACTTATGCTTTATAGATTCCTTTAGAAAAGTTATTTAGAATAAAATATCCCTTTTTTGTTCATTTTTAAAATATGCCAATTTTTAGAAAACTTCCTCAAAGTAGTTATTAGCAGGCCAGGCAAAATAATCAGAATTAAAAGATTGCCTAATGAGAGGAAGAAAAAGCACAGACAAAAAATATCTAACAGCTGCTAAATCTCACCTTCCTGAGACCCTGCCCCACCCCACCCCGGTGCCACACATACACGCAAATAAAACTTAAACATAAAATAAGAGAGAAAAAGTATACTCACTCACGGATCTGTCGAACACCAAACCAAAGTCCCTGCCGTTGATTCGATTCAGACCCATAGGGACCCTCTACTGTGTTTCCAAGCCTGTAAACATATGAGGCAGCAGAAAGACTAGTTTTTCTTCTGTTGCGTAACTTGTAGGCTCAAACCACTGACCTTGTGGTTAGCAGCCAAAATTGTAAAACACTGTACCACCAGGACTGTTATAGATCAGCTGAAAATTCAATCTTAGACGATGCCATACAAGACAAAAATATGTGGCATTCTTTTGAACCGAATTCATTTTTACAGCTAGAGACCTTGTTCCTTATTTCAAACATAATAAATTTCCTGATTATAAAATACCTTCAATCCCTGTGGCAGTTACATAATCTGTCAACTTGTGAAGGGGTGGATTCTACCCTGTCTGTCAGGCCATAACCAACGATGCTTCCATGTGAGCTTGGCCTTCTCCTGAGGATTCTGAGAACTCTGTATTCCTCCCTGGAGGCGGGAGAGTCTCTGCTTTGTCTTCCTGCTGGTTGAGTCTGAGGCCTGGGGCTGGAGGAGCCATGTGGAGACCCACTCCAGCACTGAGGTGCTTCCACCACCCACTGGACCCACAAGACTTTCCACCTACTGGCCTGTTATCTTTCTTCCTGAATTCAGTATCCTTGCATGTGCTGTGTGAGTCTGAAGAATTTATGGACTGGTAACAGACCTATGGGCTAATATCAGATTTATGGACTTGACCTGGACTTGGCTGGTATGTTTTCTTAATGTACAATTGCTCTTTGATATAAAGTTCTCTCTTACCCACATATGAGTGTCTATGAATTTGTTTCTTTAGTCAACCCAGACTAGCATAGTCCCGGTATCATATATGAAAGAGACAGCTAGGAGCAGGATTTTGACAGTATTGGTCCTTGTTTTGATTTACTCATTTGGATACAGTGACCTGCAGTAAAGTGACTTTTCAGGGCCCTTCCTATTAAACTGTGCAGGAAGATGAGTTTTGCCTTGATCAAACGTATTGCCTACCACCCAGTGATTCTTCAATAATCCTTGATAATTTTGTGTTCGTTTTGTAATACAGTACTGAAGTAGTAATGGCTTCACATGCAAACTACTCACCGTGCCTGTTCCCCTCTGTCTTACAGAGTTTTATGAGCTGGCACTGACTCGATGGCTGTGAGCATCCGGGGTCCTGTGATTCACTACAACATCCCACAGAAACTCATGAAACTTTAAGGGAATGTCTCACGTGGTGATGACTGCGGTTCAGTTCCCAATCCAAAGGGTAGGTAAAGGCAAGCCAAATGCAGGGTCCAGAGTCATAAGCCAAAAATGTCCATGAGCCACAGTAGGTTCCAAAGACAGTCAGGAAGTAGAGGTACAGATTTCTAGGGGATGTATGTGTGTGCAGTGGTACCATCACATATACTTTAGCCAAGGAAAACAAAAGATAGTGCTTTAAATCATACCATTTAGTAGTCTCAAAAATGTTCCCAAGGATTGGATCACCCCCTCTGCTAAAATCAGGTCTTAACCCTGTCCATTGTTATAGTAGAGGATGCCATCCAAAATGGGATCATATAATTACAATACATCACATAAGGAATTATGGTTGAAGAGCCATATTCATTGAGTACAATTCAATTTTACCTCTTTTTAGAGATGTTTGTAATTACCCAATTGAATGGAGTACAACTGCCCCTTTGGGTTTCTGAGACTGTGAATCTTTACAGGAGACGGTAGTCTCATCTTTCCCCAGTGGAGCTGCCGGTGGATTAGAACCACTAACCTCGCCATTAGCAGTCAAACAGGTAATTAAGTTGTAATGAACTCAGACTGTGGGTTTAGATTTAGTTTAGACGTGATAAGGAGATCTGGTAATGTGTGGGTTAGGCACTGGGCTCCGAGCCTCAAGTTTGACGGTTCGAATGCACCAGCTACTCCACAGGAGAGCAACTAGGCTGTCAGCTCCCATGAAGATTTACTTTATTTTTTCTGTCTCCAAACAAACAAAGCCCCACCAAGAACAAACACCTCCCCCTCTCACTGTAGCCCACTTGTTGTCTCCCCCTTGTCTGTGTGTGTCTCCACGTCTCCCACAGAAGTCACATTTTCCAGTCGTGGCACGCCCACGGAGCAGCAACAGAAATGAGCGCAAGTTCTCAGCAACAGCAATTAGCTCATCACGGGGACTGTGCACATCCATTCACCTCCCCCGTGCAGACAGAGTGATATTATAAATGTCTCTGTGCAACCAAAGAAGAGGCAAGTAGGAATGCACATACCGCTGCTGCTTCCAAATAAAAAGCATAGTTATTTTTAAGTTTTATTTCTATATAATTCACATATCACACAATTCAATGGTTCAGTCATGTTGAGAAGAATTGTACAATCATCCCCACCATTGATTTTAGAACATTTCTTCTTTCTTGTTCTCTAGCTCCCCATTTCCTCGCCTCCTCCTCTGCCAAGCCCCCAAGAACCCAGTAATCCAGTTCCCATCTCTATAGAGTGACTCAGCCTGATGTTCGTATTTGAAAAAACATACAAAAACAAAAAACACAGAAACAGAAAGTTAACAATCATATAATGACAAAATAGAGATCAATCTCAGGTGAAAAGAAAGCAAAAAATATTTAAAAACTAGAACAACGTTAAAATGCATCTAAATTTACCAGGAAAGTGGTGGAAGGTGGGGCAGAAAGGGGGAACCGAGTACAAAGATCTATATATGCCATGTTACCTGCTCTCTGGGAGACAGACAACAGAAAAGTGGGTAAAGGGAGACATCGGAGAGTGTTAGGTATGAGAAAATAATAATAATTTATAAATTATCATGAGTTCATGAGAGAGGGGGGAGTGGGGAGGGAGGGGGGGAAATGAGGAGCTGATACCAGGGGCTGAGGTAGAAAACAGATGCTTTGAGAATGATGATGGCAACAAATGTACAAATGTGCTTGACACAATGGATGTATGTATGAATTGTGATAAGAATTGTACGAGCCCCAATAAAATGATTTTTTAAATGTGTCTAAATGAAGATCAAATGACAATATGTTACACTAGCCTAAATGCATTCACCAATGCACTCGCATGATAACAAGGCTATTCATGTTATGGTCTATGTTCAGAGGGGATTCACCAGAGACTTAATCCATGTCTATTTCCACTTCCACTTTTTTTTTTCAAGCCATTTTATTAGGACCTAATCCAGACATCATACCATTCTACAGAAAAGAAGAATTCTTTAAGTGTCATGCTAGGGTGGTAGGGGGAACATTCAGGATCCTGAAATACGTAGACAGGCATTGTCAATTGCAAGCACGTTCTACCACGTCTCAGTGTGTTTTGCATGGCACCATGGGAACCAGAGTAGTCGCGTAGAAAAGAGAAACAGCGGATAATTCTGGACAATGCTATTGCCTTGAGTCTTCATCTCTACCAACATGAGGACAAAGATGTCCATCCACCTTCTCACTTCCCAGTAAAGAAATGTCAATCAGATGGGATAATAGATGGCCAAGTGTTCTTACCATCAGAAAGCATGATGACTACAAGAACTGTTAGCAATGAATGGCATTGTTGAATATCAAAAACTCACTGCCATTGAGTCCATTCTGACTCCTGGCGACCCTACAGGACAGAGTAGACCTACCCCCCACGGGTTTCCAAGACTGTAATTTTTAGGAAAGTGGAACTACCGAAGAGGAATTTAAATATAAAATGAGACAACTGTCGAAGTTGATTCTACAAGATTGAGCTGCAAATCCCCACACTGCTGGGGAGGCTGTCTCGCACTTGAAGACATCATCAGGCTGCTGAGCATAAACCAGCAGTGTCAGAGGAGACGAGGACACACGGACTGACAGAACTGCAGAGGAGGCTGAGTATTTCCCATAGCCAGATCCAGCTGTCTGTGGAAGGAGGCAAAGGGAGAATCTGACCGTTGAATGCACTAACCGGCGGCTACCAGCAGCTTCCTCAGTGTGTTCTGTGGTTTGTGGTATGGGCCGGTGTTGTTATTCTGGCGGTAGGGCCTACTGGTTCTGTTGGGCAAATAACCAAAACTGGGGTCAGAATTCGCTCTGAAATGTCTCAACCAGCTCTGTGAGGAAAAATGCTTTCTTCCTGTAAGACAGGTGTCGCTAGCTGTAGGGACACATTGGCCAGAATAAGTGTCTGTTGGGGAGGCTGACCAGTGTAATCTAAGATGGTCAGTGACCCCCCCTCCACCCCCCCCCCCCAGCTTGGCTAACCAAAATCCTTTCCAGACTTTGTCAAGTACTCCTCAGGTACAAAACTGACCTCAGATGAGAACCACTGTTCTGAAAGCTATCTGTGAGAACAGAACAAAATATACTTGCCTACAGCCGTCTTCCCAGGATTCCCCCAAAGAAAGATGCTGGGGAGAAGCCCTCTAGGAGAGAAGAGGATACGACCAATGGAGAAGCAGTAAGGCGGAGCGCGTGGGACCTAACGACGCCTTTTAAATCACATCTGAATTTGATTTTCAGGTTACCTGCAGGGAACACAGAATTATGACACGTACATACCTAACTCCATATATAACTATCTTCGCTGAAACAGCTACGGCCCCGGTTTCTCTTCTAAAAGTTGCGTTTGTCTATTCTAAACACATACGGTAAACAGACACAACACCAACACCAGACTCAAACAGGCGCACAGACACAAGGACGTTCTGTTCATCCAGAGGGCATCTCTCATCGCTTTCGTATTCTTCGTATATTTTAGTGCAATACAGAACATGAAGCAGGTAACAGGCAAACGTCGTTGGAGGATCGCATAACTAGACCTTATTTTGTAGGGAGTTTGAAAGCTTGCAAAGCATTTTAAAAGTAAAGAAACAGGGCAGGCAGCCATTCAGATCCCCTCCCGTTTGTCAGGCTGTCCTGAAGATTAGTGAACTCTAAGTTCATCAGCATCAGCTAGGGGACCGGAGACAAGATGGATTGCAGGTCTACAGACTACTGCCCTCTCCTCTCCCCTCTGCCTCAAATTATAAATGCAGCCTGAGCTCAAGGATCTAACTGTTCAAATGGTATATGGATTGAAGAGTCTGAATTTCCATTTGGAATTCTCTCCAAAACAAAGTACTAACAGAGCCAAGAGAGCTATTTCTGTTTCTGGTTGATTTGTAACACGGGCACACATTCCTCTTTAGTGTTACTCAAACTGCGTAGGAGATGCTTTGCCCCAGAGGACAAGGGGAAGGACTCCAGTGGGGTCCTGACGGTCAGCACTTGGCATTTGAAAGCTGTTATAGGTCAAAGACCTTTGCTGTCATATGATCACTACCAAGGGCCCTTGGGTGAAAGCAAAGGATCAAATTCAAAGCTACCCTGCTGTGTTGCAGAGCCAAATGCTAAGGTGAAAAGATTCGGCAAGAGTAGGTAACCCTGGACATTCAAGAGTCCTTTGAAATAAAATCATTTTTATGTCTTCATGGTTATGCTATCCTATGGCGAGGCTAAAGGCTGAGCGGGAGCTAACATTTTGTACCAAGGTCACCTCACCTCCAGTTATCATTTATAATCATGTGGAGTTGAATGACCCACAATCATTCTTGCCTGACAGTCAGAAATAAGACTTGAATTTCACTTAGGAAAGTCAATTTCGTGTCCTCAACATATATTACCAGTATCTGGTCAACTCAAGAATTCAACAGTGAGAATGCTCACTCAGAGCTACTGGCTTTCGATAACTATAGGGTCATTCATCAAAACAAGATTATAAATCATATTTTAAGTGATGGGAATACTGAAACTGGTTCCCACATTATGTACAATAAAACCTAAAAACTCATTGCCATAGAGCTGGTTCTGACCCATAGTGACCCTGTAGGACAAGGTAGAACTGCCCCTGTGGGATTCCAAAACTGCAACTTTTTACTGGGGTAGAAAGCCTCATCTTCCTCCCTCAGAGTGGTTCTAAACTGCCGACCTTGTGGGTAAACAGCCAAACGAGTAACCCACGACACCACCAGGTCTCCTCATATATGGTAGCTCTGTCTATCTCTATGTCTGCCTAAGGATCCGATGGCAGATGTGAACCATGTTCTTCTAGGATCCAGTCCCAGAAGCGATGGCTAGAACTTGGCAATGGGGAAATCATTAAACTGTTCAAACCTGGATGGATCATTCACTGAAGTTTGGAATTTCAGTGTCCATATGTACAGGGCAAAATCTGTTCTTGCCATGCTGGACATAGGGCAGGCCCAAGAGAGCTGGCTGCCTTTAGATTGCCAAGAGTTGCTGTAGGATTTCATTGACTTAAATCCACCTCCAAATACCAAATTCCTTGCCCTTAAGTTCATTTTGATTTTGACTCACAGCAACCCTGTAGGACTGGGTAGAACTACCCTTTTGGGTTTCCAAAATTAAATCTTTACATGAGACAGCCTCATCTTTCTCCCAGGGAGAGGCTGGTAGGTTTGAACCGCTGACCAAATGCTTAGTATAATTGTGGTAGTTACATAATCTGTTGTCAACTTGAGACTGAAGAGTGAAGGGTTGGAGTTTAGCCTGTCAATGAGGTCACAGCTTGTTGACCTCAATTTGGAGCTGCTAAGGAGATAAATAGCTCACTGGACACTCAGACAGTCTCTGTGAGACATTCCTGTGCACAAAGCATGTGGAATTATGCTAGAGTCCTGGAGCTGGAGGAGCCACGTGGAGAACCCTGCCAGCACTGAGATGCTTCCACTGCCACTGGACCCACAAGACTTCCCACCCACTGGCCTGTGATCTTCATGCATTCAGCGTCATTACATGTGTTTTGTGAGTCTGAAGAGGAAATTATAGATTGGTATTGGGCATATGGGCTAATATCGGATTTATGGACTTGATCTGGACTGGGCTGTGATGTTTGTCAATATACAATTGCCCTTTTATATAAAGTTCTTTCTTATATACATATGAATCTCCCTAGATTTGTTTCTCTAGTCCACCCAGATACGCAGTAATTCAGTGCATAGCCCACTATATCATGAGGGCCTACATACAGCCTCTCTCTTTTAGGAGTGTGGCCTTTGAGAACCCTGATTTATGGATAACCCAGATAATAAATATCTCAAGGACCTCTTCCAGTCAATGTCTGATACTTTCTATGCTTTATAAAGACTTATTGTGGACAAACAAACCACCCTAATCAACAGACATGATAGTCTGATAGACACGAGTTTATCACTTGAATCAGAGTATGGGGAGCAGTGGAACCAACTCTCCCTAATGTTCTGAAAACATCAAACTATTTCAAACCTACTAAATATCTTTCTCTCAGGTATGAAGGACACAGATCTGGTCTGGAATTACAATGTGAAATTCATGATTTAAACACATTCTTACTGTTCTCCAAGAAGACTTCATTACATGTTAAATCTAAAACACTCTGCTAATTTACTGCTTTTAATTTTTTTCCTTTCACTAAAGAATGAAGGCAAATAGAAAATAGGGCAATCAGATTAAAAATAATTTAATTTTAAATCATAATGCTGAAGATGAAGTCGATAATTATACCACTAAAAATGATGGCCCATTGTCAGTGAATTGGGTGATGAAGAAATGGAGAGGTTTCCATGTAACTACAGCAAAAACAAATTATCAGTCAACATTTTACATAATTGAGACTGGCAGCTATACCAAGCCAAGATTTATAAGATTCTTTTTTTTTTAAGATCATTTTATTGGGGGTTCTTACAGCTTTTACAACAATCCATACATACATCAATGGTATCAAGCATATTTGTACATATGTTGCCATCATTATTTTCAAAACAGTTCATTCTATTTGAGCCCATGGTATCAGCTCCTTTTTTACACCCCCCCCCTCCCCGCTCCCATCCTCATGACCTCTTGATAAATTATAAATTATTATTATTTTTTTTTCTGCTTTGAATTTTTTTTAACATTTTATTAGGGGCTCATACAACTGTTATCACAATCCATACATATACATACATCAATTGTGTAAAGCACATCTGTACATTCTTTGCCCTAATAATTTTCTTTTCTTTTTTTACATTTTATTAGGTACTCATACAACTCTTATCACAATCCATACATATACATACATCAATTGTATAAAGCACATCCATACATTCCCTGCCCCAATCATTCTCTTTTTTTTTTTTTAATTTTAACAATTTATTAGGGGCTCATACAATTCTTATCACAGTTCATACATATACATACATCAATTATATAAAGCACATCTGTACAGTCTTTGCCCTAATCATTTTTTCTCCTCTTTTCTTTTTTTACATTTTATTAGGGACTCATACAACTCTTATCACCATCCATACATATACATACATCAATTGTATAAAGCACATCCATACATTCCCTGCCCCAATCATTCTCAAGGCATTTGCTCTCCACTTAAGCGCATTGCATCAGGTCCTCTTTTTTTTTCCCCTCCCTCCCCTTTCTCCCCTCCCTCATGTGCCCTTGGTAATTTATACCTCGTTATTTTGTCATATCTTGCCCTATCTGGAGTCTCCCTTCCCCCCTTCTCTGCTGTCCCTCTCCCAGGGAAGAGGTCACATGTGGATCCTTGTAATCAGTTCCCCCTTCCCAACCCACTCACCCTCCACTCTCCCAGCATCGTCCCTCACACCCTTGGTCCTGAAGGTATCATCCACCCTGGATTCCCTGTACCTCCAGCCCTCATATGTACCAGTGTACAGCCTCTGTCCTATCCAGGCCTGCAAGGTAGAATTCGGATCATGGTAGTTGGGGGGAGGAAGCATCCAGGATCTGGGGGAAAGTTGTGTTCTTCATCGGTACTACCTCGCACCCTAATTAACCCATCTCCTCTCCTAAATGCCTCTATGAGGGGATCTCCAGTGGCCGACACTTGGGCCTTGGGTCTCCACTCTGCACTTCCCCCTTCATTTAATATGGTATATATATATATATACATATACATATACACATATATACACATACATACACACACTTATATCGTTGTTGTTGTTGTTTTTTTTGCATGATGCCTTATACCTGGTCCCTTGGCACCTCGTGATCGCACTGGCTGGTGTGCTTCTTCCATGTGGGCTTTTTTGCTTCTGAGCTAGATGGCCGCTTGTTCACCTTCAAGCCTTTTAGAAAAGAAGCACGGCATTAATTCATTTACCAAGGTCTTTAATATTCAAACAAAAGTCTCATGTTCTGCACTGTTATAATCTGTGAGCAAGTGGAACTCTTTAATATAGTGATATGGAAGCTAAAATTCTAAACAGAATTAGTAGTCAAGCCTTGGATGAATATACAGAATACATGGAACTCTACTGTGTAATGAAAAAGAGCGATGGGGGGATAAAGTGGTGGTAGTGGTGTCTTGCTTCTCTAGAAAATTAGATGTAAAAAGACTTTGTCATTAGTAAAATCAAAACCTATGAAGAATGAAGTTTGGGTTCAACAAAATATGATATTATTTTCTTCTGTGTTTAGAAATAGCTCTTTGTGTTTCCTTGAACTCCGACACCCTCCACTTGAGAGTTCTTTCCCTGATTCGTGGCATAACCAGGTTTGGGAAAATCTGTTGATTCAGGTGACCATCAGGTCTGCACACATATACAATCAGAGTTTTAATGAGTTGATCTCTTCAGACCCTCCAAGCCTTAAAATTATATGCTCTTATTCTTTAGTGTCGGTTTGTAATAGTAGATTATTTGAATCAGAGACCAATCCTTGAATCCTAGTCTTGTCTCTTAGGGATCATTTAAGTTTCATCAACTAATATAGTTTGATTGAGTCTTGAAGTTTCTTTTATAACTGCAAAATGGCTATAAGAATTCAGGAGCCCTGGTAGCATAGTTAGGTACTTATTAAGCTGTTAACCGTAATATCAACATTTCAAACTCACCAGCTAATCCACAGGAAAAAGATGAGGCTTTCTAACATTGTCAAATATTTTATCAGTCATGGATCCACAATCAATGCTCATGGAAGGAGTAGTCAAGAGATCAAATGACACATTGAATTGGATAAATTTGCTTGCTGTCCAAGACTTCTTTAGAATATTGACAAGGAAGGATGTCACTTTGTGGTCTAATAAGTGCCAGACCCAAGCCGTGATGTTTTTCAAATGTGTCATATGCACGTCAAAGTAGGACATTGAATAAGGGAATTGAAAAAACCTCCATGCGTTTGAATTTCAGTGCTGGAGAAGAATACTGAGCCCACCATAGACTTGTAAAAGGACAAACTGATCTGTCTTGGAAGAAATACGGCCAGAATGCTCCTGAGAGGTGAGGATGGCAAGATTTCATCTTACATACTTTGGACATGTTTTCAGGAGGGATTAGCCCAGGGTGGGGGACCCTCATATTTGTTACAATAGAGGGACAGCAGAAAAGAAGAAGCCCCTCACTGCGATGTATTGATACAGTGACTGCAACCCTGGGCAACAGTATTCCTGAATTTATGTTTCTCCATAGAACTTCACTCCGTCTGACATGCTGTATATTTTCATGCTGAGTTACATGGTGGTCCCTCCTTATAGAGTCAGAATATGTTGAACAAGGGATCATATTTCTGACGTCAGATGGATGTTGGCTGAAAACAGAGAATACCAGAAAAATGTACCCTTGTGTTTCACTGTCTGTGCAAAGGCATTTGACTGTGTGTATCATAACAAACTATGGTTAGTCTTGAGAAGAACGGGATTTCCAGAACACTTTGTTGTGTTCATCCGGACCCTGCACATGTACCAAGGGGCAGTCATTCAAAAAGGACAAGGGAGTACTGCATGGTTTAAAATCAGAAAGTGCGTGTAACAGGTTATCGACTCACACCGTATTTATTCCATCTGCGTGCTGATAAAATAATCAGAGAAATTGGATCATGTGAACTGGAAGGTGCTCAACCAGGTGGATTGACCCAGTGGCTACAACAATGGCTCAAATAAAAGAACAGGTGTGAGGACGGCACAGGACCAGGCAGTGCTCCCTCTGTTGTACACAGGGTCACTATGAGTGGAAACAGACGTGAAGGCAGTCTGTTTCAACTAACAACAACAATAGCAGTATTCCATGTCCTAGCTACCACATGCTGCTAGAACATAAATGGCTTTAGCAAACAAATATATCCTCTCACACTTTGTTCTTGTTGTTGTTGCTAGCTACTGTCAAGTTGGTTTAGGAATCTGGAAGTCTGAAATGAGTGCAAGCTCTCATAGAAGGCTGTCTGTCAACTCTGAGGGCTTAGCATCCATTGGCAATGTCTATGTGCCTTGGTATCAATCTTCCCCTGGGTGAAGATGTTCATGGCACAATGGGTTGGTAGTGGCCATTGTGAAATGGAACAAACTGATTACCATGGAGTTAAATCCAATCTTAGCAGCGATTTTATAGGACAGCGTAGAACTGCCTTTAGGTGAATTAACCACTGTGCTACCAGGTTATCTAGAAGGAACAAAGCATCACTCAAACCAGGGGCATGGGAAACACACCATCCCAGAGAAGAAATGTTTCTTTTAATCCTTGAGGTAAGGGCAGTGGTAGGGCAAGGCCAAATCTGAATCAGAAGGAATCTGAATAAAAGATATAACCTGCTACAATGGATAGGCAAACGCGCTCTAAACAAAGTTTAAGAACCTAAAAAAGACAATCAAATTTCCTTACCAAGGTCAGGCCTTGTCTGGCCTTAAACTGTTCTAATGGACTATGGTGCTCGAAGCAATAGGACCAATGACGTATTAAAGTATGCCTGGGCATCAGTCAGGTGTCTGCAACACCAAGTGGGTGGGACTGGCCCTCAGTCTAGACAGGTTTAATAGAGATGAAACAGGAAAAGGAAATGTATTCTACAACTCAATTATGCTAGTCGACGGCACATCTCTTTCCCAAGTCACACACACATTTGCATAGTCTGGGATGGCAAGGCAGACACCTCAAAAGTAAACTTCAGAAATGAAAGGAAGTGGATTTTCAATTGCTGAGGGAACATTTCTGTTTCATGCCATCTGTTATAACTCACGTTTCAAGCTAATGGATTATTCACCAGAAATGATGCAGAAAATATTTTTTGAGATAAAAATTATATTACAAGTAACAAATGCGTTAAAAAGTATAAATTATTTTGAATCTAGTTTATGGATTAGAGTTTTAATTATAGATTATTTATTTTGCTCCAGAGTGCTTGGATAGACTTAAGTAACAATAAATTGAGCATGTTCTTAGCAAACACTCTGTTATGCAGGCTCCTGACACCTCTACAGACACTGACATGGAAGCACTCATTCACTTCAGTGATAGACTAGTGCAGTGAGTGGGCGGCCCTCAAAGTCAAAGAAATGTATATCTGTTGCATCCTGGCTTTAGGCAATTCCTGTGATGAAATTAGACATCATGGGCCCTTGCAAGAGGAGGCTAAACAAAGAAGTACAGGACTCTCTAGACCACCAGTTTTTAAAAAATACCTTCTATGAAGTGCTTCGAAAATGCTTCATAATCTTGTGGTTAAATTTTTCCCATGGACATCTTGAAGCCCGATCCTATACATCCTCATGATACTCACTTTCTGTACAATGTCCATTTATTCCCACAGCCACTGCAAGCAGGAGCCAGCAGGACAACATCTACCTGTGTACGGGTACGGAGCCTTCAACTCTTGTTCTGTGTCCCTTTCTCTGATTAGTCGTGGAATGTTGGAAATGTGTAGAAAAAAGAAATGTTGGCATTTGTGGTTTATTGGGGTGGCAGTAGCTTGGACAGCTTCTAGGCTGTAGAGAATGGGAAAGAGAGGCCAATGAAAAGCTGGTGCTTTTGAACGATGGTGTTGGCAAAGTCGGTGAATAGGAAATGTTCTGTGGACTGCCAGAGAACAAATAAATCCGTGTTCAATGAAGTCCAGCCAAAGTAAACGTGGATGGTGATACTTCACCTTGCTTCTGGGATAGCATCGAGAAGGACCAACTGCGAGCCAAGCACATGCTAGCCATGATCATGAGGACGGCGTGTTGTTGCTGTCAGGTGAGTGGGCTTCTACTCCCAGTGACTTACATATAGCACAACGAAGCTATGGATGCTTTGTTTCAGCCCATTGTTGCCACTGTGCCAATCCGTCTCATCGAAGACCTTACTCTTTTAATTCATTTTTTAACTTTTTATTCTCAATTGGGTGAAGATTGACAGAGCAGATCATCAGCTTTCTAGTGAATAATTTGAACCCATTTTGGTTCATCTCATTCAGTGCACTCCCCTCAATGCAGCACGACTCGTCCGGCGCCACCCCTGTTTCCCACTCTTCCTTCTCTTCTAACTTTCCTTGTTTTGTCCTGGGTTCAGTGCTGTCCCCGTGATCTCAAAGAAGCGGTTGTTCTCTTGTCTGGAGACCTGATACCCAACAGAACGGAGCACTGTCAGTCATGCACCATCTTCATAACCACTGTTATAGCTGCGTCCGCGGTTGCATCCACTGTGTCAAGCCATCTTGTTGAGGGTCTTCACTTTTTCTTTTCTTTTTTTTTTAAACATTTTATTAGGGGCTCATACAACTCTCATCACAATCCATACATATACATACATCAATTGTATAAAGCACATCTGTACATTCTTTGCCCTAATCATTTTCTTTTTTTTCTTTTCTTTTTTTACATTTTATCAGGAGCAAGCCCTCCCTCCCCACTCCCTCCTCCCTCATGAGCCCTTGAAAATCCACAGATTGTTATTTTGTCATATCTTACCCTATCCGGAGTCTCCCTTCGCCCCCTTCTCTGCCGTCCATCTCCCAGGGAGGAGGTCACATGTGGATCCTTGTAATCAGTTCCCCCTTTCCAACCCACTCACCCTCTACTCTCCCAGCATTGTGGGTCTTCACTTTTTCATGACACTACTAAGCTTGATGTCCTCTTCCAGGGACTGGTCTTTCCTGATAACACGTTCAAAGTAAGCCTCACAGTACCAGCTTCCCCCAAGACAGATTTATTTCTTCCTCTGACAGCCTCTGGTACTTTCAGTGCTTTCCATCAGTGCCGTAATCTAAATGCATCAATTCTTCTGCAATCTCCATTATTTATTGTCTGGATTTCATATGCATGTGAGGTGATTGAAAATACCATGTTCGGTAAAATGAAATGACTTGTTATGGCTCTTCTATTCATAATCTTTGTAACTCCCACCCAGCAATAGAGATTGGTTGCTTTGCCGTTCTACTGGGTATAAAAATGAGTCCTCTCAGAAGCAGGAGGAAAGACTATACCATGATCATCAAGAAATATGAGCCACCTGGGGGCATATGCAAAATCCCTCAAGGAAGTGGCAGCAGCAGCAATTGAGACCAGGACATGGAGCAGCAGGCTTCACAAAATGGACCAACTAAAGCTGAGTCTGTTTGGGGCACGAGGTTGATTTGAAGAGTAGAGTGTGCTTTGGGTTTTATTCGATGCGAAAGGAACTTGTAACCCTGTTGTCAGTGAGCTAATGCCATGGGACAACATGGCTGAGAGGCTGAAGACCTAAGAGAGACTTGTCTGCCAGCATGGCTGAGAAGAGGTACTGTGGATAAAAGAACCATATCTTTAATTTTTTTTAAATCCTGACTTGTAACCTATTAACACCCCTAATAAACCTCCATACTCACGAGTATTGTTTATGAATTTTGTGTGGACATTGGAATGGATTACCAAACCCAGCAGAGAAATAGAGTGCCATGGATGTGCTGGTGTCCGAGTATGATACAGAAGGATGGAGGGTAGAGACATGTCTGAAGTTGCCTCATGGGAATCGTCCTTTGGCAAATATGAAGTTAGAGTCTCCTTCCCTCTGGTGTAATGCAAGGAGGTCAGATGTGGCCCGCATGCCATTTGTTCACCTTGCTTGGGTCAGTTCTTCTAACTTCAGATTTGGCAGGGAATATGTATGACATATATACACACATTTGTACTTGTATATGCAAAATTAAATCCACATATGCAAGAGTCCTCTGTCAAACTTAAATATACACATGTGTGAAGATAGTCCCACTTTCCCTCCCACACCTGTCCTGCCTGCGTGCCCATCCAAGCTTCGGCTCGTAGATCATGGTGCTTGCAGGGGTGTAGGGAGCAGTATTTACTGCCTCTTTTACCTTATTTACCACTTCAGCCTTTACAACTGCTCGCTGTCTTCCTCAGCTGTCATCACTTTTTGTCAACTGCCCCCTCATTGCCTATCACCCTCCTCTTCACCCAAGCTAACACCTGTCTAACCTCTAACCAATGATTTCTGGTCTGTTCCCCTTCCACATCTGGTCACCATCAAAGAATGTTTTTGATTTGTTTTGTTTTGTTTCCAACCATTTTATTGGCAAGTAATTTACATATCACATAATTCAACAGTTCAACCATTCAATCATATCAAGGAGAATTGTGCAGTAACCCCCTCCCCCATCAATTTTAGAGCATTTCCCCTCCCATGGTTAAATCACCTCTAAGATGAGTTACGCATTCACAATCCGTTCTAGTGCTCCCTCCCTGCTCCCATCTTCATTAGTTACTCCCCAAATCCCCTTCTTCTCTCAATCATCTACCCCAGTGGTTCTCAACCTGTGGGCCGTGACCCCTTTGGGGGTGGAACAGCCCTTTCACAGGGGTTGCCCGGTTCATAACAGTAGCAAAATTACAGGTATGAAGTAGCAACGGAAATAATTTTATGATTGGGGGGGGGGGGTGTCACCACAACATGAGGAACTATATTAAAGGGTCGAGACATTAGGAAGGTTGAGAACCATTGATCTCCCCCATTCCTAGTATTCTCTATAGTCACTTGTATCAGTTATTCTCATTATGCATCCGCTCCTCCTGTGCTTCACAACTGGGAGACCCAATAGAAAACAATAAAAACAAAATTGTGCTAAGGTGATAAGGATAAAATCATAATAGTACACAGACAAAACTACAAATAATGCATAATAAATAAAAGTCCCCAAACAATATTCGAACAGCAAGGGAAGGAATTTCTGTCATGGAACCAGTAAGAGATACCAGAACAAATTCAGGGTGGCCAACTGGCCAGGTATCTAGGTCGATCCCGCATCATAAAGACTGCAATGGTCTCTGACTGATAGCAAGGCTGTTTCAAGACTTTTGCCTGTGGCTGGAGCAGATCTGCAAGTGACCCAATCTGACCAGATACTCTGCAGATGGGTTTGGGGCTCCCACCATCCCCCACAGCCCTCCACAAATTGGGGGTTCATAATTTTTTGCTCTGATATTTTTCTCCTCCCCATATTTGAATTTTGTAATTGCCATCTTTGGATCACACAAGCTGGTGTGCTTTTTCTGTGTGGCCTCAGGTGACTTCTCGCTTAGATGTCTGCTTGTTTGAATACAAGCCTTTAAGACCCAAGACACTATTCTGATTGAGAGCCTGGCACCATCTGCTTTCTTCACCCCTCTTTGCTGTAGCACCCTTACCTTCAGTGATCATTTCATGACAGTGAGTATTGAGCAGGGCCATGCTGAAGAACTGACTGTTCTTAAGTTGGAGCTAGGATTTAGTGCTAGCCCCAAACCCATCCCTGGATCTATGTCCTTTTTTTTTTTTTTGCCATAATTTTGGAGCCAATACATGTATTATATCATTCCATAGTTCACTCATGTGGTAGTTATATAATCGTTTGTCCATTTGAGAGGATTAAGAATGAAGGGGTGGAGTCTAGCCTGTCAATCATATCATAGCCAATGCTGCCTCTGTGTGGGCATGACCTTCTCCTAAAGATTCTGGGAACGCCTGTATTCTTCCTTGGAGGCAGGAGACACTCACTTTCTCTCTCTTCTCACTCCATGAGAGTCTCTCTACTTACAGGACACATGGAACTACACTAGTTCCCTGAGCTGGAGCAGCAACACGGAGACCCTGCCAGTGCTGAGATGCTTGCACTGCCACTGGATCCACAAGACTTCCCACCCACTGGCCTGTGATCATCCTGCATTCAGTGTCATTGCATGTGTTTCATGAGTTCTAAGAGGACTTTGTAGATTGGTATAGGACATATGGGCTAATCTCAGACTTATAGACTTGATCTCTACAGGGCTGGATGTTTTCCTAATGTATAATTATTCTTTATATAAAGCTCTTTCTTATATACACATGAGAGTCTAATAATTTGTTTCTCTAGTCCACCCAGACTAGCACAACTCATGTCATAACTGTGCCATTTCTTCCATAATCTTTCATGTTTTCCAAACCATACTCTTCCTTCTTGGGCAAAGGATATTTCTCTTAATGTGAAAACTTTTTCTTGTCTTTTTAGAATATTGGTCTCATACGGTGTTTGTCCTTTAGTGATTGATTTCACTTAGCATAACCTCTCAGGGTCCCCTTGTTATGAGGTGTTCTACAGATTCAGCATTGTTTTTAATGCTGCAAAGCCTTTCGCTGCGTTGCGTACCAAAGTTTATTATCAATCCTTCCACTGAATGGCATTTCGGTTGTTTCCATCTAAGATTTTGCTGATTCCTGGGAATTTTTCTGTGCATAGGGTCATAACATATGGAAATAAAGAGAATTTTACCTCTTCTTACTAATGAATGGCTTTCATTTTCATTTTCACTTCATTGTAAGGTTTCAAGCCAGAGCCTTGTACCTCTGACTAAGACTTTCAGCACAGTATTGGATGGGAGTGGTGATGAAGGTTATTCTTGGTTCTAATTCATAAGAGGAATGCTTTGCTTCTCTCCATTGAGAATGTCCATCCTCTGGCTTGTGCACATAGCTTTTATTGTGTTGAGGAATTTCCCTTCTGTTCCTATTTTGGTATTTTTATCAGGAATGGGTGTTACATTTTGTCAAATGCCTTGTCTACACCAGTCAATACGAGCCTGTATCTCTTTTCCTTTGTTTAATTTATGCAATGAATTATACTGATTATTTTTCTAATGTCAAACCATCCTTGCATACTTCGTGTGAATCTATTTGGTCATGGTATTTGGCCTTAAATCCAAAAGAGGGAGAGGCCCCCTATATATAGATGCCAAGAGCCTGGAAAAGCGACTGAGAAGCAATCTGATGGACATTGGTTTCTTTTCACAGGAGGGCTTACTGACCAGGGCTCCCTAGTGCTTTCAGTGGTGGCTGGATGGAGAGGAAAGGATCCAATATAGGGTCATTATCAAAGGTCTTTCCATACCAGCTATAAGGCTGAGTGAGGTGGGCTGCTGGAATTATTCACAGCATGACACTAACCTACCAGAAACTCATTGTTAGGTTGGTGCCTGATAAGGGAAGACACAAGAAACAGCCACAATGCCTCTGGCTGTGCTGTAGCATTCTGGCTAAGTGTGGGAGAAATGTATCACTCAGGTGAGCCTACAAGAAGTGCCTTCTTAGCCGAAGTGCAGCCACTTATGACCATTAACTAGTGTCCCTACACTCCATCCCAAAGCCCCGGAAAGAGCTCTTGCAATCTTACTGCCAATCTCCCACATTATCCCTTTGACATTAGAGATTTGTAGCCAGAGACTGTGATAGCAATAAATCCCAGAACAAAAGACTAGCCCAAGGCAAAGAATTCCCAGGATGAATAAGAACTCAGTATACTGTGTGGAGGGTAAAAGAATTAAGTCGGTTAGAAAACAGGTCAATAGATAGAACAATTACCTGAAAGTGGGGAAAGGAAGTCTCCCTAGTCCAGACTAATTCCTTCAGTCCAGTAGGCAGGCCCCAATGCTGGTATTGGCTGGAACAACTTTCCATGGCAGACTGACAGCTAGAGTTGTTCCGATTTGTCCATATACTTAACAATCTGGTTGATTTCTAACATCAGCCATCATGATGGCCCAGCTGGTAAGAAAAGCATTCCTGGAAGCACTGGGATGGAAAGACACAGAAGTGAGGGACACTGGCATGGATAAATCATGACCACCAAGCAACATGCATACAGTGTTGGGAGATATGCTCAAAGAGACTCCAGGCTGGGGCTGTCCTCAGGCTTGCAGAACCACATGGATTGTCCCTGCAGGCTCACTGGAGAAGGGAGGCCAGCGTAATGCAACTCAGGAACTAAAATGTTCTGTAGGCTTAGAATTAGGGTCCCCTTAGGGATCATCTCACCAATTAGATTAATCACCGGCAAGTTTAAGGTGAGTGTGGGCTATCAGCTTAGTATCATCGGTCAACCTAACCCTAAGCCCCTTGCCCCAAGTGGCTGAAATACCAAAGCCCTGAAGACTGGTTTTCAATGTCCATGGAAGAGAGACAACAGCCCTCCCAAGGGCTAGGTCCCGGCGCAAGAGCAACAGGAGATTGGTGATGTTTTCAGGCAAAAGCAGGGGGAATGCCTCATCTTTGCCAGCCAATTGAGTTCTCATGGTCTTCTTTGGCTCATGGACTAATAATCAATAGACCCTGGTTGTGTTTGACGTTGATACTCAGTGATACATCACAGAGCAGTCACTTGTTCCATTGCGAGTGTCTGGCGCAGTGGGTTCCCTGACCACTGCCAACATCAGTTGGGAGTGCCATAGGTGGCACACATCTAGGAGAAGCCATACATGCGTAGGACATTGGTATACTGGCCTGCAGCAGGCCAGTGGCATAATAGCAATCATAGATACTGGGAGAGGTCTTATGTAATCCACTTGTCATTGTTTGGTGGAGGCGTCTGCATGGGGTATTTTGCTTAGCTGCTAGGGGACAGGCCTGTGCCTTCCCAGTGAGCAGCTAGGGCAATCTCTCAAAATCCCTATGATTTGCTTCAGAGAGAGAGACAGTCTCATCTCTTTGGCAAGAACCCAGTTTCTGATGCCCTGTATTTCAATGGAACCTCTCCATCACTTATTTGGCAGGGGTCTCCTATATAGTGCAGAGCCTGATAGGTCATCTGCTTGAGCATTTCCTGGTAGATAAGTGGCCTATGGGCTGTCACTGTGAGTCAGAGGCTATCTCAGTGGAAGTTGACGACAATATCATGGCAATGATACCATGTCAATTTTCCTGGATGAGCAAGTGACTAGGATTTAGAGACAGTCCTATATTGTCCCAGATTGTGTTCGACTAGATTGTCTAGAGAAACAAATCGGTGACATTCATGTGCGTTTAAGAAGGAACTTATATATATATAAAGCATCCTAGCCCAATCCAACTTAAACCCATGGGTTCAATGCCATTTAAAGCCCTCTTGAGACTCATGCAGCTACAGGCCAATAATGCAGAAAGGTGAAGTGGAATAAAGGAAGATCACGGGCAGTGAGTGCAGAACTACTTGGATCCAAGGTCAGCAGGAACATGGCAGGGTGCCAACAGTTCAGGGTCAGGCAGTCTACATGGGGCCACAGCCGGAGGCAGGCAGCGTTCCAGAAAGCAAGAAGGCAAATGGGGCGGAGAAAAAAAAGTTCCCAGACTCTCCTTATAAAGAGGCTACTCCTCCAAGGAGTCGTCATCATGCCGTGATTGACAGGTTGGACTCCACCCCTACACGGTCACACAGGGTCAAATAGCTCTAAAATCTAACTGTCACACAGAGTATGGGAAATAAATCCTAAGAAGATTCAAGGTCCTGCCCACTCACTGAAGTATTCAGGGGGCCAGAAACCTGAGGAATGATAGAATATCCCCTTTAAAGTCAAGGATACATTGCTACACCTTCCACCTCTTATCACTAAGAAGGCAGCTCAATGCATGACCAGTCGTGCTAACTGGGCCAGCACTGAGAGTTTTCCCAGAGTGGGCCTGCCGGTGCTAAACTCATACAGACCCAGGCAAACTGAGAAGGACATTCAACCTACTAGGTCTCTTCATGTTTAAAAGCCACTTTGGGTCGGATCTCTGGATTTCGTTGGTTTTTTTTTTTTATTATTGTTGTTGTGTTTTGCTTTTTGCAGCTGAAGTGTTCTAGCTTAATCTAATCCACTATCTCAAAGAGACGATGGCAAACGTAGAAACTCGGTAAACATCTCTTGATTAAATTAAGCTCTGAGTTGAAGTAATAGTTATTGAGTGAAAAAGAAGGATGTCTCCATCTGTTGGATCTCAGGTGCCGAGGACAGTCCCGGATCATAGAAGGAGCTTGGCAAATATCTGCTTAAAAGTAGAATGGCTTTATGACGTAGCAGGCCAGAGAAGCTTTCAAGAGCCTGCTGCTGTATCCCCGTACCAGGAGAGAGGCATTCCACTCTCTGAGAGAGTTACAGTCTTGGAAAATCACAGGAGTCATTCTGAATGACTCCGTGCAGTGAGCTCTGCATATCCCCATACCTGGCATTCATGGATCCTGGAATTTAAGGCTAGAATTTGGATTGACCCCTCCTACCTTCACGCCCAGTAGCGTACTTCTGTAATGCCTTCTCCCCCAGCCACCTTAAGCCAGTCAGATTAGAAACTCTGGGGCCCATTCTGAGATACTTCACTACACAAAGTCTATGACTACTGCTCACTGAACAAGTCACTGAGCAAACATTATTACTACTCCCAGTTGTTTGGGGATATTAATTAGCATGGAGTTACTTAACATGGTTCTTCAAACCATAGTCTTTTTTGTTACTCCCAGCAAACGACTTTCATTTGGTTCTGGGTAAAGAGGGAGGGTGTGTGATACTTAACTGTATTACTTAACTGTATTACTTGATTCAGCTGTGATGGTCAGAAATGGGAAGAAGAGTTGTACTACTAGTAAGCGAGGAGAAACAGGAATGGAGCATGTCCTGAGCCGTCCTCACAATTTTTCCTGTGCTTGAGCCCATTGTTACATCCGTGGTGTCAGTCCATCTCTTTAAGGCCCTGCCTCTTTTTTGCTGTCCCTCCAATCACAATGTTCTTCTTCAAGGTCTGGTCTCTCTTGACAACACATCCAAGGTATGTAAGAAGAAGTCTCACCATCCTTGCCTCTAAGAACCCCTCTGGCTGTATTTCTTCCAAGACAGTTTGTCCTCTTTTCAGTCCATGGTATTTTCAATATTCTTCTCCAGCACCATAATTCAAATGCATTGTTTCTTCTTCTGTCTTCTTTATTCAATGTCCAACTTTCATATGGATATGAAGCAATTGAAAACAACGTGGTTTGAAACTAGCCTTGTATTAATTTTCTAAAAGAAATGTTTTCACCGGGGCTCTTAGTGCCAAAGCATCATAAGCAAGGAAAAGGTCGTTTTCATCCAGAAGAGCTAAGAAGGCAGGGAAAATATGCTTGGCATCTCTATGATTGAATTCAGTGTCTCTTTGTTCTTCCTTGCTTAGTGCTATTGGCAAATGGACCAGTACAGTCGTCACCACCTTAAAAGGGACACTAACCCCTGAAGTTCCTCTTTCCACAATCATGTCGCCATAGGTTATTGGTTTTCTATAATATGTTGTATTCCTCCAACTGCTTATTAGCACAGGCTGCCTTTCTCTACTCTCCCATTTGCAGCCAAATAATAAGCTTGCCAGAAACTGAAATGGAAAGGTCAGGAGCAGAGAGGAAGGGTCAAGCAATTATGTGGACTCTTCTCCCTTTGTATTTCTCACATGGCATGGAAGAGGGCTCAAAACGTAAGTATGAAAGGAGATGGGCCAGGGCTACAAGAACGAAAAGAAAGGGGCTAGGTGATCAGAGAGGCCGAGCAGCAGGTCAGGAGGGTAGTGCTCTGATAGGTAAGAGAGACCTAGAGCAGTTCTGGAACAAGAAACCCACATACTTCCACGCCTTCTGTGACCCTGCAGAACAGCCCTGTGGACTGCAAGAGTAACACTGATTTACAAAACTCAAGGCTTAGGAAACTGTGTCTTAAATGTGAATTAGCTTTGCAAAGGAGACGTTTTAGTTTTAAACAGTTTTAGATTTTCATTAAAATATCAAAATTAAAATAATCTTTTAAAAAATTGGCAATCTATAATCTCATTTTAAGAAAAGTTGCTGCCCAGATGAAAAGGGAAGAGGAAATAAAATGGTGTCCAATTGCTTTCCATGAACAACTTCCTCCTCCACCATCAGACCAGCAGAACAGGATAGTCCTTGGCTAACATTACCAAACATTTTTATTAGAGATTCCATAGAGGATTTTGATTAAAAGAGGGAAATGAAATGAATTGCAAATTCTCATGGAATCAGATTTTTCTGGAATCATAGCATCTGGGTGCACCCCTGAAACTATTGCCCTGAGCTAATCATTAAACAACAACAACAACAAAATTTCTCCTGAATGCTAAGTATCTAATTTAGTAAAGAGTGTTTGCTTGAACAGCATGGTCTTAAGATAAAGCTACATGGGGGTTAAATTGACAACCAGGACAAAGTTCACATAGGCAGCCATAAGTTAGTGTAAGTGGGGAAGAACAACTCAAAAAGGAGGGCAAGAATGTTGCACAGCTTCAAGAATGAAATCAATGCCACCGAAATGCACATGTAGAAATTGTGGAACTGCTTACGTTTTGCTGTGGACATTTTAATGACAATAAAAAAGAAAGAAGAAAGAAAGAAATGTTGCGGCAAGAGGCCACGAAGAAGGCTCAGGGATGGTAGAAAACACAACACGTGCTGGTTTTAATAAAAACAGATCAGTGGTGTTTCCTGCATGATTATTTGCTTTTCTACGAGTATGGGTGTGGGGAAGAGGCACACCCGTCCTCCACTCCACAGGACAGCAGGAGAATCCAAATCCATATCTGCCCAAGGATGACTCCTATGAAGTAAAGATCAGCTATGTCTCCACAACCCTCCAACCTTCTTTACCTGTTCTCCTATCAACTGTCCCTTCCGCTGCACTCGGTTCCTCTGCTGAGCTCAGTAATCTATTGCGACGCCACAGAACTCACTGACCGTCCTCACGGTGAGGGGTCAGCAGGGAAGCTAACAGGTTACCATACAGTGTGTTGGATACAGGTCTTTTGTCCGCAGTACCTTCTTTAGGTCATGATGGCAGGCATGTCTCTCTCTGCTCCTTGGATCCTCAGCCACTCAGTCACTTGATCTCTGCCCTGCTTGGGCAAGCATTACAAAACTCTGTTAGTGCTGCTACATGCCCAAAGAGCAGCCCACTCTACAAACCAGTCGCCTGCCCTGAGGCACTCAGCTTCCCTCCGTTCCATGAGTCTGGAAGCCTGTTGCTCTGTCTTATGGTCTGACACCGCTCCTCTGATATACTATTCAGCCACAAAAAGAATTAAAGTTCTGATACATGACACAATATACAAGAAGCTTGAATTCATTAAGTGAAGCAAGTCAATCACAATTCTGTATGATCCCACTTACACAAAATTCTTAGAGTTGACAAATGCCTACTACAGATCAAAGTTTATTAGTGGCTACTGGGACACGTGGATCAAGTGGCAGTTGTGCAAATGGAACAAGAGAATACTACAATGATTAGGATCAGGACAGGTGTGCGAGAAGGTTGAATTCTCTCACAGTACTTCTTCAGTATGTATGCTGAGCAAATCATTACAGAGGCTGGAGTGTATAAAGAGCATAGCACTGGGATTAGAGGAAGGCTTATTAAAACCTACAACATGCAGATGACACAACCTTGCTTGCTAAACGTGAGGAGGACTTGAAGGACTTGCTAATGAAGGTCAATGATTGTAGAGTTTGATATGGTTTACAACTCAATGTGAGGAAGATGAAAATCCTCACAACTGGACCAATAAGTAAAATCATGATAAATGGAGAACAGATTGAGGCGATCAAGGATTTTGTCTTACTTAGATCCACAATCGATGCTCCTGGAAGCAGCAGTCAGAAAAAAAAAATAGTATTGTATTAGGTAAATGTGCTGCACAAGACCTCTAGAGCAGTTGTTCTCAACCTGTGGGTCGTGACCCCTTTGGAGTCACCAAACACATATGCCCACATGCGAGTACCCGGCATGACAATTGTTACCTATGCTACACCATGCTTCAAGACAAATTTCATTTATTTGTAATTAGAAATAAATATTTCACAACATATAATTACATATTGTTTTGTGATTGCTCTCTATGCTTTCATTATGTTCAATCTGTAACAATGAAAATGTATCCTGCATATCAGATATTTACATTATGATTTATAAAAGTAGTGAAATTACAGTTGTGAAGGAACAACGAAAATAATGTTATGGTTTGGAGGTCACCACAACATGAGGAAGTGTATGAAAGGGTGGCGGCATGAGGAAGTTGAGAACCACTGCCCTAGAGTATTGAAGAGCAAAGATGTTACCTTGCCCCTGACCCAAGCCATGGTCTTCTCCATGGCCTCATATGCATGTGAAAGTTGGACATTGAATAAGGAAGACTGAAGAAGAATCCATGTATTTGAATTTTGGTGCTGGAGAAGAATATCGCAAATATCATGGGACTGCTAAAAGGACAGATTGATCTGTCTTGGAGAAACATGCCCAAAGTGTTCCTTAGAGGCCGCGATAGTGAGACTTCTTCATATCTACTTTGGACAGGTTGTCAGGAAAGACCAGTCCCTGGAGGACATCTTGCGTGGTAAAGTAGAGGGGCAGCAAAACAGAGGCAGGCCCTCAAGGAGGTGGATTGACACCATGGCTGCAACAATGGGTTCAGGCATGGGAACCACTGTGAGGCTGGTGCAGGGGCAGGCAGTGTTTCATTCTGTTGTGCATACAGTAGCTATGGGTCAGAACGGACTTGATGGTACTGAACAACAACCCAATGAAGCAATATCTAAATTTGCAACATTGTTTGTCCAACAACCACACATCTACACCTTTGCACGCTTAAAGTGAAAGACCAGAAAATCCCCCACGTCACTGTGCCACAGACATGTGCTGCAGTGTGAGCTGGGAACTGAAATCCAGTTAGTCCTCAGTATTGCGAGCAATTGCACACATTAACTCTATAATTCCAGAGAAAGTGGGAAATAATATTACCTATCTCTCAGGACATTGTAAGGGTCAAATGAAGTGAGAGATGTAAAATACTCAGAATAGGGCCTGGCCAAATCACTGGGGGAGTGCAGCGGACAGCAAGGGAATGGCGTGGCAAGGTCCCCAGGGAATGCTGAAAGTGGACTTTGGGGCCAGGGCGTGGTGCCCCAACAGACTGGACTGGAAAACGCTCCTAAGGGCCAGCAAACGATCCCTGAACTAACTACAAGCTTTTCTCTTGTGAACTGTTTTGTTCTATTCTTTGTCAGTGGTTTGTTTTTGTTGTTCTGTTGTCTGGTTGTATACTGTTGCTTTGTGTTCCTCTGTCTAGTTTTCGTGCATGTTAGTGACTCCACAGGTCTGTCTGAATAGGACAGGCTTGATGAACTATCTGGAGGAAAAACAACGGGACCGACAGTTCCGGGGGGACTTGGGGTGGGGGGGTAGGGAGGGGTTAAGGAAGTGGTGTTAACAAACCCAGGGACAAGGGAAAAACATGGGACCCCAAATAGTAGAGAAGGGGGAGTGGCAGGCCTGGTGGGAAATGATCAAGGGTAAGGTTGCTTAGAGAAGAGGTATACTCTAGCCCAGGTGGCGATGAAGCATGGTAGTAGGGCAGGAGGAAAGTCAAGGGAGATGGAGGAAAGACCTAGGAGTCAAAGGGCATTCATGGAGGTCTAGACAAAGACATGTACATGCAATATATATATAGGAGGATGGGGAAATAGATCTATGTGTCTATATTTATAGGTCAAGTATTAACGTGGCAGAAGGACCTTGGGCCTCTACTCAAACACTCCCTCAATGCATGAATACCTTCTTCTATTAAATTGGAACTCTACGATGCTCACTCTCCCGACACAACGGCTGGAGCCAAAGTGGGTGAACAAGTAAATGTGGTGAAGAAAGCTGATGGTGCCCGGCTATCAAAAGAGATAGTGACTGGGGTCTTAAAGGCTTGAAGATAAACAAGCGGCCATCTAGCTCAGAAGCAACAAAGTCCACATGGAAGAACACACCAGCCTGTGTGATCGAGTGGTCCCAAAGGGATCAGTTACCAGGCATCAAAGAACAAAAAATCATATCATTGACTGCACACCTCCATGACAGGATCGCTGAAGACAAATGGGTGCATAAGCAAATGTGGTGAAGAAAGCTGATGGTGCCCGGCTATCAAAAGAGATAGTGTCTGGGGTCTTCAAGGCTTGAAGGTGAACAAGCGGCCATCTAGCTCAGAAGCAAATAAGCCCACATGGAAGAAGCACACCGGCCAGTGCGATCACGAGGTGCCCAAGGGACCAGGTATAAGGCATCATGCAAAAAAAAAAAAGATATAACTGTGTGTATGTATGTGTATATATGTGTATATGTATATATGTATGTGTATATATGTATCATATCAAATGAAGGGGGAAGTGCAGAGTGGAGACCCAAGGCCCAAGTGTTGGCCAATGGAGATCCCCTCATAGAGGGTTTTAGGAGAGGAGATGGGTTAATTAGGGTGTGAGGCAGTATCGATGAAGAACACAGCTTTCCCCCAGATCCTGGATGCTTCCTCCCCCCAACTACTATGATCCGAATTCTACCTTGCAGGGCTGGATAGGACAGAGGCTGTACACTGGTACATATGAGGGCTGGAGGTACAGGGAATCCAGGGTGGATGATACCTTCAGGACCAAGGGTGTGAGGGACGATGCTGGGAGAGTGGAGGGTGAGTGGGTTGGAAAGGGGGAACTGATTACAAGGATCCACATGTGACCTCTTCCCTGGGAGAGGGACAGCAGAGAAGGGGGGAAGGGAGACTCCGGATAGGGCAAGATATGACAAAATAACGATGTATAAATTACCAAGGGCATATGAGGGAGTGGGGAATGGGGAAGGAGGGGGGAAAAAAAAGAGGACCTGATGCAAGGGGCTTAAGTGGAGAGCAAATGCCTTGAGAATGATTGGGGCAGGGAATGTATGGATGTGCTTTATACAATTGATGTATGTATATGTATGGATTGTGGTAAGAGTTGTATGAGTCCCTAATAAAATGTAAAAGAAGAAAAGAGAAAAAAAATGATTAGGGCAAAGACTGTACAGATGTGCTTTATACAATTGATGTATGTATATGTATGAACTGTGAAAAGAATTGTATCAGCCCCAATAAATTGTTAAAATAAATAAATAAATAAATTTTAAAAATAAATAAATAAAAATAAAACCAAAAAAAATTATATTTGAAAAAAAAATAGGGCCTGGCAACTCTTCCATAAGCTGTGAAATACCATTGGCACTATCAGCAGCAACAGCAGCGTCTCTACTACCAGTGATGGCTTTAGATGCCCCATAATCTAAGACGCTTAGAGAAGCTAATTTAATTGGGAAGGGTTGATGATGTGGTGATATTGTCTGGAAGCTGTATTTGTGTGGTAAGAAGCTCTATGACTGTATGTTTATTGGGGTAACTTGACAGGAAGGCAAGCCTCTTTGGGCACTGCCACTCTATCATTTACTATCATTATCATCATTATTATTGCCATCATATTAAAATGACTATGACTATCAAAGTGACAGAATGTTACCATGTATGACTGTTTTCATTTGGGGTGCATTCACTTTTATATGGATATGGATGTGTGTGTTTATTTTCCTAAATAGCTAACAAGTGCTAGCATAAATTCACACATTGCATGAAGATCCTAAAATTGATGACTAATTCCTTGCATTGCTCAGAAACAGCTCATGCTCACTCTGGGGAGTAGATGGCAGGTTGGGGGAGTGACAGCCTGCCAGCAACAATGTTTGAATTAATCCTGCCTCCGCTAACCACTTCACCAAGCTCAGAGTTTCAAGTAGGACAAGTGACAGGAAAGCAGCCAACATTCTCCTCTTTCTCTGAGTAATGAAGGCAGCCAGTGTGCTCCCCAGAATGTCCAGCACTCCGTTTGGCGCTTCTCTCAGTGGGCTTTCCCAGATTGGTCATTAAGCAGGAGAAAGAGTAATATTGAGAAAACAAACAATAAAACATATTAATTTTGCACCTACTATGTGTTCATCATTCAGAATTTTAAGCCATCAAGAAGAGTATTGGGGAGTGAAAATAAGCTACTAGGTTTGAAAAAGCTGAAAGTTGATTTCCATGACAACTAGGTACAGAAACTAAACCCAAAGAGCAAAAGCAGAATTAGAGTTAGGATGACATCAACTCAAGCCTTTAGTATTCGTTTCCATGCATATATGAGGGGGTACCCTCCCCCCAAAACAGGAAAAGGCTTTGCTGGGTAAAGTTGTTGTATTTTTGGTGAGCATCCAGCAACTTGCTCTGAGTTAGTGCACCCTGTGGTGTCACCTGAAAAGGTGCTCTCTGTTCACAATGAATTTTTTTGTGAAAGCAGTTTTGCTTGAAGTTTGTTTGTAGTAATGGCTGATTTAAGACAGCAGTGTGAGGTTGTGAGTTTTATGTTCTGCTCAGGGAAAATGCCACAGAAGGGGTTGTAATGCTGAGCACAGCTTATGAGGGCAGTGCTGTAGGAAAAAACTGAAGCCTGCGAGTGGCTTTCTTGTCTTGAAGAAGGTGAAATGTTGATTTATGACAAACCTCGTCCTGGATGCCCGTCAACTTCCTGAATGGATGAAAATGTCAACACAATGCGTGCACTTGTGCTCAAAGACCGATGATGGACCATTGAAGAGATGGGGAAGTTTTCTGGACTACACTGGAGTTCAATGAGGTGAATTTTAACAGAAGATTTGGGAATAAGAAGAGTTGCTATGAAATTTATGTCTTGGGTTCTGACTGACCAGCAAAAAGAGTGTCGAGGGGAAACACGCCGTGCTTTGAAAGAACAGCTCCAAAGCAACCCAAATATTTTCCCAAGGTCATTACTGATGTCCAGACATGGTGCTATTCTTATGACCCCCCCAAGCCAGTGGAAGACCCCATTGTCATTTCCCCCAAAAAAAACCTCATCAAGTGAAATCAAAGATCAAGATGATGCTCATTTGTTTTTTTGATGTGAGGGGGATAGTACATTTGGAATCTGCTCTACCAGGTCGGACTGTTAATCAAGCTTTCTATTTAGAGGTTCTGACAAGATTACGTAACAATGTGCTGCAACAAAAAAGGCCTGACTGTGGCAGATGGGGAAGTGGATTTGCCACCAGGACAATGCACCTGCTCACGCAATCATCTCAGTGTGCCAGTTGATGGCAAAAACGGCATACTTCTCTTGCCCCATGCACCTTATTCCCCTGACCTTGCACTATGCAACTTCTTTTTGATTTTTCTGAATGAAGAAGGAATCAAAGTATGGCAATCTGAGGATGCAGAAGAGGTGAAGGAAAAATGAGAGCCATCCAAGCGGATGCATTTGTAAAGCGTTCCCAAGAATGGAATCGCAGATTTGACAAGTGTATTGAGTGCAATGAAGAGCACTTTGAAGGCGATGAGGTTGTTTTGTTTTTAAAAAATTAATACATAGCTTTGGTTGGGGAGAGAAAAATCTGGGGTTTTCTTTGAGTACCCCCTTCGTAGAATCACCTGAAAAGGACCAACTTTCTTTTGTAGTGCTGGCAAGAGGTTGCCCTTTCCTGCAAATGATCCTGGATTACTTAGCTATCCTGATAGGAAAAAGATTGCTATTGGCCCCTATCTCACCCCATACACAGAAGTCCATTCGGGTGGATCGAGGCCTAAATAAAACAAAGCTTCCAGAAAATATACTAGGAGGTGAACAAAAATGTCTTAACTTGGTCACACAAAGCTCCAACCATAAAAGAAAAGATCAGTAAACTGAACTCCATGCAATGTAAGAACTTTTGCTTATTAAGAAGTATTATTAAGATGTGCAGCTAAAGATCACAAAATATGAGAAAATACTTGCAAATCATATGTTTGACAAAGGATTTGAATCCAGAAGAGAACCTTCTTCTGGAGAACAGTTGGCCAGTTTGGGAGAGACGTGGCCATTCAGTCAACGATGGCCCTCAGTGAGCCTGCAGGACAGAGTAGGACTGTCTCATGAGTTTGCTTCATAGAGACTGACTGTCATGCCAGAGCAGCTGACGGGTTCAAACTGCTGAGATCTTAATCACTGTGACTTCAGGACTATATAAATCACTTAATCACCCAGGCTCCAGGGCTATATAAATTCCTAAGTCTGTCCTGATGCGGAAGATTGGATTATTGACAGGACTGTGGAGATCAATGTGCATTCAGATTGGCATGATAGGCTGCCATCTTTAAGTGGGGAATCTCTACTGGTTTCCTACTCATAATCAATGTACCAGAAATCTGTTTGTTGTGCAATATGTACCCTGCCCTTTTTCAGTAAACCATTACCAAACTTTTCTGCTTCTTTAAAAAAAAAACATGTTATTGGGAAATCATACAACTCTTATCACAATCTATACATACATCCATTGTGTCAAGCACATTTGTACATTTGTTGCCATCATAATTCTCAAAACATTTTCTTTCTACTTAAGCCCTTGGTATCAGCTCCTCATTTCCCCCCTCCTGCCCCCACCTTTCCTCCCTCATGAACCCTTGATAATTTATAAAAATATTTTTCATGTCTTACACTGACTGACGTCTCCCTTCACCCACTTTTCTGTTGTTCATACCCCAGGGAGGGGATTATATGTAGATTGTGATCGGTTCCTCCTTTCTACTCCACCTTCCCTTTACCCTCCTGATATTGCTACTCTCATTATTGGTCCTGAGGGGCTTTGTCTGTACTGTATTCTCTGTGTTTCCATCTCTTATCTGTACCCATGTGCATACTCTGGTCTAGCTGAATTTGTAAGGAAGAATTGGGATCATGATAGTTGGGGTTGGTGGAAGCATTAAAGAACTAGGTGCTGTACTGAATCCTGATTGGCTTGTCTATTCCTTGTGACCCTTCTGTAAGGGGATGTCCAATTGTCTACATATGGGATTTGGGTCTCCACTCTCCACTCCCCCTAATTCACATTGATATGATTTTTTGTTCTGGGTCATAACTGAACTTTTCAAATGGGTTTGAATGCCTAATTTTCACACATATTTATGAGAGGCCTTCAAAAATGTCTAAGAAAAAATGGAATTAATTATTTTTGCCTTTTATAGAGCATATATTTTATTAAATTTTACTAATATATCCTCGTATTAAAAAGGCAATTTAGTGGAAGAAACTTCCTTTTGAATCATCTGTTAACACACAGCTATACATTAAAAAATCCTCATCTGACAACAAAAAGACAAAACAACAAAAATATTTTCCTTTCTTACAGGTGGACATTGAAGTGGACCTACTTCGATTTTCTTTTTAACAATCTCCAAAGAGAAAAGCAGACTACTTGTAAATAAAACGAGTGTCACAGTGGTTGATCACACTACTGGTCTCTTGTACCGTTTTCTGTTTTCTGCTGCTTTGACGCAGGCTCCTCTTTGCTGCTTCTCTTGCTCTTTCCACTGGCCCAGCTGCATCACCACCATGTTCATCGCATTCATCCTCACTGTCAAATTTCGTTTTCTTGCCCTGAAACTGTACTTTTCCTTTAGCCGACCCAGCGGGGAGACTTTATTTCCCTTTCCTTTAAATTTGCGACCTTTCGACTTCCATTTGTTCAGGGATTCTTGTTGGTCTTCCATGATTTTTTTCAGTGCTGCTTTCTCCGCCTCTCCCTCTAGGACTTCCCGCACCACATCTCTGTTTCTGAGTTGTAGGTTATTGTTACTCGCATCTTTGGCTTTATCCAGCACTTCTTTAGCCTTTTCTTTAAATAGAATGACTCCCTCTTTGGCGCCTCGGACAGTCTACCCACTTGATTTCCCCACGACTTGCAAAAAGGATGTGCAAATCTTCTCTGCAGGTCTGATCTTCTAAGTCCCTGAGAACTTCCGCAAGCAGCCCATCTTTTCTTCTAGAGACGTCATTTCTGCATCTTCTGCTAACTTCTGTTTTTCTTCTTGCTCTTGTTTAGCTCGTAGCTTAGCCTCCACTTTATTTTGCTTTCTTCATTCTTTTTTGAAAAATAGTCGTACTTGAAAAGTATTAGAAGGTTTGTGTCTTTATACTTCTGGCCAGTGGTCTCAACGAACTTCTTAGCACATTCAATTCTCTCAGACACAACCAATATTGACCCCTTAAATGCTCTGTGCAATCTTCTTCTCATCTGATTATTTAATGTTTCACCTGTGCCTTCCAACCATTCTTTGATGTCATCGCGGGTGGCATCAGTCGGGAAGCCTTTATTATGTACAGATCTGTTTTTTATGTCACTTTTATACTCATCGGTCACTTCAGGGAGGGGTTTGCTTGGAGATCTTCTGATTTCAGTTTTATCTTCACTGATTTCCATGAGCGCTACCTTTGACTTGCTCAGCGCTTCTACTGTGACATTAAAGTCTGTTGTCAGATGGTTTAACCTGTTGAATTTTATCATTATCTCCAGTGGTACCCAGCCTTCATCTAGTTTGATCTGTTCCTTTAAAAAAGTGTCCCGAGGCAAATTAAAGTCACCAAAAGAATACTCAATCTGATGACAGATTTTGGCTTCCAGCTCAGCCATCTTTACACTATCACCATTTTCGGCCATTGTGGTTATCTGAAAATTTTCCTGGAGGGTTCCAGCCGCGCAGAGGCGCTCCCCAGGGTGAGCAGCGAAGGCAACAATGCCCCTACCGCTGGCAGGCCCAACGCGCTCAAAGAAGACGGGGAAAGATGGGAGCCGGAACTCCCGGCAGCCCCTGCGGCAAGAGGGGGCAGGGCCTTGGCAAAAAAATGGAATTAAATTTTAATGGAATGTTTCCACGAACATTTTTCAAACCCCCTCATATGTACCCAAATGGTTATATATACAAATCATTTTAAAAGACCATCGAATTAAAAATGAATTAAAAATTTGAATAATCACTGGACAAAGGAGGATTTCCAAATAGCCAATAAATTATGAAAAGATGAATAACATACCAGACTTAAAGGAAATGCATAAATAAATAGCATAATGAAATACTATACTCACAATAGTGGCTACATTTATGAAAACTGGTGGGAGGGTCAAGTTGGGATAAGCACTTTGAAAACTGTCATCATCTACTAAAGGTCAGCATTTACATTCTCAAGGGCCCACCAATTGAATGCCTAGGTATACACCCAAACAACTCCATGCATACTCTGGTCAAAATTCATGAACCATCAGATTCACAGCGATACCAACATGAAGACAATCCAAATGTGCATCAGCGGTAGAATGGGTGAAATATAAATTGTGGTACAATTACAAATAAAGTACTATGAATGTGCGTGCACACAACATAGATGAATCCCTTAAACATAATGTTGTGTGAAAGCAGTCAGCTAAAACAGAGCATACATTGTATGGTTCTATCCATATAGAGTTTGAAAACAGGCACAATTCACCTGTGTAGTTAGTGGTCATGATAAGGGGTTACCCCTAGAAAGATGCGTCTGAATTGGGCTTGTAGATGGTGAGAGTTCCCAAGTAACATAGTTCAAAGATATGTGACAACTCACTGCCATCAAGTCAGTTCTGACTCATGATGACCCGATAGGACAGGGTTTCGAGACTATAACTCTTTACGGGAATAAAGCCCCATCTATCTCTCATATATGACAAAACATTTGCTATTTCAACCCTTTTTACATACACAGCTCTCTGACATTCATGACATTCATCATATTGTGTAACCATCACTACTATTCATTTCCATTTTCTATTTCTGTTATTAGGAACTCATCTCCCTTTGGCAGTAATTCTCTCTTGTCTCACCCTCCTGCCCCTGGTAACCCCTAATAGGTTTTGGTCACTATAAATTTGTCAATTTTAGATATTTCATCTCAATGGGATCATACAGTACTTGTATTTTGGAGTTGTTCACCTTAATAAAGTTTAATCAAATTTAAGTAAGTAATAAAATAATTCAGGATTTAGTAGGGAAAGGATTTGGAGCAAAGTTAGTAATACTACTACTAATAATAATGGAGGGCTCAAAAATAACTGCAAAATCCACGAAGTGGCAATGCCTGGATGTGTAAGGTGTAGAGGGTGTTTATCCACTGACTGGTGTGAGAGTGTGGCCAGATAAAAGGCAGAAAATTACTGTTGTTGTCAGGCGCCCTGGAGCCTGCTCAACTCATAGCAACAGAAACAAAATATTTCCGCGTCCTGCACCAGCCTCACAACAATTGCTTTTCTTGAGACCATGGTTGTAACCACTCTCTCAGTCCAACCTGTTGATGATTTCCTCCTTTCCATTCAGCCTCTACTCTACCGACATGCTGTCCTTCTCCAGGGACTAGTCCTTCCTGATAAACAAAGTAAAAGAAATGAAATCTTGCTATTCTTACTTCAAAGGAGCATGCTGGCTGTACGTTATCCAACACAGATGTGCCAGTTGCTCTGACAGTCTCTTGCATAATTAGTATTCTTCACCAACACTGTAATTCAAGACCCCACTTTTCTTTTGTCATTCTTATTCATTGTACAGTTTTCATGTGCCTATAAGGCAATTGAAAGTATTTTGTCACAGGTTAGGCTCACCTAAGTGATCTCTTTACTTTTAAACTCGTTACAGAGATCTGCCACAACAGATTTGCCCAATGTAATGTGTCACTTGATTTCTCGGTGGCGGCTTCCATGGCGTTGGTTGTGGATCCAAGGAAAACAACATCATTGGCAACTTCATTCTTGTATTCATTTACCACGATGTTGCTTATTGATCTGGTCGTGAGAGACTTTGTTTTTTTTTTTTTTATGTTGAGATGTAGTACATACTGAAGGCTGTAATCTTTTATCTCCATAATTAATTGCTTCACCAACTCTTCAATTTCGCAAGCAAGGTTCTGTGATCTGTGTATTGAAGATTGTCAATAGTTCTTATATTCTGGTTGCCTCATTCTTCATATAGTTCAGCATCTCAGATCATTTTGTCAGGAAAATATAACTGATTAAAATATTAACTGTGTGCTAAACATTGTAGTAACTTCATCCTGTGTGTGCGTGTGTGTGTGATTTTCCTTTTTCTTTATAAAGTTTCCCTTTACTACTGTCAGGAAATAAAAAGCAACTCACTTCCATGGAGTCAATTCTGACTCACAGAGACTCATAGGAAAGGGTAGAACTGCCTTTGTCGGTTTCTGAGAGCGTAACTCTATGGAAGTAGAAAGCCTCCTCTTTCTCCTAAGGAGTGACTGATGGCTTCAAACTGCTGACCTTGCAGTTAGTAATCCAGCCCATAAGCATTACACTACCAGACTTCTAGGCTGTTAGGAAAAGAGGAGTTTAAATTACTATTAAGACTGAATGAGGAAGCAGCAAACCAATAGAGAGGTATGCGGGGCCAGTCCCAATCCCAGATATATGGACCCCCTCCCCAGAAGAATGTACTACAGAGGACAGCACTGAAGCCACAGCTTGGGGAGAGGGGCACATCTGCTCAGAGCACACAGAAACAAATGAAGAGGGAAGGAGAGAGAAAAAAAAGAGTGGAATACATTCTGGCCCACCAATCCCTGAGGGTGATATTCCTTCTCAGAGCAGCCAATTAACAAAGAGGAATCATAGGGCTGGCTCCATGATGGGAAACAATAACCCTCACTGACCCATAGCCCTATGGGGGAAAACACTGGAGGCACAGTGTTGGAATTCTGCCCAATCTGACCCCACCACACCTAGGCAGAACACGAAGAGCATGCAATAGAGCAGCAAGAGGAGCAAAGTAAAGAAATTCCCAAGGAATTCCAAAAATCAGGCATGGGACCTCATCAAACTCAACCAGAAAACACCCATAAAGCTCAACAGACAGACCTGGAACTATTTATAGGCTTTTCTTTGTTGTTTTGATTTGGTTTTGTTTGTTATTATTTTTGTATTTCTATCTAGATAAGACAGGCAGGATAAACAATCCTGAAGAGAAACCAATGGGAATGATGGTTCTGGGGGTCCCAGGAGAGGGAGAGGTGGGGGAAAGAAGGGAGGATCCAACAAACCCAGGGACAGGGAACAACATGCTATCTAATGTCGATGTTAAGGAGGGCGTAGGATGCCTGGTGGGGCTTCATCAAGTGCAATGTAGCCAAGAGGAATTAATGAAAGCCAAATGGAGATCAAGCATGATAGTGGGACAAAAAGAGGAAATTAAAGGGAACTAGAGGAAAGAACTAGAGGCAAAGGATATTTATAGAGGTGCAAATACAGGCACATATATATGTAAATATATTTCTATATAACAATAAGGAAGTAGAACTATGTACATATATTTATATGTTAAGTATTAAGGTAGCAGACAAACTTTAGGCCTATACTCAAGTACTCCCTCAATGCAAGAACACTTTATTCTACTAACCTGGCATTCTGTGATGCTCACCTTCCTGACACGATCACTGAAGGCAAAATGGGTACATAAGCAAATGTGGTGAAGAAAGCTGATGGTGCCCAGCTCTCAAAAGATATAGCACCTGGGGTTTTAAAGGCTTGAAGATAAAGAAGTGGCCATTTAGCCAAGAGGCAACAAAGCCCACATGGAATAAGCACTCCATCCCACGTGATCATGAGGTGTCCATGGGATCAGATATCAGGTGTCTAAGACCCAGAACAAACAACCATATAGATGTGAACAAGGAGGAGAGCAGAGTGGAGACCCGAAGCCCATCTGTGGATAATTGGATATCCTCTTACAGAAGGGTCTCAAGGAAGAGATGAGCCAGTCAGGGTGCAGTATAGCACCAATGAAACATACAACTTCCCTCTAGTTCTTTAATGCTTTCTCCACCACCACCACTATCATGACCCCCAATTCTACCGTACAAATTGGACTAAACCAGAGCGTGTACACTGGTACAGATAAGAGCTCACAACACAGGGAACCCAGGACAGATTAACCCTTCAGGACCAACAATTAAAGTAGCAATACCACGTGGGTAGGTGGAAGGTTCAGGGAGAAACAGGGAACTAATCACAATGATCAACATTTAACAGGGGGACAAACAACAGAAAAATGGGTGAAGGGAGACAGTGGTCATTGTAAGACATGAAAAAATAATTTATGAATTATCAAGGGTTCATGAGGGAAGGAGGATGGTGGAAGGAGGGGGGAAATGAGGAGCTGATACCAAGGGCTCAAGTATAAAGAAAATGTTTTGAAAATGATGATGACAACAAATGTACAAATGTGCTTTACATAATGGCTGTATTTATGGATTGTTACATAAGAAATGTAAGAGCCCCTAATAAAAATGATCTAAAAGAGAGAAAGACTTAATGTGTTCAGATTGCTAAAAATGTTCCAATTATATTTCCTTTTGACTTTCACCAAATGACTGATGCTCCAATTGTAGAAGTTAAGCATCATAGATCAAAGTTTGAGTACATCATTCTGCCAGGAACACTGGAAAGCATACCTCATAGACACAGCCTACTTAAAGAATTAGTTTTTAAAAGTAGTTTTATTGGCATATCAGACAATTTACTCATTCAATCCTATGAATATTGTGCAATCATCACCATAATCAATATCAGAACATTTTCTTTTCAAACTCATTGCTGTTGAATCCCCAACCTCCCCTGCCATGCCCCTCTCCAGTGACCATCCCTATAGATCTACCTAACCTGGATTTCATATACAGAAAATCACTCCAAAGAAGCATCGTTGAACAACACAGGTAAATACAAGTCCTCAAGATTATCAGAGTTGCCTATGTACATGTAAAGGGATGTAGAATGGAATGGACTAGAGAGTCTTGTGTGGTCCACAACAACTAAACCGCTTAGAAAGAGATTTTAACTCAAAGTAAGCAAGAACAAGAGGCTGCACTGGGACATGCTGAGTTCTCAGGATGCTTTCAAGCAGAGTTGAGACAAATACTTAATGGGGATAATGTAGGAACTCAAGCACTAAATACTTAAACGCTATCACTTAGAGGAGTGGGTCTCAATTGGAGGAAACATTTCCCCATCTAGGGGACATTTGACCATGTCAGGAAAAACTTTTGGCTGTCACAACTTGCTCTCTAATTTCTAGTCAAATTGGACCTTTTGAAGTTCCATGAATGTACTGTAAATTCTTTGCTTAAAAATTGGTCATATACCAACCAGGCCTGGAGGACGATATCCCTGCTCTGAAAAGCCAATGGACAGAGTGAACTTTATTACTGATCCCACTATGAGACATGTCGTCCCTTGATGGCCCAGGGTCCTAAGAGGGACAACACTGGAGACTCAGTGTCAGAACTGGCCCAGACTGACCCTGTGACACCGAGGCAAACCACTAAAAGTGTGGGGCAGAGAAACCATGGGAGCAGAGCAGGGAGCCCCTGAGGGAGTACAAAGGACAGACTCTGGGGCCAGACCATGGTACCCCATCAGACATGACTGAAGGACATGCCTAAGATGAAGAATCAGAACGTGATCTATTTACACGTTTTTCTTTCTTTTTAAAAAATCTGTTCTTTTAATCAATTTATTCTTCTACGAGTAATTGGTTTCCTTTTTTGTTGTCATAGCTGTGTTCTCACTCATCACCTATCTTGCTATGGCTTGATTTTTGGTGCATATTATCTCTACAGATCTATCTAGATAAGATAGACTGGATGAATAGTCTGGAGGAGAAAACAATGGGAACAATGGTTCCGGGGAGACACAGGAGAGGGGGAGGTGGGGGTAAGGAGGTGGTGCTGACCAACCAAGGGACAGGGGAGCAACAAGTGATCCAAAATCAGTGGCAAGGAGGGTGTGAGACGCCTGGCAGAGATTCAGCAAGGGCAAGGTAACCGAGAGAAATTACTGAAACCCAAATGAAGGCTGAGCATGATAGTGGGACAAGAGGAAAGTAAAAGGAAATAGAGGAAAAAACTAGGTAACAAAATTGGAATGTACATATGTAAATATATTTATATAAGAGTGTGGGGAAACATCTATGTGCATATACTTATAGGTTTAGTATTATGGCAGCAGATGGACATTGGGCATCCACTCAAGCACTTACTCAATACAAGAACACATTGTTCTATTAAATTGGCATTCCAGGATGCATACCTTCCCGACACGATTGTTGAAGAAAAATGTGTGCATAAACAAACGTGGTGAAGAAAGCTGCTGTTGCCAACTATCAAAAGATGTAGCATCTGGAGTCTTAAAGATTTGAAGATAAACAAGTGGTCATCTAGTTCAGAAGCAACAAAGCCCACATGGAAAAAGCACACCAGCCTGTGTGGCCACAAGCTGTCGAAGGGATCAGGTATCAAGCATCAAAGAACAAAAAATCATATCATTGTAAATGTCGGTGAGTGCAGAGTGGAGACTCAAAACCCATCAGTAGCCAACTGGACACCGAGATGAACCAATCAGGGTGCAAGGTAGCAACGATGAAACATATAGCGTTCCTCTAGTTCTTAAATGCTTCCTCCCCTCCCTCCCCCCCCACTATCATGATCCCAATTCTACCTTACAAATCTGGCTAAACTGAGGATGTACATTGGTACAGATAGCAACTGGAAACACAGGGAATCCAGGACAGGTGACTCCTTCGGGACCAGTGGTGAGAGTGGTGATGCCTGGAGGGTGGAGGGAATATAGGGTAGAAAGGGGGAACTGATTACAAGCATCTATGCATAGCCTCCCCCCTGGGGGAGGGACAGCAGAGAAGAGGGCAGTGGGGGGGGGAGTGTCAGACAGTGTAACATATGGCAAAACAATAATAATTTATAAACTATGTAGGGTTCATGAGGTAGTGAGGAGTGGGAGGGAGGGGGAAATGAGCAGCTGATATTAAGGGCTCAAGTAGAAGGCAAATGTTTTGAGAATGATGATGGCAACAAATGTACATATGTGCTTGACACAATGGATATATGTATGGATTGTGATAAGAATTGCACAAGCCCCCAATAAAATGATTTTTTTAAGTTGATCATATAAAAAACGTTATATAGGGGGGTCTGAGCAGAGACCCAAAACCCATCTGTTGACAATTTGACATTCCCTCACAGAAGGGTCTCAAGGAAGGAATGAATGAAGCACCAATGAAGCACACAATATTCCTCTGGTTCCTTGAGGCTTCCTCATCCCCCACTACCATGACCCCAGTCCTGCCTTGCACTGCGGCTAGGCTGGAGCATGTACACAGATACAGATAAGAGCTCATGACACACGGAATCCAGGTCAGATGAACCCCTCAGGAACATAAATGGGAATAGCGATACCAGGAGGGTAGGAGAAGGTGGGGAGAGAAGGGGGGGGAAACCTTTGGGAAGGAAGACAGCGGTTGGCGTAAGATATGAAAATAAGGATTTATAATTTATCAAGGGTCACAAGGATGGGAGGCAGGGTAAAAAGAGGAGCTGATACCAAGGGCTCAAATAGAATGTAAATGTTTATAAAATAATGATGGCAACGTATGTACAAATATGCTTGATACTATTGATGTATGGATTGTTATAAGAGCTATAAGAGCCCCCAATAAATTATCGTTTTAAAAAATTGGTCATATAGTTGTCCTATTCATGTGGAACATCCTTAACTTATCCACTAGCATCCTTCATCTAGCCAAGTCCTATTTATTTCCCAGATTTCTATGTGTTACTTCTCTCTTTTCTCTCTGTCTCTCTCCCCTTCCCTCCCTCCCTCCCTTTTTCTAAGAGTCCTTTGGCTGCCCACTGGGAGGAACCCTGACAGTGAAGCTGTATTCTTTATATAAGCACACAGTCCATTCACCCTCCCTGGTCTTCACTCACAGCACAATCGATGGCTGCTCCCTCAGGTGGGGTGCGGCAGTCCTGCGGATCCAGTGAGGGGTGACGTGGGCCCTGCTAGAGCCTTCCCTGCTGAGCAGCCCAGTCTGTTGTCATCATGGCATCTTCCGACTTGTCTGCCAATCAAATGCACTCCCTAACCATTCGCTGCCCAGGGCAAACCTCCCAGACTGTGCGTTCCACCTACACTTGATGACCAACCAAAAACTTCAGCCCTCGGGCCTGCTCTGGAGTCAGCACGCACCTTCCTAGCACACCTCTTAGTCAGGCAGCAGGGTCACCACATCTATCTTTGAGGATGTCTTCCCGCAGGCCCTGAATCCCATCCCGTTATCATATGTTCCCTCGGTACCCTGTGCTCATTTCCACTGCAGCATTCTTATCACTTCGTTGTAATGGCCTAGTGACTGGTTGCTGGTATTTTGAGGTCATTGACAATGTCTTATTAACTATAGGATTTCCCAATTACATAAGTACGGAGTAAGTCTTTGCAGTTAGCTGTCCAGCACATAACCCACTAGCTGTCCAGCACATACCCTTTCTGTTAAGTCTTGCCACTGTTGGCTGTCATTGCATCACCCCACCTCATGGCAGCCCCATGTACAGTGGGATAGGACCATTGGGACCCATGGGGCTTTCACTGGCTAAGTCTCAGAAGTAGAGCTTGAGGTCTTCCTAATCTGTTTTACTCTAGCAAGTGACACTGAAGCTGGTTCGCTCTTTAGATAACATCGCAGCATAGTCAATAACACAGAGAAACCCAATTTTACAGTGTGAATTGAAGATAAGTCAACCCACCAAACCTACCTATGAGCAATCAGAAAAGGCAGGTCTTATTTTTTAATAAATCATTTTATTGGGGCTCATACAACTCTTATCACATTCCACACATACATAAATTGAGTAAATCACCCTTATACATTCATTGCCCTCATCACTCTCAAAGTTTGCCTTCCACTTCGGTTCCTGGAATCAGCTCAGTTTCCTTTTTTTCCCTCCCCCTCCCTCCCTGCTCTCCCCTCCCTCATGAACCCTTAATAATGTATACATTATTACTTTATCTTATCCTACCCTGCCCAGCGTCTCTCCTCACCCCTCTTCCCATTGTCCATCTCCCAGACAGGAGGTTACACATAGATCTCCAAGATCGGTTCTCCCTTTCTACACCCCCTTCCCTCCTGGTGTCGCCACTCCCACCGCTGGTGTTGAGGGGTTCGTCCGTCCTAGATTCCCTGTGTTTCCAGATCCCTGCTGCACCGCTGTACATCCTCTGGCATAACCAGGTCCGCAAGGTAGAATTGGGGTCATGATAATTTGGAGGAAGGTTTTGAGTTTCATTGTTGCTACACTGAACCCTGAGTGACTCATCTCCTCCCCACTACCCCTCTGCAAGGGATGTCCAGCTGTCTACGGATGGGCATTGGGTCCCCATCACGGACTCCCCTCATTCACGGTGATGTAATCCCCCACTCCGCCTTTGTTGTTTGAAACTTGGTCCCCTTGGTCCTTCATGATCACACATGGTGTGCTGCTTCCATGTGGGCTTTGTTGCTTCTGGGCTTATTTTAATGGCTATAGGGAGCCATTGTTCTGTGTCATAAAGATGTTGCTTCTGTGAGATGTTATTTAGCAAAATGAAAACAAAATGTGTTATTTGTTATTAGAATTAAAATAATTTCCAGTTCTGCACAGTTTGATATCAATGACATAAAAGCAATTATGGTGTAATCAAGCAAAATGACATTGTGGCAGGTTCCACTTATCATTCCTAAATTACCACATTGGCCAAAGTCAAGCATTTATTAGTACTATTGCAAAGCAAATCAAATACTCCATTTACAAGGTCCCCTTTGGTGTTGCTTAAAAGTTGGTGCTCACACATAGAGAGCATGATTAGTTTAGTGTTATTTTTTCAGTTTTCCCTACAGATACTGGAATTTAACTGCCCAAAGTTAAATAGGAACCAAGATTGCTTTTGTTGAGCTTCAATCTTTATTAACTTCTTTATTTATCAGAACTTGTGATTTCTTGTATATCCTTCCATTTCCATGCTAAGTGGTAAATGATGACATTATGAAAGGTCATAGAGTTGAATGTCAGGTAATAGTTTGCTCCAGGTGTTTCTATTTTCTAGTTAATAGAGGAATCCAGAAATATACCTAAAGGGATCCAGTTTGTAGAAATTTGGGTAATGCAACTAAAAGGCTATTAATATATAATGTAAGGGCTTTATGAGTCAGCATCGACTCAATGGCAGTGAGTTTGATTTTTGGTTTGAGAGAGAGAGAGAGAGCTGTGATATACATGGGCACATGCAATGAGCCCTGGTGATACAACTGTGAAGCTCTTGGCCACTGGTCTAAAAGTCAGTGGTGAAAAACCACCCAGAGCATCCACGGGCCTAGCAACCTGCTCCTGTAAAGATTACAACCTATGAAACCCAATGGGAATTTCCATCTGTCTAGGGCGTCACTGAGTCTGTTATCAATCTGACAGCGCATGGTAGGTGCCAGTAAGTTGGTCTCAACTCACAGTGAGCCTATGTGCAATGGAGTGGAGCACTTCCTGGTCCTCAGTCGTCCTTAATGCTGTTGTTATGCTTGAGCGCATGGTTGAAGCCACTGTGTCAACTGATTTTGAGAGTCTTTCTCTTTTACCTTCACACTCTGTCAACAATGATGCCCTTTTCCAGAGACTGGTCCTTCCTGATAACCCTCAGAGGGGTGGGGGGTTTGGCAGTGTTTTGTCCTATTGTGCGTAGGGTCATTATGAGCCCCAGCCAGCTCAACGGCACCTAACAGCAACAACAATGTTAGTATTACTTGATACAGTCAGGCTGCTCCTTAGAAGTGAGAATGGCAATACTAAGCTTCAGGCACTGCAGCTATGTTTCTTGGAGGGACCAGTGCTTGGAGAAAGACATCATGCTTGGTAAAGCAGAGGATAAACTTCCTCTTTGTTTAACTCTATTTTTGAATCCAGATTTAAGTGAAGCTGTTCTCTCTCTCTCTCTCTCTCTCTCTCTCTCTCTCTCTCTCTCTCTTTCCAATTTCCATCAGATGTTGGCATCAGGCTTATGCTAAACTTGCTTAAATAAAGGGAGATTTTTCTTCTTTTTTGTCTTTTTTATTATCAATCATTTTATTAGGGGCTCTTATAAATCTTATAACAATCCATCATTCAATTGTATCAAACACATTTGTACATATGTTGCCCTCAACATTCCCAAAGCATTTTCTTTCTACTTGAGCCCTTGGTTATTAGCTCCTCTTTGTCTTCTTTTTTAATGCTTACATTAAGCAGGATTCTCTAGAGAAACAAAACCAAGACATGTATGATTATATATATATGTGTGAGGATAGGTTTATACAGTGAGAAGGAGTGTAACAGCGGATTAGTCCACACAGCGGTACAGAGGGCTCAGTTCAACTCACTTCTGTGGAACAGAAATATACTGAAAGTCCTTCAACTCACGTGGGCTACTGGGTCCTCCCTTAGGGAAGGCAGGCAAAGTCCAGCCACAGGCAGCAAACAGCAGGGTGGGTCAGCAACAATCAGTAACTTGGGATCCTAGCAAAGCAGGCTCAGATTGAATATCGAACTCAAGCAATGCAGGGCTACAACATCTACCAGCCTCAAACTCAAGGGATGTATGCACTAGCAGTATGGCGAAGCATGTCTCGAAGGAGCCTCAAGCACTAACAATGATGCAATCCACAGGTTGGCTTAGCCCACAGGTAGTATAGCTCACAGACTGAAGCCAAGAACTAGCTAAAACAGCAGCACACTAATCCTATCATCAGCGAGCAAGAAAGATGGGGGTGAGCCTTGCCAAGCCATTTATCTCTTTGCCCTCCAATTAGCCTTTGACCTGATTGATCTCACATGTTCCTATTGTCCAGGTTGGCAAAATAATGCTAAGTATCACAGAATGAATAGAATAAAATTACCTGTTCTCAGAATGTTTAAAAGAATCTAACAACCTTTATAGACATGCTATCATTCTATCTTTTCTTAGAATCACACAATTGAAACACCTTTCTCAATGCCAAAATTTATCTCCCAATAAATTAGGGGTCACAATCATACTTCCTCAAAATTCTTTAAATGTTGAGTCTTCATCTTCAAGAATTTAAGAAAGCTTAATCCCTTTTTTTTCCTGGCATATAATTTTTTTCAGATTATAATTTGTGTACTGCTTGCTATTTCTTTTTAATTTTTAAAAGCCAAATATTTACCATTTGCACTGATTCCTTAACATGGCTTCACACATAGCAATATCTTTTCACATATGATTATTTTTATCTCTTCATTCCTAAACAAGTATTTGTACTTGTGTTTAGAACTGGGAATTGAGATGGGTCTTTCAGATTCTGAAAAAAGTTCAGTAATTTACTGTAAATGTTTGGTTTAAATTTAATGTAATTTTCTATTCAGAGTAAGAACACTGAACAGCCAGTCACTAAAGTCTGAGCTAAAGCCAGAAACAGTTGCAACAAGAAAAAATGGTCCAGTCTGGAGCTGAGTTTGTGTTTGCTGAATGTTCAGAAAACAGCTGCATCCATGCCCCAATTCTTTGTTTGGCAGATTGTCCTCATGGGTCACCAGTTGAGTCTCTTTGAGAGAGTCTATGAGCAGTGTAAGCAAAGAATAAAACCATCCCCAGTTCCCACTCAGTGTGGCATGTCCCAGGGCCACCTATCCGGCCCTTGTCACAACCCTCCCCTACTAGGCCATAACACCATCAATCTTCTTAGAGCAGTGGTTCTCAACCTTCCTCATGCTGTGGCCCTTCAATACAGTTCCTCATGTTGTGGTGACCCCCCCAACCGTAAAATCATTTTCATTGCTACCTAATAACTGTAATTTTGCTTCTATTATGAATTGTCATGTAAATATCTGATATGCAGGATGTGTTTTCATTGTTACAGATTGAACATCATGTAATTATATATTGGGAAATATGTATTTCTAATGACAAATAAATGGAATTTTGTCGTGAAGCGTGATGTAGCATGTGCAACAGTCTTCATGCCAGGTATTCGTATGTGGGCGTATCTGCATGTGGGCAGGCCCGCCTGGAGATGGATAGAGGAGCGGTGTCTTGGTTTGTAAGACCATCGAAAATATGTGTTTTCTGATGGTCCTAGGCGACCCCTGTGAAAGGGTCATTGGACCCCCAAAGGAGTCGCAACCCACAGGTTGAGAACTGCTGTTTTAGAGTTAAACTGATAAAAAGGTCCCCTATTTTCCAAGCAGGAAGTCTTGGCTTATTCTACTCTGTCTTTCAGTTCAGTCCCATCTGAAGTATAGCTGACAAAGGTCCTGGCATATGGGTGCCACGCTTGCATATGATCCGTTTTCAAGTTCTGGCATTTCCAGGTAAGTGGTAGACTTCATGAGTGTCCTTCATAGATTGTGTGCAGGATTTCCTAAAATCTTGTCCTACACGTGCTTTCATTGTTACTAGATGCCAGGGAGTGGGTTCTGACTTATAGTGACCCTGCATACAATAGAGTGAAACACTGCCCCGTCCTGTGCCAGTCTCACAATTGTTCTTATGTCTGAGCCCATCAATGCAACCACTGTGTCAAACCATCTTGTTGAAAGTCTTCCTCTTTTTCTCTGCTCCGCTGCTTTCCCAAGCATGATGTCCTTCCTAGGACTGATCTCTCCTGCAATGTATCCAAAGTGCATATGATAAAATCTCACTATCCTGGCCTCTAAGAAGCATTCCAGATGTACTTCTTCCAAGACAAATTTGTTTGTTCTTTTGCAATCCATAGTGATTTCAATATTCCTTGCCAGTACTATAATTCAAATGCATTGACTCAGTCTTAGTCCTCAAAGCAACCTCCTTGCTTTTTGACACTTTGAAGCAGTCTTGTGCAGCATATTTATTCAATCCAATACATTGTTTGCTTAGGGAAATGCTAATTTATATTATTAATGGAGACAGGGGTAAGCCACTACAACTTTCCTTAAAAACATAAAGGAAAATGATCTACTCTACTTAAGAAACATAGACATAGAATATTTTTACTGTTAGCATAAAGATCGTCACAAGTTTTATTCTTTATTTCTGTTTGTTGATTACAATGAATAAAGCAAAGAAAGTCAGTAAAGGGCATAGTAGGAACTTACAGACTTTTATAACTCACCAGTCTTGCTAAAAAAAAGTTAAATTTAGTAAATTTCTTTAGCCCAAGAAAGTAGAGCATATTTTCCATGGTAGAGACAAAGGTTACCACCAAGTACTGAAAGCAATATAGAAAAACTTTGATGCCACGTTTTAATTTTGAAGCCAATACAAAGAGTCTGATTTCTAACCTATTAATAATATTCAAGGTGAATTAGACACATCCTAAAATTAATTCAAGTATAATACAACTGAGAAAGAAGAAATTTTTGTCATTTTTGGAGGGGGCAGGGCCATAATGTTGGGTCTGCTTTTTAATGAACCCTTTCATAACCTCATGACCAAATTGTTTTCTTCTTTGAATATGTTGTTAATACCGTGTGTTTTTAGTAATGGGTGGCATGGGTCTTTTAAAAGTATTATGGATTTGGGTATAATTCTGGTGATTGGCAGGTGGAGTGAAGCCTCTTCCTTCAGGCCAGCCTAGTTCTACAGTGTCCCGCCGGGTGACAGCTCCTGCTACCACTTGGAGAGCAGATTCTTGAGAAACATGAGAGGCTGAAATGTGGTGATACGACTCCAGTGCGTCATGAAAGAGTTAAGTCACTGGGAATCAGTGACTTGCCTTTTTATTGCTCTCTTTAAAGTTATATTGTTTTCATATAAAGTGGTTTCTGGCAAATAAAGAAGAAGGTGTGCTTGTGATCTGGATCTCTCCAGTGAATATGTGTCTTGCACTGCATGCCAGGTGCAAATCAGAGATGGTCTTGGCAGAGTACTCGGACTGAGAATGTGGCTATAGAGACGCGGCGGGACAGAGGCAGGTGGGAATGGTGGACCATGTCCTCCGGAGCAATAGGTTGGCTCCTACCTGACTTTCCTTTGGCCTTGCCACACCCAGCCACTGAATTCTGCGTTCTCACTTTCCGTTGCTTTCCAACTCTCGGCATGCGTCTTGCCCTAACTGCTGTGCTTGCTGGACTGTCATTGCCAAGGTAACTTTCCCTTGATAAATCAAAACTTTTCTACTTCTTCTCTTTTTCAAACTCTAGAACTGAAATCAACTTTTTGACTCTGTATTAAAGAGAACCTTAATGATGCTCATGGGACTCCTGGTGGCTTAGTGGTTATGTGTTGACCTTTGATCCCTAAGGTCAGCAATGCAAAACCACAGCCACTCTTGGGGGGAAGATGTGGCTTTCTAGTCCGGTAAAGAGTGAACTCAGAAACTCACAAGGGCAGTTCAACTTTATCATCTAGTGTCCTGATGAGCTGCCATCGACTTTATGGCAGTGAATTTTACTCACTGTTAAACAACAGTTGGCTAAACAACACTGGGACCAGACATTGATTCAAAAACAAGCAAAACTAAGCAGCTTGCTTCAGGAAATACTTGCTCCTGAAAGAGAAGACCCATGAGCAAACTAAAATAGCTTGTGTATCAAGACTCCCTCCCAGACATTCTCTTCGATTGTGCCCACCAATCTGTATTAAAATAAACTAACTCAGGGCAAGCAGTTGCCGTTGTTTGCTGTCCAGTCACTTCCGACTCCTGGTGCCCGTGTGTGCTGAGTAGAACGCTCCGTGGGGTCTTCAGAGCTAAGGCTTTGCTGGAGCAAACCACAGAGCCCGTCTCCTGAAGCAGCTCTGGCTGGGTTTGAAAACGCTAGTAGGCAAGCACTGACCATTTGTGCCACCAGGGACTCCAAACACCCTAGACATGCCTGTTCCTAATTTCCCCACTTTGAGATTCTCCTTAGAATCTGTCAAGGTGACACCCTTCCTTACTGCAGTGAGTCTAATCAACTTAACGTCGTTGATCAGCCGGTTTTTCTAGTAGTTGTTTGGAGAGTGCGTGCCTGAAACTCTATGACCCAGAGATTCTGCTGGCCCCTCCCTCCTTGGCTTCTCTTCTCCTTTGGTTTCTTCGCACAACTTTTCTTAATTCCCCTCCTTCTCTCTGACAATCCTCCTCAGTCTCCTTCACTGTAGCTCTCCCCTAAACGTTCACAAAGACAGAGTTTCTTGACATGTCCCCCTCTACTCTCTAGGATCTAATGATGACTCTATATCTTCAACTTTTCTCTTGAGCTAACGAATAGTATATTCAGCAGTTTACTAGAGATTTCCACCTCTCTATGCCATGGGGGCGGGCAGTTACCATCGAGTCAACTCCACCTCTGGTGACTTCACGTGGGCCAAAGGAGAGAGGCTCCAGAGCATTTTCAATGGATGGTTTTTCAGAAGCATCACCAGTAAAATTGAACATTGAACTTTACAGTTAGCAGCTGAGCATGTTAACCATGTGGACCACCCACAGGCTCCACATAGACACAAGATCCCTTCAAGAATCTCCTGGGCCAATAAAGGTGCTAAAAAGAAAGAGCCACAGTGAACAAACCACCATCCACCCAGTTTCCCAAACTAAAGACTTGACAGTGATGCATGACTTCTTCCTTCTCCTTCCTAGTGGCTCGCACATCTCCTTCACCTCTTCAGTCCCTGTAATACCACTCTAGAGCTCGCCCTTGCGGTTTCTTCCCTAGCTATCCCTTTCCCTAGGCTTGCTTCTCCAACCTACCCCACACAGTCGTCAGAGTGTTCGTGTCAGGTAATACATCTGATATTATTCATCTGCCTTTTCAACAAGCTCCCTAAAGTAACAGGGAAAATAATTCAGTGCCTATGGAGTTTGTACAGAATTCTTTATGATTTGACCCTAATCGATCACTGCAATATCATTAGTCTCTTTCCTGTACCTTAATCTTCAGGCACACTGAAATATTTCTAATATATTTGAAATGTTGATTTTAATTTGTTTCTCTTATACTTTTATTCTCTGCAAACATTTTCCCCCTTTTCCTTTGTCATTTGAATGATTCAAATGATTCTTCAAAATTAAACTCAGACGTTGTTTCTCTTTAAAACCCTTTCATTGATGCCCTGATGCATCACGTGCTTTTAGAACACCCTGGACTTTGTCTGTCATATCTCTTACCCCTCTGCATTGTGATAGTCTGCTTGTCCCTCTATCGTCCCCAGGAGACTGCATCCTCAAGGGCAGGGACCGTGTAGTTAGTTTCTACATATCCATCTCCAGTGTCTGCTCTATAATATACACTTAACAATGGCAATCTGAATAACTGAACTGCAGGTCCTCACCCTGAGAATAAGATCCTGGAGGGCAAAGAAGACCTCCCAAGATGGAACATTCTGAAGAGTGAGGAAGACAACAAAGAGAGACAGAAAATCTTTACCATCCGAAGAGAAAAAAAGAATTCCAAAGATTGCTGGCCAATGGGAGTTGGAGTTTCCTTAGGCCAGAGACATACTAGAACCGAACAAAAAGTGGCAGATAGTAACTTTACAAGCAAAATAATCAAGCAGACACAAAATATAACTTTATTTCTATTATTCATTCAGATTTCTTATGATACTCCCAATCCACCTATGGATCAAAGTCCAATTTCATGGACTCCCCCAGCCCGACCCACAACTCGTTCACATTTCTAAGAGTCTTTCCCTTGCTTCTTTCCTTCTCCCCATCACTCGAAGGTGATATAAGCTCTCAAGGGTTGTGTGTCCACCTGGCTGCCCACCTGGACTTAGGTCTCAAGTGCTACTGCATGAAGCCGTCCTACAAGTAGTGCTGAAGAATCATACATATCCCATGATCTCGTCTCTGATCTGGCGTCCATGTATTCTAAGTCTTCCTCAGTCAACCTGATGTTGTTTTCCTGCTCTCAACCAACCTTTCTTCTCCTCTCATGGAGAACATGGAAACCTGGAAACCTTTCTGAAGCCACTTGGAGGTCATGGAAACTTGGAGATAGAAGTGAGCTGTACCACTCTTGTATCTTCTCTCTTTGCCTCATGTACTCAGCTGCTATGTGGTCCCCACTCTTGCTACTCTGCACAGGCATGGAACATTCTGCAAACTGTCTCCTCTGTGAGTTTCAGTAAGGAACAGAAACACATATTTTCTTGGACTTGAGGTTCTTAAATCCACCTATCATTCCCTCTATTCTGACCTGAGAGGTCCTATTTTCCTCTCCAAATTCTCTCTAACCCCATTCCCAGCCTCTGACAGTTATAATATTTCTCTCCAGTTTGGGGAGAGAATACTGGGTGCCTTGTAAGTATGTATTATTGTTGTTGTTATGTGCCCTCAAATCAGTTCCAACTCAGAGCGAGCCTGTGGGCAATAGAAGGAAATACTGCCTGGTCCTGAGCATCCTCACAACTGTTATGTTCGAGCCCGTCTTGGCAGCCACTGTGTCGATCCATCTTGTCAAGGGTTTTCCTCTTTTTCTCTGCCTTCACTTGCTCAAGCATGATGTCTTGTTCCAGGGACTGATCTCTCCTGATTACATGTCCAAAGTACGTGAGACAAGAGTTTCACCATCCTTCTTGTACGAAGCATTCTGGCTCTACTTCCAAGAGTTGTTTGTTCTTTTGGTGGTCCATGGTACTTTCAATGTCATTTACCAGCACCATAATTCAAATATATTGATTGTTCTTCGGTCTTCCTAATTCAAACATATTAACACCTTACTTGCTACATAGTAATAACTTAAAAATGACATTGGTCTCAGATTGAAATTGTCAAGGATTTCATTTTACTTGAACCCACAATCATTGACCATGGAAGCAGCAGTCAAGAAATAAAACAACAGATTGCATGGGACAAACATGCTGCACAGCCTCCTTAAAGTGTTGAAGACTGAGCATGTCATTCTGAGGACCAAGGTAGGCCTGATCCAAACCATGGTATTTTCTGTTTACATATATCTATGTGAAAACTGAGCAGTGAAGGAAGAAGACCCCATAAGAAATGATGCATTTAAAGTATGGTATTGGTGACAAACATCGAAAGTCCCATGGGCTGTCAGAACAAGCAAATCTGTCTCAGAGAAGTATAGTCAGAATGCTTCTTACGGCAAGACTCTGTCTCATGTATTCGGACATGTTATCAACAGAGAGCAGTCCCTGGAAAAGGACATCATGCGTGGGAAACCAGAGGGTCAGTGAAACAGAGAGAGATGAGAAGATGAATGGACACTGATCTGTAACAAGTTTTGACAACAACTATAAGGACGGAGCAGGATTGAGTGGTGTCTCAGTCTGCTGTGCTTAGGAAGACTACTCCACAAGGTGGGGTGGCGCCACCTTGATAGCACTTAACAACAACTTCTCCCACGCCTTTGAGTTTCTTTCTCCCACTGGCAGCCAAAGCATTTCCGCTTCACTCAGCGCTGGCATGCTCTCTCCAGGTGTCCACCCTAGCTGTAAATGTGCCCTACCTCTGAGCTATTTGCCAGGATTTTATATCCTATGTCCCAGGAAAGTGCTTCCAAGTCCAACAAATTACTATTCCCCGTCTTACATTTTGGTTTCCTTGATCCAACACGCTCCTAAAACAATTGTAGAGGCATTCCTTGGAGTCACCCTGAAGGATGCTCACTAACTTCTCCCAAGACCTTCAGGGTCTGATCTCTTCCCTTCCGTGTTGGATCCAGCACGCCCCTAGCTGGCACATGCTG